>NC_059431.1:61618647-62818647 GCF_021028975.2 Sphaerodactylus townsendi
TAATTAAATGATTTAAGATTTAAGAAACAAGGAACAAATTAAGGAACAAATAAGGAACAAATAAGATTTAAGAAACAAATAAGATTTAAGAAACAAGGAACAAATTAAGTCCACATTTTAAAAAAAACAGAAATGTTTATCTGGTTCTGGAGGGTTTTCTGGGCTATGTGGCCGTGGTCTGGTGGATCTTGTTCCTAACGTTTCGCCTGCATCTATGGCTGGCATCTTCAGAGGTGGGTGGGTGGTGGGGCATTGTAATGTGCAGCTGGAACCCACACTGTTAGGTCATGTGGGGGGCATCTGGCACCCACCCCCACGTGACCAAAAGGCATGTGCCTGGGGTGTCCCCATGTCCCTAGGGCAGTATGCCCCTGGTTGGACTTGTTTCTTCTATATTGTTTCTGTTTGCCTTCTTTTGCCTCCCTCATTGAATCCTACTCTCATTTGTCTTTTTGCACAATCTACCTGTTGGAAAGCAGGATTCATTTTCATCAAGTGTTTTAATAACAGATTGCACAAACTAGGGCTCATAGTCCTGGCAATAATTCCTGTAGCTGCATCTGAAAGAAAAGAATCATAATACTAATGGAGGTTGCTACAGACCATATGCACAGTTGCCTGGTTCATATACCATGTAGCCTAAAGAAGGTCAAAACTGCATATACTGAGATATAAATGTATTTGGGTGCTGTGTGGTTTCCGGGCTGTATGGCCGTGTTCTAGCAGCATTCTCTCCTGACGTTTCGCCTGCATCTGTGGCTGGCATCTTCAGAGGATCATGCCAGCCACAGATTCCCCCCCACCCCCCCCCCCCCCCACCCCCCCCCCCCCCCACCCCCCCCCCCCCCCACCCCCCCCCCCCCCCACCCCCCCCCCCCCCCACCCCCCCCCCCCCCCACCCCCCCCCCCCCCCACCCCCCCCCCCCCCCACCCCCCCCCCCCCCCACCCCCCCCCCCCCCCACCCCCCCCCCCCCCCACCCCCCCCCCCCCCCACCCCCCCCCCCCCCCACCCCCCCCCCCCCCCACCCCCCCCCCCCCCCACCCCCCCCCCCCCCCACCCCCCCCCCCCCCCACCCCCCCCCCCCCCCACCCCCCCCCCCCCCCACCCCCCCCCCCCCCCACCCCCCCCCCCCCCCACCCCCCCCCCCCCCCACCCCCCCCCCCCCCCACCCCCCCCCCCCCCCACCCCCCCCCCCCCCCACCCCCCCCCCCCCCCACCCCCCCCCCCCCCCACCCCCCCCCCCCCCCACCCCCCCCCCCCCCCACCCCCCCCCCCCCCCACCCCCCCCCCCCCCCACCCCCCCCCCCCCCCACCCCCCCCCCCCCCCACCCCCCCCCCCCCCCACCCCCCCCCCCCCCCACCCCCCCCCCCCCCCACCCCCCCCCCCCCCCACCCCCCCCCCCCCCCACCCCCCCCCCCCCCCACCCCCCCCCCCCCCCACCCCCCCCCCCCCCCACCCCCCCCCCCCCCCACCCCCCCCCCCCCCCACCCCCCCCCCCCCCCACCCCCCCCCCCCCCCACCCCCCCCCCCCCCCACCCCCCCCCCCCCCCACCCCCCCCCCCCCCCACCCCCCCCCCCCCCCACCCCCCCCCCCCCCCACCCCCCCCCCCCCCCACCCCCCCCCCCCCCCACCCCCCCCCCCCCCCACCCCCCCCCCCCCCCACCCCCCCCCCCCCCCACCCCCCCCCCCCCCCACCCCCCCCCCCCCCCACCCCCCCCCCCCCCCACCCCCCCCCCCCCCCACCCCCCCCCCCCCCCACCCCCCCCCCCCCCCACCCCCCCCCCCCCCCACCCCCCCCCCCCCCCACCCCCCCCCCCCCCCACCCCCCCCCCCCCCCACCCCCCCCCCCCCCCACCCCCCCCCCCCCCCACCCCCCCCCCCCCCCACCCCCCCCCCCCCCCACCCCCCCCCCCCCCCACCCCCCCCCCCCCCCACCCCCCCCCCCCCCCACCCCCCCCCCCCCCCACCCCCCCCCCCCCCCACCCCCCCCCCCCCCCACCCCCCCCCCCCCCCACCCCCCCCCCCCCCCACCCCCCCCCCCCCCCACCCCCCCCCCCCCCCACCCCCCCCCCCCCCCACCCCCCCCCCCCCCCACCCCCCCCCCCCCCCACCCCCCCCCCCCCCCACCCCCCCCCCCCCCCACCCCCCCCCCCCCCCACCCCCCCCCCCCCCCACCCCCCCCCCCCCCCACCCCCCCCCCCCCCCACCCCCCCCCCCCCCCACCCCCCCCCCCCCCCACCCCCCCCCCCCCCCACCCCCCCCCCCCCCCACCCCCCCCCCCCCCCACCCCCCCCCCCCCCCACCCCCCCCCCCCCCCACCCCCCCCCCCCCCCACCCCCCCCCCCCCCCACCCCCCCCCCCCCCCACCCCCCCCCCCCCCCACCCCCCCCCCCCCCCACCCCCCCCCCCCCCCACCCCCCCCCCCCCCCACCCCCCCCCCCCCCCACCCCCCCCCCCCCCCACCCCCCCCCCCCCCCACCCCCCCCCCCCCCCACCCCCCCCCCCCCCCACCCCCCCCCCCCCCCACCCCCCCCCCCCCCCACCCCCCCCCCCCCCCACCCCCCCCCCCCCCCACCCCCCCCCCCCCCCACCCCCCCCCCCCCCCACCCCCCCCCCCCCCCACCCCCCCCCCCCCCCACCCCCCCCCCCCCCCACCCCCCCCCCCCCCCACCCCCCCCCCCCCCCACCCCCCCCCCCCCCCACCCCCCCCCCCCCCCACCCCCCCCCCCCCCCACCCCCCCCCCCCCCCACCCCCCCCCCCCCCCACCCCCCCCCCCCCCCACCCCCCCCCCCCCCCACCCCCCCCCCCCCCCACCCCCCCCCCCCCCCACCCCCCCCCCCCCCCACCCCCCCCCCCCCCCACCCCCCCCCCCCCCCACCCCCCCCCCCCCCCACCCCCCCCCCCCCCCACCCCCCCCCCCCCCCACCCCCCCCCCCCCCCACCCCCCCCCCCCCCCACCCCCCCCCCCCCCCACCCCCCCCCCCCCCCACCCCCCCCCCCCCCCACCCCCCCCCCCCCCCACCCCCCCCCCCCCCCACCCCCCCCCCCCCCCACCCCCCCCCCCCCCCACCCCCCCCCCCCCCCACCCCCCCCCCCCCCCACCCCCCCCCCCCCCCACCCCCCCCCCCCCCCACCCCCCCCCCCCCCCACCCCCCCCCCCCCCCACCCCCCCCCCCCCCCACCCCCCCCCCCCCCCACCCCCCCCCCCCCCCACCCCCCCCCCCCCCCACCCCCCCCCCCCCCCACCCCCCCCCCCCCCCACCCCCCCCCCCCCCCACCCCCCCCCCCCCCCACCCCCCCCCCCCCCCACCCCCCCCCCCCCCCACCCCCCCCCCCCCCCACCCCCCCCCCCCCCCACCCCCCCCCCCCCCCACCCCCCCCCCCCCCCACCCCCCCCCCCCCCCACCCCCCCCCCCCCCCACCCCCCCCCCCCCCCACCCCCCCCCCCCCCCACCCCCCCCCCCCCCCACCCCCCCCCCCCCCCACCCCCCCCCCCCCCCACCCCCCCCCCCCCCCACCCCCCCCCCCCCCCACCCCCCCCCCCCCCCACCCCCCCCCCCCCCCACCCCCCCCCCCCCCCACCCCCCCCCCCCCCCACCCCCCCCCCCCCCCACCCCCCCCCCCCCCCACCCCCCCCCCCCCCCACCCCCCCCCCCCCCCACCCCCCCCCCCCCCCACCCCCCCCCCCCCCCACCCCCCCCCCCCCCCACCCCCCCCCCCCCCCACCCCCCCCCCCCCCCACCCCCCCCCCCCCCCACCCCCCCCCCCCCCCACCCCCCCCCCCCCCCACCCCCCCCCCCCCCCACCCCCCCCCCCCCCCACCCCCCCCCCCCCCCACCCCCCCCCCCCCCCACCCCCCCCCCCCCCCACCCCCCCCCCCCCCCACCCCCCCCCCCCCCCACCCCCCCCCCCCCCCACCCCCCCCCCCCCCCACCCCCCCCCCCCCCCACCCCCCCCCCCCCCCACCCCCCCCCCCCCCCACCCCCCCCCCCCCCCACCCCCCCCCCCCCCCACCCCCCCCCCCCCCCACCCCCCCCCCCCCCCACCCCCCCCCCCCCCCACCCCCCCCCCCCCCCACCCCCCCCCCCCCCCACCCCCCCCCCCCCCCACCCCCCCCCCCCCCCACCCCCCCCCCCCCCCACCCCCCCCCCCCCCCACCCCCCCCCCCCCCCACCCCCCCCCCCCCCCACCCCCCCCCCCCCCCACCCCCCCCCCCCCCCACCCCCCCCCCCCCCCACCCCCCCCCCCCCCCACCCCCCCCCCCCCCCACCCCCCCCCCCCCCCACCCCCCCCCCCCCCCACCCCCCCCCCCCCCCACCCCCCCCCCCCCCCACCCCCCCCCCCCCCCACCCCCCCCCCCCCCCACCCCCCCCCCCCCCCACCCCCCCCCCCCCCCACCCCCCCCCCCCCCCACCCCCCCCCCCCCCCACCCCCCCCCCCCCCCACCCCCCCCCCCCCCCACCCCCCCCCCCCCCCACCCCCCCCCCCCCCCACCCCCCCCCCCCCCCACCCCCCCCCCCCCCCACCCCCCCCCCCCCCCACCCCCCCCCCCCCCCACCCCCCCCCCCCCCCACCCCCCCCCCCCCCCACCCCCCCCCCCCCCCACCCCCCCCCCCCCCCACCCCCCCCCCCCCCCACCCCCCCCCCCCCCCACCCCCCCCCCCCCCCACCCCCCCCCCCCCCCACCCCCCCCCCCCCCCACCCCCCCCCCCCCCCACCCCCCCCCCCCCCCACCCCCCCCCCCCCCCACCCCCCCCCCCCCCCACCCCCCCCCCCCCCCACCCCCCCCCCCCCCCACCCCCCCCCCCCCCCACCCCCCCCCCCCCCCACCCCCCCCCCCCCCCACCCCCCCCCCCCCCCACCCCCCCCCCCCCCCACCCCCCCCCCCCCCCACCCCCCCCCCCCCCCACCCCCCCCCCCCCCCACCCCCCCCCCCCCCCACCCCCCCCCCCCCCCACCCCCCCCCCCCCCCACCCCCCCCCCCCCCCACCCCCCCCCCCCCCCACCCCCCCCCCCCCCCACCCCCCCCCCCCCCCACCCCCCCCCCCCCCCACCCCCCCCCCCCCCCACCCCCCCCCCCCCCCACCCCCCCCCCCCCCCACCCCCCCCCCCCCCCACCCCCCCCCCCCCCCACCCCCCCCCCCCCCCACCCCCCCCCCCCCCCACCCCCCCCCCCCCCCACCCCCCCCCCCCCCCACCCCCCCCCCCCCCCACCCCCCCCCCCCCCCACCCCCCCCCCCCCCCACCCCCCCCCCCCCCCACCCCCCCCCCCCCCCACCCCCCCCCCCCCCCACCCCCCCCCCCCCCCACCCCCCCCCCCCCCCACCCCCCCCCCCCCCCACCCCCCCCCCCCCCCACCCCCCCCCCCCCCCACCCCCCCCCCCCCCCACCCCCCCCCCCCCCCACCCCCCCCCCCCCCCACCCCCCCCCCCCCCCACCCCCCCCCCCCCCCACCCCCCCCCCCCCCCACCCCCCCCCCCCCCCACCCCCCCCCCCCCCCACCCCCCCCCCCCCCCACCCCCCCCCCCCCCCACCCCCCCCCCCCCCCACCCCCCCCCCCCCCCACCCCCCCCCCCCCCCACCCCCCCCCCCCCCCACCCCCCCCCCCCCCCACCCCCCCCCCCCCCCACCCCCCCCCCCCCCCACCCCCCCCCCCCCCCACCCCCCCCCCCCCCCACCCCCCCCCCCCCCCACCCCCCCCCCCCCCCACCCCCCCCCCCCCCCACCCCCCCCCCCCCCCACCCCCCCCCCCCCCCACCCCCCCCCCCCCCCACCCCCCCCCCCCCCCACCCCCCCCCCCCCCCACCCCCCCCCCCCCCCACCCCCCCCCCCCCCCACCCCCCCCCCCCCCCACCCCCCCCCCCCCCCACCCCCCCCCCCCCCCACCCCCCCCCCCCCCCACCCCCCCCCCCCCCCACCCCCCCCCCCCCCCACCCCCCCCCCCCCCCACCCCCCCCCCCCCCCACCCCCCCCCCCCCCCACCCCCCCCCCCCCCCACCCCCCCCCCCCCCCACCCCCCCCCCCCCCCACCCCCCCCCCCCCCCACCCCCCCCCCCCCCCACCCCCCCCCCCCCCCACCCCCCCCCCCCCCCACCCCCCCCCCCCCCCACCCCCCCCCCCCCCCACCCCCCCCCCCCCCCACCCCCCCCCCCCCCCACCCCCCCCCCCCCCCACCCCCCCCCCCCCCCACCCCCCCCCCCCCCCACCCCCCCCCCCCCCCACCCCCCCCCCCCCCCACCCCCCCCCCCCCCCACCCCCCCCCCCCCCCACCCCCCCCCCCCCCCACCCCCCCCCCCCCCCACCCCCCCCCCCCCCCACCCCCCCCCCCCCCCACCCCCCCCCCCCCCCACCCCCCCCCCCCCCCACCCCCCCCCCCCCCCACCCCCCCCCCCCCCCACCCCCCCCCCCCCCCACCCCCCCCCCCCCCCACCCCCCCCCCCCCCCACCCCCCCCCCCCCCCACCCCCCCCCCCCCCCACCCCCCCCCCCCCCCACCCCCCCCCCCCCCCACCCCCCCCCCCCCCCACCCCCCCCCCCCCCCACCCCCCCCCCCCCCCACCCCCCCCCCCCCCCACCCCCCCCCCCCCCCACCCCCCCCCCCCCCCACCCCCCCCCCCCCCCACCCCCCCCCCCCCCCACCCCCCCCCCCCCCCACCCCCCCCCCCCCCCACCCCCCCCCCCCCCCACCCCCCCCCCCCCCCACCCCCCCCCCCCCCCACCCCCCCCCCCCCCCACCCCCCCCCCCCCCCACCCCCCCCCCCCCCCACCCCCCCCCCCCCCCACCCCCCCCCCCCCCCACCCCCCCCCCCCCCCACCCCCCCCCCCCCCCACCCCCCCCCCCCCCCACCCCCCCCCCCCCCCACCCCCCCCCCCCCCCACCCCCCCCCCCCCCCACCCCCCCCCCCCCCCACCCCCCCCCCCCCCCACCCCCCCCCCCCCCCACCCCCCCCCCCCCCCACCCCCCCCCCCCCCCACCCCCCCCCCCCCCCACCCCCCCCCCCCCCCACCCCCCCCCCCCCCCACCCCCCCCCCCCCCCACCCCCCCCCCCCCCCACCCCCCCCCCCCCCCACCCCCCCCCCCCCCCACCCCCCCCCCCCCCCACCCCCCCCCCCCCCCACCCCCCCCCCCCCCCACCCCCCCCCCCCCCCACCCCCCCCCCCCCCCACCCCCCCCCCCCCCCACCCCCCCCCCCCCCCACCCCCCCCCCCCCCCACCCCCCCCCCCCCCCACCCCCCCCCCCCCCCACCCCCCCCCCCCCCCACCCCCCCCCCCCCCCACCCCCCCCCCCCCCCACCCCCCCCCCCCCCCACCCCCCCCCCCCCCCACCCCCCCCCCCCCCCACCCCCCCCCCCCCCCACCCCCCCCCCCCCCCACCCCCCCCCCCCCCCACCCCCCCCCCCCCCCACCCCCCCCCCCCCCCACCCCCCCCCCCCCCCACCCCCCCCCCCCCCCACCCCCCCCCCCCCCCACCCCCCCCCCCCCCCACCCCCCCCCCCCCCCACCCCCCCCCCCCCCCACCCCCCCCCCCCCCCACCCCCCCCCCCCCCCACCCCCCCCCCCCCCCACCCCCCCCCCCCCCCACCCCCCCCCCCCCCCACCCCCCCCCCCCCCCACCCCCCCCCCCCCCCACCCCCCCCCCCCCCCACCCCCCCCCCCCCCCACCCCCCCCCCCCCCCACCCCCCCCCCCCCCCACCCCCCCCCCCCCCCACCCCCCCCCCCCCCCACCCCCCCCCCCCCCCACCCCCCCCCCCCCCCACCCCCCCCCCCCCCCACCCCCCCCCCCCCCCACCCCCCCCCCCCCCCACCCCCCCCCCCCCCCACCCCCCCCCCCCCCCACCCCCCCCCCCCCCCACCCCCCCCCCCCCCCACCCCCCCCCCCCCCCACCCCCCCCCCCCCCCACCCCCCCCCCCCCCCACCCCCCCCCCCCCCCACCCCCCCCCCCCCCCACCCCCCCCCCCCCCCACCCCCCCCCCCCCCCACCCCCCCCCCCCCCCACCCCCCCCCCCCCCCACCCCCCCCCCCCCCCACCCCCCCCCCCCCCCACCCCCCCCCCCCCCCACCCCCCCCCCCCCCCACCCCCCCCCCCCCCCACCCCCCCCCCCCCCCACCCCCCCCCCCCCCCACCCCCCCCCCCCCCCACCCCCCCCCCCCCCCACCCCCCCCCCCCCCCACCCCCCCCCCCCCCCACCCCCCCCCCCCCCCACCCCCCCCCCCCCCCACCCCCCCCCCCCCCCACCCCCCCCCCCCCCCACCCCCCCCCCCCCCCACCCCCCCCCCCCCCCACCCCCCCCCCCCCCCACCCCCCCCCCCCCCCACCCCCCCCCCCCCCCACCCCCCCCCCCCCCCACCCCCCCCCCCCCCCACCCCCCCCCCCCCCCACCCCCCCCCCCCCCCACCCCCCCCCCCCCCCACCCCCCCCCCCCCCCACCCCCCCCCCCCCCCACCCCCCCCCCCCCCCACCCCCCCCCCCCCCCACCCCCCCCCCCCCCCACCCCCCCCCCCCCCCACCCCCCCCCCCCCCCACCCCCCCCCCCCCCCACCCCCCCCCCCCCCCACCCCCCCCCCCCCCCACCCCCCCCCCCCCCCACCCCCCCCCCCCCCCACCCCCCCCCCCCCCCACCCCCCCCCCCCCCCACCCCCCCCCCCCCCCACCCCCCCCCCCCCCCACCCCCCCCCCCCCCCACCCCCCCCCCCCCCCACCCCCCCCCCCCCCCACCCCCCCCCCCCCCCACCCCCCCCCCCCCCCACCCCCCCCCCCCCCCACCCCCCCCCCCCCCCACCCCCCCCCCCCCCCACCCCCCCCCCCCCCCACCCCCCCCCCCCCCCACCCCCCCCCCCCCCCACCCCCCCCCCCCCCCACCCCCCCCCCCCCCCACCCCCCCCCCCCCCCACCCCCCCCCCCCCCCACCCCCCCCCCCCCCCACCCCCCCCCCCCCCCACCCCCCCCCCCCCCCACCCCCCCCCCCCCCCACCCCCCCCCCCCCCCACCCCCCCCCCCCCCCACCCCCCCCCCCCCCCACCCCCCCCCCCCCCCACCCCCCCCCCCCCCCACCCCCCCCCCCCCCCACCCCCCCCCCCCCCCACCCCCCCCCCCCCCCACCCCCCCCCCCCCCCACCCCCCCCCCCCCCCACCCCCCCCCCCCCCCACCCCCCCCCCCCCCCACCCCCCCCCCCCCCCACCCCCCCCCCCCCCCACCCCCCCCCCCCCCCACCCCCCCCCCCCCCCACCCCCCCCCCCCCCCACCCCCCCCCCCCCCCACCCCCCCCCCCCCCCACCCCCCCCCCCCCCCACCCCCCCCCCCCCCCACCCCCCCCCCCCCCCACCCCCCCCCCCCCCCACCCCCCCCCCCCCCCACCCCCCCCCCCCCCCACCCCCCCCCCCCCCCACCCCCCCCCCCCCCCACCCCCCCCCCCCCCCACCCCCCCCCCCCCCCACCCCCCCCCCCCCCCACCCCCCCCCCCCCCCACCCCCCCCCCCCCCCACCCCCCCCCCCCCCCACCCCCCCCCCCCCCCACCCCCCCCCCCCCCCACCCCCCCCCCCCCCCACCCCCCCCCCCCCCCACCCCCCCCCCCCCCCACCCCCCCCCCCCCCCACCCCCCCCCCCCCCCACCCCCCCCCCCCCCCACCCCCCCCCCCCCCCACCCCCCCCCCCCCCCACCCCCCCCCCCCCCCACCCCCCCCCCCCCCCACCCCCCCCCCCCCCCACCCCCCCCCCCCCCCACCCCCCCCCCCCCCCACCCCCCCCCCCCCCCACCCCCCCCCCCCCCCACCCCCCCCCCCCCCCACCCCCCCCCCCCCCCACCCCCCCCCCCCCCCACCCCCCCCCCCCCCCACCCCCCCCCCCCCCCACCCCCCCCCCCCCCCACCCCCCCCCCCCCCCACCCCCCCCCCCCCCCACCCCCCCCCCCCCCCACCCCCCCCCCCCCCCACCCCCCCCCCCCCCCACCCCCCCCCCCCCCCACCCCCCCCCCCCCCCACCCCCCCCCCCCCCCACCCCCCCCCCCCCCCACCCCCCCCCCCCCCCACCCCCCCCCCCCCCCACCCCCCCCCCCCCCCACCCCCCCCCCCCCCCACCCCCCCCCCCCCCCACCCCCCCCCCCCCCCACCCCCCCCCCCCCCCACCCCCCCCCCCCCCCACCCCCCCCCCCCCCCACCCCCCCCCCCCCCCACCCCCCCCCCCCCCCACCCCCCCCCCCCCCCACCCCCCCCCCCCCCCACCCCCCCCCCCCCCCACCCCCCCCCCCCCCCACCCCCCCCCCCCCCCACCCCCCCCCCCCCCCACCCCCCCCCCCCCCCACCCCCCCCCCCCCCCACCCCCCCCCCCCCCCACCCCCCCCCCCCCCCACCCCCCCCCCCCCCCACCCCCCCCCCCCCCCACCCCCCCCCCCCCCCACCCCCCCCCCCCCCCACCCCCCCCCCCCCCCACCCCCCCCCCCCCCCACCCCCCCCCCCCCCCACCCCCCCCCCCCCCCACCCCCCCCCCCCCCCACCCCCCCCCCCCCCCACCCCCCCCCCCCCCCACCCCCCCCCCCCCCCACCCCCCCCCCCCCCCACCCCCCCCCCCCCCCACCCCCCCCCCCCCCCACCCCCCCCCCCCCCCACCCCCCCCCCCCCCCACCCCCCCCCCCCCCCACCCCCCCCCCCCCCCACCCCCCCCCCCCCCCACCCCCCCCCCCCCCCACCCCCCCCCCCCCCCACCCCCCCCCCCCCCCACCCCCCCCCCCCCCCACCCCCCCCCCCCCCCACCCCCCCCCCCCCCCACCCCCCCCCCCCCCCACCCCCCCCCCCCCCCACCCCCCCCCCCCCCCACCCCCCCCCCCCCCCACCCCCCCCCCCCCCCACCCCCCCCCCCCCCCACCCCCCCCCCCCCCCACCCCCCCCCCCCCCCACCCCCCCCCCCCCCCACCCCCCCCCCCCCCCACCCCCCCCCCCCCCCACCCCCCCCCCCCCCCACCCCCCCCCCCCCCCACCCCCCCCCCCCCCCACCCCCCCCCCCCCCCACCCCCCCCCCCCCCCACCCCCCCCCCCCCCCACCCCCCCCCCCCCCCACCCCCCCCCCCCCCCACCCCCCCCCCCCCCCACCCCCCCCCCCCCCCACCCCCCCCCCCCCCCACCCCCCCCCCCCCCCACCCCCCCCCCCCCCCACCCCCCCCCCCCCCCACCCCCCCCCCCCCCCACCCCCCCCCCCCCCCACCCCCCCCCCCCCCCACCCCCCCCCCCCCCCACCCCCCCCCCCCCCCACCCCCCCCCCCCCCCACCCCCCCCCCCCCCCACCCCCCCCCCCCCCCACCCCCCCCCCCCCCCACCCCCCCCCCCCCCCACCCCCCCCCCCCCCCACCCCCCCCCCCCCCCACCCCCCCCCCCCCCCACCCCCCCCCCCCCCCACCCCCCCCCCCCCCCACCCCCCCCCCCCCCCACCCCCCCCCCCCCCCACCCCCCCCCCCCCCCACCCCCCCCCCCCCCCACCCCCCCCCCCCCCCACCCCCCCCCCCCCCCACCCCCCCCCCCCCCCACCCCCCCCCCCCCCCACCCCCCCCCCCCCCCACCCCCCCCCCCCCCCACCCCCCCCCCCCCCCACCCCCCCCCCCCCCCACCCCCCCCCCCCCCCACCCCCCCCCCCCCCCACCCCCCCCCCCCCCCACCCCCCCCCCCCCCCACCCCCCCCCCCCCCCACCCCCCCCCCCCCCCACCCCCCCCCCCCCCCACCCCCCCCCCCCCCCACCCCCCCCCCCCCCCACCCCCCCCCCCCCCCACCCCCCCCCCCCCCCACCCCCCCCCCCCCCCACCCCCCCCCCCCCCCACCCCCCCCCCCCCCCACCCCCCCCCCCCCCCACCCCCCCCCCCCCCCACCCCCCCCCCCCCCCACCCCCCCCCCCCCCCACCCCCCCCCCCCCCCACCCCCCCCCCCCCCCACCCCCCCCCCCCCCCACCCCCCCCCCCCCCCACCCCCCCCCCCCCCCACCCCCCCCCCCCCCCACCCCCCCCCCCCCCCACCCCCCCCCCCCCCCACCCCCCCCCCCCCCCACCCCCCCCCCCCCCCACCCCCCCCCCCCCCCACCCCCCCCCCCCCCCACCCCCCCCCCCCCCCACCCCCCCCCCCCCCCACCCCCCCCCCCCCCCACCCCCCCCCCCCCCCACCCCCCCCCCCCCCCACCCCCCCCCCCCCCCACCCCCCCCCCCCCCCACCCCCCCCCCCCCCCACCCCCCCCCCCCCCCACCCCCCCCCCCCCCCACCCCCCCCCCCCCCCACCCCCCCCCCCCCCCACCCCCCCCCCCCCCCACCCCCCCCCCCCCCCACCCCCCCCCCCCCCCACCCCCCCCCCCCCCCACCCCCCCCCCCCCCCACCCCCCCCCCCCCCCACCCCCCCCCCCCCCCACCCCCCCCCCCCCCCACCCCCCCCCCCCCCCACCCCCCCCCCCCCCCACCCCCCCCCCCCCCCACCCCCCCCCCCCCCCACCCCCCCCCCCCCCCACCCCCCCCCCCCCCCACCCCCCCCCCCCCCCACCCCCCCCCCCCCCCACCCCCCCCCCCCCCCACCCCCCCCCCCCCCCACCCCCCCCCCCCCCCACCCCCCCCCCCCCCCACCCCCCCCCCCCCCCACCCCCCCCCCCCCCCACCCCCCCCCCCCCCCACCCCCCCCCCCCCCCACCCCCCCCCCCCCCCACCCCCCCCCCCCCCCACCCCCCCCCCCCCCCACCCCCCCCCCCCCCCACCCCCCCCCCCCCCCACCCCCCCCCCCCCCCACCCCCCCCCCCCCCCACCCCCCCCCCCCCCCACCCCCCCCCCCCCCCACCCCCCCCCCCCCCCACCCCCCCCCCCCCCCACCCCCCCCCCCCCCCACCCCCCCCCCCCCCCACCCCCCCCCCCCCCCACCCCCCCCCCCCCCCACCCCCCCCCCCCCCCACCCCCCCCCCCCCCCACCCCCCCCCCCCCCCACCCCCCCCCCCCCCCACCCCCCCCCCCCCCCACCCCCCCCCCCCCCCACCCCCCCCCCCCCCCACCCCCCCCCCCCCCCACCCCCCCCCCCCCCCACCCCCCCCCCCCCCCACCCCCCCCCCCCCCCACCCCCCCCCCCCCCCACCCCCCCCCCCCCCCACCCCCCCCCCCCCCCACCCCCCCCCCCCCCCACCCCCCCCCCCCCCCACCCCCCCCCCCCCCCACCCCCCCCCCCCCCCACCCCCCCCCCCCCCCACCCCCCCCCCCCCCCACCCCCCCCCCCCCCCACCCCCCCCCCCCCCCACCCCCCCCCCCCCCCACCCCCCCCCCCCCCCACCCCCCCCCCCCCCCACCCCCCCCCCCCCCCACCCCCCCCCCCCCCCACCCCCCCCCCCCCCCACCCCCCCCCCCCCCCACCCCCCCCCCCCCCCACCCCCCCCCCCCCCCACCCCCCCCCCCCCCCACCCCCCCCCCCCCCCACCCCCCCCCCCCCCCACCCCCCCCCCCCCCCACCCCCCCCCCCCCCCACCCCCCCCCCCCCCCACCCCCCCCCCCCCCCACCCCCCCCCCCCCCCACCCCCCCCCCCCCCCACCCCCCCCCCCCCCCACCCCCCCCCCCCCCCACCCCCCCCCCCCCCCACCCCCCCCCCCCCCCACCCCCCCCCCCCCCCACCCCCCCCCCCCCCCACCCCCCCCCCCCCCCACCCCCCCCCCCCCCCACCCCCCCCCCCCCCCACCCCCCCCCCCCCCCACCCCCCCCCCCCCCCACCCCCCCCCCCCCCCACCCCCCCCCCCCCCCACCCCCCCCCCCCCCCACCCCCCCCCCCCCCCACCCCCCCCCCCCCCCACCCCCCCCCCCCCCCACCCCCCCCCCCCCCCACCCCCCCCCCCCCCCACCCCCCCCCCCCCCCACCCCCCCCCCCCCCCACCCCCCCCCCCCCCCACCCCCCCCCCCCCCCACCCCCCCCCCCCCCCACCCCCCCCCCCCCCCACCCCCCCCCCCCCCCACCCCCCCCCCCCCCCACCCCCCCCCCCCCCCACCCCCCCCCCCCCCCACCCCCCCCCCCCCCCACCCCCCCCCCCCCCCACCCCCCCCCCCCCCCACCCCCCCCCCCCCCCACCCCCCCCCCCCCCCACCCCCCCCCCCCCCCACCCCCCCCCCCCCCCACCCCCCCCCCCCCCCACCCCCCCCCCCCCCCACCCCCCCCCCCCCCCACCCCCCCCCCCCCCCACCCCCCCCCCCCCCCACCCCCCCCCCCCCCCACCCCCCCCCCCCCCCACCCCCCCCCCCCCCCACCCCCCCCCCCCCCCACCCCCCCCCCCCCCCACCCCCCCCCCCCCCCACCCCCCCCCCCCCCCACCCCCCCCCCCCCCCACCCCCCCCCCCCCCCACCCCCCCCCCCCCCCACCCCCCCCCCCCCCCACCCCCCCCCCCCCCCACCCCCCCCCCCCCCCACCCCCCCCCCCCCCCACCCCCCCCCCCCCCCACCCCCCCCCCCCCCCACCCCCCCCCCCCCCCACCCCCCCCCCCCCCCACCCCCCCCCCCCCCCACCCCCCCCCCCCCCCACCCCCCCCCCCCCCCACCCCCCCCCCCCCCCACCCCCCCCCCCCCCCACCCCCCCCCCCCCCCACCCCCCCCCCCCCCCACCCCCCCCCCCCCCCACCCCCCCCCCCCCCCACCCCCCCCCCCCCCCACCCCCCCCCCCCCCCACCCCCCCCCCCCCCCACCCCCCCCCCCCCCCACCCCCCCCCCCCCCCACCCCCCCCCCCCCCCACCCCCCCCCCCCCCCACCCCCCCCCCCCCCCACCCCCCCCCCCCCCCACCCCCCCCCCCCCCCACCCCCCCCCCCCCCCACCCCCCCCCCCCCCCACCCCCCCCCCCCCCCACCCCCCCCCCCCCCCACCCCCCCCCCCCCCCACCCCCCCCCCCCCCCACCCCCCCCCCCCCCCACCCCCCCCCCCCCCCACCCCCCCCCCCCCCCACCCCCCCCCCCCCCCACCCCCCCCCCCCCCCACCCCCCCCCCCCCCCACCCCCCCCCCCCCCCACCCCCCCCCCCCCCCACCCCCCCCCCCCCCCACCCCCCCCCCCCCCCACCCCCCCCCCCCCCCACCCCCCCCCCCCCCCACCCCCCCCCCCCCCCACCCCCCCCCCCCCCCACCCCCCCCCCCCCCCACCCCCCCCCCCCCCCACCCCCCCCCCCCCCCACCCCCCCCCCCCCCCACCCCCCCCCCCCCCCACCCCCCCCCCCCCCCACCCCCCCCCCCCCCCACCCCCCCCCCCCCCCACCCCCCCCCCCCCCCACCCCCCCCCCCCCCCACCCCCCCCCCCCCCCACCCCCCCCCCCCCCCACCCCCCCCCCCCCCCACCCCCCCCCCCCCCCACCCCCCCCCCCCCCCACCCCCCCCCCCCCCCACCCCCCCCCCCCCCCACCCCCCCCCCCCCCCACCCCCCCCCCCCCCCACCCCCCCCCCCCCCCACCCCCCCCCCCCCCCACCCCCCCCCCCCCCCACCCCCCCCCCCCCCCACCCCCCCCCCCCCCCACCCCCCCCCCCCCCCACCCCCCCCCCCCCCCACCCCCCCCCCCCCCCACCCCCCCCCCCCCCCACCCCCCCCCCCCCCCACCCCCCCCCCCCCCCACCCCCCCCCCCCCCCACCCCCCCCCCCCCCCACCCCCCCCCCCCCCCACCCCCCCCCCCCCCCACCCCCCCCCCCCCCCACCCCCCCCCCCCCCCACCCCCCCCCCCCCCCACCCCCCCCCCCCCCCACCCCCCCCCCCCCCCACCCCCCCCCCCCCCCACCCCCCCCCCCCCCCTCCCCCCCCCCGTCTCTCCCCACCCCCCCCCCCCCCCAAATTGGCCATGCTGACAGAGGCTGATGAGAATTGTAGTTCCTGAACATCTGGAGAGCCGCAGGTTCCCTACCCCTGAGCTATAGCATTACAGCACAGCCAATCAGGTTGCACTCTGGTTATCTCTGGGGTGTTCTTGTCCTGGCTAACTGCACCTTTGCTAATTAACCTTTTAATAGCCTAATCAGTCACATCCTGCTATCTGGAATCCTTTAGTGTTGGTGGTGGGACCTTCTATATGAAAAAAATATCCATTTGACAGTGGGTCAAATATTCCTACAGGGTATAAAAGACTCTCAGCATTAAAAGTGTCCTTTTTAAGAGGGAAGAGAGGAAGAAATGTTTGTTCTGTCTACTGTCATTTGTATGTATATGGCAGAATAAATTACTTTCTCCCTATTTAATATGAATTATGTTGATTTTGATAGATTACAAGGTTGTGAATGCCTATGTTTGCATAAATATAGTTACAGGTCAAGCAGCTCTCCCAGCAGACTTTATATGTCTTGGTGATATATTACAAACCTCAATTAACAGGAAATTTGTGCAGTGTGCTTTAATGGTCAGCTATATGGGTATGTAACATAAGCTAACTTGTTTGCCTGGGTGAGAACTGAAAAATAAGGAAGGGAAGGGAGTGATCACTTCTCCCTGTTTTTGTCATTCTTAATTTAGCTTCTGTTGAGATGTACAGAAAGAGTTCTATATTGAGATTTGAAATCTTTTAAATTTCCAGTCCCAATAGATATAATTCTGGTGTCATAGCGAAAGATACCTTTACAATATCTTTTGCATTATTGTGTATTCTTTTCCAAAAATCCTTTATTTTCAGGCATGTCCACCAAACAATGTTCCCATTCCCTTATGGCATCTCCAACAAATCGGTGTTTGCTTTTTATAAAATTTTGCTGTGTTTCAGGGCGCATTCACTGAGCTTCCAAAAGGCTTGGTGGGGTACATTTCCAGCTCCTAGAAATTTCCTCTTCAATCTCTGTATCCAGAGTCGCCATGGGTTTTTGAGCATAGAATTGGAGCCCCTGAGTGAGAAGCTGATGCTGCCTTGCTCACCAAACTGGAAGTCCATAACTTCCACTTCTCATGAAACTCATGTTTTGGTTGTCTGTTTACAAGGCTTATAAGCTTTGCCATTGTAGTATATCCTCTTATCTTCTCTTCCCGCATATCTTAGACAGAAGAGATTCTTGCTTTCCAACTAGATGCCAGTATCACTCTCGCTGCTGTTAGATACAGGAATAGTTCTTGTAATTTTCTTGGTAAGTTCTTTGGTGGGATTCCTAATAGCATTGTCTTCACATTTGAAATTTGATTGTTAAGATTTTTTTTATTTCTGCATGTATTTTTTCCTTTACAGATGTTTCAAACTTTTTTATAAGCCTACCACAGATTCCTTTAAGGTGCTGATTCATCTTAGCAATATTTTTAGGAGTTATGTAGCCCTTGTAAAACATTTTATACCAGTTTTCCCTCAGCATTTGGCAAACTGTGAATTAATTTTTTTCATCCATAAGGATTCCCATGGTTTAAAGGATATTTCTTCTTGAAAATTTTGCAACCATTTCACCATACTCTGATGAGTGTTAGCATTGGGTGCCTTAACCTGGCTCTCAGTTCATCCCACAGCACCAGTTCTGCTTACCAAAAGTGACCCACTAGTTGGCTCGCATTCCATGCCTGGTCCAATGCCAGTG
Source organism: Sphaerodactylus townsendi (assembly GCF_021028975.2). NCBI lineage: Eukaryota > Metazoa > Chordata > Lepidosauria > Squamata > Sphaerodactylidae > Sphaerodactylus > Sphaerodactylus townsendi. The sequence goes on from NC_059431.1 coordinate 61,636,154, forward strand.
AGCTAGGCGTCTTACCCATTTAAAGTTTGAGAGTAGGTTAAGATCATTTTGGCCCTAAGATCTAAGTCCTCACAGACTTTGGAAATGGTGAAGCAGAGCTGAATGCTTGGGTCTGCTCCACTGGGCACATTGTTCAGCTCTGCACCACTACTTCTGAGCCCATGTACTTCAGTGGTAGTAGCAGTGGTCAGTAGATAAGTGGGAGGGAGAGAAGGAGGGAGAGAAGGGTTCTTTTTAAATGTGGCTGAAGCCATCTGAAAATTTATTGTCGAAGGCTTTCACGGCCGGAATCACTGGGGTGCTGTGTGTTTTCCAGGCTGTATGGCTGTGTTCGAGCATCATTCTCTCCTGACGTTTCACCTGCATCTGTGGCTGGCATCTTCAGAGGATCTGATAGTTGGAAAGGAAAGCAAGTAGAGAATATATACCTGTCTGTCATTTTTCAAGATCTGTTTTTTGCTGCCTTGTTCTAATGCCATTTTGGGAGAGAAATTTTCAATCCAGCTTTGCCAAATGCACACCTCTTCTCATTTTATCAAAAGAATTCACCTGTAGAGGCTGCAATGGACTTCCAACCATTAGAAGAAAACAATACTACTATTAGAAAATCTTGCACTTGTTACTGAAGGTTTTGGACAATTTATCATTTATATGCCAAGACAGGCTTTGGATTGAGAGGAAGAGTTATTAGGAGATTTAGATGGCAGGTTCTCTTTTTCTGCAGCTGAAAATATACATTCTGGTGAATTTGGTTTGATGTACTGTCTGTGATTTGGTATAATTTAGACACATGGACCTTGTTAACAAAATAATGTCTACATAGACTTGTAATGTCTATATATCCTATATAATAGTCTAAAGTGATGTAACTGGCCACATTTTGGTAACATGCGAGCAATATTCCAGTGGAGTATGGTGCACATCCCTCTCTGTGATGCTGTATTTCATCAATGAAGATCAAGCAGGAGACAGTTTATAATGCTTTTATTTGAAAGTTGCTGTAAGCTCCTTTCAGATATGTGGATGCCACAACATATGGTGGTTACAGTTCCCACCCAAACCTGCAATATGGGAATCATAATACTTGCCTATATTATAGAATAAGCAGCAGCACAGCACTTTTGCTGATAGACTCAAATTCAGATGATTCAAGTGGGACCTTTTAAGCAGGGGACAAAACTGCAGTTGCTGAACATATCTGAAATACAGATAAACCTTGCCAGAAGCCAGAAGAAAACAGACACTGACCCAGTTATTCAGAGGTTAGAGGATTTTTAAGTACCTCCCCCACACCACACACAAAACAGCTCTATATGTTTTTATAATGTTTTTGTTTTTCCTTTACGTGGAGAAAAGTAATAACTTCTTGCTGCCAAATTGGTTATCATACTATCCTGGATCTCTGCACAATCTACTATGTGCAGCTATCACTTTTATCCTCCTAACAGAAAAAGATTGTGTTGCCAAGAATAACCTGAAAGTTCTAAACAAAAGAACTGTCTGTTTACTCAAAGGAATTGTCAGCTTAGTACATTTTATACTCATGTTGGTGCTAAAGTGAAATACAGACAAGAAAGAGCAGCTTGTATTTTGACTGACCATTATCAGTTCAATAAACATAGGTCAAACAAGGTATTGTTCAATAATTGCAATAAATTCGTAATTCAAGAAAAGATTTTAAAGGTCACAATAAAGAAAGCTGATAATACATTTAATGACAGCAATAGAACAGTGACTAAAAAAAAAAAGCAGGCTTATTACATGGCATATGGAGTGGGGACAAGCCAAAAAGGAGATTTAGTCTAGGTGGAGATTTAGTTTGAGTATGACTTTGCTGCAATCCCTAAATGGCAATTCTCTTTTCAGTCATTACACTTTTGGTGCTCCAAATACATGGGAAGTGTGCTAAGCACAATCTCATCAATACTTGTGCACATTTTTGCACATTTTACACACATTTTCCATTCCATTTCATATAAACAGCCTGCAGGAGTGCCTTTACACACACCAAGCTTGGAAATATATGCTTTATATCTTTTTCTTCCCTTCTTCATTCTTTCCTTCCACCATCGAGTCACAGCTGATGTATGACAATGAGCCATTTTAGAGGAGTAGATTTTTTTCTTAAAAGATTGAAATTGTGTGAATATTAAACACCAGCCAACATGTAAACATAGTGGGATTATCATGTAATCTTTGTCCAGAAAAAAAATGGAAACAGTAATTAGGTGGCTTAAAATGTATGTAGTTGATCCAGTTCCCATAAAATAGAGCTTGAAAATTTACAGCAGCATACAGAGAGACGTTTCATCATTGGCTCCATTTCTTCCTGGATACTCCTTCCCCCCCTCCCCTTACTTAAATACATGAGTAATCCCACTCAGTAAGTGAATGGGTAAAAAATTAAAATATCTTGAACAGGCATAAATGGAGATAATCACAACCAGATTTGTTTGCACCACTAGGGGCAGTTGAAAATCCAGCACTGCAAATTAACCTGGGAATATTGTCTCAAAAAGCATAGGAAGAAAAATACTGAATGTACATGCAACTCCCCTAAAATAAAACCAGCATGCTGTACCCATATTATAAGTACACAAACTTAAATCACATAATGACTTCCTCTGAAGAATTTGTTATGAACAAGACAATTACTATTTTTTCAGAACAGTTTAATATTCTGTGTGACCCAACTAGATACATTTATTTGTTGATAAATATAGCTAGAGGTGCTGAATTTATATTTCGAACATAGTGCACCATTTTGCTCAACCCAAAGGGTTTTAAATTGTCCCTCTTGGGGAAAATATACAAGCTCCCTGGATGTTGCCTGTATACTTCCAACCAACAGAAACTAAAGCAATTGAGGGTTGTGTCGGAGAGTGGCATGGAGAAAAAGGATTAGATTATATACACACTATGGCTCCAGGTCTATTCAAGGTACCCCATGGTATAGTTTACCAATAAATGGATATCACGTCACATTTCTCATTCACGGCTGAAGGCTTTCACAGCTGGAATCACTGGGGTGCTGCTGGGTTTCCAGGCTGCATGGCTGTGTTTCAGTAGCATTTTCTCCTGATGTTTTGCCTGCATCTGTGGCTGGCATCTTCAGAGACCCTCTGAAGAAGCCAGCCACAGATGCAGGTGAATCGTCAGAAGAAAATGCTACTGGAACATGGCCATACAGCCCAGAAACCCCACAACACCCCAGTTCTCATTTAGTTTCTTTAGTGGGATGTTTTTTGGATGAATGGATTGAAGCCATAACCTCTTCTGCCTGTGCTGTTTCTAAACAACATGTTTTTGCTACTGAGGAAATTTAACTGTAAATTGATTTTTCCAACCATCAGTATTAGCCATGACAGCACACAGAAAGCTCCAGTCTGCTGCACTGGTTGGGAGCGGTGGCATGTCTACATTGAAAGTGACATGTCTGAATACTTAGTAGCTATATTATCATTGAGGAAATCAAGAAGAGCTGCACAAGAATACAAAAATTGCAGTCAGAAATGCCAAAAATAGGAATTACTTTCAGCATGTCTCATTCAGCAATAGCTATATTTTCCTTAGGTGACTATTAAATATATGGCCAAGAAATACAAACAATGCTGGAGAAAAGCCCTTAATAAAGTATGATATGTACTAATATCATTGACTATTCTATGAAGTGTTGTGGTTTCATGTGGTTGTGCCCAATGGGCACAACTTTGCCCCAGACCTCTTCCCTTCACCCACAGCCAGCCCGCCTAGTCTTACCCTCCCCTTGATGCTGGTTTGCACGCTTCACTTTCCTTCCTGTTGCCAAATACTTCCTATTTTGTTTCTAGCCATATCATTTCTATTGCCCATGACCTCCCCACTACTGCATATCTTTGGGGGGGGGATTTAAAACAATTTTTGTACTTGTATCTGATAGACTGATAAATCGATACTAACTCTAAAAAATGTAAAAATAATAATAGTCAATCAGTTGAAACTGATTTGACCCCGGGTTTGATCAACAAATTGGGATGTCTCCTGCCTCATAGTTTTATACACAAGCAATCCATGATTCCAAACCACATCAGGAAAAGCCTGTCAGCCTTGACACTTGGCTTTACAACACAGAGGGGAAACAGATGATTGTGAACCTGGGCAGCTTAGCAAATCGCAGTTCACATAGTCCTTGTGTGGTTTTGTAGTTTGCACACTGCCCTTACTCCCCCCTCACCTCCTGCAATAAAAGACAATCAGTGTACAGATGCTGTATTCAAGACTTTTCTTTTATAGTTCACCTTTTTATGTCGATATATTGATCTATAGTTAGGTTGATAAATTGATATATCCATCTATTGATAAGATTAAAAATAAAAATAAAATATATTAAAAATTAAAACATGCATGTGCAATACAGAATCTGTGGGGGGAAACCCATGCAAGCAAAAAGACAGCTGATGCATAATGCCTGCAAACAGGGCAATGGGTAATAATGTTGAACATGTCCTGAAACCAAGACTCCCCGGGCAATTCTCTTTGAAGTTGCAGGAACCTTGCCATGTGTAATTGACTGTTAACACTCAGCAGCAGGTGGAAAAGCAGTCTGAGCTGTCCTTTGGAATGAACTTGGGGAACCAGATTATCCAAGAAACTCAGAGGCTGCTTGAGAAGCTAGAAGAGAGACTAAGTGCCCCTTCTCCAGTTTTTTTGGTGCTCTGCAGGCCTTCTGAGGATAGACAGGATGGCAACCAGAAGTGACACAAAAAGAAAAGATGGAGCACCCCAAGGCACACCGTTTGGAACTTTTCTCCTTCAGGTGTCTTTTTTAAAAATTCTGCTGGGATTCCCTGGTTTAACATTGGTTCTATTAGGCTTGCACTGCCACATTGGCCCTGGGTTCTTTTGGGTATCTCTGGCCCTTTCCGCACGAGCCAAATACAGAGCCCTGGGTACGGCAAAAATGCCGTCCCCAGGGAGCTGTTCACATGGGGGGCGCAGCTGCTTCGCAGCCGCGCCGCCCTCACTCCTCCCGAGCGGCACAAAGCTGCTGTTTCCCAACCTTGCTCCCCGAGCGAGGTTTTTGGGAAACAGCGGCTTCCAACCGCTGCCATGCGAATGGCAGCGGCTGGAAGGCGCCATCCCTCCTCCCTTTCCTGATCGACTCACCTTCCCTGCGACCATCCGGTGCATCGCCGAGGCCTGGGGACACGCCCCCGCCCTGCGACTCCAGAGCGGTCATGCAGGGCGGGGGGCGTGTCTCCTGGCCTCAGCGACGCGCCGGACAGTCGATCGGGCGACAGCAGGTGACGGCATCGATCAGGCGATGGCGCAGCGTGGCGCCGTCTTCCCGGTAGTTTCCGGGACCGTTCTTGCGAACAGTCCCGGGGGGGTTGGATTGGCATCATGTACGCTGACCCAACCCCCAGCGTGGCCATGCGGAAACGGCCTCTGTTACACACTGATTCTTTTAGCTTTGCAAAAGTGCCCTTGTTTGAGTTTGTTCTGCTGGGAATCACTGGTTTGACATTGATTTTGTTGAGCTTGCCACATTGGCTTGTGATTCTGCTGGGATTCCTGAACTCTACTTTGGTTCTGTTGGGCTTGGGTTGGTTCTTGGCATGAGAGACATTGACCAGCAGTTCTGCAGGTATGCCTTTTTGCTGCTGCACTGAAGATAAAAGGGCTCTCCGGCCCCCCTCCCATTGGAAACAATGGATGCAACTTGTGGGGGCATAGAATTGGACTCCATGAGCCAATCTTCTTAAAACTTGAACGATTCCTCTGTGGACAGGCACAAGCAGTATACTGCAAATCTGGTGACACAAGCTTAAAAAGCTGTAGCTTTAAAAATGCAGATATTTTTCACTTCCAATACACCTGAATCCAAAAAATACTGATTTTTTTGAGGCTTACCTCTATCCATTACAGATTTTCCAGACTTCAGAACAGTTTTTGAAAAGACTGGGAAGAAACAGCACCGAATCCTTCCTTGTGCTTGCTAGCAAAGATTGTTGAAATTACTCTTTTCTACATAAAAGAAAGCCTGAGTACATATTTAACTAATTTTGAAATGTAATTTAAGAGCTCTGAGACTTAAAGCAGGGAGAATTTTTTATGGCATTTTTTAAAACAATAATGAAATACGATAGCTTTTTAAAAACTCAAAGTCTAGTGAGGTTCATTTTAATTCTTGCATTTCTGAAAACAGTGGTGTGTCCTAAAAATTTATAAAAATAAAAAAGAAACAGCATCTCTCTAGTGCAATAGCAAGGACATACATAGTCTACCAATTATGACTTATAATGAAAAGCATTGTACTTTGACAACTATCAATAGATAAAACTAACTTATTATTCAGAATAGTTATATTAATTAAACAATGAGAATATTGTCAGTAGCACAGTCAACCAGGGTAGAAGAAATGGAATTACATGTTCAACAATAATCTATTTAATTTTCTGCAAATTCATTCATTAGCTAGTTACTTAGACTCTGTGCTTATCTCCTAATTTGGAAAAATGCCATTTTTATTACTCTCTGGTATCTTTAAACAAAATAAACCCTTCCACATAACTGGACAAAATTACTGTAAAATATTATAAATGTTAACTTTTTGTATCATTATTGTCATTCAGCATTTCTGTAAATGTAATAATTACACAAGCTATATCTTTAATTTTATTATTATGCTTTCACATTTCCACATTTTATTTGCCACTTTATTATTTGTATTTTTGCTAATGATAAAAACATGTTATTGTATGTGAGCACTGATTAAGAAACATTTCCGATTAATTCAACATTACTTCCTGGCAGAGGGAGTGACAGGACCATGCCCGGCACGTTTTTTGCAAGCCAGCACTGGGGGAAGGGCAAAAAACTGTCTGGGCAAGCCAGGACTGGGGAAAGGGCAAAAAACGGACCAAACAAGCCAGGACTGGGGCGGCATGCTCCTGTCACTCCTTCTGCCAGGGGAGGGGAGGAGGGGGCTTTTAACAACTGGTTCGGCTGAACTAGGCCAAACCGACTGAATACCACCTGCTTTGACAGCATGAGCGAGGACACCAGCAACCACCCTAGTGCAAGACACATTGACGAAAATCACTAGGGAAGGACTATTCACTCTTTGTGGAAGCAGCAGCATATTCGAAGGGGTTGGATGAAGAGGGGCAACTGCAAACTGAAGACTTAGTGGAGCTGAACAACCCACCCATCAATTATGAAGATTTTTTTCCAGTGTAAACCATACCATTAAAGTAAGGTAAAAGAGATTTAATGTACCGGGGTGGGAATGGGGAGGGGAAATGTTATTGCCAGTTGGGCTATGTCCTCTTGAAACATGGCAAGATTATCCCATCTAGGGCGTGTTAAGAAAATGGTTTCATGGTTCTTTGCCTCTCAACCAATTGTTAGAATTGTCTGCTATTATTTGTCCATGATGAATATGGAAAATGCCTTGAAATTCCTAACCCATTTAGTCTTCCCAATCCTCATTAAAGTAAATCAAAGAAATGAGTTATATGGCAATACTGAAGGCTATTGAGTTAGCTTTATGGCTGAACAGGTAATTGAACCTGTGTCTTCAAAGCTCCAAAATCATGGGGAAAACATGTTCCCATGTGATAAATGGTGTGTGAGAGAAAATTATGCTGAGTCATATTTACCAGGTGCCAACCCCTTAATTAGCTTTCCTTTCATTCCTTCATTATATACTGGGGATGCCATAGTGATTCCTATGCTCTTTGAATGCCCTTTCAAGAAGAAAATAGACATGATGGAGTTGTTATGAGGATGATGCCACCATTTCAAAGTCATCTAAAAATAATTTGAGACTTGATCCTGATTGGGCCCACAGCCCCTTGCTCTTTTTCTCCCCCTGCCCCTTTTCAAGTGCTGAAACAGCCATATGAGGAGGGCTGCAGACATTTTAGCACTGTATAATGAACATGGGTGAGGATAAAAGCACCTCAACTTGCCATATTAAAATGACTTTAAAGTGGTACAAGCACCCTTAGGAGCTATGAGAACACCACTGTGTCTAGCTTAACCCATATTAGGAAGAACAGTTGTGTAATGGACATGGTCCTGTCTAAATGAAAAAGGAATCTTGCTCCTCCTATATTTTTGATATGATTAATATTTGAAAATTGCTAATTTTTATGAGAGCTCAAGAAGTAATGTTGAATTACACCCACTTTTGTTTATTTCTCTGCCTGTCAGTCAAATAGGAAACATGTTGTACTACCCAAGTACAGCTCAAAAATCTCTAGAAAAAACACTAATTTTTGTTTGTTTTCAGTGGTGGTTAGCTGCAGGTGTCACTTAGCACTTTCTAAGTTGTGGCCATTAGGGCTTCAGGAGACCAGGACCTCCTCGTCCTACTAATAAATTGTAGAAACAACTTTCACCAGTTAATTAGGAAGAACCATATGGAACATGTCAACACTCAATGGGAACATCTCCACTCTGCAGTAACTTCTAACAATTCCAAGCTACTCTGGGCTGTCCTGAATAATTTTAACTGAAGCAAGCTTCCTACCCCTACCTGTATTACCCCTGATGTTTGGCATGACTATTTTAGCAAACTTTTTAATGATGATATTTTAAGCAATGAATCTCCTTCACCTATCCCTTTAGATTTGCCAAATTGGCCTCCTGTCTCATCTCAAGAAGTAGTTGAGCTGTTAGAGGACCTCAAAGGAAGGAAAGCCCCTGGCCCTGATTCTATAATTCCAGAGATTCTGAAATTTCATACTGATTGGTGGGCCCCTATCCTGGCCACTCTTTTTACCCAAGTAAACAGCCCAGGTATCTTACCCAAGAATTAGCTGTCTGCGACTGTGTTTCCCATCCATAAAAAAGGAAGTCATTCAGAACCCACCAACTTCCACCCCATCAGCCTCCTCTCAGTGATAGGGAAGATTTATGCTAAATTGTTACTGAAGAAACTTCAGCTGTGGCTTTCCCACTCTGGTGCAGTGGGGGCTGAACAAATAGGCTTTTGCAAGGGGAAATCTCCTCTGGACCAAGCCTTGGTGCTATTACACCTAGCCAGTAAATACTCAATCAATGCAGATAACAAACTCTACACTGCCTTTATTGATTTAAAGGCTACCTTTGACTATGTGCCGAGAGAACTTCTCTGGACAAAACTGGCTGCCCTCAACATTGATGCCAGACTCTTGTTCTTAATTAGGCAACTGCACACAAATACCAGTTGCCGGATCAAGTGTTCCCACGAAGAACTTTGACAGACAGTATTCGAAACAAAGGGGTCAAACAGGGCTGTGTCCTGGCCCTCACTATTTTCAATCTTTTCTTAAGTAACTTCCCCTCTGCTCTCTCAGCAGTGAACAGCCATGCCCCAAAACTGGGTACATCCCATGTATCAATTTTGCTCTATGCAGATGATGCTGTCCTTCTCTCTCGACCCAGAGTTGGCCCAGACGCTTAATGAAGTGCTGTGTGGATTACTGTGAATCCAACAGACTGACAATTAATTATGAAAAAAACAAGGTATTGGTCTTCTCTAGGCGCTTTAAGAAGCTGCGTAGACGAAAATGAAAAGCGCTGCAAACTGTTTGGGATTAAGGGTGCTATAAATACCTTGGCCTCTCATTCTCCTTTGACTCTTTCATGGGCAACCCAGCAGGAAGGCCGCTCTCCTAGCTACATCTAACAGTATGTCAGCATTACTATGTTTCTTTTTTTAGTAGTGGCCACTCCTTTATCCCTCCTGCCCTCAGATTTTTCAATGCCAAAGTCGCCTCGAGATTGCTTTACGGAGTCCCAATTTGGATTCAAGCTATTAACCGCTCCTTGAATTCTCTTCAATCCAAATTTTTTCATGAGATAGCTGGACTCCCAAATTACATGCCCTATGCAGCCCTTTTTACTGGAGTTAGGTCAAAACTCCTTGGGAATGCGACCATTAGCTGAGGGCTTTTTTTAGATTCTGACTCGCGAATTCATTTTTCTCTCATGCTGTAATTCCCTGGTCCACCGTCAATGCTCTCTGACACCCATTGACCCTTGGTTTTCCATAATTGAAGAAGAAAAAATATGGCCTCTATTGGACTGTCAGTGGATTCACTTTGCCCTTTGTCCTATTCAGAAGCTTATATAGAAAATTAAAAAGGTCCAACTGTGGATAGAGAGTTCCTCTACCCTAATCACCATTATGAAAAGCGTGCTCCCCCCTGTATTTTTCTTTCCCATTTGAATGGGGCCACTTGGCTTTTACCTGTATTGCTTAATAAGCCCTGCTGCTCAAAGGAGAGCCATAATGCTTACTGGGTTTAATGTTATGCCTTCTGCCTTGTTACATGGCAGATTTAATAAACAAGAAAAGGCTAAAAGATTTGTGCTTATCATGTAATGATGGCTCAGTTGAATCTCTGGCCCACCAATTACTACACTGTCTCAGATTCAAGGAAATCAGATCCAAGTATGTGAATCTTACTCCTTTACATTTACCCAATCTCCCCGGTTTAATTAGATTACACTACTTGTTGGACAATCCTGATCCTTCTCTCTGTATGATAGTGGCAGACTTTCTCCTGGAAATTACTTAACGTCAGCAGATTTCCTTCGACCTAACATTTATTTCCTGTATTGTATATGCTTTTTAATCCGTTTTTATTATTGTTGTACTGTTGCCTATGCCAATAAAGGCTTGCTAATATAAAAGTTGTGGCCATTACTAAGGCACATCTCATTGGCTCTGGGAGTTCATTTTCAAATTATGCCTTCATTCTTTCTTCTCCAGGGGCCATCTCCTCCCTCCTCCCCCATTTTCTCCTTTGTTTATTTTTTCAATCATATACACACCATTCCATAATAAACATATATGTACACATAATTAATCATAATGAACAAAGAATTTCAATGACACTTTTAATGGAAACAGAAAACCTTTGTTGGTCCCTGGCTGCATTCATATACCCCAGGAAACAATCATACAGAATTTCTTCGTTGTAGACTCCTACTGCATTACACACTGGCTTTGCATCTTATTATACATGAGGGTTATTGTTATTGTAATGCATCTCAGTATACAAAACATTACTCTAATGATGTAATTAATATGCTTGGATTTTTCCATCTAGTGTTCTTAGGCACTACTTATGCAAGCATTCAATGCCACCAATTTAAAAGATATTTGGAAACAGCCACTTTTTTGTTCAGGGAGTTGGCAAAAAAGGCTTAATAATCTAAGTCAGATTTCCTAATACTTGAAAAATATTTGTGTCAGATATATACAGATGACATGACAATTTGGAAGGATGATGTCTCTGAAGTTTATATAAATGGCATTATTTATAGTCAGTCATTTCATTGCCTTTTTAAAAATTCATGGAAGTAGAAATAACAATCAAGTCTTCAGGCTGATTTGGTTATTGCTCTGACAGATCAATCTTTTAAATACTGAATTGCAAAATCAGTTAACATTTATGGGTGGGGAGATTATCTGCACTGATAGTATAATTGGCAGATGACTTTGTTAAGTTCAACTGAACTGTTAGAGTAAATAAGTTAATTTGTTGCTGTAGCCAGCTATGATACAGCAAACAAGCACCTTTCATAGACAGAGGTTTGGCACCTTTAACACATGAGCAAATTAATAGGTGAACATTTTCTTGGAGAAAACTGTACCTGCTGATTTCTGCCAGTTATGTAACTGTTCATTACAATAGAAGCAACCCTAGCACTAAACATATGTTTTGTGAACTAGATATTGTACATAGTGCAAAAGTTATATGCTCCCAGTATAGAAGCAATACCCAAGCATGGTGGAAGGAGAGAAATAGTTATACTTTATTAAGGCCCAGGAGTAGCATGGATCCTGACATAAGAACAAAAAAACACAAGAAATAGCCTGCTGGATCAGACCAGAGTCCATCTAGTCCAGCACTCTGCTACTCGCAGTGGCCCACCACAAGCCTTTGGGAGCTCACATGCAGGATGTGAAACCAATGGCCTTCTGCTGCTGCTGCTCCCGAGCACCTGGTATGCTAAGGCATTTGCAATCTCCATGAATGCCAGCCCACTGCCATTGTATGGTATATTTATTGAACAGCTGAAAAAGTACTGGAAAAGGCAACTGAGATTATTTAGCAAAGGCTGAAGAGTTTGAGGCTTCTCAGTTTAGAAAAAAGGCTGAGTGGGACATGATAGAGGGTGGATTGGGTGGATATAGTAGAAAAGGGAGCTTTTTCTCCCACTCCAATAGTACAAGCACTCAGAGGCATTCAATTAAGTTGATGGACAAAGGGAATACTGATTTTCTCATTAAGTAATTGTGGAATTCAGTGACGGTGGATGAAGCAACCGCCTCAAACATGGATAGATTTAAAAGTATGTCAGATTGATTCCCAGAAATAGTTTAATAAAAGGATAGTAGCTATTTTTACTACTAACCATGGTGACTAAAATGAACTTCCATATCAAGAAGAATCAAGCAAGAATCCACCTTCATAGCCCTAGTAATCCTGATGAGATGGTGTGGGGACCTGATCTCCCAGGTCGACTGCATGAACCGTGCGCAGAAAGGGTGACCCAGCACCACCACCTAACAGGAAAAATTCAAGTGACCCAGGACAGTCTGCAGCTCCTTCAACGTGCACTTTTTCTTACCTCCCAAGTCTTTGAGCAAAGTGTGCAGCTTTGCCACGTTCTCGTAGAGGAGCCTGGAGGTGCCTGCCACTGTGTTGAGCATGATGCTGAGGAAGACCAAGGAGGTAGTGGGGTCCTCTGTCTTCTCATGTGCCAAGGAACCCCAAGCTGAAAAGCTACCTGTCACCACATTCCCTGGTGGCCACCTGCCCTGCAAACAGGAAGTTGTCCAGGTAGTGTGGTCCTTAGTAACCCATTCCAATAAGGAACTGAACACTTCGAATGTGGCACAGGCCACTGAGCAACCCATTGGCATGGCTTTGTCCACATACCAACGGCCCTTGAATTTGAATCCCAAGAGGCAGTTTTTCTCTGGGTGAATCGGTAACAGGAAGTCCGAATGCCCGATAAGGTGAATAATGTTACCATTAAGCCAGCGAAACTGAGAGGGCCACTGGGACGAAATCAAAGCCACCCCAAGGTCAAGGGAGGCATACCTGACTGAGCTGAGCCTAGGATCAATGAAATCATTCATGGCCGAACATTTCAGGTAGGACAAGAGGTAGATCAGATGGTACTTGCCCGGCACCTTCTTGGGGATACCCTGAGGTTGGGGATGGGAGGCTTCTCAAATGACCCTGCAACCCTGCCCATGGCCTGCTCTTTCGCTATCTTGGCCACCACAACTGGGGCAAGTTCATGTGCTGACTTCAGGTTCCTGCTATCCGCCACTATCCGGGGACCAGCATGCAGGATGCGGAAACCCCGATGGTCTGGGTATTTAGCTAGCCAGGGGATCATGGCCAACACCCTGACAGGCATGCTGGCAAGGCACTCCCAAGCCCCCTGTGCAGGAACTTCACTTGAAGAAGATGGAGGTGGTGGTCCTCGACCACCCACCCCTATGCACTGGGGTCAGCTGCAGACTGGGAGGGCCAAAAGGGCTGGGACCCTTTACCCCTCTGGCAACTGCCTTGCAGGTGGTGCCCATGGCAGAGCTAACAGGCATGTTCGTATTTGCACCAGGGTTATTGACACCTCCCCTAATTAAACTTCCAGCAGACCAGGCATGTGACATTCCCTTTGGTGCCCCGAGGCCACTTCTTGTGGGCTGGATCCAGCTGCCTAGCAAAGGCTGCACATGCACGGTCCCAGCGCGATCATAAATCGCATCCCAGTGCACTGAGTCCATGTGGGAGGTGGTCCACTTCCATGACAATGCTCAAGTGCTCCCACAGCTGCCACGCCCATAAGGGAAATGCTGCCAAGAGCAGTGAGGCATACTCCCGGAAGCCGCTCAGCCAGTTGTCAAAGTCCAGTCCACTCTTCACCGCTTGCCAGACTGGGCAGCCTTTTTGGCGACCCCTGGCTAGTCATCCGGCTTGGCAATAGCAAAGATGTCAACATAATACCCTGTCAGCACTCTATCCCTATCTTTCCAGGACAGATGGTTCCCCGGTAGCTCCCTCATGACCCACACCCCAAGTCAAGGGCAGCGGAAGGGGTGCACCCCGGGAGGCCCAGGCCCTCCTCAGTGATCCATGGAGGAAGGATTGGGATCACTGACCTGTTGTAGCAAAATGCCCCCCCCAGCATGTACTGTATCTTCCTCCTGCAAATACTCACTTGCTGAGAAAGAGCTGTCAGACTGTTGCTGAGCCACATGGTGTTGTGAAAACACACCCGCCCTCACAGATAACCTCACAGATGACCCCTGGGCAGGCTTGCAGCAGGCATGGGCTGAGCTAGGGGCCCCCTTGTGTGGTAAAACTGGCTCTCCCTAGAGACCTGCACCCTGGCACGGGGGCACCAGGCACCTGTTTAGCCCTATGCTCTGCTGGGGCCTATTGCTACTACAATTCCCCAGTCGAAAGCTGAAGAAAAGGAGCATGGGTGGTAGAATGGCAGGGCAGCAAATTTGTGCCAAAGGGAGCGGGGTGGCAAGGCATGCAAGCAAGCCCCAAGAGCACCAGGACACCAACACAAAGTTGGGGGCATGGGGGAGAGGAAGAAAACGTTAGGAGTCATTCCCCCCTGATACCCCCACTGCCCTTGTCCAGCCAAGAATAGGCAGCAGTGCTTTGCCCCCACCCCCCGAACCACCCAGGGTCCCCCATCCCAGTGGGCAGGAGTTGTTGTTTTTTAATTCATAGGAACCCCAGGTACCCAAGGCCCCGCCAGAGACCAGAGGGGCACAGGAGATGCTGCGGCCAGAGGCCTGCCACAGCCAGAACTGCCTCAGCACCCAGGAGCAGGCTGCCAGCCCCACTGGCTCCCCCAGCAAGGTGCACGGCAGCACCAAGTGGCCTGATGGAGCCGTGGCCACCGCCCACAGGCCTGATGCAGCCAGAGCCATCCTAGTGCCCAGGAGCCAGCTGCCGGCTCTGCCACCCTTGCGAGGCATGCACTGGTGCCAAGCGGCCCAGGGGGCCTGAGGCCTTTATGGTCAGAGACCATTGCAGCTGGAGCCACCTTGGTGCCCAGGAGCAGGCCGTGGGCCCAGCCACCCCCCACCCCATGTGGGTGCACTCTGGCAGCTGAGTGGCCAGGCCACTGAGTGGCCACTGAGTGGCCAGGCTGGACCAGACCCCTCCAAAATCCAGGGTGGCACTGCCATGACCCCAGTCGTTGAGAGCTGGCGGGCAAAGCCCCCACTCACCCCAAGTTGCTGACCGACCAAACGCACATAGCCAGAACAAAGGCCCTGGCCAAACGCACAAAGGCCCTTTACCAGTCCCTGGCACCATGACACCTGCCCTCAGTGGGCAATGCTGAGAGCCCACATCCACCCTCGCAAGGGTGTAAGCTGGGGACTCTTCCTTGCCCTTCATGGGCAGCAACTGCAGCCGTGATGATTCCAGGCTGCTCTAATCTTTGTGGAATTAGGATACCTTCCTGGAAAAAATGTTGCCATTTGGATCTGATGATCTAACATGTACTAAAGGCTTAGCTAAGTTGCAACAATACAGTAACATTTCACAGGAAAAGAAGTGGCTGAACAGTGACACTTGGAACTAAGTAACATTTCTAGGAAATCTTGACAGCTGATATTCAGAGACACAAAAGACTCAGGCAATGTATGTTTATCATGAAAGTAGCATCCACAGATCAAAAGCACAAATGTTCTTTCATGATATTTTATAGTGATGCAAATGTACAAGTGGAGCTCTCAATTAGCAGCAGCATATGTTACGACAAACTGTCTGAGAAGGATGCTAAGAATTCAGCTTAGTTGTTTTTATTGCTGCTTCCTCTCCCCTCCTCCCTCTCTCCAAAAATGAAGCCCAGCTGAGTTCTGAATTTCCATTCCTCATATCCTGTTAGTCATGTTTCAGCTGCTGCAGTCAATTTTTCATTTAAACAAACAGGAATCAAATTGTGACTCTAGTCACGTTTAATGTTCTGCAGCTACAAAATAGGAAAAAAGCTTCCAGAAAACAAAGATGTTGTTTTTGCCACAGTTGATCTGTTCTCTTAAAACCATTGTTCATTTTAAAACAGAAATGCACAGAGACTGAATGACAATAAAGGAAGGAATTCAACCATTTGAACTATTCCATCTAGTTATTGTCATAGAACAGTAAGCTGAACAAGTCAAGAGTCTGAAGGCTTAATTAGACCCAATTCACAGGGAAAGAATTTAATCCTTATTCCATGCAGTTTGCATGATCTTAGTTGACCTCTGGTATGTATTAACTAGCCAGCAGACTTACTTTGTAGAAAATCTACTACTTCAAACAGTGGAGAACAATGAGTTAAGGTGCAAGAGGACATGGGCTTTATCTTGCTCTGTCACCTGCACTGGGCTTTAAAAAAAACCTGTCCTAACTTTACCTGTGAATGGGCAGCTTTATAGATAATTGGGCCACATGGGTTACTTTTACAAGAGGATTTTCTCTCATATATCTGATCCTTCTCTTCCCTTGCCCTGTGTATATATATTGCTCTCTTTACCTTTGTAGGATGGAAGCAAAATCTTCTGCATTGCAAAGCAAGCAGGCTACCTGAAGAATTACTCCATCTTCTTGTTGTTCCTGGGAAGTTGGAAACTAACACTTCATAATGTTGCAGATAATTTAACACTTATTGTGCAGTCTTAAATAGAATTAAACCATAAGCAATCTTGAACACAGTTAATGGAAGTAAATGAAAGTAGAAAGATGTTAGCCAATAGAACATGTTCAGTTCAGATATTGATTAGGCAGGTTCAAAATACAGACTAGTATACAGAATTAGGGAGTGGCATTTTTAGCTATCTGTTAATGTAAGGAATATATTTGATCTGTTACATGCAGGTCACAAATTAGGAGGGCAAATCAGCACAGCAGATACTATTTGCCTAAATTATATGAGTCATTTTCTCTCATGAGGCATTTTCTCAAATAACATCGTTCTCATATGAGGCATTTTGTTGAATAATGTCATTCAAACAGTTGGAGAACAGTTTGTCTATTCCTCTAAAATTGGTTATACTATTTTAAATGTGCTTGTAACCAATAATGATAATATAGTTAAGAACATAAGAACATAAGAACAAGCCAGCTGGATCAGACCAAAGTCCATCTAGTCCAGCTCTCTGCTACTCGCAGTGGCCCACCAGGTGCCTTTGGGAGCTCACATGTAGGATGTGAACGCAATGGCCTTCTGCGGCTGTTGCTCCCGATCACCCTGAATGTCTGTTAAGGCATTTGCACAATCTGAGATCAAAAGAGGATCCAAGATTGGTAGCCATAAATCGACTTCTCCTCCATAAATCTGTCCAAGCCCCTTTTAAAGCTATCCAGGTTAGTGGCCATCACCACCTCCTGTGGCAGCATATTCCAAAACACCAATCCTGCGTTCGCATTGAAGAAGTGTTTCCTTTTATTAGTCCTAATTCTTCCCCCCAGCATTTTCAATGAATGCGCCCTGGTTCTAGTATTGTGAGAAAGAGAGAAAAATTTCTCTCTGTCAACATTTTCTACCCCATGCATAATTTTGTAGACTTCAATCATATCCCCCCTCAGCCGCCTCCTCTCCAAACTAAAAAAAAAGGTCCCAAACGCGGCAGCCTCTCCTCCTTGGGAAGGGTGCTCCAGTCCCTCAATCATCCTTGTTGCCCTTCTCTGCACTTTTTCTATCTCCTCAATATCCTTTTTTGGGGATGCAGCGACCAGAACTGGACACAGTGCTCCAAGTCGCGATTACGCACCACTGCTGCTATATAAGGGCATGACAATCTTTGTAGTTTTATTCTCAATTCCTTTTCTAATGATCCCCAGCAGCATAGAGTTTGCCTTTTTCACAGCTACCCATGCATTGGAGTTGGCATTGGCATGGGACGCTAAGCTAAGGCGCCTAAATCCCTTTCCTGGTCTGTGACCCACAGTGGCACTGACCCCTGTAGCGATCAATATGTGAAGTTTTGGATTTTTTGCCCCTATGGGCATCACTTTACATTTAGCTACATTGAACTGCATTTGCCATTTCTTAGCCCACTCGCGCTAATTTATCAAGGTCCGGCTTGGAACAATCCAGCATTCAACGCCGCACTTTACGCTTGGTGGTGGCTAAATGCAGGCTTGTGCTGCTTGCACTTTTGCTTGGGTCATTTTATGAATGGGTTAAAAGGCACTGGTCCCAAAGCGGATCGCTTAGACACCTATCCCGGCTATCTCAGCATTGTGAGAACTTCCCATTTATACACACCCTTCACAACCTGTTTCTCATAGTTTTAAATCCATAGGAGGACTTCCCCTCTTATTCCCCTTCATTGCTGAAGTTTCTCAATAGTCCCTCTAGGTGAGGAACTTTGTCAAATGGCTTTGGAGACATCCAAGTAGACAATGTCCACTGGTTCCCCCTTGCTGCACATGTCTGTTTACACCCTCAAGGGGCTTGGTAGGACGCTTGTAATACAGGACTTACCTCTGCAAAAGCCATGCTGACTCTTTCTCAACAGGTCTTGCTTTTCTACATGTTTAATAATGTTATCTTTAATAGTAAGATTCTACTAGACACCAGGAACAGGATGTCCAGAGCCGGCTGGCCCCGCCATGTAATTTCCAGGAGTCCCCCCCCCCTCTAGATCCTTTCTTAAAGATTGGTGTGACATTAGCCATCTTCCAGTCTGCTGGGATGGATTTCAGGGATAAGTTGCATATTAAAAGTGAAGAAGATCAACAATTTCATGGCAGAGCTCTTTAAGAACTTTCTTATTATTGAATCACGATCTGGGCCAGGGGATTTGGTAACATTTAGTTTATCAGTAGGCTACCAGAACTTCTAACTTGTATATCCCTATCTTCGCTTTCGTTCCTCGGATTAGCCTCCTAAGAAGCTTGGTTCAGGTGCAGGAATGTTCCTCACCTCCTCTTGGGTAGAAGATAGATGCAAAGAATTCATTTCAACTTCTCTACAATCTCTTTACCATCTTTTAGCACACCCTGTGTTCCGCCTGGCATCCTAGCGGACTTCATGCTTCCCTTGCTTTGGCTTCCTGCTTTTGATGTACTTGAAGAACTGTTTGTTGCTGGTCTTGATGTTTCGAGTATACGTTTCCCTCTATAATCACTTTTTTGCCGCGCATTTGGCAAAACACTGCTGCCACCATTTGTGTTCCCTCTCATATTCTTCATCAGCCAATACGGCGGACTTCCATTTCCTAGGAGACTTATTTTCTTTTTTCTGATAATTTCCATAAATACTGCGACGTAGCCATGGTGGCTTTCTTTTGAACTGGGTGCTGCCTTTTTCACAACCTGTGGAACCACATTTCAATACGAGCTTTTATTACTGTGTTTTTAAATAACCTCCAAACATCCCTGGACAATTTTGACTCTCTTGATTTTCCCTCTCACCTCCCCTCGCACTATCCCCCTCATCTTTGAGAAATTTCCCTTTCTGAGAAGCGAATGTAACTACATTAGTAGT
This sequence comes from Sphaerodactylus townsendi, assembly GCF_021028975.2. Taxonomy (NCBI): domain Eukaryota; kingdom Metazoa; phylum Chordata; class Lepidosauria; order Squamata; family Sphaerodactylidae; genus Sphaerodactylus; species Sphaerodactylus townsendi. The sequence continues at coordinate 61,655,660 of NC_059431.1, forward strand.
TGCCGCTTGTTAGCATGCTGAGATACTGAATCTGGCTTAACTGTTGTGGTGCAGCTGTTCCCTATCGGCTCAACAACACTGACTTCCTTTACCGGGTCCTGGGTCCCACATGAGAATTAGATCTGGGATCACCTCTCCCCTGGTTGGTTCCACAACCATCTGCTCTAAACCACGGTCATTTAGCACATATCCAGGAATGCTCTCTCCCTTACCATGACCTGAACATACATTTTTCCAGTTTATATGGGGATTGGTTAAAATCACCCATTACCACTACGATTTTTGTTTTTGTTAGCCTCTCTAATTTCTTTTTCCATCTCAGAATCCTCTTGTGCACTTTGGTCCAGGGGACGATAATAGCTCTTCCTAATGTGAGCTGTGTTTGCTGGTATTGATATCCAGGTGGTTCTCTAGGGCATGGAACGGGAACTTTGCAGCTCTCCAGATGTTCCGATTCTACATTTCCCATCAGCCCTCTGTCAGCATGGCCAATTGGCCATGCTGGTAGGAACTGATAAGAATGCTGGATGTTCCTGAACATCTGGAAAGCCGCATAATTCCCTACCCCTGCCTGTAATAGAAACTCCAGCTCCCCTTGCATTGTCTATTTTATGTGATACTATGCTCTCTTTGATGTAAAGGGCAATTAGTTGGAGGTCATAGGATCCTTAAGTGGGAGTGACCATATTCTCCTGGAGTTTGCTATACAGTGGAAAGGGGATGCCAAGCTAAGTCAGACACACATTCTAGACTTTAAGAAAACTAATTTCAGTAAAACTTAGGAAACTACTGGGTGTGTTCTGGTGTTAAGAATACTAAAAGAGAAGGGAGTGCATGATGGTGGAGGGCCACTCTAAGCCCAGCCACGGGAAAGGGCAGCTGGTGGGGAAGAGATGGGTGGGAGTTTCTTAAAAGTGAGGTCTTGAAGGCACAATTTCCAATAGTTCCAATAGTTCCAATGAGAAGGAAAAATGGGAGGTGTCTAAGGAAACCAGGATGGATGTCTAAAGAACTTTCAATTGATCTGAGATTTAAAAGGGACATGTACAGGAAATTGAAATAGGGGGAAATCACCAAATTGAAATTCAAACAAATAGCCAGGACTTGTAGCGGGAAGGTCAGTCCCATTCCGGAAAGGCTCAGAAACAGGGGCTGGAAAGCTGAACATACGGGGGGTTGAAGCTTGGCCACAGAGGTTAAAAACAATTTTAAAAGGCTTTTTTGGTTATGTTCATTGCAAAAGAAAAAGGATTTGATAGGGTCACTGCATGGAGAAGATGGCAAAATTCCAACAGGGAAGGGAGAAAAGGTAGAACTACTCAACACCTTCAACACAGAATTAATAAAGAGGTAGTACAGGAATACTGGCTACTTTAAATTAATTCAAATCTCAAGGGCCCAATGAACTACAATCCAGGGTATTAATTCAACTGGCAGAATTAATCCCAGAACCACATGCTGTATATACTCATGTATAAGTCGACCCGTGTATAAGTTGGGGCACCTAATTTTACCACCAAAAAATGGGAGAAACTTGTGACTTCATGGGTCTGGGACGGTAACTCCAAAGCAAGCAGGGGCAGGGAAGAGCTGGGGCGCTCGCTCCGGATGGCTCCCCCGCTGCTGCCTCCTGAATCCCCACAGCAGCCCCAGCCCTTGGCTGCTCTGGCATTTCCTTGCTTGCAAACAAGGAAACACCAGACAGAGCATTCGACTGCTTTTGGGTTTTCCTTGTGTGCCCCATCCGCCATTGTTTCCACTGGGAGCTAATAAGAGATGGGGACTACACTTTTGAGGGTCCATGCTGCTGGGCCCCCCCAGGCCCAAGCTGCAGGCCTGGGTGGGTAGCATCATCAGGGAAGAAGTCTCCTAAGAATGCTCTAGAAATTTTTGGTTACTGCTACCCATGTAATTGCACCCCTGACAGCAGGAACACCCCAAATTTCCCCAGATTCTGCTGATCCACCGTCTTGGGCATCGTTTTAAATGGAACAGGAATCTCAGGACACCAGTTTAGGCACTGAGAGCAGGTACTGTTTCAGGGTGGGGGATAATCCACCCCAAAACAGCATCACTTTCAATGTTTAAACTGGGGACCTCAAATTCTCCCTTTTAAGGTGGATTTAAAAAGAGAATTTGGGCTCCCTAGTTTAAACACCATTGAAAGTGATGCTGTTTGGGGGTGGATTCCAGCATCACAGTGGCCGCCCATGGGGAGGGGGGGCACCAAACTCAGATTTTGCACCAGGCTCCATTTTCCCTAGCTATGCCTCTGCTCAGAGGGGAGGCCAGAAGGGACTGCTGGCTGCCAGCTGGGAGCTCAGCCAGTGGGGGGGGCAGCATGGGTGGGGCAGTGGAGTCTGCCATCCCTGGCCTTGGAGAGCTGCTTTTATAAGCACTGAGGCCAGGGGCATGGCCCTGCCCCCTGAACCCCCCCAAAAAATCTATGCCTACGTCCCTGCAAGGATCCATCCAAAAGTTTATCAGTTTAATGTTACACCAGGGAACACTGAAGTAGTTACAGTAGTCCCTGCACTTTATAGACTGAAACAATGTGATATATGAACCAACAATTTTTATACCTCAGTACTACTGTTTTTGGCATTGGGTGTGTGATGGACATAATTTTTGACATTTGATCAGCATAAGATGATCATTCCACTTCTTAAGAGCCTGCTTTCTGTTTGTAGGTGGTACAATTTCATCCTTTGCAGGCTTTTTTAGGCACAAATGAATGCTTTTGGCATGCTGATGTCCTTCTCTATCCTAACCCTTTAACACCCTCATGCGCTTCAATGCAATCATAAAGCCATGACATTTTAAAAAAAGAATAATGGAGGCAAACACAGTGCCTCCTGTCTGGCCATTTGCTCATGAGTGGCTGCAACCCAGGATTTTTGAAGTGAATAGTGCAATTCTCAAAAAATCCTGTTTTGGGAAAATAACACAGTGCAGACTCATTTTAGGGGTGCGATCTGTGGGAAGTTTCCCCCAAAATGTTTTTTTTTACCATCCTACACCTGTGTTTATTGGCCTGTGCAGAGGGAACCTCAGAGTCAATGATGGCAGTGGGAACTACCCACTTTATTTTTGGTACCCAGGGAGAGTCAGAAGGAGGGATGATATCACCAAGTAGAGACTTTGGATGGTCACAGAGTTTTCCAACCTCCTGGGGATCAACCCAGTGTTACCTAGGATTATAAAGAGGGTTTACAAATCCATTCTATCCCAGAAGCCATTGTTCTAAGCAAACATAGGTCGATTCCCCACTTCAAAAATGAAAGTAGATACAAACCGGTTTGATAAGATTCGGGAACACGGTTTCATGGTCCCCACTGCAGCTTCTGCCCCCTTGTTCCCAGAAACGCAGCAGCCATGCAGGAGTCTCCACTGTCGGCGGATCAAACACGCGATCCACTCAGGGGCTATCCTGATTGGCTGCTGCATTGTGCTGGGGCGGGAATTTTTTTAACTTTCAAACTGATGGATCCACGTCTGCGCAAGCATGAACAGAATGAGTCTACGCGGAGACGAAGAAACTGGCGATTAAAACAAAGCCCTGTTTCCACACACCTCTATGTATTCTCCACGTGGATACGACATGTAGGGCTGCGCGGGCATCGCACACAGCCCACTGCATCCTGATTGGATGGGAGTCTCCATGTCACTTGCAAGGGCAGGTGGTCCAGATTGCCCATGCGTTTTTCAAAAAGGTCTACTTAATTCCAGGTTCTAAAATAATACGTGCCGGGGGGGGGGGGGGGCACCAGAAATGGGATGAATGCACGTTCGGCTTTTCGTTAGAAGTGGGGAGTTCTGCAGGAAACCTGGATATTTGGAGTGATGAGCACTCATCTAATTGTGAGTGGGGAATCGACCATATAGTACACTTCTACTATTTTTTTACTTTTTAAAAAATATCAGGGCTTTGTTAACATGAGTCCACCATGTCCTGCTTGATCTTGCAGAATTTGTGACAAAAGCCTTCTTCCCCTTTTAAAAGTGTCCTGAATGAGGAAAGGGGTTGCTCAATCCTGTTCTTGCAAGCACACTTTCCCTTTAAACATCTGTTTTCTTGAAAGTATTGCTGAGAAATTTCTGGAAGGAAAATTTCCTGTTGAAATCCATCGAAATACCTCTTACTGCACTGTCAGATTTTAGAAACGACTTTCTGGCTTTGGGGCAGAACGCCTTTCCACAACCACTGGTCCTGTCCTTGCTCTCCTTAGAAAGTATTTCCAAAATACTACTCTATAGCAAGGGTACCAATCTTGGAAGAACCTGCTCAAAGTCATAATGGGAAGTGTAAGGTAATATATTCAAGGAAATTGAATTGCTTACTGTATAATATTGATGCTACTACTATTAATTTTCACCTTTTTACTGCACTCTCCAGTTTGTACATGACCTATGTTGTGTAACAGCAGTTACACTCCTGGGATAAGAGATTAACAACATGTGTTCCAGGTAGCTTTTTGTACAATCACTTTGAAATAGAAGTGAATAGAAATGAGCCACTGCTGAATTGCTCTGCCAGCAATAAATAAAAAAAATTAATCACTGATAAAAAGCTTTTGTTTCCTTTCTTTTTTTAAAAAAATTAAGTATACACTTGTACTGCTAGCCCAAAGGACCTATAGCTTTTTGTCAAGAGCAGAGATTCTAGGGCACAAATGCTAAAAAGACTTTCAATACATTGTTACTTGCTACCTCATTTAAATACATTTAATCAGTTGGATCTTGTCACAGTTAATTAACATACAATTTAGGACTAAAATAATCTATCAAGCAAATGAAATGAAAATACATTTTAAGATAAACTACAGGTCCTACCTACTCAATGGAGCTGCTATGCTTCATGACTCAAGCCCTATATCATTGAGGATGGAGTGTGTGTTTACATTGTAAACCTAGATTACAGGCATATGAGTAGGAAAATGAAGATTGTCCAGAATATTTATTCTATCAAAACAGCAAAGATTAAACACTGTTCTGCATACAACCAGCATCCAAAGCTGAGGTTCTGTGAAGTAAACTTTGGTTAATCTAGATGAGAGATCCCTGGAAGGTTGTTTGGGAATACACAGAAGATATTTGACATTGACAATTATAAAGGGTCATTTATTGTTTTATGTTTTTGTGGAATTATCTACATAGTTTTTCATGTTTAAAAACCTGCTACTAAATTGCTGGGGCTGAAGGACAGGGAGGAACTTTGTGGAACCCAGGCTAAGAAAATTCAGTCCATTTGCTGGGTGAACTTCCCTAGGGCTGCTTAATGTCTCTTACATTTTTCTTCATGCAGGAGTTTTATTCCTGGAGTCTTTTTTATCCATCAGATTCCACTGACTATAACCTCCAGCATAAGGTTGGATTACTGGCTGCTGGGAGGTTCCAGCACTAACACAGGAAATGGCACTGATTCATTCAGCAAGGGCAGAAATAATCAACAATGGAAATCGGGGCACATCAAGAATACTACTTATAGGAACAGTCAAGCAGGTCTACTCAGAAGTAGTATTTTATTCATTGGAACTTACTCCCAGGAGAGGATTCTTAGGAAAGCAGGCACACTCGGGGGGGGGGGGGGGGGGGGAGAAGACAAAGAGGGAGAATTGTATACACAGTATATGCATTCCAAAGACTTAAAAATAAACTAAGCTGCAAAAATGGAGTTTTCCAATACGTAAGTGTTCTCCATACATTTTAGGATATGTGGATCCAACTATTGTCATTCATGAACAGCTAATCAATTAGCTTGCCGCACTGTATTCCTTCCTAACATTGAAATACTATGCAGGCTACATTGACAGTTTGGATCTTGAAAATGGTCTCAGGGAGACAGAAGCCCCTCATACAGAGCCCCTTGGACTCTGGAATAATTGGACTCTTAAGTGGTTTTGGGATGGGAAGTGGGAAACAGGCTCGAAAACGGTGTTGCATCCCCATGGTGAAACCAGGGTTGTAGTATCATCTAGTTTTGCCTTAAAACATGTAAAATGGGATTTTGCACAGATGCTTTACAATTAGATAGCTAGCACATGGATGTGGCAGGCATATTGGCATGCAGTTTGTGAGCGGTTGAATGTAGCTGGGACAGTATGTGGAAGATTCAGGATGAATTCCTCTTTCCCTGTCCCATGCCAAGCTCTGTGGATGAATTTGGGCGAGTTCACACTTACTCAGTCTAACTTACATCACAGAGCTCATGTGAGGGTAAAATGGAAAAGAGGAGAATGTTGTAAGCCACTTTGGCTCCCCATTGATAAGAATGTTTCAGTATAAATGTTCCAGTCAGTATTCCAATCAAGGAAGCAATGGCCCTCAGTTAGCAAGACCTACACAAGGCTGTTAATGATAATATATTTTTGAGGTTATTTATTCAGCAAAGAGTTTGAACACAATACTGAAGAAATTAAGGAGGAGGTTATGTTACATGGTTATTTTCCCTTTGAACTTTTCAACTGTTTCACTGTTCCAGCATTTGGGATCTTTTGGAGCAAATTGAATTTTCTTTCCATTCATTCATTCATTCATTCATTCATTCATTCATTCATTCAGTCAGTCAGTCAGTCAGTCAGTCAGTCAGTCATTTATTTATTAGTTTTATATACCGCCCTCCCCCTGAGGGCTCAGGGCGATTCACAACAGGTTAAAACAAACATTAAAATATAATTTAAATATCAGTTATATAAAAACAGAACCCATTTTAAAATGTGGATGGCGTCTGACTACTCCTCTCCCCTTGACCTTACACGGGAGGCCAGATGACATGCAAGATGTCTGTTTTTATTGTGTGTTTTTAACCAGGCAGGCCAAATTTCAAGCGGAACAGATTCTTGTCTTTTGGGCCCTGCGGAAACTCTATGAGGTTCACAGGGGCTGGTCTCCCCAGGGAGCCTGACTTTGCCGGGTAGGGGAATGGGACTGAAAAACCCCTCGGCAGGGGCTGTGCAGTCTGATCATTACAGGGGCCAGGGATTCGCGGGCATGAGGTGCACTTCCTCCTCACGAGGAGCGGAGGGAGCCTATGAGAACAATATGGGGAGAGGCAGTCCCTCAGGTATGCAGGTCCGAGACCGCGAATGGCTTTGAAGGTCAAAACCAACACTTTAAACATGATCTGGAACTCAATCGGCAGCCAATGCCGATGGTATAGGATCGGTGTAATATGATCCCTGCTCGAACTGCCAGTAAGCAGCCTGGCTGCTGCATTCTGAATGAGTTTTAATTTCCGGATCATGACCAAAGGCAAGCCCACGTAGAGCGAGTTGCAGTAGTCTAACCTGGAGGTGACCGTTGCATGGATCACCGTTGCTGGATCAGAACGGGAGAAGTTTATTTATTTTTTGTATGTATGTGTGTGTGTGTGTGTGTGTGTGTGTGTGTGTGTGTGTGTGTGTGTGTGTGTGTGTGTGTGTGTGTGTGTGTGTGTGTGTGTGTGTGTATGTATGTATGTATGTATGTATACCACTCTCCTTCTCCTAAGCTTTAAGCCAGAAGTGTTGAACTTATTTATTACAAAGGTCAAATACGACATAAATGTGACTTGGTCAGACTTGGTCAGGATCTGGGGAGAGGTCATCTCAGTCTGCCCCAGAACAGCACTGGGTGGATGCCTGGACTGGCAAGACCACATCAAAAGGGGGGGCTGACTGCCTTGAGAGGCCCTATCAGGCCCACAACCAACTGAAACAACCCCCTCCCATTCTGAAGGGAGGTTGCCTCAGCTGGCTCATGGCCTGATAAGCCCCCTCAAGGAGCCAGAACTAGCCCCTAAACACATCTTTGACAGCTCTAGTTTCATTCTTCTTTTGCCACAGCAAGACCTTCAACTGCCTTAGCTGCCAACTCCCAAAAGTTCTTTTTGAAATGTCTCTCACTAACATTCTTCCTGCTCTGATGAGTCATTCATAGGGAGAGGCAGAACCTAACCTGTCCATCATAGATTAGACAAGTCAAACTCAATTTCTCTGGTCACTCTCTTCCTCCCCTTTCAGAAGCGAGGAGGAGGTGGGGGGAGGATGAAGAAAGGGAAGGAAAGCTAACTTTGCTTGAGCTCAGTGCTCACTTGATTATAAAACACCACTTGCTCTCCTAGACCCTCTTACACTTCAGTAGTTCCCTTCTCCCAAAAAAAGTGGCTGAAATTTCCTTTTCATGGCTACTTCTGCTGCTTGCCTCTCATCTATCCTGTGCAAGAATGAGAGTTTGGAAAAGGAGAGAGCAGCAGCATCTCTACCTCCTTACATTTGCTAGTTTGTCCACTGGCTGTGAACACATAGACAATGCTTCTCAAGTTTCAGAGTTCATGCAACCCCACCCACCCACCCACCCCCACCCCCGCTTTAAAATTATGATTTTTTTGATAAACCTAAATGTTCATCCAGGTCTGTTGAAAAGTAGCTCAACATGCAGCCTAATGTAGTTAACTTTGTGTGATTTCCACTGGAGCTATATTCAGAATTAGATATATATGTGGGAACCTTAAAAGGAGGGGGCATCCTGCTGAAGGGGTGGGGCTTCTCACATTTGTAAATCTTTTCAGTTAGTGCTGAAGGGGTGGGGCTTCTCACATTTGTAAATCTTTTCAGTTAGTCTCTGGAACCAGCAGAGAAGAGGAGCAGTGGAGAACAGCAGTGGGCCAGAAAGGGCTGAGAAGTGGGCCAGAAAGGGCTGAGGAGCTCTGATTTTGCTCTACAGAGGGTTTTGCTCGAAGCCACATCTTGTAAACAGTGTATTATTTTAAACAGGGGGTTTCTCTTTTTTTCTCCTTGTCCTAGGGCTGCTGATTGGGAGAGGCTGCTGAAGGGGTGGGGCTTCTCACATTTGTAAATCTTTTCAGTTAGTGCTGAAGGGGTGGGGCTTCTCACATTTTTAAATCTTTTCCAGTTGAAGTCTACTGGAACCACAGCAGAGAAGAGGAGCACTGGAGAACAGCAGTGGGCCAGAAAGGGCTTTGAGAAGTGTGCCAGAAAGGGCTGAGAAGCCTGATTTTTCTTTACAGAGGGCATTTTCTCAAAAGCTTCACATCTTTTAAACAGTGTATTTTTTAAACAGGGGTTTCTCTACTTTTTTCTCCTTGTCCTAGGGCTGCTGGGATTGGGGAGAGGCTACAGGAAGGGGTGGGAGACATCTCACATTTGTAAATCTTTTCAGTTAGTGCTGAAGGGGTGGGGCTTCTCACATTTGTAAAATCCTTTTCAGTTAGTCTCTGGAACCAGCAGAGAAGAGGAGCAGTGGAGAACAAGCAGTGGGCCAGAAAGGGCTGAGAAGTGTGGCCCCGAAGAGAAAGGGCTGAGGAGCTCTGATTTTTTCTTTTTACAGAGGAGCTTTTCTCAAAGCCACATCTTTTTAAAACAGTGTATTTTAAAACAGGGGGTTTCTGCTTTTTTTCTCCTTGTCCTAGGGCTGCTGATTGGGAGAGGCTGCTGAAGGGGTGGGGCTTCTCACATTTGTAAAATCTTTTTCAGTTGAGTGCTGAAGAGGTGGGGCTTCTCACATTTTGTAGAAATCTTTTCAGTTGGGGTCTCTGGAACCCAAAAGCAGGAGAAGAGGAGCAGTGGAGAACAGCAGTGGGCCAGAAAGGGCTGGAGAAGTGGGCAGGCAGAAAGGGCTGGAGGAGCTCTGGATTTTTTCTTTCTACAGAGAGGGCTTTTCTTCAAAGCCACATCTTTTAAACAGTGTATTTCCTAAACAGGGGTTTCTCTTTTTTCTCTCCTTGTCCTAGGAGGTCTGCTGATTGGGGAGAGGCTGCTGAGAGGGGTGGGGCTTCTCACATTTTGTAAAATCTTTCAGTTAGTGCTGAAGGGCGTGGGGCTTCTCACATTTGTAAATCTTTTCAGTTAGTCTCTGGAACCAGCAGAGAAGAGGGAGCAGTGGAGAACAGCAGTGGCCAGAAAGGGCTGAGAAAGTGGGCCAGAAAGGGCTGAGGGAGCTCTGATTTTTCTCTTTACAGAGGGCTTTTCTCAAAGCCATGGCATCTTTTAAACAAAGTGCATTTTAAAACAGGGGGTTTCTTCTTTTTTTTCTCACTTGTCCTAGGGGGAGCTGCTGGATTGGGAGAGGCTGCTGAAGGGTGGGAGCTTCTCACATTTGTAAATCTGAATTTCAGCTAGTGCTAGAAAGGGGTGGGGCTTCTCACATTTTGTAAATCTTTTCAGTTAGTCTCTGGCAACCAGCAGTGAGATAGAGGAGCAGTGGAGAACAGCAGTGGGCCATTGAAAAGGAGCTGGAGAAAGTGGGCCAGAAAGGAGCTGAGGAGCTCTGATTTTTTCTTTTTACAGAGGGCTTTTCTCAAAGCCACATCTTTTAAAACAGTGTGATTTTAAAACAGGGGTTTCTTTTTTCTCCTTTGTCCCAGGGGCTGCTGATTGGGAGAGGCTGCTGAAGGGGTGGGAAGCACTTCTCACATTTGTAAATCTTTTTCAGTTAGGGCTGAAGGGTGGGGCTTCTCACATTTTAAATCTTGTCAGTTAGTTGTCTCTGGAACCAGTGGCAGAGAAGAGTGAGCACTGGAGAACAGCAGTGGGCCAGGAAAGGGCTGAGAAGTGTGCCATTTGAAAGGGCTGAGGAGCCCCTGATTTTTCTTTACAGAGTGGGCTTCTTCTCAAAAGCCACATCTTTAAAACAGTGTAATTTTAAACAGAGGGGGGTTTCTCTTTTTTTTTCTACTCCTTGTCCTAGGGGCTGCTGAAGTTGGGGAGAGAGGCTGCTGAAGGGGTGGGGCTTCTCACATTTTTAAATCTTTTCCAGTTAGGTGCTGAAGGTGGGGCTTACATTTTTAAATCTTGTCAGTTAGTCTCTGGATTAGCTACAGTTTAACGGCGCTGCAGAGGTGCTTTCTACTTCAAATAAAGAACATATTTTAAGGGATAGTAGAAGGTGGTATAGAAACCTTTAACAGGGAGGCAATCTAATTAAAAAAATCAATATTTGAATATGCTAAACAAAATTAGATATGAAGGCAGCAGAGGAAGCCGCAGGCAGGGGGATGGGGGCTTTCCACGGTGTTTTGCACTGAGTGTCATGCACATGACTATCTCTGCCACTTCAGAGGCAAAAGTCATAGGAGTGTGCCCCTCACTGCAATGAGCTCCTGGCACTCAAAGGAACGCGGTAAGCGTTCTCTTGAAAGCCAAGGTGGCAGACCTGGCTAAGCTAGAAAGAAGGAGAGGAGCAGAGAGGGGGCAACAAACGAGGCTTTCTAGGGACCTAGAAGGCAGCCCGGTCCCACTTCCCAAGGTGATGACATCTCTTCAGATGTCATGGAGAATGAGGAAGTCTGGGTGACGGAGGGTGCCAGTTCGAGGAATTGGTGGAAGATGCTCCCCTTAAGATGGGACCCCTTCCTTAGCTGGTGGTCAGGATATCCCTTCCTACGCGACTAGAGGATACCCCTCGGGGAGGTGGGGGGCTCTTGTAGTGGGTGATTCGGACGCATTAGGAATATAGAGAGTTGGGTTTGTGGGAGAGGCGTGATGACCGCATGGTGACTTGCCTGCCTGGATGCGAAGGTTAGCGGATGTCACGCTTCGCCTAGACTAGGCTGTTGTGTATCAGTGCTGGGGTGGAGTCAGCAGTTGTGGTCCCACAACTTGGTACCAATGACTTTGGGAAATGCTAGCCGGGAGGTTCCTGGAAGCTAAATTTAGGCTGCTAGGAAAAAAAAGGTTAAAATCCAGGACCCCCCCAAGGTGAGACATTCTCCGAAATGCTACCTGTGTTCCACAAGGGTAGGGCGAAGCTAGGCAAGCCGGAGATACAGGTAATCTCAATGCGTGGATGTGAGAAAGGGTGGTGTAAAGGCAGAGGGTTTCCAGCTTTGTCCAGGAACTGGGGAACCTTTTGGGATAAGCAAGGCAGGAGGCCTGTACAAAAGGGACGTGGGCTTCATCTTAACCAAAGAGGAACCAGGCTGCTGGCTCTCAACGTTAAAAAAGGTGGGCAGAAACAGCTTTAAACTGATCCTTGGGGGAAAGCCGAGCAGGAGCTGAGGTGCACTTCGGTTCTGGAATACCACAGAGTCCATGGGGATGCAGACAGAGAGGGGAGGTTTTTTCTAAATCAAGCCACATACAAGCGAGGGAGCATAGCAATGATGATAAGTGGGATAGTGCTCTACAAAAAAAGGCTAGGAGGGCAAATCACATTATAAAATCAGGACTTTGGAGGTTAGGGACAGAGTTTTCAGAGTATACAAGTGTCTCCTATGGCGCTAATAATAGTAGCGATTGTTTATCTTCGACCTAAAATGGGGAGCTGGAGTACAGAGTTTTGGAAGGAGGAACTTATTGGATATAGTGGGCATCACAGGAGACATTACGGTGGAATGAGGGAGAACTCAAGTGGGATGCTTTGACACCCAGGCCACAGGCTACTACAGGAAGGACTAGGACAGGGCGTGTTGGGGGTGGGGTGGCCCTCTACATCAAAGAGAGCATAGTGTCACATAAAATAGGAGACAATGCAGGGGAGCTAGATTCCTCTACAGAAGCACTGTGGATATCAATACTCAGGTGAAGCATAGTTTAACATTAGGAATTATATTATCAGCCCCCCCCTGACCAAAGTGCAACAAAGAGGATTCCCTGGAGATGGAAAAAAGAAATTAGAGAGGCCAACAAAAGCAAAAAATATGTCGTGGTAATGGGCGATTTTAGAACTATCCCCACATAAACTGAAAAAAATATGCATGTTCAGGTCACCAAGTACAGGAGAGAACATTCCCTGGATATGCTAAATGACTGTGGCTTAGGAGCAGATGGTTGTAGAACCAACCAGGGGAGAGGTGATCCTAGATCTAATTCTCATGTGGGACCCAGGGACCTGGTCGCGAGGAAGTCCAGTGTTGTTAATTTGAGAGTTTCAATAGGGAACAGCCACTACAATGCTGTCAGATTCAGTATCTCTGCATGCTAACAAGTGGGGCAGGCAACTACTAATGTAGTTAAGCATTCGCCTTCAGAAGAGGGAAATTTCTCAAAGATGAGGGGGATAGTGCGCAGGAAGCTGGAAAGGGAAAATCAAGAGAGTCAAAAAATGTCCAAGGTGCTTGGAGGGTTATTTAAAAACACAGTCTTTAAAAGCTCGAAGCTGGAATGTGTTCCGCAGGTTGTAGGAAAGGCAGCGCCCAGTCCAAAAAAGAAAGCCACCATGGGTTGGGTCAACAAGGGAGGTTGAGGAAATTATTAGGGAAAAAAAGATGTCTTTTAGAAAAATGGAAGTCCAACTTAACCTGATGAAGAATACCAGAGAGAGAAACACAAATGGTGGCAAAAGAGAAGCAAGTTAGCTGTAAGGGAGGCAAAAAAGGATTATGAGGAACGATGGCTGCGAACATCAAGACTAAGCAACAAACAGTTCTTCAAGTACATCAAAAGCAGGAAGCCGAGGCAAGGGAAGCAGTAGGCCCGTTAGGATGAAGTGGAAGGGAACAAAAGGTGTGCTAAAAAGATGACAGGGAGATTGCAGAGAAGCTGAATGAATTCTTTGCATCTGTCTTCACCTAAGAGGTGAGGCGTGAGGAACATTCCTGCACCTGGAACCAAGCTTCTTAGGAGGTGTGAATCTGAGGGAACTAGCTAAGATAGTGGTAGATAAGGAAGAAGTTCATGGCAGCCATTGATAAACTAAATGCTACCAAATCCCCTGGCCCAGATTGCATTCATCCAAGAGTTCTTAAAGAACTCAAGCATGAAATTGCTGATGTTCTCACATTAATATGCAACTTATCCCTGAAATCAGGCTCCATCCCTGAAGACTGGAAGATGGCCAATGTCACACCAATCTTTAAGAAAGGGTCTAGGGGGGACCCAGGAAATTACAGGCCAGTCAGTTTGACATCTGTTCCTGGTAAATTAGTAGAATCTATCATTAAAGATAAAATTATTAAACATGTAGAAAAGCAAAACCTGCTGAGGAAGAGTCAGAATGGCTTTTGTAGAGGCAAGTCCTGTCTTACAAACTTACTAGAGTTCTTTGAGGGTGTAAACAGACATGTGGATAAGGGGGAACCAGTGGACATTGTCTACTTGGATTTCCAAAAGGCTTTTGACAAAGTTCCTCACCAGAGACTGTTGAGAAAACTCAGCAATGAAGGAATAAGAGGGGAAGTCCTCCTATGGATTAAAAACTGGTTGAGGAACAGGAAACAAAGGGTGGGTATAAATGGGAAGTTCTCACAATGGAGAGATGTAAGGAGTGGTGTCCCCCAAGGATCCGTTTTGGGACCAGTGCTCTTTAACTTATTCATAAATGACCTGGAAGTAGGGGTGGGTAGTGTGGTGGCTAAGTTTGCAGATGATACCAAATTATGTAGGGTGGGTGAAACCACAAAGGATTGCTTAAGAGCTCCAAGTGGACCTTGATAAATTAGGTGAGTGGGCTAAGAAATGGCAAATGCAGTTCAATGTAGCTAAATGTAAAGTGATGCACATAGGGGCAAAAATCCAAACTTCACATACACGCTACAGGGGTCAGTGCTATCAGTCACAGACCAGGAAAGGGATTTGGGCGTCTTAGTTGATAGTTCCATGGGAATGTCAACTCAATGCATGGCAGCTGTGAAAAAGGCAAACTCTATGCTGGGATCATTAGAAAAGGAATTGATAATAAAACTGCAAGGATTGTCATGCCCTTCTATAAAGCAGTGGTGCGACCGCACTTGGAGTACTGTGTTCAGTTCTGGTCACCACATCTCACAAAAAGGATATCGAGAGATAGAAAAAGTGCAGAGAAGGGCAACGAGGATGATTGAAGGATTGGAGCACCTTCCTTATGAGGAGAGGCTGCAGCGTTTGGGACTCTTTAGTTTGGAGAGGAGACGTCTGAGGGGGGATATGATTGAAGTCTATAAAATTATGCATGGGGTAGAAAATGTTGACAGAGAGAATTTTTTCTCTCTTTCTCACAATACTAGAACCAGGGGGCATTCATTGAAAATGCTGGGGGGAAGAATTAGGACTAATAAAAGGAAACACTTCTTCACGCAACGTGTGATTGGTGTTTGGAATATGCTGCCACAGGAGGTGGTGATGGCCACTAACCTGGATAGCTTTAAAAAGGGCTTGGACAGATTTGTGGAGGAGAAGTCAATTTATGGCTACCAATCTTGATCCTCTTTGATCTCAGATTGCAAATGCCTTAGCAGACCAGGTGCTCAGGAGCAGCAGCAGCAGCAGAAGGCCATTGCTTTCACATCCTGCATGTGAGCTCCCAAAGGCACCTGGTGGGCCACTGCGAGTAGCAGAATGCTGGACTAGATGGACTCTGGTCTGATCCAGCAGGCTAGTTCTTATGTTCTTATGTTCCCCAGCTTTTTCTTCCTCCCCTATTCCCCCTATTTCTGACACTCATGACCCCATTTTCTGACTCTTCTACCCCTTCTTCTGACGCTCATGCCCCTTGCTTCTCTCCCCCTCCCCCACACCTCTTGCCATCTTCCTTCTCCTTCCCCCTTCTAACTCAGACTTAGATCAACCATTTGTCTTCTTTGCAGTTCTGAAGGGAACAGTGACAATGGTGGAGGCTCCTGCCCTTCCTCTCCTCCTTCCCTGCTTGCCTCTAGCCAGCAGTAGGGCATTGTTTGCCAGCAACCTGGGGGGATTCTTTGCTGCACTGAAAGAACAGGGTGGTTGGAGGCAGCAGCTCCCTCTCCAGCTGTGGTGGATGCTGCTGTGGCTGCATCATCAAAGAGAGAGGATAGCCAAAATCCCAGATTCTCCCCCTATTCTCTGAAGTAGAAGTGAGCTGAAACTTCTTCCCCACCTGCCTGAAAATTGGTCAAAGGGCAGTGGCCGCAACTGTAGCTGCTCAGGTTCTTGTCATTACCATTCCATCACCACCTGCAGGGCCTCCCACTGTCTTACTCATGCACCTGCCTGCATTCACACAACAGTTCTCTTACACAGCCAACTGTTCTGTATCTTTTTTTTGTAACGCTCCCGCCCCCTTTAGTAGCTTAGATATCCACAAATGGGACCAAACCCAGTTATCTATATATATAAAAATCTAACAGTGTGTTTGTCCCTGATGGTCTCCCTCAGAAGCTGCTGGACAGATCGCCCCCAAATTTTCACAGGACGTCCCTCCCTGTTGCGGGCAGGTAACCTTCAAACCACTGAAAGTCCATACACATCCAGCTCATCCTCACACACCTCACTCTGCCCTTCCTCACATCCAACCACCACTTACCCACTTCCTCACCCATATTTGCCACAGCTCTCTTTTACTAAAAGCAAGCTGGAGTTTGCCTTTTTCTTCTAAGACAATCCGCGGGGTGGGGGCGAACCAACACTACTGGCTCCACTTCTTTTGCACATGGCCCTTTAAGAACCCAGGGAGCTGGCCTCGATCTGAGTGCCTCACCACCCTGCCTCTCCTGCCTGACTGGGATAGCCTGCTTGCCCCAGTTCTGCCTTACCCACGCCAGGACTGTACGTGTCAACCAGCCTCATGGACAGCGGGATTCACACTCTGGACAGTTCCGCTGTGGAATGGGAAGGGTTACCTTATACTAAAAAACCAAGACAGCAGCATATAACAATGTGCATTGGACAGGGAAAGAGGGATTCCATTTGACCACCCCAAAAGGCTATGCTGGGATCATTGGACCTGCATGGACATCTGTGTGGGTTGCGGACTGTGATGAGAAGGACAATTACCACAGCAACACATGGCCAGGCCTGCTAGTTTGGTATAGAAGTGTAGATAGATAGATATACTTGCACACACAAAACTCTACAGTTAATTAACTCTTGCTCTTCTACACTTTGGTTTTTAAATGTATGCCCTGTCTTCCTATTGAAAATAGAGGCTTACAAACATAATATGAACACTGTGCTGCCAAGAGGCAAATTGTTGTTTTTCCACCAGGGATTTCAAAAGCAATGAGAACACTGATGATAGAAGAATAGCAATTTTGTTTTTCACAAGCTACAAACATAAAAAGAATAACAGAAAATTATACCTATATACCTTTCAGCTGTGGGAACCCCAGTTGCAGCACATGGACTCCTGGGTGTAGGCCAAAGCATTCAGCACTGTTCCACCATTTTGTCTGAGCTGAAGTTCAGAGGAAAAACTTGGTTATGTGCTATTACATGTTTGTGTGTGCAAGTTATGTTCTACTGCCTGATGCCTAGCCTTGGAAGGGAGGTCGCTCATATGCCGAACAACTCCTTCCACTCCAGTACTAAGTGCATAACTCCCCCTATATACAATCCACTTCCCAAAATGCATAAAGATAAAAGAAATGATACATTTTCATCAGTAACCCCTTCCAGTCAGATGATATCACAGGATAATCCTGAGCAAAGAATGAGAAACCTGTGGTTCATCACTGCTACCTTCTCAATATTACAATCATTTTCTTCCATTCCATTTCAAACACTAAAACACCTGGCCCTATTATACCAAATACTTGGTATCTAATGTGTGCGTGAAATATCCATTATAGGTTTTACAAGCCAATAATACCATTGATATTACAGAATGAATACAAGAAGAAGGAAATGTTGTACAAGAAGCAGCCAACTTTAACTTACCACATGCAATGCAAGCCTTTATTGGCATATACAAATTACAAAATTAACTTTAAAAATGTGTATAATTACATATGATTATATATAAAAACAACCGACACTCCCAATTCTCAATGATTACATACCCGTATTTCATATTGAAGCATTAATTAATCTTAGAGGAATTCGGCTACCAATTCACAGAAAACTTTATTTGCATTGTTTAAAAGAAAGTAATTTTTTGATCATCCAATAACCCCTCACATTTTGACAGCCCTTGATTCCAATGTTTGCTTCTTATGGATGTAAGCTCTCTGACCAATCCTATAAAATATATATATTTCTCATAGCAGTATATTTTCCTTTAAAAATCATATTGGCCAAAGCCAGTTGGGTGTAGGTAGCCGCATGATCACCTGACCACAGCCAAAAGGTCAAAACTACTTTAACAAAAGCTAAGATAATGAGTTACTCCAGCATAACCTGGAGGTCTCATTTGAGTCACGAGAATGCTTGATTACCACACCTTGCTATAGAAACTGTTAAAGACAAAGAAGGTATGAAAAGCCACATTAGCATCAGTTGCTGAATTTCACTATCTCTTCTAGCAACAGATGGTTGCTTCCTTGCATTTCCCCAACCTCTAGATATGATCTCCCTAACAACATTGCAGATCCCCATCCTGAATCAATCAAGCCTCATTCAAATCTGAATACTGAAGGCAGAGACTGTAAGAGTTACTTTGCATAAAGCCATTCTGTGCTCCCTGCTACAATCTATGACAAATTGTCTCCCAGTGTCCCAAGGTTTAGAACAATAGAAAGAGCTTTTAGATAGAGGCTCCTGGCCCAACAAGCCCAGCATGGGAGAGTTCAAGGGAATTTAGAAAAATGGAAACTTAAAACTCAGCTTTGTTGCCGCCCTACCTGGGCAAAAGGGTATAAAAGTTTGGATTCACCCCCCAACACCAGTGCTCTTACTAGCCTGTACTACTTGCTTGGTCTGGTCAGTTTTGAGACATTGATATCATCCCTTCGCCTGGATTCAGATGCTGGTCATTTTGAATTCTTGTACTTGTGTCCTAGGAGATCTTCTTCAGCTGGAATTTGGAGTAGCGTATTACCTAGAAAAAACCCCTCCATTTCTATCATCCAATCTATCTTTTAAAACCTTTTTATATCTTAGGAACTTGAATGTATGTGCTCTTATGTCTCACTGTGTGTTTGTATTTTTAAACAAATTTATATAAAACGTTTAAATTCAATTTGGACTCTTGCTTCTCTGTGGAATATTCATTGCCAGAATTCCTTCCCCGTATTATACAGTCTAAAAGATCTCCTCCTGGCCCCTCTTGCTGCCAACGTGAGAGCTCATTCCCCTTTGCTACTTTTAAAACCCTATGTGTGCTGTTACACTTTTAGCAGCTGGTGGAGAATCCCTTTAATAAAGCCCTTACCCCTGTTAGGCCAGTAACATGGAGGTCTTTTAGGGCAATGCCACCTACGCATGAGCAGATTCTATTGTCCCTTGATTTCTTTTGATATCTTCCTTGCAATATAGCTGATGGAATTACATTAAATCTGGCCATAGCTAATACTCGTCTCAGCTTTGGATCACTTAATATTTGGATATATGGTGCCATACACCATACACCACACTCACCAACAATGGAAACATTTATTAGTGAGCATGTTTTATCTGCCATCCTTATTATAACCCCATGATATTAATGTAGTCTTTAACAATTTATAGGATTCCAAATATGTCAACATAAGCAGTCTTTCTAGAGATAAAGCTTTTTCTTCTATTTTCCTAATAATTTTTTAATGCCAGTTGGAATTTGTTAACTCATATTGATGAGTTGATTGATGAAACGGGCCACTAGCCTTCCTCTCTCTGTCTCTCACTGGCCTCACTGCCACTAGACACAATCTTCAGACTGAAGGATCTGTGAGCTGACACAATCTGTGTCTGACTACTGAATCTGCGTATCTCTCCACTAAGACTCAATTCCCAGCAAAACCCAAAACTGACAGGTTTCTTCCTGCTTTTATAGCAGCCAGCACACCCTATCTGTGGCTGCCAGCTATAACATCTCAGCCCAGCCAATCAGGTTGCCCTCTGGCTGTTACTGTGATACTGTTGCTCTGGCTAACTGCACCTTTGCAAATTAACCCCATAAGAGCCTAATCCATCACAGCCTTCCACATGTCAAGCAGATCTTCTACCACAGATGTTCTACCACTAAGCCACATCCCTCTCCCTAAGCAGGTCTTCAGCAGGTTGCCAAATGTGTCAGTGGGGTGGGAAACTTAGGACATGGGTATTCTGGCTGGTATTCTGCTCTGCAGTGTCATCCAATTGGGTGCCAGCATGGACTAGTGGGCTGGGCCATTTCCAGGAGTGTAGCCAATGATAGTCAGCTGTCACCCAAGCTTTCAGGACATGGGTGCCACAGCCAGTGCCCTGGACTAAGATAACCAGAAAAGGTGATATAAGTCCATTCATCCCCATGGAGGACATCCGGTCGACCAGGAAGGTTTATTGTTATTCCTGCCTTCCTTTGCTGACCAAAAGCACTCTGGAGATGGTGGGAGTGTGCCTCGCTGCATCAGACTGCGGATGTGGCTTTCCATGTGTGGAAAGGCAGCTAAAGCTTTTCCTGTCATGGAGTTAAATAACATCACCTGGTAGATAAATCTCATTATGCCTCTATTAAATGGACAAGATTCCTCCAGCTCCTTCCAAGTTATTTAGGAACTAAATGTCTGATAAAAAGGGGACAGATTATGCGCAATGTCTATGTATGTAAATGTGTGTATATAGACACTAAAGTATCATGCAGAACACAACCTAACATTTCCCAGACTGTGAGGGCAAATCAGACGAGCGTTCCCCTGTCTGTCATTGAGACGTAGTACACAACCTTGGTGTTTCCTTGTTAATCACGGCGGATTGGCTGAACAGTTTTCCTACAATATAGAAGACTGTAATAGAATTTTGACCAGTGTACAAATTCAGTCAATCGGAGGATTGGCATGGATGGGGACTGGACAGGATATGTCAATCTCTGTAAAAAATGACCATCAACATGCTACCTTGCTCACAGAATATGCACTCTTAAATAGAATTCCAAGGGATCTCAGGATTCAGAAAGGTCCGACTCTTTTTATGAATTATGACAAATTTAAGGTCTGTTGGACCAACATTCTGAACAAGTATTATTTGGACTTGATGTTTTTATTGATTGAAACAGCATTAGAAGAAAAGGAACGTATTGCAAATGATATTAAGATCATAGAAGGAACTTTTAAAAGTTCTTGTTCCTCTCAGAAAGCTTTTGAAGAAAAAACTTGTGTGATTCAAAAAGACTTAGATAATTTTAAAGGTAGACTGTTGGATTATAAAAGCAAAAAAGTTCGAACGGAACCAAAGAGACTATGAAAATAATAAGATCTATAAGTGGCAATTTGATCAGACACTAAGAGAAAAGAGAGTAAGATGGAGAGATGGCTGAAGTTTGTCAGAAAGTGAGTTTACTGACCAGGAGGACTCCTGACCTACATCAGGAGATGCATCAACCACTAGTAACAATAGGGAGCAGTTTTATGGACGAAGTCAAAGATCATGCAGACCGCCTTCTTTTTTTCAGTCAGCTTGGGTGAAAAAAAGAAAAACCTAGTTATAAATCTGTCCTCTCAAACATTTTCACCAGTTGAAAATTAGCTACTTAATTTGGGATTAGGTTTTGTAAGTACACCTAGATATAATTCATACCAAACATTAGTTGACATATATAAACTCATTCGGCAGCTTAAATTGAGAGCTTTTTTTGGCCAGGAATTTTCCGCACCATCTCCAGATGATCAATTTGCAGTCAAGTCTATGTTTATACCACAGGTGAACAATCCTGCCATACAAACCTTTGAAAAATTGCTCTTGAAAGACCTTCAGAAAATTGAACGAGTAAAAACAGGTAATAGAAATTATTTTAATTTCTCAAAACAGGAATGTCTGGTGTTAGAAGGTTTAAAACGGGATTCTAGTATCATTATTAAAGAGGCAGACAAAGGAGATGCCATAGTAGTGCAAGACAGAGTCGATTATATATCAGAAGCTACACAACAGGTGTGTGATAGCAACTTTTATGTAAGGCTTAGACAAGATCCCACAGCACATATAGCAGCAATTATAAAAATATCAGTACAGGAAGCTTTAGTGAAAGCATGGGTCACAGATAAGATTGCCAAATAATGTACATCCGAGGGTACCTATTTTTTATACTTTACCCAAAATCCATAAGGAAGGGTTTCCACCCACTGGAAGACCAATAGTATCTGGGCCCAATTCAGTATTAGAACCATTGGCTAAATATGTGGATCATTTTTTACAGCCCTTTGTACTTAAAATGGATTCTTACCTTAGAGATAGCACAGATCTCATTAATAGATTGGAAAGACACGATTGCCCAATGGGAAGCGTTTTGGTGATGCTGGATGTATCCCCATTCTACACAAACATCCCTTACGACGAGATGAGGTTGATTATATATAACTTGTTGCAAACTCGCACGATTAACAATCCACCCACCCATTTTTAAATAAATTTGCTAGAAATAGTGCTGGAAAAAACCTACTTTTGCTTTAATGATACATTTTATTCCCAGATCAAAGGCTTAAGTATGGGGTCAAGCCTCGCTCCAAGCGTGGCCAATTTATTTATGTGGGATTTTCAAACCAAATTTATATGCAGTGCAACTGAGAATCCCTACTTTTGACATCATGATTGTGTACAGGTATTACATAGATGATCTCCTGTTCATTTTTGGACCAGGGTTTGATTTTGATGAATTCGTTACATGGATAAATTCATTACATGTCTCCATACAATTTTTGGGGACAGCTGATTCTCGCAGCAATTACTTAGATGCGTCTATTAAGATCAATGAACATAGGAAAATTGAGTTCCGGCTGTTTCACAAACCAACAGACAGAAATAATGCTTTGCATTTCCACTCATTCCATCAACAGCACCTACAAGAAAATTTACCATTCAGCCAACTTTTACATGCCAAAAGAAATTCTTCTTCTCATTAGTACTTCTTGGCAGATGCAGAAGACTTTATACATAAATATACAGACAGGGGATATCCTAAGACAGTCTTAGCAAAAGCATTTCAAAAAGTAACTGGTATTGAAAGAAAGTTACTTTTGCAGAAAAGAGTAAGATTGCAACAGAAACAATTAGTTTGGGCATTGGATTTTTCTAACAAGTCAACTGCCATACAACAATCAGTAAGGAAACATTGGCATCTGGTTTCAGATCTACTGGGATGCTCACACCCACCCAGGACAGGATTTAGACATGCAGCTAATATTAAACAATCATTAATTAGGGCTGATGTACAAGTAAAAACGCATATTAAACACATATTGGTAGGTCATTACAGATGTGGAAGATATTCTCAATGTCATTCCTCTTTAAATACCAAAACTATAGAGGATCCTAAATTCAGGTTTAAATGGCATTTAACAAACTTTACAAATTGTAATGCAGATAATTGTGTTTATATCATTTTTTGCCCATGCCAAAAAATCTATATTGGGAAAGCTTCCAGACCTGTTAAGGTTAGAATTTCAGAGCATAAATCAAATATCCAGAATAAAAGAGAAGAGGCTCCTTGAATAAAGAAGACTTTATTCAAGCCAAACATACAGAACAAGACATCACCGTTGCGGTGCTTCAAAAATACCACACTATTCAGTCTATTGACCTGCAGAAACATATTTTATAAGAAGAAAACAGGTTCATTTTCCGTTTCCAGAGTCACATTTTTGGACTTAATAAAGACTTAAATTTCAGTTGTCACTTTTAACTAGTTGTATGAGTCATTTCAGCTCACACCTGTAGACAATCAGAGAACACTGATATAATTACCATGGGATTTCCAGCTGTAGAAAATTCACAATAGCCATAGAAGTAGGTTAAGAAAATGAACACACAACTGTGAGCAGAGATATGGATTGCTATTAAGATAACATAATTGTTGTATTAATGTTTAAAATGTTTAAATTATATTATTTAAATTATATCATGTACATATATGAAAAATTGTTTAAATATATTTCTAGATAACTTCAAAATGGCAATATTATAAAATTGAGAAAAAATTATTCACACTGAAGAACATATTGTTCGAAAACGCTTATATGCGAAGGAGTTCATTTCAGTCTTTGGATTTCAGCACGGAGATAACTTTGCCAGCCTGTGGGCGTTGATACAGAAACTCCATTTTTCTTTTCCTTCCTTTCATTTCATGGATGCTACATACATCGGATGGAGGTCACAAGTGAAGTTGTGTTCTGCTTGGAATGTATTAATTAGGACCACCATTTGTATAGATTAAGACTGGACTATGAGAAGTGATATATTCTGTCATAATATATTTATTTGTTTGTTTGTTTATTTATTATTAGATTTTTATAACCGCCCACCCCCAGAGGGCTCTGGGTGGTGTACAGTAAGGCATCCAGAAACACGAATACATAGAAATAACAAATAAAATTCACAAAGTAAAACTCCATTTAAAAAACATAGCAGCATTACATATTTAGTGCTCAATTTCAGTCATAGTAGTGGTGCCTGATCCCAAGGCCGGGAGGGGACAGACAATGCTGAATAGATATAACAGCTGTGCCGATGATGTTTTGGCACACGACACTAGAGCATTCGGGGGAGGGAATCTGCGGCTGGCCTCCCCAAAGGCCCAGTGGAACAATACAGTTTTACAGGCCCTGCAGAATTCACTGAGGTCCTATAGGGCCTGTACAGCAGATGGAAGTATGTTCCACCAGGCTGGGACCAGCGCCATAAAGGCCCTGGCCTGGGTGGAGGTCAGCCGCATCATAGAGGGGCTGAGAACCATCAGTAAGTTGGCCTCACAGAGGCCTCCCTGGGACATATGGGGTGAGGTGGTCCTGTAGGTATGAGAGCCCCAAGCCTTTGGGAGGCAGTCTCCACACCACACCTGCTGACCCCTATCCCGGAGGAATGAGGCGATCCACTGAAGGACCATGCCCTGGACCTGAAAACGGCCAGGTGGAGGACCAAAAGGTCATGATCGACCACATCAAACACTGTGGTAAGGTTTAACAATACCAGCAGCGCCAATCCGCCATGGTCGAGCTGCATGCGGAGTATATCTGTGATGGCGACGAGGATGGTCTCCATCCCATGCCCAGCACAGAAGTCAGACTGGAAGGGATTGAGTGCCGATGCGTCCTCCAGAAAGCCCTGAAGCACACCACTCTCTCAATTACCTTCCCCAGAAATGAAAGATTTGAGACTGGGCAGTAATTGGCCAGATCACCAGGATCTAAGGATGGTCTTTTCAAGAGTGGGCAGACCACCACCTCCTTCAACCCACCAGGAAATACTCCTTGCTCAAGGGAGCAGTTGATGATAATCAACAGATGGGGTCGTAACTCCTCCCGACATGATTTAATTAGCCAGGAGGGGCACGGATCCAGAGGACAGGTAGTAGGTCTAACAGCAGCCAGGACCCTGTCAACATCGGACTCAGTGAGCAGGGAAAACTGGTCCAAACAAGGACCTGAAGACGGCCATGGTGCCTCCAGTTCACTAATTGTAGCAATTGTGAATGGAAGGTCTTGGCAAAGTGACATGACTTTATCCACAAAAAAGCTCATAAATGCCTCACAGCCAATAGCCGATTGAGAATTTGTAGAGCCCTCAGTCAATGAGGTAAGGGACCGAATAATCCAGAACAATTGAGCCTGGCGAGAGCTAGCGGACGCGAGAGAGGACGAAAAATATTCCTTCATCGCCCCCTTCATCGCCATCTCATAGGCCTTCATAAACATCCTATAAGATGTTTGTGTGGTCTTGTCACGAAACTTCCTCCACACTTGCTCTAGACGTCTGAGCTCCCGCTTCATACAGCGCAGCTCCTCAGTATACCAGGGAGTTAGCCATGAGTGGGGGCGCAGAGGTTGCCAGGGAGCAGTCACCTCAATGGCATTGGAGAGTCTGGAGTTCCAGTCTTCCACTTGCTCATCAAGGGTGCCAGGGGGCTCAGGATCCCGCAGAGCATTCAGGAATCCAATTGGATCCATCAGTCTCCATTGATCCAGAAACAATTTTGTTTACTGATTCTAAAAGTTAATATGATTTAATTGTTGATATATGGATGTGATATGAATGATCTTTGTTTATAAGAATGCTTATATAATTCATGTTGATTTAATGATGATAAATGTGAAATTTCATTAAGAAAAATTTATTCCTAGTATTTTTGTCAGCCAGCCAGTGTACTACGCATTTCCCTGTGTGTCATCGAGACATAGTACACAACCTAGTTACATTTTTAACCAAGCCAATAGCTTCCAACTTTTTCACTGAGTTGCTATTGAATGATCAGTTTGGTAAAAATTTAAGCTTTGAGCTTCATTAAAAATTATACACCATAGATTTATACACCTTTACATAATCTCTAACTGATCATAAGTTACAGAAACCACTGTTGAATTACTACCTAAATGAAGTGCTAATGACATAACATTAATGGAAATCTAAACAGCCCCACCATATTTTTAAATAATAAAATCGTCATCTTCCAAAGATGCCCTTACCACATCAAACTGTATAAGTACAAAATGTGGATTCTAACTTTACAATGAATTTCAGAGATAAGCTGTTGTGAATTTATATCAGAACCCAATGTAATATAACATTGCATTTGTCAAAGTTTCCATTGTTATCTGATAAAATTATAACCTAAAAATTGTTATGACACCAAAACCTTCAACTAAAAGTCAGTATAGAACAACAGAAAATAAGCCCTGCGGTAGTGAAAAAAAGTTTATTGTTCTGTTTAGCCACTTTAAAAATTAAGTGGCCAGGCAGTGAGAAATTTTATTATTCCTGACAGGAAATCAAAATGTCAATGCACTGAGTCCAACCAGAGGTTGAGGATTATCAAGTACTTCTATTTTGACAGATTTTAGAAGGATTGGATCGAACATGTGTACATTATTCAAAGGTGGTAATTATGGCTGAAAAACATGATGGTAATTATACACCTTGGTAATTATGGCTGAAACACATCCTAGAGAAATAAAGCAGGAAGATGTTTGCTCCTTTGTAACAGATTTATAAGGAAAGGAGTTTAAAGTACACCCAATGAAAAGAAATCATCAAATGCACAAAGGCATACAAAACACAATGAAAAGGGATTGATGTGTTTTATACATGCATTAATATGGATGCAGGCTTGTTATTTACACCAAAAGTTCCCTGAAGACATTAAATCAGCATGGTGAAACAAGCAACAGCTTGTGTAATACAATGATATTTAATTATGCATTTAAGTTACCAAAAATCTAACACTTCTCCATATGGTAGAATTATTTTTAGTTTCACTAAACAACTTCATGTAAAACAGAGTATATGAATTTTCAGAGGACAATAAACAAATTTGTTTTGATATTTATTGAACTGAGGCACTAAACCACTTCAAACTATCCCTCCCTTCCTTCCTGGCTTGAATGGCAAGTCCTATTTTAATAAATAGGAATTACATAAATTGACTGCCATGCTGAGCCAGTCCAGAGGTCTATTGCTTGCTTGACTGCTGACAATTGACATAACAGGCCAGATCATGTTCTGGAGAAGTATACAGAACAGTGATGGAGAAGTATACAGAACAGTGATGCCAGCCATGTCACACTGGTAACCAGCATCTGATGGAACCTAGAATATTCTGCCTTTAATGATTGGTCCTATTTCAAGCTATCACAGATAAATAGTAGGATAAGAACATAAGAACATAAGAACTAGCCTGCTGGATCAGACCAGAGTCCATCTAGTCCAGCACTCTGCTACTCGCAGTGGCCCACCAGGTGCCATTGGGAGCTCACATGCAGGATGGGAAAGCAATGGCCTTCTGCTGCTGCTGCTCCTGAGCACCTGGTCTGCTAAGGCATTTGCAATCTGAGATCAAGGAGGATCAAGATTGGTAGCCATAGATCAACTTCTCCTCCATAAATCTGTTCAAGCTCTTTTTAAAGCTATCCAGGTTAGTGGCCATCATAAGGAAGGTGCTCCAATCCTTCAATCATCCTCGTTGCCTTCTCTGCACTTTTTCTCCCTCTTCGATATCCTTTTTGAGATGTGGCGACCAGAACTGAACACAGTACTCCAAGTGTGGTTGCACCACGGCTTTATATAAGGGAATGACAATCCTTGCAGTTTTGTTATCAACTCCTTTCCTAATTATCCCCAGCATAGAGTTTGCCTTTTTCACAGCTGCCATGCATTGAGTTGACATTCCCATGGAACTATCAACCAAGACGCCCAAATCCCTTTCCTGGTCTGTGACTGATAGCACTAACCCTTGTAGCGTGTATGTGAAGTTTGGATTTTTTGCCCCTATGTGCATCACTTTGCATTTTGCTACATTGAACTGCATTTGCCATTTCTGAGCCCACTCACCTAATTTATCAAGGTCCACTTGGAGCTCTTCGCAATCCTTTGTGGTTCTCACCACCCTACATAATTTGGTATCATCTGCAAACTTGGCCACCACACTACCCAGGTCATTTATGAATAGGTTAAAGAGCACTGGTCCCAAAACGGATCCTTGGGGGACACCACTCCTTACATCTCCATTGTGAGAACTTCCCATTTATACCCACCCTTTGTTTCCTGTTCCTCAACCAGTTTTTAATCCATAGGAGGACTTCCCCTCTTATTCCTTCATTGCTGAGTTTTCTCAACAGTCCCTGGTGAGGAACTCTGTCAAAAGCCTTTTGGAAATCCAAGTAGACAATGTCCACTGGTTTCCCCTTATCCACATGCCTGTTTACACCCTCAAAGAACTCTAGTAAGTTTGTAAGACAGGACTTGCCTCTGCAAAAGCCATGCTGACTCTTCCTTAGCAGGTCTTGCTTTTCTACATGTTTAATAATTTTATCTTTAATGATAGATTAATAATCAGATTCTACTGATTTACCAGGAACAGATGTCAAACTGACTGGCCTGTAATTTCCTGGGTCCCCCCTATATCCTTTCTTAAAGATTGGTATAACATTGGCCATCTTCCAGTCTTCAGGGGTGGAGGCAGATTTCAGGGATAAGTTGCTTATTAAAGTGAGAACAGCAGCAATTTCATGCTTGAGCTCTTTAAGAACTCTTGGATGAATGCAATCTGGGCCAGGGGATTTGGTAGCATTTAGTTTATCAATGGCTGCCAGAACTTCTTCCTTATCTACCACTATCTTCGCTAGTTCCTCAGATTCACCTCCTAAGAAGCTTGGTTCAGGTGCAGGAATTTTCCTCACCTCCTCTTGGGTGAAGACAGATGCAAAGAATTAATTCAACTTCTCTGCAATCTTCCTGTCATCTTTTAGCACACCTTTTGTTCCCTAGCTGGCTTCCTGCTTTTGATGTACTTGAAGAACTGTTTGTTGCTGGTCTTGATGTTCGCAGCCATGCGTTCCTCATAATCCTCATAATCCTTTTTTGCCTCCCTTACAGCTAACTTGCTTCTCTTTTGCCACCATTTGTGTTCTCTCTGGTATTCTTCATCAGTTAAGTTGGGCTTCCATTTTCTAAAAGACATCATTTTTTCCTAATAATTTCCTCAACCTCCCTTGTTAACCATGGTGGCTTTCTTTTGGACTGGGCACTGCCTTTCCTAACCTGCAGAACACATTCCAGCTGAGCTTTTATTACTGTGTCTTTAAATAACCTCCAAGCATCTTGGACAGCTTTGACTTCTTGATTTTCCCTTTCAGCTTCCTGCGCACTATCCCCCTCATCTTTGAGAAATTTCCCTTTCTGAAGGCAAATGTAACTACATTAGTAGTTGTCACTTGTTCACATGCAGAGATACTGAATCTGACAGCATTGTGGTTGCTGTTCCCTATCGGCTCAACAACACTGATTTCCCACACCAGGTCCTGGGTCCCACATAGAATTAGATCTAGGATCACCTCTCCCCTGGTTGGTTCCACAACCATCTGCTCTAAGCCACAGTCATTTAGCTTATCCAGGAATGTTCTCTCCTTACTATGACCTGAACATGCATTTTTCCAGTTTATATGGGGATAGTTAAAATCACCCATTACCACTACATTTTTGCTTTTGTTGGCCTCTCTAATTTCTTTTTCCATCTCAGAATCCTCTTGTGCGCTTTGGTCAGGGGGACGATTATATATTCCTAATGTTAAATTATTCTTCACCCCTGGTATTGATATCCACAGTGCTTCTGTAGAGGAATCAGCTCCCCCTTGCATTGTCTATTTTATGTGACACTATGCTCTCTTTGATGTAGAGGGCCACCCCACCCCCAATACGCCCTGTCCTATCCTTCCTGTAGAGCCTGTAACCTGGGATAACAGCATCCCACTGGTTCTCCTCATTCCACCATGTCTCTGTGATGCCCACTATATCAATGTCCTCCTTCAAAACTCTGTACTCCAGCTCCCCCATTTTAGGTCGAAGGCTTCTACTATTAGAATAGAGACACTTGTATACTCTGTCTCTGTCCCTAATCTGGGATTTATGTGTTTTGCCCTCTAGCCTTTTGTAGACACTATCACTTATCACATTGCTATGCTCCTTGCTTGTATGTGGTTGATTTAGAAAAACCTCCCTCTCTGTCTGCATCCCCATGGACACTGTATTCCGAACTGAAGTCGGCTTTTGTCGGCTTTCTTTTTAATGTTGAGCACCAGCAGCCTGGTTCCTCTTTGGTTAAGATGAAGCCCGTCCCTTTTGTACAGGCCTTTTGTACAGGCCTACCTTATCCCAAAAGGTTCCCCAGTTCCTGACAAAGCTGAAACCCTCTGCCTTATACCACCTTCTCATCCATGCATTGAGACCCTGTATCTCTGCTTGCCTAGCTCGCCCTGCGCATGGAACAGGTAGCATTTCTGAGAATGCCACCTTGGGGGTCCTGGATTTTAACCTGTTTCTTAGCAGCCTAAATTTAGCTTCCAGAACCTCCCAGCTACATTTCCCAATGTAATTGGTACCAATGTGGACCACAACTGCTGATTCCACCCAGCACTGTCTAACAGCCTATCTAGACAAAGCGTGACATCCGCAACCTTCGCACAAGGCAGACAAGTCACCATTCGGTCATCATGCCTCTCACAAACCCAACTCTCTATATTCCTAATGATCGAATAACCCACTACAAGGAGTTCCCCACCTCCCCGAGGGGTATCCTCAGTGCGAGAGGATATCTGATCAGCAGCTAAGGAAGGGGTCCCATCTAAGGGAGCATCTTCCACCACCTCAGACTGGCACGCTCTGTCCCCCAGACTCTCATTCTCCATGACATCTGAAGAGATGTCACCTTGGGAGTGGGACCCGGCTGTTAGGTCCCTGAAAGCCTCATCTGTCACCCTCTCTGCCTCTCTCAGCTTCTCCAGGTCTGCCACCTTGGCTTCAAGAGAATGGACACATTTCCTGAGTGCCAGGAGCTCATTGCAGCGAAGGCACATCCACGACTTCTGTCCTAGTGGCAAATAGTCATACATGTGACATTCAGTGCAAAACACTGGAAAGCCCCCACCCCCCTGCTGGCTTCCTGCCTTCACATCTAATTTTGTTCAGATATTCAAATACTGATTTTAATTAGTGCCTCCCTCTTAAGGTTTCTATACCTTCTTAAAATATGTTCTTATTTAGTAAAACACCTGCGGCATGTGCTGCTGGTTCCAGAGACTAACTGAAAAGATTTAAAAATTTGAAAAGCCTCACCTCTCAGCAGCCCCACCAATCAGCAGCCTCAGCAGCCCCCACCAATCAGCAGCCTCAGCAGCCCCCACCAATCAGCAGCCCCAGGACAAGGAGGAAAAAAAGAGAAACCCCCTGTTAAAAATACACTGTTGAAAAGATGTGGCTTTGAAAAAAGCCCTCTGAAAAGAAAACCAGAGCTCACTCAGCCCTTTCTGGCCCACTCCTCTTCTCCACTGCTACTCTTCTCTGCTGGTTCCAGAGACTAACTGAAAAGATTTAAAAATTTGAAAAGCCCCACCTCTAAACAGCCCCACCAATCAGCAGCCTCAGCACAATCAGCAGACGAATAGACTAATGTAGACTGCTGAATGTAGCCCATCTGCTATCATTCGTAGGACTCCATGTACCTCCTGCATTTACTTTCTCTCCCTCTCTCTCTCTCTCTCTCTTGGTTTGCAAAAAATAAGGTCAGTGAACATGTCATATCCTGCGAATGGTGAGCTATGTGGTTCGTTGGGTCGCAGTTTGTACACAGCTAATCCCGTTATTTCAAAAGACCCCCTGGCAATAGATTCTTATATTAATAGTTCATACAATCTGGCCAAGTCCCAATATTTAGTTATTTGAAGATATAGCCCATAATGCTCTGTCAAAAGTCTCCAGAGGTGGCTTCAAGTTTAACAGTCAAAAATAAAACACTTTAAAGAGAGAAAGTGGAAAGGAAACAAGGGAAAAACTTCTACCAGGAAGCAGGAGGAAACTGATCTTCTGGACCAATGTCAATCTGTTTTCAGGTGTGGTCGGCACAGAAACAGCTTTGATTGCCCTGATGGAGAGACAGGGGAATGCCACCCTGTTGATCCTCTTGGATCTCTCGGTGGCTTTTGATGTAAGAACATGGTATCTTGCTCGGCTGATGCTGGGGAATGGGATTGGGGGTCATTGTACTACTCTGGTCCTCCTACTTCGGTTTCAGTTCCAGAAGACAGCATTGGGAGACAGGTACTCCTTTGCTCTGATTTTAAGTAACACACTTAGATGGCGTTTAGCTAGACTCAAAGAGTTCCAGACAGGCAAGCAGCCATTATAGTAGAAAATATTGAGACAGATTTTATTGTTCTCAAGTATCAGTTGTTGATAGTTAACATGCTGGGTATTAAAGGTACTCTGAAAAATTGAGCCAGATTTGTTTGCATTTAAGGTGAATGGTGCAGATGGTTCTGTCAACTTTAGTTCACCCTTGTTCTCTGTTCTGTGAGCTGAATCCATAGCATGTTGCTCAGAAGATTGTTTACACAATGAGTCTAAGTTCATTTGGATCTTTTTAATTTCACTGTAAATGTTGCTAAGAGTTCTAGCAACAAGATTGCAAAGAGAGGCAGTGTCAGACACACTTCTCAGACATGCCTTGCATGTTATATCTCCTTCCCTGGAGGTGGGTTGTGATGGCAGTGGCCAAGCTCCTCTGAGTCTAAGTTAATGGGGCTCCTCGTGCGGGTAAAGCTCAAGCTTGAGACAGCATTGATGGTGACTACACTGTTCCACCTTCAT
Organism: Sphaerodactylus townsendi; assembly: GCF_021028975.2. Taxonomy (NCBI): domain Eukaryota; kingdom Metazoa; phylum Chordata; class Lepidosauria; order Squamata; family Sphaerodactylidae; genus Sphaerodactylus; species Sphaerodactylus townsendi. Next base: position 61,688,503 of record NC_059431.1, read on the forward strand.
TTTCAGAGGGGGCAAGGGTGTGTGTTTTCCTCCAGAGTCCAAGGGGAGAGCCGAGTTGATGTTGAAATAGTAAATGTAAGCGTAGTCTCACCCTGAGGTAACAGAAATGTCGTCTATTTTTTGTTGCTTGGACGCAGGAGGGCTCCAGCTCCTCTCTGTATGTATTTCTCAGGAGTTTCCTAGCTGCCGGTGGCCCAGTCACGATAGCTCCACTAGGTGAATTAAAATCCTGTTAGTTGTTGAGTAATTGCTTTAAACACCCACGCCTGTCTAGAGACCAAGAAGGCAAAGTGTAGGGGTCTCAAAATGTAAATCACTAACAGGCTGCTCACACAGTAATCTGAAGACAGACACTCAATTAGGCTCCAAAATTCCACAGTTGTCATGGCTTGACACAGATTCAAACAGCTCCACAACTGCAGGGCCTTGGTAACTACACAGTCAAAAGTGGCCCAAAACCATATATAACAGCAGCAGAATCCACAGAGATAAGTTCACGTTTTTTTAAATTGCTTGGCACAGCTAGCGTCTTTCCCCAGTGTCGCCATCTTGGATCCCTCGACAGGTACTCAAAGTCCTGGGAGTTCCCTTGTGGTCCTGCCTCCAATGCTGTGAAGCCACTGAGAGATTTGGAGTTGGGTGTCACCAATATGTGGACAACACTCACTTCCATTTCTCCATTTCATTGGTGTCAGGAGAGGTGCTCTGTGTGCTGGATCATTGCTTGAAAGCAGTTATGGACTGGTTGAGGGCCCATAAACTGAAACTGAATCCAGATAAGATGAAGGTTCTCTGTATTCAGGGTTCCCAAGTCCATGAGATCCAAGATCAGGTGATTGAGGGATGGGGACATGTTGTCCTTTGAAAGGACTGGATGTGGGGACAGGGATGCTCCACTGGGACTCAGTGCAGCTGCCAGAAGCTCAGGTGGTGGCAATGGCCAGGAGGGCCTTCCAGCAGCTCTGTCTGGTTTGCCAATTTTGCCTGTTTTTGAACAAAAAGGATGTGGGCACAGTGTCATGTGTTCTCCAAATTGGAGTACTGTAATGCAGTCTATGTGGGGCTACCCTTGAAGACAACCTGGAGGCTGAAGCTGATGCAGATCTTCCTCTGCACCCAGGCATTTGGTTAGTCTTCTTTGATGCCCCCTCCATGGTATTGTTGATTGGTGGAGGTAGGGGTGAGGGCTAGGGTTGGGTTTCTTAATGGATGAATTTATCTAATGGAATATTTTAATGTATCCATCTAGAAATCCTGTATAAGGTGGTTATAAATGTTAATTAATTAATTAATTAATTAATACCATGGCTGTTGGCTGTTGGCTCTTGTCTGCTGCTGTTTTGATTCCTAGATCCAGTTTTAAGATGGCTGCTTTTCAAGAGCCATTTGATGTTCAAGCAGACAATCTTGCCTTAGTTTGTGAACCTCCCTATTGTGATCTCCCAGACTGATTTGAATCTTTGCTGGGTTTATTCTGCAAGACTTCCTCTCATGACTTTTCATGTAGATGCTTATTATATTGCTTATGTTTGTTCATTTGAGGGCTGCCATGAACAGACCAGTAATTTTCCAAGTCACTGGTTCAAATGAAACTTGGGAAAAGCTTTTAAGGTACCCTGGTATAGGAAAAATCCCCAAAGAGTGAGAATTTGGGGTTTCACTTTGGACAGAAGAATTCTGTAGTCTGGCAATTTGAAGAATAAGTTCAAACTTAGACTTGCTCTTAGAAAAGAACTAGAAGTTCTTTATTTTATTGCAAAAGAATTCCATACTAAAGGCAGAGTAAAAGCTTTCTACCTAAGCTAGGATGGAAAGAGTTTGTAGAAATCATGTCCAGCCCTCATGGTGGACAAAGGAAGAGAGAGAATAAAATAAACCAAAAGAAATAAACTCTTGAGAGTAGCATTCTGTATAACAAAAGGACAGCCGCAGGAGAGGACAACGAAAAAGATCAGACAGAACTCAATGTACCAAAATACTAACTCTCTACTGCCCTCTTCTGAAACTCCAGATTCTGTGCTAGCATTAAGAGACATTGCACAGTCCATGCCTTCCAACAAAAATATCTAGAAGTAGTTTCAGTCAAGTATATTTCACTAAAAAAAGGTCACAGTTTAAACATATGCACCATTCCCAACAATTGCAAGGTACATATATTTTATACTTGGCAACCATAGCTCTCCGAGGGGAGGGAAAAAGGGACTGCCGGCTGGGAGCCCAGCCACTGGAGGCAGATGGAGGGGTGGAGCTTCAGACATGTAATGGGGGGTTGAACCCATGAAAACCCCCCCCCCTTACCTATGTCCTTGGTGATTTCATCTCTTCATCTCATCTGTCTTCCTGTCCCAGAGCCGAAGCAGGAAGGATGTATAAACAGGTACATTTTACCAGGGGCCGGGGAGGCCCAGACCAGGCTGCAATAAATGTATTTATTTCATTTCAGAAATGAAATATAAAATATTATTTTATGACACATAGGCTTGCATTATAGTGGAAGGCAGGGAATGTCAACTTTTTACCTCCCCCCGGCTCCTTCTCATGTTCAGTTTTCAGGGTTTCAGGAAAGCAATGTCTATATCTTGCCAGGATATGAAGTAGGGCTGCCAGGGTTCTCACTGCTGGCAGCTAATCTTGCCTGCCACCACTCTTGACAGTGGTGGGATAAACAATGGGCATTGTTTGCAACCATATGTCACTTCCAAGGGAAACTCAGAAGTGACATAGGGTAGCTCTAGGTTTTCCCCAGAAGTGGTGTAAAAAAACACAGGATGTTAGGGCCCTCCATATCCTGCTACCAGACCTCCTGTCAATAGCCAGCGTAGTGTTATGGGGTCTAGATTATGAGAAAGTATGATTCCACGATTAACAGTTACCATAACTGCAGAATATTTTCATTTATCTACTTCATATGTCTCAATGGCATGCATAGAGAAGAAAGAGGAGCCTGCAGTTAAATAACATTTTGAGAACCTCTGTCTTATGTGAACAGTGACTCAAACTAAAGAAGGTAGCCCTACAAATTTTAACATAGCCATGTGAGAGCCACTTTTCTTTGTGTGAAAACAACACAGCTAGAGTAACATTGAAATGATCCAACCACAGGGCAGGCACCAATCATCTGAAAGGAGAGTGTACTGTTGGGACGAAGCATATACTAATTCTGTGAAGAAGAACCACCAGAATTATCCTTAAACATCTGGCTTGATCATTTAATGTCACTGTAGTGGTGGATGGCTGCCTGAATTGAATTCAGCATCCTGATTCTTTGCATCTTTTCTCCAAAATAAATCTCATTTTGTTCAGTGGCACTTTTACTATGCATTTACAATGTGCATATAATTGTTATACACACCTTGTAGCATAATGTTGAATATTAAGTGGAAAGAACCAGCTTCAAACCATAGATCAGGAAACCCTTCAAACCTTCACTTAGCAATGCTGGAGTTTATTTGTTTCATTTATACCCTACCTTTGTCCCCCAGTGCAAATTGAAAGCAGCTTACATGTCACTCCATTCAATTGTTTTCTCACAACAATCCTGAGAAGCATGTTAGGCTAAGGTCCTTTCCACACAGCAAATGTGCAGTGGGATAAAGAAACTCGCTTTCCTGTTTTCACATTTGTATGCATCCGTGCAGGCAGTGATTGGAGCCCACGGAAACAATCCGGGTTGCTGTTATGCCTTCACACAGAGCCACATCTATTTTTAGATGTTGTCATGCCTTCCACTGATGTGTAGCTATGCAGGCATGTACAAATGAACACCCATAGCCAGGCTGTCTCACGATACAACCCTTTGCACCTGCATAGCTACACAGATGTACACTGGGAAATTTTTAAAAAGGAAAATGCAGCTAAATAAAGTGCCTCACGCCTGGCCGTTTGCTTGCAAGTGGCCGCAACCCGGGATTTTTTAAAAGACTTTCGGTAGTGCAATTCTTTAAAAATCTGGTTTGGGGAAAATAACATGGGGCATGCTCACTGTAGGGGAGGGATCCATGTGAAGTTCCCCCCAAAATGATTTTTTTACCATCCTTAACCTGTATTTATTGGACCATGCGGAAGGGCCTGAGAGTGTGACTGACTCAAGCAAGCATCCATAGCAGAGTAGGGATTTGAACCTGGCATCTTAGATTCTAGTCCCATACTGTAACCACTGTACCACACTGGCTCTGTCTCAATGTTACTCCAGCTGTGTTGAAGTCACACAGGAAAAGTGGCCCCAACATGACAGTTATCACCCTCACCTCTACCTAACCTAATTCACAAGGTTGTTGTGAGAATTAAATTAGGAAAACTCTACCCTGAGTCCTGGAAAATTAATAAAATTCAATACAGTTTTGTGGGTTGAATAATTTTCTTCCCTCCAAAAACCTAATAAGTTCAAGGGTAAGCTCAGATAATCTCACCCTTGGTTTAAAATCCATTTTATTGTAAAAAAAAAAACCCAAGGACTAATTGGTAGGACGACTCTATTTCAAATAGAAAACAATACTCATATATTTACCAACAAATGTGGTCATTCCAGCATTACATTATGTCCACTCAAGATATCCCAATCTCTAGCAATTCATTTGCATTGCTAAAAAAGGAAAGTATAATGCAGATTTTTGTTAGTTGTTAGGAGACAGCATGGCATTGTGGTAAATTTGAATGGGAAGAGTCTGATCAATCTTATGTCAGAAAATTAAAAGGTAGATTTTTTTCAACAGCATAATATAAAAAAGCTGTTTTGCTTTACTATTGGATCAAATATATTCAAAGTGCATCATACAAGCAATAATTGGTTTTGACTCACTCAAGTGTGCATTTACTATGACAATACCATTTCCTTTCCATATCATCCCAGTGTTTGCAAGAAAGGTGAAAATTAATATTCCCTGCTTTTGTCAAAGTGAAGCACATTTCAGTGAGTCTCTGAAAGCCTCTGAAGCATTCTTACATTCCCAGATTTTCTAGCTATTATATTTTCAAGAGTTATCTTGCAGTGAACAATGACAGATATACAGTGAGTGATTGCAGATGCTTTATAAAAAATAAAAACTATCAGAGAGGCCTGATCTAATACATAATACACACACACACACACACACACGTATGTATGTATGTATGTATGTATGTATGTATGTATGTATGTATGTATGTATTAAAAATCACTTTAAATTGCATGTGGAGGTTTAGAGTTTGTATAGCATACATCTTAGTATCAAAGTAAATTCTAGTTTGGTATGATTAGCACAAAGTTGAATCTTACAGTCCCATACATGGCTTATTCCCATAGGGAGGGGATCCTATGGTGTTGAAAAGTTTGGGGATAGCAGTCTGTAGTTTTATAGTTCCTGTAATCTATCTCCTTTTGTAGTCTATTCTCCTTTGTAGTTTGTAGTTGTAGCTTTTGTAGTTTAACTCTGTAGTCTATCCCTTTTGTAAATCTTATAGTTTTTTTCTAGCTTAGGCAGTAATTAGTTTTGTAGGATTAGAGTAGGTGGTTTGATTTTTGTAGCCTTTAGTAGGTCTATTTATATGATCTATTGTGAGTCCCAAAGGGCATAGTAGGGTTTTTTTTTTTTGCTTGAGCTAGTAGGTGAGTTAGTGGGAAAGGTTGGTAGGGGTGGACTGGATGTGGGGATGGCATTGCTGGGGCCATTTCTCATTGTCTATGATGTTATATCATTATGTTATATTGTTATGTTCAAGATGCAATAATCTGTTATTATGTTGTTATGTTATGATGTTATTCTGCTACTGTGTTATGAAATGTTATTATGCCGTTATGTCATGATTACTAATGTTCTTGCTTTTTGATATTTGATATTTGAGGATATGTTTATTGATGCTGCTGTTTTGATATTTATTGGTTTGATATTCACTGTTAGATATTTGATTAGAATTTTGATGTTATTTGCTTGTGTTCGCCACCCTGAGCCCTACGGAGGAGGCGTGGTATAAATTGAATGAATGAATGAATGAATGAATGAATGAATGAATGAATGAATGAATGAATGAATGAATGAATGAATGAATGAATGAATGAATGAATGTGATCAGAATGAAAATGTCGAGGAGAACTGAATTGTTCAGCATCGTGGCCTCTGCACAGCCCCACATGGGATTGTGCTTCTGCAGTACTGACCATAGAGTATTTTGATAGCAAATTAAGAGCTTTAGCTTAATATGTGCTCACTTCCTCCAGCCACATGCTTGGGCTAGCCACTTTCCCCACCTAGTCATGTGACTAGGGAGAAGGAGCACACTCCCTCCCTCTAGATTTTCCTTTGCTGCTGTGAAGAGCAGAGGTAAATTTGATTTCTCTGATAGCTGAGCTTTTGTTAAAGGCTACAGGGTTGTCTGCAAACAGCTTTGACTATTTTTCTAGGGGTTTTTTCTTTAGCTAGTTCTACTTGGTTAATGTAGTTTGTTTCTTAATTTTTCTATCCTTTGGGTTAATGAAGGATTGCTCTCTGGTGGCATGCCACCTCATCTTAGGAATGAGACAAGATGGTGCCCGCTAGAAAATGCTGCTACTGGGGCACCTCACTGGCAGCGAACAATGGGCACACTAAGAGTGTGATCTGCCAGAGTAGAGCCATATTCTGACTTCCTGCTCAGCATGCTTGAAGCTCTTCAACAAGGTGTGTAAATAGTGACCAGACCAACTGAAGGCCGCTCTGTGCGCTGCTTTGCTGCACCTGGAAAGCCATAGGAACCTCCTGACCGAGGGCAAAGGTTTCTCCACTTCCACAGCATCTCAGGAGCCTTGGTCCCCCAAGAAGATGAGGCGCAAGACTAAGCACGCAGAACCAGCTGCCATTAGTGAGAGCACATCTCCACTACTCACAAGACAACACTTCCCTCCAAGGGCCCCGGGGCTCCCCTAAGAGCTGGCCAGCCCCATCCAGTCTTCCATTGCCTCCTTGCTGGGAGGTCTCTCCCCAGAGAAAGCCTATCCCAGCATGAAATGGTCACCCTCCCCAGAGAGGACTCAACCAGTGTGGACCAAAAGAGGGCTCTTGCCAGGACAGTGAACATAGCATTCTTCTCTGTGTGTGATGCACTATGCCTCACCTTCCAGAAAAGGGAGCACTGACGTTCATCGCAATAAGAAATGGGCCTCCCTTGACCATACCTCCAGGTCTACCAAATTGGCTGCCTGTCTCAATACAAGAAGTGACTGAGTTCCTAGATGACCTGAAAGGAAGGAAAGCCCCTGGTCCTGACATTATAATCCCAGAGGTTCTGAAATTACATACTGCCTGGTGGGCCCTTATTTTGGCTATTCTCTTTACCCAAGTCAATAACTCAGGTATCCTTCCTAAGTCTTGGCTGTTAGCAACTGTGGTTCCCATTTATAAAATCACTCAGACCCCACTAATTTTTGCCCCATCAGTCTCCTTTCTGTAATTGGGAAAATGTATGCCAAATTATTACTAAGGAAATTACAGTCATGGCTGCTTCACTCTTGTGCAGTGGGGGCTGAACAAATAGACTTCTGCAAAGGGAAATCACCCTTGGACCATGTTATGCTAGCTCAACAGTAAGAACGTTCTAAAATAGCGGTGGGGAATGACTCAGCTTGGTAGTGAGAGGTAGGCTAGCAAGGGGATCTTTAACAACAACTCTACCAGAAAATGGTCTTGAAACGTTCTACAGAGAATACAAGGAAACCAAAGTAAAATTAAATGTTTTCATAGGTTTGGTAGAAACATTCATACAGAAAGACATAAAGAGGCTTACACAGCAGTTCCTACGAGATATAAGCAGGGGAGATAATACGTTTGGATGAAAGATTAGGAGGGGAGTAGCGGGGACTTATACATTACCTAGGTTCAGATGAGAGGTTCCCGAAGGAGGCAAGGATTCAGATGGCCAGCATGTGAATCCAAAAGAAGGATGATATATCGTGACTCAAAACTTTCTGGATGCAAGGGAGGTTCAGACTAGTAAAAAGCCCTGAGATTGGGGTGAACTGTACCGTTATACCCCCGAACATAGTCTAGGGCAAGAGCAAGGAGTTCCCTTCCTCAATTTCTTGGATTTCCATGCTGGAATAGCTGGGTTAAACTGATTAACAGTTTATCTATTGATTTCTAAGTAGCAGGATATTAGAACCAATTGTCTATGATTAAATCAGGGGTAGCCTTAATAGCTTGGGCAGAGTTTCTTTTAAGAGTCTCTGTCTAGATGTGGTATGCAGATTTGGCTGAGGTGTGGAGGTTCAAGGAAAGAACAGTTGTCTCAAAGGAGGTGGTAGATTTATAGGAAAGGAAAGGAAATGCAGAGCTGTGGCAGGGTGTTTCCTAGATCCTTTGTACTGCACCACCTTTGGCAGGGTGTGGTGTTCAAGGATGTGTTCATGAGGCTTCCAGATGTTCTGCTGACTGGATTAATCCTTTCAGGGGCCGTTTCCACACAGCCACACTGGGGGTTGGGTCAACTCCACTACTGATTAACCCAGGCAAAATGGAACCCAAAACTGCTGAAGATAAAATTTAAATTAGCCATTAGTCATTATGGCTCACCTTTTCAACACAGTAGGGGATTGCTAATAGGAACTACAGACAAGTTTTTAATTCGCAAAAGTGCAGCGGATACTTTTTTTCAACAATTCCAACAATACATGAATTTCTTATTAGTTCAGCTTTTTAATTTTACTTTTTGTGGTATGTCTTGTCTTCCAGATACTCTCAACTTTTTTTCCCTCCAGCATACAGCCTTGCTAAAACATTTTTTTCCAAAAACCGAATGAGACATTGCAATAGACACAGAAATATCTCAACAAATTTGCATTTCCACCAAAATAACCACCACAGATGAAATAGAAGAATTGGCTTTTGTTATGCTAAAAATTGTATTTGTTAGCTACTCTGTTATATTTATGTTGCTCTGAATTTTCAATTTTACAGTTATTTAATATATTTAATTTAGAGCTTTCAAAAAGCAGTTATTGCACAATGAATAGATTTCATGTGCATAGAAGCATAATTACAGGTTAAAAGCTATGAAACTTCACTGATTTATAATTTGAAATCTCACTAACCTGAATCAGTTTTTTTCTATTTAGCACATTATTATAATTGCAAAAATATCTGTTGAGAAATTTTGATCATATTCTGTTTAGTACCCAAGGGACAAAAGTCTGTTAAGTATTATCTCTTTTGTGGTGCTGTTTAACGGGTAGCCACCTTATGTGTTTGAAATGTAGTAATCTATCCCCTCTTCTGCTGCATCCAGAGGACTTGAATCAATCAAGCATTTCAGCCAGCACAGACCAAGGACAGACTGGAAGAATCAGACATCATGAAAAAACAGTAAACTGTAGAGAGGAAAAATAAATTAAACTATAACACTGAAAGCCTATCAGGGAAATCCCCAAAGGAATAGTAGAAAATCCCTGGATTATAAGAAAGGTGTGCCAATTATGCCTTTATCATGCCTTAAGGAGTAAGCCTAAACAGTTCTGTTCAGAATTCCTATGTTATTCAGTGGGGTTTACTCCCAGGAAAAACTTCTTTGGATTGCAGTTTTAATGGAATAATGTATTTTAATGCCATTTTGAACACAAGAGTATATCTCATACAATAATGCAAAAAAGTGGTTTTCATATGATTGCGAGATGTTTCATATGATTGTGAGATGTTTCCTGCGCTCTGAGCACATGATGGCTAGAATATGGATGGGGCTGTTGGAAATAGGATAGAGTAAGTTAGCTAAGTAATTGAGAAGTAAGCAATATAAATTATAGAATAAGACCTTATGCCAGGAGACAGTGATAATACCATTTCGAGGTTCCACTAGAAAGCAAGAAGACTGGAATCAGGGTGAAGCTTTGTCAGAACACTGAGAACCTAAGCATAATTTCCCCAATGATTTCTTGGTCTGGCTGTCCAAGTTATAGCATTCTATGAGGTGAGGTAGTTCAATAACTGTTATTTGATTTTGTTGGTTTAAACATAGGAATAACAAGATTCCTAATAGAAATAATGATTGAAACATATGTGGACCGTGGAACATCAGCATCATTTACTCTTGTTCCAGCTCAGGGTAGAAAAAAGTCCACTGGGTTTCATCATATAAATTGAAAATCAGTGGTGAGTTGTGAGGGGAAACTTTACATTTGACATTTTAAAATTAAGAATCCTTCTACCAAGAAGGTATTTATCATTGTTTGGCAGTGACCTTGATTGAAGTAAATCTGGAAGGAAAGAGACTAAAAGTATGAGCAAGATATCAGCTGTGCATGATTTGACGGGAGGGGGGATAGTATAAGTGACATTATAAGACGTGATATGGTTTCAAACAATACAAGCTTATTGTGTGTGACAACCTCATTGGAGGAAGCAGAGCCTGTTACTATGACAGCATGCTTTGACTATAACATTCATAGAAGATAAATCATTTCAATTTAGTCCATCCAGTTCTTTTATTATTAAAGCTGACAAGGAAGCAAGAGCAAGCATCACCAGAGAAATCACTGCAATATACATCTGTCGCATCATAATATGTTAGGATCAGAGATCATCCAGGGGTGTCATAATTGTAATTTCAGAAAACCTAGTTGTGTTTACATAACATCCACCTGTATCTCTTGAGCTTGTATTTCCAATTTGCTGCCCGTCTGCATGTACTGAGAAATGAAGTATACCATGTTGTTAAATGCAGTTTAAATAAGTTGGACTGACTGTGGAAGATCAGCATGAAATGCATAGCTGAAAAGTAAACTGGAATGGCAAGGACTGCAAGCTCATCCATTTTATAAGCATGTCTGTGGTCAATGAAACATAACCAAATAGAGGTTGTAAGCCAGACAGAAATTTCAGAGATGCTAACATTATTCAGGGGATGCCACATATCCACTATGTGGCCTTGTCATTTTAAGCTTCTAGTTTGTAAAATAACTATTTGACAGACGTGATGTTGAGCTGACACATCACACCTTTTAAAGAACTATATAGTGGTGGTAGCAGCTTGCTACCATTAAAAAAAGACCATATTTATGTTAAAATAAATGAGAAATATGATGTTTAACAGCCCCTAGGGGAGCAAGCCTGTCTACTCAGAAGTAGGTTCCATTTTATTCAATGCAGCCAGCTTACACGTAAATATTTTTAAAGTTATTCCCTTAATGTGTGCACAACTCTAGTACATCTAGTAGCTGCTTACCAGTACTAAGGGCCCCTCATAATGTATGCTAATAATTATACAATAATGATACAGTCCCTGTGAGGAAGGCCTTTTGCAGTGGCATTACTGAATGTAGATAGTTCACAGTAGTGCTGTTTTGCAATATCAAATAAATCCAGTCTCTCGTGAGAGTCTCATCCAAAGGAAACAAAAGCCAGCAATATTCCGCCTCCTCTCAGACCATTTTTTGCATGACACAATTACACTGAGGTTGAGCTGGGATCATATATACCTGAGCTATTTTATCCCGGTTTCTGCGTACGCACGGTTCCCTGCTTCTGCCCAGGAGCAGAGTTAGTAATGCTCCAGTTTGCTCCACACAATCCAGACTTCTGTATTTGCTTCAGAAGCATTTCTGAGCATGCTCAGTGTCCTGCGTTCTGATTGGCTGTTGCTTTTGAGTGGCAGCTTGAATGAATGTCAGGCAGGGAGATCAGCCGACTGGGTGGGAACAATACATTTGGTCTGCCCCCAATTGGTGATTTTGCATATGTGCTGTGGGAATAGAAAAAATTGATCAGTGTTTTTAATGGTTTAAAATAAGATTTTGCTGTCAGAGGGAGAAAACTAGTGAATAGGTCTGCTAATTGATTTAAAATAAAGCTTGAACTGAGGAAAATAGACCAGGTGATTGTTCTGATTGGCTTCTGCAAGCACTTGTGAGCTTGTCCGGTATCCCACATTCATATTGGCTGCTGTTTTTGAGTGGCAGCTTGAATGAACATTAGGTGGGGAGATCAGCTGGCTGGGTGGGAAAAATAAACTGGTCCTGCTCCTGACTGGTTTTTGCACATCACAGGCACAAGCAGTGTCACACCAGGATTTTAAAGAAGAAACTCTAGACTGGCGATTTTTGAAAATCCGTGACTAAGGTAAATATTTTCCGTGCTCACCCTGGGATATTTTGACCATGTAAAAATGGCGTCAATCTCTCCAGTAAAAGGCAGGTACAAGGTACGATTAAGTGATTTTGCCTTTAATGGCCAAAGTGATCAGAGTCACAGATTCAAATGTCCAATTATAGCCTGGAATTCATCCGTCCCTTTCAGCCTTTCTCTACCTCTACCTCTCTCTGCCTCCACCAAGACTGCCTGTTTTCCAGGCCTGGGTTTTTAACCAGAATTCTATACTTGCTGCCTCTAGTAGCTGTATGCTTGCCTCAGGGCTAAGCTTTGAGGTAGGTAAGCCTCCAGAGAGTAACATGCTGCTCTCCTGGCCAGGGATACCACCTCTCTGGTTACCAGAAAGGCCTACTCTGTCCTCCAGAATGTTAGCAGTATACTTGGTGTGCAGAGAAGCAGCAGCCACAATTATTAAAATATAAAGATAAATGTTTATAAGGAAACTACATTTCAGATAGAAAAGCTGACTGAAAGGGATAACCTGCAGCTACCTTGATAGCTAGAGAGAGAGGCCACAACTTCCAAGGAGAAAATTAGACCTAAGAGCATCAGCCTAAGGATAAAGAGGCGACACAAATGTACAAAAGGGTGTCTAACCTTAAAGCCATATCTCGTTGACCACAGTTCCACACAGCACAAAAAAGATTTCTGTGAGACATCTTTAAATTATGTGACAGCCTCGTTTCACTACAAATACCCAAAATAAGAGGTCCAGGGTATACTTTCCAGACAGCAAAGGAGTCACAGGGGGAAAGAGGCTGTTTCCCACCAAACTGTTTTTCTCTCTGGTCAGTGTCACCTTCACCTTGCACCTGACATTTTGTGTGCAGCTGAAGGGATTATCCTTGCCACCATTTGCCGAAGGTTGCCGTGAGACATTTGCTCTGCAAGCTCTGACCCTGCGTGCCTTTCCCCCCAAAAAAGTATATATTTGTACTCAGCCGGTCCTATTAATTCCAGCAATATATAGTTTCCCTATTTAAAAAAATTCAGTGAGCCATCTCTGTAGCTACGGAGACACAAATATGAGAATCTTAGCTGTTCAGAGGACTATTTAGACCTGGCTGTGGTGGGTTTTCCGGGCTGTTCTGAGGACAGGTCTACAGCCCATTGAGAACCATTGCCTAATGTTTCTCAATGGGTGGTAGACCTGTCCTCCAAAGTACCAATTTTCAATTTGAGTCCTCCGAGCAGCTAAGAGTCTCTTACACATGTCTGCATATATTTGAAGATAGCTTTTCTAAATAAAAAAAAAGGAAAACTATATATTGCTGGAATTGGCCGGACCAGCTGAGTATAACTGTGCACTTTTGGGGTTGAATGGGCACCTACGACTGTAGCTTGAAGAGCAAATGGTGGCAGGAAGAATCCCTTCAGCTGCACATAAAATGTTGAGTGCAAACTGAGGGTGAAACTGACCAGAGATCAAAATGGTTGGGTGAGAAAATATGATGCCTCCTGAGTTCTGCATTCCACACAGCCAGGCAGGAGATGTTTTGAAGTCAGCTTAGGGGGGAAAGATACACTTTGAAGCATTCTCCAAAAAAGGCACCTTGAGTTAAAATAAGGCATCCTGAGGATGTCTTGGGAAGAAAGCTTTGTGGGGTGTCTTTCTAGGATGCCTTTTTTAGAGTCCCCAGGACATCTTATGTAGGCTGTGTGGAACAGACCCACTTGTCCTGCTGGGCCTGCTTCTCAGTTCCATTGCATACTAGACATTGCTACTTCCAGAACAAATCCCAAATTTTGTCAGCTGTCTAACTTACTGCATTTAACCAGCTTCTTCTCTCCCTCCCTTTCTTGAGCTTTTACTTTTTATTCTCTTTTCTCCTCTGCCAGACTAGAATTGCTAACCAGTGGCTGGCAAGAGTCAGGGGGCAGAGTATATGGGGAAGCATGATTGGTGCAATGGTATAACATTGCTTCTGGCTAAAAAAGTGAAAGATATTCACACTTCTCCAAGAAGTTGATCTGACAGCTTCACCAGAACACTTTTCAGACATTTCATTTTAGTGCTCCAATAGGGTTGCCAGCTCTGGATTGGCAAGTAGTTATTAATATACACCATAGATCACAAAACAAAAAGGAATTTGCATTAGTCGGAATGACATGTATTTGATCTATGACTGATTAGTATTTGATCTATGACATGATTCATACAGGTTGATCAAGCAAAGTTCTGAAACTTTTGCTTGATCAAGTTGTGTGAATCACGTATCTAGTGAGATTTGGGCCAGGAGCACATACATTTAATCTTTCTGGTCACATGGTTCAATGACAATCTCACAACAAGGCTACTGAAGAAAATAGTCTTCTAAGAAGACAAAACTAGCATGGGAATCCATCTTCCATGTACTGAATAAAGAGCTGCACAACTTAGCAGATCCAGAACAAGAGTCTAAGGTAACAACTAAACTTTATTTTCAAGGCTTAGGTGATCATTATAAGCTCCACAAAATGGCACAGTTTCAGAGTCAGATTCATATTCATATTATGTTCATCATGATGCAGCTGCTGACTACTATGAAAAAATCTAGAAAAACCATTTCCAATAACTGTCAACTTCCCATATGTTCACTATACAATTCCAACATTTGGTAATAACATAGCAGAAGACAAGCTTATTCATTGTGTCCCCTTTCTGCCCTCAGGTCTTATGTTTTATAGTAGTAGATACCATTCTACCCACTTTGTATAAATTGGGGGTGCACTTGTGTCACATGAAAGAACTGACGGTACAAACTGGCCTCAGTTGGCTCCATGTTAACTCAGAGTACTCATATTACACACATCTGTACATATTGTATAGCATGGAAAGTACACTCTAACACAATATTTGGATTTGTGAGGATCTCTGCTTTCATTGAAAATAACCTGTGATGTATGTTTTTCCCATTTTTGAGGTGGGGGAAGAGTTTCAATGCCACACATAGTGAGCCTAGAAGGGGCCACAACCATCCTCAGGGAGTCTGATCTTATTTTCTTGTACAGCTTAATTTGCCTGCCTTGTGCATGTCAGGTTTTTCTGTGATCTTTCAAAATTTAATCCAGAGAGGAGAACCACTGGAGGCAATGGAATTTAATTAATGAAACATGTGCTCTTTAAAGACTGGTTTTAACTGGTTATCAATTTGTAATAATAGTCTTGTTTCTTACAGAGTTTAACAGAAACATCTCATACAAGTTTTATTTGACTTCACAGAGAAACAATGAAAACAGTTTGATTGGTGTCTTTCTTTTGTAACAAGTGTCTGTTTTTTCAACATGTGTCTTTGATTATGCTGAATTTTATTGTTTGATACCCCATCCAGACTGACAAATGGCTGAATTATAGATCTCAGCAGTTTCAAGGGGTGGTGACATTGAGATTCAGTTAATGTAATCTCCAAAACTGTAGAGATAGCATGTTTTTAAAAGTCAAACAAGGCTTTATTTCTAATACACTTCTATTTCCAATGCTGTAGATATATAAATACAGAATACATTTGTCTAAGTTAGATGCATGGTTTTGTGACCTTTGAATATGATCATTTTAAATTGGCCTGTATGAACATGGCATATTGTAATATGTCTGGAATAAACTAAAGCCCATGTCAATAAGAATGCTTATACTTTATGCTAAATCTGCAAATATCATCTCAGTTGGACAAGTGTTGAAAAAAAATGGCTCTGTCCAAACATACATCAGACCTTGGAACTCTCAGATGAAGGGAGGGGCAGTTGTGTGTGGCCAATTCCACAAAGCAAACGTATAACACATTGCAGTCATTATAAAGGAACCTGTTTTCCTGTTTTTCCTGTTCATCTAGGGTTGGTGATTCGGATAAACCAAATCACCTATTCAGGCTGAAACTGGGCCTATTCTGGCATATTCAGACCATATTCGGCTCAAATACAATATGCCTGAATACAAGCCGAACTGAATGCAAGATATTCGGCTCGGCTCATACATATTTGGGATTTGGCGAGTGTGGGGAAGTTAAAGAAAGTAAAAAAACCAAACCCGAGATTCCCCCCTGCCGCCACATTCGGTGGCACACAGCTTTAAAGTTAAAAATTCCTGAGGATCCCCCCAGCCACCACATTTGGCGACATGCAGCTTTGAAGTAAAAAACAAACAAATCGAGAATCGGCAGCACATGGCAGTAAAGCTTAAAAATGAGAATCCCCCAGAATCTTTCCCCCAATACCTACCTTGCATTACTGTCTGTGTTGGGGGGCTCTCTGGTGTGCTCCAGGGCCAGTCTGAAGCAGGAAAGATGTCTGGGAGAAAGGGAAGGAGCTTTAAGCCATCTTGATTCTCCTGTCCTTAGACTCCTCCTTATTGGAGAAAAAGGGGTGGGGGAGGCATGGATCTGCAAACTCTGCTTGTTCTATTGAGCTGGCTTCAGGTGGGTCTCAGTCCATCCATATATTGTGCTTTTTTAATTTGTTGCCAGAAGGACAGAGAACACAGGAAGAAGGGAAAAGTTTAAACTGGTCAATGAAGTGGGAGTGTAACTGCTTAACACTGCTCCTTGGCCAATCAGGGAAGGTTTTTATTCCCTGAGATTTTGGTAGCCTGCCTGCCTGGCCCAAACATATAAATTGCAGGGGTGCTGGTTCCACCCAGCCCATTCTGTGCCAGAGACTCGAGAGAGGTAGACCCATTGTTTAAGAAGAGCTTGAACTTGTCCTGCCTCTATCTTGTGACTGGTCATTGAGAGCCTACCTTCGTGGGACACACCAGCCCTGCAGAGGAGGACACCTGCCTGGAGAGGAAAAGAAGACACCTAAGGGTTTGATTTTGGTTCAACCAAGCAAACCAATTACTTTTAAGAACCTTTTGCTTTTGCTAACAGTTGAAAGTGTATAGCTTCCCTGTTGTTAAGGTCCCCAAAGGCCAGTGTTCTTGGAGTTTAACTTGTTATTTGTTAAGTTGTTTCACTGTTGTGTTTTTTTGGGGGGGGGGGAGCTTAGGCCTTAAGCCTAGTCCACACCGGATTGCCTTATTAGTTAAACACTGATTTTGTGATTTTACCTTGTTGGACTGTTAGTTTGGATTTTTGAAATTTCTATTTAGGTGTCTCCCATTTTGTCCCCCCCCCCCTTTCCTTGTGGTCTGTTTTTCTTGCTTCGCTTTGTGGGTAGGTTGCTAACTTGCTTTGGTTTTACTTTTACGTTTGTCTTACCTTTTTTTCCAAACTACCTGGGCAGGTCCATGGGTCTTTCCACTTTAGTTTAGTGGAGGGGAGGGGGTTGTTGTGTGTTTCTTTCAGGCTCAGGTGAAGTAGCCTTGCCTTGGTATTTCCTTTGGGTTTTCTGTTGCCACTGGAAGTGAGCCACAGTTTTGGAAATTGTAAGATTTAAATAGGACCTACTTGTGAAAGGGTTTGATAGGGTACATTAGAATTTTTTAAATCAGTGCTGTAGGGTTTTCCAGTATCCCACTTAATAAGATACCAGCAGGTTAAATTACAGTGAAGGTTTTGTGCTTGCAAAATAGTTGAATAGTCCACAAATAGACTTTTTGGATACAGTCCCACCTTTGTCACAGGTGAAGGTGGGCTGACTTAAACTATAGCAGCTTGGGCCTCAGAGTTGTTAGAGCAGCTCCTTTCAGGCTCCTTTGGAATTTGGGGAAACTTTTAGTACCACTATCAGTAGGACTCAGACCCTTTCCGCACGGGCCATTTACAGAGGGCCCAGCAGCGCCGTCCTGGCTGCCCAGGAGCAGTGTGAAGTCACTCCTAATAACCTCGCTTGTTGAGCGAGGTTACTCTAAAATGCCGTCTTCCCATCAGCATGGTGCGAACCCGGTGGAGAGGCACCCTTTCCGCACAGCGCCTTAGAGTAAACTGTACTTCCCCAGTTCTAAAAAGTTTCACCTTGCATCTTCAGGTCAGGGTAGTTGGAGCCTAACCTCAGATAGGTGTAGCAACAGGTCACCAGTTAGTTTCTTGTCTGCTGCATCACACTGCCCCCACCCCAGTCTCTGATGTACACCACCCCTATATGTAAGCCTCCACCAAACCCTAGCAACTGTGTGGTGCAAGGAGATGTGGGAGGACAACTAAGTCAGTCTTGCCTTACGCATGTCCCAAACTCAAAGTGCAGGCTGTGACTATGTATACGGGTTTCAGCTCACTAGAAGAATCCAGGAGAGAAAATAAATTCTTTTTAATGGTTTTATTGAGAAAATTAAAAAATGGAATGAAATAAAATCTCACTCACAATCACTGAATTACTGAGGTAAAAACACACACATACAAGGTTTCCTAGAATGTAATTTAGAGGTGAAAGACAGGTTTTGGATATATAGGTAGGAGGGATGGGGCATCAAAGTTTATAATTACCAGTCTTGTAGTAGATGTCCAGGAGGCAGAGACCTAATGGCCAGCACTAGGCTCTGGATGATCAGCACTGTTGGAACAATACTATCGAGCACCATGATGGTGTGATAATATTGAACACCTGACTGGGGTCTGGGGTGGGCTTTTATAGGGAAAAACATAACTTGAGGCAGGGGGAAATCCTTTAACAAAGGACTTTTCCGACTGTTCCAAGGTGAGGTAATGGTCTTGAATGTCAGACCATTGACCTGATAGCTCACCCATTATCTTAATGGGTTTTGCTGGCTGTTGGACAATACAGGTAACAACCGTTAACGGGTTTTGCAACATAGATGATCACAAGGATGATGACTCACAGAAAATGTTAACAAATATAGGCAAAAGAGAACTGGTTTATTCAAATGCTTTTTCCTGTGTATGTGCCAGGCATGAGCAGGGGGAGGGGGGTCCTTAGGCATTCTTGCCCACAAATTCAGACACAGTCCCAAGTTGGAGTTTCTGAATCCAAACAGACTTCTACATTCAGGGGACTGTTCTGCCAGGTCTGCCAGGGCAGCATTCTGGGAGAAAGACTATTGTCTCTCGTTCCGCACCACTCAGGTCAGGTTGGGAACAGAGGGGACTCAGGAGGAAAGGGCATAGTTTGAGGAGGAGGGAGATGGAAATGTACCTTGTGGTGCTGCGATCTCAACCCCTCCCCACTCTGGCACCTCTTCCTCAGCCCCCTAGACACACATGTCTGTCCAGAGCTCCTCACAGGAGGTAGCTTCACCTACCTCACAGGGTGTTTGTTGTGAGGGGGGAAGGGCAAGGAGATTGTAAGCCCCTTTGAGTCTCCTGCAGGAGAGAAAGGGGGGATATAAATCCAAACTCCGCTCCTCTCTTGTACAGAGCTGGTGGCAAGGTCGGGTCCACCTTCACATACACAGTCTGGGGGTCACTTCCAGGTGATGGCAGATGATCCCCGATATGCACAGTGCCTGCTGTGTAGGGCATGGATCAATTGTGGGAGAGACATGCGTCATCTCACAGTGTCCAAGCTCCGGAACCCTCTGAAGAAGCAACACCAGGCTGTGCTTCTTCAGGGGGAGAGAGAGGCTGGTGAGGTGGCCAGGAGGCCATCAGCTGAGGCTGAGGTGAGTGGTCCATCAACCTCCCCTCATGGTCTCCCTGGTGCATGCCATGCGCCGGCTCTGGTCGGTGAGAGATGCCAAGCAACTCTCAGCAAGATGCTTGGTGAGGGGGGACAACACTACTGTGTCAAGGAGTGCAAGGAGAGTGATAGCACGTAGGACTATTGACACCATTGGCAAGCTAATTGCCATAGATGCTCAGCCCTACAGAGTGGTATATTACGTTGGGTTCCGCAATGTTCTCTGCTTGCTTGTGGCATGGAACATGCCTGTCTCTTGGTTCTGGCTGAGAAGGTCTACAGGTTGGCAACCATGTGTGACTCATGCATCAAGGGCAGAATCACCGAATGGACGGTCAGCTCATAGAGTAGAGAGACACTCTCATCCAGCACGTTGAGCAAGTATATGGCCCGAAGGTGATGTCATGAGGTGAGGGCATAGCAGCAGTTCTGCTGCTGCTCCTCCTCCCACACCTCACCCTAGGTTTCGCTTCCCCTGTCCAACTGCCACGATGACCCTGGAGATGCAGCTCATCAGGTGGGCAGTCGGTCCCTCTGCAGTGACGAGGCATGTGAGAGAGGACATGTGTGCTGCAGTGATTAAGGACTACCTTGCTGAGCCCTACAAGTCACTGGACGCCAATCCACTGAGTTACTGGGCCATGTCCGTGCTTAATTTTTGTAATATATCTGTCTTGATTTCTTTGCCTCAACTTCCATGCTAGAACTTTAGAAATTTTATTACCATATTCAAAGTTTATTTGTTTGCATTTTAATGTTTGTAAACTGATTTCTTCTGTCGTCATTAAATCCAGTTGGGCTTTCAGTACTTTTAATTGATGTACTTTCCCTGTGTTTTTTGGATTATTTATCAATTCTTGTTCTATATCTTGTATTTGTTTAATCAATTTTAATTTGTTTTCTTCCTTTGCTTTCTTTTTGATAGAGTTTTGTTGTATAAAGTGTCCTCTAATATATGCCTTAAATGCATCCCAAATAATCCCCCATTTCAACTCCTTATGAATATTAAACTTAAAGAATTCTGCTATTTCCTTCTTCGTTTGTTCAACTAGTTCTGTGTCTTGTAATAACAACTTTGTTCAGTACCCATCCCTATATTCTGATTTCTGGGTTTTGTCTAAAACAAACAATCACCCGGTCTATGATCTGTTATTCAGTCTGATAGAATTTCCAACTTTACATATTACATCTTTTAAGAAATTTGAGGTTGCCCATATCACAGCTGTGATTCTCGAACCTGAACCATGTCCAAGTGGGTAAGAAAGTAAAAGGTTTCTATCCTGATCCGTTAATATGCCTCCAAATATCCAACCATACCCAGATTCTGCATCGCCTCAAAGAAAATATTAGGAAAGCTTCCCTGCTTTCTGGCCAACATATATCTCCTGAGACCTCTAATTTTATCTACTGTCACATCCACCACCCCATTGGAAATCGCACCCATGATAATAATATTTACATAATTCAATTCAAAAATTTCATTGAACAAATCATTAAAAAAAACTGATTTAGCATCATTGGGTGCATATAATCCCACCAACAAAATAGTCTCAGTTTCCACCCCGATAATTTCAACAAAAACCATCGCTTCCCTCCTTATCACTCAAAATTAACTTTTGGTTTCGTAACATTTTGCTTAACATAAAGAAATACCACTCCAGCTTTTTCTTGGTTTGTCCTGGGAAGCTATGAATTCTAGACCCAATTTTTTAGTTTTGTAATAACTTAATATCTTTGTCTATAATATATGTGTTGTCTCTTGTATACAAGAGATTATAAGGCATTTTTTCACTCTGCAAATACAAGAAAAAACTTTTTTTTCTTTTTTAATAGGACAATTCATTCCCGTTAACATTCCAAGTGATACAGTTAAATTTACTAGCCATCATCAAAGAAGAAGAAAAAATAAAAACACCAGCTATTCAGAATATGAAAGGAAACTTATTTAAGCTCTTTTCTATTTTTTTTTTCAAAAATTCCTTGATGTCTTCGGCTGATGATATTATTTTCCTGCTCCCTTTAAAGAAGAAGGAAATCCCTTCCGGAATTTCCCATTTGTAATATATGCTTTTTTTTTTCAGAATTTGTGCCAATTCCTTATATTCCTTTCTAGCCTGCAAAACTTTATTTGGTACCTCTTTCAGTATCATTATTTCTTTACCATCAATCCTCAAGCTATTAGCATAATGAGCATGCAGGATATCATTTCTCAAGAATTTCCTCATAAAGTTTACAATCACGTCCCTGGGAAGATTTCTTTCTTTTGCAATTTTTGAATTCATTCTGAATATTTCATCAATATTAATTTTAATTTCATCCATTGATTTTCCTAGAAAATTAACAAACACATCAATCATTCTATCATATATTTTTTTTCATTTTCCATCTCTTTGATGCCTCTAAATCTTAATGATTTCTCAAATAATTTCATCTGGATACTTATATCTTCCTGATTTTGTCTTTCTTGTTCCTTTTCCATGTATACCAGTCTATCCTCCAAGGCATCCATTCTTTTTGTAGAGGTCTTTATCTCCTCCAATATAGCATTCATACCATCTTCTAATGCAGGAATTTTGTCCATCTTTCTTTTAATGTCTTTTATCTCATCATCAATTTTTCCTACTTTAGAGTTAGTATCTAACATCGTTGCAGAGATATTGTCCATTTTTGATAATAGTTCTTGTATAATTGTCGCGTCAGCCAGCGCATTGTCTCCTCCCATTGCATTTTTCTTTTTTGGTGTCATGTTGTAGCAATCCACCCCTTATTAGCAGAGGCAAGGACCATTTTTTTCCCCTCAAAAGCCAATAATATTAACGAAAAGTTAGTCCGATTAAACAACACTCCAGCCAAACAAATAGAGAAATTTTCCCCACGTTGCTAGCTTGCTATCATCAGGTTACCCAAAGCTAGGGGGAGAGAAAAATCGCTACAGGATTGCCTTGAAGACTCTGGACTATAGTGGGGCTGATACCTTCGCACAAAAAGCTCTCTGTTTCGCCGCACGTTCTCGCCCAGCTTGGAGTAGAGGCGTTGCCGAGGTGCACACGTTTGGCGCTGGCTGCTTCACCACCGCAGCCACAGCCGCCGCTACAACTGCTCGGTTGCTCCTCCAAGCCACTCGCGCGTTGGTTTTGGAGAATTTTGAAGCCGAAGTTCCACCGTTACCTTCTTACCACAGAAGGCGAAGAGTTGGAGAAAGAAAGCTGTGCCGGTTTCTAGCGCAAAACCGGTGAATTCGCTATAGCCAGACGCCCCGTTTTCGCGGAGCTCCGTCCTGGGCGGAAGTTCTCCCGGAAGTCGGTCTGTACCGGAAGTCGGTACAGAGTTACTGGGCCATGAAGGAGTCAATCTGGCTGGACCTCTCTGCAGTGGTCCTGGAGCTCCTTTCATGCCCTCCAATGAGTGTTCAGAGCTAGCATATTTTTTCAGTGATGGGCAACATGTTTGACCCATTCCACTCCAGACTGGAACCCAGGAACATCCAGCAGTTGACCTTCCACCAGGTCAACATGCAGCTATTTGACTATCCAGTGTTGGACTTCCCAATTGAATGAGGTGGACACATGCTTGTGCCTGCATCATCTCGAAGTCTGCTCTGGGTGGTTAGAGATAATGCTCTTCCCATCTTAAATTAGCTGTCAGGGCACTCTCCCAGCACAATTGGTGGCCCCCATCCCAGTCCCTTCCATACACCATCCCTATATGCAAGCCTCCACCAAACCCTAGCAGCCATGTGGTGTGGGGAGATGTGGGAGGACATGTAAGTCAGTAATAAGCAATGGTTCAAATACATTTGAACAGATTTGAATTCTTACTAGTGTTTCTTCCAGGAATGAAATAGTTTTAAGAAAGCTTTCCAATTCAGTTATTCAGGATACTGAAAGAGCCTTTTCCACTGGGGCTTTTCCACAGCTGATTTCTATAACTGTAGTGAAGAGTTTTTATAAGAACAACAGAAAAGGAGTATGATTTAAGTAGACAAAAAGCATACCACTAATCTGCAAAAGTAAACAGAAGACAGAGTTCTCCCTCTCTGTTTTCACTTGTCTGTTTTTGAAGAATCATACATATTCTGGCTGCCATGCATGAACAAATCAAATCAGAGACCAAATACATTCCTCCAAGAAGTCTACAATACCAAGCATGAAGCCAGAACAGCTGTGTTGGCTTAGAATCTCCTTTCAGCCCTTGAAAAAGACAGAATGTTACAATGTAAGCATCTTTAATAGCTTAAAAAGAACACCTCACTCCAATCAAATGCACACTTTTTTCTCGCTGACATTTTTATTGATTTTTTTAAAAAAAAATAGCATCAAGAAGAAGGATAAATACCAACCACATCCATATTTCATTGCAGATGGTGGCATTTACTCACTGTAAGACTCTGCAGGACTTCAGCAAACAGCTGAGTGTTAAAGGCATGACTCACTGGGTTGAGCAACACTTATTTTTCCCTCAGGACAAAAATGTGAGACATTTTGAAGAGAGAATTTATGCAATGGAATTGGTGTTGGAGGTTAAGGCAAGGACAAGTTCATTTGTTTTTCACTAAGACACTAACTATGGGAATACAGTGAATATCTTTCCAAGACAGCTCATGCTACAAAGTCAAGAAACTCAAAAGGATTAGATACAACTGACATTAATTTCTCTTCAATGTTCAATTAAATTCTGTTAATACTAAATTTTGCTAGATGAAGACACATGATACATCTACACTACAGAGTTGCAATTATTTAAGAGTCATTCTCTTTCCCAGGGAAACCTGATTTCTGCCCACAATTACTACCCACAATTTCAACAGAAAGGAAGAAACTGTGAAAATGAACAAAATGTGGCTACCAGTACTTAAAAACACTAGAATCAAGACAATGGTTAGTGAACACCACCCAGACACAGGATGTCTCCAGGCAGGAAGCAATCAAATGGATTAAAATGCCAGGCACCTACTATGCAGATGCCCTCACTATTTGGTTATGCAACTTCATTGTTACTTACATATGCTAAAATGGGTGGATTCCACTCAACACATGCAAATCACACTTGCTAATTGCACCCTTTACCCTTGTTAACCAATGCAAATGGTTCTTTCTCCCTCCCTGGACATTCCACAGGTATATACCCTTCACTTGCTTTATTACCATCAGATCCTCTGAAGTTGCCAGCCATAGATGCAGGTGAAACATCTGGAGAAAATTCTACAGGAACATGGCCATATAGCCCAGAAACCCCACAACACTGTGATTGTTTGTTTTCTTTGAAATGTGGATTTTCTCAATAAGGCATGCCTTCAATGTAATACTAATTTTATGAAGTTCTGAGTTAATGTAAAAAAGAACCCAAGTTTATTGACAGACAGTATATGTAGTGATTAGAATGTCACATTAGAAACTGGGAGACCCCAACTCTTGCCCTGGAAGCTTTCTGAGTGACCTTGGGCCACACGTACTCTCAGCCTAACCTTACTGTGAAGATAAACTGGAACACAGGAGAGCAATTTGAGCTTCTTTGGGTCTCCATCATGAGGAAAAGTGGGGAATAAGTGAAATAAATACACTGTGGCATATCTGAGATCCCACTTCACTGGAAGGTTTCTTTTTTCCTCTCAGATGCCTTCATTTATAACAGAATGTTTGTAATAGAAGTCAGCATTCTTCTGTATTCTGTGATATGAAACAACCTGTAAAAATGAGTGCTTCTCTTTCAAAGGATGACCCCACAACCCAAATGTTTTCTTTTCTGTATAATTCCAATGCTTCAAGCACAAAAAGAATCAGAAGAAAAATCAACTGAGTTTGCTTGGAAATTGGAATGTATCATCTTGAAAAATCATTGGCAGATTTTGTGTGCATCTTCACAATGGTAGTTATAAACACCTTGGCAATGCTAGTGTCAACAAGATGGAATGCAATGTTTGGCTTTTAAATAACACACAATTCAGCCAACAGGAAGATGGAGTTGCTTTTAGTTGATAAGAACAAAGAACAAATGGGAGTACAGATTAGATTACTGTCTGTCACCAGGCCTTATGAGACTATTTAAGGCCAGCTTTGGAGGCTAAGTACAAGGAACCTAAAATATCCAGCCATTTTTAGAATTTATTCCCTAGCAAGGGTGCCTCAAGAACTGCATGATTGGGTCATTCCAATGAATGCAGCAGAAATTCTCTGGTCATTAATAACTAGCATTCATATATATTTCCTGTTGAAATCAGCTTCTAAAAATAGCTGTTTGAAAAATAAGCAGAGCAATATCTCCAAGTATAACTTTTACACTGCTGTGTGTTGTAGTACTGCACGGCAGATGACACTTTTCTGTATAAATTCATCAATTTAACTTCCACAATATCTTTGTCAAAATATCTAATTCTCAGTGTGTCCCCATCTATGGATGCTTAAATCCAGAGACTGGGACTATGCACAGACATGACAGTATTTTCTACATACCTGAGAACAGATTCAAATTTGCATAAACATCTGGAATAGACAGACAGACAGGCAGGCAGGCAGATTGATAGATGCACCTGTAGCTGTAAGAAATGAATGCATTTAGTGGCAATTGCTGAGCAACAACAGTATTACCAGGCTTCAAGCTTTGGTTTTTATCAGTAAAGGACAAAGAGAGGGGGCAATACGCTTTCCAGAGTTATCTTGGCTTTTGAGAGATAATTCATCAGGGCCAGGCACAGTAGTAACATCAGGTAACTTGCTACCACCTGACTTGCATGATTTATCCAGCCTCAACTGGTTGCTTTTGTTACACATGGGACACCCCACAAAAGTCAGTGTGGTGTAGTGATTAGAATGTCACACTTGGATCTGGGAGATCCAGACTCAAATCACCACTTTGCTGTTGAAGATCATTGGGTAAACTTGGGCCAGTTACACATTCTCAGCATTATTTACCTCAGATTGATATTATGAGGATAAAATGAAGGAGAGGACAATGATGTGAGCTGCTTTGGGTCCCCGCTGTAGAGAAATGTGGGGAATAAATGAAATTTTAAAATACAGATAAAAGATAGGGAGATTGTAGAATTGCCAGTCTCTAACTGAGAAATACTGGAGCTTTCAGGGGTAGAACCTGAGGATGGTGGAGTCTATGAAGGGGAGGGAGGGGAACAGTGACGTACCACTAATGGAGACATGGGGTATCCCATGTTCCTGGGCGCACACTGTTGCATCACATGGGGGGCACCAGGTACCAGCCAAGTCCCCGCTCCCAGCCTCTCCTGCAGTTTGGCGACCCAGCTGACACTCAGTGGCTCCCCAAGTGCCGGGGCACCACTCACTGGCCAAGCTGTTCATCATGGCCGCAAACCACCTCCCACCCCTCCACAGGGAGGCTGAAGAGAGCAGGAGCTGGCCTATCGCCATGGCACTCACCCGAGCAGCCCACCACCAAGCCCTGCCTTCCCCAGCCACCCTGCAGGCCTGCTCCTGCCCTCCTCAGGGCCTGGGGAGGGCAGAAGCTGGCCTGCAGGGAGGCCAGGAGCAGGGTTTGTGGGCAGCCCAGGCAAGCACCACCACGGCACCAGTCTGAGCTCCACCCCCTGAGCCCCACCCTACCCTGGGTGCAATTTAGCCCAGGTATGCCACTGGAGGGGAAGGACTTTAATAGGGTATAATGTTATTGAGTCCAGTTTCTCCAGGTGAACTGATCTGTGTTGCCTTGGATACCAGTTGTAATAAAGGGAGATTTTAATTATTTTAATATTTTGAGTATTATGCCAAAAATATTATGAGGGCTTACTAACATCATTTCTGCATTTGCACTGCAGTTTACAACTCAGATTGTATAATGTTCTTGGTGGACACTGACAAGGTATGAAGAATGGCTTCTGAAAACAAATTATCATAAGCCTTGTGGAAATCTGCAGTTTGGGGATAATAACACAATATTATACATTTACATGAACAACTGTTTAGATTGATATATACTGACTGGGTCAGATCAATTGTCCATCTACTTCAACATTCTACTTACGGGCAACAGGTAAAAAAAGTGATAAGAGCAAAATTACATGGTAAGGAACTTACCATTTGGTAAGGAGCCCATTAACAGGTGGGGAAGATGAATGTTCATTCTCTCTAAAAATAATCTTCCTTCCCTATTCATAAAAAATAGCAGATCAGGGATAATGGTACAGTTCAGTAATTTTAGACTCTAGACTTAATGGTTTTATAGTAGATGATAGTGTGCATATTTTACCAGAGACAGATAAGATCAATACAACATCAAAGTAACTCAAGCTGAGCAATCCCAGCCAGTAGTTATGGTAGGGTGTAAGTTCACCCATTGCCTCCTCCTCAACTACCTGTGGCCATATGTGGCCATATCTGAGCCCTTAGGTCACCCATCACTGTGGTCTTGGCCAAGCTGAGTAATCAGTGCAGCATTCCCAGCACCACTGGGGCTCAACAGGGCTTTAACCTGGCCTCTGAAAGCCCTACAAGGTCCACTGGGAACTTTCCTAGTAAAATAAAAAAAACACTTATCCTGTATTTCACTTACTTTACATGTACTATTTCATTCAAGATCAGGGGGTTTAATGGTTAGAATTCTGAGAAAGCGACTAGGAAGACCCAGTTTTGAATTCCCTCTCTGCCATGATGCTCATTGGTAACCTTAGACCAGTCACTCTCTCAACCTAGCCTACCTAACAGGATTATTGTGAAGACAGAATAGGGGAAGAAAGAATCTTGTACACCACTCTGAGCTTCTCCTTCAGAAAATGAAAGACATGTGATAGACAGAGAAGTTGCTTCATGTACATATGGCCCACTATCTCCACAGATTAGGACCTGAAGTCTAATCTAATTCTATTTGCTCAAAAGTAAGTCTAACTTGTTCAGTGGAATTACTCAAAAGTCAGTCAGTACATAGATTTACAAATATTCAAGACCCCTTCCCAAAATTGCAGGCTACATCAATGCACTTCACATTTTATCTGAGCATCCTCAGGAGCAGCACTGGAAATACCTCACCTCCATTTCACCCCAAGTATTCTATCCTTAACTCAACTGCTAATAAATTTAAATGTGACCTGGAATTTTCCATTTGTAGAAATTCTTACTATATATAATGTATATGTATTTTACTCACCTACCTCTAATATTTGAAGGTAGATTTAATACCAATTATTCCCTGTGTAAAAATGACATAGCTGGCCTTTTTTGAGTGCTGAAGTATTTGCAATTAAATAATTTGAATCTGTGGAGTTACCTCTCCTTTCCCACATCAAATGCACATGCACACACTTACACATGCTGTATCCTATGACAAATTTGTTAAAGATGGCTACACAACATTCTCTGTTGTGTACGTTGTGAAATGGTCTGTCTGATAGTCAGGAAGGCTCACACGCTCCTGACTTTCTACAAATTGTACAAGCTGAATTATTCAGGACACCTTTTTTACATAGGCTATAGAACTATAGCGTAATGAAATGCTTCAGAAAGAATCTTTGGTAAAGGGATAGGAACTGTGTTCTATACCATGGTGTCTAGTATGTACTGTCATTACTATAAGTTTCATCCTATTGTGTAACTTCTGCACCATTTAACATGTCATGTTAATGCTTATGCTTGGTTTCAGCTCTTGTTTTCAGATTTCTGCAACCTACACCTCTATTGCATTGTTTATCGGATGTCCTGCTCCTGTTGTTTTGAATTGTCTCATGCTGTGTAATCCACCTTGAGTATCAGTGAGAAAGGCAGATCATAAATGACATAAATACAGTAAGCATTGTGATTGCTAGTTAGATTCCTATTGAAGTAGTACACCAGAATTTATTTAGATGCATCTAAGATTGCTCCTAGCCCATTCTCTGCTGCTTTGCAAGTCCACATTCATTACTAATCAATGATCCATTTATTTATCTATGTTATTTATAGATCTCCTTTCTTACAGAAACTCAAGGCAGAATTACACATAGTGAGTCAGTACAGTAAACAAAATGGGACATTCAATAGCCAGTGCATTAGGATTTTAAGTGAACCTCCAGAAAGAAGCATAGCATAAATATCCTTTTGATGATCCAAGCAAATGTGTAAAACTGTTTTATACAGTGCAACCCTATTACCTCCACAGGGAAGTCTCTTGAATAGTTTGGTTTTGTGTGATTGTGGAAAGCCAGGAGAATGGGAGCTTTCTGGACCTCCTTATGCAAACCATTCCACAAGGTAGGAGCCACAAAGGAGGAAGCATGTTGTTGCCACAATGGAGAGGCAGTTGTTGATTTTGCCCATTTCCAGGTTGACATGGTGGAACATAGGGAGAGAGATGGTCCCACAAATAAGATAGCTAGTGCCTTAAACTGAGCACAATAATAAATGGGCAGCCAATGGGAATGCAGAATGGCAATAATATGCATAATTCATCTAGCTCCTGTTAGTAGCCAAGTCATGACATTCTGGACCAACTGAAGTTTCCAAACTGATTTTGAGGGGAATAGCATTACACAGACCTCACTAAATCATCCAATTACCCAGAGTTCTTTAGCCTAGACAAACACAAGACAAATTTATTGACATAACTGAATCTGTGTACATGAATTTTGGCCTCCAACAAACCAAGTTAATCCTGACCTTAGCCATGTTTGAATGACTGCTAGCAGGTCCACAAAGAGGAGGGAACAGATAATTGTTAAAATCCAGATATAGCAATTACAGCTTCATGTATCAATAGGTGGCCAACTCTGGATTTAATATGGAATTTTAGACCAAAATTCAGCATAAAAATTCCAAAGTCCTTTTCTCTTCTTCATTCTATCTGCATCAAGACAACAGTGAACAGATGTTTTGAGCACCCATGGGGGAAGGCAGTTTGGATTGCTGGGGAAAGCATTAAATCCCCCACTATTACTACCACTCCAAATCACCCTGCAAAAAAGCTGTTTTTCTCTTCCCCCATTCCTAAAAAGAGCTTTTACGTGCATTTGCCTGTTCCATCACCCATTCTATATGTTTTCACCCATGGAGCAAACAGAAGCTTCATGAGCAATTTATATAGAAAAATCAATATGGGGAGAAAGGTTTTCGTTGGCCCACAATGTTCAACCAATGATTGCTTCTTTACATCCAACAACAGGCCACCGTGATAGTTCAGGGCTGGATGCAGATATCTTGCACTTTGTAACTAAACAACAGAAGCACAGGCAGACTGATGAAGAAACCATATATGTGAACAGTGAAAATTAATTCAATGTTAATAGATGTTAAGGGAAAATATTTGTGTGTGGATGTGTGTTTTTGGAAGCTGCCACCAAAATATTGAACAATAATCACCTTGAAGGTGCAGTGAGCAGCTGTCACAGCAAACTGACCCATCATGGACAGGGGAAACCCACTCATTTGCCAGGCCTCCTGATTTCCAAAGACTGGACTTCCCTAGACTAGACACAAGATACAGGAGTTAGCAGTATAGATAACCACAAAATATAAACCACACAGGGTCATAAGGAGCAAAATATGAGCCCAAAAGATTATTTTTGGGCTCATAGTTTCTTAACATCAATTCATAGAATCATAGAGGTGGAAGGAGCCATACAGACCATATAGTTCTACCCCCCTGCTCAATGCATCCCTGACAAATGTTTGTTCAGCCTCTGCTTAAAGACTGCCAATGAAAGGGAGATTACTACTTCCCTAGATTGCTGATTCCATTGTTGCACAACTCTTACTGTAAATTTTCCCTAATATCCGGTTGGAACCTTTCTTCTCATAATTTATATCCAGTGTTGCAAGTTCTATTCACTGCTACCAACAGGAATGGCTCCCTGCCCTCTTCTAAGTGACAGCCCTTCAAATAAAGGAGAATAATTGTTTCCCCCCTCAATTTCCTCTTCTCCAGACTGAACGTTCCCAAATCCCTCAGCCTTTGCTTAAACGGCTTGGTCTCAACACGCCTGATCATCCTCATCACTCTCCTCTGTACCCACTACATTCTGTCCACATCCCTTCTGAAGTGATGCCTCCAGAACTGCACACAAGACTCCAGGTGAGGCCTGACCAATGCAATGATCAGCAGAATTGTGGCATCTTGCAATTTGGATATTAGCCTCTGTTGATACACCCTAAATTCACATTAGCCTTTTTTAATCACTGCATTACAATGGCTGCTTATGTTTAACTTTCTGTCCACTTATCCCCCTTGTTCACTCACACTGCAACTCAGTAGTGTATCCCCTATCCAATATGTGTGTTCCTCATTTGTGTTATCCAGATGTAGACCTTGGCACTTATCCTTGTTGAATTGCATTTTGTTCACATCCACTCATTTTTCCAGTGTGTCAGTTCTTGCTGAATTCTAACTTTATCTTCTGAGGTGTTCACTGCTCTTCTCAATTTGATATCTTCTGCAGATTTAATGAGTAATCCCTCCATACCCTCATCCTTCTAGTGTAGTGGCACATCTTGCAGTCACCACAAGAAAAATGTCCCAAAGGTGACCACATCTGGGCAGAACTAATTGGTACCCAAAATATTTCTCTTTGGAGTGTTGTGGGGTTCTGGGCTGTATGGTCATATTCCAGTAGCATTTTCTCCAGATGTTTCACCTGCATCTGTGGCTGGCATCTTCAGAGGATCTGATGGTAATAAAGCAAATGGAGTATATAAACCTGTGGAATGTCCAGGGAGGGAGAAAGAACCATTTGCATTGGTTAACAAGTGTAAAGGGTGCAATTAGCAAGTGTGATTTGCATGTGTTGAGTGGAATCCATTTTAACATATGTAAGTAACAATGACATTGCATAACCAAATAGTGAGGGCATCTGCATAGTAGTTGCCTGGCATTTTAATCCATTTGATTGCTTCCTGCTTGGAGACATCCTGTGTCTTGGTGGTGTTCACTAACCATTGTCTTGATTCTAGTGTTTTAAGTACTGGTAGCCACATTTTGTTCATTTTCATGGTTTCTTCCTTTCTGTTGAATTTGTCCATGTGGTTGTGGATTTCAGTAGTTTCTCTGTGTAGTCTGATGTAGTGGTTGTCAGAGTAGTCCAGAATTTCTGTGTTTTCAAATAACATTCTGTGTCCAGCTTGGCTTATCATGTGTTCTGCTATTGCTGATTTTTTCCAGTGGAATTAGTCTGCAATGCCTTTCATGTTCTTTAATTCGTGTCTGGGCACTGCATTTTGTGGTCCCTATGTAGACTTGTCCACAGCTGCACAGTACATGGTAGACTCCTGCAGAGGTTAGAGGATCCCTCTTATCCATTGCTGAATGTAGCATTTGTTGAATTTTCTTAGTGGGTGTGTAGACTGTTTGAAGGTTATGTTTCTTCATCAGTTTCGCTATACAATCAGTGATTCCCTTGATGTATGGTAAGAACACCTTCCCTCTGGATGACTGTTTATCTTCATTCCTGTGGTTTGTTCTTGGTCTTGCAGCTCTTCTGATATCTGTAGTAGAGTAACCATTAGCCTATAGAGCCCACTTGTTAACCAATGCAAATGGTTCTTTTATCCACCCTGGACATTCCACAGGTACATATACTCCACTTGCTTTACTACCATCAGATCCTCTGAAGATTCCAGCTACAGATGCAGGTGAAACATCAGGAGAAAATGCTACTTGAACACAGCCATACAGCCTGGAAACCCCACAACATTCCAGTGATTCCGGCCGTGAAAGCCTTCAACAATACATATTTCTCTTTGTTATGAACTGGCAATATTTTTGTTGTTTATGTGCAATGGTAAGTCTATTATGTCTTGGCTAAGATACAAATGTTCATAAATAATCACTGGGTTGCATCCTATGACTTCCTGTATGCAATGAGGTACCATGCCCTGGAGGAAAAGACTGCTTTCTTTCTTTCTTTTTGGAGTAAGATACATTTCTCTAAAGCAAGACTTTTCACTTAGTGGAAGGGAGTTGTAAGAGCCAGCTGTATAGTCTCCTTTCCCTAAACAATATTTACTAGGTGTATATGCTGTAACAAGGACTGAGGGAAGGGAATAGGTCTAACCATCTTCCTAGAAGCCTTTTTCCATCATAAGGAGTTCTTGTCCAGCTTATAGTTCTTCCTCTAAGAGAAGAGTAAATTAATATTGAGGAAACCTTTTCAGGCTGGAGGAAGGATGGTTTCCAGGTTTGATAAATATGATTATAGGGTAGGGTAGGCTCCATCCCCATGTGTGTAAAGACAATCAAAAGCACCAAATACATGCTAAGTACTGATACTTGCACTGTGTTATTATTGTAGTTTTACCATTTCATCAATAAGATACATAATACATGTAAAAGGGAGCCTTTCACAATTGCAATTTGTGGGTCACAGAAGAAAATCTCTAGGAAAGACTGGAAAGGAAAGGTGGAAAGAAAGTCTTCAGCACACCCAGTCAGCCATCCCCTAGACACAGAAACAACTGTACATTTTTTTGAGAAAATAAAGAACATGACAGAGATTCTAGATGAAGCATCTCCTTCTGGTCATCTAAGGAATTATTTATACACTCATTCACCCATTCGACACAGGCCATAAAGACTGGCGTTGAGCTGGTTAAAATGCTATTGTGGGGGACGATTTCGCACCGCTGATGCTGCTGGAGCATGACACCGGCGCCACTCATAAGGCTGGTCACACATTGGATCTGGTTTTTGGGGCAGGAGTAAATATGGTCATATCCTCTGTTAGCACAGTGCCATGGTCCGACCATTTTGCCCTGAAGTTTTGGGTAGATTCGCCGCACCAACCCTGTCTAGGCGACGAACTTATTTATGTCCGCCCGTGGAGACTTATGGAACCAGTTGGGTTCCTGAATGCTCTGCGGAACCCTGGGCCCCCTGGCACCCTCAACGAGCAGGTGATAGACTGGAACTCCAGACTCTCCGATGCCATCGAGGAAATTGTTCCCAAGCGCCCTCTGCACCACCGCTCACAGCGGGCTCCTTGGTATACCGAGGAGCTACGCCAAATGAAACAGGAACTCAGACGGCTAGAGCGAGCGTGGAGGAAGTCTTGCGACGAAGTGATGCGAACAACTTATAGAGGCGTTTATGAAGGCCTATGAGTTGGCGATAAGAAGAAGGGCCGAAGGTAGTTCAGCCTACTCGTCCCTCTCTTGAATCTGCTAGCTCCCGCCCGGCACAACTATTTCGGATTGTTCGATCCCTCTCACACCTCTCTGGTGGAGGGGTCTACAAATTCTCAATTGGCTATCGGCTGTGAGGCATTTCAGAGCTTTTTTGTGGATAAAGTCGCGTCACTCCACCGGGACCTTCCAGCCACAGTTGATACAGTAAGGGAACTCGAGGCTCCCTCGCCATCTTTGGGTCCAAGCTTGGACCAGTTTTCCCTACTCTGCAAGCCTGATGTTGACAGGGTCCTAACTGCTGTTAGGCCTACTACCTGTCCTCTGGATCCGTGCCCCTCCTGGCTGATAAAAGCTTGCCGGGAGGAGTTACGACCCCACCTGTTGAATATAGTTAACTGCTCCCTTGAGCAAGGAGTGTTTCCAGGTGGGTTGAAGGAAGCAGTGGTCCGCCCACTCTTGAAAAGACCATCTTTAGATCCTGGTGATCCGGCCAATTACCGCCTCATTTCGAATTTGTCGTTTCTGGGGAAGGTAATTGAGAGAGTGGTGCTGGAGCAGCTTCAGGGCTTCCTGGAGGATGCATCGGTGCTCGATCCCTTCCAGTCCGGCTTCCGTGCTGGGCATGGGACGGAGACCACCATCGTTGCCATCACAGATACACTCTGCATGCAGCTAGACTGAGGCGGATCGGCGCTGCTGGTGTTTCTTGATCTCACAGCAGCATTTGATATGGTCGATCATGACCTTTTGATCCACCGCCTGGCTGCCTCTGGGATACGGGGCATTGTCCTTCAGTGGATTGCCTCGTTTCTCCAGGGTCAGGGTCAGCAGGTGTGGTGCCGGGATGAGGGCTTTATGAGGGTGCGCTTAGTTGTATTAAGAAGGGTCCCTCCAGAGAACCTTGCTTTCCCCGCTTTTATTTAACATCTACATCGTACCCCTTGCTCAGCTGGTGCAGAGTTTTGGGCTGGTTTGTCACCAATATCGCGGATGACACCCGAAGCTCGTTCTATTCGATGGAGAGCGGCCTCTGCCCCTGCAGCTTTGCAGCACTGTTTGGAGTCAGTTGCTGGTTGGTTGAGGCAGAGTAGGTTAAAACTTAATCCAACGAAGACAGAGGTCCTCTGGCAGGGCCGGAGGGAGAGACCGAGGAAATTCCATCCGCCTGTTTTGGAGGGGGTTGCATTGGCCCCAATGTCCCTGGCTTGCAGCCTGGGGGTCCGCCTGGACTCTTCATTATCAATGGAGGCCCAGGTGGCCCATGTTACCCGGGTTGCATTTTTTCATCTTCGCCAGGCATGGCAGCTGGTTCCCTATCTCTCCCAGTCCGACCTGGCCACTGTGATCCATGCGACGGTCACCTCGAGGTTGGATTACTGTTCAACTTCATCTATCGCTTGAGGCCTTCCGCTTTGCGACTGATCCAGAAGCTGGAAGGCTAGTCCAGAATCTCGCGGCTGACCCGGCTGTTGACAGGTGAGTGATTATCTAGATCATATCACTTACCTGTGCTATGCCATTTGCACTGGCTCCCAGTGGAGTTCCGGATCGTTTTCAAGAATTGTGTTGGTATTGACCTTCCAAAGGCCTTCACAGCGGGCATGGGGCCCTCATACCCTCACCGGGACCGCATCACCTCCTTATGTCCCACATAGGCCGCTGGAACCGTTCAGTGCTGGCGTTTTACTGCTGGTGATCCCTGGCCCTGCGACGATGCAGCTGGCCTCGACCCGGGCCAGGGCCTTTACGGCTCTGGCCCCTGCCTGGTGGAATGCTCTACCTCCAGCTATCTGGGCCCTGCGGGACCTTGGTGAATTCTGCAGGGCCTGTAAGATGGAGCTATTCCACAGGGCTTTTGGAGCAGCTGGCCGCAGTTCTATTGCCCACCACTGAAACCGGAACTAAGCTGCCTTTTCCATCTTGGTAGGGCCCTGATTCCATCCTGGGCCCTGCCTCTCCTCCCTTCTCCTTTGGCCTTTAGACCGGGCGCCTGTGCGTGTGTTTTTACACAACCTTTGTTGTTTAATCTGTATTTATTGTTTTAATTGCTGCTAAATTTTAATGAGTTAGAGTTTATGTTATATTGATTTACTGTTCTGGAAACAGTCATGTTGTGAGCCGCCTCGAGCCCTTCGGGGATGAGGCAGCCTATAAATTTTAATAATAATAATAATAATAATAATAATAATAATAATAATAATAATAATAATAATAATAATAATAATAATAATAATAATAATAATAATAATAATAAACCCCACAATGGCATTTTTGGACTTGCTCAATTAGCGAGTCTTTTGGAAATGGCACTGGGTGGATGCCAGTGTTTTCCCTGCACCAGCACAGATCCCATTACCTTGTCTCCTGCTGCTGTCTCTCTGTAGAGACCAGGGGACACACCTCCTGGCCTCCAGCCCTGGAGGCGTTGCCATGGCCACAGGGGCATGTCCCCTGGCCTCTCCAGTGCGACAGTGGCCGAGAGACGAGGCTAGAGGGGATCTGTGCCAGTGGGCCAGTGCGAACGAGGCACCCTGGCTGTTCATAGGATACCATGCAAATGGTCCCAGGAGGTGCACCGGAATCAAGGCTATAGACCTATAGACCTTCTGGTCAGGGAAGCAATCTGAAAGTGACTCACCTTACCAATAAGCAGCTGGTAGTCTAGGGTTAAAATTTATTCTAATTTGATAAGGTCAGTAGTCTTTACAATATGGGCTGATTAGGGCCTTTTCCCAGATCCAGTTATTCAGACCTTGTCATAGAGTTCTTCTTATAATATCATTCTGTGAAGAAAGAGTGTAAAAGTAACAAAAATTAATCAGGACTCACATGATAATAAGTATTTAATTGAACATTTCAACATAACTGTTTCTTTGTAATGGGGCATACAGTGTTAGTATATAAGCCATTTCAAAGAAAAAGAATATGAGATCTATGTCTTGAGGGTGCAATTTGCTGTGAGGAACAATCAACAAGGGACACAAGTGGACAGATTTGATAAAATATTGTTCTACAATTTTCATCTTGGTGAAATATACAGATGGAAAATGTTCTTCTGAGCATCTGTTTTTTTCCCATCAGGAATTTTTTGACAAGCCATATGCATTGTAAAACTAAAAGCAACAAATATTTATTCTTTTCTTAAATTTTAAAATACAAGCCTGGTGCCTATCACTTTTGAAAATGTCTACAGACATCATGCGCATCTAAGATGCAGCTCATGTTTGCTTGAAGGCTATTTTATTTTTTATTTACCCATCTACACACTGCAACATTGATGAGGAAGACCCTTCTAAAGGGGCAGTATTGTTTTCAAAACCATCATAGCTGACTTATGGTGATCGGATAGGATTTTAAAGGCAGGAGGCATTCAAAAATGGTTTGCCACTCCCTGCCTCCATGGAGAAAGCGGACAGAAGGAGCCAATTAGGTTGATGGGCAATAAGTACAGGACAGACAAAAGAAAATACTTCTTTTCCCTTTAGCCATCATTTTTCTAAACGGGGTTCCAATCCTTTGATCTTCTTGTAGCAAAAGATTGCTCTATGGAGGCAGTGCTAGCTTATAAAGCTTTTCCAGTTACGCCTTCTGTTGATTGGGCAGCAAAAGGCAAATGACCAAGCCCTGACTGCATAGAAGATCCATGCACCCATTCTACTGGGGAGATTGGGACAAACATACCCTTGGCAACCACAGAATAGGGAACAAAATAGTTCAAATACAGAGTTTCAACAGCTCATCATTCTGTCTCGTGCGTGGATTGGTTCGTTCTATGCAGGTCTCTGGTGTAATGAAAACTTCATATCTTTCTAGGTTTAAGTGTGAGATGTAAAAGTTTCCCCTTATCAGTATTTTCTAATAACATGGTGTAACGAACTTGCCCCACCCTGAAGGGCTGCTGTGAAGCAGGCCTGCTTAAAGAGGCCTGGGTGACAGTCAAAGTAAGGCAGCAGACCTAATTTAAATAAAAGCAAGGTGATTGGTTGATGGAAGGCACTGTTGCCCCTGGCCAATGTAAGGGGGCGCTAAAAGGCTGCTAGATAAACAGAAAGACCGAGAGAGCCTGTCAGACAGTTCTTGGTTTAAAGTTCTGAAGAGAACAGCTTGTGTTGAGTTGAGAGCAGAGTCTGTGGAGTGAAGTCTCACTGCTCTGTCTCTGGTGTAAAGGAATTCTGGTCCAGCTCAGATAGCTGGCAGGATTCTAGTGACTCTCCTCAAGCGAAGGAAGCTTGTGAGAGGAAGGAAGGCACTGGCTTTTTGGTGCAGAGTGAAGCGCAGGCCAGAGGCTTGTCAGTAGACACTGACCCAGGAGTCTGTCCTGCCCCTGTGTAACACCAGTCTGGGAAAAGCCCGATCCAGTGTCTGTCTGTATAAAAGCCAAGTCATTTCTGAAGAGACACCTGCATGTGTCTATATGTGTGTGTGAAACCTAAATAACAACTGACGCTCTGTAACTTTTAAGTGAAAAGAATCTCTCTGAAACCATCAAGCCTTAGTACCTCTCTGAGCCAGTTTAAGAAGCCTTTCTTTTGTTTTTAAAATAAATTTCATTCGTTGTGTTCAAGTTACCCTCGTGCCAGCCTGCGTTTGTGTGTGAGAGGTGGAAGAGTGCCTGTCTGAGAGACTAGAATCCCAGCCAATTTTGAGTTCCCTCCTTTTTTGTATATGGGACTCTGAAGGACATTCCCCTCAGACCAAGAGCTAATGTGAGGTGGGATCCTTTATATATTTGGTAGCCAGCAGCAGTTTTGGGATTCCCAGTTCCTTCTCTTTAATGGTGGCAGAAGAGTAAAAAAAGAAGATCCCTGAACACTAGCCTGGGATATTTTGGGTGGCAAAGGAAACCCCACTGGTCAGTTTAGTGGGAACCTTGATTGTAGGCAACCTGTCCTGTTACAATTGGTGGCTAGTGGTGGGAAAATATCTCTCTCTCGCCTTGAATGTAAGCGATCTTGTTACACATGGCTATGTCGGATTCAGATTTCAGCATTCTATCTCAAGTGGGACTGGCACCACCATTTTGAGTTATATTTCATGGCTGCCATTTTGAGAAATACTTGTAAGTATGTGCAAACTATATTGTGCCTTGGGCTTTCTGGATACCAAATTTCAGATTTATGCTGACAGCTTTGTCATTCATATGAGTCAAGGAGAAAGTAAATTATTGATGCCCACACATTTTGATATATATTTTGTTGTGTTTATGGATGGTAACAAAGGTGAGGTATCATATCCTCTAAACACTTGCATTCATGAGAATCCATGGATAGTGCAGTTCTATTTGCCAGGTGAAGTCCTTTGGCACAAAATATATACATGTTTAGGAAACTGCTAAGTTTCTTGCCAGATCTACAGAATAATTGTTCTAGTTTTCTAAGTGGACTTAATTGGTGCCAGATGTGTACCCCCAAAATTTATTCTCCTCTGGCTTTATTCATATGAGGTGAACTCATTAACAGTGCCATCCTAAGCAGGCTTTACTCAGAATCCTACTCAGGTCTATTCAGTAGAACTTATATTCAGGAATGTATTCTTAGTGAAGCTTAAGTACTATGAAGTACTATGAAGTACTATGAAGTATACAGTGAAGCTTAAGTACTATGTCCATTTCTCTGGAATAAGCCACGCTAAGAATAGTTGGAGGGAATTACCTATTCATAAATATATACAGGACTGTGTTGCACATACAGACTTAAGAGCATCTAGTTAGTATATGTTGAAGACCTTCACAGCTCAAATCAACTGGATATTGTGGATTTTCTGGGCTGTGTTGCTGTGGTCTGGTAATTTTCACTCGTAATGTTTCACCTACATCTATGGCTGGGATCTTCAGAGGCATGTCAAAATAAGATGTATTTCTTTCCATGGCACATTTACTTGGCTATGCAGTGCAACTTAGTTCAAACTACACACATGGGATCAGATTTTAAAACACATGCAATATAATAGCATTTACTAGTAAAGAAATGTGTTTGCTAAATGTATTAATTAACCACAGGAAATTAAATCTAGATCTCTTAAACTATTTCAATGTTAAAAATCACTGCAGCTTCTATTATATTTGCTTTCAGATGCAATAAGTATCACCTTATCACATCAGTAGCATATTTCCCTAAAGCTTTCAGAGAGATTCCCTGCTTGTCATCTTAGTGTTAGGCACACAATGAATCATCTCAAGCTGACACTTTGTCCAAAGCAACCTTTATAAAGCCTTTGCTTGGTGTTGTTTTCCCTGTATGATGTGTTCAACAAAAACATCACAGTTATTACAGACAATGATCTTTTCACTAGTTCCTAAGCCAAGAGTACAAAACAGAACTCATACTGTATGTAAAACCTTATTTTTGTTCAATATTAGGATAACTAAAGCAGTATACAGATGTTGCATTTTTTTACCTAAAACACTATCCCCTGTCAAATACACTGGCAACAACATTCAACTTGGTTTTTGTTTCTTTCATGTCAGGCCTGATACAGGCCTGGTGCATACTGGTCACATTTTCCTCACACAGTTGTAGGTATTTTTAGACACAACCCATTGTATTGTGATACATTATCTGTGCATTTACCCACACAGATACAGGGAAGTACGATCTTCAAAATGTATGAATGATAAGAAATTTAAATTATGGATGATAAGAAACTGAAGAATATAGACACTAATTGCAATGGAACAATGGGATTTTAGATCGCAACAGGGGGTTCACATGGCGACAGCCACTCATTTTCTTCTTATCACAACATAGCAAATTCATCAAAATATGGATTGTATTGAACACTTAAATAAATGTAATTGCTATCATGGATAGAGCTGGAAATTTAAGGGAGCAGTTCCTGGTTTTGACTAAAAATGAGTTGATTTTAAAAGGGATAAAGTCATGGAGGTTATGTTCATCAACTGCTACTTATGATATTTCCTGATTTGCAAAAAATATGATGGTGAATTCCCCATTCTGGACCTATGGGGCTTTAATGAGTATTACCCCTAAGAAGTTCTGCATGCTGTCTATGCCAGATATCATGCCCTTACAGGATAAGGGTGATTGGTTTGCAGTGATAAACCTATAGGATGCCTATTTTCATGTAGCCATCCATTAAAACCACCACAAATACCTTAGGTTTGCAGTGGGAGACCTGATCTATGAGTTCTGTGTTCTGCCCTTCAGCTCTTCATCTGCCCAAGGGTATTCACTAAAATAATGTCACTGGTGGTGGAGTACCTGTCCTTACAGGGTTGCACCATTTTTTCATATTTGGATGGCTGTCTTTTTGTCTCCCACTCAGCAGATGATCTACAGAACCAGGTGACAACCACATTGTACACTTTCCAAGTCTTGGGGCTGGTGGTTAATAACACCAAATCCAAATTGCTGCCCACTAACAAAATTGAGTTCATAGGCATTGTCCTAGACTCAGAAATTGGCCAGGCACTACTCCTGGTTAAGAGAGCTTGGACTATTCAGAACATGGTATCTAGATTTCAGCTACACTGTTTTCAAAAAGCCATTACTATCCAAAAGCTCTTGGGCTTAAAATGGTTTCCGCAATGTCCAGTTTTTCAGACTTGTCTCATTGGGTAACAACTGCAATTAGAATGGCTTACCTTGAGGCCAAGGTTCCTTGCCCAATCGTCATTATGGCTTACTCTACTAGGGCCCTAGCCACTTCTATGGCTTTTAACTCAGATGTGGACCTTAATGACATATGCAGAGCAGCTACATGTTCCACTCCTTTGACTTTTATTAGGCATTATGCTTTGGCTGTCAATACTAGGGTTGAGACAACTGTGGGTCAAGCTGTATTGCAATTTGTGGTTCATTGACAAGCCACACCCACCTCCACAGCATGTAAGCTTGCCATTCTCCTACGTGGGGCTGCACAGAGGTCACGACTATGAAAAACAGTGTTGCTTCCTGCAACAGTTTGTTCATCTAGTGACTCTTGTGCAGGCACATGTCCCTTTTATTTCCCCCAAGGTGGGCTGTCATCTAGTGCAAGTGGTGGCTCCCCAAAGAGAGATCTAGAGGAAATGGGTGAACTCTTCCTCCCTAGTCACATGATCCTGGGCAGGGAGATAAACTAGCCCAGGTTTGTGACTGGGGGAGAAGAGCAGTCAATTAATGACTAAAAGCTGTTAAAATGCTAATTGAAATGCTCCAGAGCTGGCCTGCACCAGCACAGTTCCACTTGGGATCATGTGTGCCTGCACAGAAAACCACTAGATGGACAAACAGTTATGTTAAGCAATGCTGTTTTTCTGTTTTAACACGTTTAAACAGGTTTCCATCATCAGGTGTCATGAACTGCCCTGATACAGAGACACATAATGAAGGAAGGCTTTTTGTGAAGCAGAAAAAGGCCAAAGCAGACATATAAACCCAGCAAATAGAATACATGATTTCTACCTGAGACCTATCTCATTTCAGCCTGTCTTGGGATAAGAAAAGGTTGTTTTACGTTTGAGCAAAATACAGGACCTTAGCCAGGCTACCAGGAAGGGAAAGGAATCTAGTCTGCTATATAAGCCTAAAGGATAGGCACTCTGTTGGTTAATTGCCACTAACCATTCCTATCTAGTCAGGAAAGACTAATCCTTCTGCTCTAGGCCCATAGCACTTGTTTAAGTAGATATTTCTGCTTCCAGCTCCTGCCTCACCTTGAAGAATTCTCTTCACACTTTCAATGCATTTTCAGCTTTGCTGTCCGCGCCATACTTGAAGCCTCTACTCCCTTGTGGTTCCCGTATTGAAAGTAGGTTTTTTTGCACCAAACCAGGCCAGAGTAAGCTCCACTGGGGCACTTAGGATAGCCAGAATGGGATAAGCCGGGCTTTAAAGCCTGACAGCTTTAAAACAGTTTTGAAGTATGGTGGATCCTGAACAAGTTAAGGACACAAGAGCACTTGCATCTCTTCCTCTCACTACAGAAAGAATTAGGCTCCTTGGCAAAATTATCTTTTCCAGCACTAAAATAAAAACATTATGAAAGATGACTAACTATAGATAAGAAAGCCAACAGATGGGCAGGGACTATCCAATATACTGCAGAGAATGTCACATATGAGTTCATATTCGTGTAACATGCCTCTTGGGGAAAGTGTCAGTTGTCTTAAGGTTTGGGCTGTAGACTGGGAAAATGAGACACAGATGGAATGAAACTTCCACAGGAGCTGCTTCAGGGTTGCCATTGCTTCTACACTCGACTTGTCTCCTGCCGCCCATGGAACCGGAATGTGACATCAGACTGAAGATGAGTAACACAGTTTCTTAAATGAAGCTGCCTCGCTGCCTCTCTAGGGGGAACTTCCCCCTGCTGGACCTGCCTCAGCTCTAGAGAGACTCTAAAGCTGAGCAGAGGCATATTGGGGGGGGGGGAATGGTGCCCAGGAACAAAACGTCCTCTGAGCTGCCCCCTGTGCATCATGGAGTCCTGCCTCCGTGCATTGTGGAGCCATGTCCCCTGTGTGTTGCAGAGCCCTGCTCCCATGCATTGTGGAGCCCCACCCCTCACAACCCTGCTGCTGGCTCCTGCTCTTCTCAGGGCCTGGGGAGGGCAGAGCCTGCCTGCACAGAGCCTTGGAGGGCAGAGCCCCACCCCCATGTCCCTGCAGGATGGCTCCTGCTCTCCCCAGGGAGGGCAGAGCCTGCCTGCATGGAACCCGGAAGGGTGGAGCCCTGCCCCCTGTGTCCCTGCAGGATGTCTCCTGCTCTCCCCAGGGAAGGCAGAGCCTGCCTGCACAGACCCCAGGAGGGCAGAGCCCCCACTATGTCCCTGAAGGACAGTTCCTACTTTCCCCAGGGCCTGGAGAGGGCAGAGCCTGCCTGCACAGAGCTTGGGAGGGCAGAACTCCACCCCATGTCCCTACAGGATGGCTCCTACTCTCCCCAGGGCCTGGGGAGGGCAGAGTTTGCCTGCACAGAGCCCGGGAGAGTGGAGTCATGCCCCCCTCGCATCCCTGCAGGATGGCTCCTGCTCTCCCCAGGGAGGGCAGAGCCTGCCTGCATAGAGCCCAGGAGGGGGCAAGGTGCCACAGTGGGCAGCTCAGGAACGTGCCATTTTGTCACATGGGGGTGTCCAGCACCCACACACACACACACGACCAAAAGGTGTGCACCCAGGAACATGGGTGTCCCCATGTCCCTGGGGCTGAGTGTGGGTGTGACAAATGCCCATAATTGTGAAGCGGTTTCCAGTGAGGAACTGCACTGAAATAGTTAAGTCCTGCCCAGTCCTGATTGGCTGGGGGAAACTGCCTTTGAAAAGAAGAGGCAGCTAGAGTGCTGTAGGGGCTTCTTTTTCTCTGAGGAAAGTTAGA
The DNA here is from genome assembly GCF_021028975.2 of Sphaerodactylus townsendi. Taxonomy (NCBI): domain Eukaryota; kingdom Metazoa; phylum Chordata; class Lepidosauria; order Squamata; family Sphaerodactylidae; genus Sphaerodactylus; species Sphaerodactylus townsendi. Next base: position 61,733,433 of record NC_059431.1, read on the forward strand.
GTGAGGGAGACTCCAGAAAAGTTGTCTGAGCCCAAAAACCTGTAAGGGCTACAGAATATATAAAATTAGGGTGACCCTAGGAACATGTCTTTGTGACTTGTTTACTCTTCTAGATTTGGCTGGGGAAGTGCCTGAGGGAGATTGGAGTGGAAGACCAGCTTCCTGAGGAGAGAGCTGTGACCCTTCTTACTTTATGCCAGTAGACACGGGGATTCTAGGCAGGGACCCAAACAACTTACTGAATGACAATACATACTTCTTTTTTTGTATATGTTTATTTGTTCCTCAACTCTACCAAGGGAAGTTTAGCTTTACTGTTTATTTTAAATAAAACCTTTTGTTGTGGAACTGTAAGATGAGTTGGATTCTAGTGCTCATTTTGAGAGAGGTCCTTAAAGTCAATAAGGAATAATTCCTGAGAGAATAACTGCCTGGGGTTGGATCTTGTGAAAGGGGAATCCTTTTTTTTCCTTTTCCCCCCTGTTTGATTTGTGTTACAGTGGGCTAGAGGGGGGCACTGCCTCATTGTCTTTCTAGGAGCCCTAGTGAGGTGATAAGGTGGCTACCCCTCCAGTCTGATAGGCCATGAAGGCAACAGGGCATGGGAATGGCCAGGTGGGGCTTGATCCCACCCACTGTGACTCTCTTTCCACCCTGTGTCTCTTTCTCTAGCAGCAGGGTGAGAAAGGATGCAGGCCACAGCAAACGCTTCCATCGCCTGTAGGCCCTGCAGCCAATAGTATAATCAGGGGTGGATGGGATCCACCTGTGCACCCAGTCAAGGAATGCCTGGAGCTTGAGCCCCCTCTGTCCTTGTTATCTTTATGATTTAAGCCCATGCCTCCAACAATGAATAGATACTGACACAATTCCTTTGATGAAAACCATGCTTCAAACAATGGATGTATATACTCTTGTACCAAGGGCATACCACCAGGTTTGGAGATGGAATAGAAGCTCTTAGCTAAGGAACAGATGATAATTAGGAGTTTGGAAAAATGAGTTTATGAAGGACATTTTGATCATATGAATTTCTTACTAGTGCAAAGTGAGTACACATCATATGCTATGTGAACATAGTATTGGGGAAAAATTAATAGTAAACATCAGGGATTTTGAGAACAGCAATTCTGTGGTTCTAGAAGAAAAAATAAAATTACTCAGGAAAATTACTCAGGTTATGAAACAAGCAAACTGTTCCATACAAATGGCTTCCAATGAAAGATTACAAAGATGAAAAAAGATTATGGAGCAGCTTTTCACTAGCGGAAGGTAAGTTAACAGGAGCTGGACAGCAGCCTGTTCAGGATTAGACTTGGTGATTTGGATAAACCGAATCACCAATTCAGCCTGAATCCAGGCCTATTCTGGTGTATTCAGTTCATACATGTCCTGCCCGAATACGATCTGATCCAAATACAATGAATACAATGTATTCGGATTGGCTCGTTCTTATTCAGACTTCGGAGGGCTGCGAGGAAAGAGAGGAAAAACCATGAATCCTGCCCCCTCCCAGCCGCCACGCATGGCTTGTAAAAGTTAAAAGTCCCTTCCAAGGACCAGTAACAAGCTGGGCTCCAGCTCCAGCAACAACATTAAAGGATGACAGCAGAAGGTATGTTAACTAACGTTTATTTCTGTTACTGTGTCTGGGTAAGTAAAGGTCACTGCAGTATGGTGCTGTAACTGCTTTGGTAGGAATGTGTAAGGGGCCAAGCTGGCACACGTACCCCCTGGCTTGCTGTGGTAAGGCTGCTTACATAGCTGCTTGTGTTGGAGGGCCTCTCTGTTGTGAATGTGATCTTGGGGTGCCATGTGTGAACCAGCAAAGGTGTCTCTTGAAGGGAGGAAAGGAGCCTTCTAAAGCCCTCTTTCTCTCCTCATGTTTTACAAATATGTGTTGGGCCCAATAGGAGACAGAAGCATATTAGAATTCCCTCAATGTGATGGAAAGGTGTATTAGTTTGTTAATATTGTTATTCTCCTGAGTTGATCTGACCTGCAACTGGAGAAGGAAGATCCACAGCTTAATTGAGAGAATTTCTTCTTGTTTTACAGGCCCAAGTTGAAGATGGAAAGACCTGAAGCAGTTACACCTTTGTAGAAGAACAGATGGGATAAAGAAGCCCTGCATTATGAATTGTTTGGACTTTCCTGCTGTTCTTTATTGGGTACTGTTAGTAATGTATAAGAAGTATTTAGTGCTTCTGCTGAAAAGCAATGAAGATTTTGTATAATTGAGTTGTGCTGTATATGTACACATACATACATTCACTATTATTTATCTTTAAATGACAGAAAGTTAAATTAAACATTTTTTTTAATTTCTTGAAGCCGTTTTTCTGGCCTTATGGTGCTGGGAATAACTATTAACTTTTCCTGCACTGCGGATTGATGCAAAACTAGCCTGGTGAGCAAGGACAAGCTGTTCTCCTGGGCGCCATTGTTTGAGCTGAAGTTTGCGTGGGAGGGGCAAATGCTATGGACATCCATTTGAAGGTGAACCTGATGCCCACAAAACTAATGCCCAGTCATGCAAACTTCAGCAAAGTTGGCTGGTTCCTTTCAGGACACTCATCAGCAGCCCTGTGGGAAATTTGGTGCCCGTACCCAGAACAACCCCCCCTCAGAGCCCCCCCCAAAAATCTCCAGCATAGAGCCAGCTGGGCATAACAACAAGCCGCTTTGAAGTCCATGGTGGGAAAAAAATTAATTATTCCCCCCATAAATCTTGCTGTTGAAGAACCTGGCAGATTCTGTGCTCTGAAGTGGCTCCATTGCAGTCAATGGGGAATTTGGGGGGGGGGTGTCTGTGGGGTGCTAGTTTTAAAAATGTGCTCCCTGCAGTCTGAAACACAAAAAAACCACCAAAAATACAAAACATTCAGACGTACCTGAATATATTTGGATATCCAAATATATTCAGGTATACTGAATATGGTAACCAGGCTTATTCAGGCATACAGATACTTTTGTGCCTGAATAACCTGAATCCCAATTTTACCGAATATTGTTGGTATTGCTCAACCCTACCCCTGACATCAAACAGGGTTATGGTCATTGCAATGAAAATGTGCTTCCCAGACTTGGGACTTCCTGCCATCTTTGTGCTTTGTAACCTGTAATATGTAGATTGCGCCCAAGCACCAGTTGGGCCAAGAACCCTCTCTGCCAGCTTGAGAATGAACAATTGTCACCTTCTTTCTTTGTAATGCTTTACTTTGATGTTCCTTGGGGCATTCAAAGGGTGCTAGAACAGGCAGTTTTTAGAATTTGCTTCTTTGAGGCTAGGGGTCTGCAAATTGTGGCTCTCCAGATGTTAATGGACTACAATTCCCATCAGCCCTGCCACTTGACCATTCTGTGTGTGGTTTTCAAACCCCTGTTCTAGGTCATGCTGCTGTCTGCCAATAAAGATTTCTGATCACAATAATTGAATCCGATATTGATCCAGATCCTGGGCTTGATACAGAGATCAATCTGACCTCCTTGGAAGAGGGGCAGGCTGAAAGTGATAGAATCTAAATCATTATCACATGCTAGCTGGTTTGCTTAAAAATGCTATCATGCAAAAGTGTTATCTATTGGAACTTCAACATTCATTAAGGATAGCCATCAATGGGAAATCAGTTTGCCCACATCATATGATTGCATGAACTTTTCATGAATAGATTGTGAGAAACAGGAGGGCTAGATTGTGCCATAACATCTAGTTCCTAATTTAGAACTTTCCACCCTTCAGCTCCATGGCAAATAACAGGTTTCTGTTTAAGATACTTGGCACTTATAAACATGCCATTTTTTTCATAATAGGTTTTGATATAATTATCTTCTCTACAAGTTATTTTCCTTTGTATTTGCCAAACTTTGCTGTTCTCTCAGTTTTCTAGGAAATTATTATTTTCTCTGTATTTCTTTACAAGTTGTAATTGCTTTGTTCTCTGTAAAAAAAAAGTCCTAGGAAAAAAATGGATAGGCTCAGTTTACTCTTTTCATCACTGTCAGTGCCTTGGCGAATGAATTGCAGCATGTTCCTCATTACCATAGCTTTCTGCTGCTCAGATTTTTAATGATAATTGCCCTTGTCAGTTCTATGTAACATTAGGTGCAAAATCTTGTGGTTAAAAAACACACACATAACACAAAGAAAAAGCTAGCAAGCAAGAGATTAATTAAGCAGCATATTTTGTTCATAAAGGAAATATTTGTCTTTCATATCACTGAATATCTGAGTAAGAATTCATCAAGTAAACATGACAACAAAACCAAAAGGTGATACAAATGCTTTGATAGAATTTGCATAGCAAGGATGTTGATTCTTTACTTAGGTCCAAGTGACATTTTTGTTGAGGCTAACTAATTAAAAGTTTTATTTGCAGTTTAACATGTTTGTACTTTTCGTCAAAGTGACTTTCCTCTGTATCAGGCCTTGTTTAATGTTGCTTTCATTCCTATGGGTAGCATACACAAGTCCCCGGTACACAGTCTCTTCATCACAATGATATGATGAGAATTTGGATCCCAAAAGATAAATGGAAATACTAGGATCTCCTGTCAGGACCTCTTCACACTTAAGAGGTTTCCAACATGAAGCTAATAATTTTTATAATGACTTTTATTAATTTTTAACTTCTACAATACTTCTAAAATAATACAGTACAAAACAAAATAGTGAACCAGTCACTCTACATTCTAAACTATGTAAAAAAGATACACATTACATATGGCCCCTTCCGCACACGCAAAATAATGCATTTTCAAACCACTTTCACAACTGTTTGCAAGTGGATTTTGCCATTCCGCACAGCTTCAAAGAGCACTGAAAGCAGTTTGAAAGTGCATTATTCTGCACGTGCGGAATGAGCCTATCATTCTTGCCCAAAACTCATTGCTATATTTATCCTAAATGTTATGTTATTTCCATTAATATCTAGACCAGCAATTTTTTTCTTGAAAAGCTATTCTATCATTATTTAATTTCATATAAAATACAAAATACTGTAACCTTATTTCTCCAACTTACAGGTAGATCTGAATTTGAAAGCAATCATATAAAATTCCCCAATCTCTCCTTAGTCTTCTCCCTCACAAATTGAATACTTAAGACTGCCATCTGACATTCTTATTATTATTAATATCTAACATTCTGATTTGTTTTACTGACTTTATCTGCTGTTGTACTGTTGCGGCAGCTAGATTTTATTAGGTAAATTCCTTGATTTGGGGGGGGGGAATTCTTTGGCACTTGCTGTGGGAGCGAGTCTTTGTTGCTGTTCTTTATAAGTCAAGAGGAACCCTTCCCATTTAAGTCATGTCAATCTCATATTTTCTTCCTTAGCACATTCACTAGGAAAGCATATTCCTTACATTTCTACAGGGCTCTCATGGGAATCTCTTTCATAATTATATCTTTATCCTCCATCTTAGATATTAATTTTTGATGAGCCTTCATAATTTGATCTACAGAGTCATATGCATAGAAGAAGATAATGTCTCTACACAGTCCCTGTGATTTGGGATTTTTTTTTGAGTTTACAATGTATACTTTTTCAATTTCTGAAGCCATCTCTTCTTCTGTCATCTTCATGAAAGTGACCAAAGCTGAAGAGATTTTCTTTTTAATAGTCTCTTTTGAAGGGTCTTGTTCCTCTGGTACTCTCCTCATGAGGCCTTCGGTCTAATCTGATGTTCAAGTCTGAGAATAGCTTGATCATTTGTTTTAATTTCCATTTGTACAGAGCTAATCTTTTTCTTCCAATCTTTAACTTCTTCCTTTGTCACTTTCAAGTCTTCTTCCATCTGGCCAATTTTCTTGAGATCACTCTTTAGAGTTCAAAAGTCTGAGTTACCCATAGATATGCTCAAGTGTTTCAGCAATCAGCTTGCACAGGCTGGATGATTCCAGCAAGTCCACAGGCTGCCCCTCTCCCTTCTTGTGAGTATCTACATGGGGCAACTCATTTTTCTCTCCAAAAGCCTCATTTGCACCATCTGTGCCTTTAGCAGCAGTTGTTACTGCCTCTTCAGTTAATTCCTCATCTGGTGGAATGGCAGCATCAGTTGACAAAACAGAAAACCGATTGGAGAGTGGAACCTGGGTTAGAAGGAAATCCTCCATTCTAGTTTGTTTAGCTGTGTAAGTTCCTCAGGCTCTCTCCCACGTTTCCTATGCACCATTCCGTAATTAGATGTGGCTAAAAAAAAGCTGTCTTCTCTCTCTCCTTCCGAGATCAAAAGCTCATTAATACTTCAAAGGCTCAATAAAACAATAAAACACCACTTCAGCAAGGCAACAAAACACTGAATCCGTGAATGATTCCAGGGCTCTCTTCCACGGTCAGCAGGTCAGTGCCCTTATCTTACTGTATTAAAACACCTCTGTGTGGGTATGGTGGCTGGGGGAAGCCATGGAGAGATAACTCCCCTAAAATTCCTTTTGTATATATATAAACACAAGTTCGTGAGTAAAATATCAAGAGCACTGGCCTTGAGAGATTATTTCAAGCTGTTTCTGGCTATTAGCCCCGTGAATTACTGGCTAAGTGGATCTGTATATATAATGTTGTTATGCCAATAAAGGTTCTTTGTGTGTGTTTTTTTGAGATCACTCTTTATTTTCTTAAATTCCTTCAGTAATACAGGCATTGTTTCTGGTATATTCTTTTCAATACTATTTTTCATTCATATCTTTTGGAGAGATCTAATTGTTGCTGGGCTCATCTGCAACAGGTTCTGGACTTTCTTTTTATTCTCTTTTTTTGTCTTCACCCCTTCAATAAAAAGTGCATGGCTTGGATGTGGTCTTTCCTGTGGAAGGCAAAGACTCCAGCAGGGAAATGGTCTGACTCCGACTTGTCTACCCTAGCAAATCACTACAGTATTCCTGTGTTATCCCAATTTGGGAAGATGTCTTGGGAGTCTATGAAGCTTCTTCAAGCTCCCCCCTTAATCCGGGAAGGCATGTGGCTCTCTCAGAACTGCCAACTGGAGCTTTGGATTCAAGAGCAAGTCTGCAAATGACCATCTTATGCCATGGCTAGACCTGAAGTCCTTATGGTTAGACCAGAAGATAATCTTTGTGCTGGACAAAAACTATATATGGGGAGGGAGCTTGCCATAAAAACACGGGATGGAAAGCCAGTGCACACAGACATGTTTCTCAATCTGCATCCTCACACCAGAATGTATAGTCCTGTTGTATTTTTAGTGAAAGTATTAAGAAATGTGATAATGGAAAAACATAACAGAGATTTATGAAATAGTGCATAGAATGGAGACAAAACATCTTTTAACAATTATTCAACAGCATGCATATGTCAGCCTTGCAAAATCAACCTTCACTGATCATTGCCTAATAGCCACACAGACTGAATAATAGATGGGGATAAAATGAAGGGGAAATATAGAACAAACAGGAAATGAAAAAAGAGTGGGAAATAAAGAATTTTTCTTCCTGCTCTTGAAAAAAGGAAAGAAAGCTTTGCTTCTGTTGCCAGCCACATCACCTGGAATATAAATTAGTGTATTTATTGATTGGAGAGGAATGGCTTTAATTAAAATAAACATCTGTTTTTCCACTGTATATCTCAAAAGATACAAATCAGGAGCCCCCAAAATATACCATCTAAGAATGCCCATTTTGGAACCCCAGACTGGGTCAGCACTGTCTGTTAGACTAGGAAGAGCTCCCAGCTGTAATAGTACAATCCAGCAGAACTTGCAGACCGCCTGATCAGATTCTGTTCCTCATACAAGGAAATCTTCTATCACAGGCTCCTTTGTGTTCACATCAAGTACATGCAAACTTCTTTTTAAAATTAGCTTTGATCTTTGCGCTTAACACAAGACTTGAGTTGGACATCTGCATTTACAAAAAAATTGTTACAGCACATTCTGTTGTCAAAAACAAGGTATTATCTCCAAAGTGCTGTAGAAAGACACTTTTGTTAATAAAAGGCCAACATGTTTCAAGTTATAAAGCTCTTCCTCAGGGACATGTTCATTCTTTCTTCAACTCTTTCAAAAGAGAATAAGTTTTGCTTCCACCATTTTGCTAGAGACATAAAAATCCCTCCCTCCTTTGAAAACTGAAGCATATTTATTCAGCCTTATTCTCTCATTTTCCATTTTTGTTCTCAGAAGAAAAATCAAGTGAGGTAGGTTGAACTAACTGGCCAAAGTTACCTGAGTGAGGTTTGAGGCTAGAGTTGCCAGACCCCCCTGGCCACTGTCAGGGATTTGGGGATAGGGTTGCCAGATCCAGGGTGGGAAACACCTGCAGGTTTGGGGCTTGAGGAGGACAGGGATCTCTGTGTGGTTCAATGCCACAGAATCCACCCACCAAAGTATCTATTTTCTCCAGGGGAACTGACCTGTGTAGTCTGGAAATGAACTGTACACACTACACTTGATCTTAGTCAAAAGGCCAAAAGATCTCATTTTTTGTCAGATAAAGATTTAGTGCTTACAAGCTCCATTACCAAATTTCTTTCACTGGTACTAAAAGGGAAGGCCAGTTAAAATTTGAAATTGTCTGAACTATTATTGAATTTTTCTTTTTAACATACTGATTCTAAATGAGTTGTGATCTTAACCTATTTTATGTACACCATTAATGGTATCTGTATCCATCTGAAATGAGCTATAAATCTGTGCTGCAATTACTGGGTCCCACATGAAGGTTGGTATCTCCATTACATCTAGGCTTCCTGTGGGCATGGGGGGGGGGTATTGTCAACTGCTGTTGTATAGTTCTCTTTTATAGTATAAATTGTAGTTTTACTGTTTTAACTATGAAAGGTTTTTAATGTGATATATTATGATTAATTTATTGTATTTTATGTTGTTCACTACCCTGAGCACTTCGGGGGAGGACGGACTAAAAATCCAAATTGTGGCAGAATGAAAACTTGAACCCAAGTCTCTTAGATCTGAGTCCAACACTGTAGCCACTACACTGTGCAGATTTTCGCTTAGAGCCTGAATGTAACAGAAGGTCTATATGGTCTGTCATTTTATATTGATTTCAAACAAACATTGAGTCTTAGTATCATAGCCACATCTATGAATTGTCTCTAAGAGTTACAGCAGGTCTTTTGGTAGACAAATAGAAAGTATAATATCATGTGTAACATTTGAGGTACTTCCTGAGGAGAATTATTAAAAACTAGCAGCAAAGCCCATTGCAGGGGAGATGCAATGGGCCCTAGTAAAGGGTGTAAGAGGAAGCATCTTTCCCGCAATGGGCTGTAGTGGTGCTGTAGTGCCCACCACCCTCGCTCATAGCGTGATACTTATCTGGGTCTGGGTCTGTAGCTCAGGGATGGGAGATGTGTGGCTTGGAGTAAGTTAGAAGGTGAGGATAAGGGGAAAGTGGAGATGGATGTTTTGGGTGAGGGGAGGGTGGCAAGGTGAGGATTGGGGCGGAGGAGGATGGAATGGAGTGGTTTGGGGTAGAGGAAGAGTGAAAGGGAAGGCTTGAGATGTCAGATTGGGAAAGCAGAAAGGTGAGGGTTCTGGTGGGGTGGCAAGGTGAGGCTTGGAGAGGGTAGAAAAGTTAAGGCTGGAATGGGGATGGGATGGGGAGGGTTGGAATGTTTGGCTAGGAGGGAGGGGAGAGTTGGAAAGTGCTAGAGAAGCCCCTAAACTTTACAAGCTGCAGATCATTATGTTCTGTAGTTTGATTGTTGGAATGTACTGGAAGTCGCCATCTTGTGTATTCAGGTTGTTTTCGTGGTGGGGTTTGATATTTTGTTAATGATGTTATGATGCTGTTAATGATGCTATGTTGTTAATGATGCTATGTTGCTATGTTATGTTTACTGTTTTTCTTTTATGTGTAATGTTCACCTATTGATATGTTAATTATAATTTTTATATTGTTATTCTATGCGGTTATGTTATATAATACTGATAATAGTGATGTTTTTGCTATTCTGTAATGCTATGTTATTGTTACTCATTGACCTGATGATGACTATTGATGCCTGTATTTATATCAATGTTGTTTGCTGCCCTGAGCCCTATGGGGGTAGGGCGGAATATAAATTGAATAATAAAATAAAAAATCAGGGGCTCTTCCTCTTGCCTTAAACATCTCCCTTTCTCCCTTTTTGATATTGAACATCCAAACTGATGAAAGATTTGGGAAAATAAAAAGCTTGCTCACTGTTTTGTGACACTGTTATTGGTCCTAATAAAAAGTTATTCAGGTACTGTGCCTCTGGCGCCAAAGGTAGACCTAAGTGTTTGCTTCAAGAGTTGCAATGCAATGCAGCAGTCATAGACTGGGGAAAACATATTCCCCAGTTCATCAGAATTAAGTTCTTAGAGTACCATATCTCAGATCCTTGAAATAATTTCAATTGTTGACAGTTGTGAATATTAGATTTCTAATGAATAGGGGCCATGAATGACCAATGAAATAACTATGTGCTTCAGTGAATATTAAAAACTGAGGCCCTTTCCGCACGGGCCATAAACGGCACCCTGGGGACGGCAAAAACGCCATCCCCAGGGAGCTGTTCGCACAGGCGGTGCTGCCAAAATGCAGCAGTGCCGACCTGGCTCCCCTCCCCCTCCCCCAGGGCAGCGGCCATTAGGTTTCTTCCAAAAACCTCCCCCCCTCCTGGAGGGAGAGCTTTTGGATCAACAGCTTATTTCCCAGCGGCGCGGTGCGAACGGGCACCGCCAGGAATCAGCAGCTATTTTTCTCATCCCTCTCCCACTGACCACGTCGCCTCCACGCCCTGCTTTCCTAAGACTCTCCCTCGGGCTGTCCCCTCCAACCCCTGGAGGTTGGAGGGCAGCATGGGCGGGTCTAATGGAGGACAGCAGGGCTTAATGGGCTTAATGCGGTGAGTGGGAGAGGGACGGGCCAGAGGTGGCACCAGATGGAGCCGCCTCTCCTGGGCACTGGCCTCTTCATGGGGCCGCTCAGACGCTTGGTGCGACCGTTCTTTCACCCCTGCACCGGCAGAATTCCTGCCGGTGCAGGGGCATCCGCATGGCACATGAGGAAAGGGCCTGAGTGTTTAATGTTCCAAAAAGTCATGGTAATTTGAATCATGTCAGTAGAACCAGGTTTCATTATTGGTGGTAAACTTGAAGTATTCTGAAGAATGGGATTCAAGGGAACAAATCAATTTATCCCATTGTAAATTGAGACAACATGCTATTCATGTATTTAGAACCTAACAGGTAGCTGAACTGAAACATGCACAGGCAGATAGATAAGAACATGGAAGAAGCAGAATGCTCCCTAAATCAGGTAATTTTTCATAATAATATTGTGCAATTGCTACTTTAATCATAATCTGATTCAAGATTATCATAATTACATCTCTAAAACATGGCAGGGAATACTATAACAGTTACAAACTATAAAAAACTGCAAATCACTTCACAACAAACTGGTTTGGTGATTTGGGTATCTCGAATCACCTAAAATGGCCAAATCATGGCCTATTCAGGCCTATTCAGGTCATATTTGGCCTGAATACAACATGCCAAAATATGAGCTGAACCAAATGCGAAGTATTTGGATAGGCTTGTATGTATTCGGGATTCCACAACACATGCGTGGCGTTAAAGTAAAAAACCAGATAATTCTCCCCTACCCTCTGCTACAGGATTCGGTGGCGACAAGCAGTTTTATTTAAACAACCACAAAATTTAAAAAACAGAGAATCCCCCCCCAATTCAGCGGCAAGTCACCTTGATACTCCTAACAGGAGAGAAAGGGGTGAAGGAAGCATGAATCCAAACTGTGCTTATTCTATTGTTTGCTTGAATTGAGTTGTCTTCAGGTCTCAGTCCATTGTTTTTTAAATTTGTTGTCAGGACAGAGAACACAGGAGGAGGAGAAAAGTTTAAACTGGTCAGTGAAGTGTGAGCATAACTGCTCCTTGGCTAATCAGGGAAGGTTTTTATTCTCTGGGATTTTGGTTGCCTGCTTGCCTGACCCAAGAATATAAATTGCAGGGGTGCTGGTTCTACCCAGCCCATCCTGTGCCAGACTCCAGAGAGGTACCTACAAACTCTCATACAGCTTATACCTCTCTTAAAACATATATAACAACTTTTAAATTTTCCTAGGTCTCCTCTGCAATGCAGATTGATGTAGCCAAGGATAAGCTCGCAGTCCTCCTGGGCCCCATTGTGTAAACTGTTGTTTGTGGCTGGCCTCAACTGTATTGTTTTGATAATGTGCTACCAGGATGATAAATTAGATACAAATTAGACACACCTTGGTGACTGACTGCTTTCTGAACAAACCCACAGAAATTCTTTTGACCTGGACAGGGACAGGAGCACACTTAGAGCAACTGTCCCAGACTTGGATGATTGCTTCAGGTTTCCAGATTATTTCCTTTTCCAAATTCTTTCCTTTTCTATTATGATAGAATTTGGGCATCTTAGTTGATAGTTCCATGGGAATGTCAACTCAAAGCATGGCAGCTGTGAAAAAGGCAAACTCTATGCTGGGGATCATTAGGAAAGGAGTTGATAATAAAACTGCAAAGATTGTCATGCAGTGGTGAGACCGCACTTGGAGTACTGTGTTCAGTTCTGGTCACCACATCTCAAAAAGGACATAGAAGAGATAGAAAAAGTGCAGAGAAGGGCAACGAGGATGCTTGAGGGATTGGAGCACCTTTCTTATGAAGAGAAGCTGCAGCGTTTGGGACTCTTTAGTTTGGAAAGGAGATGTCTGAGTGGGAATATGATTGAAGTCTATAAAATTATGCGTGAGGTAGAAAAGGTTGACAGAGATAAATTTTTCTCTCTTTCTCACAATACTAGAACCAGGGGGCATTCATTGAAAATGCTGGGGGGAAGAATTAGGGCTAATAAAAGGAAACATTTCTTCATGCAACTCTTGATTGGTGTTTGGAATATGCTGCCACAGGAGTTGTGATGGCTACTAACCTGGATAGCTTTAAAAGGGGCTTGGACAGATTTATGGAGGAGAAGTTGGTGTATGGCTACCAATCTTGATCCTCCTTAATCTGAGATTCCAAATGCCTTAGCAGACCAGGTGCTCGGGAGCAGCAGGAGCAGCAGAAGGCCATTGCTTTCACCTCCTGCATGTGAGCTCCCAAAGGCACCTGGTGGGCCACTGCGAGTAGCAGAGTGCTGGATAGAGTTGGCGGATCGGATCCGGCCGAAATGCAGTTCAGCCGAGATCTGCCAGTTCGGAGAGTTTCAGACCACCAAGGGTCCGACCCTGCCCTCTCCGATCTATGCCCGATCCGAAAGCCAGTGGTTCGGATCGGGCCCTTCCCCCCCGAGCGGCCGGCTTGCCGAGCCAGAGAGGGGAAAAAACTCCAAAGCAGCAGGCAGGCGGCGGCAGCCGGCGGCACCCTCCCCAGCCGCTTCCTTCCATCCGGAAGGATTGCGGTGGGGGGGGAGACAAAAAAAACACCCCCTCCGGCAGCGGCGACGGCTTGGAAGCTGCCTGCAGGGGTGGCAAGCCACCCCCTTCCCACCTCCAAAGTCGCCCTTGTGGGCCGTCTTCCCCCACCACGCTAGACACCCCCTTCCCTCCCCCAAAGTCGCCCTTGCGGGCAGCTGCCAAGCCCCAATCCGATCGGGGCTTGGAAGCTGCCTGCAGGGGTGGCTAGCATGGCGGGTGTTATGTCTCAAAGAATCAGGAGTCGGAGGAACAAAACATGGTGCTTTATTTCAAAGCTGCTACTCACACATAGCCTAAAATCACTCTGCAGCTGTGCTCAATATAACACACCTACTGATTACCAATTCCAGTGCAACAGCTGCAGACTCTTAAAACAATACAGTACCTCACAATCAATACAATACATTACACCCCTTCCCCCTAACTCCTGTAATAATCTGGTGGGATTCTCTTTCGCTAAGATCGTCTCAGCTCCCGCTCTGGCTCCTGAGTCTGTGTTTGTTCCTGGTTCTGCAAAACAATTGGACCCTTTGCTGTTTCCTTATCCTGCATCTCCATCTGTGCCCTTAACGCCCCAGGTTCCTCTGGGACAATTGGACTATTTTACTGCTTCCTCATCCTGCAGCTCCATCTGCCCCCTTAACGCTTCTAGATTCGAGGACCTGGGGTTCCTGATCTACTGTTGGACCTGGTAATCTTCCTTACTTTGGTCAACATGTCTGCGGATCACCCGCCCTCTCTTCAGTTTTTCCACCCTATAAGCCAAGGGCCCTGTCGGCTGCCTCACAACTGCTGGGACCCAACATGGACCTGCTCCACTCGGACATACAACCGTATCATCCCTATCAAATGTCCGAGGTGCTTTCAACACCCGATCTTCTTTCCGCGGACGCATCATCAACTGGACCGGGATGTATTCGGTCCAGCAACGCTGTAAGTTTCCGGCCCATTAGCAACTCCGCAGGACTCCTCCCGGTGGCTGTGCACGGTGTTATGTGCTGCTGTGTTAACAAAAAATTCACGCAACCGACGGTGCCAATCCCCCTCTACTATTCGCTGCAATGCATCCTTCGTTGTAATGCACCATCCTTTCACCTGCCCATTCAGAGTCGGATGAAAAGTAAGCTTCCAGGTAACCTGGCGAACAACACCATTGGCCAGGAATAATTTAAACTCCTTGGATACAAACGCTGTCCCATTATCCGATACCACCCAGATCCGGGAGGCCATGGGTTGTAAATAACTTCACGCGAAAGTGCCCCAATAACTGTTTGTGATGTCATTGACATTACTGGCACTACTTCTAGCCATTTGGAATATGAGTCCACTACGATGAGAAACACCTGGCCTTGGAAAGGCCCTGCAAAAAATCAATATGTACCCTTGACCACGGTCTTTTTGTGGACTCCCATTGATAGGTAGGGGCCTCGATAGTGGGGCAGGTCGCGTTATCTGGACACTCCCCTGCACCTGGCCACCCATTCTTCTATTTCACTATCCATCTTTGGCCACCACACATAATCCACGGGCCAATGCCTTCATTCTCACTCATTCCGGGGCGCCCTACATGTAAGGGGCCTCCAGCACCCTAATCCCAAAGCTGCTGGGATCACTCACTCTATTTCCCCACAGTAAGCACCCCTTCAGGACAGATATCTCGCGGCTGCCTCATTCCAAATGGTCTGAATTTTTCTTCTAACTTACCCAATGGCCAACCCCTTCCATGCCTAATCTAAAACTCGGGCAAGCAATTGGTCCTTAGTTGACCTTTCTGCTATTTCTGTTATTGTAATTGAGGCTCTGATAACGATTCCAACATCAAAACTCTCCAAAAGTGGGGAAATGATCTTCCTCCCTCCCTTTGTACTGGCAAGCTACTCAACGCATCTATACACCCTCAATTTTCTTTTCCTCAATATGCCAAAAGACATAATCATATGCATTCAGGAACATTGGCTCACCGCAGCATCTCTAGGGGACAACATCTGTGGTGTCTGGCGCTTTGAGGAAAATAATCCCAACAGCCGCTTGCTATGGTCTGTAACAATCATAAATGGTCACTTCATACACATAATCATGAAACTTCTTAACTCTGTACCACTATTGCTAATGCCTCCTTATCAATTTCCATGCTGTAATTTCGCTCCGCTGTAGACAACGCCCTAGAATAATACGCACTTGGAGCTTCCCGCGACATCCTCCAATTGATGGCTCAACACTGCTCCAACTCCATTAAATGGGAGGCATCGCGACGCCAAAATTAATGGCTTCCTCTCATCAAAATGAACCAATACACTTTCTGGATGACAACAATCGCTTGACATCTCGGAATGCCTTCTCATGCTGATCGTATCTGACTGCCACACCGTCTGCTTATCTAATAAACGGTGCAGTGGTTCCACGCATTGCGGGTCTTTATGCTTTAAGAATGAATGGTAAAAATTCTAACCCAAAAAATGCCTGTAACTCTTGCTTTGACTGTGGTGCTGGGGCATCCTGGATGCACTTCACCTTTGCTGATGTCGGGTGGATTCCCCTTGCATCTAAATACCATGTATCCCAAAAACTCTACTTGGCGCTTACTCCAAACACGGATTTTTCATGCTTTAACGCGCAACCCTACATCTGAGTAGCGCGCTAACTGCAGTACTCCTTCCGCACCCGTGTCATCAGTTCCTCCTCAGTTGCAACTCCACTATCAAGACATCATCAAAATATGGTATGACTCCCGGCAAGTTTCTTAATATTTCTTCCATCAAGCTCTGGAATATCCTAGGGAGCTACGCTCACTCCAAATTGCAGCCGCTTAATTTTGAATGCCCCCCCTGTGAGTCACTATCGCCTGGGCTTCTGCAGTGGCATCATCCACTTCCAGCTGTTGGTATGCTCTGCGCTTAGATCTAATTTTGCAAAAACCTTTCCCCCTGCCAATGTGTTGCTAACAACTGACCGACAACTGGCACTGGCAATGGATGTTTCTGCAATGCCTTGTTAATTGTCCACTTATAATCCGCACAAATGCGCACATCCCCATTGGCTTTCTCTCAGGGGGGGTCGCCAATTGGAGTTTCCCATTTTGCATTTCATCACTGGCTCCACACATTCCCTGTTCCAATAACCCATCTAGTTCTGTGATCCACTTTAGAGCTGCTAGCAAATGGAATACGCCATGGATTTTAGACGTATTGGGGGTACTAAAGGATCAAGATGCAATGATATAGGTGGACCCTTATACTGCCCCAGTCCCTCAGCAAACACACACCCCTAAATTCTCCCACTAGCACCTCCTATGTCAACTTGCTAACCTCATGAATTCCAGTAATTACAAATTCCCAACCCTCCCAAACCAGTCCAACTCCCAATAGGCTCGTCCGCCTTCTTTCCACTCATTAACAATTTCAAACATCCATCAAACATATGATATTTCACATGGACATTACACATGCCAACCACAGGTACCTCTATGTCCTTGATAATCTGTAAGTGGTAAGTCACAAGATTGGAATGTCCAAATCATCCCAGGGCAAAATGTTTTATAAGTGTCCCATGAAACGATGGGAGAATGCTGACCCAGAATCCACTTCCATCACAATAAGGGACATCCTGGATCTTCACAGTCACCAACAACTTACGCTTGGATCTCTCGGGTTGCATCGTGGTTAATTACATCAGCTGCGTAAAACAATTCATCACACTGCTTCCATGTGGGGGTTGGCCAGTCAAGCCAGCTACATGGGGACAGCAAGGTGCATCCACAGAGGTGTAGCAGATGAGCCGGGAACATGTCTTCTTGGTCCCTGATGCCTTTTTTTCTCTGCACACTCTCCCAATATGGCCCCAACCTTACAACAGGAACGGTGTGCCGCTTTAAATTTACACCTTCTCTCTCTCATGGGGCCCTACCTCAATCTCATACATTTCTCTGTTAACATCCTCCCCCTCTGTTGTGGTGGTTCTTCCCATCTCTCATTGCACCATGCTGCAGTCTCTGAATTTTCACCATACCTGGGTCTACAGTCCCACCAAGCCAGTTGCTGTTTGCAATCTCTGTGGGCTCCCTGGTTTGCTCCACCTCCCTTGTAGAGGCTGCAGCAAGTCTCAAAATTCAAGGCTCTTGGTATGCCGCTTGAAAAGTCAAGCTCTGTCTCTTGCCAGCAGCAACTTTTGCAATGGTGCCTCTCTCAGGCCACAGACCAGACGGTATCCCTTTAACATTTCTTCCAAATTGAGAAATTACATTGTTGTAGCTGGAACCGCCGTGAAGACTGCAAATATAATCTGTAAATGCTTTCTAGTCCCTCCTGATCAACGCTTATAAAAAAAACCCCCCTCCGCCTAGGCTATTTCTGACGGGTTGGGGAAATGAAATGGTTCCTTAATGCAGTCAGTATCTCTACAAGCGGTGTTGCTGATAAGTCTCTTGGCATGCTTATCAATGCTGAGGCTAGGGTCAAACACCCTTCACCACAGAGGCTCAAAACACGGCTCTTTCTCCTTTCTGGGTCCAGTTATGCCATTTTGCCAGAAGATAAAATTCCAATCGGGCTCCTCATAACTCTGCCAACTTCAAAGGAAACTCCAAATTAAAACTGTTCCAGGGCTGCCCTTTGAAAAGCCATAATTTACTTCCACAGTCCTTGCTTCCACAAAAACTTGCTAGCCTCAAGCTTTCATAAGTTTTATCCTCGGTCAGCCAATAAGGTAAGTTATGTCTCAAAGAATCAGGAGTCGGAGGAACAAAAACATGGTGCTTCTTCTATTTCAAAGCTGCTACTCACACATAGGCCTAAAATCACTCTTGCAGCTGTGTCTCAATATAACACACCTACTGGGATTACAATTCCAGTGCAACAGCTGCAGACTCTTAAAACAATACAGTACCTCACAATCAATACAATACATTACAGCTGGAGGGCCGTCCTTCGGCCACGCTTAGCCACCCCCTTCCTTCCTCCCAAAGTCGTGCCTCTATGGTAGGCTTAAGGGTAGCTGCCAAGCCCCGAACCGATCGAGGCTTAGGGAAGCTGCCTCAGGTGGGTGGGAGCATGTGATGGGAGAGGGGTCACCTTCCCTCACGCACGCTTAGCCACCCCTTCCTCCTCCCTAAAGTCGCTCTTGCGGGAGCAGCTGCCAAGCTCCCAATCCGCATCGGGCTTGTGAAGACCCAGGGGTGGCTAGCATGGTGGGGAGGCCGCTCTCCCCGGCCACCCTAGACACCCCTCCTGTGTCGCCTGCGGGGCTGCCAAGCCCCATCCGGACTGGGCTTGAAGTTGCCTGTAGGTGGCTAGCGGGTGGGGAGGGCCTGCCTCCGGGCCACCCCAGGACACCCTTCCCCACAAAGTCGCCTTGTGGGCAGCTGCCAAGCCCCAATCCTCATCAGGCTTAGAAGCTGCCTGGCTAGGGTGGCTAGCGCGGGCTGGGAGAGGGCCGCCTTCCCTGCCACTCCTAGGACACCCCCCTTCCTCTCCCCCCCAAAGTCGCCTCTTTATGGTGGCTGCTGCTTCTCGGACCGGACCGGGCTGGAAGTTGCTCGTGGTGGCTACGGTGGTGGGAGGGCCGCCTTCCCCCGCCACGCTAGCCACCCCCTTCCCTCCCCCAAAGTCGCCCTTGCGGGCAGCTGCCAAGCCCCGATCCGATCGGGGCTTGGAAGCTGCCTGCAGGGGTGGCTAGCCTGGCGAGAGAGGGCCGTCTTCCCCCGCCACGCTAGCCACCCCCTTCCCTCCCCCAAAGTCGCCCTTGCGGGCAGCTGCCAAGCCCCGATCCGATCGGGGCTTGGAAGCTGCCTGCAGGGGTGGCTAGCGTGGCGGGAGAGGGCCGATGGGTGCTTGGACTGGAGTCCAAGAAGAAAAAGAAGAGTTTTGGATTCATATCCCCCCTTTCTCTCCTGTAGGAGACTCAAAGGGGCTTACAAACTCCTTGCCCTTCCCCCCCTCACAACAAACACCCTGTGAGGTGGGTGGGGCTGAGAGAGCTCCGGAAAGCTGTGACTAGCCCAAGGTCACCCAGGCTACGGTGTGTGTGGGGTGTACAGGGCTAACCTGAATTCCTAGATTAGCCTCCCCAGCTCAGGGTGGTGCAGAGATCAAAACCTGGTTCCTCCAGATTAGATACATCGAAGCTCTTTAACCTCCCCCATGCCACTGCTGCTCCTTTTTGCACCCATCGGCCTTCCCTCACCACGCTTAGCCACCCCCTTCCCTCCCCCTTTACTACATCTATGTTTGATATGTTGACAGTTTTAAAAAATATTGGCTGAGATCTGTAATAATTTGCTTAAGCAAAAATAAGTCTCTTTGTGATTATAAAATGGTGCAAGGGGAGGGTGTCCAACATAATCTGTGAAGCACTATCTTCCATTTTGAAATGGAAGTTTTAGTATACACGCAAGCCCCCCTTGATCACAGCTGTCATTTATTCTTGGATCTATCAGTACAACCTGTGCACCTCTTTCTGGATTAGGAAGTCAACAAAAAGATGTCATGTGGAGGTAAACCTAAACTGCTTTGTAGCACTTCACTGCAAGCATGAGCAAAGAAACCTAACATGGTTGGAGCCATATTAAAAGGTCTTCGTCATCTGGAAAGGTATTTTTGTTTTTCCAGTGCTACAGCATAAAAAAAGAAATGGATCTGTGCCTACTTTTCCTTTCCCTTAACAGAGATCTCTCATTTATTTCCCCTGTGAACAAATGAATCTGACAAAAAGCAGCATGTTGTGTGCATCCAATCTTAGAAATGCCTCTACTGGAAACCATAGATTCTATCCTGCATTTCCAAAGTGACTCATTCTTACTGCTGCAGGGCTAAAAATAAACCCTCTATGTGCCATCTCCTAATTGGAGAAAAAATAGCTGCTGGTGTGAGTCTCCTTTAAAGGGAACCAAGCCAGCTTTACAGTGTACGTGGAAGGGGCAAATTCTGTGGGCATCCATTGGAATGTGAACCTGATGTACACAGAACTAATCCCCAGCCACGCAAAGTTCATCAAAGTTTGCTGGTTCCTTTCAGGACCCTCAAACAGGTGGTCCATTATCACCCATTGACTCCCATTGGAAAATATGGGTGATAATGGGCCACCTGTTTATGGGGCCATAACTTGGGCCCCCCTGAACCAAACTGCACCAAACATGGGGTGCATGATCAGAACAGTGTCTTGAAGTTTGGTGATGATACCTTTAAAAATGCGCCCCCTGCAGGCACCCCAGGAATTCCCCCATTGAAAGCAATTGGAAAAATTCAATGCAAACCACAGAATCTTGGGCAAAAAAAAAAAAAAAATTCATATGTTTCAGAAGGGGAGCGTAGTTTTAGCAGGTGTCTGTATTGGAAATTCTCTAGGGTATCTTCAGAATACTGTTTTGATCATGCACCCCAAGTTTGGTGCAGTTTGGTTCCGGGGGGCCCAAGTTATGGACCCTCAAAGATAGCACCTATATTCAATTGGCTCCCATTGGAAATAATGGGTGATTTGGGCTATCTTTGAGGGTCCATAACTTGGGCCCCCATGAACCAAATTGCACCAAACTTGGAGTGCATGATCAGACCATTATTCCAAAGATTCTCTGCAATTTTCATGCAGATACCTTTAAAAATGCGCCCCCTGCAGGCCAAAATGGGGAAAATCAGCAAAAAAATAAAAAAGCATCCGAGAATCTCGGAAATTCGGGTGTATCCGAGCCTGGCAGGCTCGGATATGGGGGGATCCGACCCCATACATCCGAATTGGGCCCGAATCCGAACCGGGGCTGAATTTTTTTCCCATTTACCAACCCTAGTTGCTGGACTAGATGGACTCTGGTCTGATCCAGCTGGCTTGTTCTTATGTTCTTATGATAGGAAGTGAATCATGGAATGTTGGTATTTCTTGACCCTCTATTGTGTGCAGCTTTTTTCTATGTTGTAGTAAAACTGTATATTATTGTTTTTAATGCATAAAATTGAGAAATATATCATATGGTAGTTTTCTCTAGGTTGCGCGTTTTGAATCAATTCTGAATATTTATTCAATTTCTGGGAAGTCACCCTGCACTTTAAAAAAAACCCTTTTGTATTAATTTGCAAAATCCTTTCTCTAAGTTCTTCTGGGATTCCATGAAAATGTAAATTGTTGCTTCTGAGTTTCAATTCCAGGACTTCAATCCTTTGATTGGCCTCTGTTAAAAAAAAAAACTCTGCTTCTAGATTTTGTTTATTGTTAATTGCTTGAATGTTGAACATACAATTTTTGAATTTTTTTGGCTTATTTCCTGCAGTCCAGATGCTATCTCAGTTCTTATTTTTGTATATATTCCTTTAACAATGTCTCTTGTGTTCTTTTGTCTGTTTACTGTTGTTGAGTTAAGAGGTTTTTATTTTTTGTTTTATTTCATCAATAATATTTTGTGTTCTTTTGTTTGCTGTAATTGAGTTAAAACATTTTTAATGTTCTTGCTTTAATTCTGTTAAAAGGACTTTAATATAGTGTGAGATGGATAATCGTATCTCCTCAACTTCTGAGCTGTATTCTTTCTTTGTCCCTCTGGTTCCTGATGCCATCTTTCCCAATTTTATCATTTTTTTTCTCTGTTTAAATGCTGTAAGCAATTTTTTCATGTGACCATATAATCTTCCTTAATTTTATATAAACAATCACTACTTTAACTGCAAATTTTATAGCTAGCAAAGATAAAGAAAGAAGAATGGTATATACTGTGAATTGTTATTCTTTATGATTACTAGCTTGGCATATCAGATGGCAGCATGAGGTACATGGGATAAGATTGAGCCAGGTTACCTAAAGATCTCACTAAAATATTACATTCTTCTCCTTCTTTGCTTAAAGTTCAACCTCTTTTAAATCATGTATTGTATGATCTGGATTTTACATGTTTTGCATGAACTGGGAAAAGCCTAAGATACATAATCAATTATGTATTTTTGCCTTTTTGTAAACTACTATAATAAATAGAAACTTGTTTTTGCTCATTGCTTTGGGCCTTCTGGATTGCTGGTTCAGTTATTTTGCTGCAGCTAAATAAACCCTGTATTTATTCAAACTTCTCACATCTGAAGGGTTTTTTTTTGGTAATGGAACTTTGAGTTCTAATATCTGATACTACAAACATGTTGTATCAAGCTGAGTCAAAAATGACCAAGCCCCCCTTAGATACACACAGATATGTTCCCATGCAATATGCTTGACTGTTTTTGACAGCTGTTTGGTGGGCCTATAATAAGGATAAAAATGTTCTCCTATTCATATCAAGGGCTGGCAGTGTTTGAAGGTTCTTTAGAAAACATTTCATGGTCCCACAAAGTAAGTGTTATGTGAAAAATGTTCAGCCATGGAAACATGACATAATCTAGCTTGCAGCAAGCACTACTGCATACCATACTCTTTTCTAAATATATTTTGCTATTCAGATCATTTCCCTTTTTTTCACATTCTTTAGCTAATGAAAAGGTTAGGTTATTACAACTTTGAGGAAAGCTTTTGAAAAGCTTGACATTTGATAGGACTCCAATTATGCCATTTGCATTAGTTATTTCACCAGTTCATGTCAAAGCAAGACCAAAGGACGTATTTAAAACACCAGTTAAAAATAGCAATTTATGGATATTGAATATTATAGTTCAAAATGACCTAAAGGCTTTCCCCCCCAAAAAAACCACTGGTAAATGAAGGAATAATTTCCTGGGCCTAAAGGAGAAATACCAAAACAAGAAAGAAAGAAATGTGGAAAATCTTTCAAGCATACCTTAATTTTACAGTCCTAGGGACTGTGAAGCATCCATTACATTTTCTAATTTTCTAGACATTCAAATAGTGTCAGAGTCTGATATATAAGATATCCAGATTTGGGGGAATATTTACATGATAATTTATTTTGGAATAATAGCACCTAATTTTTTACCTTTAATTTCTTTACCTTTTGAAAGGTAAGTAAAGGACATCAGAGACTTGAAAAATTCAAAAAGTCTAGCAATGTTAAGTTAGTACTGTTTCACCAATTGAACTCCTGAAGTGCCATCTTGAATGTGTTTTGAGACTGATTTTTTTCCAAAAAGCCTTCAATCTCTTGTTGCTTATCTCTTATATATTTTTGTGTAATGGTTTATCCATTTTTAATCTTTCTAGACATTATCAAAATTTGGACTACAAAAATGTGACTTTGATCTAATGACATTGTTCCCCTCATGTTTTTCTTTGACCTTTCTTCATATAGCACATACTTAGGGTTTTTCCTCTAGTGAAATCAAAAGCTGCAACTCCAACTTGGCTGTAGTTATTCTCTACAGCAGCCTTTTTGCACTGAATTACTAGCACTGGGAGTGAATTGCATCCACTGCATTGTACCCACCATCTAAACAAAAAAACACAATTATTCCTTGGTAGGTGGTTAGCATTGTTAGTTGCTTTGAATGTACCTTAATCTGTCCTGACATCATTGCCACTTTCCCACTCACCCAAGCACACTCCTGTGGCAGTGTTCCCCCCCCCCCGCACCCGCAAGTAACTGCCTTTCTGCAGTGTTCGCCCCAACAAGCAAACTCCTTTTTGCAGTGCCCCCACAGCTAAGCAAATTTGTTTCTGCAGTTTCTGATTGTTCCCCCCTCCAAAAAAAAGTTCAGCAAACAAATTGAAGAGCAGTTTTAAAACCTGCGTGCAAGTCAAAGAAGGGACATCATTAATAGTGGAAGATACATGTCCTTCAAAAATAGATCAACCAAGGCAGAGAATGGGGAGGGGCAGTGGGTGTTTGCTGATGGAACTTGTGACATAGAGATGCTACTTGGAAATCAGTGCTATTAAAAAATCTGTGAATTGAAAAATTGCCCACATGACATGAACTCAACTAAGAAAAAACGTAGTGGGAAAAGTACAGCTGAAAAAAAACCCAGAAACACTGCAAAACATCCAATCCCGCAGCGAAATTAGCCAAGGAATATGTGGAAAACTGAGCAAAGCCCAAAGTTTTAAAGGACCAGTCTCATGGGAAATACTGTGTGCAGAAAAGTACACTGCGGAATTCCTTCCATGGTGGCCCTTGCTTCTGCTATAGCTCTTCTGCATGGGCAAGATCAATTTTTTTCAAGGCACCTTTACACATGCATAAGTGCTAATAGCAGAGGAAGAGAGTACTGCAGTAGAGGGAAACCTTCATGCAAGGGGAACATTGTGATAAAATCTAAATCAGTCTAAAATAGCTGATTTATTTTACCTTTATATAATTGGTAACTGCTAGTATTTTCATTCTGCATGAGAGGTTCATACAAAGGCTGTGATTCTCCAATTCATTTTTTCCAGTTTCAAAGCTATCATTACACTCTACAGACATTCAAACAGGTTGTCTGAAATCATTTGTGCATTTTACATAGGTGCTCCCCAGTTCCTCAAACAGCAACAAAAATTCAACTAAGAAAATGCGGCACTACCTGCGTTGGCTCCCACTGCAAGGCAGAACACTGGAGTCTTATAGCATGTTGGTAATGGGCCACTCCCCACTTACCTTGTCTGAGTGCAACCCCAGCTGCGTAATTTCTTGTAGAAAAGCCTCCGCGTGGCTTCTTTTTTTTGGACAACTGGAGACATTTGTTCCCACTCATTTTCCATTCAGGAAATAGCGCGGGGTTCCACATCAAGAGTCAAAGAGGCAATCGAGCGTTCTGATTGGCTGGCACGTGTGTGCATCATTTACACGTGGGAGTTGCAGCCAGCCGAAGGCGGGGCTCCATTTTGATTGGCTGACCCGAAAAGTTCAAGTTTGGATAAAGCTGAACGCGATTGTTTTTTAAGACGCTCAGCACATGTTGACGCTACTACCTGTTGCAAAATTGCTTGGGGCAGAAAAAATGAAAGTAAATCTTTAGTGCTTGAAGCGGCTTACAATCTGCTTGACAACCCTGTGCTTTCCAGCAGCACTTTGCCAAGCTGCAAAACAGTGGGAACCCTACAAAAGAGCAAAAAGAGCAATGTTGGCACCGCCTTGTTGTGCACACGCCTCAATTTCCTCAGCACTTTCTGGACGGGAATACCCTCCCTAAACAAAATGCAGCAGTTCCTGTTTCCTGATTGGTCGGAAGCTGCGTGGCAGAGCGAATCAGCCACGCTGTGAACAGCCGAAAGGTTCCCCACCCCCCAAGTGCACACCTGCGGGGTTTTTGAAAATGTTGCTCTTTTCAGAGGACCTAATTTGCTGCGCGACAAGGAGGTGGGAGAGCGGCAAATTAAGGGCAGCTGCGCAGTGGGCGCTGGTGACGTGGGGAACGTCCATCCTCCTCGTGTCTTTTAAAGAGGTGACCCCGCAGCTTATGGTGAGTGGGGAGTGGCCCAATATTTGCTTTATTGACAAGCAAGTGTTGCTTGTCCAGGTTGCGGGAAAGAGATCCTTTTATAGGGCAGTAGATCTGATATCTCCTATTAGATCCCTACAGAAAGAGATCCCTTCCCATTTCTGCCAATATCAACATTTGCTGTTTTTTTCTCACATATGAACACATCTGTTTCCTACCCTCAGTTGGGTGAAATCATCTTCTTCAAACTTCCTTAGCTCCTTAAATCAATCAACAGAGACTATCACTTGACAATTAGAACCACTATGGAAACTTCAGCTGACTTATTTGACATAAGAAAGGAATAGTCAGCCAACAGCTCTGTTGGGACTTTTGTAGACATTTGAGGAAGTTGACTATCTCCACTATATAATAGTAGTAAATTCTCTCAAATTGCAGATGTATCTTGATCTTCTGTAATATTCTATATCACACAGGCTCTTTCTGCACGGGCCTAATACGGCAGCCTGGGGACGGCAAAAATGCCATCCCCAGGGAGCCGTTCGCACAAGGGGAGCAGCTGCTTTGCAGCCTCGCCACCCAAGCGGTGCGAAGCCACCATTTTCCTACCTCATTCCCCGAGTGAGGTTTACAGAAAACGACAGCTTCAAGCCACTGCCGTGCAAATGGCAGCAGCTCGTAGCCTTCTCCTCCCCATGTCTCAGCCAATTTGTTGCTTCAGCTTGACTCCAGCGTATCGCCGGGAGGCCTGGGACATGTTCTCTCTGCCCCCAAGCGACTGAGCTGCCTCAAGCGACAGGGCAGGGGGCATGTCCCCTGGCCTCGGTGACATGCCAGAGGGCCACAGAGCAGGTAGTTCGACCCGACGACGGCATAGCGCAGCGCCGTCGTCCCGGTAGGTTCTGGGACCGTTCATGTGAACTTGGGTCAAGGACCATAATAAGGCTGTGCTTCTAAACAAATGTGAAGCTTTTTAACCTTTTCTGACATTTTAATGTCTATTTTATGTTATTCCCAGAGCCTTCTATACTCCTATGGCTATGCACCCAGATGTTCAGGCAGACTCCATCATATTTAATGTAGTAAAATACCATTTCATGCAAAGAAAGCCAAGTCTCTGTTAGAAACTTTCACACCCCTTAATTATTGATTTGTCTTGTGATTCCATGAGATCTCTCTGCATTAAGAACAAAATGAACTATCAGTGCTTGTAGGAAAATAATTTTACTGTCCATTTTCATCAACTACATCAATACAGACCTGCTCAATAAGTAATCAAATCTGAATCAACAGGACACCTTCATCTCCTTCCTGGTTAAAAAACCCCTTGGAGTAATTCAGGATCTTGAAAATCTGGTTCCTGCTACTAGTTGAAAAGGGTGCAAATTTTAAGTATAGAAATACAGCTTTACATTTTAGATTGAGATTAATTGCCTCTACGCCTGTGCTTCCACCACCTAGACTCCTCCTCCATTACTATCCCATCAGTACTTCCTGCCAAACCCCTTGACTAGTAACATTTCAGATTAGGAAATGTATGGACCTTTCTCCCTTTCCCTCTTGGTACTTCTCTTTCACCTCTTCTTATCTATTTTCTCTCTTTCTTCTAGCCATCTCAGGTTCAACCAAAGTTTTCCTCATATCCATGTCACCAGGTCTCTCTTGTTTCCGCTACTCAGTTTTCTTTTCTCCCTTTCTCTCTCTGCCAGCATCCTATTCCCCCTCCCTTTCTCCTTTTACATCTGGACTTCTACCACCACCACCCTTAGCCTGACTAAACTTAGGCTGATTCCGCATGGGCCAAAAACAGTGGTGTGAAAACGGTGTGAAAACAGTGTGAAAACAGTATAAACCCTTTTACACCATTTTAAACCCTTTTACACCATTTTCACACCGTTTTCGAACTGCTGTTTTTGGCCCATGCGGAATCAGCCTAAGTCTCAAAACAACATCCTTTTTTCCCCCACATTCCTTTCGTAAGCCTATCCCCCACCTCCAGTCTTTCATAAAAATGCAAAAGTCCCTTTCTTCTTCCCCTTTTTCTTCTGGTTCTCTCATGGGAACACCACAAATACATTCATGAAGGGATGTATTTAACTAGCTTTAGTTGGGCACATCTAGTTTAAAAGTGACCACTTTCATTAGGCATTGCTTTATTGCTCTCTTTTGGATTCCAATGTTTGATTATTTTTCAGTACATTGCCTGAATTGTATTTGACTGCAGTGCATTTTGAAATCTGCTTCCTTTTCCTTGCCTTTCTGTCTACTATTGTATCCAGTAAAGATTGAAATCTGTTCAGTTCAAACTTGCACCTCTCTTTGTCTCTCATATTTCCCTAAATATTGCAATATTTCCCAAATGTATACACCAATTGAGGATCCAGTATTTTAAAGATTTTTTAAAATCCCTCTTATGTCTGGCTTTCTCAGATAATGCTAAATACCAAGAAGATTTTCAATAGTCTCTTTCCATTGGTTATTTGCATGCTATGCAGCATAGGAATGGGTTTTTCAGACGTAAGAGGAAAAAAAATCTTATTAAAAGCTCCAGACGGTTAGAGGTTCAGTGAGCAGTAGATGGGGACTTTTGGTCCACTCACTTTGAAAGAGAATACATAATAGTTTTGCAATGAGCTAAGGTAAAATAATGGTTGCTCACATGTATCACTGGGTACTCCAAACTTAAAAGAAAAAGTCTTATTTTTCCTCATCCAAGTTTTAAAGGCAGGATAGACTTAGTACCCTAGAAGAGAATTCTCAGTCCTTTTCATTCTCAAAGAGAATATAGAATGGTTCTCCAATAAGCCAGGGGAAAATACTGGTAGTAAAGATGTTTCTCAGCAAACTCAGAAGGTTCAATACAAAAGATAGCCTTTGTTTTCAAAGGGCTGTAAAGCAATTTTTAATGTTTGTCCCCTCCTTCATTGAGCTACCATCTCCCAATCAGCCAGAAACAAAAATGAGAGAACATTTAATCTGTTATAGAAAAAGAAAACAGGAGTCAGGAGTCCAGTGGCATCTTAGAACTAAACAAAATTTATTCCATATAAATAAATTCAAAAGGGTGGCAATGATATTCTGTTGTGGAAAAGTAAAGCAAAAATAAATAATTGCAACACAATTAATAAATAAAAGTAGCGCCAAATAAAGGTGCTTCTTGTTTTCTGTTTCAAAATGTATTCCAGCATGAGTTATATGAGTCAGAGCTTGCCTCATCAGATGCACTGGAGTACCCAGCACCCAACACTTGGAAAGAATGAGTTCTGATTCATGAATGCTTATGCTGGAATAAGTGCCACTGGCTTCTGTTTCAACCCCCCCCCCCCCCGCCCTTAAAAAGACTACTTAAAAACATGCTGCCTGGATTCAGTGGAGCTTCACTGATTTAATCCAGGTCTGGATTTAGTAAAACAATACAATTAACAGCTGTCTGAATTTAGTGGAGCGTCACTGGTTTAAAACAAGTGTTGTCCAGCTATAGTGAAGCACTCCATTATTGGATGCTGCCTAGCTTGAGTGGGGCTTCACTGAACTAATTTAGGTGCTGTCTGTTTTAGAGAAGCACCACAGTTCTCTGTGCAGTTCAGCTTCAAATGATACATCGGTACTTCTAAGTGTGCTGCCCAGCTTTAACAAGCCACTGTGGTCACTGAATACTGCTAATGAAGTCTTGATTATAACAAATATACAAAGGAGGGGAAATACATTATTCTAACAAGTGTACTCTTGGAAAAAGTATCATTACAATCCAACACCAGAACCACTGATGTAAATCTGACATGGGCAGATTTAGCACATAAAAATTAAAATGGCTATTTAGGATTTTGCACTTCAAAATATTAATTCAAACCCGATGAAATAGCTATAATTGCTCTATGGTTGGAATAATTGTCTTGCATGGGAGTTGGGGTGGAAAATAGCAATAGTAATATAGAAATTAATAAACTAATACTACAAATATAGTTTTTCAATTAATATAATTCTTTGATCTCACAAACCTTTGTTTTAAGTAATTTGGTCACTTCCACTTGTTCTTGCCTTTTCAGCTTCCACTTCTATCCCATTCTTTGTTTCCTTGTTTTTTCCTTCCCCTACCCCACATAAATATAGATTAGCAAGATCTTTGTCTACATCCCAAGACAAAATGAATTTTATTATTTATTATATTATTTATTATTGAGTTTTATATACCGCCGTACCCCCAAAGGGCTCTGGGCGGTGAACAACATAATTATACAACATACAATTAAAAACCCATTAAAATACACACAGCGGTCAGCATAATAAAACAGTGTCAGCAATAAAATTCTTATTAAAACCCTCCCAAAAGGGGGGGAAGGGTCCCATAGATGGGTCCAAGCAACAAAGACTAGCCAAACTCTACAACAATTTCTGTTCAATTTCCAACCCCATTTTGGAAATAAAATCATCCTGGTTTTCCCATTGGCAAACTATGCTAGTAAAAGAAAACCCTAGTTCTTTTGAGACATTATCATCACACATAGCTAGATCCTACCAATCATGGGAGTATGTGGTACCTGCAATTTTCCCAATACATGTGTTCACCATGAATGAGGGAAATATGCTTATTTACTGTGTACATATGGCCTCTATACTCATGAATGCAAACTCTGAAAAATCCAGTAGTTAGCTTATGAATATCAAAACTGTAAACACAAGAAATGCAGGATATACATATATTACATTAATTAATCTAAAAAGTTTCTAGTCTAGATCTAATATCAACATAATGTTCAAGTTGGACTGATAACCATATGTAAACAAGTATGTTTACTTATTTAAATTAATTAATTTGTATGTCACTTAGATTTATCTCAGAATCTTAAGGGTCACCACAATAATGCTAAAATAATCTAAAATATTTAGGGACAACATGAAGATACAGTAAAAACAGGAACATACAGTAAAATACAGTAAAAGAGGAACATACAGGCATCCTCAGAAAGTAAGTCCAGGGGCCTTCTGGAACGCAGTTTTCTCCAGATGACCTGGAGATAGAGAACCAACCTCATCTCCTGGGGGAAGAAGTTTCCACATCCCAGGGGCAGCATCTGAAAAAAATCCTCCCATGAATCTAATTTCAGACAAGCAGATTCCAACAGGAAAGCCCCATCAACTAATAGCAAGGTTTAGATAATTTGATACAAGAGATTATCCTTTAAATACTTGTGGAACCTTACCAGAAGGAATACCTTGAATTATGCTGTGAAATTAGTGTAACTTTATCAGAAAAGGTATGTTCACTACAACAGTAAGAACTCTCATTTTGAATAAAAGCAATGTCTTGTAGATCATATTACAGTAGTTTAATCTGAATATTAACAAGGAACACATGACTGTGATGAGATCAGCTTTTGGCAGGAACATCTGATGAACCAACCTCAACTGGAAAAAGACATTCCCGAGGTAATTTTGCCACTTCTCCATTCATGGTGGCAACCAGGAGTATCCCCAAACTAAGTACCTGCTCCCACATCAACCTTATAACAAATATACAATGCCTCCATTTTATCTGGTTTCAGTTTATTTGCCCATAAAAAGATTTTATTATCTGGAGATTTTCACCACTACCTGGATTTAAATGAAAATGAAAGCCATGATAGAAATTGGAGTTCTGCATCATCCATTTTTGTAGTAATATTTCTATGAGGTTTCATGCAAATGTTGAAGAGTAGGCAAGAAGAACCCTTGTAGAAACCCACAGACAGAACTAAATTCTTCAATTAAATTTTTTGAAGAAAAAACCATATGATTAAAAACAATGTAGAAAAAGGCCGATACTGGCCAGGAAGTCTGGGAAATAAGCAACGGTTAATGGTATCACAAACTGCTGAAAGATCCAGAAAAATCCATATATATATGGATTTTTGTTTCTGTTTCAACCCCCCAGATAAATATATATATATTTATATAATATATAAATATATATATATATATATTTATTTATTTATTTATTTATTTATTTATTTATTATTTGGATTTCTATACCACCCTATCCCCAAGGGGTTCTGGGCGGTGTACAACATAGAATCCCAATACAGTCAATCAAGGAGCACAGATCAAAGAGCAACAAACTCTTTCAGTTATCCATCCCCTGTCCCAGTGACATTATTCCAGTACTCATTTTTAAAAAGTAGCCAAAGATCTACAGATGACAGATCAAACATATGATGTACCTCTGTGCTTGTGATTATGATTCACTGGAACAGCCTCATGGTTGCTATGATGGTCATGTTCAAAAGTGACAGGGAGGGGGCTTCTACCAAATAGTTGGAAGTAGCTGCTAGATATTAGTGCTGAGAAGGTTCATCGGGTGGGGATGGAAATGGAAGAGTAATGAAGTATCTTAGTTTTGTTTATGACTTCCTTACTAGATGCAATATACAAAACATATAACAAACCAATACAATACTGGATTCATAACAACATTGCAAGTAGGGACTGAAGTCAAGCATCCTTGGCTAACCTGAGCAGGATAACAACTTTTTTTTATTAAAAAAACCCCCCGTTATAATACACTTTTCTATCAGCACCCAAGATTTTTTTTAAGTTGGAGAACAGCTTTTGTAAATAATGCCATGTCATAACAGATCCATTCATCTGAAACCTTAAAATTAAAAATGTCCTTTTCTCTATTGTAATTTGAAATTTTGCTAAACATTGAAATAGCAAAGTGTTCTCCAACCATTTCTTTTCTGGGAAATGTAATAAAGAGAATTCATGCATACAGTTAAGATAGTCTTGGAAATATATGTGGGTGTTAATTATTACAGAAGATTTTTTTTAAAGGAGAAGATCTTTGACCACATATTTCTTTTAAAAAGATATCTTTGAACTTGACTTTTGTGTTGGAGTTCACATGGGCTCTCTTCTAGTCTCTTTTGTACTTGCAAATGAGAAAGTCCTTTACTTTGACCTACATTACAACTACTTTTTAAAAAAGTATGACACTGACAACATGGCTTCTTTCTCATAGATGAGAAGGTAAAGTGAATAATATGTCACACTGTCACCTAGTAAACAAATATATTCATTACACATAATGAGCATGGCCCAAAGTTAAGTTCTTTGAGCTTCCACTAACTGCAAAGGAAGACAGTTAACCACTTTCCCCTTCATATTTGGTCACTGACCGTAAATAAAGTCATCTTCTTCTTCTTCACTTTCCCCTTCTTCCACTGAAATCAATGAATATTAAGAACTCTTAATTTCAGCTTGATTATGGCAGATTCCACACATGCCACTACAGCAGCTTCTCACTGGCATATATGATGCTGGTGGAGCCCTGGGGCTGTTCGTACGCTGAGGTGCAAGCGGCCCCAGAATGGCCATGGCCGGCAGAAGCACCTCTGCATGAAGGCTCCTCCGTTTTGTTTCCACACACTTACCTTCTCTCTCGGCGCAGCTCCACAGGGACAGGGAGGCACACTCATGCTATCAAATGTCAATTAAAGGTAACTCTGTACCTCATCAACAGAAGCTAAGACTTCTTGTCCAATGGTGTCTAAAACTGCCCATAACTCTCACTCACCAGTGCCATCCCAAGGAAACGATTACTTACAGACAGTATGGAGATCAGAAACTGAAAGCAGAAAGCATTGTGGTGCCAACAGAAATGACAAGACAGTTGCTTTAGATCTGAAAATCAAAGGTAGATTAATTGAGTTTCTTCCAATTTGGGACACTTTTGATTAATTACATTTTTAAATGCATGTTCACAAATTACAGATAAGAGATTCCAGTTAAAATGAAGGTTCTACTGAGGCTTGAGTCCTGGATCCTGTTAACTGAGAAATGAAATAACACACATTCTATAAGTTACTATTTTATTGTCATGTTAGATTCTATTACTCTTTCAAGATGTGTACAGGTGGACATTGTTTGACTTGCTGAGGTGCTATGAAAGCTTACTGAGTGTAATATATATACACACTCTTCTCTGTCAGGAGGGAGCTTATTGAGGGAGAGTCTGCTAATATGCAATAGAGACCAACAGTGTACAGCACTAGTTGTCACAATTCATTCTTGCTAGCATCTAAAGAGCAGTGTAGCAGCTTTTAAAATGTGGATTATCCCCTTAAAACTACTTAAGTGAATACATTTCTCACTGTTCTGTTAAAAATTAGAGGCAGAAAGTTCTCCTGAAGATTAGAGAAAGAAACAAGGCAGCCAACTGAGTTCAGTTTTGGATCACTTATATGTATTTCTCTTCAATGCTTCGTGATTGAAAAAAATAGCAGTATTCTGTTATTGATGCCACCCTCTGCTTAGGTGTCACCTGTATCTAGACTAAGAAAAAATGTTGCCAGTCCAACGAACAGAGATAACAACTCCAGCGAGGTATCTGTGTCAGTCTGCGGCAGCAAATAGATGCACACTTCATGTGTCTGACAAAGTGAACTCTGACTCATGAAGGCTTATGCTGGAATAAATTTTGTTAGCTTTTAACGGGGTATGGGATTTCTGTTTAATTTAACAACAGAGAGCCCCCTCCCTTATTTTACTTTGGGGATTTCAAAACCAGAAAGAGGGTTTTAAAAAAGCATAAGGGCAGAAGCCTGTAATGCTCATCATTGTGCAGAGATGAAGTGTTTTTTTTTCTTCTCAGGATGATGAAGGTAAAAGCCTAGAGGAACTCTAGGTACAGATCTTTTTCCAAACCAGAACATCTTAAGCACATCTCCTCTGAGAAACAGCATTGTGATTCTATTTCATGTTCAAGGTCACTAGAATAAAATAAATTTCGAGTTGTGGCTGAAACAGAAAAGGGTTAGCCTAACAACAACAAAAAATTAAATATGTCTCCGTTGCCTGCCAGTATTCTGACCCACCTTAGCAAGTAATCTGCAGTGACTTCTGCTTCTTCCCTTAATAATTCTAAAACCCTGTACAGGAAAGGGGCAATGGGAAGGAGAATCTGCCCATTATGTTAATTTTAAATAGCACATTATAACATTTCCCCTTCACAGACTCTCTGAATGGAAAATTCTCCAAGAACTCGTTTAAAATGGCAATTAAACATGCATTTATCTGTAGCTGCAGGAAGACCTTTGCTTCTTATATGTCATTCCTGAGTCTACAAACTGTTGCTACTCCATTTATTTAAGAATTTCTGCAAGGACATAAAGGACCAATAGGAGAGAATGATATAAAACAATAAAAGCAGAAGCATTTAAACATTGGTTAGCCAGCAGCATAGCATCCATTGAACTTTCTGACAAGAGTGATAGATAGATAACCTTTAAGGGCATGAGTTACAGAGTTTAAAATAAAATATAGACATTAAAAGGATAAAATACAGAGCAAAAATTAAGATCATTTGTTTATGACCATGAATAAAAACCTGGCCATTTGCTCTAGAGCAATCCTGGATTCATTGTTTAACAGATAAACAGTCTTCAGCTGGTCTAAGCTCATCAATAAAGTGGAGAGAAACTTTGTTCTGGCCCCATTATGAAGGGGGCAATAATTCAGAACATGATGTACAGCTTCTGCAGTTTTCAACGTGCAGATGCAGAAACGTTCACTATGGGGTGTATTGGAACTTCCATCCCTCAAAGAAGGAAGCACATTGCATCTGGCCAAAGTTATGGCATGTCGGTACTCCGGATCAGAAAGAGCAAACAGATATCTGGCTATGCCTAAGCGGCAGTAAAAGATACCAAGGGAAAGGGGAGAGCAGAGCTTTTTTGCATGGGCCATCAATTCCTGATGTTCTAATTCAAAAAATCTAGATTTTACAGTGGAGAACATCTCACTGGGGGTGGAGCATGGCTATATCATCTGGAAGTACGCCCAAGGCATGGAGCTTTACTTCTATGTGGGCCCACCATTCTATAGCATGCAGAAAAGTTAAAGCCCAGGCACTGAGGCTCAAGTCCTCATACCTGAAGCAAAGCTGAATCCAGTACTTGAACGTTGTACACCAAGCCCTGGTCTCCAGAAGATGTCCAGCTTCTAGGCATTAGGTAGTATAGGACACGGAGTGTGTCACACCAAATATTTTGTACAGAAAGGTGGATTGGATCGACTCAATATTTCTATTCCAGGATGGAATCCATAAGGAAACACCATATAAAAGCTGCGGGCAGACTTTTGCATTAAATGCTTTAAGGGCCGCAGAGAGAAATTGGTGACCCTTTCTGGAAAATAAATGCAAGATGGTATTGGATGTATTTTTACTGGTGGCAACTATTCTGTTCCTATGTGAGGACCAGCCTGCTCTATAGTGGAAATGTAAGCCCAGGTATTTAAAGAGTATTTCCCCATTCGAGTGACCAATTAGAAGGGCACCATGAACTTGCAAAAACCATGGTTTTCGATTTGGAATAGTTAATTTCAAGGTTGTTTTTACAGTATTCACCACACCTGGCTAGTAGTAGATTTTATCCCACTTTGGTCCATAATAACAAAATGGCATCATCTGCATAAAGCAAAAGAGATATCCTTGAATTGCCAAGATAAGGGCTGTGCATATCGTACCCTCTCAGAAAGTCTCCTGCAGGATCCTGCACTAAGTCTACTGAAGGATCAACAAGATACCTTAGCAATGTTAGAACTCAAAAAATAGAGACAATGATAAGGATTAGGGGTCTACAAGAAATGAAAAATGAAAATTTATTTAAACAAGTGTTATTGTTACTTAAAGAAGTGTGGAAATTACATGAGGGAAAGATAACTAAAGAAATAAGATTGTTCAGAGTTAACTCAAGAATAGCAAGGGAATGAAAACTGCCTAGAGATATTATTATTAACTGTACTAGAACATTAAGGAGAGATGAGATTTTGCAACAACATTCTAATAGGCCTTTATACTTGGAAGATCAGCAATTGATAATTCTAAAGGAAATTCTCGTTAGATTATTAATGAAGCAAAAAGGCTACACTTAACTAGTGGAACTGCTTAGATGGAAAAAGATTGCTTTCCAACGGATTTTCCCTGAAGGATTTACATTTCAACTTAATTCTAGGATCTATACCATTACTAACAACGATAAAGTGCAGGAATTTATAGAGATTAATAAAAATATGTTAATTTCATCAGGGCAATAATAAAAATTTATTTTATCTTTTATTTAACATAGTAAGAACATAAGAACATAAGAACAAGACAGCTGGATCAGACCAAAGTCCATCTAGTCCAGCTCTCTGCTACTCGCAGTGGCCCACCAGGTGCCTTTGGGAGCTCACATGTAGGATGTGAACGCAATGGCCTTCTGCGGCTGTTGCTCCCGATCACCTGTTCTGTTAAGGCATTTGCAATCTCAGATCAAGGAGGATCAAGATTGGTAGCCATAAATCGACTTCTCCTCCATAAATCTGTCCAAACCCCTTTTAAAGCTATCCAGGTTAGTGGCGATCCCCACCTCCTGTGGCAGCATATTCCAAACACCAATCACACGTTGCGTGAAGAAGTGTTTCCTTTTATTGGTCCTAATTCTTCCCCCCAGCATTTTCAATGAATGTCCCCTGGTTCTAGTATTATGAGAAAGAGAGAAAAATTTCTCTCTGTCAACATTTTCTACCCCATGCATAATTTTGTAGACTTCAATCATATCCCCCCTCAACAGCCTCCTCTCCAAACTAAAGAGTCCCAAACGCTGCAGCCTCTCCTCATAGGGAAGGTGCTCCAGTCCCTCAATCATCCTTGTTGCCCTTCTCTGCACTTTTTCTATCTCCTCAATATCCTTTTTGAGATGCGGCAACCAGAACTGGACACAGTACTCCAAGTGCGGTCGCACCACTGCTTTATATAAGGGCATGACAATCTTTGCAGTTTTATTATCAATTCCTTTTCTAATGATCCCCAGCATAGAGTTTGCCTTTTTCACAGCTGCCATGCATTGAGTTGACATTCCCATGGAACTATCAACTAAGACGCCTAAATCCCTTTCCTGGTCTGTGACTGATAGCACTGACCCCTGTAGCGTGAATGTGAAGTTTGGATTTTTTGCCCCTATGTGCATCACTTTACATTTTGCTACATTGAACTGCATTTGCCATTTCTGAGCCCACTCACCTAATTTATCAAGGTCCGCTTGGAGCTCTTCGCAATCCTTTGTGGTTCTCACCACCCTACATAATTTGGTATCATCTGCAAACTTGGCCACCACGCTACCCACCCCTACTTCCAGGTCATTTATGAATAGGTTAAAGAGCACTGGTCCCAAAACGGATCCTTGGGGGACACCACTCCCGACATCTCTCCATTGTGAGAACTTCCCATTTACACCCACTCTTTGCTTCCTGTTTCTCAACCAGTTTTTAATCCATATGAGGACTTCCCCTCTTATTCCTTCATTGCTGAGTTTTCTCAACAGTCTCTGGTGAGGAACTTTGTCAAAAGCTTTTTGGAAATCCAAGTAGACAATGTCTACTGGTTCCCCCTCATCCACATGTCTGTTTACACCCTCAAAGAACTCTAGTAAGTTTGTAAGACAGGATTTGCCTCTGCAAAAGCCATGCTGACTCTTTCTCAGCAGGTCTTGCTTTTCTACATGTTTTATAATTTTATCTTTAATGATAGATTCTACTAATTTACCAGGAACAGATGTCAAACTGACCGGCCTGTAATTTCCCGGGTCCCCCCTAGATCCTTTCTTAAAGATTGGTGTGACATTGGCCATCTTCCAGTCTTCAGGGATGGAGCCTGATTTCAGGGATAAGTTGCATATTAAAGTGAGAAGATCAGCAATTTCATGCTTGAGCTCTTTAAGAACTCTTGGGTGAATGCAATCTGAGCCAGGGGAATTGGTAACATTTAGTTTAGCAATGGCTGCCAGAACTTCTTCCTTGTCTACCACTATCTTCGCTAGTTCCTCGGATTCACCTCCTAAGAAGCTTGGTTCAGGTGCAGGAATGTTCCTCACCTCCTCTTGGGTGAAGACAGATGCAAAGAATTCATTCAGCTTCTCTGCGATCTCCCTGCCATCTTTTAGCACACCCTTTGTTCCTTTGTCATCTAACGGGCCTACCGCTTCCCTTGCTGGCTTCCTGCTTTTGATGTACTTGAAGAACGGTTTGTTGCTGGTCTTGATGTTCAAGGCCATGCGTTCCTCATAATCCTTTTTTGCCTCCCTTACAGCTAACTTGCTTCTCTTTTGCCACCATTTGTGTTCCCTCTCATATTCTTCATCAGCCAAACTGGACTTCCATTTTCTAAAAGACATTTTCTTTTTTTTTTGATAATTTCCTCAACCTCTCTTGTTAACCATGGTGGCTTTCTTTTGGACTGGGTGCTGCCTTTTCTAACCTGTGGAACACATTCCAGCTGAGCTTTTATTACTGTGTTTTTAAATAACCTCCAAGCATCCTGGACAGTTTTGACTCTCTTGATTTTCCCTTTCAGCTTCCCGCCAAGACTCATCCCCCTCATTTTTTGAGAAATTTCCCTTTCTGAAGGCGAATGTAACTACATTAGTAGTTGCCACTTGTTCGCATGCTGAGATACTGAATCTGACAGCATTGTGGTCGCTGTTCCCTATCGGCTCAACAACACTGACTTCCTGCACCAGGTCCGGGGTCCCACATAGAATTAGATCTAGGATCACCTCTCCCCTGGTTGGTTCCACAACCATCTGCTCTAAGCCACAGTCATTTAGCATATCCAGGAATGCTCTCACCTTACTATGACCTGAACATGCATTTTTCCAGTTTATATGGGGATAGTTAAAATCACCCATTACCACTACATTTTTGTTTTTGTTGGCCTCTCTAATTTCTTTTTCCATCTCAGAATCCTCTTGTGCACTTTGGTCAGGGGGACGATAATATATTCCTAATATTAAACTGTCCTTCACACCTGGTATTGATATCCACAGTGATTCTGTAGGGGAACCAGCTCCCCTTGCATTGTCTATTTTATGTGATACTATGCTCTCTTTGATGTAAAAGGCAACTCCACCCCCAATGCGCCCTGTCCTATCCTTCCTAAAGAGCCTGTAGCCTGGTATAACAGCATCCCACTGGTTCTCCTCATTCCACCATGTCTCTGTAATGCCCACAATATCAAAGTCCTCCTTCAAAACTCTGTACTCTAGCCCCCCCATTTTAGGTCAAATGCTTCTACTATTAGCATAGAGACACCTGTATACTCTGTCTCTGTCCTTAACCTGGGATTTATGTGCTTTACCCTCAAGTCTTTTGTAGACACTATCCCTTGTCACATGCACAGTCTTAGTTTAAATATATTTAATTATCTGTAACAATATGCAGTGTAAAATAAGATCATGGAATGTTAATGGTACGAATAGTGTGATGAAACGGAAAAATAATAAATAATAATAATTAATAATAATAAATGTTTAATGACTTAAAGGGAGAAAATTCTTCTGTAGTATGTTTGCAAGAAACTCATATTAGGCAAGGAGAGGAAAATATATTTAGAACAGTAAAATAGGAACCTTGTTTCATTCAGGTTATAGTACAAAGAAAAGAGGTGTGGCATTTTATGTAAAAGATTATTTGAAACCTAAGGAAGTCTATAATGATTTGGAGTGAAGATATTTGCTGGTTGAAATTCAGTGGCAAAACATGATCATTATGGTAATAGGGGTTTATGCACCAAATGTAAATAAGAAACGGTTCTATAAGAAGTTGCATGCTCAAATAGCAAAATTTCCTATGGACTTATGGATATTACTAGGTGACATGAATGGCATAGTTGAATCTGAGAAAGACACAGATAAAGACATGCAGCAACCTCAAAATAAAAGGAATAGTAATAAATGACCTATTTCATTCTTTAAGCTAGTAGAAGATTAAAGATATTTGGAGGAAACTAGAGGGAGAATCTGCAAAAGAATAAACTTTTTACTTTGCAAGGCATGACACAACTTCAAGGCTAGATATGATCTGGGTGTCCACTATTCTTTTGGTACAAACAATGACAATGTGTATAAAACCTTGAACAATCTCAGATCATACTTCATTGTCATGAGAATGGGGTAGAGATTATGGTAGGCTTTACTGGAAGATGAAAGATTGGATTTTGGGAAACAAAGAATGCAAGGAGAATGTTAGACAGGATCTTAAAGAATTTCAGAAAATTAATATTAACTCTGTAAGAGATAGGGGAGTTTTGGCCACCATGCTAACTACCCCTACTTCCAGGTCATTTATGAATAGGTTAAACAGTGCCGGTCCCAAAACGGATCCTTGGGGGACACCACTCCCGACATCTCTCCATTGTGAGAACTTCCATTTATACCCACCCTTTGCTTCCTGTTTCTCAATCAGTTTTTAATCCATAGGAGGACTTCCCCTCTTATTCCTTGACTGTTGAGTTTTCTCAATAGCCTCTGGTGAAGAACTTTGTCAAAAGCCTTTTGAAAATCCAAGTAGACTATGTTCACTGGTTCCCCCTTATCCACATGCCTTTTTACACCCTCAAAGAACTCTAGTAAGTTTGTAAGACAGGACTTGCCTCTGCAAAAACCATGCTGACTCTTCCTCAGCAGGTCTTGTTTTTCTACATGTTTTATAATTTTATCATTAATGATAGATTCTACTAATTTATCAGGAACAGATGTCAAACTGACTGGCCTGTAATTTCCTGGGTCCTCCCTAGATGGTTTCTTAAAGATTGGTGTGACATTGGCCATCTTCCAGTCTTCAGGGATGGAGGCTGATTTCAGGGATAAGTTGCATATTAAAGTGAGAAGGTCAGCAATTTCATGGTTGAGCTGGATCCTGCCTGGTGGAACACTCTCCCTCCAGCTGTCCGGGCCCTGCGGGATCTTGGTGAATTCCGCAGGGCCTGTAAGACTGAGTTGTTCCACCGGGCTTTTGGGGAGGCCAGCCGCTGAGATGCCCCCACCCTCTTGTTCTCCTTACATCAGGGGTCCCTTAACACCAATAGGACTCACCGTTCTCCCCTCCCTGGGAGGATTTTGATAAGAGTTTTCTGCTGGACGTTGTTTTTACTATATTACCCACTGTTTTTAATTGGTTTTTAGTATATTGAAGCCAGTGTTATATTTGTCTGTAACTTATTTATTTGTATTTAGTCACTTGCTTCACTTATTTTGGTTGTATTTTGTGATGAATTTATGTTGTGCACCACCCAGGGCCCTCTGGGAGGTAGAGCGGTATATAAAAATAAATGAATGAATGAATGAATGAATGAATGAATGAATGAATGAATGAATGAATGAATGAATGAATGAATGAATGAATGAATGAATGAATGAATGAATGAATGAATGAATGAATGAATGAATGCAACCTGGGCCAGGGGATTTGGTAGAATTTAGTTTATCAATGGCTGCCAAGACTTCTTCCTTGTCTACCACTGTCTTCCCTAGGTCCTCAGATTTGCCTCCTAAAAAGCATGGTTCAGGCACTAGAATTTTCCTTACCTCCTCTTGGGTGAAGACAGATGCAAAAAAATTATTCAGCTTCTGCGCAATCTTCCTGTAATCCTTCAGCACACCTTTTATTCCTTCTTCATCTAACAGGCCTACCGCTTCCCTAGCTGGCTTCCTACTTTTGATGTACTTGAAGAACTGTTTGTTGCTGGTTTTGATGTTCACAGCCATGCTTTCCTCATAACGCTTTTTTTGCCTCCCTTACAGCTAACTTGCTTCTCTTTTGTCACCATTTGTGTTCCTTCCACTTTCTAAAATACATCTTTTTTCTAATAATTTCCTCAACCTCCCTTGTTAACCATGGTGGCTTTCTTTTAGACTGGGTGCTGCCTTTCCTAACCTGTGGAACACATTCCAGCTGAGCTTTTATTACTGTGTTTTTAAATAACCTCCAAGCATCCTGGACAGTTTTGACTCTCTTGATTTTCCCTTTCAGCTTCCCGCGCACTATCCCCTTCTGAAGGTGAATGTACCTACATTAGCATTTGTCTCTTGCTTGCACGCAGAGATACTGAATCTGATAGAATTGTAGTCGCTGTTCCCTAACGGCTCAACAACACTGACTTCCTGCACCAGGTCCTGGGTCCCACATAGAATTAGATCTAGGATCACCTTTCCCCTGATTGGTTCCACAACCAGCTCCCCCATTTTAAATCGAAGGGTTCTACTATTATCATAGAGACACCTATATACCCTGTCTCTGTCCTTAATCTGGGATTTATGTGCTTTGCCCTCTAGCCCTTTGTAGACACTATCACTTATCACCTGCACATTGCTATGTTCCACGTGTGTATATGGTTGATTTTGAAAAACCTTCCTCTCTGCATCCCCATAGATACTGTATTC
This sequence comes from Sphaerodactylus townsendi, assembly GCF_021028975.2. Classification (NCBI taxonomy): domain Eukaryota; kingdom Metazoa; phylum Chordata; class Lepidosauria; order Squamata; family Sphaerodactylidae; genus Sphaerodactylus; species Sphaerodactylus townsendi. Next base: position 61,776,356 of record NC_059431.1, read on the forward strand.
TGAACTGAAGTCACCTCAGCTCCTGTCAGCTTTCCCCCAGGGATCAGTTTAAAAGCTGTTTTGCCACCTTTTTAATGTTGAGTGCCAGCAGCCTGGTTCCTTTTTGTTTAAGATGAAGCCCATCCCTTTTGTACAGACCTGCCTTGTCCCAAAAGGTTCCCCAGTTCCTAACAAATCTGAAACCCCCTGCCTTACACCACCTTCTCATCCACGCATTTAGAATCTGTATCTCTGTTTGCCTAGCTCGCCCTGCATGTGGAACAGGTAGCATTTCAGAGAATGCCACGTTGGGGGTCCTGGACTTCAACCTATTACCAAGTAGCCTAAATGTAGCCTCTAGAACCTCCCGGCTACATTTCCCAATGTCGTTGTTCCCAATGTGGACCACAACTGCTGATTCCACTCCAGCACTGTCTATTTGTGTGAGAATAACTTGAAGATGCTATAAAGAACCTATCTGACTCCTGAGTAGTTATCGAAAATTAATAAAAACTGTTCCCCAGTGTGCTGGAAGTGTAGTCAAAAGGTTGGAATGTTTCAACATGCTTGGTGGGAATGTGAAAAGGTAAAAGGCCTTCTGGATGCAAGTTCATCGTCAAGGTACAACAATTGTTGAGCATCATTTTCCATTGACATCAATTATATATTTGTTGAGTCCAGTTTTATCAAATAATGAGATTCCACATAATTATGAACATTTACTCTATCATATGGCAGCAGCTGCCAGAATTGTACTTGCACGTCTGTGGAAAGCTGGGAGATCATTCTTAATATAACAATGCATAACACCGTCCAAAGTACCCTAACAACATAATATAGCATCACAATCTTCAGTAATTACATCATCACACATGACAGTAAAAAACATCCTAATAGCAAAAAAACATATTATAGCAAGGTTAGCATAATACAACCCTAGGAAAACCAGATAACACCTACCTATCAAAATCTAATTACTACTGCCGAAAAGTTTATCACTACCTACTTTAACCAGTAATACAATTTGCTACCAAAACTATACCTTGTCTAAGAAAACTACCTAAATATCATCACATGACAAAAAATCAAGAACTACAGTAAAGCATCCTACATCAAAAATCCTACTACCTCAGAATTAGCTAATTACTTGAAAACAATGTCCAACAGATCCACCTCTGTCGCAGCCATGTTTTTGCTGGCATGCCCAGTTTCTGTTTCCGAGTCAGAGTAAGACGATAGTAAGAGTTCCTTGGAGGTTGTTTGAGTGCTTGAGTCAGAGTTCTTTGGAGGTTGTTTGGGGTCCCCTGTTGCTGGTCCCCACTGCTGCTGCTGTGTTTTCAGGGACCCCTACCACTAGTCCCCACCTCTGCAGCTGTGTCCCAACCCTGCATGGGAGACTCCTCACTTTGTATGGGGGACCCTGCCACGAGTCCCCACCACTGTCAAGGCTCCCCTAGGGTCAGAACAGACATTTTCTGGTACAGCGCACTCATTTGCTCACAGGCAGCTCTGTCCAGGTCTGCCCAGCCAGCTGTCATCTAGCGGTTTCAATTGGGTATTGCCGAGGTATCTCTGTCACCAATCCCTCTTGCCTAGCATATCCAGGAATCTCCGCGGTGTCTCTTGGTTCAAAACCGCATTGTCTGGGCTGCCATTCATCGAATCCAGAACTAACTGCAGATGCCTTCCACAGATAAGTTGGGCCATTGCAACCCAATCCAATTCAAAGTCCTAAGCCTTTTGGGAGTCCATAAAATTGAACCCCTATAAGCAAAGTTTACCAAGCCTGGATGCTATTACCAGGAAGGCCTCCTGGAGCCACCTTGACAGTCTGGTGCCTCTATCTTCAAAAATGTGCAGCCTGCTTACACACTCAGAAATTCCCCATTGACTACAATGGAGCCAAGGCACTGCAAAACAGAAAATCTGGGCAATTTCCTGGGGTGCCTGTCAGGGGTACCAAAGTGGCAGCAAAGCTAGTGGCACCAAAATTTCAGGGTCTCATATGGCGACTGTCCTTATGATACCCCTTGAGTTTGGTGAAGTTTGGTTCAGGGGGACCAAAGTTATGGACCCTCAAAGGGGTAGCCCTCAACTCCTGTTGGCTCCCATTGGAAACACTGGGGGATGGGGTCACCACTTTTAGTGGTCCATAACTGTCCCCCTGAACTAAACTTCACCAAACATGGGTGGCATAATCAGGACAGTCTCCAGATGATACCCTGAAGTTTTGGTATTGCTAGCTTTAAAAATGCACCCCTTGCAGGCCAAAACGTAAAAAACACCAAAAATACCCCCCCCCCAAAAAAAGCCTGAATGCCTTGCATTCAGATTTGTTCATATTTGGGCAGGACATATTCAGCCAATTTTGGCCCGAATTCGCCCAGATTCAGGCCAAATCTGGTATTTGTTGCACCCGATCTCCAAGCCTAATCATTCCTGCTTTTAAGAGTTGATTGCCTTAACTGAGTAAAAACTAAATACCTTTAAAGGAATAATTCTGTCAAAGTGTGTGATAGGGACCATGGTTAACAGCCTGAGTGCTGGGAGAAAGCAATTATGCACTAACCAAGTATACTGATGGGTTGGGTTTGTAGGAGGACCAAGTGAAGGTCATATAAACTAGAATAGGAATATCTTCTAGGTACAGAAGAGTTCCAGTGTGCTAGTGGGTCTGGGGTATAGGGATTTGTTTTAAGTTTATCTCAGTGGAGAGTTTATATTTTATTTTTGAGGGTTTATCTAATGGGAGGACTAAGTAAGTGTACTGTGGATAAGTACCTAGTGTATGTTAGGGCTCTGTGTTTAGAAAGCATAACCCAGTATCATCTAAGATAAAGGTACTGTATAAACTGGGTAACATCTATGAAACCAGCATCTAAGCTGAACCATAACTGAGTAATCTTAAGTGTTTGCTGAAGAAATGAAAAACTCTAAACCTCTGTGCCAAGTTGTGTAATTTGTGTGTGTGTGTGTGTGTGTGTGTGTGTGTGTGTGTGTGTGTGTGTGTGTGTGTGTGTGTGTGTGTGTGTGTGTGTGTGTGTGTGTGTGTGTGTGTGTGTGTGTGTGTGTGTATTTATATATGTCGCCTCCTGCCTTCTTTGCCTGAAAGGGAATAAAAAGTTAAAGGGAAGTGTAACAGGACTGAGGGAAGTGCCTTCTTGTCACCAAACACTTAATTCTGGAGCAGCTCAGTCCCTGAAGGGAAAAATGTAGGAAAATCTGACAAGCTTGGTCAGTGAGTGGTTTCCCAAGTTGAAGCATTATAGAAAGTGAAGGAGCTGTCATACCAACACCCCCTTATGCATCACTGAAAACTCTATGATTTATTCTGGTTTTCCCCAGAAGTAATATCATGCCATAGGCCTGATGGTCATTTTAAAAAAATCTCCAGCTTCTCACAGATGAAAAACAGGAAGTGGAAGTGAGGGGATTCCCAGCCTAGATGGTGATTGGCAACTCTAACTGCAACATATCATACAATAAAAAATAGTACCTTAATGCACAACCCTCTAAATGGCAATTTCCTCACAATCATTTTCACTAGGCTTCCTTCAAAGGTTACTACAGAAGTATTGCCATATAGTGATGAGTTGTAAAACATACATTTAGATAAAACATTCTGAAGAAGATTCTAAAATGACTTTCTGTTTTGCAACGCTTTGCAGTTTAGCTTTCTGCTTGTTCCTTCAACACTTAACACTTTGCTTTTTTTGCCAAAGCTTTTATAAAAAAAGATGAGATCTAAAAAAGTAATGTAATAGCTTGAATTGGATTGCCAGACACAAAGTCTCCAGGTAGCCAGAGCTCTAACGCATATATTGTGTTTTGTAACCCAAATGTTTGTCTCCAATGAGATTCAGGTAAACAGGTTTCTGAAAGGTCAGGGGAAAGGTTATTTCTATCACAGAATTTGGAAGGAAATTTCATTTAATGTGAAGATGCTAGGCTATTCTTTATTGTGATTCTAAGGTTATCAGAATGGACAATATTATAAGGACAAGCCAGCTATCCTGAAATGTTATCTGAAATGGTTTCAGACAGAGAGAAAGTGGTTGTAGCTTACTTTATCTAGTGGCTACTTTTTCAGATACTAATCAAGGCTATATAAAATTACTTATGTTCCCTCAGTGTCTAATGGCAATTACTACTATGGTTTCTGCCAAAGCATGCGTCTGTCCTGGGTCCTAGCAAGAAAGAAGCCAACCAGTTCAGCTGTAAAAGAGAGAAGAAAAGGGTTGAAACAAGCCAATGCCAATCATTAATTCCACTTGAAAAGTCACCTTGTACTCTGCATTTCCTGACCAGTCAGCTCTGACTCTTAATCCCACATATACAAGTGGTGGCATTGCAAAGATTTCTGTTTACAAAATGGTGAGGAAAATCTACTTTGCAAATTCTCAACAGCTAATCTGCATTGCCAGTAACATTCAAAATCCATGTATCTCACAAGTGTGGGCCAACCTGTTGGATATCTAAATATGCAGGTTTCCTCCACTCTTTGTGGAATCCCTATATTGGCAGAAAAACATTAAGTTTCAGGGGAAAAAATTACATATTGGTCAGGGTTAACTCAAGTGGTGGGATCCTAATGATGTAGCCACTAGTTGTCCCCCTGTCACCCACTTACCTGGTTGCTGCACCTCCCTTTTTGACATTGGGGCAGGGGAAGGTAAGGGAAGGTGGCGGCGGCGGCTGCAGCTTGGCCTGCATGCTGCTGGAATGGCCCCCTAGTCATGAAGGAGATGGGCTTCTTTCACTGGCAAGCTGTGGGAGGTGGTCAGTCTTGGAGTGGGTCGCATGCCTGGGGGGTGGCTGCGTGGGCCAGGGGGCCTTTCTCCGGCACTGGTCAGGAGACCCGGGTGAGCAGCAGCTGCCAGAGGCCCCCATGTGGGACTGGCCGGCTGCAGATCAGGACATGCACCAGTGATGTGGCCTTCGGGCCAGTGATGTGACTTTCGGAGGAGGCCTGCTTGTGCCTGGCTGCTCCAGGTCTCTTAAAGAACCCTTGCTCCCCTTCCCCTGGGAGAGGGAAGAACAAGGGTTTCAGTGCTTCAGAGCAGCCAGATGCTCCAGGCCTCTGAAAGCCCTCTTGTTCCCCCTCCCTGGGAAAGGGAAGGACAGGGCTTTTAGCACTTCAGAGCAGCAGGCTACTCCAGGACTCTGAAAGCCCCCTCCCCCTCTCCTGGGAAAGGAAGTATGGGGCTTTTAGTACCTCAAAACAGCTTGGCGGCAAGGCGGCAGGCTGCTCTGAAAGCCCACTCACTCCACCTCCCCTGGTGTGGTGGGGTTCATTCAGCCAGTTTGCCAAACTACACAAAAAACTAGCTACCAGTTCTGCTGAACCACTGCAAACTGGCTGAATTCCCACCACTGGTTAACCACCTCAAAACAATAATGTTATCTGCACATGCTCAGATTGCTTACATGAGAAACCAACACAGCAGCTTCTGGGTGATGACATGGTGGCTCCTGAAGCCCCTATTGGCAGCTGCTGACTCTGCTCTGGTTGGTTCTGATGGCTCCCAGCTGCTGGGAATCCTACCATCAATGCAGGAGATCCAAGGGACTCTGCTGCAAAAGTAACACCTCCTTGAGATCCTGCCATCTGCCAGGAGACTCGCTGCTACTGCAGCTGAAGAAGAGGACATGATAAGGAGAGGAATGGGGAGAAAGTGAGATAAAGGGGAAGGGGAAGAGAATTAGGAGACTGACAGTTGAATCCAGATATTTATCCAGGTACTGCTTTCATTTAAGGGAACTCTCTGCCTCCTCCTTACACACATACATGCAGGATGTACATGCATTCACTGAAACATGTATACAGGGCTGTCTTTAGCCAGTGAAAATTTTTCTGTTTTGTTTGGTGTTCCATCAACAACTCTCATTCACCCTCCTTCTGGTTTATGAATATATGTGTCCGTATGTTTGTATTTTATTGAATTGTTTTTATTTTTGTACGTGTGTTTTTTAAAATTAGTGTTAATTAGTGTTGACTACCAACTCAGTCTAGCCAAGTACCAGTTTGCATTGCATTTTTACAGAGGCCGTTTCCACACGAAGGCGGAAACGGCCGGGTCGGCATTTCCGACGCCGACCCAACGCCGCTGGGACTGTCCGCACGGACGGTCCTGGGAACAGCCGGGCAGCCGGTGCCACGGAGCGCCGGCGCCCGGCCGACCCGGCATGTCCCCGGGCCTCCGGCACGTCGCCGAGGCCTGGGGACATGCCCCCCTGGCCCTGCGCGCCTGCTCCAGCGGCGCCAGGGCAGAGGCGTGATCCCCAGGCCTCGGGCTGTGCGCCGGAGGCCCGGGGACAAGGTAAGTGCTGTGTGGGGGAGGCGTCGTGAAGCCACTGCCGCTTGCTCGGCAGCGGCTTCACGACGGCGTTTCCCCAAAAAGAGCACTTCCCAGCACTCTGGGAAAACGCCGGCTTCAGGCCAGGCGGGCGGCGCGAGGGCGGCGCAGCTGCATTGCAGCTGCGCCCCCCCGTGCGAATGGCGGCCTGGAGACAGCGTTTTTGCCATCTCCAGGTCGCCATTTAATGCCCGTGCGGAAACGGCCATAGACTTTGCAAGATACATAATTAAACGAAGCATTATTGGTTATGGCTTCCTACTGCATATTCACTGAGTATTCAGGGATATGTAGATATCTAATGCTGAGGAGCAATTATTTCCAATAGAACAGGTAATGCAGTTTGGGAAGAAGGAGGTTCTGAAGGACATTGTTCTCCCCACTTTTGATGGCTATTGCTGACTCAGTTAAAGCTTGGTGTCATTCTGGATCCATCAAAATTACTGAAAAAGCAAGTTAATGCAACCCAAAAAAAATATTTCTACCAACTCAGTCTAGCCCCAAATATGGCCTTTTATTTTGATACAACTGATCTGGCCACGTGGATCCATGCCACAGTAACATCGGCTAGTGTAATGCACTATACTTTGGTCTCCCCTCAGAATCAATTCAGAAACTCCAACTAGTCCAGAATGCTGCAGTTCAGATATTCTTGGACAGTAGAAGAGCATGCATATTAATTCTATTTTGCAGTCACTGGATCGACTTCTCATTTGTTATTGAGGTCCATTTAAGATACTATCACATATAAAGCTCTTCGTGACTTTGGTCCCACTTATCTATGGGACCATTTCTCCCTTGATGTTCCACTATGACTGCTTTGCTATAACTTTTATTGTCCCTCGCCATTTATTCCTTATCTATTCCAGATCTATTCTCTCACAACTGTCTATATCCTAGGACTGTGTGTGTTCTGCTGTTTTTATTGTGTTCTTGTGTAGCCACATTTTATACCTTAATAAAAATTGTTAACTTTATTCGCTCTCCTACAGATATCTCCTATGGAAAGCTAACTCTTATATACATAGGCAAGATTTTACATTGCCCTGTCTTTTGCAAAGCCATGAGTCTGCTACAGCTAATTTTCCCACACTAAAAGAAAGACTTCCCACCACTTTGGGTAACACCACAGTGGCAAGCCAGATTCCCCAGAAGACTCCACATGCAAGGATACAAATGCCAAAGGGTCTCCCTATTGATTTTTATTCCCCATCAACGGATACTTAGTGGTTATTGCCCTTGAACATAGAAATTCAATGTAGCCCTTGCATCTATTAGCCACTGATTAACCTATTCTCTACTAATTTGTTTATTCTTCTATTCAAAACTACCTATGACAATGGTTGCACAGTATTCCAAGGCAAATGTGTTCTACAAGTTAGCCATATTTTATGCAATGAAATGCTTTCTTTCTTTCTCTCTGAATGTTTCCCCCCTTAGAGTGCTGAGGTATCCATAATAGTTTTGTCTGTATCATATGAGGCCTTGTGGCCAATACTGGAAGATAAATGCTTTAATTGTGCTTGGAATTTAAATGCTGTTAATATAAGATATTATAGTATATAAAATGCATGTTCATTCAAACTCCAGTCAGTGTTTTGCATTTGAACACTGTATTAAAGGTGAGGAGAATTTGATGGTATGTAAAATGGGTCAACACAAGGAAATATTTTAAAAGGGTATTTGGAGACTGGGTCCCTGTTTAGGACTGGCTGACTGACTGGTTTAGAACAAATGATCCCCAAAGGTTAAAATAATGATCTAAGGGGGAAAAGAATTAAAAAACAAAAAATTATTTGAATGTACAAGAAAGTATCTTCCACCAGCTAGATTTACTGAAAGTAGACCCTATATCTTCATGAAAGTAACATCCATGCATTTTAAGTTATATGAACCCTTTTTGCTTTGAGAATGATGAATTTAGTCCCAGTTGTGTTCGCCTTTTAAAATGTAAATATTCTAACAAAAGGTGGCTGAAAAGATATTCATGTGATAAAATGATTTGCATTATCTGTCTTCAGAAAAAGAAAAGATTAAATAAATGCTCCTTTCCCTGCAGTCAGTGGCAGAAGTGAAGCATATTCTTCGGAGGAAGAAGCTAGTTAGAGGAAGGTTATGTGGAATGACTCCTGGCAGACAAGGCTCCCTGTTCCCCTTTCTCTCTTTTCTCCTCATTTGAAATTCATGAAGATGAAGTGCTGCTTTTGTTTCCCCGTCTCAGAGATGAGCCCCACTACTCTTGCCAAAAGCAAGCTAACACAGCATAATTGTTTTTCATCTAAATTGCATGTCCAACCTGCTTAGCCTTCAAAGAACATTGATGATACAGCTTTGATACCCAACTGCGGACGAACAAAGTACAGGGCACACACGCAGATGGTCATGATGAGAATTTTTAATCATCACTTTATCTCTTAGTGTGTTGATGAAACAATTGGGGTGGGGGGAGAAGCCAAGTGGGAGAGAAGGAAGCGGAGGGGAGGAGGATGTGAAAAGGAGGAATATTCATGAGACTAAAGTGGCTCTTGTTCTCATTGAGACAGCCTTTTCAAAATAAACAAGGAAATCAGCAGTTTGGGGGGGAAAGATTCCCTGATGTGGTTTTTAATCTGTTACACTCCCATACAATAGAAAGGGTTACAAAATGAAGGAGAATAACCAGTGAAGACAAAGGATGCTGTCTATCCTTATCAAGAGATTCACTGTTTATTTAAGCACAAAAGCAAATTTAGATTATACAATAATGTGATTATTATATTGGGATTGGGTGATTCCTAGTCCTAAATCCAACAGGCTATACAGCTGGCTCCAGTGGCTCTTTTACATGGGTAAATTGTTCACATGATAAATTAGATTTTACTGTTACGATATCTACATGCAGGTCTACAACTGAACAGTTTTATTACTCTGTCCATTGGTTTTATTGTGTCTATTCTTAGTGAAACAATTTCATTTTTACCTATGTAAAATGTCATATAAGCTCTGAAGAGGCTTGTGTGAGCTAAAGAAAATAACCAAGGAGTTATTTGAATCCATTCACAGAGGTGGGAAGGCACAGCAGGGGAAAAAAAACCATGTGGTTTTCATTATTGATTGTTGTACTCGATTGTGGAATCTGGAGCAAAGACAAAAGGCCTGGTTCCACTTTACCATTTCGTTCCACTTAATTTAATTCTTCTTAGTCAGTTTTGGCTATTGTTTTCTAAGAACATTTCCTAAGCTACACAGAGGAGGGGGAGAAGAGACAGCCATGCTTTTGCCTGTCATATGGATCAAATGTTTGGATGTGGTACTTGTGTTATTCCTGCTGCTTTCTGTACTTGTATCACTGCATACCCAGCAACGTCAACTAAAATGATTTGTGTGCTGATGTACGGAGGCTCGCTTATTCCAATTACACCACAAACTCATTTTCTTTGTGGAATGAACTTGGCTGCAGCCCAATTTATTAAGCATAACAAAGGGAGCTGGGCAAGCATAAGGGGTATATCTAGTGGTGGGATTCAAATCATTTAACAACTGGTTGTTTACAAGCACCATTTTAACAACTGGTTCACAACCAAAGAGTAGGTGCGAGCCACTGAACTCCACCACTAAAGGCATATCCATGGCTGCTTGGGCCATTAAAACTGAAGGCTGGCACAATCCCCAAGCCCAGTGTTGGGGAATTGGGACACAACTTACTAAGAATACTTATCTGAGTATGGGCCCAGTAGGTCAGCACTCCTTGCACTACTTATGGGGTTGTGGGTCCCTAGGCAAGAGCCTCCACAAAACACATTCCATGGAGCCTGCCCCATTCACAGACCCCTTATTGAGGACCCCAGCTGCAGGAAGTTCCAGCAAGCATGCTCGGCTTCCCCAGAAGAGATGTACTCTATGTCCATACCTGCCACTGAGCTGGAAAACCAGCTCCTGCCACAGCTTCCTAAGCCCAGAGCCACTGACATAATGAGGACTGGATGGCGTGCAACCACACTTCCATGCCCCACTTGGAAAGATGTACGCTGTTGGGCCAAAAATATGCTGCCCGATTATGGGATATTTTACCCTGCAGAATAACTTCTTCACCAGACTCCCATACCACTTGGGCTGCAGCCCTGCATACTTCCAGCCTGACCTGGCCAACTTTACCAGGACTTCTTGCATCCTGCCTTCTCAGCAGATCAGATCAGAACAACCTCAGCCACCTATGTAACTCTCGTGAGACATCAGGCTTGGCAGCAGAACACTCTCTCATGCTGGGATGTCAATTTTTTCCAAACTCATGGACTACAGCATGAGGTGAGCCAAAATGCAAAATTGCAACCTGAACCAGTGGCAGCAAGGAGTCCTACTTCATTCCCTGATGGCCTAGAGCCAGGTCATATCCGTGAGGACATCCATTTAAAATGATTTCAAGGCCCCGGCCAGATCCTGCAGCATACTTCTGGTCCAATCTACTATGCTGTGACCTAATATCCACATGCAGGTCTGCTGGTCCACTGAAGCGAAAGGGAACAAAATTAAAGAATGAGATGAGATCAGACATATGCCCTGTAGGTTAGCGAGCCCAAAGGCCAACGGACCAACTTTGGTCTAGGGAGAGGCCATTATCATTATTGGCTGCTTCAATGCGGAATGAATGTGAGCCAAATATCTGGGCAGGTAACCTGAGGTCCCCAAGCAATGCCGTAGCACCAAAACAAAACTGAGATCATGACAAGGGAGACCAGCCCTGGTGAATGAGAAGAGAGCCTGGTATTGTCAGCCAATGCGACAAATACACCAAAGTCTCAGCAACCAGGCATGGAGACCCATGGGGTGATTCTGGAAGAAAAAATTGGGGGCCCTTACTGAGCTGATCCATTTTTAAGCTGCGCAGCCTCATAGAAAGACTACCATCATACGCCATAATACGCCATAATATTGGCAAGCTGGATGACCTAGGCACCACTTGCTGTTTTAACTGGAGCCACCAATTTGCTACAACGAAAGGCACCAAAAAAGACCAATGTGACAGCTGCATGAAGAGAGTTCCTTCAAACTAGGAGGAACAGACCAACCCAGATATGGCCAATGAAGATTGTAGCACCTCTCAGGTGATGGGCCGGCAGCCATCAGGAGGCCTTCGGGAGGACCGGCGCCAACCCACTACTGCTTTGCAAGCTAAAAAGGAACTAGGTGAATCTGGGATCCCTAGCCTTTTACAAAAATTGGAAGGTGCTGCTAAAAGAATGCACAGAGTCCAAGGTGCAAAGTCCCAAGCATGTAGGCAAGCCAAATACTGGAGCAGGAGGCCCTTGAGGATCCCATGGTAAGCTGACAGGCCTCAGGGTAACGCAAAGTCAAAAAAGGTGCCCACTGCCCCTTCATAAGAGCGCCAGGTTGCTGGTGCTAAGGACTGAAGATCCCCTTCCATAATCATCTGCTGCCAAGATTCCAAAGGTGCTCTGGAAATGCGTCAGGCTGTTGGTTGGCCTCGGGGGCTGAGGTGCAGAGATTGTCCATCTGGTGGCCAGACAAAGCATCAGCAATACTGTTAGTGGTGCCTGGAAGAAAAGTCACCTTAAAAAAGAGATGCTATTAGTCAGGCATATCAGAACACTCCCTCACCAAACACCTAACCCTTTCAGAATGGTTGGATCTGTTTACCACTTGCACCGCTGCCTGGTTGTCGCACCACAACAGGACCAAGTGGTCATGGAAGAGATCCTGCCAGATTAACACTAGGAAGAATTCTAAAGGTCATGTCTTATAGAACGCTTGTGGTGGACCAAAAGGCGGGCCATTCGCCCTAGAACCACCAGCCACTAATATAAATGCCAAAACCGACACACACACATGCTGTGGCATTGGGGACTTGGAATTCGTTCCCCAGATGAAGGAGGGTTCACCCCAAATAACACAATTATAATGAGACAAGAACTGAAACCAAATTCACAAATCGTGTGTCAACCCTGAAGTGATCCAAGTGTGGTATTGCAGAGCCGAACAACAGACTAGTGCATGTGCTAAACAGGTGCAGCAGGACCAACTGAAGGGCGACAACCCAGCACGCAAAGTTAAGGTGCCCCAGGTAAGGACTGCATGTTCAACACCGTGCACATATTTTTCTGAGAGTTGCTTCCAGCAAGCCATGAAACAAGGCTAGGTTATCGGGAGTGAGTGATCAGGTTCTCCCTCTCTGTCCAATAGCACTCCCAAATACATTATGCACACCAAAGACCCTCCTGTCTTATCAGCTGCCAAGGGCACCCTGAGTTCCACTGCCAGGCAAGCCAAATACTGGAGCAGGAGGCCAGGTACTGAAGGTCCTTAAGCCTGCAAGGCAGTCCAATGTCCCACAGGAGCCCACACACAGAAAGTCATCCATATAGTGAGCAGGGGCATAGATAAAGATTTTTATGGGAGGTGGGGGTGGGGCCACATCCCCACCCACCCCTAGGGCATGGCCACGCCTCCCCAAGCTCCGACCCTGGCCTAACACTTATAAAAGCAGCTCTCCAAGGCCGGGGATGGCAGACTCCCCTGCGCTCCCCTGCCCCTCCCCTCTGGGCGGAGGCATAGAGGGAAAATGGAGCCTGGTGCAAAATCTGAGTTTTGTGCCCCCCCCCCCCCCGGGCAGCCGCTGTGATGCTGGAATCCACCCCCAAACAGCATCACTTTCAATGGTGTTTTAACTAGACAGCCCAAATTCTCCTTTTAAATCCACCTTAAAGGGAGAATCTGGAGTCCCTAGTTAAACAACATTGAAAGTGATGCTGTTTTGGGGTTGATTATCTTCCACCCTGAAACAGCATCACTTTCAATGTGGCGTAGTGGTTAAGAGCAGGTGCATTCTAATCTGGAGGAACCGGGTTTGATTCCCTGCTCTGCCACCTGAGCTGTGGAGGCTTATCTAGGGAATTCAAATTAGCCTGTGCACTCCCACACATGCCAGCTGGGTGACCTTGGGCTACTTACAGCTTTTCAGAGCTCTCTCAGCCCCACCCACCTCACAGGGTGTTTGTTGTGAGGGAGCAAGGGCAAGGAGATTGTAAGCCTCTTTGAGTCTCCCACAGGAGAGAAAGGGGGGATATAAATCCAAACTCTTCTTCTTCTAAACTGAGGACCTCAGATTCTCCCTTTAAATCCATGCCGAAGGGGTGGATTTAAAAAGAGAATCTGGGGAAGTTTGGAGGGTGCCTGCTGTCAGGAGTGCAATTGTTAATCTAGAAGCACCAAACTTTCAGGGTATCTTTAGGAGTCTCTCCTAATGATACCACCCAGGTTTGGTGAAGTTTGGTTCAGGGGGTCCAAAGTTATGGACCCTCAAAGGTGTAGCCCCCATCTCCTATTAGCTCCCATTGGAAACAATGGGGGATGGGAGCACCCTTTTTGGTAGTCCATAGCATTGGACCCCCTGGACCAAACTTCACAAAACCTGGGTGGTATCAATAAGAGATTCTTCTGATAATACATCCCAGGTTTGGTGAAGTTTGGTTCAGGGTGTCCAACGTTATGGACCCTCAAAGATGTAGCCTTCATCTTCTATTAGCTCCCATTGGAAACAATGGGGATGGGGGCACTCCTTTTGGGAGTCCATAGCTTTGGACCCCCTAGACCAAACTTCACAAAACCTGGGTGGTATCAATAAGAGACTCTTCTGATAATACATCCCAGGTTTGGTGAAGTTTGGTTCAGAGTGTCCAAAGTTATGGACCCTCAAAGGTGTAGCCCCATCTTCTATTAGTTCCCATTGGAAACAATGGAGGATGGGGGCACCCCCTTTGGGAGTCCATAACTTTGGACCCCCTGAACCAAACCTCACCAAACCCGGGCAGTATCATCAGGTGTGTGCCCCAACAATCCCTGAAAGTTTGGTGCTGCTAGCCCAAACAATGCGTCCCCTGCAGGCCCCAAACCCAAAAAGCACTAAAATGTTTTAAAAACCCACAAACGGAGGGGCGGAGCTTCAGACATGAATGGAAGGTTCAAACCCGAGAAAAAAACCCCCCTTACCTATGTCCATGATAGTGAGTAACTCTGGGATGCCTTTCCTTCCCATTCCAGAAAGGAACAAAATGTTTCAAAAGCAGTGTGGCAATGAAACAGCCCATAGGCATGGCCTTGGCCCTTTCCCCACTTACCTTTGTCCAAGGGTTGCTGCACGCAATTCCCAGTGCACGCAATTCCTGGCGCGCACCCCGGCTTCCCCACGACCCCAGGAATTATGCGCGCTGAGGGGGCGCGAGAGAGGCAGCGTCGGGGCAGCTGCATTCTCGCCGCCCCTGAAGTGTGGAGTGCAGCTGGACCCCGTGCTACTTGAAGAGAGTAGCGCGGGGCTTAAGGTAAGTGGGGAAAGGGCCAACGTCAATGTACCAAATACCTCAGATTGAAAACCTAACCAGGAGAAATCCGACGAGTGTATGGGAGAAGCCAAAAGGCTGACTGAATGTCACATTTTGCAAGTAGAGATCACCTGCTACAACGCTGAGTTAACCAAACCACTTCTTCTAACGAGACCTAATGGTCCAAGGTTCCATAGGCCAGGAACCGATCTGGGCCTCCCGCATGGCGGGCAAGAATTCTACCATTGAACCCCCAATGCACTGTGCATTTCCATGGCACAGGTGAGGAATAAAACCTGGCTCTACTAGGTTTTAGAGAACCACTCTTCATTACTACACCATACTGGTTCTCCAACTTGAGAGAGTCTGCGCAAATCCTTAACTCCATGCTTGGAGTGTGTGCAAAGGACTGCTTTTTGCAACAATAACCAAAATAACTACATTAAAAAATGTAACATTTTCTGCGCATAAACAGCACTACAATGCAACATCAGTTGCCACAATACCATTTATAATTGTCACCTGTTCCATTCCTGAAGAGACAAGATCATTGGTACCATTGCTGATGAGAGGTTTTCTAAAATAGCAGCTGGAGCAGCAACAGAATGTGTAATGCTTCCCCTTTTAATGCAGACACATTAAACGTTATCCACAAAATACCCCCTTTTTTGTTTTGGGTTTTTGTTTGTTTGTTTGTTTTTGTTTTTTGCTGTGGAGCAATGATAGACAGTGGATGCCAGAAAGCTAAAGTACTAATAATTCATTCTGGAAATGCATGCACATATAAATCTTAAATGTGATAGCTAATACCAAGCTCATGAGTTGCACATTATCATTCTGCCTCCAGACATAGAATTGTGTATTTAACTGTTTTGAGTATCACATCTGCTCCTTAGTATCTGAGAATTGCACACCTCCTGCATATTTAGTAGGCTAAATAACTTCTGGTCCCATATCCGGTTGAGTCTTTTTTTTTTAAAGACTATCCCTCCATCTCTCCAATTAACCATTAAACTATATTTCTTGCTCCTAATGCGATTGCAACCCTTTAATTAGGCAATGTTGCTATTTCCAGGTACCGTGAATGAGAACCCTGGCAAATGCTTGGGGGATATTCACCCAATGGCATGCGAATGTTGAATATGCACATCATTCCTGTCCATGCAACACAACAACTCTTTTTTTCCTAGCAAGCCTTTATTGGCATAGAGAACACAACAACTCGTGTTTCAGTAGGATTGTGGGTGTTATGTGCAGTTGGTAGACTCCTTATTTATGTGCCCATTGTTGTCATCAAGAGATACATTAATTGTTTATTTAATTTATCTCTTCCCTTTCTCCCTATGGGAGATGGAAAGCATCTTATATCATTCTCCTGTATACCATGTTAGTCTCACAACATCACTGCAGGGCAGGCCAAGCTGGGAGACTGTGCTGGGCCACCCAAGATAACCCAGTGACCCTATTTCACTTTTTAATGTTCAGCAGGTAGCATGGTAAGTTGCTTTGTATTCACTAGATTATTTGCCAACCTTTGATCACTGTCCCTTCACTATTCTGGAGTTAGATAGAGCTAATATCATCACTGGTGCACACCTACAGCTATTAACTACCCTTTTGCTTCGGCGCCATGCCTAGGCAAAGATGCTGTACAGGGTGGAAATGAGAGCGTGATGTTGTACTGCTCTGTCCTGAACTGCTAATGTTAAAACCTGCACTCCAGGAAGGGCAATGGTGCCTGCCCAATGCCCCCCCCGCCCCCATTCTAAGGTGCAGCTGAAAGCCCAATGGACTGGGCCACCACGCACATTGCCCACCTCTGGAAGGGGGAGAGCTATGGTGCCTGCCCAATACTCCCCCCTCAAGGTGCAGCTGAACACTCCACAGTCCACCCCACCAATGCTCTGCAGCCTGTGCCCTGGGGAAGGAAGAACACAATGCCCCCATAGGTGAGCGGCTAAACACCCCAGAGACCAAGTCACTGCCATTTGCAGCCTGCACCCCCGGGGAGGAGGGGGAAAGCCCAGACTGTGCAAACAGCTCCACACCTCGGTGAAATGGCCACCCTTGGGGGGGAGGGGGAAACAGGGCCCAAGCTGCATAATGACACCACACCACAAGCATCCACAGTCTGAGACCCCAGGGAGAGGAAGAGTGGGGAACAGCATGAATGACACCATGCTGCCCCCCTGAGACACTCCCCCTGGCCACCAGCCAACTTGCAGCCCCAACCCCCCTGTGGGCCACCATAGTGCTCCCCTGCAAAGCTGCGGCTAGGCCCACATAAGCCTCCAAGCCCCACAGCTATCCGTGGCTGTGAGTGAGTGCTCCACTCTCTCGGCAGCCTCAAAAGAGGATGGGGTTTTGTCAGCGCTGCCTTATAAAGGCGCACCTTGGCCCCCTTGTCATGTGACGGGCCCTTGTCACATGACTCTGACCCGGGCATGCACATGCCCAGTGCACAGGCCTGCTTTGCTTGCCCCTCCCCAGTTGCAATGGCAGCCCTGGGTGATACCCTGGGCAGGAGCCAGCCTGCAGGGAGGCAGGGGACAGGGCTTGGCAGTGGGCAGCCCAGGCAGGTGCCACAGTGGCAAGGCAGCCAAGGAGCCAGCCTGCCACCAAGTCACCCATCCAAGCAGCTCTCTTCAAGCCCCACCCTCCCTTGGCCTCCCTGCTGGCTCCTGTAAGTGGGGCGTGGGGGCATGGGAAGCTAGGTGTAGGGGCGTGGGGAGCCGGTCATGCCCCAGCGCACCATTTAGGCCTGGTACACCAGATGGCTACTGATGGAAATCAGAAGAAACAAATGGAAAACAGAAAAATTGATTGAAAAATGAACCTGTCACCATAGATCCACAGCCACACAGCCTGGAAAACCTAAAACAGCCAGTCATGAAACCCTTCAACCATACCAAGTTAGTATGCCCGCTGACATTTTCTTTTTCCACTCCTGCTGCTGCCTCTTTGTAAGCCAGAATGCTACTCTCAAGGATTCCTTCTTTCCAGTTATTTCCCTTCTCTCCCACCCCCACCCCCCTTTGTCTAGCATGAGGGCTGAAGATACTTTCTACAATCTCTGTCCATCCTAGCTTACATGAATAACTAGAAACATTTACTCTGCCTTTCTCATCCAGTACAGAGCTTTCTTGCAATAACTTCTATTACCAAGTAACAAGCGTATGTGACCTTGTTCCTCAAGCAGCCAAGTGATAGAATTCCACTGTGCAGAGACTTAGCTGAGCTTTCAGAGGCTTTCACCCAGATTTCAGGAAATGCCTTCTTTAAAATACCACACTGCATGTTCAGCTAGACCAGGGGTCTGCAACCTATGGCTCTCCAGATGTTCATGGACTACAAATCCCATCAGCCCCTGCCACAATGGCATACAATTGGCCATGCTGGCAGGGGCTGATGGGAATTGTAGTCCATGGACATCTGGAGAGCCGCAGGTTGCAGACCCCTGAGCTAGACCATTTGATGGTGGGTGATATGGTGCAGAGGTAGCATGCTGTCTCTCATTATAGTTCTGTTATTTCTGCCATAGGCATGGAGCTAGCCTATGCTAGTTCTGCCGTACCTTGAACTGAGTATTTATCTGGGCTATCATCTGACATTGGATTCTCCTTCTTGTTGCCTTCAGGGCTTTCTCCCAAGCCAGGCTTCACTGCTATTTTTACTACAAGCATGTCTTTTCCTGGTAAATTAACTCTCAGCCAGTCCTGCAAATGGTTCCTCTGCTAGCTGCCCAACCTCCTTCTCCCCAGAAGCCCATTTTTATCAGGTTCTGGCCTAGGAAAGGGGAAGGCACTCTGCCTGCTGCATTCCCACCATGATCCCATCTTGGCTGTTTTTATATCCATTTGGGCCAACAGCAGCAGAGGGGTGATGGGCAGCTCTCGTGGCCCCTGTCCCTCACAAACACAGCAGCAGAGTCTAAAGGAATAAACTTTCTTCCTTCTCTTTTTTAGGGTTTTTTTTAAATGTGAATTGCAAGCACTATTGCTGGGAGAAGGCAGAGGAGTTTTGCTTTGTTTTGGGTTTTTTGCCAGAGCGTAGATAGTGAGAAGACAGCAGAGAACTGGGAAATATTTCAACCCTTTAAACTGCAGTGAACAGTGGCTGATATCTTTAAAGTCACTCACTGCTATCTGATAGGAAAGCAGATGAGTGTATGAAGAAGTTAAGGTTGGAGTCACTTCACCTCCCCCCCCCCAAAAAAAAAATCACTAATCATCAGTGCTGCTGCTACAAACCCATGTGATGGTTCTGCATAAGAAAAAAAATGTGAATTTTGAATTCTGTTTTGAAAATTAAAAATGAAAATCTGGCAACAAACTGCCAGACAGGTCAACAGAAAATCACATTTTTCTTGCTTCTTATAATATGGTAAAATTCAAAGATCCCCATCTTTGACAGGGATTCTGCACTGGTAGAGCTTGTTGTACCTAGCCGCATGAGAAATCTCAGTGCCTTGCAAGTATTAAAGAGTTATGACAGCAAGAAATACAGGAAGGGTATCTTTCATTTCTGTAGCTTCTCTCCATGCTTAAAAATAAGGAGGAAAGAAACAGAAGACTGCCTAAAATCATAAATAGAAAATAAGGTGATAGTGATCATCCACACTAGTGGGAAATACTTTATATTCACATGTTAGGATACTTCTGACCTGTCATAGATGACTCATATGAAGAAGAAGAAGAAGAAGAAGAAGAAGAAGAAGAAGAAGAAGAAGAAGAAGAAGAAGAAGAAGAAGAAGAAGAAGAAGAAGAAGAAGAAGAAGAAGAAGAAGAAGAAGAAGAAGAAGAAGAAGAAGAAGAAGAAGAAGAAGAAGAAGAAGAAGAGTTTGGATTTATACCCCCCCTTTCTCTCCTGCAGGAGACTCAAAGGGGCTTACAATCTCCTTGCCCTTCCCCCCCTCACAACAAACACCCTGTGAGGTAGGTGTAGCTGAGAGCCCCGAGAAGCTGTGACTAGCCCAAGGTCACCCAGCTGGCGTGTGTGGGAGTGTACAGGCTAATCTGAATTCCCCAGATAAGCCTCCATAGCTCAGGAGGCAGAGCTGGGAATCAAACCCGGTTCCTTCAGATTAGATACACGAGCTCTTAACCTCCTATGCCACTGCTGCTTGTGACTTGTCTTTCACATTCTAATAAGCAGACAAAAGGTGAAAGGTAAGTAAGTTCATACTTTAGAGTGAGCATCTTGTGAGGACTATTAATCTTATTGACTGGGTCACTGAAACCTTGCTGTACATTGGAGGGGAGAGAATGGGAACTGAAACTGCATTAAATCAAATGATTAAATCAATATTTAACAGTGCAGTTAGTGGTAGTTGATCTCAGGTGACCCTTAATAAAGCAAAGGTGAACAGAACTACCCAGAGACATATAGATATTAGAATAATGTGAGTAAATTTCAGAAGAAACACACTTCAAGGTCTTTTCATGTAATTACAATTTGCAGAACCTTGATGTAGAGTAACAGGAGAAGAGTTCTATCACACAAATGGAAAAGGAATAACTAACAACATATTATTTCTTCATTTTCCCTCCACAATTCCACTATCATAATTTAGGTTACCCTAAGCACATATATGTTGGATTTCAGTAATAGATCTACAAAGATTGTATGAGTGCATTAGCACACTCTAGGAACATTTTTCATCTTCCATTGTGGTGTAGAAATAAATACAGTCCATACAAAGAAAGCACTCATCAGATGGCAAGTCTTATGATCATGAGTCCCAGCAGCAGCTGCTATCTCACAATGAGTGTTTTCATCAATGCATATTGCAGAAGGGCAATTGCACAAAAATAATTTTAGCCCAAACTTTAAACACTACCAAATATATTGTTGCATAAGTTTCATGAGCTAACAAATATTAAGGATTCCACAGTATGCCTGGGGAGGCAAATTATCTGACAATTTCAAAGAAGAAGAGTAAGGAGACTCAAGGTGACTTACAAACTACTTTCCCTCCCTCTCCCCACAAGAGACACCTTGTGAGGTAGGTGGGGGTGAGAGAGTTCTGAAGAACTGTGACTAACCCAAGGTAACTCAGCAGGAATGTAGGAGTGCGGAAACACATGTGGTTCACCAGATAAGCCTCTGCCACTCAGGAAGAGGCGTGAGGTATTTGTCTAAGGAAAGCGGGCAAATAAGATATCAGACATTTCACTTTTTTTCTCCAGGATACTGGCTAAGGCCCCTTCCTCATGGGCCAATAAACTTGGGCTGGGGATGGGAAAAATCCATTCTGGGGGGGGGGGTAAACTTCACACGACTCCCATTCCTAAAGTGAGACTGCTCTGTGCTATCTCCCACGAAATGGGTTATTCAAAATCGCGCTATCTGTGATTCTTTGGTTTTAATGCAGGTTGCAGCTGCTCGCAAGCAAACGGCTGCCTCAGGAAGCACTTTACTCAACCACACTTCCCATTTTTAAAGGCTCCACCTCACAGCTGCATAGCCACACGGGGTCACAGGGATGGCAGCATGACTGTGAGGGTCCATGCCAGCCTGCCCACATAGCTATGCAGTAAGGAAAGTAAGGAGCAAAAAAAAACCCCATGCTGACAGCAACCTACATTGTTTCAGTGGGCTCTAGTCACTGCCTGCATGGAGGCATGCGAATGGGAAAATAGGAAAGCGGGTTAGTTTATCCCACCTGCAACCTGCTCTCCCTGTGCTGTGTGGAAGGGGCCTTAGAGTCAATGAGAAGTCTATTTACCTATCTTGAGAGTCAGTACACACTGGGCTAGTGCAAATGAAACAAAAATTCATGGTTAATTTAAACTAATAGTAATTAATTGACTATCCTATTCCATTCCATTATACTAACTATGGCTAATAAGATCTATAGCTGGCTTATGAACCACAGTTATGTGCTATCCTAGCTTAATCTTAGTTTGTTTCCTGGTCACATTCCATGCCCACTGCCTACAGAGATGGCTGGCAAGAGTGACTCACAAATGAAATTCTTGCCTTTATGCAGCATTTGCTTGCACCGAGCCTCTCCCTGCCCTTAACTCTGTCAGCCTTGCAACAGTCCACTTCTACTCCCTTGGAGACCCAGCAATGCAACACCCCCATCCTTAAGGGGAAAAGCAACATCAGTGAGGAGCCTTGGCTATCTCAACTGCCAAGGCCATTGATGTCTTGGAGAACTTGATTCATAGGATTACCATGAGTTGGAAGCAATGTGATGGCATTTACACACCAATTCCTCTCAGTTAGAACGTCCTTAAACCAGTCAATTGAAACAGTTGTTGATGAACAATGGTTCCTTTATCACAGGCAAGAATAGTCCAGTACAGTACAAAGATGTTTCTGGCTGCCCCAGCCAGGACGTATCTATTTTAAAGCAACCAGCATGCCCATTCCCCCACCCACCATACAATCATCCCACAGCTGCACTACAGACCAAAGTATTTGGCCTTCACTAGCTGAGCAGAGGAGAGATAAGCAGTCAGGAAACAACAGAAGAATAGTTTCACACAGCAGGTTCACACAGACCAGAATTCCCGATCCCCAGTGCTCAGGCCACCCCGACACTCTCCTGTCTCCAGGGCCCACTCCACACAGACCAAAAACAGCACCCCTGGAAAAGTAAAAACACCCTTCCAGGGGTACAGTTCACACTACTGCTGCCCCCACAACAAGGCAGAACCGTGCCTTCCCCCCTCCCCAACTGGCGGAGAAACGCTGTTTTTGAAACTCGCTCAATGAGTGATTCTTTTCAAAAACAGCGTTTTGAACCCAGTGCCGAGCGAATGGCACTGGGTCGGAGGCACCGCTTTCAGCACCTTCATTTTGTTTGCCAACTTTACCTTCTCTGTCCTGCACAGTTCCACAGGGACAAGGGAACATGCCTCCTACCCTCTGACCCCCGAGGCATTGCCATGGCCATGGGGGCAAGGCCCCTTGTCCCTACAGAGCTGCGCAGGGAATAGAAGGTAAGTTTACAAACACAATGGAGGCCTATGCAAAGGGGCCTCCATGGGCCGCAGAGGCTCTGGGACAGCCCGCACAGGAGCATACGAATGGTCCCAGGGCTCCACTGGCATCATGGCGTGCCACCATTGCACAGGCCCATGCAGAACGGGCCCAGGTGCCGCTTGAAATTCACCTATTAATTTTTTATCATATGGACTTTGGGAAGGAAGCCTAGAACAATTCCACTGGAATTTTAACAATTCTACTAGCTGTATGTATGCATGGAGCCTGAGATAGCTCCCAAATTTTGCTAGATGTTTGCAATGAGGTAACAATTTTAAAGTGAATCCTCCTATATAGCAAATGGGGAAATTCAGCACTATCAACTTCATGGCTGAATTTAGAGATTAAATGGAGATTTCACTTCTAACATCAGATGAAGTCTTCTGTTTCCTTGTGTCCTCACACAGCATCTTGGGCACAGGATGAGGAAGTTTGTAGCAGAAGCTCATGTGTGTAGTTAAGGGCAGGGCACAAGAACCAGTGAATCCTAGGCTTCCATTCAGGGCCAACCTAACATGTTAATTTGGCTGAAATTGATATTAAAGTTGGAAGAAGAAATGGGAAGCAGCTTTGGTGCTGTTGTGTGCATTGTGTATCATGGTACTACAAGCAAAGCACACAATCACTCAGTTTATTTCATTGCACATGTTTTTATAAAACTCATACTAAAAACAAAGAAAATAGATTGTAATAATCAATAATCAGCTGAGGAAGAGGAGGCTTAATATTCCTAATGTAATCTTTGTACATTAATTAATGCAGTGTTTATCTACTAATTTCATGTCTCCTTTGCACATTAGTTAACAGTGGGGAGGATTTCTCCCATACTTGCATGGCTTTTAAATCTTTGAAAGCATCCACTGTGGCCTAATTATTTTCACTTAAAATGCTCATATAGTGCTTTTTTATTCATGATTCTCATCAGCATGCTCCAGAAAGGTTTTATAGCTCCTTTGAAGATTTGTTAGGAATTGCACAAGTAAAGAAAGCTTCGTGTTTTCATAACGCCTGGGTCCTGGAGGCTCTTGAAAGACACAGTAATTGTGAATCAAGGAATAATACACTCCTGTGAAATGAGTTTTTAATTACTGCAGTGCACTGAGATGGTTCACTGGGGCCATAAATGTCATCACAGAATATATTGTCTAACAGATTCAAACACTTTTTCTTAAATGCAGACTGAGTTCTCATATACTATGAATCTGCAAACTGGTAAAGTTTGTTGAAGTTTCTGGGTTTGCTACTGATTTACTATGGAACAGGTGGAGCTTCAGTTATGTTTTCCAAATTTTTGTTGCAGGATCATCCATTCTTTTTCATGAACTTTGGCTTTGCTAACTCATAAGATTTGGAAGCATTTTTCCCCCTGACAGCACTAATTGCATAAAGTTTTATATAATCCCAATTTTGATGATCAGGTTTTATCACCCAATCAGGAATAAAAAGTACAGTGACCTTAAATTATTCTGATTTCTATTTCTGAAGATATTAATGGTTGAAGATAACTACCCTTCTTAACAATCAAGAAAATGGTATAAAATGGTATTATTTCCTGTTTACATTAATTATTTTGCACTTTTGTCAAAAAAAATTTTGAAGCAGTACAAAAACCACAAAAATGTTGAACAGAGAATCAATGGGATGTGTATGCTCATTGTGTCACCTTCATCCGCCCATAACATTAGAAGCAGCAATATAGCAATAGGTCTATTCCATAGTATAGTTTCAATCAAAACCTTGTCTTGAAGTTATCTCTCAATGCAGATCCTCAACATTGAATTTCATAAGTCTTACTCATTCTGCCTTCCAGACTTTGTGCTAGAAGATCAGTGATTGTGAAAGGCTCAATATCCCTGTGAAGCAGCCCCTTGTACTACTCATTATGTACCACTTTCAGTGGAATATGGTGGGCAGCTTTGTTAGTCTGTCTATAGCAGCAGAAAAGAGCAACTATCAAGCAGCATCTTAAAGACTAACAAAATTTCTGGCAGCTCTTTTCTTTTGATACAGCTATACCTTTTTCAGGATGAAGTTGACAGTGCATTCTTTGGTGGAATTCAGAGCAGTGTGTATCAGCACTGTCAAGGAGTCTGATTCTCTAGCAGCATTTAAAACTTCCCATTCCTGCCATGGGAAACAAAATGGTGGGCAAGCCTTGCTCATATGGGTCCAGAGTAATATAAATGCTATTTTAACAAAGTGCTATGTTTCCTAAGACAGATTGTACTAGTTTCGACAGAAGCAGCACTGTAATAGGAGTTTAAATGCTGCCAGAAGGGGGGAAGCAGGCACTAGAACTCTGGCAGCAATAAAGATCCAGGGAGATGTGGCAGATTAAGATAGAGAATGTTTCTCTATATCCTGTCATCTTATCCTGAAAAGGTTAGAGAATCAGAATCCACCAGTCCTTAAGTAGAGTAGAGTGAATTCAGACACCAGATGGTGATAGCACATAAATGTCAATAGCAGGGAAATGACAATAGCAGGTGTGATTGGATTAGATGTGATACAAAGAGGGGTGGTTAAGTTCATTACTGACCCATGGGATGACATTACATCACAATGTTTACTAGGTAGACTATGTTTACAGACTGGTTTACCATCACTTTCCCCAATCATCTACACTTTACCCCCAGCAAACCATGTACTCATATTACTTGTCTCATTTCCAATGCTGATTTCTCCATACCTATAACACCTCTCCATATCACACTTAATTCAATCATGCCTGTTATTGTAATTTACCTGCTATTAACATTTTCATGCTGTAAATGTTTCTCTATCTGAGCTGTGACTTACAAAAGCTCATACCCTGTCAGAAATTTTGTTAGTCTTTAAGGTGCTACTGGACTCTTGTTTAGTGGAATATGGGTTGTACACTTCTGTGTGTGTGCATTTATATTCACAAACACATTTCTATGTAGACAGAATTTGAATGGATATGTTTGCACAATATTTCTCAAAAACCTATTATTTGATTATCAAAATTTGTCAAAAGACCAGGAGTGTAGGGGTGCACGCCTGTCTTGTAAATCCTGCGTTCCTTTTTCCAGATACTCAAAAACTGCGGAGTCTTTCAAAGATTTTATTGAAAAACAAAAAATAAGAAAAAGTTCTAATACATAGATTTCTCAGCTACAGCACAGTTCCAAACACACTTTGTTGCAGACCTGGGATGAGGAGTTGCTTTATCCTGCCTGACCTGGATCAGAATCCCCTTTGTTTTCTCCCCTTGGTTCCCAGCTAAACTTCATTTCCTCCCCCCCCCCGTAAATCAGCCTCTCTGATCTACCACCGTTTGGTCACTAGCTACCGTCTTCACAACATTTTATACGATTGATTCTTTTAACTGAATTTTAGAAGGTTTCTTTTGGATGATAGATGTCCTTATAAGTATATACATTTCTTTACTATTAGGTTATATGTGTGTTTTTAATGCAGTAGACTGGGTTTTCCTGTGCCTTTCCTTCAGCAAAAAATACTTGATCCATGAATATGAAAAATCACAGTGCCACCACTTAGCTAAATGTAGCAGGAGAAACAAGTGGTGTCTTAGTAGGCAACATGATTCAGTGAACTCCCTGGCAGTTTCTCTTTTGTGCAATGTGAACCTAAGGCTGGTTTGATGAGAGAGTTGTGTGCATGGAAATAAGTGATGCTTGAAGAGAGTGAGTTATTTTCCGTTGTCATTAAAATAATACACCAGAGATCTGATTTACATAAAACTTGATTAAATTTAGTATCTGTTCATGTACCTCTGCTAAATCAATGTCACTTCATCAACATATAAAGATTGCCTTCCTTGTTCCTTCTGTTACAATACACAGAGCCTGCATTTTAAAAAAACTTTTTTAAGGGCATGTTGTTGCATGTACATTTTGTTGCATGTTGCATTCTGTTATAATGCAGGAGATTTTTTCATTTTTTAAAAAATATATATTTCTGACCTTTGTGTTGTGGATAAAAAAAAACACAGTGTACAAGCACAAAGGAAGGGGTAGGGGAATAAAGGAAATACAGTTGCAATCCTAAAAACACTTTCCTTGGAGCGAATCCATAGAATAAAATGTGACTATAATGTTATAGGTTTATGTTATGTATCAGGAATGCATTCCAACTTAATTGAAGTGAGTTAAAACTTACACATTGTGGATGTGGTCACTTTACCATAATATTATCCTTGACCCAAAGGCAACAAAGATCTGAGCTATACCACTGAGGAAGAAGAGTGTATCTGGAAGCAGCAAAACCCCATCCTAAAGAAAAGTTTTCACTGACAATTAAATTCATTATCCATTCAACCATAATCCAGGAAGGGGCATTATGTCTACAATTCCAGTTGCTCACTGCTGGGACTTTCCTCCAAACCATGCATGTGTAATATGTGTGACTTCAATCAGGAGAATATAAAAGTCAATATTGATTGTATGTATGTATGTATTATTTATTTAAAACATGTTATTTCACCTTCCCACCCAAATAGAATTTCTAAGGCAGTGAACTTGAAAACATTTGAACATTCAAACATAAAAAACAATATATAAAATGAATCAATAAAGCATATAAACAGGCACATCACTCCAATTTTGTCTTGTCTGCACTGCCTTCCAGTGTGCTACCAGGCCCAATTCAAAGTGCTGGTGCTAACCTATAAAGCCCTAAATGGCTTTGGTCCTGGGTACTCGAGAGAGCACATCCACCCATACGTTCTTTGGTCCTGGGTACTTGACAGAGCACATCTACCCATACATTCAATGTTTAGACGTTGAGTTAGGAGGGGGGGGTGAGTATCTGGCTGTCCTGACCCTTTTGGAAGTGAGGGGTGTGGGAGCAGCCGAAGGGGCCGTCTCAACAGCAACCCCTGCAATGTGGAATACCCTCTCAGTCCCTTTGTATACAATGTTTTTTGTAAAGATATTGTCAGAATCAGGAACTAATTTGCCCTTCTCTAGTTTATGGACAATTTGAACTTTTCATCATCAAAGAGTTGCACTCTTAAAAACAACATAGAGTTGTCCATGGCTGAACACTGATTTAGTCTTTAACCCATAGGAGACAGCAAGCTTCGTAATATAGCCTTAGGTCCAGACATGCCAATCCACCTTTGTTCTTTTTTCTATCTATCTGTGCTATGTGTTTTATCCTTGGTTTTTTACTGATTCAGATGAACCTTGAAATCATTTTTTCCACTTCATTAAGGATTTTTTATCAATATCAATTGGGTGATTATTAAAGAAGTATATAAACTTTGGCCACAATACAAAGATATTCCACCTAAAACAAATAATACCTACACACTTAAACCAAGATCAGAAATACTGATAAATGATTCTCCCCATCAATTGGACATTTACTATCATCTAGAAGAAAAAGAAGAAGAAGAAGAGTTTGGATTCATATCCCCCCTTTCTCTCCTGTAGGAGACTCAAAGGGGCTTACAATCTCCTTGCCCTTCCCCCCTCACAACAAACACCCTGTGAGGTAGGTGGGGCTGAGAGAGCTCTGAGAAGCTGTGACTAGCCCAAGGTCACCCAGCTGGCATGTGTGGGAGTGTACAGGCTAATCTGAATTCCCCAGATAAGCCTCCACAGCTCAGGTGGCAGAGCTGAGAATCAAACCCAGTTCCTCCAGATTAGATACATGAGCGCTTAACCTCCTACTGTTGCTCTCTAGAAAAATATCTACAGAAAGACAAAAAACACTGGACATTTTTAGAAAGAGACATGACTTTGGACATTATATATAAATCACCAAATATAATGGTTATCAGAAAATATACAACTTACTTTTAGAATTTAAGATAGAGTTGAATTTAGTGATGGATAATATGATATTACAGAGTATCCAAGAGTCGGACACAACTAAACATATAAGAAGAAGAATATGATACTCTGAGGAAGGAATCTCAGTAAAATCATGCGAATGGAGACCTGGGAAAAACTCATCAACAACATCAAGCAGACACTTTCTACTGATATCAAAGAATATAATGTGAAAATGTTTTACAGGTAGTATCTAACTTCTTCAAGATTATCTAAAATGTATCAACACTGTTCACCTCTCTGTTGGAAGAGATGGCAGTAAGAGATGGCACCTTCTTCCACTGTTGGTGGACTTGTACTAAAATTACATGATTTTCAGACACAATACACAACATCATAGAAATCATATTAAATTACAAGTTTGAGAAATGGGACTCTAATGATGCCACATTACAAAGACTCAAAACACTCCTTTATTATTTAATGACAGCAGCAAGAGTCAGAGGCATATCTAGGCAAACTGGAACCTGGGGACAAAGCCTGAGTTTGGCGCCCCCCCGGTATGGATGACCACCCTCCCCCATCACAACCAAACAATGATTTTTAACCAGCTCACAAAACACATCCCACCCCCAGCAAAACATACATGGCTCTCTCCCCACCAACTCTCTTTCCTAATTTTGTCCTCACACCAACCCTATGAGGTAGGTTGTTAGCCTGAGAAACAGCTCCAAGCCAGTGCAAGTGGGTACTAAGCATGCAAATCTCTCACAAATCACCCCCAGCAAAACATTTACCAAACAAATGTCAGCATCATCTCTCACAAATCACCCCTGCCTATTTCCAGCAAAACATACATGGCATTCTCCCAGAGGCGTAGCTAGGGAAAACAGAGCCTGGGGCTAAAAATCTGAGTTCCCCCCTCCATATGGGCAGCCACCCCCATAACAAAAGAATGTTTTTTTGCACCAGGTCATCTCAAAGTCACAATCACATTATAGAACATGCCCCAACTCACAAATCTGCACACCCAGGGCTCTCTAGTTTAAATAACATTGAAAATGATGTTGGAGGGGGGGTGAATCCACCCGGAAACAGCATCATTTTCAATGTTGTTTAAACTAGGGAGCCCAGATTCTCCTTTTAAATCCCCTATAAAGGAAGAATCCACCCCAAAACAGCATCACTTTCAATGTTATTTAAACTAGAGAGCCCTGGGCGTGCAGAGTAGAATAGAGAGCCCAGGGTGTGCAGGGTTTAGAGTAGAAAGCCCAGATTCATCTTTTAAATCTACCTTTAAGGGAGAATCTGGGCTCTCTAGTTTAAACAACATTGAAAATGATGCTATTTCAGGGGGGGATCCACCCCAAAACAGCATCACTTTCAATATTGTTTAAACTGGGGAGCCCAGATTCACTTTAAAGGGAGGCTCTGGGCTTCCTAGTTTAAACAACATTGAAAGTGATGCTGTTTCATGGTGGGGTGGAGGAATCCACCCTGAAACAGCATCACTTTTAATGTTGTTTAGACTAGAGAGCCCAAATTCTCCTTTTAAATCCACCTTAAAGGGAGACTCTGGGCTGCCTAGTTTAAACAACATTGAAAATGATGCTGTTTTAGGGTAGATTCCCCACCCATCACTCAAACAGCATCACTTTCAATGTTGGTTGTTGTGGGTTTTCCGGGCTGCATAGCTGAGGTCTGGTAGATCTTGTTCCTAACATTTCACCTGCATCTGTGGCTGGCATCTTCAGAGGTGTATCACAGAGAGAAGTCTGTTATGAACTGTGTCCAGACTTCTCTTATAACAGACTTCTCTCTATGATACACCTCTGAAGATGCCAGCCACAGATGCACGTGAAACGTTAGGAACAAGATCTACCAGACAACAGCCACACAGCCTGTAAAACCCGCAACAACCAGTTGAATCTGGCCGTGAAAGCCTTTGACAATACTTTCAATTTTTTTTAATCTAGGAAGCCCAGATTCTCCCTTTAAATTCACTTTGAAGGGGTGGATTTAAAGGGAGAATCTGGGGAAAATTTGAGGGTGCCTGACAGGAAAGAAATCTTTAAGCTAGCAGTACCAAAATTTCAGGCTATCTTCTGGAGACTTTCCTGATGATACCACCCAGGTTTGGTGAAGTTTGGTTCAGGCAGTCCAAAGTTATGGACCCTCAAAAGGGTAGCCCCATCTACTACTGTGTTTCCCTGAAAATAAGACAGGGTCTTATATTAATTTTTGCTCCAAAATATGCATTAGGACTTATTTTCAGGGGATGTCTTATTTTTCCCCCATGATTTTGCACTCCCCACATGACCAGGTCAGCTATGCCAGGGACTCTGTAACTAGAGCTTATTTTTGGAGTAGGGCTTATATTTCAAGCATCCTCCAAAAATCCCCAAAAAATATTCTAGGGCTTTTGACTATTGAGTATTGACTAATGACTATTGCCATTATATCTTGATAATGTTGTACCATATTTCATGGATTACCTTGAAATGATGACAAAAAAAGACCTGTTCCAGGAAGTGTATGTATTTGTGTATGTATGTATATGGAAATACTTTCAGAAATGTAGAATATTGATGCTTTAATCGCAACCCAAAATAAAGAAGAGGAGAAATGTGCATTATAGAATTTTAACAAAATGTCACAAATCAAGATATCTTTTTGCAAAGACATTAGGTTGAACAAGTGGTTCAAGCATTTAATTGACTGTAAACATGAACAAACAAACTCCGCTACACACACACACACACATACACACACCCTGATTCCAAACCTCTGAACAAAAATGGAGCGGCACAGATTGTGTTTACACTTTAACTCCCAGGATGCTTGTTTCTATGTGTAGCAGAGCTTGCAGGAAAATTTGTATCATATTATCAATACATGCAAACAATCTGGCAGGAGTTGGTTGTATTTCTTCCTGTTTAAATTTTTTTTTGATTTAGCATTCATAAACTTTTGATGTAGTGAAATGATACAGAGGGCAATTTTTCATTGTCAATGACCAAGTATAGAAAGACTATATTTGGCCAGAAATATGCACATCTGCTGTCACAGCTGGAAATCCCATGTCTGGGGGAGTTTTTTCTTTCACCTAATGCAAAATACATGGTGTGATGTCACAGCACTCTGGGTTACCCTGGTACTTCAATTAATCAGCTGCTTCTTGTGAAGACAGAGAAACCTAGACTATGAAGACATCACAATTCACAATTTGTTGTACTGAATGTTATGAGGTAGGAAGGAGCAGAGGATTTCAGCAGCAACTGCCACACATTTCTACATTGGTTGGATATGTCAATTATATTAATAAATACAAAGAGAGGTTACCCAGAAATTTTCTGAAACACCGTAACCTAAAGCACAGACCTGTTATCTGGCACATCACATTTTAGCTACAGCCCCTTTTAAAAATATTTATTTTAGCAAATAATCCATTTATATATTTCCTTGCCCACAGCTGCCAATTGCTTGCTTTTGTGTGCTGACAGCTATGGCAACATTGTTAAGAAATGTAAAGAAGCATTTATTTATCCACCAAGCCTTCCCTCCTATTCAAATGCATGGCTCCTCAATATCAGGCATGACAATTTTCAGAAAATGTCATCAAAAGTGTGGAGGCTTTCTCTCTATTTGATAATTCCTTGGTTGTAGACAAAAACATCCCTGAATGAGCACAGTATAAAATTTAAGCTTATTTTAATTATCTCGCTGCTGTTTCCAGAACTCAGTTTGGTTTTTGGGGTGTTTTTTCATCACTGTGTTTCAGACCAGATCTATTTTTGCCTTACTCAGCATTTCATTCTTCTCTGCTTTCCCTTCATTCCTAGGACAATGAAACCCTTTTTTACTGCCCTAAATGCTATGCCAAAGGAGGAGATCTGAGATCTGAAAGACAAGCTGTAACAAAAGCAGCTGTGCATACAAATGAAGCTGTGCAGCTGTGCATACAAAATGAAGGAACAGAAATCTGCATGTGCAGAAAGATAATCCCTGCCAGTCTGTAAATGATCTTAAATATTTAATCATTTTGTTAAGTAAATTCAGATTATGGGACTCCAATCCTAGTCATTACAGGTCTTCAGCCTGTTTCAGGCAAAGTACAAATTGAGTGCTAATAATCTGCCATAGTCAAATAAGTTTAGAATAAAATAACCCTAGGTTCACATGTGTGTGTGTGTGTGTGTGTGTGTGTGTGTGTGTGTGTGTGTGTGTGTGTGTGTGTGTGTGTGTGTGTGTTATGTCGAGTCACTGACCTATTGTTAACAGCCTTGTTCAGGTCTTGCAAACTGAGGGCTGTGGTTTATTTTATTAAATCAATCCATCTCATATTGAGTCTTTCTCTTTTTCTGCAACCTTCAACTTTTCCCAGCATTATTGTCTTTTTGATTCTTCTCATAATCAGACCAAGGTACGCTAGAATCAGTTTGGCCATTTGGCTTCTAGGGTGAGTTTCGGCTTGATTTGTAGAACTGACTTATTTGCCTTTTTATGGTCCATGGTATCCATAAAACTCTCCTCCAACACCACATTTCAAAATAATCATCTCTCATCCTGTCATACCCATAGATCCGTTTGTGAGTTGCAAAGTCATGAACAATATCTGGTTTAATTAAAATATGTTAGAACCTTGTAGTAGCCATTACAACAACAGCATGGCATGTTTTTGCTTTTATAATTTTGGGGGAGGGGTGTTTCTTCCATTTAAACAATTTGATGGTTATCAATAGGAAATTTATTTTAGGTGAAATTGAACATATAAAATGCTGGTTGACTACTTAAGATAATCTGATCCTTACTTAGACTGTTTCCGCACAGCCCAACAACAGCACCCTAGGGACGGTAAAAACACTGTTTGCACAGCTGGTGCTGCTGCATCACAGCAGTGCTGTGCTCACGCCCCCCAAGCAGCGTGAAGATGCCACCTCTCTCCTTGAGCAAGGTTTTTCAAAAGCAGCATCTTCCTGCCAGTGCAGTGCAAACCACACCGGAGTGACGGCACCACTTTTGGCTCCTTCGTGTGTCCCGTTTACTCACCTCTCTTCTCTGTACAGCTCTGGATGGCTGGAGGGACCCTTGAAGTTCGGAAAGCAGCATGGGCATGTCTCTCCAGCCATCCAGAGCTGTGCAGGGAAGAGAGGTGAGTAAACAAAATGAACCCAGAGGTGGCTCCATGCGGAGCCACCTCTGAGGTTTGTTGCAGCTTTGGGGCCGCCCACACAATACCATGTACTCGGTCCCCGAGCCTCTACTGACATAATTAATGCCAGTGGAGAGCTGTTTCTGCTGACATGCAGAAATGGCCTTAGAGACAAAAATGGTAATCTGAAGCCCAGTTCAAATGTCAATCTGACAAGCTTTTGTGTTCATAATGTGCTCTAGGCAACTCCATTAGTGCAAGCAACTTTACAAATGAGGTAGAAATATAGAGATCTCCATCGTACACGATAGTTGAAGTAGTAAAAAACAAATATGCCCAAAACATTTGCAGACATTCCTGTTTATCAACAATACCATAACCACAACTAATTCATATATCACTGGATTTACAGGTGACACAAGTGGATTTTTTTTTAGAAATTATGTATTTACTTCAATAATGAAACCAGGACTGATTCATTTCCCAAGTGGTTGTTTTACGTACAAATTGACAGATGATAGAACTTGGGAAGAAGTGGCAGGAATTCTCATGCCCTGTTTTCACCTCTGAGACCAGGGCCGCTTCCGCACGGAGGCAGAAGGGGTCGGGTCAGCGTAGTCCACGCCGACCCGACCCCTCTGGGACCGTTCGCATGAACGGTCCCAGAATCGGCCGAGACGATGGCGCAGAGCTGCGCCGTCGTCAGAACAACTTACCAGTCCTGCAGCCCTCCGGCACATCGCCAAGGCCAGGGGACACACCCCCTG
This sequence comes from Sphaerodactylus townsendi, assembly GCF_021028975.2. Lineage (NCBI taxonomy): Eukaryota > Metazoa > Chordata > Lepidosauria > Squamata > Sphaerodactylidae > Sphaerodactylus > Sphaerodactylus townsendi. Next base: position 61,810,679 of record NC_059431.1, read on the forward strand.
CCCTGCACGACCGCTCTGGAGTCGCAGGGCAAAGGGGGCGTGTCCCCAGGCCTCGGCGACGTGCCGGAGGGCCGCAGGACAGGTAAGTCGCCCGGTCGTGGGGGGAGGTAAAGCGCTTGGAAGACACTGCCGTTCGCACGGCAGCGGCTCCAAGTCGCCGTTTCCCATAAACCTCGCTTGCCAAGCGAGGTTGGGAAACGGCGGCTTCGTGCCGGTCGGGCGGTGCGAGGGTGGCGCGGCTGCGAAGCAGCTGCGCCCCCTGTGCGAATGTCTCCCTGGAGACGGCGTTTTTGCTGTCCCCAGGACGCCATAATCCGCCCGTGCGGAAAGGGCCCAGGTATGAGGAGAGCTTTAAAAAGTGGCTCTTTATTGGGAGGGCTGCGTGTTTCCATTCCATCAGGTAATGGCACCTCCTCCAGGAGTTGTTAGGCTTCTATTTTGGGTTGGTAGTTCTCAATAGTAAAAATGGACACTGAGACATTTTTTAATTGCAGCTTCTAAATGTAACTGCAAAACGTAAAAAAGAGGGAGAAGTTTGTTCTTGTGCATCACAGATGACATCCTATCACCATAAGGAATTTTCTTTTCTTTTTTGTACATTGAATTTTATTAAATAATTTCCAAATACAGATACAGATCATACATTATATACAATCATAATCATAACATGTTCTAACAAATTTTTACACTAGGAATTAGTAAAGTATCTACATTTTATTTTTTAATTTGAGCTTTTTTATCAGTATTACTATATATCAACTATTGTTTCTCCTATTTTATTTCATCTGTAAATCATTTCTATTTTAGTATTCAGTAGGCTCAATTTTACAACATTGTTTACATTAATACAATTTGTCCAAAGTTCCCAGTTTTGCTTGTATGTTTCATAAGGCAAATGCCATATTTGATGAGCAATTCTATCATGTACAATTCTATCATGTACAATTCTATCATGTACAACATGTACAACTGTTGTACCTTATCTTTCCAATCTTCTATCAATGGTAAGTTATCTGTCTTCCATACCTGCACTAGAACTATTCTTGGTGCCTTTATCATATGATACATTACATGCATATGTGGTTGCAATATATTACCAGAAGAAAGTGCTGGACCTAATAGATAAGTAATTGATTGTACTGGAAAAAAAATTCTACAACTTTTACTATTTGTGTGTGTTTCATTTTCCAATACTCATTCACCTTTTCACATTTCCATTATACATGATAGAATGTGCCCACTTCTTTTTTACATTTCCAACATAAAGAGGAGTTATTTTTTATTCAGGGGGAGAAATGGGGGACCAAACCCAGTTCTCCAAATTAGAGTCCACTACACCATGCAGGCTCCCCAAGTATTCAGAAAAAAAGGGAAATAAATAAAGAGAAAATGTTTCAGGAGCCAAACAGAGGAAAAATTGTGGGGAATTAAAAGAAATAAAAAACAGCATTTGGCAGCACAAGACTTTGTAAACAACTCATGCAGAAAAGGCCATTATCTCAGTCTAAGCCTCTCCAGTCTGTAATCAGGTGACTGAAGCTACCCAGAAGAATGTCCATAACAAATGACATTAAATCACACTTTGAAGGCAGACTTTGAGATCAGAGTTGGATTTTCAAATTTTGACAATCTTCCAATATTTTATTTCCTCTCTGCCTACTAGAATGTATTTCTACATTTCCTTGTCAATTATATCTAGATTGCCCCATGTTACAGATAAAAATGAACATCCTTTCAAAAAAGAACTCACTACACAACCACAAAGGGCCTTCTCTTTTGCCTGACTGCTAGATGCTATTAAGTTGGTATATTAGCAATGCACATCAATTAGACAAGGTACAAAGTATTAAAATAGAATTAAAAGGCAAGTGCTTTTCTGTTTTCCTGCAGTGACCTCTGTCTGAAATTCCACTAACATCTGGTTATTTACAATTCAATCTGCTTGAAATCATTCTGTTGGCCACTGAAGCGATCTCTCAGCATCACAGAATCAATTAACGGTACCATAAATAAGAACATCACAGAGCAGAGGGGAGGAATGTTGCATTATTTGTTGGACTTGTCCAGCAGTATTCGATTTGTTCAAAGTAAACATTAACAACACTAGTGCCTAATTGTGTTCAGCTGTCTGGAAACAATTCCCTACAATTGCCAAAAGCCATTTAAATCTTTTGAGTTTGCTTTGCAATTAAAAAAAAACAGGCATGGAAAAAGTGTGAGGTGTTTTGTGCAGGGGGGGGATTCTATCTGGTAGTATATAGCACAAAATAGACAATTGTTGTTGTGTCAACAGGAACAGTTGCTGAGCCACGCACTAAATCTGTATACCTGAGCTCCAACAAGCTCCCTTCCCCTTGTAGGCCAAAACAGAGCCATACTTTCTTTTTTCTTTCTTTTTTAATTTGTTTATTCAATTAGGCAATTATAATTACAAAGATTAGAGTTTTACATATAATGTATAATACAGAAAAGATTTAAAAAACACAATATATTCAAAAGAAGGGGGGAAAAGGTTTGTTGCAGTGTTAGAGAGTCGTGTAAGAAGGGAAGAAATAAAAAGTGTGCATATACAATTGTTTTAGTGACTTCCCCCCCCCCCCAGCTGTCTAATACAATTCCACAGTCTAGTCTAAGATACCAACAGTGTTATATAGACTCTCTTCATTTGAACTATGGTAATGAAATTAATTGAGCAAGCAAAGAAGCAAATATAATAACCTTCCAACTGACTAGGGCTATGAAACATGTTGACCTCAAATTGTAGCAAAGTCCTTATAGTCTGTGTCAGAATCTGGAACTACTTATTAAAACTGTGATCTCCAGTAGAGCACGTTAGAGCAGTGATCACCATGGGCACCACGGTGTTGATTGATGTCTTTTTCCCAAACCTAAAAATAAAATCTGGGTTTTCTCTACATGGGAACAAGAGATGTTTTAGAAAACTCCATAAAATATTGTCATATTTGGGTCTGCCCTGCCATTTAGAAATAGCTATTACCATCATATGAGGAAGCCAAGTGTGAAACTACCCAAAATTTTGTAATGCCTCCCTATGGCAGTCATTTTGTGATGCTGACCACTACTCAGAAGTGTTCACAGGTTCAAGAAGGTTGAGAACCTTTGTCTTAGAGAAATTTTTGTAAAAACCTATAGATACAACATATAGGCAACTTGCACAATGTTGGTACAATTCTGTCCTTGTGCTAGCTAATTAAAGAAAATTGTTTCCTTGTTTGTGCATTCTACTTTCCCGCTCACATTCATCTTAAATTATAAAATCTGTAAAAAGTATAAATTCACATACATGCAAATGAAGTGAAGGTGCATACATGCAGATGAAATTCATGTGCATGAGCTGACTGGGGGAAATTGTCTTCTGAATCCACCTTCTATATTATACCAAAAAGTACATTATTATTCTTAATTAATGCTCAGAATGAAAATTTCATTCAAAGACTAGGATTTTACACAATGAGCAGAGGTTTGCTACTCCTGAAACTGGGAGCACACAGCAAAACTTCCTGAACAGTTTTATTAAGATTAATAAGCAGAATGGTAACTTGACTACACCACACAAGTGCAGAGCAGTTCTCAGCTCACCTGAACATACCAGGCTACATTGCTTTCCTAGTTTTGGCCTTTGTTTCTTCATCTTTTGTCTATAGGTCAGCAAAAACTGAGACTGCTGCTCAGACAATATGTTCTGTTTCAGGAATCAAAGATAGGAAGAAACTTGTGTCTTTTTTGCAAGGGTGTTTCTGACTCTGAACCATAACTCTTGATCTCCAAAGCCATCAGCAAATGGAAGCACAAATTTTGAAGGTTAAGAAAGGGAAAAAAAGGGGGGGGACACACCATATGACTGTTCAGATACACCTGAGTTTCTTACTTAGTAAGTTTAAATATAAAAATATAATATTTGCATGCAAGACATAAATCTATCACTGTATGTATCACACAGAACAAGAACACACATAAGGGACATAGAGAGATATCCCTACAATGTATAAAAGCAATAGTAAATACTCATTGGCTGTTGCATAATGTATGAAGCAATCTTCAATGTATCACACCATTATTGCTGTAAAAATTGTGTAGATTTACAGGTGGGACAAAAGCTTACATCTACTGCTGCTACACAAAAATGTATATGACTAGTCATATAAACAAACTGCCAGCATATCTGAATCCTGAACTAGTTTATTTTATATACACTGATGAGAATTCCAAAAGTTTATGATCCTCAGGAAAAGAAGGTCCCCAGCAGTCACATCATGAAATTCAAGTTACAGGAAGAATCCTAAACAGCTTTCTTTAAAAAATTATAAATTATGTTTGCTTCAAAATCTTGTTTACAGAGTTTTCATTAAATACTAGATATGGAATTTTGTAAACAAATAATAAACACAATTTTGAGTTAGATTTTTCATGGCAGTTAGGTTTTATTATTAGTTTTCTGAAAGTCTTATCTACCAACAATTCATATATTACTGTCAGAACATAGAATTATGTGTGTTGGGTCAGACTAGTAGTCCATCAAGTCTACAATCTAGTCTTCAACTCTCCAACACAACTCAAACTCCAAGAAAAAGACAAATATGCTCTAAAATATCTGCAGACATTCCTGTTCAGCTGCAGCCTCTTCAAGAGTAGCCTCAAGTAGAGCACATTAGTCTAGTCCAGATATAACTAAGGCATGGATCACAGTGGCTAGATCTGACTAACCCAGGAATGGACACCATTGATGTACTACCTAAAGTTGGGCAAAAGCACTCTGAATTCCAACAACCATCTAGTTTTATAAGTTGACTGCTGTGTCAAGTAGCATTCCCAACCTGTGAACCTTTCAAGGGAAGTATAACCCATTCAAGGCAGGGGAGGTCTGAAATCCCTGGTCTGCCTTTCTACTAACTAGAGAAACTCTGTTTTGTTAGGATTAAGTCCACCATCATCAGCTCATTACTAACTCCAAGCACATCCTCAGAATTAGGTGGGAAAGAAAATAGACCTGGGTATCATCTACATATTGGTGACATTACAGTCCATACCTCCTGATGACCTCTCCCAGCGGCTTCATATTGATATTAAATAATATGAAAGATAATTTGGAACCTTGCTGCACCCCAGAGGCAGGCACCCGAGAAAATGAGAATAGTCCTAACATAGTCCTGGGTCAAAGCATAGGCATTAAGAAGACCAAGTGTAATCTCTACTGAAAAGTTTTAGGCCTAGGTCTGATTAGTAGATCACAGCTCTTAGAATCATAGAACTGGAAGATCCCACAAGGGCCATCAAGTCCAATCCCCTGCCATGCAGGAATACACAATCAAAGCACTCCTGACAGATGCCCATCCAGTCTCGGTTTAAAAACTTCCAAAGAAGTAGACTGCATGACCCTCCAAGGCAGTGTATTCCACTGGTGAACAGCCTTTATTGTCAAGATGATCCTCTCATCTTCTGTGTTTGAGAGCATCCCTTCTCTTTATACAACTCCTCAGTGTGTTCTCCACCCAGTACCATCTGCTCCACTCTGTCCAGGAAACCCTCATTCTTCTTAAAACGCAGCTGCAACTCGCCGCAGGCTGCTGTTGCTCCCTGGGGAAGGGGCCGAGCTCTGGCCCCACGTCAGCAATTTAGGGCATGGGATGGCTTCCGGCCCGGCCCAGAGAATGCACGCAGGCCTGGCCAGGGTTTGCGGGGAAATCTCGCGAGACCATTATGTCACCATCCAGAGCCAGGCCGGGTGTCTTTAAAGGGTGGAAGCATGCAGCCCAGGTCCTCTTTGCAGCAACCCACCCACCTGGTCCCTTTTTGACAATTGTTAATGCATGTTTTTCTTGTTATAGCCTAATGGCGGATTGCGCATGGAGGGTGATCCGTTTGGTAGGGGAAGCTGGTGTGCTGACCGTGTTTGTTTTCCTCCTTAAGAGTTCGAGGGTGGAGCAAACCATTGGCTGGAATGCCCAATGGGGGCTATGGAGGCTTGCGCCCCCAACAACATATTGGGGGGAGGAGTCAGACAGGGGCCTGCCACCCAACTGGACTCTTTCCCCTAATCTCACTCCTGTAGTCATTTCCTCTAGCAGGCGGGCTGGAGGAATTGGTTTGCACTGGGGGACAGCACTCGACTGCCCAGTTGCTTGCATCTCCCCTCCCATGCTGCATCTTTTGCTTCCTGTGTTTGTGTCAATAAACTTCCAGCTATAGCCAAATATTTTACCTACAAGAATGGTGCTGTGTGTATTTTGTACAGTGCGGGCAGATACCTTCCTCGGGGGCAATGTGCTGATGAGACTACCTATGCCTCAAGCTGCTGGACCTTGTCTTCAAAGAGAGCAACTAACTTGCACTTACTGCAGGTATACCTATCCACATTCTGTGGCAGCAATTCCCTGGCAGCAATTCCTTGACAATCCATATTTAGTAGTCTTAAATAGTAGTCTTAACTAAGCCGCTCACTAAACTCTTCCACAAAATGAGTGTTAGCCTTGCCTGTTAGCCAAGCTCCAGGGACTGAGACGCAGTGACTGAAGCATTTGCTCCCTCTTAAGTCTCCAATTTACCTTCTAATCACTCCTGAAAAATTGGTTATGAATGATTTAAGGACAGCCCCTCTCCCGCCCCCAAAATAGAACTCACTTTTTCTCTCTGTTTTGATCTTTTCTACTGCCTTTCAGAGATTACAGCACATGCCTCTGCCTCTCAGAAACAGCTTTAAAAAGAGCTTTATAGGTTTCTATGACCTATGGGGTGCCTTTGGGGTGGCAACAACACCAAGCCCTGGGTTCTGAATCAGTTCTCAAAACACAAAGTAAAATTTTTATATTTTTTATTTAAAAGAAGTTATAGCTTTAAAAAATGTGCAGTGAATACAAAATCATAAGGTGCATTTCCAGATGCATGATAAAGTACATTTACCTACTAAAAGAAATGCTGGCTAGAAAATATAATAGAAGCCCTCAATACATAGACAAAGTTCATCAAGCAAAGTAGAGGTGAAGTGGACAATAGACAAAAGAAAAATGGCTGCTAACACTAATGAGGTTAATTTATGGCATAAGCTGGCCAACACCAAATAATTACCAATTAACCAATCAGGTATCAAGTTCGCAATAATTCTCTGGCAGGTGAGCAGGCTACCCCATCCTTTTGAAACTTTCAATTAAGGCTTAGCTGACTGGTTGAATCCAGCTGAAAATAATTGGAGATGATTTCATGCCCATAATGAGGAATCTGACCTTGGTGGTAGTACAGTCTATCTTTATCTCCAAGCACCTGCTTCTAAGCTATGTGAGAAATAAGAGAGACAAAACAAGATTTTTCTGTAAGCTTTTCCAGAATATGGGTGGAACAGCTCCCACACTCATGGAAGCATTTACCTCACAGCCAGTCTCCTTCTGGAAGCTTTAATGAATCAAGAAGGGCAAGGGTCAAGTATACAGGTAGTAGGTTGCGCCTGTCAGGATCAAGCTGAAAAGTATCCATATAAATTGGACCAGCAGATACCAAAGGTACATAATTTGTACATTCATGTATGCCTGCATCTAACCTCATGCAAATCTGAGTTATTTTTGTTTGCAAAATAAGTGGCAAATTATTCACAATAGGCCATCAGATGGTCAAAGCTCAAATCCTTGAGGCTATGATGTAAATGTCTCTGAACCATATGAAACAGCTCAGATGGATGACTGCATGCAGATGCAATGGTGGTGGTGGAATATTATCTTTTTGCCACAATCACTGCCATAGAATAGGCTATAATATGGGTTCTAAGTTATGGTTGATCATTTTCCCTCTGAGTTTTCCACCAGCTGGACTTTAGCCATTGCCCCTCCTGTTTCATCACCATCAGCTCTCCAGTGCTTAGCTCTTGGTGGGCACTTAGTGTTAACAGCCTGGGCCATCTCCCTATTCCTGAAAGTAATCAGAACATTGGCATAATCTGAGCAACTAAGGTAAGAAAATCCCCAAGCACAAAAATGCATCAGGATCCACTATTATGTGGATTTGGGTTTTGACACTGAGGACTATTATGATTATCCTGGTGCCATTATTGTATATATATAGATATGTACATATCTGTTTTAAAACGTTATAACTGTTGTCCCTTAGTCTTTATTTTTTAAAGTCCTGTTCTGTTTCATCTGCCTGCCCTCCAGTTGTGTCTGATTTCGTAAACCACCTTGTCTATAAATGGATCCCAAATAAAGTAATTGGACTAATGTACCAAGCCAAATTGAATGTGATACTTGAAGTATAACAGTAGATGGCATAATTACACTATGATGCTGAGTGAAGCATCTGCACTGTTATTTGCTCTTAACCAAAACATAAATAGATATTGTAGCTAGTCAAAACTAGGCAAATTAAAGATTCACGTCTTCTAACAAAAGAGAATTTAAACATGGAAACCAATACGCTGGATTGTGCCCAGTATTATTTCCTCTCATATATGCACTTTTTAAAATATGCACCAGTATAAAGCCATCATATACAGAATAATGTCATTGGTTCAGAGACAACCATTCCAGTAATTCTCTAAGCATCTTTCCAACTCAACTATTTATTATCTCTTTAAGGGAATAACAGACCCTGTCTACTGTTGCCTGACACAAACAAACACAAGAAATACAAAGTATAAGCACAAAAGTACAAATTCAAACTAGATGAACAACAAATGAGTTTATTGAACTTAAACAATATATGCCTTTGTTTATTTTGTTTGTAAACTTGATTCAGTCTTTCATCTCTGAATATCCAAAAACAGTGCCCATTATATAGCAACCTGACTAAAGCTAAGTCCCACTGGGTCTGGTCATTGAATGCATGGGAGACGTCCTAAGACTCCTACTTAAACTGCTTGAGTTCCAGAATGAAGTTAAAGATATAAAGTGTAGCCATTTTTAAAAAAAATGCTAAAACTCTTAGTCTGAATCTTCTTTCATACTGCTGGCATTGACCATGAAAGGCCCTGAGCTGCAATTCCATTCCAGTGAAAGTATGTTTGGGTTGAGCATGTTCATGCATTCCATTTCCTTTAATATTTGCATCGTGGCCAGCACACTAGGTCTGAACTAGGGCCTGGGAGAACTCAGGATCAATTCCTCATTATACCACAGAAGCTCACTAGGAGACCTTGGGCCAGTGACCAGTGGCTTATCTGCCTAGGGACACGGGTAGCTTCTGTTCTCGGCACCACTAATCTGGTCACATGGGGTCCAAAATCGCCCCCCCCATGTGACCAGGAAGACGTGACCAGGAAGACGGCCCCCCACGTGAATAGGACATCAGCTTTGGATGCCCTTGACTCCACCCATGTTGTCATTGATGTGGGCAGGGCTAAGGAAGCTCAAGGACAACCCCCCCCCCAGTCTCACACCCTCTCCCCGCTCCTGGCTCCCTGCTCCCAGCCAGCAGCCCTTTTTCTTCTCTGGGGAGAGCAGAAGCAACTGAAAGGATCTGTCCTTTGCTTTTATAAGCCCATGGGTGGGGCTTGGGATAGAGCCCTGCCCCAAGCCCTGCCCCCATGCTTATAAAAGCAATGGAGCCAAGAATGGAGACTTTTAGTTGCTTCTGCTCTCCCCAGAGGGGAGGAAATTTATATCCAATTAAACATTGATAGGATTGGGTTATTCTAGAACCCCCATCAGCAATTGTGTTTGTGTGATTCTGAGTCTTCCTAATGTATGACTTACATTACATACACTGAGGTATAACTGCTGTTGTGATTACAAGCCACCCAGTTTGGAGATATGTTACTGGAGCTGCTCCAGAAACTAGACCCAAAGTTAAATCAGTTGACTCACAAAGACAAAATACCAGCTGACAGAGCTGCAAACTGTATAACCAGGACAACAATGCACCAGATTGGCAAGGTCAAAGTTACCTGTCACCTAGCCTGGACCCAAAAAGATGTATAATTCTGTACAGATTAAAGATAAATTGTCAAGAAACTGAATCTCTCTATGTAGTTCCTTAGCCTTTTAAATACTGGTTCAGGCGACAAATAAAAATAGAAATTAACTGTGCTTGCAATGTAGCACATCCCTGACCTTTGAAACTGAGGGAAAAATCAGGTGCTTCAAGTATGCTATTGTTTCTATCAACTCCCTAGGTCTCTTCAAGGTTGAAACCAGCAGAACCACATTCCAGTTAATTAGCTGATGAAATTATTGTTGTGTCATCTGTGTCATCATTCCAACTGGAGTGCTAATATCTGGTATTTTGAACTAATGCTATTTACTGTGTAATTAGTGCTTTTACAGCTTAGGTTTTATTATCTTAAATCCTCATGAACTATTCTTGTGCAGTTTTAATAAATTTCTTTGTATTTTGTGGTGATTTTGTCTTCAGGTGATTTCAATCTAATTCCAGTACCTAGGCTATGGTTAATTGTTTTGTGTAGCATGTAAACCATAAGCCATCACGATCACATAAAATACCATAAAGCCATGATACCTCTATCAACATATCAATGTAAAACAGTAAATTTCAAACATCACAAGTTACATTTATAATTTAGCTTTAATATTTTGGCCTGCAATTAGTTTCCTCCTTAAAGTGATTGCAAAGAAAATAAAAGTAGCAGCCTTAGAGCTGACCTTAGGAAAAACATCAGCCAATAAAATTTGCACCCTACCTTCAGCAGAACTAGTAATTCTTGTTCAAAAATTAGATAAACTTGACAACTGATGATTAAATGTTACATTTTAAAAAGTAGATAACTAGTCAATTAAATAACTATGCAGAAAGTAGTATTGTACCTGGAAGAAAGAATGCACTATGTGTACAGACATCCTTCGGCCTCCACAATACGGAACTCAACCAAAAGGAAAGAGAATGTTTGAGTATCGCACCTTTTGCAAACAGGATATATTGCAGGATTTAAACAGAAGGCCAACAAACAGAAAATAGAACAGAATTAATATGTTCCTTGATCAAAGGAAACTTCCAAATCCAGAATATAGACATATAGCTAAATAAAATAGTTTCTTTGAGAAAAAATGATAACACTATAATGGCAATTGAAATCAAAGCCATTTGGAAAATAATTATATTTGGCTGAAGTAACAAACATGACCTTCCTATCCCTATTGTAACCCTGAAGTCAACACTGTAAAGTGAAAGACTTCGAGAGAGTTACTGGTTCACAGTAACCCAGTGAATCTCATGGATGAGTTGGCATTTGAACCCAGGGATCCGAAATTGGTAATCTGATATTGTAATCAATACACCACAGCAACTCCCGCTCTGGCTCTTGTAGAGACAAGTCAGACTACCTTTAAACACATCCACAAAGGCTTTCACATGAGGGTAAAGTATACCATGTGTTATCGTGCCAATAAGTAACTTATTAAAAACTGATAAAAACTGATAAAAACTCCTGCTTGCACTTGGTTTATAGGAAGAACTCACATCCTACAGTCAGCAAATGCTTGTGAAGAACAATCTGTTTTGGGCAAGCTAACTTTTTAAAATCAACTATTTCATTTGGCTAACATGGTAACAAAACAGCATTCTTCTGAGGACTCCGTTTTTTATGACAAGAATTCACCCAGTTTTGGCAAGTCAAGTGATGAGCCTCCTATTCTCATCCCTATTGATAGTACTGGATCTACAATTATAAGGTATGTATAGTAAGGGTGGCTTTGTTTGTCAAAATGCTTCATAACCATTTGACTTCAATAATTTATTATTAAGATACTTCCAAAATTACAAATTGAGCTCTAAAGACTTCAAGAAACTTGGGTAAGGTTAGCAACAGGATATTCAAGAAGAGTTTATTAAAGATTTGTGGCAATGTACCATTGTAAGGCAGTTATATACCATCTCACAAATGAAGATTCTTAAGACACCTTTTTTTCTCTCCACGCTGCTGATCAGGACTAACAGACATCAAATTCCACAAAAGTAACTCCCTAGATAAAAATAATTTCAGGTAAGTAGCCATATTAGTCTGTAACAGTAGAACAAAATTCCCCAGAAAAAGTTAGGAAACTACTTTGTGATATCTAGAAGGAAATAATTTCTAATTACATCCCAATTACTGCAACATGCAACTTCAAATAGGCGCAAATAATTCTAACAGTATTTTTTTCTGACACCCCTTCATATAGAAATGAAAAATAATCTTATGTGACTCTTCACATAAGATTATTTTTCATTTCTATATGAAGGGGGGAATGTTCTAGTTTCCCAAGAACCACATTTAGCAAAGTATTGTGGGCACCACCACCATTCCACTGCCATACTGATCTCACTGTTGAAGGTCCATAAGACAGTGGAATGGGTAATTTATGTAAATAGAACATGAGTGACTAGTGATCAAGGTCTGGATCCAGATTGCATCAGCTCCCTATTCCATATGGCATAACTAGTTTAATTGTCTGCTGTTACCTTAAACATGAAAGCAAACAGAAGAAAGCTCTTGAACCCTCAACTCAAAGAGGTGCTGGAAAAGGAGCATGATTTGCCACAGCAGGTGGAAGAGTCAAATAGCATGATGCTGCATTCTTTGTGATGCTTTTGGATGAAATCTATAGAAGAGTGGACATCAGCTTCACTCTGCTAACCAATATCCTCAAATTGTAGCTAATCCACAGCTGTCCAATACATCAAATTGGTGGGGCTGCTTACACAATAATCTTCATAAGCCCAATGGAGGAATGATCCATAATGCAGTCTTAATTTCTAGCTACTGTTCCATTGGCCAAAGCAATTATTTTTCATTTACTCTTCCAGGGGAGATGAAGTGCTGGTGGCAAGCAACACTCATTAAGTATATTATACTTAGTATATATATGGCCATAATAGGGCACCTATTATGATGCTAACCGCTGTTTTTAAGTAGTTTTTAATGGTTTTTAGTATTATATTGTTGTTATCGATTTAATTAATTGTATATGTGAATGTTGTTCACCGCCCAGAGCCCCCAGGGGATGGGGCGGTTTATAAATCGAAACAATAAATAAATAAATAAATAAATATATTATATTCTCCCATTTCCAAGGGAGCCAGGCAGGAACTGCCCATTCGTGGCTTGTCCATTATGTCAGGGGGCAGTAAAGCTTTTTCTCCTTTCAGGTTTGACTGACAGGTGTGTGTGTAAGAGCAAGCAGGTCAATCACATAAAGAGATATAGGTGGACACATTTGGCAGAGGCAAGGGGTACCTGCTAGCATTTCCATTCTGGCTTGGGACCCAGCTGGGTACCTTATTGATTTGGCTGGCAGGGTCCAGCAGAGATGCACTTGGTGGATAAACTTGGCAGAGCAATCAAGCAGCTACAAGTATGACCATGCTGGACTTTGGGCCTGGTGTGGCTCCTGCACTGTTTTGGCAGGTGGGGTTCAGCCTACAACTTGGCAGAGGCAAGCATGGTGTAGTGGTTAAGATCAGCAATGTCTAATCTGGTGAACTCACTTGATTCACCACTCCTACACATGAAGACTGCTGGGTGACCTTGGGCTAGTCGCAGTTCTCTCAGAGCTCTCTCATATCACCTACTTCACAAGGTGACTGTTGTGGAGAGGGGAAGGTGATTGTAAGGCATTTTGAGACTCCTTAAAGATAGAGAAAAGGAGGTATAAAAACCAACTCTTCTTCTTCAAAGATGCATGGAGTACTTGCAGGTGTCGCCTTTGTTGGGAAACCTGGTATAGTCACCCTGCCAATTGCAGCGGGCAGAATCTTACATGGAGGTGGGCCATGTTGTCTGGTACAGCCTTTTGGTACAGCCCTGTTGATTTGGGCTGGCAGGGTCTTGCATGGATATGGGGATTGAGCAGCCAACAATCTGGTTACCCCCTTCTGGCAGTAGCAGAGTGAGACAAGTTGCTCCAATGATACTCAGTATAGCTCAGGTGAGCATCCTGGGGCATCATTTGGATGGTGAAGGGTTAACCTTCAATACAGGTTTGGGACTTTAAAGCCTTCATGGCCCTGAACAGTGCCATTATCCTCAACCCACAGGGGGACAGAAACTGGCACACTTCCCTTGATCATCATGAAGGCTCAGCAGGGAGGAGCCTGAACTGTATGTATGGGATAGGCTTGGAGCCAAAGTGGCCTTGCCCATAAATTCAGGGATGCACAAATAAGAGGATGCCTGTCTACTGCATCCACCAATCACCCACACTACAAAGGGGCTTGGGATGGGGCTTGTCTTATGGGTGTGGCAACCCATAATGTAAATAAATGTAAACAAATAAATAACCTTGGCCCTTTTTATTACCCAATGGAAGCTGACAACTCTCCGTATTCCACATCTGCTTGCAAATGATCATCACCATTGACCATGTAATTATATAGTTGGCTTAAATGAACTCAGTAACTGGGGATGAGGGGTGGAAAAAGCATGTTAAACTTTGTGCTATTTAAACTCTGTTCTATTTCTTAAACTCTGTTCTATTTCCTTCATTGGTTACACATGAAATACTAAAGTTTAGCCTTTTGGTAACATTATGAACGTTCTCTGTGTTTAATTGTAGGGCCCCAGTTAAATGGGTTCTTGGTACTTGGAATCTAATATAATGGAATCTACTCACAAGTATAATAGCTCCAGAATTTTAAGAGTCCATAAGCAAGGTTCTTGGATTATGTCCCCATAATGGGAAAGGGCAATGCATGCAAATACAGATTCTCATGCTTCTGCTCCAGTTTTTGGCTGTTCATGCAAAGTGAGAATTGTGACATTTGGGAGTGTTAGTCCATTTGCAAACTTGGAATTCCACCAAATGTTTGAACTCATCATCCTTTCTGGTACTATAAAAGAGATACCCATAACACTTTCCACATATCAGCTTTCTGCATATTGAAACAATCCATAAAAAGCCATCTCATAGAAACCTTTGGAGATCACGATGTCAGAAATCTATATACCGTATATACCGGCATATAAGACGAATGGGTGTATAAGATGAACCCCCCCCCCCCACTTTTCCAGTTAAAATATAGAGTTTGGGATATACTTGCCATATAAGACTGCCCCTCTTCCAATGCACACCAAATAAAAATTAAAAAACATCAGGTTTGATTTCAATATGGTAATTTTAATTCAAATGCTTATGACATACAGGTACTTAGAAGGAAAACTGTAACTTATAAACATAAGGCTGTTTGTCATCAAACATGTAAGCATAAAACAGTGCAAGTGCTGGGCAAGTCCCTGGCGAGTTAGCAACGCCCATCATAACTGCAAACTTTGGTATTGTTATAGGTTTTGCTGGCGTGACAGTTTCCCTTTAAAAGCCTTCAAAATCCTCCTTTTCATCATCTGATGTAATAAGTGCATCAGTGACATCTTGTGGTACGTTTGTAAGGCAGTCATCATGTGGATCGAATTCTGTATCAGAATTCACATTATATTAATGTGCATTTTCGCACATGCAGAGTAATGCACTTTCAGTCCACTTTCCCAATTGTTTGCAAGTGGATTTTAGTATTCCGCACAGTCAAATCCACCTGCCAAGTGCATTGAAAGTAGATTGAAAGTGCACTATTCTGCATGTGCGGAAGTGCCCAATGACTCCCAGTTTGAAATGATAAATACCATATCTGGGGATCGTAAAGATTGAAGGGAGACAACACATAACAAGTAACTATATTGGACTTCCGGTCAGCTGCTGGACGTCTCAAGGAGAACTCCAAAGAATCATGCCCCAAACAACTTGGGAGAAATTTCCCCACTCAGAGGAAGAGGAGAAACTTGACCCCCCCCCCCTTCACATTCACCAAGTTTCCAGATCATCTCTCTCTCTCTGGGGGGATGGGGGAAGTAAGACAGTGGAAAGCATTGGAGTGTGGTGGAGTCTCGTTCTTTGGAAGTTTTTACAGAGAGGCTGGATGGCCATCTATCTGTCAGGAATGCTTGGATTGTGTGTTCCTGCACTGCAGGGGGTTGTACTTGATGGCCCTTGGGGTCTCTTTAAATACTATGATTCTATGTGCACAAAAGTGTGATTGGAGGGGCAATGGAAGACATATTGAACAAAGCCCCAGCCCCCTAAATCGAAGTCCCATGCCAGCCTCAGTAAAAAAAATCACAGATCTGGAATCGTTTGGGATACAGATACTGAGGTCCTCTTAGGTCCCCAACTGAATAAACTATCGTACAGTACTTGTCCTCAATAGACCTAAGGTAACATGAAAACCTAACGAGAAACAATTCTCTTCTACCTTAAAAGGTAGATCATCTGAGAGCACCAGCCCCTCGCCCCTTCCCTACCTGCAAAGTACCGGTATCACCAAATCCAACACATAGCCAGCTCTTCTACTGGCACACATCCCTCTCGTAAGCTCTGCAAGAACCCAGCAAAACCACAGCCCCTTCTTCCTGTGCAGGATGGCCCCTGCACTTTTTGCCCGGTCCCACCAAAAAAGTTTCCCACCAGAAAAGCTTGCAGGGCATGGTGCTGCACCAGCGCACATGCTCCGTGCACCATCCGCAGAGGGACTGGGCAAAACTTCAGTTGGAAGCCCCCCCCCACTGGCCGAAGCTTGCTGCTCAGCCTGCCCATCCCCCACCCATGCCCTCTCTCTCAGGGGGGGGGGCGACCGCACTGACAGTCTCCTGGTCAACCGCTCCAGGCACCACCACTGCCTTTCACTCCCCCTGCCGAGATCCAGCACGGCGCTGAGGGCAGGCAGCATGCACCAACGCCAGGGGAGAGGACAAGTGAGGTGCCGGGCACCCCCGGAGTGGCAGGAGAAGGAGGGAGACCTGCTGGGAGGTCCGTCTGGAGGGGCCAGAGCCAGGGGGTGGCTGCGTCCATGCCCGGGGTGTGTGGACAGGAGATGTTCAAGACAAAGTTACCCAGAGGCGGAGGGAGGACTCCAGCTGGTTCTGTCATGTCTTTTGCCCTGCCTCGCCCTCAGGAGACCGGCAGGCTGATCTTTGTGTGGAAGGAAGCGAGAACTTGGGCATCCTACCCGGGAAACAGCTCCTGAGCTCCACTCCGCTTGCAGAGGTGCTGGTGGGGTGAAGAGCGTGCATGTCCCGGGGGATAGAGGGACAAAAAGTCAGGCTGACCCTGCGTGTGGTTCTGCTGGAAGGATGTGCAAGAAACCCACTTCAGAGGGGGATGTAGTTTGAGGGGGGGAGAAGCAGCCGACCAGGCAAAAGGGAAAGTGAAACCAGGAGCCCCTCTCCCACGTTGGCTCCGCAGCTCCATCCTTGGGGAGCAGGAAAGTTTGTCAAGTGCATGTGGGATGGGGGGGAGCCTCCTGCGCCTTTAAAGAGCTGGTGCGTTGGTTTTGCAGAAATAAGGAAGGGGCTGTTCAGGCACAGGAGTCTCCTCTCGTCCAGTAGCAACGCCTCCATTGGCTCGGGAGTAGCCAGCCCCACGGATGCCGACGGGCTGACTCTGCAGGCGGCTGGCCAAGCCAGTAGGGCAAGTTTCGTGTTCAGGAGTGAGAAACTGAACCCAGCGCGTGGGGCAGCAGAAGCAGCAGCAGAGCTACGGCTCCAGATCCTGGGCGCTCAGTACCACCCGCTCAGTACCCGGCATATACGACAACCCCAGACTTTACAGATGATTTCCCAGGGTTCAAAAGTTGTTAAACGCCGGTATATATGGTATATAAAAAGCTAACAGTGACTTTGTTAGTCATGCCTTAACACCGAAATGGCTGAACGAATTGCCCCCAATTTTTCACATGACGTTCCTCCCTGTTGCGGGCAAGTAATTGGACCTTCAAATCACTTAAAGTCCATACCTGAACCAGGTTAAACGTCTTTTTCCTGGCGCACCAGGCCATGAAGCTGGCTGTGTTTAACTGTCACCCTTAAAATGTTCATGCAGCATGTCTGTGGCCTGAGGGGTTGGTATGCCCTTAGAATGTTCACGCAGATGGCCAGAGATGAGCAGTTAAAACAGTAAATAGGTAATACTGTTAGGTAATATGAGTGGAAGTGATACACATACACACTTTGCCGTGTGAGATGTCAGGTGGGGTCCCCCCCTCACACACAGGTAACTTTCACTCTCTTTGCCTCACCCACTGCTACCACACAACACACATACTCTCATACACATCCAGCTGATCCTCACACACCTCACTTTGCCCTCCCTCACATCCAACCACCACTTACCCACTTCCTCACCCATATTTGCCACAGCTCCCTTTTACTAAAAGCAAGCTGGAGTTTGCCTTTTTCTTCTAAGAAAATCCGTGAGGTAGGGGTGAACCAACACTACTGGCTCCGCTTCTTTTGCACATGGCCCTTTAAGAAGCCAGGGAGCTGGCCTCGATCTGAGCGCCTCACCTCCCTGCCTCTGCTGCCTGACTGGGATAGCCTCCTTGCCCTAGTTCTGCCTTACCCAAGCCAGGACTGTGCATGTCAACCAGCCTCATGGACAGCGGGATTTGCACTCTGGACAGTTCCGTTGTGGAATGGAAAGGGTTACCTTGTACTAAAAAAAACAAGACACCACCATATAACAATGTGAATTGAAAAGGGAAAGAGGGATTCCATTTGACCACCCCAAAAGGCTATGCTGCGGATCATTGGACCTGCATGGACATCTGTGTGGGTTGCGGACTGTGATGAGAAGGACAATTGCCACAGCAACTCGTGGCCGGGCCCCGCTAGTAAAAAAAAAATGTACTGGTTACAAAATATATTTTGCCTTCAAAGGATAGTGGAATTTATGTCAGCATTTGACCTTAGAAAGGAAGTTTATAGTAAGAGTACCATCATTTATAAAAGAGCATACTTTCACATGTATCTGTGATGATGAAGTACTTGTGAGTTGAGGGAATAGATTGAATCAAATTACTGAAGTGCAACAAGTAATATTTCTCTGAATAATGTACAACTGCTCAGTGTACCAAGTAATGGAGATTATTGTGTGCTGCAATAAATTCTTGTGTGCCTGTGATACTATTTGCTTATCTTATCTTATTGCTTATATTATATCTTATTGTGATACTATTTGCTGTAAGAATAGAGAGATTCACACTGATGTGCTTTTGATAAGATACCATCTAATTTAACTGCTTTGTATGTTTTATAACTAAAAGGAATGGTAAACTAGAGAATTCCACAGAAAACATGGAATGTTTCCTGTTCTGACTGAAATTTTTTAAAGGGAAGACTCATATGGAATAGCAGTTAAAAGCGTTGGACTAGAATCTGGGAGAATTAGATTTGACTCCCTACTCTAGCATGGGTCAATTCCACACAGCAAATGTATAATGGGTTGCAGTCATTGTAAAGGAAGCTTCCTGTACACAAGTTACCTACAGTGCTACACTAAGCAGATCTACCCCCAAAATAAGAACATAAGAAAGAGCATGCTGGATCAGACCAGAGTCCATCTAGTCCAGCACTCTGCTACTTGCAGTGGCCCACCAGGTGCCTTTGGGAGCTCACATGCAGGATGTGAAAGCAATGGCCTTCTGCTGCTGCTGCTGCTGCTCCCGAGCCCCTGGTCTGCTAGGGCATTTGCAATCTCAGATCAAGGAGGATCAAGATTGGTAGCCATACATCGACTTCTCCTCCATAAATCTGTCCAAGTCCCTTTTAGACCTATCCAGGTTAGTTGCCATCACCACCTTCTGTGGCAGCATATTCCAAACACCAATCAAGCGATGTATGAAGAAATGTTTCCTTTTATTAGCCCTAATTCTTCCCCCCAGCATTTTCAATGTATGCCCCCTGGTTCTAGTATTGTGAGAAAGACAGAAAAATTTCTCTCTGGGCCTTTCCCCACTCCCTTCCATCCCCCCTATGCCGCACGCTGCTCTCAGTGCGCGGCATCCCAGGTGCGCGCCCAGGCGTCCCCACGACCCCGCGCTCTGTGCGGGGTCGTCAAAAGGCGCCGTTCGGAAGAGTGCCTGGGATGCCGCACGCTAAGGGGGCATGACAGTGGCAGCGTCGGGGCGGCTGCGCTGTGGCCGCCCCTGCCGTGGGGAGGGAGGAGGAACCCCGCGCTACTCTCCTCAAGTAGCGCGGGGCTTACGGTAAGTGGGGAAAGGCCCTCTGTCTACATTTTCTACCCCATGCATAATTTTATAGACTTCAATCATATCCCCCCTCAGACATCTTCTCTCCAAACTGAAGAGTCCCAAACGCTGCAGCCTCTCCTCATAAGGAAGGTGCTCCAATCCCTCGATCATCCTTGTTGCCCTTCTCTGTACTTTTTCTATCTCTTCTATATCCTTTTTGAGATGTGGTGACCAGAACGAAACACAGTGCTCCAAGTGCAGTCGCACCACTGCTTTATATAAGGGCATGACAATCTTTGCAGTTTTAATTATCAATTCGTTTCTTAATTATCCCCAACACAGAGTTTGCCTTTTTCACAGCTGCCATGCATTCCCATGGAACTATCAGCTAAGATGCCCAAATTCCTTTCCTGATCTGTAACTGATAGCACTGACCCCTGTAGCATGTATGTGAAGTTTGGATTTTTTACCCCTATGTACATCACTACATTTTGCAACATTGAACTGCATTTGCCATTTCTTAGCCCACTCATCTAATTTATAAAGGTCCACTTGGAGCTCTTTGCAATCCTTTGCAGTTCTCACCACCCAACATAATTGGGTATCATCTGCAAACTTGGCCACCACGCTATCTACCCCTATTTCCGGGTCATTTATAAATAGGTTAAAGAGCACTGGTCCCAAAATGGATCTTCCTACATCTCTCCACTGTGAGAACTTCCCATTTACACCCACCCTTTGCTTCCTGTTTCTCAACCAGTTTTTAATCCATAGGAAGACTTCTCCTCTTATTCCTTGATTGCTGAGTTTTCTCAATAGTCTCTGGAGAGGAACTTTGTCAAAAGCCTTTTGGAAATACAAGTAGACAATGTCCTCTGTTTCCCCCTTATCCACATGCTTGTTTACACCCTCAAAGAACTCTAGTAAGTTTGTAAGGCAGAACTTGCCTCTGCAAAAGCCATTCTGATTCTTCCTCAGCAGGTCTTGTTTTTCTACATGTTTTATAATTTTATCTTTAATGATAGATTCTACTAATTTGTCAGGAACAGATGTCAAACTGACTGGCCTGTGATTTCCTCCCCACGCCCCCCACCCCACCCCCCAGATGCTTTCTTAAAGATTGGTGTGACATTGGCCATCTTCCAGTCTTCAGAGATGGAGGCCAATTTCAGGGATAAGTTGCATATTAAAGTGATAAGATCAGCAATTTCATGCTTGAGCTCTTTAAGAACTCTTGGGTGAATGCAATCTGGGCCAGGGGCTGCCAGAACTTCTTCCTTGTCTACCACTATCTCTGCAAGTTCCTCAAATTCACCTCCTAAGAAGCTTGGTTCAGGTGCAGGAATTTTCCACACATCCTCTTGGGTGAAGACAGATGCAAAGAATTCATTCAGCTTCTCTGCAATCTCCCTGTCCTCCTTTAGCATACCTTTTGTTCCTTCATCATCTAATGGGCCTATCGCTTCCCTAGCTGGCTTCCTACTTTTGATGTACTTGAAGAACTGTTTGTTGCTGATCTTGATATTCGCAGCCGTGCACTGCTCAGTGCTTCTGTGGGGGAATCAGCTCCCTTTGCATTGTCTATTTTATGTGACACTATGATCTCTTTGACATAGACCATTTCCCCACTGAGAAATTAAAGGCAGATACAACCAGGTTTCAAAAGAAACAGCACCTTTTCATTGTGGTTTCACTCTCCTCACTGCAGCGTGTTTCTGATGAGAACATCGATGTCTATCGCAATTACAAGCAATGCAACACTCCCCATCAGCGACTCTGTTCTTCCTCATCTTGATTGGCTGTTGTGCAAAGTCTAAGTGGGCCAATGTCTTGTCTCTCCTATTGGGGCTACTCCAGTCCAGGGGCAGAAGGGTGGATGTACCTGCGTAGCCTGGGGAAGAGGGAACCTTCCTGGGCAAGCCATGTGCAACACACAGATGCAGGTGCCTCATAAGCCTCAAATGGACAGTTGCACCTAGCCAAGGTGAGCTGCATGCAATACATGCACCACCTGCCTGGCAGAGTGGTGTCAGCTGTGTAACTAGCCAGATGGAAGGCTATACCCTTCTCTTTCCATCCCTCCTATGGACGTAAGGACCATGAGGTTGAGGAACCTTTTCTGAGATTTTTTTCTCCCAGTCTGCTTCTACAGAAAGGGTTTTATTTAAATCCCTTCCCCATATAATATTCCCCAGCATACCCAATTTCATC
Source organism: Sphaerodactylus townsendi (assembly GCF_021028975.2). Classification (NCBI taxonomy): domain Eukaryota; kingdom Metazoa; phylum Chordata; class Lepidosauria; order Squamata; family Sphaerodactylidae; genus Sphaerodactylus; species Sphaerodactylus townsendi. The sequence goes on from NC_059431.1 coordinate 61,832,840, forward strand.
AAGATCTTACACATTTAGATAACAACTAAACTTTATTTGGTCCTTCAAAAATATATTCATATTGCTCCACAATAACCTACATATCATGACAAATTGTTCCCATAATGCAAAAGACAAGTAATTTCAGATCCTGATGTTAAATTACACTTGGTCCATATGCCAGATCACATAATCTGGAAACCCAATTTTTATCCGAAAAGAAAGACTGCTTTTCATTATGTGAAATTGATATAACATGGAAATCATTCCAGGAAGAATAGACATTTAGATTTCTCCCAGTTTGGAAAGGAATACATATTACATGTGATGAGTTGGGTCATAAGTGCCTGCCTCAATTACCAGTCACTCATTTAGACAGGGACTAACCATTCTTGCTAGCAGACATGGCCACGGCAGGATGGGGGGCTGTTTACTTTTCCCTTGGGCCCCACTTGACCTGCATTGAACAGTCCCCTCACGGCTGTTTCCAATGGAGGAAAAAGCACTGGGAGAAGTCTAACCCCCCACCTTTTGCCTCAAATGTTTAGAACAACAGACAGGTTTTTTTAAATAGTCCCTGTATGCACATGTGACTGAGAGTTGGGTCAGACACCGATGACATGACTCATGTCACACATAGTATTCATTTTGTCCCCTTGTGTTTGAATGTAGTAGTTTTCTGTTTATTTATAGGAGCACATATCTTGTCTAAACAGAACCACCATGCTCAGAGACAGTATAATTTTCAGTGCCAGTAGCTAAAGGATAACAACCCTGGTTATTTCAGTATCCTCTTGTGGGCCTTCTAAAGCATCTTGTGGATCACTGTGGGAAACAGGATGCTGGAATGGATACACCAAATTTATGATCCAGCAAAACTTTTCTTATCCAATAATAGAATAGTACCAGTGGGTGTTGCACTGCTGGCAGAAGGACCAGGGCTAGAATGTCACACTAAAGGGTAAAAATGCAATTTTGTTAATTTTCTAGAAGAACCCTTAGGGTATGGATTGGCAAACAGAATGGGGAGTTTCAACTACACTGCATTTGCTTTTCACTGAGATGTTTTGAAGCATGTATAATACATAGGCTATTAAGAGTACGTAACAATACAGCTACTATTGACCCTTATACCTGCGTAACAAGAGCTCTACACTGAGCACTGGGAATATAAGCTCACAGTTTGTGAAGATTTTCCATCCACACTGGCAACTGCTCAATTTCCTATTTATTTTTTATAAGATTCTGTGAAACACAAAGACACATTGAATCATTAACGTTGTAATGGCAGTTAAATGATGAGTGGCTCGGTTCACTCCAAAAAGAATCAGAAGTGCAGCAGAAATCCCTCTGCTCTCATCTGCACAGATTCCGGGGTTTTTTATTCCTTTGGTAGCCCCATTGTATGTAAAACTGCCAAGTTCAGATTCAAAAAGCATTACATGGGGATTTTTAAATTTTATGTAACCAACTCTGATTAGTTCTCCATCAGCTGTAGACTATGAATGCAGATATCAAAACTAACTACAGTTATAACTAATGGTTCAGCCAACTGCAAATCCCAATGTGACATTTCAACTTGGTACCAATTAATAGATTCTGGCCCCATCTACATTCAGGCCAGCTAACTAGTGGAACAAATTGATTGCATGTTTATAAACCATGGTTTATCATGACATCAAAACTAAGCCAATGAGGCCTCATCATGTCTTTAAGCATTGTACAGAATGAACAATGTCACCAGGTGCAGTGCTTCCCCATTACAATACTACAATAGCCGGAGAAGCTTCACTTGGTTGAACCTACCTCTCTGTGCAACTCTTAGATGATACCAGAGCCCTTCCTTGATTTGGACCTGAAAACCTATTACAATTGTGCTTTTTCTGCACTTACCATATAGAGAAAATTCAGATGTAAAATACTATAATCACAAATGGGTTGTAGGCTGCTTTTTGTTTTGTTTTTAGCTGGTGACTTCTCTAAAAGCCAGTGAAGTATTGAAATCTACATCACCTTTTAGCCATTTATACTAGTTAGCAGTTTTCTGACAATCATAAGCCAAATTAATTACTTTTCTGCCCCTCATTACACATTTTCATAACTCTCCATCATTATGTAGTATACCATACAAAACCTGTCTGTAGCCTCAGCTCACCAGAGGGCATCTTATATATTTGTTTTATTTAAGAATTTCAATCCTGCCTTTCTTCAGAAACCAAATGCAGCAAAAAAACAAAATCACTATTACAAAAATCAACACATGTATCAACCAGATGTTACCCACAAAACAATTTCTAAACACTGTAACTTCTATTAAAGGAGCTCTGGAATAAAATACCTGACAGGCCTTCCTACAATATATGGCTTCTAAGAGAAGACATAGTACTCAGGCAGAATCCAAGTGATTTCAGGAAATCCAGGAGTACACTTAAAGACAAAATCAGTCAGTTAAATCTCTTTTATTGAAGGAAATCTAGAGACCTCATGCTTCTGAACGTAAACATTCTTTGTGAGTCAAAAGTAGGCAAAGCATACATTCTCAGATTCTTCCTATTTGAAGGGATATATTCACACCCATGTCAAAGAAACAGTAGGATGAAAAAATAGACAGCAGTGTGATAGGGCCAAACATATTGTATTGGATTGGATTTGTTGGCTGGGAATCAGAAACCAGCACTTGAGTTGAAAGCAAAGCAAAGACAGTTGTCTAGCAGAATGACATTTTTCCCATAAAGTGCTGAATGCTCAAACACTGAATAGTCAGTGGCAGGAGAGTGATACAGCATAATCTGGTGAGATGTTGGCACATCTGCACTGAGCAGGAAGTGATGACAAAACATTAAATATGTAAAAACCAAATTCTGTTTATTTCCACCTAAAATAAACAACCCAAAACCATAGTTGGCTTATCCTCCAGCTCACCAGAAGGTGATTTCTGGATTGCACCTTGGCTTCTATAGTGCTAAGATTTTAACTTTGCTGTGCATCCCCCAAAACAACTGCCACAGCTCCCTCATGCCTTCATTCTTTACCTCAGGCTGTTTTATAAAAAGCAAGAAAGTCACCACAAAAACTACAGAAGGTACTAGGATATTACAGATAAAAAGTACACTTAAAATAACCCAAGAAAATCCACTCTACATGGATTAATGTTATGGATAGTATGTCATGGATAGTATGATGAAGAAAGGTTATCAAGTTGTCTTCTTTGAAATCTTGTCAGAAAAAAATGCTACTCTCTACAAACAGGCAGTGGCAGAGGTGTTTAATAGCTTAGCCTTTCCATCACTTCTGTTTATGTATCATGTACAAGTTTCTTTTACTTCTGTTTACTATAACAAGATTAAAAGAATAAATATCTGAAGAAATATATGCAAAACAACAGAACAATAAGAACCATTATCAACATTACATTAGCTTCCCTTTCTTATTGCTCAGTCCAGGGGGTGTAATCATCCTGTGGAGGTGGTGCGTGCGCACAAACACACACACACACACACACACACACACACACACACACACAGACAAATTTGCCTTCCCCAGAGCACCAGGGGTGTACCAGCCACGGTGACATATGGTGTCATATGTCACTGGGCACCTGCCTTTTAGTCATGTAGGGGGGCAGAAAATCACCCCCCACACTTCTAGCCTTCTGCCTGGCCTGTGCTCATCACCGGGTGAGTAGCAGCAGCACCAGAGAGCATGTGCAGAGTTCCACTCTCTGACTGTTTCCTCCCTTCACTAGCTTGGATGCCTCCCCCCTTTCCAGTTCCTTCCCTCCACGAGGAGTTGGGGCCGTCACTGGCCTCTCCAACAGTGTGTTGAAAAGGAGGGCTGGAAAGGCTGCTGTCCTCATTCCCCCCTCCAGCTATTTGAAGGTCACCCAAAGCCTCTTCAAGGCCAGCTGGGCTCCTGCCTCCTCCCCACCCATGCCTCTTGAGGAGGGATCATGTACCCAGGTGCATGGAGAGCTCCAGCTCGGACACCATAGCAGTGGTCCTGCAGGCGGCTAAGCGGGCCCTGCGACTGGAGCTGAAGTGGCGCCTGTGGAAGCTAAGCCCAGCTGAGAAGCTGCACCAGTCCCTCCTGCTAGGTGGAGGGACCTCCCCACTGCTGGGCTCTCCCCTCTCATTTGCCATGTTACCCTAGCGCAAAAGTCCACCTGATGCCCAGGGAAATATCCTGCCCTGGCTCACCACAGGGGTATCTAGGGAAAATGGAGACTGAAGGGAGGGACTGAAAACTCAGATTTTTCCCCCAGGCTCCATTTTCCTAGATATGCCTCTGCGGGGCATTCACCCCAGTGGAAGGGCAAACAAGCCAGTGGGCAGACACAGCGTCCCTCTGGGGTGCCCAAATGCAGCTCCAGCACTATCACTGGCCCCATTGGTGCAGCAAAGGCATGCCGGAGGCATTTCCAGGGGTGGTGCTGATGTTAGTCGGCTTCCACCCTTGCTTTGCTGTCAGTTATGCTGAGGCTAATGGCTTGGATGTACACCACCCTTTCTAGTGGGATTAGTGCATTAAGCGCTATGGCAGGCTTTGTGGTGGCTAGGCTTTTTTCCTCTGCCCATTTCAAAGCTATCGAGATCATTAACATTTATCAGGTTTTAGCAGGAAAGCCTTTACCAGCTGCATTTCTCCTTTGGAGGTAAGAGACAGGAGCACTGCCAGAAAAGAAAACTAACAACACTGTTGACTCACAATGAAATCAGGTCCCGTGTTGTCATTGTAAACGCCTGTGTGGCATACCTGCGCACAATGCAGTGGTGCTCAAGCCAGATTGGGAGGAAACCTTCAAAATTGCCTTTCCCTTTTTCCATAGGATCTGGTGTTTTGTTTTCTTCAGTTTTTTTTGTTGTTTTTTACCATTGCTTGGCACCTATGGGTTTGTCACCTCAGTCTTTCCTTCTCTTGCCACCAATTATTCCCATTTAAAACATCCAGCAGCTCTTTTGTTTTATGTAGATACAACATCAGAGGAAGCAACGTACCATATGAATAACTGAAGCTAGGTAATAGGTCAGCTCCCTAGTGTGTTATAAAGAGCCTAGATCGTGGTCAGTTACTTTGGATTGCCTTCCCTACTGCTGGTTCTTGTTTGACTGACCTATTATTAGGACTTCCTATGTCAAACATGCCTGTATGCAATTCTGACAGCTTTCTTGAAACAAAAAAATTCCTAGTGCTTTCCAGCTTAAAGGAGTTGTGGAATTGTTGTTAGACTTTCCATGTGCTTAACCAAGCTATTTTTTTTCTCTGAGGAACACGTCAAACAGGTTCTGTTTCTTTCTCTCCTTTTTTTCTCCCTCTTCCTCCTTCTAACTAGTTGTGAGTTGAGAAGAGGGATGTGTCCTCCCTGGGCTTTCCCCCTCCCTTCTCTTCACTCTCCTCAATGAAGAGCCAGGGAACAATACCAGTTTAAACTTGCTCAGGTTAGTTGAAGACCAAAAGCTTTCTCTCAGTTTGCACTCTAAGGTTGCAGTGGAGTGTAATGTGACAGGCCAGTGAGGGGGGGAAAAGCCTGTTCCAACATTGCTAGAGATAGAATTAAAAAAAAAACAGTCGACAGAGCTCCGACAAACAAGGGGAGGGGTCTTGTCTTCAGATGGTGCTAATGACTGGTCAACAGCATGAGGGGGAAGAACTAAAACCTGTCAAGGTGATCAATAAAAAAGAAAACAAAGCTTCCTTAATCTAGTAAGTGTTCTTGCTTGACAATATATTGCATGAAGATCTCTGTGCTTATCTGCTGTCGAGTCTGACAAAATCTCACAACCACATGGAAGAGAAAACTTTTTAAAAATTTTGTGATTATTCTACCTTTTGTCTGCCTTGAAAATTTTGTTTTGCGTGCAAACTTTATTTGTTTCAAATAAGTCTGTAGTGTGAATTAGTAATGATCTTTTTAAAAAAATGTTGGAGACCTGCGTGGCTGTTTGTATAGTTCAAAAGGCTACAGCTAGGGTTAGAGAGAGGATAAGTTTGCATGTGGTTTTAAGCTGAAATTAAAATGGGATACATTATTCTCTGAAGGAGGTATAATAAAATAGGGTAAAGTGGTGTGATCAAACTGAAACTGAATGGGACACTGGTTTCACAAGTTTTTAATGAGATTGTATATAAAACTTCCATTGCTTAAAGTGTGGTTATACCAGACTTGTGGATCTACAGGTTGTTAAAGATTGCATTACTATAATTAAGTAAATAAGTGAATTATAACAACAGACTATTGCCAGTATAGCCTGCAAGTAAATCCATATTTCGTGACTGTGTAAAGTGGCCAATCAAAACGTACATATTTTGAGGTGATGCCAGATAATATGGAAGTACTGTACTTGATCTCTGTTGATAGTTTCACACTTGAAACTTTTCTTAATGTTCCTGTTGAGTGACTCATATTTGCATGTGACTCCTTGTTGGCACCACACATAGATGAACTTCTCTTTCTCCATATGATAGTATCAATCACAGCCTTCAGTTTGGCTGCATTTTAGTGGGGTTTGGTTCAGTGTTTAGAAACATATGTGGATCGATGGTAATAGAGATACAGCTTAGTTGGGTTATCTAGCTGTTCCTATATAATGAGAGATTTCTGTTGATGAACATCATGTATGAAACTGACAAAATGGAGCATTGATTGATTTGAATATCAGTTCTCCCATGTTTGATTTAACACTACACTGGTATTACAGGAAATTCTCATTCAGTCATAACTAAGCCACAAGCAGCTGTTGCCTCTTGTCAATTCACCAGTAAATTAAACCTTGCATTCTCCATAGGAGTTCTGTTCAGCAAGTCTTGGCAGTATATATCATAGGCATAGAATACATCACTTCTTGAAGAAGTGCTGGGACTCCTGTATTTCCAAAGCTGCATTTTTGTTTGATAGCTTTATCCTCCTATCTATGGGGCTGTGGTCAGTGACAAAGCAGAAGCCATTCCATTCAGGTAGTTTCCCTATGTTTTTCTGTCAGATTCAGAGGGTGGAGTACAGCTAAGCTTTTTGCTTTCCTTGAAGGAAAAAAGGTTACATATCAGTCTTACTGGTATAGATTTGCGTTGCGTGTCAATCAGTAGGGGAAGCTTTTGAGCTCTCCTTTAACTTGTTCTATAAAATGGAGAAAAGCACCTGTTACCCAGTTTGGAAAGAACTCATAGGATGTTGTGGGGGGGGGGGGATGTATGGAATATACATAACATGCAAGTAATGGAATATACAAAACATATCCCAATGTACATTACTTTTCCCTTAAATCCCTTAAAAGTCTCTTCTAGCAGTTACACTTGCAGCCAGCACTGTTTACAGGCCATATAATCATAAAACCAGTAAGCTGTCCTAAGTATGAATTTAACGTGATGAACTCTCATGATCTGACTTTTATGGTCATGCTCAGTTTGCTATTTCTCATGCTCAAACAATTTCCAATACACCATAAACTAAGCAGGGTTACCAGCCTGTTTTCTAACCAAGTACACGTCAGGCAAAATACTGAACAGGTGAGACATAGCAGTGAAACAATGGGAAATCTTCTTCCACTAAATGTGTAGCTGGTGTCTCTTTGTCAAAGAAACACTGGTATCCCTGAATTTCCAGATGTGCTGGACTAAGGGCAACCCTAGAAATTTTGCAAACCAATAAATTATGTAAAACCATTTTTCATATTCCCTGTTGGCCCTTTGGTTTGGGGGGGTGATTATTTTGAGTTTGGTTTTAGTTTTTTTCATTATAAGCTGAGTATTCAAAATTTGTTGCATAAAACTGTTTTCCTGGATACCTAAACTAGAAACAGCCTTCTAGGAATGACAAGGCACCTGGGAAAGGATATTTAGCACTTTCCCATCATTGCTGTTATCATTGCTGAAAAAATCCTGTGGCAGACATTTGAGCTGAATCTATTTCCAGTATAAATAATTTCCCCTTAAAAACTGAAATGCCACAAATACTGGAGTGAGGTGTACATTAAAATGTTTCATGTTGTTGTGGGGTTATAGTGCCATTTCATTAATGCAACTTTACAGAGCAGTGTTAGCAAAATAAAGCTCTGTGGCCAAATATCTTCCAGGTGAAATGTTGTCAGTGAAGGAGAAAACAGAACGAGGGAGGGGCAGAAAAGGAGTGGAGGCAAAGTTCACCAGCAGAGAGACAGGAAACAAGGAAGAGGCAAGTGGAAATTGCCTCCCAAATGTTGTCACAAACCTCTGCTTGATATTCTGAATTAGCAACTGAAATATTTCAAATTAGATTATTCTACTTAGCTAATTTTATGCAACCTATTTCTTTATGAATCAGATTTTCAATCAGACCCTGTTTTTGTCAAATGAACAAAAGTAACCAGCTGTGCCAGAGTATAGTATGGAAATTCTATTTAGAAAGTCAAATGAAGGTGTGGCATTCTGCCCATGTGATTAATGATTTCACATGAGAGTGCTTATTAGAATGTTTCTAAAATACATAGCACTGCTTCTACTTAATCACTTGACTTTATTGTTAGGATTCCCATAGCATTAAACAAGCCATAAATATATGTAGGGGTATGTTTATCTTTTTAAATAATTACTATGAGAAAATCAGGTCAAATGAATGTTGTATTTTATAGGAAATATGTGTTATGTATCTGCCAGTATCACTGGAACCTGCACTCAACTGTGTCATTCTGCCCAGAATTAGTACTGTAAAATGTCTCGCGAGATCTGAAATCAGGAGCAGTTTGTTATGGGAGGAATACTGTGACTATCAACCTTATTTTGATGTTTTCAGTGTGTCATAAAAACACAAGACTGATGGCTGAGGGAAAGGGATTCCTCTTCCTGGCAGGCATATTTTCAACTGTAATTCAAAATGGAGCATCTGTCAGTTGCTGATTCCATGTATAGTCATCATCTGTAGTTTTACACATAAATGAGAAATAGGTGTCATTAAATGACACATGTGACACATCTGTAAAAATCTTGACCCAATTTGTGTCAGATATGTGATAGACTCACCTTTAAAAGTATTTTCTCCCCTCTACAGCCTGGCATAGTGGAAGGAAAGGTTTTGGCCTTCCCTCCCTTCCACCCCACACCCTTTTGCAGCCTGAAAAAAATGTCTAATAGGATTCCACTGCCAAGAATTATGTCTACCTAAACACCTCTCCAGCACCATTTTTTAATCATCAAAAGGGCATGGGCCTGTTATGTACCCCTTCCACCTCACATCTTAAAACACACATCCAAGCCGGGATATTTATGGATAAAATGTGTATGTGAGACATATTCCTGATATATTAATGTTAACAGATATATGGTGTGGCGCAGGATATAATGGGCTAACAGCAAGCCTAAGAAACAGCAAACAGTCAGTAGAAAATAAAGCTACTCATTTGCTCCTTGAGGTCCACACCCAAGCCAGAGCTACAGTCAATAGAGTTGTAAATGTGCACTATCCCTTGAATTGAGATGCTGCAACTTTCTCCCCTTAAGCTGTTCCTAAAACCTCCTAAGTGCTCCCATCCCTGATTTAATCTTGCTGCCTCTTCAAAATTATAATAGCCAGAGCCTCACACTGCCGGCCACCTATTCAAGGTGCTTCTAATGTAATCTAGGACCAATTGACCCCCATTGTCCTGGGAAGTAGACAATAGATAAGAGATGTTAATTAGCTCAGCCCTGCAACCCAGCATAGATGCAAGAAACGAAACCTAATGCAAAGGGTCTCTGTGTTCCCGCCAAACTAGCGATCCACCCTATAAAAGAGCTACACACCTTAAGCTCATTACTCATTCTAACCTGAACCTCCCTTGGTCAAGTTGGTGTGAGACACGATATATCATCCTTCGCTTGGATCCCTATCCTGGCATAGAGGTCCTTGCCTTTTCCTGGAACTTCTCTGCAGATTTAGGTACCGTATAAGTCTCCTGCTTCCCCAACTCCTATTCTATCATCCAAAACCTCCCTATCTATATACTTAGGAACTGTGTGTATGTCTTAACCTCTCACTGTATGATTGCTTGCAAACAAAACTTATATTAAAAAATTTAAACTACGAATCATTACTTTTGCATTCTCTTGGTGGATCACCGTTTCAGCCGTTTCTGACGTATAGTTGTTCAAAGATCCCCTCCCAGCCTGCCTTTCATATTGCCAAGCTGAGTAATTCCCCATTGCTCTATAAAAATATATTCATAACTGTTAAGCTGGGTAGCAGGCCCCTTCTGCACATGCAGAATAATGCACTTTCAATCCACTTTCATAATTGTTTGAAAGTGGATTTTGCTATTCCTCACAGTAAAATCCAGCTGCAAAGTGCATTGAAAGTAAATTGAAAGTGCATTATTCTGCATGTGTAAAAGGGGCCATGGGTTAGAAGGGAGGGAAGGCTGAAGGCTCTAATCCTGTTGCACGGAGCTGTAGAGGACAATAGGGGCAGCAAGTTCTTTTCAAGGTAAGTTCTTGGTCATATGTATGACATAAATCAGGCTAGGGTTTTACCAAGCCAACTTAAATCAGATGTCTTATGTAATGACACCCAAAACAGACGATCAGTATTCAATGGGGTTTACTTGCAGGAAAGTGTTCTCAGAGTTGCAGTGTTAGTGTAAAGGTTTCAGTGGTGTTGATGAGAAGGGCAGCCGCCTAACCTTGAGTACATTCCACAGCCCGGGCGATGGGCCAAATAGCTCTTCTATCGGGCGGAGACTTTATCTCTGCGCGGGAGATGAGGTCTCCGTTCCCATGGGAAGCCGGGAGGGGGATGGGATGGATAGAGTTATAACCTGTGCTTCTGGCGGGAAGTGTCATTCTCTGGCCATCATTGCGTGTACTTGAGCTTTCTAAGATGTCTGTTCATAAACGGTCTTTTCACCAACAAAGAGCCTTTTATTTCTAGTTTTTCTATGGAATTCCTTACATTGTGGCAGTGAATCCTTTAAATCTGCATCTATATCCCGAGTGCAGTGGACCTCTGGTGTCTCTGCATGGAGAGGTTGGATGTTTTTGGGGAAGGTGCGTAGTTCCCCAAAGAGGGCTCCGACCTTTCCCTTCTGGATCTGGGAGTGAACCGGCGGGAGAACGGTCTCGCTGGCGACTCTTTCCCGCCCTCGTGATCAGCAACGGAGTCTTCTTTACTCCGCTGGAACGGTGAGACGTGACGCACGACCTATCAATTAGCGGAGACTTACATGGCTTAGTCGCTTTGGGGTGCTGGTCTATGGATCGAGCGCCTTCGTGGATCGGATCCTGTTCTACCCGCTTTCCTCGTATGGGATTACAAACCCTCAGATGCAACCTTGTCATGGAGGAGACTGGCCTGACCACCTTTCATGCGGCAACCTGCGCAGGAGTCCATTGAATCCATTCCTGGACTCGCATTTTGGTGATGTTTCTAAAGAACCAATTCGCGGGCATTGTGCGATCTGGGGCCCGGTCTCGGGCGACAACTGGGACTAAACTCTGGGATTGGGAGGGTATCCGTACCGCTCTTCCGGACATCGGGACCCCCCTTGATCCTGGGTCAGCTGGCTGCACCTGAGGTGCTCCTGGAGCCACCGGTGGCTAAGGTGTCTCCGGCGATGTCTCGCCCAGACGAATGGCGAGTCCGGGCGAAGAAAGCCTGCACTCCCAGCTGGATCTGTTCCCTCTCCCATCGAAAAGAGAATCCGGGATGAGGAAGTGGGCCGACTGGGTGAGTATTGCCCAAGAAGCACATGGACCCGCGAACGCCAGCTATGGGAGGAGGAACGGCACAGCCTGCAGCAAGAGCGCGAAAACCTGCAGAGGGACTCCGGTAACAGCAACGCAAAGAAGTCCAACTCGAGCTGGACCACATGCCAAAGATGCGCCTAAAACGGCTAATATGCGCAGAATCTGGTCAGTTCCATGATAAGGTCCTGGAACGCTTCCAAACTGGATTTACATAGCCGCAACGCCTGGAAGCTGCCTTCAGGCCTTTGCGCACGCAAAGTGAGCTTACTGCAATGCTTTGGTTAAACGGGACGAATCTGGCTAAATTGGAACCAGAAAGCAGCTCTGCATGCGCACCAGGATGCATTTCGACCCGCAAGGAGAGAGAGCTGGTCAGCTGCCCTTGGAGTCCCAGGGAACTGAGGAAGCAGCAGACCGGTGGAGGCCTGCCAAGTTGGAGTCTACGCCGTCACTGGATACTGCCGGCACCAGAGGGGCAATCGCTGTTGGGCCCTCGCCACCTTCCAAGGACTCCCAGCTCCCACCGGAACGCCACGCACCGGCATTAATACCGCCTACCCCATCCCGGCCCCTGCAGTAAATCGCTGCCCGCCCAACCTGCTCAATCCCGCGATTCTACGCCTTTGCAGGTGGCCAAGAGCCGTGGAAAGGGGTTACTACAGGCCCCCGACACCTGCCCGCTTTGATGGGACTCCGCTTCCAAACTCCCCTACTTCATCTTACAACTCGATGCCCACTTGGAGGACTATGATGATTTATACCCAGTCTGAGCGCGAAAAAATGACGTGGACATCGGCTCAGTCCTGGACAATGGGGCAGCAGCCGACTGGTTTGTGATTCTGGATTTTAGCAAGGTGATGCACTCTCCCATTGTGCCTCCCATTCCTCCAAGCTCCTAAGAGTTATCGATCCGCTTCGGAAAACGAAGCCATCCCGAACCACCAAACCATCCAGAAGAGAAGCAAACCGCTCATTTGCAGAATTTGCCCGTGAATTTCAAGTGCACGCGCGCCGCTCAACTCCCTCCCTGAGTGGCCTGAACTTACATGGAAACACGCGACATTTCTCGGATGATGTTGGACGGTAAGCTGCGCGAAACCCAGCGTTTTTAATCTGGTCCTTCGCATCGTGCCGATTGATCCAGTTGATCCCAAGTGGCGTCTCGCCAACACGCTCGTGCCGGAAAGGCCGCCACGTTTCCAAAACCCGCCACTGTTTCGCCTCAAGCCAAGCCCAGCCGCCTCACTACGGTGACGCCATTCCTCTGAGCGCCGCCGCCGACTTAAAGTGTCTCACCGCGGAGGACCGGCCAGTCTTAGCTGCGAACAACTGTCCGAAGAAACAAAGCACCAACAGCTCTGCAGCCATGCGCGACTCCCATCTGCCAAGCCACCACGCGAATCGGCTGTCAGCCTCGACGGCATCTGCTCATCTAAAGCGGTCACTCGGTACTAATTCCAAGAGTGAGGGGGAAGGCCAGCTGTCTTGCCTTTCTTCAGCCCCCATGGACATGTGGGTCCGACTCCTGACGCTGTGAGTGAAGGCAGCCGCCCCATAACTGTCCTAAGCTGCTGGCCAACCCCGAGCATACCTCGCAATTTACTAGCCCTCGTCCTGTGTGGGATTTCTGGCTGCTCCAGTCAAGTTGCTTACCGCGGCCCTGTAGGTGGCAGAGGAGCTAGGGTTCCTGGGACCAAATTCCTCTGGCTAAGCCCATACCATTCACCTCAAATGGACAGTAGCCCTCGAAACGGTAAGGACCAGCCTCAGCAGTTCAAAACACAACCTGCCCTCCTCCCAAGCTACTGCCGACCACTGGGAGAAAATTAGTTTTATTTTGGCGCCAGTGGCCAAACACTCCATAGCTTCTGGGCATGCCATGGTTATTGTTAGCATGAACCAAAGTTCATTTGGAGTTAGAAAGGATCCTAGAATTCACTGACCCTCCTCATGCGTAGAACACATGAATTGGGGGGAAAGCCCAATCCTTCTGGACACACCCCCCTCCCTGGCTTTCATCAGCGATTGCTCCCGATTCTATTGGCATCCCACCGCAGTACTCAAAATGATCTGAGCCAAGAGTTTTTCAGGAGCAAGAATCGCGACTCAAGGGTTGCCACCCCATAGTTAGACACACTTGGATCTGCAAAATCGTTATACAGCCCGGGGCACAACTGCCCAAGTCTGGTAGAATCTACCGTGATGAGGTCCCAATGAGGAGAAGGAACTTCGTCAGCCTTCTTGGACAAGAACCTCGCATTTCAGCGGGTTCATGCGGCGGGCTACCAAACACACTGCAATGGCACCACGCTGCCCTCCACGTTTTGTTTGTAAAAAAGAAAGATGGGTCTCTACTGCTTCTGTACACCAGATTATCGAGGTCTCAATAGCAGTCTCTCTGTCCCAATAAATACCCTTGCGCTTTGATCAAGGACGCTTTTAAGATGCATTGGGCAAAAGGGCATGCATCTTTTACTAAATTCAGACCTTTGAGTAGAAGCTTACTACAGGGTCAGAATTGCTGAAGGCTATGAACACTTGATCATGCGTTTAACACAAAGTTTGGACAGTTTGAATACTTAATAATGCCATTCGGGTTAGAGTGGGGCAATTCCCGGGCTTTTATGGCCCTTATCAACGAAAGTTCTCCATGATTTGCCATTGTACAAAGGGAGTTGTGGTATACTTAGATAGACGCTGGTTAATTTATTCACAATGTCCATGGAAGAGCATGAAGCATTGGTTCGGGAAGTATTGAAACGCTTTGCTTTCGACAACTCTCTCTTTGCCAAACCGTCTCCAAAATGCTGTTTCCACTCAGGACCTCTATTGACTATTTGGGTTACTTCGGATCTCGCTTCCTTGAGGGCTTAAAAAAAAAATGGGATCCTGGCTAAAATTGACGCTTGGTCCTCCAATGGCCTGCCCCCCCACCAACCGTAAAGAACTCCAATCTTTTCTGGGGTTTGCTGAATTTCTATCGTGACTTCCATGCACCTACCAAGCTGAACTGGACGGCTCTCCCTCCTCACAGACCTCTTAACGCACTAAGGGTAAAGATCCACTGTCACGGCCAAGTCCGGGGCCCCCCTTTCCTGGTCTGAAGCTAATGTCAAACAGCCTTTCAGCTCTTAAAGTCTGCTTTTACTCACCGAACCCATCCTAAAGCAATCTCCTGACCCAGATCTCCCTGCTTTGTGGTTCCACGTGGATTACTTATAGGACAAAGCGCTTGGGGCAAGCCCTGTTGCAAGAAAAATAAAGATGGTAGGGCCTGGTTCCGTGTGCTTTAGCCTTATCAAAGAAATTCTCCGGTGCTGAACTCAACCATGGATCTGTGGGAGATAAAAGAGACTACCCAGCCATCAAAGTAGCTTGCTCTCCACTTGGCGCCACTGGCTGGAGGGGCTAAACACCCCTTTCGAGGTTTAGTGGGATCCTGCAAAGAAACCTGGCCGCTTCTTTTCCACCCCCCCTCCAAGATGTCCGGCAGAAACAACTCCGTTGGGCTTCGATTTCTTTCTCAAGATTTCTCTTTCACAGTCTGGCATTTTTTCCCCGGGAAAACTACAATCGGCTAGCTGACGCTGGCTCTACAGCGCCTACCCGGGAGAGGGGGGTGGAGCTGCCTGGTTCTACGAGAACATTCCACGCACTGTTCTCTCCCTCCCAGTTGGGGCTGGCTGTCACCCGATCTCAGATCGCCCACTCCTCCTTCACCACCCATTCCCAGTCCTCGTCTCTCCTTTCCTCAAGTGGAACTCGAGAGGCGGGGCTGCACGAGCCTCCAGCCGGAGGAAGCTGTGATTCCCAATCATGCGTTTGGAGAATGGGGTTTGGCCGGAGGGGGGAGTGTTGGTACGATGCCTCCCCTCCGCCAAGCAGGTTCTTGAAGCCTGCCCACGATGCCCGCCTGCTGGACATTTTGGCTTTCTGAAAACTCTGCATTTAGCCCGGGCCGTCAATCTCTGGTGGCTGCGAAATGTGCAAAAGACATTGAAGGCGTATATTAAAGCGTTTTTCGCTCTGGTCTGTGCAGAAGCCAAAAACATTCGAGGAAAGCCCTCCCATGGGCTGTTGAAACCTCTCCCGGTGGCCTCCCGCCCCTGGGAAGTCATTTTCCATGGATTTTATTA
The DNA here is from genome assembly GCF_021028975.2 of Sphaerodactylus townsendi. NCBI lineage: Eukaryota > Metazoa > Chordata > Lepidosauria > Squamata > Sphaerodactylidae > Sphaerodactylus > Sphaerodactylus townsendi. The sequence goes on from NC_059431.1 coordinate 61,848,640, forward strand.
CAGATTTACCGGAGAGCCATGGCAACATCAGTCTTATGTGGGTAGTAGTGGACTTATTTTCTTAAACAAGCTTCCATTTTATTCCGTGTGCTTCCCATCCCCTCCGCCTCCTAAGTTAGCGCTGACTGTTCATTCAATATGTTTACCGTCTACACTCCGCCCCGTTAAGGTGGTCTCCGACCGCTGCCCCCAATTCATTCTTCAAGGTTCTGGAAGGCTTTTTTAGGGTTGTTAGGGGCATTTCCCACGTCAGCGCTCTACCACGTTCAAAGTGGACGTTGAGCTTCGGAGAGAACGCAACAGAACCTCTAGAGCAGTATTTACGTTGTTACACCAACTACCACTCAAGACAATTGAAGTGCGAGCTCATTCCGCTTCGCGATGAGTATCGCCTATAACAATGTCACGCGTTCAAGTAGCGGTACAAAAGAAAACCCCTTTGAAATTGTGTCTGAGTCGCTCCTTTCCCCGCCATTACCGCGCAGAACTACACCGCGACAGCTTTGGATCCTCAGAGTTTCAACAATGGATTTCATCCCTTAGCCGAGGGGTGGAAGTCGGGTCCAGACAGCGCCTTTACAACAGGCTAAGGACTCCCAAAAGCTGCAAAGCGGATAAGCACCGCCGGATTTCCCTCTGCGTGTGGGCGGCTTTGGGTGTATTTGTCTACCAAAAAATCTCAGAGACGCGTGCATAAATTTTTTCCAAACTAGGCAAAAGATTCGGTGGGACCTTTTCTTTCCAGATTACTAAAGTGATTAATGATGTCACTTTCGCCCGACTGGATTTTGCCTAACCTCTCTTAGGGTAACATTCATCCTGTCTTCTCCATTCCAGTTTACTCAAGGAGGCTCCCGCTTCGATGCAAAGTTTTGCACGCGACTACGCTGGAGAGACCCCCACCCACTATTATTGATGGGCCACAAGCTTTCTACTAAATTGACGCCATCCTGGACTTCTTCGGGCTTTAGTCGCATAACGGCTTTGCAATATTTTAGTCTCTTGGGTGCGGGATATTCCTCTGGGAGTATAATCAATGGGTTTATTCCTGATAATATTGACGCGCCCACCCTTATTTCTGCTTTCCAATCGCCTTTCCGCATAAACCTGGGGAGGGGTCTTCTTTAAGGAGGCAGAGTGTAAAGGTTTCGAGTGGTGTTGATGAGAATGAACGCAGCCGCCTAACCTTGCCAGTAATATTCCACAGCCCGAGGCGATGGGCTTAGTTTCTATCGGCGGAGACTTTTTATCTCTGCGCTGAGATGAAGGTCTCCCGCTCCTGGGCATGGGAAGCCGGGAGGGGATGGGATGGATGAGAGTTATAACCTGTGCTTCTTGGCGGAAGTGTCATTCCTGCTACCTGCGCAATTTGAGCTTTCTAAGATGTCTGAATAAACGGTCTTTTTCACCAAAGAGCCTTTTATTTCTGCTTCTATGGAATTCCTTACAGTTAGTGCATTATATGGAATTAGTATTGGTTTCTAAGATTTTCCAGCCTAAAAACAAGTTTCTAGCTGTAATAGAAGTTTTTAAAAAATTATATACTGCCTTTCTTCTATCATGGAATATCAGGTAGTATATGTTGAATTGTCAAGATGTCTCCCTTTCAGATACTTAGACCTGCTTAACTTTAGTAAGTTTCCTGTATCACAAGTCTCCAAGCTATATCATATGAATAGAAGTAATGGTGGAAAACATGGCAGTACTATTGTCTGCTAGAGGCTCCATAGATCAAGACAAGTAACTAGCATAGCCACTGGTGATTCTTCTCTTGTGGCATCCAAAAACATTCACTTCTCAATGATTATCTTACTATTTACTGCTTACTTTCTTTTTGGTAGTAGAAAGGGACATTAAGACACAGCTGACAGAATGGGAACATAATTAGTACTGGTGTTTGGTGCTGTTGCTATGAACAGCTTGAAAAGATTCTTCACTGGTTAAGAAATGTATTGTAGCTGCTTGATATTACCGAAATGTTGACAAGTATTTATATCCACGTGCCATGAAAATTTAAGCACTCTGACATGTACCTCATGACAATTATATCTGTATTACTCCATGGGGCTCCAGTTCATCTTCCTGACACCCATCTTGTACAGTTGCTATATCCTTATTTAGTAAAAGGCATTCAGCACAGAGTGCTGAACGAAACAACAGTATTCTGTATGTTATTAAACAACCAAGAAAAAAATGAAAATGGTTTTTGTGAATAACTCAGTCATGGTGAAACTGACTGTTCCTGAAAACCATGAAATGAGTAAGGACTTTTAAAAGGGCATTTCTTGTGTGAAATTTCAAAAATTTCTTGTTCTTCTTACCCTGAATGATGGCTAACAGCTACATATAGCCCAACTTTATACATAGTTGTGTCCATCTTAAATAGTGTCATAGAATGCATCTGAAAGCTAATATTCTATATTTATATAAAATTTAACAAAGGCCATTTATTCATGGCACTACTTACCCCACAGCCATTTGCTTTGAAATGGAGTTTTCCCGCAGTTTTTTGTTTGCACAGGGATTCTCCTTCTGTGAAGTATTTCTAGCTGAGCCAATCCGCCATTTTGCCCTCCTACCACTTCCTTGTGATTTCTGTGCCATTCCTTGTTCTTTGGTTGCCATCTTTCATCTAGCATTACTATGCTAGACCTGATCAATTTCATGTCAATTTCAAGCATTTTTTAAAAATTGAGAGAAAGCCCTTTTGATTGTTCTGAAATGGTGGCCGGAAAAGTGGAAGAAAGTACTGTTGTGTGGATGAGGAAAGTCAGGGAGGAATGAAAATACCCCCAAAAATCTTACTGTACAGAGATCTTTGTTTTCTCTGATCTGAGGATGTGGTGAGTTTCAAAGAGGGGAAAACGTGCAAAACTGAGAATCCAACCAAAAGGAATGTGCACTCAATGCAAAGGAGTCCATATGTGCCTAAATGATCAAAATGTTTTACATTCTCAGTAAATTAGAGTAAATTTAGAAATTTGTTAAAGTATTGTTAAGTTTCTGTTTAAGAGATACTAGATAAAATTTAATCTGAATAAATGTATATTACACCTAGTTAGAATTTCTTAAAAGTAAATCATTGGTTATAGTTATTTAATTAGAGGTTGTTTTTCAAAATAATTAAAGAATCTCCTGAAAAAAATATTTACTAAGGGCAAGCACTGTAAATATGAACGATAATACCATGCAATGTATTGTTCTTGACATCTTGCTGATGAATGCTGAGGTGACAAGCCACTTTCAAGCCTAAGACCCATTTTTTGCTCCAAGTGATGCTGTCTTGCATGTCATTAGGAAAAAGATCCACTGTACATACCCGGGGGCTTTGAATGCTCCCACAGTTATATGCAATATCCATTCTGCATTTTAACATACCATATATACTCATGTATAAGCCGACTCGTGTATAAGCCGAGGCACCTAATTTTACTGCCCAAACCTGGGAAAACGTATTGACTTGGGTATAAGCCGAGGGTGGGAAGCCGAGAGGCAGAGGGAGCTCCTTATTTGGGCAGTGACATCAGGAGAATCACAGCCCAAATGGACATCACCATTGCCTGTGGCTGCCTTGGACAAAGCCCAAGCCAGCTGTTCTCACTCTGCCCAAAATAAGGAGCTCTCTCTGCCTGCCATTGCTGGCTAGGCTTGTCCTTAAGTCAGTTCCAAGGGAAGTAGGCAGAGGAGCCTCTACAGGCAAAGGTGACTCCAGTAATCCTGATGTCACAACTAAGGAGCTCCCTCTGTCTCCTGGGGTTTGACGAAGCCCAGCCAGCCAGGGTGCCTCAGGGATCCCCCTTCACCCTCCCAGGAGGGCAGCAACAAGCGGCTTCCTGGTGGCAGGGAGGTTGTCCTGGCCCGGCCCCCAGCCTCCTTGTGATTGATAGAAAATGGTGACTCGCATATAAGTCGAGGGGGCTTTTCTCAGCCTTTAAACAGGGCTGAAAAACTCGGCTTATAGGCGAGTATATACGGTACACAATGAGCAAAGAAGCCTATTAAATGAGCATTATATAACAGTTTTTAAAATATTAAAATATAGTTAAGTGTGTCTCTCTTTGCCTCTCAGACAGACAGACAGACAGACAGACAGACAGACAGACAGACAGACAGACAGACAGACAGACAGACAGACAGACAGACAGACAGACAGACAGACAGACAGACAGACAGAGAGTGTCTTAGAATTACCAGACATGGCCTGTCAAACAGCAGAAAACCTGAGAGGTAGAAACATGGGCAGGCACTGTCAGACACAGTATGGCTTCACTTCTGGTGAAAACTTAGATGTGATGTTGCACCTGTCTAGGAATAGCCAGAAACTCTGTGGAAAAGCATAGAGTTTTATGTGATTCTTAGAGAAGACTAACATCATTCAACAGTAATTTTTAAGATTATTTTTCTCCCACTAGCTGCAGCAGAGAGAAACAGGAGCTGAGGATGGAGAATTCCCACCATGGCGAAGACTTTGCAGCCTTGTATGTTTTGCATATGCTCTGTTTAATAAGATGACATAAGGTGGTTAGATTAAACTATTTGTAAATATAATTGTTTAGGAACTTTAGAAAGAAACTTGATTTTTTCTTAATGATATTAATCAAACTACACACATTAAATCTTATGACTATTTTATTTATCTACTATATTTATTTTATTAGATTTCTATCCCTTCTTTTCCTGACTATAATCAGACCTAGGGGTGGCTAACAACCAAAGAATACTCAATTTAAAATAATATGCTATATAATATATACATTATAGTAAAAACCTTATTAGCTTTAAAATTCCAGTTGGCACCCATAACATTGAATAATAATCACAGAGAGAACCAGTAAAGGAGGGTGGACAGAAAGGGAAGGCATAAACAAAGGTGTACCAAGAAAAACAACTGAGGAAATGGGAATATGGGTAGGGAGGCCACTTAGAATGTGATCGTTACTGCCTCAACCTTAGGCCTGGCTCTGTAAAATAGATCAATATTACCTCCATATTGCAGAGGTAATACTAAGATACTAGGTAGCACTAGACCAGGGGTCGGGAACCCGCGGCTCACGAGCCGCATGCGGCTCCTTCCCGCTTGTACTGTGGCTCCTGGCACGGCTGCCCCTTCCAGAGGCGTGCTAGGTCCAAATGGTGCCCGGAGACCAAAAAACCCTCCGGGCACCCACCCTGCGGATACCAATGGAGCCGCGCTTACTCGCGAGTAAGCGCGACGGCTTACTTGCGCAGCCTGGCCTCCTCTGCAGCCACCCCGACTTACCCAGGCTAGTTCCAAACTGCCCTTCCAGGCAGGCAGCCAGCCTCTATGACTTTCTTAAAGAGGCAAGTTCCCAAAAGATTGCTTAAAGGGGAAAGCAATCTTTAATCAATCATTGGAGAACTGCCCTTTTAAGAAAGTCACATAGAGGCTGGCTGCCAGAAGCCGAGCCTCAGAGCCTGCCATGGGAGGGTGAGGGGAGGAGGGGAATGACAGCTGGCTGGCCAGTTGGCGGGGGTGGGGGGTAAGGGTGGGGGGTAAGGGTGGGGGGCAGGAGCCTGCTGGGGAGGAGGCACTCTCCCCCTGTTCTGGAAGGGGGGAGGAGGTGCTCTGCCATCGGTGGCAGCTGGAGCTGAGAGCTAGGGCTGGCTGGGTGTGGGGTGGGGCAGCACCGCAGGGCAGGGTGGGGCAGCGCCGCGGGGCAAGGGTGAGGCTCCCCAGTTGCTGCCACTGGGTCCAAATGGCTCTTTGGGTAGCAAAGGTTCCCCACCCCTGCACTAGACAAACCACTGAGATAATGATTAAGCTAAGATGCCAAATGAAGTGTCTTCAGCTCTAAAACTTGTCCACTGCTTAGATGTTTGCACAGTCATTGCCCTCTGAATTATGTCTTGTTGCCTGTGACAAAGACAACTACTTTCAAATGGACCTGGCAAATCCCTGATCCATGTCTTTCCCTTGTTATATTTTTCTTTTACCAAGCTAAAAAAATTACCTTGAGGATTGTGAACCGCTTTACCACCCACACCTTCCTTTTCTACTAAAAGGCCAACCTTCAACTTTAGAAATGTGACACAAAGTGAATGTATCTTCTCCTTTTTTCTCTTTAGATTAATTCTTAACCAGAGATCTCAACTGATATCAATCAGGACCCATTTTTTCCTGAATCTATATTTTCAGTGAGTTACATGGGTTGATGAAAAATGGGAGTCGAAGCTAACAAACATGCTTATGTTTATTACAGTTATAAGCATGTAATGCCTTCCTATTCTGACAGAGCTGCATTGGGCTGTGTGTTTAGTGCTTACAAAGTGTGTTCTCTAAGGCTCATTCCGCACACGCAAAATAATGCACTTTCAAGCTGCTTTCACAACTGTTTTTGCCATTCCGCACAGCTTCAAAGAGCCCTGAAAGCAGCTTGAAAGTGCATTATTCTGCGTGTGCGGAATGAGCCTAAGAGGCTGGAACTTGGAAACCATCCAGACAAGTCTTAAGACTTCACATAAAAAAATAGGAACACTCAAACCCTGCTTGGCTAAAAAATATTAAACTCTGTGCCCATATCTCTTCTCCCTCTAAAACCCAGCCATTCTTTTTTTTTTAAGTTGGTCATTGGATATTAACCACCTCAGGTTTCTCCCTATCCCAGTCAAACATTCCATTCAGCATTTTATAGCTGATTAGTCAGAGCTGAATGGGCAAGGAAAAAAGGCAGAATTTCTCTCCATCCATCACAGGACCCTCTTTGAAAATATAAAGCTGATACCTCTGGCTATCTTCAAAAGCATAAGATGCCTATGGAAAACTGGCCTTGATTCTCTGCTTTGGGGGGAAAGATGCTCATGTGACTTCAGTTTCCAAAGAATAGAGGATTTACTTCCAGTGCAGCCACAGGAAGGGTTTCCACATCCAATAACATAGGAGGTTTGTGTCTATGGCTAAGGTGACAGACCTGCCTAGGACAGAAGAGGAGCTACCAGGGGACCGGGGGTCACATTGCACCAGGCGCATGTCTGGGGGGCGGAAAATCACCCCTGCCCCCTGCCCCCTGCCCACCCACCCCCACACATAACTTACCTTTGTGAAACAGTGCAGGCTGGAGAAGCGGTCTGTTACCTTCAGGCTGAAAACAGCTGGGAGTAACTACACCTCCCAGGAGACCTTGTGAGCCCCAGGGTCTCATGGGAACTGTAGTTCCCACCAGGCTGTTTTCAGCCTGAAGGGAACATGCTGCTTCTCCAGCCTGCACTAAGGTAAGGGGGCAGGGACAGGGCACTGCGGAGGGGGGCAGAATACATAGAGCGCATACCGGGCACACTCTGGCCCAGCTATGCCTCTGGCCTAGGATGAGTTCAGCACTTGCTAATCAGTCAGTTGGCACAAAATGAACTGAAGTTCCCACATATTTTGTTTTCTATTCAGACCCCTTCAGTTTGTATCCCCAAGATTCAAGTACCAAAGGCTGACAAGAAACATACCAACAGGTGCCCTGGCACCACACTGGGAATCACTGTACCAAAAATATATCTTCCTTCAACCCACCACACATGTTTTAGCTGTTTCGGTAACAATTTGAGTTGTCAGGTCCAATTATACTGCCAAATATTTTGTTTAGCCTTATTTGACAACCACACCTAACATGCAAATGAGTATATCAACCTGCTATTTTTTAAAAAAAATGAAAAGCAGCCTTATGTTTGAAATTTTATTAAGGAAATGACTGCATAATCCTCCCACCATCTTTCTTCATGTACAAGAATATCCTCTCAGTGTTATTTATAAAGGATTCCTATAAAGGATTGCTGGGGGTGATATTTTGAGCAGAAAAACAACCTTAGTAAAATTGTTGAGGAGCCCTTCCTTAATGTGTCTGTAATCGAAACTGAAGTTCTTCCTCATAATTCCCTGCTGCTTCCTGCTATCCCTTCTTCTTTGTTATCAGTATATTTGGTAACCTAGTGTCAAAAAAGCATCTTGGGCTTTTGCCACCTGGCTCACATGCGTTCTTGAGAGTAAGTGGACACACAGCAAACCAAATAATTTTTTAAAAAAAATTATAAAAAGAAAATAAAAAGTCAACATGAAATGTCCTTCAGCAGGAGTAATAACATCTGCATAAATAGTAGATTAGCTGGAACATAAGACAGGATAAAGCACTCACAAATATGCAAGTATTAGCACAGTCCTTGAAATCTATTTAGCGTTGGCCTTGGTTTCTTCCAGCAAGCATAAGTTGAAGAAAAGTTACAGCATTTCAGGTAGGTTTAGAATAGAATAGAATAGAATAGAATAGAATAGAATAGAATAGAATAGAATATCTCTAGCCGCACAGAGAGACTGATATGGGTAGCTAATACTCCCTGCTCATTCTCACAACATTAAACAGGGGAAACAGAATATAATCAGGGCAGGGCCTTCCAACTAAAGGAGACAGAAAAAAATTCACAGGCCTGTTTTTTTAAAAAAAATATTCCCTTTCACAGCCTGAGCAACTTGACCAACGTTCTGACAGTGATTACATTTCTTGACACCTAGTGCTGGCTAAAATTTATGTTTGGTTTTTCAAATTATGTATCCTGCCTTCCTTTTGTGACGGAGCTCAAAAGAGTGAGCATTCAGTATTTGCCATCCAGATTTTCTAGTTACTGTAAAAATTGTACAGACAATTCAGTTATATCAGCCTGTTATCCAAGAAAAGCATCCAGAATCCTCATCAAAGTAGCCAATATTTGCTGCTGATTTGCTTATAATGAAGGAAAAGGGATGCTTGGCAATTTAGCCAGGCAGTTCAGAATGAAATTATGGTACTTTGCGGAAGGAAAGGGGATATTCAAGTGATGGCAAAACAGCACTTGTGAGAATTCAGGTGATGGCATGGTGGAGTAAAGACCCAATAGGAAACAAAGCCTTTTAAATTAACTTATTATGTTTATTTTGTTGCTCTTGTTTTTAAGACAGAGTAGTTTATGCCACCCTGTGGCCTCTCTTTAGTGAAATATGATTTCTAATGAAAATCTTATTGCAAGAAATTAGGGTTTCCAACTCTATGGCCCATTCCACATGGGTCAAAAAAATGGGTGTGGGATGCCATATAACCCGTTCGGGGGAGAAACTTTGTGGGCCTGCCCCCAAAATGAGTCTGCCCCATTTTATCTCCACCAACCCATTTTTTTAAAAAAATGCTAAAGAAGCAATCCTTTTGAAAAATCCTGGGTTGGAGTCGCTCCCGAATGAACAACCAGGAAGGAAGAGCTTTATTTCCCTTCCTTCCACCCCATCCTCCATGGTGAAGGAGAAGCCGCCTGCCATTGCCCAGCTGTTGCAGGGGGTGATATTTTTAAAAAATTCTAAAACTTGCAGCTGCGTAGCAATGCAGATGCAGTCAGTCATATCATAGGACATTGGTATGGCTGTGGGGGTTCATTTCAGCCTGCCTGCATAGCATGTGTTGCAGGATAATTTTTAAAAAGAGAAGCATCGCCATGCGAAGGCATGACAACAATCCAGATTATTTTCATGGCCTCCAATCGCTGCCTGCACGGGATGCATGTGAACGGGAAAACAGGAAAACGGGTTCCTTTATCACAACTGCAACCTGTTACACATTTGTGATGCAGAAGGGGCCTATGCTAAGAAATTCCTGGAAATTTAGAGGTGGAGTTAGGAGAGAGACCTCAGCAGGGCATAATACCATAGATGCCACCCTCGTAAGGAGCTGTTTTCTCCAGGGGAACTGATCTCTATAGTTTGCTGATCTGTTGTCATTCCAAGAGAATTATATTTAAGGAGTGCATGTAAAGGATGGCTGTCAATAATAGCATACTAACAAGTGTTGCAAATAGTTGACAAGTTACACTCTGGAGTTCTCATAAGCACACAATGCAACCTCTCCATTTCTGCTTTTCTCAGAATATGTACCTTCTTCCATTGGTGGTGGTAGCAATCATTAGATTTACTGGGTATTTTTATAAGTAATCCAACTGCCAGATTTTTAATTTGTTACTAAGGCCCCTTCCGCACACACAAAATAATGCGTTTTCAAACCACTGTCACAACTGTTTGCAAGTGGGTTTTGCCATTCCGCACAGCTTCAAAGAGCATTGAAAGCAGTTTGAAAGTGCATTATTCTGCATGTGCGGAATGAGCCTAAGTTCATATCTGTACGGGTCACTTCTTAGCTGTTGTTAATTGCCCATACAGAATGCCATGGGCATTCCTAAAACCTTTTTAATGGCATGTTTAACATCACTGTAAAAATGAAAAAATATATTTCAGTTCTTCAAGGAACTAGTACTTTGAAATTGTGATACTGATTGTCATTCCTATCTATCAGAGGCTTAGCTAGGGAATATATAGCCTGGGGCAAAATCTAAGTCCCCCCCCCCAATGGTGGCCACCCTTCCCCACCATGACCAAACAACTCTTTTTGCACCAGGTCATCTCAAAGTCACCATCACATTATAGAACACACCCCAACTCACAAATCTGAACACAGCAAAGATCCATGCCACACAGTGGAAATTAAAAAAAAATTGACAACATTTTCAAAATGCTTTCAAAATGTTTAACAACTGTTATAACACTTTGAAGTGTTTTAAGTGTCAGTGATTTAAAATGCTTTCAAAATGTTTTATTACTGCTTTGAAAACGTGTTATGGTTTTACATCCAGCACCTCCAATTGCCCCTCAGCATTGGAAACAGCACAGAGCCAGGAAGGAAAGGAGGGAGGGACATACACTGGAGTAACCGCATAGGATAGCCCTGCCAATGTTATTAAATAAATGAAAAAGGTAAAAAGTGGATCTAACTGGATCCTCATGGAATCATATGATTTTTGAATTGGAATGAAACGAAACGATCATAAAACTATAGAGCATGTCTTAGTCTACAGGTAGCACCAAAACAATCATGTATCCCACACTCCGTGAAGCCACAGTGGTACAAAAACATGCTTGAAAAACACAGATCCTCATGGACCCTCATGATTTTTCAATTTGGTCACCCCAAAATCACAGTCACATCACAACTCAAGCCCTTAACCATATGTCTCAAGTGGGAAAATCATGAGGATTCATGAGGATCCATGTTTTTCAAGCATGTTTTTGCCCCACTGCACAGGGAGAAAGAGGGAGAGAGAAAAAGAGGGAGAGAGAAAGAGACAGAAAGAGAGGGGAAGAAAGAGAAGCAGAAACAGAAACAGAAAAAGAGGGACAGAGAGGGACAGAAAAAAGGGAGGGAGAAAGAGATACAGAATATAGGGAGAGAAAGAGAAAGCCAGTCTCTTGCATAATAGGGAAAGCTGCTGCAGCTGCCCGCTCCTTGCCTGCTGGCCTTGCAAACAGCTGCCATTGGGGACATTTGTAAAAAGTGGGGGGGAGTGTTTCCCTTGGATGACCGCTGCCTTTGCCCAGCTGCTTCTAGCAGCAATGGACATGGCCAAAGCTAAACTGGCTTGAGGACGGACCAAATTGCTGGAGTGTGTGACACTAGCGAAAGCTGGAGCAGGTCTAAGGAGCCACGGGGGCTAGAAATGCCAAGTCCTGGGCTAGTTCTTCTCTGCAGCAGCCTGTTGCTGCAGTAGCGAGTAGTTCCCTGGGATCAACAGTCAATCCTTCTTCCCACTGAACCCAGGAAACTGCTGTGGGGGAGGGGTTCTTGACCAAGACTGCCCGGCCCTTAAACAAATGCCGAGAGATTCTCGGGAGGAAGCCACGGTGCCTGAAATCCAGTCAAACTGTCACAAGGTTGGAGTGGAGCTTGCTGCGGTGGAAGAAGGGGGAAATGGCCTCGCCCCCTGGACAGAACACTTTCTACCTTCCTGCAGCCATTGGATGCAATGTGGGCATTGATAGACTTCTGCACACTGCAATGTCCTCTTGCCTTATGCAACTCCCCTCCCTCCAAAAAAACAAAAAACCCAAGTTGCCACTCCCTGCTGTGGCATCAAAAAGCTTGCAAGTTTGGTGCAGTTGCAGGTGAGATCTGAAGCCACAGATCTGAGCAGTGTCCAGGCATCCTATGCAGGCCGTGCAGAGACTGGACTGGCTTGCCATTGCAGGCCAAGGTGTGGACCCTCCCACTCTGGCCAGCCTCTCACTTCCTCACCATCCCAGCTTGGACTCCAGCTCATAGTACTCAGTGCGCTCAAAGACAGCAACAGCAGTGGCTGAGGGGAAAAGAAAGCGGCTAGCTGCTAGTCCTATGCCTCTACCTGTGCTTCCGGCTTCAACCAAGGCTCTCAGGGGGAAGGAGGAGGGGTGGGGGGCCATTTTCCACCCCCCACGTGACCCAACAGCGATCTACCCGGAGCATTTGTTCCCACCCTGCCACATTAGAGCTCCACCTCTGCTATCTATAGTTTCAATACATCCAGCTGAATTGGTTCCTTTCACAAGACATGTTTCATCAAGGTTAATGACATGCAGAGAAGTCATTTAACTGATACTGGGATTTTCTAGGGAAAAAGTCTGAACAAGGTTGGTTGAAGCATCATGTAGCTGTGCTGAAGAATTGGCACAAAGATGAAAACATGTCATGATGCTAAGTATGACCCTCTCTCCCTCATTAATTTTTGCAGAAAGGACTGTTTTTATTTATAATGGGGTTTTGATCAAAAGTGTTCTGATACTGGTTGTTATATTTGAAAGTGAGGGATATTATAAAATCCACACTAAGAAAGGTACAAACTTGTTGGAATGTATCTAACACAGCACTTGTTTTTGTGGTGCAATGGATTCATTCCATTTTACGCTTTTCCTCTGAAAATGTTTTTAGTAAACACAACATTTTTATATCTCAAGAATGCTTTTCCACATTTTTATTCCTAGGTTAAAATCCCATGTAGACTGCTGACCAAAGGCCAGACAGATATCTTAAAAGCCACTCGTATGCAGTATCTCAGAGCTGTCATATTATCTTCTGCAGATTTCCTAATCTAATTGGTCCAATGCCCATATTAACAATCCACACCATTTATTATATTGAGCAAAATTATGCCTATGTTTGTAGATAAGATGGATCACAAAGATCTATTTGAAAGATCTATTTGAAAGCAATGCAAATTAAACTCTTGGTTTAAATGGGAATGCTGGGTTTTTCAGATAGGGTTTAAATAGCAAATCTAAAGCTATTATTTTTTCATCTACATGGTTATTATCTTCAATCTCACCTGAATAAGTTTGTTTTAACATGTTTAACTGGCCACAATAAATGTTACTCTTTTACAGCTTTCAAAGAAATTATTTTAAAATGATCTATTACAGCAGTAACATGGTCTGATTATATATTAACTAGTGAAATGCTCATGAAATTTCACAAGTAGAATGAGGAAGTTATTGGGATCAGAGAAAGGACTTTTATATCAGATTCCCCTCCCCCCAACCTTTGCTCTTCTTTTCATTAGATCCCAGCTGTTGTTGTACTGCCTCTCCCACTATGCTCCACCACGACAGCTTTAGTCATCTGATCAGGCTCTTCTGCAGGTGCCACCCTGAATATCAACAACAACTGTCTGAACATGGACAAAAGCAACAACAGAGAATGCAACACATTCATTTTCTGCTGTGGCCCCCACCTTATGGACTAGCCTGCCTGGCAAAGTCTGGAAGACTTCCACTAGGGTTGCAAGGTCTCCCCAGCCATGGGCAGGAGGGGATAGAGTTGCCAGATCAAGATTGGGAAACTCCTAAAACTGGGGACTATAGCTTGGGAAGAACAGTGACCTCAGTGGGGTCCAATGCCACAGAGGGCGATTCCGCACACGAGTAAAATAGGTTCGACCCAGTTCCCTGAGAAGGGTACTAACCTAGGTCGAAGCCATTGCAACCAACTTGATCCCAGCTCAGAGGGCGGAATCATCCTGTGCCTCTTCGCCGCTCCATTCCGATTGGCTACTGTTCTACGGCCATGTTCCGTCTATCCCCACACACGTTATAAAAAAACTGCCACAGGAATGGAGGGACGAAGGTGGCATTTTTTGATTGGCCGCTTACGTAGAAATTGTGCACCGTTTGTGGACAGCCATTGCTTCGAACGCAAGAAAGAAGAGAGAAAAAATTAGGCACGATTTTCGCCACGGCGGTTCTCCAGCTGTACGCATGACCGAAACACTTAGCTGTGATTGGCTGAATGGGGGGCTCCTGGCACCAGAGGTTCCGCACTTTACTGGAATCGAGCTGAGTTTGAGCGTGATTCCCTGAAAAAGTAGTAATTCCCAACTGGAGTTGGAAATTTGATTGTTACATGGGGCAAAGCTGGTACAAAACCAGGAGCACTTAGGTCAAACGCAGCTCGAACTTAGGTCGATAACGCAAGTGCGGAATCGACCAGAGTCTCCCTCCAAAGCACCCATGTTCTCCAGGGGGACTAATCTCTACACTCTGGAGATGAGCTGTAATTCCAGTGGAACTTCCTCTTTTCCTTGCTTTTGGCAAACTATGCAAAACTAGATTTTTTTTTGCACATGTAATAGGCCTGTACTGTAACAAAATGGAATGGAAGATGCTTGGGTTAAAGGTAGAGAATGTTAGACTATACTATTATACTACTGTTTGTTGCTGTTAGTAGGATCCTGCTGTGTAAATTTGCTGTGTAAATTTTGAATCTTTAATGTGTCGTGTCAATACTTATGCTATGTTTCAACTGTGTTTCAGATTTCTGGTTGGTTACAGTTTTCTGCAATCCAAATCATGTTGCATTGTTTATCAGAAGTCCCATCCTGTTGATTGTATTGGGTTATTCTGTGTAATCACTCTTGAGTCACAATGAGTACTAATACATTTTGTAACCCATCCCCACCCCATCCTCAGTTGCTCTGCACTCCAACAAAGAAACTGCACTCAACTGATACCGATGCAATGCAAAGCACATTTGCCTAGAACTTCTGTCTTTGTAGCAAACTTTGAGTGTTGCATTGCCTACAGGTCATTTCAGGTCAGTAAGTGTGCTGCTGCTGACTGTGCCCCCAGTAAATAAGAGAAGAGAAGTTTGAAGGTACATGAAACCAAACATCCCCCACTCCCAAACTAGTTGAAAGATGTGGGAGGCAACTTCAATGAAATTCCCATTCTCTATAGAAACCAGGACTTTCTTCTTTTCTTCATATCCATCCATCTATATATTAATTACCCCTGACCTGGATAGCCCAGGCTAGCCTGATCCCATCAGATCTCAGAAGCTAAGCAGGGGTTGGTCCTGGTTGTGTTTGGATGGGAGATCACAAGGAATACTGGGTCATGACCTAAAGGAAGGCAGTGGCAAACCACCTCTGAACATCTTCCACCTTAAAAACCCCATGGGGTCATTGCAGGCTGAGAAGTGAACCCACTGGCTAAAGCTAACCGTAATCCACCCCTGATCCCAATAAAACACACAAAAACTGTTTGTGGGTAAAATTATTTGGCCATAGCTAGAGGTGTTTAATGACACAGGAATTAAAAGGAAGCAAATGGCGCAGCATGGGAGGGGTGATCAAAGCATCTGGGCAGCACAAGTGCTGTCTCCCAGAGCCCTCAGTCCACCTGCTGGAGGAATTGTTCACAAATGGCAAGATTGGAGTGGTGCATGCCAGTTGGGCAGTGGACCCCCGTCTGGTGCCCACTCCATTCTGCCGCAAGGGCGCAAGCCTTGGTAGCCTCTGCCGGGCATCCCAACCATCGGCTTGCTCCACCCCGATCTCTTAAGGAGGTGTTATAACAGGGGAGCTCCTGTGGCTCCCCTTCCCAAACAGGTAATCCCCCATGTGCAACTGGCTATGATAGAAGCAAGCAAAAACAATACATAAGAACAGATCCAGATGGGTGGGTGGGTCATGCTTTGGCATCCGGGGCGAGACTGAGCTAGCCCCACATGGCCGCCCTTTATACAGGCACCTGCCGGGCACCTCCCTATGATGCGAACCTGCAAACGCCAGGAGAACGCGGCAACCAATCAGGACCCAACTTCCATTCATGCACGGGCCGCGTCCTGAAGCAGCATCCCTGCCTTTGCCAGGGCAGCAACGTGGCTTTCGCCGAGTCCCCCTGGCCTGCAATGGCAGGCTGCGGCCGAGCCATGGCCATGCTCTATGGCCCTGACTCCTCAGCACAAATGAAATCTTGCAGACGTTTTAAAAAGATCCATATTGTCTTTTTTTTTTGTCAGCACAGTGCAGACAAATAAAGCATTGGCAGCAAAATCATTTTATTTTTCCTGCCCTCCCCCAGATCTCGTTTTCACTTTCTCCACAGCTTGCTCCGGTCATTTTCTTCCCTCTTCAGGAGGCTCCATGCTGCCATCATTTGCTGAATGTTCCCACAGAATTTCCTCTGCTTGGAGCTCACCCATGCATCCTTTCAGTGTACTAAATGTGTTAATAAAATTAATTTTCCTGGCAATCCCATGCACATGTCATTTTTTCTTTCCCTTTTTATTTTAAATGAGATATCTTCAAAGCTTCAATATCACAAGAATCAGCTGCAATTCTCATATAATGATGTCAAAGCTTTGAAGATACCTCAGTTAAAACAAAAAAAAGTATGTGTGTGCGATCATCAGGAAAAACTTTATTAATGCACTTTATACCAAAAAATGGCAGGCATGAACTGCAGAGAAACCAAAAGTGAGAACTATTTGAATTCAGATGGGAAAAAATAAAATGCTTTTTATTCTGCACAATCAAGAGAAAACCAGCTGACTCCATCTTGGGGGGGGAAATCACTAATTTGGCAGGGTGTGTGGGAAAAACCTGGGCTAAGCAGAAATAAAACATCCTGAAGTCATGTTGGGGAAAAAGCTATAGAGAAACACTTTTTTTCCATTCTAAAGATTTTATTTGTGCTGTGGAGAAAGGGCTTATAAGTCAGCTGTGACTTGATGCAAAAAAATGTTGACAAAGGATATAAATAGATCGAGAGGCTTTTTGTAACCAAAGCTGTGCCCTGAATACTATCACCTGCCAATTGGGAACTATTTACCCACTTTGGTTAGGGGTGCGCATGCTTTTCTTTTATTAGCTAATCACAATCACTGTGCAAAAATAAATGCTATCACCCTGCGATTTTGTTGAAATTACAAAGTGATAATACATTTTTAAATTGATTCAATCTCTCCTGTACTGAATATTTTAAAATTGCACAATAGATATTTTACTTCTGTTCTGTTATATAAACAACATAAAGCAAAAAACAACATTCCAAAATCTGCCTTTTTCATAATGAAAAGAATTTCCACAATGGGCAGATAGTCCTTAAAATGATGTCAAACTGCTGTTCTCAATGTTTTTCCCCAAACAATCTGATTGAAATTAATTGTATTTTTAAAGGAATCAATAACTCTTTTGCATAGAAGACTGAACACAAAAATTTGCCATTGACTATCACTAAACTGTCAAAAGAAAATGCTTGCATTGTAAATAGGGCATTCTTCATATGTATTCTGAAAGACGTGTTTGGGGTTTGCAGCCCAGAAGAAGACAAGTTATCCTCAAAGTATGCCACTCAACATAACCATTCTCTCTTAAACCATAGGACTCTCACAGTTGGTAATAAAAGAGCAAACTTACCAACTGAATATGCTCAGTAAGCTTCTATTTTTAGGCCCTGAAGTCCAAATATCCCCCCCCCCCCATATCAAAATGACATGGGTTACACAAGTACATTTTTAAAAATTCAAAATATAAACAGTATAAACAAATGCTACTGACTTTTTAATAATTCAGAAGAAAATTATAATCGTTGCTGTTCTCTGTAAAACCTGCAATGTTGTCCTAGGTATACGTTCCAATGTGTTGTTGACAAGACTATAGCAGATTACCCTAGTCTGGGACCCCCTTAGATGTGGGGTCCAATTGGGAGCAATTGATCCCATTGGCTTAAAGCTAACCCTGAAGAAGGGGGAATGGCAGCCCCCCAGCACAGTAGATAAAGAAATGGTTTATCAAATACATCTGGAATACCAAAAGAAAGCCACATAGGCCCTATCCTATAATCTGGCATATCAATCTGAATTATGCTATTATTTATCACACAAATCAGCTAATCTTCCCTTCCCCCAGAAAATGTATATTCTTGGAAACAATGGTACAAAAGTTGCTTAGTAAGGGTGGAAATATGCAGCTTCGATGCTGATTTTCTGCCTTCCACAAGTGGAAGTTTGTTTCAACAAGAGATCAGGCTGGAGAATGAAATAATTTAAGGAAGAAGTTTCTCTATGGCAGTACTTACTGCTAACTGTTGATGTTCCTAAAGAATGATGAAACAGTGAAATTGGTTTCTAGTGGTGGAAAGAAAATTCTGCAAGCTGTCAATTTATAAAGAGCAGAATGTGATCATTTTTATTGTCACTGAGTACTAGCATGCTCTCTTAATTTTCAGTACTTTTAAAAAGGGACTTAGAACTTAGACCCCCTTAAAGAAAAATGCTGGAAGGGGAAGAAATGTTCATTTTTGACCTTTAGGGATTGATAACTCCAAATTTGAAAAATTGTCACTATTAGACTGCAGTTTGCTAATTGAATAGTCGGTTTACAGAGATTTTCCTAGTTGTCTTTAGCCTTTATAAAAATTAATCAGGTTTAATTTTACAGTAAAGGTTTACTATTTACTAAACACTTGAGTTCTAAGCACCCCAGTTTGGACGTAAATCTCATTGATGGCACATTGGATTCTGAATCAAGCTATTGACTGCTTTTCTCTTCAGATCCACTAAGGTGATTATATAAGCTTCAAATAAACTAGAGTTATCTTTTCTCTGACTTTACTGTGCATTGCAACCTGAACATAAGAAAGAGCCTGCTGGATCAGACCAGAGTCCATCTAGTCCAGCACTCTGCTACTCGCAATGACCCACCAGATGCCTTTGGGAGCTCAATGCAGGATGTGAAAGCAATGGCCTTCAGCTGCTGCTGCTTCCGAGCACCTGCTCTGCTAAGGCATTTGCAATCTCAGATCAAGGAGGATCAAGATTGGTAGCCATACATCGACTTCTCCTCCATAAATCTGTCAAAGCCCCTTTTAAAGCTATCCAGGTTAGTGACCATCACCACCTCCTGTGGCAGCATATTCCAAACACCAATCACACGTTGCGTGAAGAAATGTTTCCTTTTATTAGTTCTAATTCTTCCCCCCAGGATTATCAATGTATGCTCCCTGTATTGTGAGAAAGAGAAAAAAAATTATCTCTGTTAACATTTTCTATCCCATGCATAATTTTATAGACTTCAATCATATCCCCCCTCAGACATCTTCTCTCCAAACTAAAGAGTCCCAAATGCTGCAACCTCTCTTCATAAGGAAGGTGCTCCAATCCCTAATCATCCTTGTTGCCCTTCTCTGAACTTCTTCTATCTCTTCTATATCCTTTTTGAGATGTGGTGACCAGAACTGAACACAGTATTCCAAGTGCGGTTGCACCACTGCTTTATATAAGGGCATGACAATCTTTGCAGTTTTATTATCTATTCCTTTTTTAATTATCCCCAGCAAAGAGTTTGCCTTTTTCACAGCTGCCATGAATTGAGTTGACATTCCCATGGAACTATCAACTAAGATGCCCAAATCCCTTTCCTGGTCTGTGACTGATAGCACTGACTCCTGTAGTGTGTATGTGAAGTTTGGATTTTTTTGCCCTTATGAGCATCACTGCATTTGCCATTTCTTAGCCCACTCACCTAATTTATAAAGGTCCACTTGGAGCTCTTCACAAACCTTTGAAGTTCTCACCACCCTACATAATTTGGTATCATCCGCAAACTTGGCCATCACGCCACCTACCCCTACTTCCAGGTCATTTATGAATAGGTTAAAGAGCACCGGTCCCAAAATGGATCCTTGGGGGACACCATTCCCTACATCTCTCCATTGTGAACACTTCTGCAGAATCTGCTCTGGAGCAAAATCATCAAAAATCTGATTAGGAAAAAATATAACAAATTCAGCATTTTGATCAACTCGATACATTGAAAGAGAAAGATGGCAGATTGGGTTTTGTTTTTAGTTTTGTATCAAAGCACAGCAGGTTGCTTTCATAGATTTGTGTACAGGTAACAAGAAACAATGTGCAGTTTTTTAGATGAATTAGCAGGTCTGAGAATAAAGTCTGAAATATGCTTATAGTCCCTTTGCCTGCTTAATTTAAAGCTCAGTAAAACTGATAAAGCATCTGATTTTATATAGTATGCAACTCAGGAGAAGGAGAAAACACTCTCTGCTGCTTTTTATGCCCTGAGTTTCTTTCTTCACATTTTCTTTTCTATTTCACCTGCTCCGCTTTGAAATGTGAGAATTCTCTCTACATCAGGAGTTCATCCATCAAGGGTGAAAAGCTCTACTTTAGGCATTTTAGTGACATAGGAAGTTGGTCAATTGTGCTTCCTGTTCTCCCTGCATCGCTGGGAGATGTATGTTTTGTGTTTGCTCTATTTTAAAGTTTTTACAGTGAGATAATCAAGTGCAAAACTGGAATTGGCAACTAGAATTCAAGCAGTTACACAATGGTTTCATTTCCTGTTAGCACTAATAAAAAATATTATTTCCTGCAGCTCAGAGAGTGAAAATGGAACAGAGGAAAAAAGAAAGAGTAGAAAGCTATCGACCGTGGTGACACAGACCCCAGTGACTGATGTGGAATATTTTGAAGACCATAAGAAAATCTCAGCTTCACGGTAATGAATCTTAGTGGCAGAAACTTTTCAGCAATGACGGATAGTAAAAAACTTGCAAGAGAATATCTTAAATGTTTTACAGATTTTAGTCATCTTAAAGCTTATTTAATTAAGTGGACTTACCCAGATTTTTAGACTATGGCCGTTTCCGCATGGCCCAAATACGACGCCTTAGGGACAGCAAAAAAAAGTAAGGTCCCTAAAATTCGTTAAGCGCCGTTCGCACAGAGCAAAAGAGCTATGCGTCCCTAAGAAGAGCCCGTTAAGCACGAGGTAAAGCTGCTACGAAGCCAGCAACAGCGCCGACCTGGCTTCCCTCCACCTCCCCCAGAGCAGCATCAGGCCACCCTTTAAAAACAGCGTGTTCCCGCCGGCGCGGTGCGAATGGCACCGCCGAGAACACGCTGTTTTCCATGCGGAGCCGCCTCTCCCGCACCAACCTCTGCGGGGGCCGCTGGCACGCTCCCGTGCAAACGGCCCCCACCCCTCCACCGGCAGGATTCCTGCCAGTGCAGGGGTGCCCTTTCCGCAGTGCGGAAAGTGCCTAAGATAAGAACTCAGTCTCCAACCACAGAGTGTGTATCAGATTTCCACTGTTGCATTCTGCTTTGCATATATATTTCTTAATGTACGCAGAATTTATATAACTATGCAAGATTGTATACCCAAGCCTTGTTCATGTTTCCTCCAAACTCACTTTTTTCATTGTTGGGAAACTCTATGATGAGTTTCCTCTTCCTCATACACCAAGTGGCCAGCTGAGCACTTAGGCAGAATATAGCCGATTGCCATAATCTCTTAGCCTGTGTGGCAATGAGGAACCAGTACTGATTAATGAGGACTCTAGAGACACAAGATTGTTTATACTCAGCATACTGAATTCTATGCAGTGCCAGTAAAAATAATTTTGTCCTATTTTCCATTTCCCTAGCAGCCACTTCAAAAGGCAATGCTGAGAGGTTTGACACCTTTAAAATGTGTACTTTACATGCATTTAGTTGTGATTGGATATATCTGTGATTCAGAGCTTCCAGTAGTAATAGAAAATTTCAAAATAAGTTTATCAACACCATATGTCCAATTTTCTTTTTAAATGGTTTAGGAAATAATAAGCTATTAGCTAATTAGTTGATTCTGTAACAAAATGCTCATTCTGACTTTCAAGGGCTAGTATGATACAAAGAGAAATTCCAAAAGAAAAATCTTCTTCTGGGTGGAGGAAAAAGTGATCAAATTGTTCTAAACACAGGGTGCTTCCTTACTGTAGGTTAAAGACGATTGAAGATAATACCATCTTGGCAGCAGATGGCAAGAATAACTCAAAGCTAGAAAGGAAGAAACATGCCTCGAATAAGGTACTGGGGAGTTTCCATATCTGGGGTCCAGTTGTTGTAAGAGGTGGCAGATAAGCCATGCATGAGTATAGGGCAGGCAGCAAAGATGGAAACATAAGGCAGCAATGACTGTGCACCTTCCTTTCCACTATTCTGTTGAGCACAGGGAGGACCAGGATCCAGAAGCAGCAGTGTGGTCCTTTCCTTCAAAATATCCCACCCCACTGACATAACCTGCAGTTGTTAACAAACCATCACTGTTAGTTCATCCATATGCATTAGTGCAGTGGTTCTTAACCTGGGGGTCGGGGCCCCTTTGGGGGTCGAACAATCCTTTCACAGGGGTCGCCTAAGACTCTCTGCATCAGTGTTCTCCATCTGTAAAATGGATAAATGTTAGAGTTGGGGGTCACCACAACATGAGGAACTGTATTAAAGGGTTGCGGCTTTAGGAAGGTTGAGAACCACTGATCTAGTGCCTTGGTATTCTGAACAGTAAGAAGAAAATTAGTATATTCAGCAAAGTTTGTTGTTGATACTGTTATAGTGTCAATGCAACAGAAGGATTGGGGAGGATAGTTGTTATTAGGACTCTGTTTACCATCTTTGCACCTTAGGCAAAAATATCTAGAGTGAACTGTAATGTTATAGCAATAACTGAAATTAATTCATGTGTTTTTCCCCTTAGTTTAAGTCAAATGCTCACTTTCACAAGTTGTTTCTGGATATCCCAATTGATGAGCCCCTGAGACAAAGTAAGCCAAATTCTTTGTTATTTTAAGCTGCAGTGTTCTTCCTTCCTCTCAAACTAGCCTTCTTACAAGGTTTATACAGCAACCTCCATTGCTGGGTATATTATCTATGAAAGGTTTCCTGCCATTTGGTTCTTGGTTTTTGTATTTAGCTGTTGATAGACTATAATTCATAGCAAAAATGTAATTTCAGATCACTTTTGAAACAATCTACTGGCTATGTGTTACTGAGTAAATTTTGCTAAAGGAGTGGCTGCGATTCACTATGGCTGCCATTGGTGCCGGGGGAAGGGCAGAGCTCTTGGCTCTTCCCTTCCCTACTGTTTCTTTCTGGGTGACGTGGCACCTGTGGCCCAACTGGGCATGTGCAAGCCTGCGTAGCCCATTGGCCACAAGCTAACGCAGGACGCCATCCTAACGTCAGCCCTTGCGCCAACCTCCATCTGCCTTAAAAGGCGGGGCCAGGCACGGGCAGGCCCTCTTTGCCCTGCTGCCTGGTGCGTGTTCCCTCCCACCACTCCCTGTTTCATGGTTTTCATGATGCACCGTGCTCTGTTATTTTGTGCATGGGGGACTGATCCTTTGCTGGGGAAGCTCCTTGCTAGTCCTTTTTGAGTACCACCTTACGAGGTTTGGGGTGGAGCAAGCCAGGGATCAGGATGCCTAGGTGTGGGCAAAGCTGGCTTGCGCCCCACAGCAAATGGGGGAATCTCCAGGCAGCAGCCCATCGCCCAGCCTATTGCCCTTATTGCTGACCGTTATTTAGTCACGGGCCATTTTCCTCAAACAGGTGGGTTTGAGGAAAGCGAGTGCTGGGCGACAACCTTCATAGCTGTCCAGCACTCGAATCAGATCCCCATGTTGCGCCTCACGCTCTATGTTCTTTCATGCTAATAAAAATTTGATGGCTATGACCAATTTTATTTACCACAATAAAGTGTTTGTGTGTTTTATTCCAACCTACTAGTTGTCTGTCATATTTAGGCAACTGTCCCTCCCTCAGGTGGCAAATACCAAAGTTTATGAGACACCTAGGACATAATCCAAGACAAGCTGGATTTTACAAAATTTTATTTTTAACTGCGATTAATATATCTTGTCCTTAGTATTTTCATGTACAAAACCATATTGCTTATTTTATCTTGTGCAAATGTAAGTCTGATATCATGGTACATGTGACTGTTTTGTAGGCTTCACCTGTGCCTTACAGAAAGAAATTGTGTACCAAGGGAGGTTATTCATATCAGAAAACTGGATTTGTTTCCATTCAAAGGTCTTTGGCAAAGACACTAAGGTTAGTAAAGTCCTTGTCTTATGAAAACCTAGATTTAGAAAGGTCATGCCTAATTCTTATTTAATATGGATAGGAATGATAGCATATTTTTATAGAAACAACATCACCTGTTACATTTGCATTTATACTTGAGCTTAAATGTAAACTAGATGGTCTTCATTTTGTCTGAAATTTTCTATGGAAAAGTCTTTCCTAAGCAGATACTGCATTGTGGATTGTTAACTATCCTCTTCACACCCTAATGACTGACTTGATATCATTTCAGATTAGTATACCTGTGCCCTCAGTAACACTATTAAAAAAAACTAAAACTGCCCTTCTCGTGCCAAATGCCCTGGTTATATCAACAGTTTCTGATAGGGTAAGTTCATATTCTGATGTAAGAGTCTTTTCTTTCCTGTTGATCTTTCCACCACCACCCCATGCACTCTGAATTGTCCCCTTTTACTTAATTCAATTTCAGTTACAGGAAACCTCAGGTAGCATTAGCAGGAAACTCTGTGGGACACTAGCATAAAGAGAAAGGAAGATTAAACTATAGGCGAGTCACGAGTGCTGTAGGGATCAATGTCTGGGATATTAGTGATTTTTACACAGTAGAAATAAAATATCCTGCAAATATTTTTAAAAGATATTTTTTTACATTTTGTGTTTCCTCAGCTTGGAGAACACAAGTGTTGCCAGCCAAAATGGATCTTTTTTTCACCTGCTGCATGGAACTCATGTCAGTTTCACAGTTACACCTGCTGTTTTGTGTGCTGCTACAGAGATTCTCCTTGGCTCTGCCATTGGATGAAGGTTTTCCATGGAGGTTTCCTCCACTTGCAACTCATCTGCACGAGATTCATGTGTAAAAAGTATATGCATATTGCAGCTTCTCTAATCATGTTGCCATAGCTTCACAGACAGCCCCCTCAAAGCACAAAAAAAGGAAAAACAACACATGTGTGGGATCACTAGGCAAAACAAACTTTATTCATCTACTTTTTACATGGAATTCATGTGCAGATGAGCTACATGCAGGGGAAATCTTCATGGGGAACCTTCAGAGAATCTCTGCTGCAGCACACAAAATGGTGGGCGTGATCCATGAAATTGAAAGCAAGAGGTTTGGGTGGAAAAAATTGAAGGACAACAAGTATATTTAGAATATATAATCCCATCAAGCAGAGTAACAAGCAGAAATGTGGATTGTGAGGCACATCAAATTAGAATAGTTTAACTCTCAAAAGACCAGCCGTTTTACTTCATAAAACGTGAGAACTTTACTTAACTGAGAGAGAAAACCTATACAGTATATACATTAACAAAGTATCACAAATATATAGTTACATGCACAGCTCATAATTCGTTACACTTTGGTTGCAATACAATATCTTTGTCAGAGCACTTTTACATAGCATTAGGTTTACAACAGGACAGAGAACATCTTTTCACTTTGGCAGGCAGGCAGGCAAGAGAGTGAGTGAGGGAACAGAACACTACCAATGGATTTTAACTGTCACCTTTAGAATGTTCGTGCAGCTTCCCAGAATTCCATGCTGCTTGTGCTCTGCTGCATGCAAACAAGGCTGGAAATTCCAACAGAAATAAAGTGCTCTTGTTCACTCAGCAGGCAGGAAACATCTTTAGCCTGGGTTGGGGAAAAAAGATCTGGTTTAATGATTTTTTAAAAAATGGGTTAAGAGAAATAGAATGTTTTGAAGACATTTTGGGAAGAAAGCTGTGCAAACTTCTTCCTCAAAATGTTTTTTAAAGTCCTAACGATGTTTTGTTTCTGCTATGCAGAATTCACCATTGTTGCAATTAGAGATCTCTGGTCCAAATCCAAGCTGTTGTCTTGTCTTGTTCCCCATTGTCTTGCTCCCCGTTATCAAGCCATACTCAAAGGGTATATGATGGGGTGATGGTCATGGCCAAGAAACTTGCTAGCAACTCATAAATATTCAATGAACCTAAGAAAATTTGCTTAGATGGCCTGAGTAATCTCAGTGACCCACTATAATAAAACCCAAATATACTTCAGTAGTCACATTTATAAGGCAAGATCTGGAGGTCCTTCATGATGTCAAACAATAATTATGGATGGTTTTCTTTTCAGTATATATTCATCTCCTTTCTCTCCAGAGATACAGCTTACAAATTATTAAAAGCTGTTTGCTGGCATTTAGAGGTATGTTCTCTCTGTGTTTGCTTTGTATATTTTTTCTATTTATCTTAAGTGTGTTGGTAGTTGATTAATAAGAATTATTTTAACAATGTGTTTTTAGGATGTGAGTGTTGGCAACAGTCCCAATCCTTCTTCTCCAGGAAACAGTTTCAGAGCTGATCGCCCTACAACCTTGCCTTTGGTAACTTTCTCATTATACTAACAATATGGATTTTTAAAAAATTAATATAGGTTAAAATGTTTTTAAATGAAGTTACAAGTAGTAAAGATATATAACAAATTCTTAACATAGATCTTTGTCATAGTTCCATTTTTGGAAGAGGCTATATTTTACATCAATCTAAAACACCCTGTAAGAAAAGAAATAAGCAAACAGTTGCCAAACAAATCTAATTGTTTGTATGTGTGATATATGAGTAAGCAATCATTCAATTAATAAGGAATACTATGCAGAGTCTGAAGGATCTGAGTCTCCTCCTTTCCTTCAGAGTGTAACGACCCAAAGGACCCCCAGAATATTATTTATATATATTTCTGCTTTAAAATCATATTGGCAAAAGCCAGTTGCCAAAAGCACTCCTATGGGTGTAGGTAGCAGCATGTCCAAAGGTCACAGGTCTGCTTTACAAAATCTAATCAATGGATGAGTTACTCCAGCATAACCTGGAGGTCTCATTTGAGTCACGAGAATGCTTGATTACCACACCTTGCAAAGATACTGTTAAAGACAAAGAATATGGAAAGCCAACTTGCTATCAAATACTGTCATTTCCCTATCTCTTCTGGAAACCAAGTCATCAACAGATGGTTGCTTCTCTGCATCTCCTCTTCCCATTGTTATGACTCCTAAACCACTCACCTTATCCTGATCTAAATGTCTCAGCTAAATCTGAATACTGAAGGCCCAAGGAGACTGTAAGGATTACTTTTGCATAAAGCCATTCTGTGCTTCCTGGTATAATCTAGGACGAATTGACTCCCCACATTGTCCCAAGGTGTAGAACAATAGAAGAATTAAGCTAATTAGCTCACCCAACCAAATGGCATGGCAAATTCCAGAAAATTTAGAAAAATGAAACTTAAAACTCACTTGTTCCCGCTTCTTCCTGGGCAAAAGATTATAAAAGGTCAGTTCACCCCAACTCATTTGCTCTTACTAGCCTGTACCTCCCTCGGTCTGGTCAGTTTGAGACACGATGCTCGTCCTTAGCCTGGATTCAGATGCTGGTCCATTTTGAAATCCTTGCACCTTCTACAAAGATCTTCTTCAGCTGAATTTAGGTAGCATTATTTCCTAGAAAACCCCCCTCCATTTCTATCATCCAATCTAGCTTTAAAACCTTTTTATATCTTAGGAACTTGAATGTATGCGCTCTTATGTCTCACTGTGTGTTTGTATTTTTAAACAAATTTATATAAAACTTTTAAATTCAATTTGGACTCTTGCATTACTCTGTGGAATATCCATTGTCAGAATTCCTTCCTCGTATCATACAGTCTAAAAGATCTCCTCCTGGCCCCTCTCGCTGCCAACGTGAGAGCTCATTCCCCTTTGCTACTTTTAAAATCCTATGTGTGCTGTTATATTTTTAGCAGCTGGTGGAGAATCCCTTTAATAAAACCCCTACCCCTGTTAAGGCCATAACAAGAGCTTTTGTCTTTATGATTAGAACATTATTGTATTTAAATAGCACCACAGAGAATTACTGCACCTATGACATATTGCATAAAGTACTTGAGAAAATGAGCTGCTTTACATGTTATAGTTGCCACAAGTCTCACAGCCTAATCCACAGCCCAAGGCGGCCGGGGACAGCACACCTGCTGCACTTCCCTGCTGCCTCCACAAAAATTTCCTGTGACATGGGCAGAAAAATAATTTTTTTAAAAACGTGCCACTAGAAAGCAGTCCATAGGGCTAAGTGGATTTATGCCACTGAAAAGCCAGGGTGGAAGCCAACGAATATTGGCTCCACACCCAGGAATGCCCTGGTTTGCCCCACCCCCACACCAGCATCCAATTGGATGCCAGCACAGTTCTGCAACAGCCCCAACTTCTAAGTTTCGCCACCACAGAGCTTAAAGGCAGTGCCTTTTCCCCATCCATCGGGGGGGGGGGGTTGCTCCTTGCACTGGTGGAGGGGCAAATACATCAATGCAGCCCATGCCAGCTCCACAACTCAATTCAGCCCCACCCCATAGGATTGCACTGTCAGTATCTCAGTTAAGAACTCCATTCCCAGGCCATAGGATGCATGAAAACTTACTACATGATATGACGCTGTCACAGTGTTGACTACTGTAATATATTCTGCACAGGGCTGCTCTTGAAGACATCAGAATCTGCTTATTTGTATTCAAGTGTCCCTACCACCCCTCAAGAAGGCTTAGTAATATTTTCAATGTGTTAATTTGCAATGTCACATTGTAAAAGTTTGTGTTTCATTTGGACCTGAAGAACTATCTGCTGGAATACCAATCCCCCATGGTGATTGTAACTGGTTGCACAGATCAAAGATTATTGTAGCACATTGAACAGTAGTATGGTAAAATTATATTCCATTCATTATATTCAACCATGGGCAGCATATATCCTTTAGTATATCACATTCTCTCACAGGACTGTTGGTAAGGAAAAGTTCTTGGAGGGCAAAAACATTTGATTATTTCTAACAGTAGAAAGTGAAAGTGAGTCTGATTTTTCCATGAATGATATCACAATATTAATATACGCATCTTAGTTGAAAAACTGGCTTCAGGAAAGAGAAGGGATCAGAGAAAGAAATGTTGTCATACTTCCATTAGAAAGTTAGATTTTAAAATGTGGCATTACTTTTAAATTCAAGCTCATTTCATTGAGAGCATAAAAATTTTCAAATAATACCCATCTTTTCATCAGGAACAGAATGTTCTCCATCAGAGCAGCTGTCTAGAAAAGAACTTGTTACTCAAGCTTTCACACCCCTAAACCATTTGTTTGGCTTTGTTTCATTTTTTTAATTGCTTGGAGTGTTTTGTATTTTGAGTGAAAAGAGACAGCCTAGCATAGGTGGATATAAAATATTCTGCAGTGCTTTGTAGGAAATCCTCCATTCACACATGTCAACAACTGAGATCTGGCCTGGCTTACTTGGGACCCATAGATTTGTTGCACATTAATAATGGTCCTTGTGGTATACTTCTGTCTTCATACATTTCAAGTGATAGATCACGTGTTTACTGGAGTTGAGCTTTTCTTGGGCCTACAAGATGTCTATCTTATAGTAACAGAGACCTCTGAAGTTTTATTTGTCCTTTACGGGTTCGCAGCACTTGTTCAGAATATTCAGTCCCTTTGATTAAAAAACTGGCAAACTGCAGTTTATCTCAAACAATGAATTACCCCAAGTGGCTTCTTACAGGCATGTTTGCAACTACTTAGAAGCAAAAAGCAGGAGTTATTGACTGCTGCACTTGGAGTTAAATTGCAGTATTTCTTTTCCTTGGTTATGTAAGATTAATTATAAATATTTGCAAATTGGATTACATTGAGAGAGCGTGACTTGATGTAAGCTATCTGCTGAGCTTCATGAGACTGTTGTTTAATGAAGAATCTGTGCATTGAACTATGTTGCCTCAGACATGCTGAAAGTCTTACTCTTGTGAATCACTGAAAACACAAGGGAAATAGCAAACATGTCCTTCAATCGTAGCTGGCATTTCTGATGTATCTTCCCTATAGGATTCAAGTGGAGATTATTCTGAACTGCATGGCATCATTCAACAGCGGAGGCAGGAAATGGAGGAATCTAGCAGTACTGGTTCTCAGACTCCAGAATTGGAACATTTTCAAGGTTAGTGTGCTGTTTTGAGGTCCAGGTATAGCTTGGTATTAATTGTTATTTAATTATAATAATGTGAAACATTTGTTATACTGTCTTTCCAAACAATTTATGTTCCTTAAGGCAGAAAAACAATGTTTAAAATACTGACAAAAATATGTAAAATAATCAAAACAATTAAATAAAACATGAAAACACATAAGCACTGAGAATACAGAAAAAGGAGAACCAATGATAGTTAATGCGGGCACACCAAACCAAACAAAAAAGTCTTCACTTGCTGGTGGGAGACAATAGAGGAAGACAGACAAAGCTCCTTGGGAGGGAGATCCAAAGTTTTGGCACCACAACTGAGAAGGTTCCTTCTGGTTGCCACTCCTCTAGACTCTGATAGCAAGGGCACATGAGTTAGAGATGAG
Source organism: Sphaerodactylus townsendi (assembly GCF_021028975.2). Classification (NCBI taxonomy): domain Eukaryota; kingdom Metazoa; phylum Chordata; class Lepidosauria; order Squamata; family Sphaerodactylidae; genus Sphaerodactylus; species Sphaerodactylus townsendi. Next base: position 61,879,046 of record NC_059431.1, read on the forward strand.
GATGACAAGAATAGTTTAGTAGGCTCAGACAGGAGTAGATGGTCCTTAAGGTATATGGTTTTAAAGGTCAATTCTAGCACCTGGAATAGGGCCCAGAAGCAAATTGGAAGCTAGTATAGGTTGACCAAGCCAGTGTAGATAGAACAAGACTGGAGTCATATTGTCCCTATGAACCACACTAGAAAACATTGGGGGCGGAAAAGAGTTTCAGCCTTTCTTCCTCTCACAGTGCCATTTTGTCAACCCAAACAGTTCAGATGAGGTACTTTCTGATAGTTCACAGACTCTCCCCACCCATTCAGTGACCAAATAACACCTTCTTGCATTTGAGATGTGTTGCAATCCAAGTTATTGAGCAACAGCTTAGCACCAACCCTTCACCTCCTCTCTCAAAGCACCAGCAGCCCTATTCCGCTCCCACAGCAATCCCAGTCAAGCCCCACTGTCCGCAGACTTACAAGAAGTGGGAGCATCAGACATTCAAGGCACTTCCCCACTGCTTCTGGGTGGACCAAGAGCTCCAAGCACAACCATGACTCTAGCCCCAACAGGGTGAAACACAAGTCATTGATGAAGGATGTCTTGTCAGGAGGTCAGGGACAAGACAGAAGAAGTGGTCTCAGCCACTGGAGAGAGAGCTGGGATGCTCTGACAATTATTTCCATTGTCCATGCCTCCCAGAATCCAGTGGCCTGGGCAAGGAAAGGAGAGAGCTAGGGACCCATTCACAATTAACCTTACATGAGGTAAGAAGCAACAACATATTAACAGGGCACAAGAAGGCAGAACAAGAAATTAATGATTGCACCCCTGACAGCAAGCACCCCCCAAATTTCCCTAGATTCTCCTTCAGTATGGATTTAAAGGGAGAATGTGAGGTCTTCAGTTTAAACATTGAAAGTGATGCTGTTTAAGGGTGGGGGATAATCCTCCCCAAAACAGCATCACTTTAAATTTTGTTTTAACTGGGGACCCCAGATTCTCCCTTTAAGGTGGATTTAAAAGGAGAATATGGGCTCCCTAGTTTAAACACCATTGAAAGTGATGCTGTTTGGGGGTGGATTCCAGCATCACAGCGGCCGCCCATGGGCCCCCCCGCAAAACTCAGATTTTGCACCAGGCTCCATTTTCCCTAACTACGCCTCTGCCTGGAGTGGAGGGCAGAAGGGACTGCTGGCTGGGAGCCCAGCTGGTGTGGGGGGGGCAGGGGAGGGGAGTCTACTGCCCCTGGCCTTGGAGAGCTGCTTTTATAAGCACTGAGGCTGGGGGCAGGGCTTGGGGAGGCATGGCCACGCCCCCAGGGGCGGGTGGGGGCACCCGAACCCCCCCTAAAAAATCTATACCTATATTCCTGCCCAGGACAGAACCCTGTGGCCCTCCACTACTCACTTCTCTCCAGGATGAAAATGAGCCATTGATGAGCACTCTTTGTGTTTGGCCAGTCAACCAATTACAAATCCATCTAACAGTTGCATTGTCTGATCCACATCTTTCCAGCTTACTCACAAGAATATTTTGGGCACCTTGTCAAAGGCCTTACTAAAATCAAGGTATACTATGTCCACAGTATTCTCTGGATCTACCAAGTTTGTCACTCTATCAAAAAATGAGATAAGATTAGTCTGACATGACTTGTTTTTCAGAAACACGTGCTGATTTTCAGTGATTATATTATTCCCTTCCAAGTGCTTACAGAATGTCTCCTTAATAATCTGCTCTAGAATCTTTCCTGGTACTGATGTCAGGCTGACAGGGCGGTAGTTGTTTGGGTCCTCTTTTTTCCCCTTTTTGAAGATGGAGACAACATTAGCTCTCCTCCAGTTCCCTGGGACTTCTCCTGTTCTCCAGGAGTTCTCAAAGATTATAGCAAGCAGTTCTGAGATTACTTCAACCAGTTCTTTTAATACCCTGGGATGTAGTTCATCAGGCCCTGGAGATTTGAATTCATTTAAAGTATTCAGGTATTCCTGTACTAGCTTTTTCCCATCTTTCCCCTATGATTGGTTTCCATTATGGTATATGCTGGTATAGTGCTACTGGAGTTTTAGTTAGTGAGGCTTTTAAATTGTGAATATGTAAGTTTAATTGTGAAATTCTGTTGTAAGCTTGCCCTGAGCCTGACTTGTTTGGGAAAGGGTGGGTTAAAAATAAAAAATGAATAAATATATTCTTGTTTCTGGCAGATTATCATGCTGTTGACACCAAGACTTATCTGAAAGCCTCCAAGGTAGAGACACCACTTCTCCATTCAGGTGTACATTCCAGATGTTTGTATGATGGCAAAGTCCAGAATGTTACTTGCAATGGTAATAAACTAGATCCAGTTTTGGGGATAAGGGGAAGGGTGGGTGTACCTTCTTCCCCTACTTCTTTGTATTCATCTCCATATTTGCATTAAAACTTCAGTGTTTGCAATAAGAAGCAAAGATGCAATTAAGATGTGTGCAGATATACTTGTTATTTATTTTTAGAGGCAATAATGTGCAATGGTGAGGAGGATGGTAGCATATCTAAACACGTTAATAGACCCTCAGAATTGAAACTGGAAGGAGAGAATAAAGCACTGAGGGACAGCTGCATGTTTTTATACATTTAGAAGCAGTGAGCACAGATTTAGTAAAATTTACCCTAGTTTCTCATCCTTTAGATAGAAGACCCAAATCATATACTGGAAGTGAAAATTTTTCCCAGCTGTGCTTTCATTTAATTACAGTTGAGAATCTCCATACACCATCAGATTCCGCAAAGGCATATCAAGGAGAAATGGCACCTGGAGACAACCCCCTTCCCTGGGTGCCTCCCTGCACCTCCCACCCCTGCACCCCTATGATCAAGGATGGAGCTTGGGGGCAGGGCTGCCCACTGCTGAGCCCCACCTCCCAGCCTCCATTCAGCCCGGGAACCGCCCCCACCCCCAGCCTTCATGCAGGCCGGCAGGGCCTGGGGAGGCCTGCATGGAGGCCAGGGCAAGGCTTGGGGGCAGGGCTGCCCACCACCACACCCCAACCCCTGGCCTCTATGCAGGCCCACAGGGCCTGGGGAGGGCCTGGAAAGACCTGCATGGAGGCTGGAAGGCAGAGTTTGGGAGTAGGGCTGCCCACCACCACACCCCGCCCCCTGACCTCCATGCAGGTCCACAGGGTCTGGGGAGGCCTGCACAGAGGCCAGGACGGGACTCAGCTGCGGGCAACTCAGGTGGGCGCCGTGGGCGCCTACCTCTGAGCCCCGCTCCCCTCCACACCTCCTTGAGCCAGCCTGCAGGGAGGCAGGGGGGCTTGTGGTGTGCAGCTGGGGCGCACATGTTTGGGTGGGATGACGCCCCACATGACGCCTTTGAGATTCTGTGATAAGCATGGAAAAAGCTGCGGCTCAATGGTAGAGCACATGTTTTGCATGCAAAACATTCCAATTTTATCCTTAGCATCTACAGTTAAAACAACAAATATTTCCAGGGCTGAGTTAATATCTGGTGTTACCGGGAGGCTGCCACAGGAGGCAAAAGAGGTCACTGCAGCTGTGGGGCTGCTCCTATTGAAAGGGACAGTACTACCCTTGCAATTTATTAACAGCACCCTTGAATGGCTCAAGAAACGGGGCAGGACTACAAAGGCAGCTGAGGCAGCTCCTCATAATCAGCTGCAGACAGCAAGAAAATATGCTTAGCTTGGTGGAGGAACTTTAAAAGAGGCCAGGATGAAGGCTGGTTAGGATACTCCAGCCATTCTATACTGGTCGCATGAGACAGGACTGACAAGAGAAATTAGGTGAACCAAAATCCCCTCCCCAGTTTTGAGGACACCTTTGACAGCAGCAGGGCATTGTGCTAGGAGGCTTAACCTGAGGAGGGGACAGCTGTGACACATTTTCTTACAAAATCTTGGGAATGACCTCTCTCTGAGTCTTTAAAAATGACTAGCAATCAGAGCAGGTCATATTGAGCAATGGAGTTGATAAGAGGTAGATAAGCTTATTTAAGAAACTTTCATGTGTTCAGTTGTACAAGAACAACTTCACTTGTTTCTAGATTCTTCTCTGTGACCCATTGTTCTGGATATAGTTCAGAACGAAAATTGTAAACTGATCTGTACCTACCACATAAGTCCATTAAATAATTTTCTTTCTATTTAAACTATGGATTTTTAATCAAAGCTTTGTTATATATAAGTGTTCGGTGCTGATGGTATTACTATAAACAGTAAATTCAGTTATTTTAAGAAGTATGCATTTATGTTTCATAAGAGATAAAAACTTGTTGTCAACCTTTTTCAATCTCTTCAAAACATTATTTGCAGTAATATATGGCAGTATCTTAATTGATGAAAAACCAAAATCCTATATAGTTATTCAGCAGCTCCAGATTGCAAGATCCATATTTAACTATCCACATTAAATGGAGTGAACCCAGCTTGTTGCCTGGTTTGTATGTTTGCCTTGTTCCTTCCTTTTTATGAAAAAGGCAATGAAGAACTGACTTTGAGTACCCATGACATATGGAATGCAGGCTTACAGATTAACTAGCTCCCACACCACCAACATTCTAAGCCTGACTTAAATTCCACATTCATGCATACATCAGTAATAAGGGTTTGGAACTTGCTAAAAAATTCTGTTTGAAGGATTTCTGTCAGCAGAGTGTGATCTCCTCATTTCCATCCTGCTGAAGCCACAACTATATCCCAGAGATGGTTCACTGCGGGGGGGGGGGGGGGCAGGGTACTCCAGGAGCAGCATAAGGAGTAAACTGGAGAGCTGCAATGAGAGGGGAGATAGATGGAAATCCCCCCTTCCATCAGTAGAAATCCTCTGCAGTATCCAAACCAATGTCTGAGAGTCTCCTATTGTATGTTTAGTTATGTGATTTTCAGATTCAGTGGTCTAGATTGCTGGACATAAATACTTTCTTCATTTATAGTTCCTCCTAGAATCCTTGGGTTCTTCTACAGAATGAATTATCAGAAGTTTTTATCTGTGAACCACATACTTGTTTTATATGCAGTTCTGTAAGTATGAACCATTCCCCACTAATACCACTGTATGGCTAAGGGCACCTTCATATAATATAAATCTATGATGTATTCTGAGGGGCTCCCTGTGGTTTAATAAAGAGTTTAGTAGTTCCTGATTATTTATTGCACACCATTAAACATCTGAATATATTCCATAGAAAAAGTTTCCATTGTGCAAAATGGCAGGAGAAAAATGTGACTTTTCTAAATTGCTCCGAGTTATATGTTGTAGATAATAAGCTTATTTAATTTTCAGAAGCATATTACCAAACTCCCACAGTCTAACTGAAGAAAGATTGATAGATTTTTTTTATTTGGGTGCTGTGTGGTTTCCGGGCTGTATGGCCGTGTTCTAGCAGCATTCTCTCCTGACGTTTCACCTGCATCTTTGGCTGGCATCTTCAGAGGATCATCTGAAGATCCTCTGAAGATGCCAGCCACAGATGCAGACGAAACGTCAGGAGAGAATGCTGCTAGAACACGGCCATACAGCCCGGAAACCACACAGCACCCAAGTGATTCCGGCCGTGAAAGCCTTCGACAATAGATTTTTTTTAATTTGTGGAACCAGTAGCATTACAAAACTAGTTGCAGGTACATGAATCAGCACACCTAGATTTCAGTGGCAGTAGTAGAACACCAGATGGTAAATCCTGTGGTTAGAGAAGAGATGACTCTGTGTCTATCAGATCAAGTATCTATGACAGTGGTGGCAAACCTATGGCACGGGTGCCAGAGGTGGCGCTCAGAGCCCTCTTTGTGGGCACGTATGCCTTTGCCCCAGTTTGGGCACTCAGCAGTGGCATGGTGTCAAGGGGACGAGGGGTGAGCAACGCACTGGGTGCATGCCCCTACAGGGGCATGGAAAGGGCGTTCCAGGGGGTGTGACGGAGGTGTTTTGGGATATTCCAGAGCAGGGCGAGGGCAGATGGGGTGTGGCAGGGGCGCAGGACACATATGTGCCCTGGACGCAGTTTTCCCTTGCTCCGCCCTCGGTCTCTAAAAGGCACTCGGTCTCTAAAAGGTTCGCCATCACTGATCGATGAGATCAGCCTTTCAACAGAATCTTCTACAGCAATAGTCCCCAGGTGCAAGCATCTTTAGAATTCTGACATGGGATAGGGGGCACAACCACAAAAAGACTGCTACAAGAGGTGGAGCAAAGCATAAAATGGCTGCTACAAGAAGCAGAACCACAAAATATCAGGGAATGAGCTCATGCATCACTCTGATTATACCTCTTCAACATTTCAAGCAAAAACTCTGTTGAACATATTGTTTACACTTTTTCCTGCATACACCTTCAGTCACACAGCAAAGATTCTTGTGCTGTGGTGACAATTACTGCAGAGGTAACTATTAAAAATTTGAACAACAAATCTGATTTCCAATGGCCAAGCCATCTGGCCCCACCCACCTTCTAAAAACACTTGGCAGAGACCAGAAAAAAATAGTGGATGCCATGGAGTCCATGGCCACCATATTGGAGACACCTGTTCTACAGGGTGAAACTTTTGGTACATTCATGCAATTTGTTTTCCTTGTGAGCCTTTTGTGTCATTTGCATTAAAACCCACATATAGTCTGCCTTCCTCACTGAGGCTTGAGCTTTTCTTTCTTAAATTGAAACATATCAGTTTTGTTGGGTTGGGGATTTGAATGTTAAATTCTTAACAATTGTAGATTGCTAGATTGATGTAAGACTTTCTAATATCAGCAAATTTCTCCCTATTTTGCCCGATAGCCATATGTATTCTCTTTTATTTCCTGCTCTTCTCTTACAGTGTCTGTATACTAATTTTCTCTACATTCTACATGAGATATAAAATCCACATTCTGGAGGAGCAACTTGGTTCTATGGCTTCCTTTGTGGATTCGCATATTAATAGGTAAGAATATTTTTCTTTGAAAGAATCCACTGTCTTTTCCCACATTAATATTCATCCTGCTGAATTGCTTCCATGTGTTATTTCAGAGTTATCAAGGTCACTTTCCCTAGAGTTCTGCTCTGCCTCTTCATCAAATTATCACTTTAAAGCACTCATTAATGAAGTTTCCCATTTGCCAATCTATAGAGAGGCAAAATTCATACTGCAAGGTAATTAGGATAATAGGAGTAATACAAGTGAACTAGCTCAAAAACTATCCTGTTCCCACTCAGTCCTGTGACTTATTTTCAAAAAAAAATCTAGAAAAAAGTAACTCATGTCACATTTTATTTGAAAGTAATCAGTCATCATGATTGTGATCCTGAATATGAAATGCTTTGAAACTCAGAAGGCAAAAAAAAGTGAAGTTGGTTCTAAATTTTATTTGGTTCTAAACAGGGTAGATTTGGACACAGTATAGATCTTAATTTTCCACCACAGACACCAAAATTCCAGTTCACACATTGCACCTATAGTAGTACAATAGAATCCCAGTGTAGCACTCATGAGCAATCAGTGTGTTGAGCAGAATTTCACAAATTCATTCTGGTTCAGCCCCATAGCCAGAAAAAAAATTGTGGGGGCAAATGAGTACAGTGGTGGTCAGACCATTATTATTTATTTTCTTTATGATTGATTTATTTGTGCTTTATTATTTATGTACCAGTTTTGCACTTGAGACTTAAGAATGGATTTCACACCATAGAAATATAATGGGATGACAAAGGGAAATATCCTGGTTTGGGGAAGTACTTTGCACAGGTCTCTTCCTCAAAATGGGGTTTGCCCATTATATTTCCCTCAACCCAGGTTTTTCAAAAATCACTAACCTAGCAATCTTTCTTCCCACACCTGGGTTGAAGCTGCTTCTGAGCAAACAGCATGGACACCAAATGCTTCATTTTTCCTGCCCACCACCCATTTTCCCACCTTCCTTACATTATTTCAGTTTTGTTTCTGCTGAGCTGCTGGCCAGTGTGACTCATAGCCTGCCATTTCCCAAATGTCCTCCGAGCATGTTTTCTCCCCATGGCAGCAATTGTGAGCGCCATTTCACCCATATTTGTACAGGAATGCATTCACAATAAATAAATAAATGCCAAGTAATGGCCCCATTTCCTTTTTTATTTTTATGTTTTAGTGCTCAAAACACATAGCTATGCAGATGCGCACTTTTGAATGTGGATGTAACATATTGCTTTGCTCCCTTTTTGGACAAATTTTATTATTTTGCATATCACAACAATAAGGGGGGCTGCATGCTTCATGTTTACATGTGTCATGGTTTCAATGCTGTAAACTTTTTTTTCCACACTGGAGAAATGGGAGGAGGAGGTCCTGCTTGGGCTCCTGGAGTTGCTGTAGACTCTCCACCTATCAGAAGTGTTCTCTTAGCAGAGGGTAGGAATGGACAGAAGGGGGGCTGTGGTGATGGAACACCCAATGAAAATGCAGAAAAAATAGGAAGTTTGTGCCTGCGTAGCTATGTATGCATTGGGGGTTTTTTAAGTGGGTTTGTGCGAAGGGGGAGAAAGAAAATGAATTATTTCCCCCAATCTCAACTTGATTCCTTCATGGAAAATGGGCACCCATGCAAAGGAAAAAATGGACCCAGATTCAAAAATAATGGACGCAACCCATTATTATTATGCTGTGCAGAATCAACCAATGTGTATACTTGGTATAATTGAATAGCAAGAGGGATCTAATAAGCAGTGTAATTGATCAAGGGCTAGAAAAATTAGAAAAATGCAAAAAAGTTTTGTCACCACCATCCTCACCTGGCTTTTTTGAATTAGGACACTTTAGCCCTGCTAACTGCTAATTCTGTTCTAGCCAATTGCTTAAGGAAATCACATTTGGAAGATTTAGGCTGGGATCCACACCTTTTTACCTCAGCCCCTTACTTTTTTACATAAAGAATCTACACTTGAAAGACTCGGGATGCATTTCACACCAACCCTAGCACTGATTCGAGGGGCATGATAAATTATTGATGGGACCCAGCCCCTGGTATTCTTTGGAGGTCTCCCATTCAATACTAGGCAGGGTCAGGACTAAGAGTGTGTGAACCAAGTCATCCAGCAAGCTTCCATAGCTTGAATCCATAGCTTGAATCTGGGTATAACAACTTAACCACTACAACTCACTGGCTATCATGCTTTTAATATAAGACTGATATTCAGGAGCAAGTTAGTCTTTTCTTGGCATGAAATGAAAGTGATGGGGAACATTTAATCTACTAATTGCTATCCTTGAATTATACACTTCTATTGAAGTCAAAGGACTACAAGGGTATAATTCTGTGTTGGATTGCACTGTAGATTTCAGTGTTCCATAGAACAGAACCAGAAAAAAAAATGGCAAGAAAAATTTGACAGTTTTATTCAATCACATACACATGCAATTTCAGCCCAAAGCTTATGGGAAATTATGTGCAGGAAACAGAACAATCGTAATGAAAAATCAGGCCCACTTCATACAGATTTTGTGTCATCATCCCCAGCATTCTTTGCACTTTTTTATGGAGCCTCTGTTTTGAGGGCTGGTCCTTTCACAGAGGACTGTTCACCTCAGTGCTGCAATGGGTGCTATCATGACATTTCTTTTCAGGCTACATGATCACAAATATCGTGGCAATAACACCAACATGTGGTGGTACCAGTTTTTATAAACTGCATTTCCATGTGCTCTCCATTGTGCATATCCAGAGGCAACTCCCATGATATCAATTTTGTATGTGCCTTGTCTCCATCTTTCCATAAGTAAATCTGTGGGAGAAAGAAATTAAGACATCATGAATGGCAGAATCAAAACTATATCCAAGATATCCTAAGACTGGAACAACAAGTTGTGTATTGTGTGACATGCGTGTACTAGACACTGTTTTCTTTTGTCTCGATGTCTCTGATGTTAAGCAAATTAATCCATGATAACGGATCATGGTAACAGGGATACAACACTGAAGTAATTTTGTTATTTCTGGTTGCTTGTTTGCCCAGGTCATCTCCAATGATCTGCTTGTTCAACTTCCAATTGTCCTCTTTCTCCATTTCCTCACCTACATCCTTCATTTCAGACATATAACGGAAGAAGATGAGTCCCATCTGCACCTTAATGTGGCTGGTCTCTGTAAGGAACTAATGGCTAATCTTATCAAACTGGAAAAGGTGTGTTATAGTTCGGTAATTATCTAAAAATTGTGTTAGGCTAAAAAATCCATCAGAGTTACAGGACAGTCTAAACCTTAAAAAAAACAGCTATTGAATTGTCTAACAGTGCAATTCTGTGCAGAGGTGCTCCAGTCTACTCACTATCAGTGAAATTAGAATGGAGCCACTCTGCATAGGATTGTGGCATTAAGGATGGGAGGCAAAGTTAATATTTATAAAGGTGGTGTGATGTTTAACTTGGTGATCTGGCTGAGTGTTAGTACAAGTAGGATACTTGCTTTGCATGTAGAAGATTCTAGATTCAATTCCTGGCATCCCCAGTTAACACAATAGCAAATTTTGTGAAAGACTGGTGAGTCAACACCAGAAAGAGTAGATAAGGCTGAGCTAAAGGACCAAATAGCTTAATTTCATGTTAGGCAGTTTCATTCAACAACAAATTCTGATGGTGTATCTGCACACAAACATGTACCAAAGTAGTAACCTAACTTTCCTGGTTAGTATTTCCCAAGCTGGAACCTCAACTCTTAAAGCTCCCTGATTGCTTTTGAGAAACATTTCTATTTTCTTAGCACTAGCACACTCATTACTGAGCATCCCCATGTGGAACATCCAGATTATCACTATGAATGATGACACATGGAGAATCATAGCATATAAGGCAAGTCAAGAGCGCCACAGCTTCCCATTTTATAACTAGTGTAGTTTGTTGCTGGAAAAATGTGAAGGGATCAGTTTACCTGCTGCTGTTGCCTGTGAGATTGAGCCTTTGGGGACCATTAAGACGTACCATATCAAATCTTTTCCCAGTCTGTGATGCAGTTGTCAGTGTTTCATCTGACAAAGCCTCAAGGGAGGGAGGAATCCTCTTAATTATTCACTCTTTTTCCCAAACAGTTTTGAAATGCTAGCAGACAGGGCTTGCCTACTACTGTTTGTTATTAAAAGCACTGTTTGTCTAGTTTGCTCCCTGCAGATGGCATCTGTTATGGTTCATTTGCTAACTGCAGAAATAAATGTATTGCTAACCCCTACCAAAGAGATGGAATGGAGGCTACAACCAGGCAGGGAACTCATGTCCACTAAGGTAAATTCATATCTTCTCTGAAAAACAGTAATTGAAACCAAGAGATTTCCCTCCTCCACATCTGCCTTACTTCCTACCCTTATATGAGGGGTTTTTTAAAATTTCATTCACTACATTCTGACTGAGACATTTGTCTAGTTCGATTGTAATGCCTGAAAGAACAGGAAAAGTTAAAGTGCTGACACATTATTTGACTAAGTATGTAAATCTAAATTACATTTTGTGTTTGCACATGCTTTTAGATTTTGCTTTTGCATCATGTGCTAATAAAGCAGTCTGTATCTTAAGGTGATTTACAATGAAGTTAAAACACAGTATCAAAAATAATAATGTAGATTTAACACTAAAATCAGTGAAAAAATATTAAAATAAAATAAAAGGACCCAAGAAGGAACTTCCGAATGGCTTTCAATTGTTTTTCCCTATGATACTTCAGGGCGGAAGCAACTTTAGGCTTGGTATATATGCAGAGTGTGAGGTAGTAACTTTTAACTTTTATATAAAAGCCCTTAGGACTAGCAATATAGAAGGGATTTCAACAATTGGTACAAAATCGGGGCGAGGTGGAGAGAGATAGGGAGTTGCCTAGGTGATTAACCCTAAGCAGAAAAGTCAATTCACACAGAGCATGGGGGAGGGGCTGGGAGAGCTTGCTCTGCCCATGGATCCTGTGGTTCATGGGCAAGGAGGCTTGCTGGGGATCCTGTGATCCGTGGGCAGGGATGTGTGCTAGGGGTGGGGAAAAGGCTGGGCAAGCTTGCTCTGCCCATGGATCCTGAAAACCATGGGGAGGGAGGCATGCTGGGGGGGGGGGCTGGCAGAGCTTGCTCTGCCCATGGGTCCTGCGATCCATGGGCAGAGAGGTGTGCTGGGGAGGGGAAACCATGGATCCCAGGTCAGGAGAGAAGTTAGTTCCTTTTGACCAGAGCAAAACTCAGCCCAAAAAAACACTGCTGAGCAAGGGAAGATCCGAACCCAGTTCTCACTGCCTGCCAGCGCACAGTTCCCAACCCTCCCAGGACTTGGTGCTGCTCTCTCCACAGTAGTGACACCAGGCGAGCCTCTCCTTGGGGTCCTACTTCTGCCTGCCTTCCTTTGCCCCACTGGCTACCTGCCTGCGCCCAGCACACTGGAGCCACATCCAACCCTGACCCAGACTAGTAAAACTTCCTAACTTGCCAGAGGAACCCCGTGCAATTTATTCACCTGCTCACTCTCACCTGCTTGCCTTCTCCAGCTCAAGCACCCACCAGGTCTGCACTCCATGCCGGCAGCCCATACCTTCTCCCAGCAGCTCAGCAGCTCCACTTCAGCCAGAACCCGCCACCCAACCAGCTCCTCAACCGAGCTCATTCAGCGCCAGTTAGGGTGGGAGATGTCCGGGCCCGGGCTTTTTAGCAAGGGTGGGGGGAGACAAGGGAGGGACCGTGGAACTGCTCCACAGGTCCATGCTTCTTTGTGGGGGTGGGGGAGGCAGGAGAGGGCCCATGGAGCCTCCTTGTTAGCAGCCAAATGCCACCCGGACAGGCCTCAGCCCGTCTGCCAACTCAGCTGCTGCCCAAGGGGCTGGCCAAGCCAGAGGGGGCAGCACTGTATGCACACCCATGGCCCACTGGCTGTGGCTGATGGGCCAAGGCCTGCCCAGGTGGCTGATGGGCCAAGGCCTGCCCAGGTGGCATGCACACATTGCACCCAGGCCCAGTCAAGCCAGAAGTGTGGGGGTAATGTTATGCCCCCCCACATGACTCAACAAGGGCCGTCTGGGGTGTTTGTCCCTGGATGTCCCCATTGTAGCTACGCCACTGGTGGAATATCTCTGTCTTGCAAGCCCTATGGAACTGATTAAGGTCTCACAGACCTTGGTGTCAGCCAACAGAGAGTTTCACCAGGTTGGTGCCAGGGCCGAAAAAGCCCTGCCTCTCGTCGAGGCCAACCAAATGTTCTTGGAATTACAGACCACCAGTAAATTAGTAAATTGCTATTGAAGCACTGTAGTGTCCTCCACGTGCAATACAGGGAGTTGCATTGAGTACAGTGTGAGGAGAGGTCTGCTCACGATCTGAGTTCAAACTCAGCAGACATTGGGTTTAGATAACTGACTCAAGTTTAACTGAGCCTACCATTCTTCTGAGGCTGGTTAGATGAATATCCAGCTTGCTGGAGATAAAGTGTAGACAACTGCAGAAGGCAATAGCAAACCACCCCATAAACATAGTCTTCCTAGTAAAAGTCTTAATGTGACATCACCCCATGGGTCAGTGCTTGCACCTTACCTTTTTCATTTCAACCTTTTATAATTGTAGAACAGACTGGCTGCTCCTCTGCTGCATATTCCCTAGTACAGACAGCAGAAATATTCTCAACTAAGTCCATCTTATGTTTCAAGACTTTGGAGAAAAGACAGGCAAAATATGCCACTTTCCCTCAGGGACTGTTCAATAAGCTTGCTTTTGTTCACACATTATTTTTCCTTATATACAAGCTATTCTCATCAATTCTGTGACACACATTCATAAAGAAATGAAGGTTTGAATTTTCAGCAGCATGAGCAGAAGAGCAGAAGTGAATTTTTCACCTTTTTCCATCAGCCATCTAAGTGATGCTGTGGAAACACTATGGTTGAAAAACCATGTGTTGGGGATAAGCAGCCAGAAAAATGGTGGACAATTTCTCACAGGTGACAACCAGTGAAAGGGGATATAAGAAAAAATCCAGCTCTAGCAGCCTCTTACGTTAGTCATGTGCAGAATTTAGCAATAAGTATGCAAACTGGGAGAATTGCTGCTTCCATATGAATGATCTGGCAATCCAAGAGGAAGACTTCTTGCCTGTACCAATATTTGCAATGGAATTAACAAAAACATGGAGCTTCTGCTGAATACAGCTTTGTGCAACATAATCTTACAACAAATTTGACTAGACTTGGTTCCACTGAAGTGCTCTGGTGGATTTTCAAGATAAGAGACATTATTTGTTTGTTTGTTTGTTTGTTTGTTTGTTTGTTATGAGATTTATAAGCCGCCTCACCCCCGAAGGGCTCGAGGAGGTGGTTTGCCATTAGGAGATGGTTTGCCATTGCCTGCCTCCACACAGGCTGAGAGAGTTCTGAGAGAACTGTGATTAGTTCAAGATCACCCATCAGGTTTTATGTGGAGGACTGGGGAATTGAATCTGGTTCTCCAGATCAGAGTCCATCCCTCTTAACCACTACACCACGCTGGCTCTCATACTCTACTCAGATAAGTACTCTAGCTCAGATAAACTGTGGAACTGGGCTATTTCTGGGGTGTAGAAGCATATATTGTGGTAACAACTTTTGCCCCAAATTCTTTCATTTCTGTCTTTTTCCTTGTTATAGATACAGAGCAACTTACAGAGACTTCTTGAAGATAGCGGATGAATCACAAGTCCCTTGGGGCTGCTTCATACCTCATTGTGCTCCCGTTAAACAACTCCAAATATGGCATGAAGCTCTGCAGGCCAGAGTGGGTGTCATTCCACTGAAACCAAAGCCAGGATCTTATTGTTTGCAGCTCTTATACCCAGCACTGTGAGATTGTATCTGTGCAACAAAGTGTGTCTGTTCAGAGGTAGCCTTTCCATTATCTACAATGGTGTGAAAATAACTGACAACGTGACTGAACTTGGCACTTTGCTGTATTGCTAAATCTGCAGAAATTCCATTTACCTCAAGTGTGTACTTTTCTGTCTTAAAATGGTGCAACTATGAACAATGCTTGGACTTTGTATAATTTGCTGAAAAACTGAATGTCTTTCAAATGTTTTCTTTGATGGCCGAATCCATTTGTTTTACTTCTTTTTATACTCAGATGTAGAAGTTTGGGCCTGTGACTTAACATACAATTAGGTGGTCCCTCTGGGTTTCATTCTGCAAGGTACTAGATTCTGCAAGATGCTGAATTACCTCTGTTTCCCTTGGATTGCGTTCTTGAAACTCCCTGCCGAGTTGCCAAGTGGCCCAGTTCTTCATACTACATTACTAAAGACATAATTTTGACTTTTTTTCTAAAAATATCCATGCCACAAAAACTTCAACTGCTAGCTTAAAATGTCAGGCTGTTGTTAAAAGGTTGGTGGGGGAGGATACACCTGATCCTCTTAATTCTATGTTGTCATAGAGCTAATGTATTGTCAAAATTGGGTCCATAAGGTATATAAATGAAATATGTACAGGCATTGTGAAATTAGGTATCTGATGGGTTTTTTTGCTTTGAAACTGCATTTCAAGAAATCAATACACTTTAATATTTTATCATATTTTAAAGAACAGAACATTAACATATTATTCCCACAAGTTTTTGAATTAAGCTGATTTCTATAGAAAGCAAATTGGAGTTGGAAAACCTTTATCATGATGTAGACAATGAAGTGCTTGGTCTGTGGATTGCCCAAAGGCAGCTATTTCACAAGCTACTTAAAACTAAGGAGGGATCATATTTCATTGGTAGACGTGTTTGCAGAAGGTCTCAGATTCAGTCTCCAGCATTTCCAGTTCAAAGGATATGACAGGTGATATGAAATACCTCAATCTGAGATACTTAAGAGTTGCAACCAGTAAGAGTAGGCAATGTTGACCATGATAGACCAAGCGTTCATACGGCAGCTTCAGTGTTAACACTGGCACACTTTGATTTGAATCAGTTTAGTCCCATACAAATTTTATTTCAATTTAGGTACATGTCTTACTGGGTTTGGAGCATGCACCTCATATAGGTTTTTCACTGAGATATTCATTGTGTAACTTCTGTCTATTCTACTGGGAGTAGGGCAGATTCTAAACAAATGAAGCGGCAGGAACAAGTAGCTCCATGGTACTTAAAGTGAACAAAAACTATTTTCTTGCCAGCAGAATATCCACAGTTTATCTTCTGATACACATTTGTAGGTTCAATCTAGCACTACCTTGAAGGGAACTAGTTTGTGAAAATGAGTTTTGCTACTTTTTCCCAATTGCAGTGCCCTTGGCTTCCTGCAAAGCTGCTCCTTAGGACTGGGGGATTTTTGAAAATTCTGTGGAATGTATGTAGTACATGGAACTGGAACTATACTCTGTTCCACAGAAAGATGACAGTAGTGTTGTATATTCCTCCACCACAGAATGAAGCATGCTGGACCTTCTTTTTTATAGAATGCTCCACTTGGGTCCTAGTTCTCACCTAGCCCTGCTCACCCACCATCCATTTGAAAGTTGTTCGATGAACTATAAACGCTCTCGTATCAAAGTACCATGTTCAATAATGGACAAAATAATGGTTTTGACAAAGATAGTGTGTAAAAATGAATGATAATTCTCATATTCATTTGGGACTTTATTCTAATGCAGAAGCATACAATTTTCTCAGTCGCTGTATCTCAACTGACTGTACTATCATCTTGCTGAGGAACAGAATATTGAACAGAGAATGAACAGACATCAGCCCTCCCACTCTCAGCACAAGCTCTTTGTCTCATATAAGAAGTGTAAGAGAGAAATGGCACAAACAACTGTAAAAGACTCTTCAGCTAGTATAGGACCCAGTGTTGTTTTTCTTCACAGGGCATTACCAGTGTACACATTGGGAATCTATGCCAGGTAGGTTACCTCATCTTTATGAGAAATTATTTAAAACTCCTTCGATTTGATATCAGACAGTGTTCTGGTTGTGTGTTTGTGATATATCTTATCATTTCTGTGAAATGTAACACTTGTTTTTAAAATAAACTATTTTAAAAAGTGCAGTGAGTGTGCATAGGAGTGTGTCTGATTTTGAACTAATTCTGTACCATATTATACTAACAATAAATGAACTGGAAATATAAGGGTGGCAGTAGACATAATATATTTGAGTAACCAGATGTTTTAAATAATTGACATTTTTTCATAAATGAAGTGGACCATAAAAGTCAACTTTGTTGTAACCAGAATTTTTAGATGTTTCTCTGGAGAACCTGTTTGATGCAAGTTTGTCTCTGTTCTTCTAGCATAGTAATTTTCACTGTGTGATCTGGCCATCACAGCTTGTTTCATGGAGGTCAGGGTGTGGAGGTGATACATGACAAGGACACAGTTCCCAGATGTAGGAGAGACTACTTTATGGGCTCCTTCACTATTAATGAACACTCAACCATGTACCTGCACAGTCTGGCCTTAGGCACCTGACATCGTGTACTCTGTTGCATCTTCACTTGCCAACAACAAAATGCATAGACAAAAAGAGGACAGGGATGGTGGGCATTGTAGACCATTTACAGACATGAACCATTCGCCACAGCAGCTGCTGCCCAGGGCTCTGCTCTTGCAACAGAATGATTTCAAGAATGGAAGGGCTCTACCTCCCTCCCTTAAAAAGTGTCCTGATCGGGGGGGAGGGGATTAAGAGCTTACAGCTCAGTGTGGAGCTGAACACTTGGGACCCCTCCCTTGGAAGCTCTCCCAGAGCAATCCCCATGTACCAATCTGCATTGTGCTCAAAGGGCCATGGTGCCAGAATCCACAGCTCCTTCTGGCCCTGCTTCACACTGCTGGGTTTGGGTATGGGAGGCAGCTCCCAACCATGAGCCAGGGAAACAGGGAATGGGATTTGGAGGACTGGCACCATTGGATGGTGCCTCCAGATATGAGGTACCTGTTAGGGTTGTTAAATGGTAGAGGTCAATCGCAGAGTGCAGACTTTGCTCTCCTCTTTGGGTGCTAAGTGCTCTGTCTGTGTTTTTCTCATCACAAAGTACCCTGCCAATTGCTTTAAGTCTGCATAGCAGGGTACTGTGAGAGTCCACACACCTTACCTTGTGAATTGTGAGGCATTCTGGCCAGAGAGGGGGTTGCAGGGCTGGGGGCATTTTGAGGTGCTGGGGAGGCAGCTCTGTTGTCACAGGGGAGGAAGGTGATTGATTGGTCATGCTTGTAGTCAGCATCCTGGGCTGCTTGGGACCTCATGAGCATGGCCACTGCATGATTTTTCAAATTATTTTTCTTGCATAAAATTGATGCCTATAAGCTATTCCACGATGTTTGAAGTCACAGCTTTGTGCCTCTATCAGGGGACTTTCCCAGGCTGAAAGGGCTCAGAGGACCAACTTAATCTGGCCATGTCCCATGAACCAGACTTCTCGGGTGTTGATTTTAGTTTTTTTACAAGCTCTCTGAAGCTTGGCCTTGTACTCTGTATCCTTGGACCAACTGAAATCAATTTGCTGACAGACTTTGAACACTGCCTTTTGTTAACTCTCTGAAGATAACCTGCCACAAAAATACATTATAGTCATGAAAAGTAGGGAACTGTAAAATGACAACAATACTAAATACCTTTGCTGAAGCAGAAATACTGTGTGAGTACTCCCACTTTGAAGGCCATGACAAAGAATTAACTCCAAATTAATATTCTACCCTTTTTTCCTCTCTATCTCATCTCTTATTCAGTCTGTTCCCTTGTACTTTTGCTTAGTCTGTCACACAATTGCTTTTTTCAAAACATATCTTTCCCACTACAACAGAGTACAAAATCACTATACAAATGTTATTTCATAGAAACCATACTGATTCCAGAGTGGCCCATTATTGTAGGGGCAAAACAATCAATCAGTTTACCATACAGAAGGGATCTCCAGTAATGGTTGTTTAATCAACTGATTACTTAGCCATGATCTGTATCTCTGTGTGTGTATTCTTCCCACATTTTCTCTACATTGGCTTTTCCCACACACACCATTAAAATGTTTTCTTAAAGGAAATGAAACATTTCTTCTATGCACTGTTTTTCCCTCTTTGGTTCCAAAAATATTTTCAAGCATCTTTTCCCCCATTGTTTTTTAAACTCTTTTAAAACAGTTCTTTTGTCTGAAACATTTCAAAGCTGTCTTCTCTTGTTATGTGATCATATTTACAACATTTTATCTCTCCCATTCTGTTGTCCCCCTGTTAGATGCTTGCAGCTCAATTTATTTCCTGCCTCGTTAGGGAGAAGCAGCCTTAGGACATTTCTCTTTGTTTTGTGCTACTTTGCTCTTTATCTTTAAAGCCATCCTCTTACAACCCCTCTCCCTTTCCTTCTTATCTGCTTAGCTTTGTTGCCTATTCAACTCAACAGTCCTTTCCCCCTGCTTTGTTCTTCCCCTTGGAGCTAAATATGCAAATACAGGAAGAACCTGAGAACTTCCTGTCTGAGGAAGACGCTGAACCGGGTCTGCTGAGTTACAGAGTTATGGCAACCAGCAGCATCCCAGGTCCAGCAAGATTAAGAGGGGGTGAAGAGGAGCCAGTGGCAGCAGAAACACTGACTGGGCAAAAGTGAAAGCAGAAACTCAGGGGCCAACCTCCCTCTCACCTCATTTCCGTGTTTGTTTGTTTGTTTGTTTGTTTGTTTGTTTGTTTGTTTGTTTGTTTGTTTGTTTGTTTGTTTTAAGGCCTGCCCATTTTCCATGCCCCTGTGCTGTCACTCAATTTCCACCTTTGCCTAATTTCCTTGTTTTTGTTTGTTTATTTGGTTCTGGACAGCAACAAAGCTACAGATTAACAAAAAAGTCAAAAAATAAAAAAAACACTGGCTATGAAACATTTAGAGTAGGCTAGTGCAGACGAACAACATGATAAAGGTGGTTTTTGAAAATGTTCTTGAAATGTTTTAAGCAACTTGTCCAGAAAAGGCAATAGTTGAACATTTAAATACATTAGTAATGTGTAATCAGTTACAAGTGAAGTTGATGGGAAAGTTTCCTTTCCATCTTCAACTCTGAAGTTATTGAGTTTCACAGCTAACACCAATCTTTTTAGGAATGGAATATGTTTTATTCTTTTTCTCCATAGTTTTCAGATTTCACAAATGGCACATGCTTACAATAATTTAAATGAATTTAGAGATCTATTTTAATTTTCATATTTAATTTTATTTTAAAACAAAGAAGCCATAGCTTTAATATTTGTAAAGTTGCTTATATGATTATGAATTGGGAGGTACATATGCCATTAACTAAGGTGTTTGGGGAGTTGAATTTTTTTTAATATTGTCACTTTATGGAGGCTAGTACACACTTAAAATGTTGTCATAACCCTTCAGCATGTTGAAAATGTACAGTAATTTAAATTACATATCACAGAATTTTGTTTTAGTTCCTCCCTGCCCCCACTCCCCATCTCTGCAATGTAGATAATATATTACAGGACCATCTGTTAAATTTTATTCTTTCAGATGAAAGGTTTTTTCTCTCAAAATGCATGAAACTATTTTGTTGAAGACCATTGATGTGTGTATATTTCCCTTCTCCCTAAAAAGGAAGCCAATGGGGAAAAATTTTCATTATTGGTATGACTAAACTTCCATACTGAGAGATTAGAATAAACTAGCTAATTCCATGAACAAAGTGAAGGGAGACAGTGACTATATACTGTGGTAGTACAGTTGGAATTCGTGTCTTTACTCCATAGTAACAGAACAAGACATTAGAAGGACAGAGCCTCAGCCACCAAGGAACAGCCAAATCCAACTATGACTATCTGCACTAAGGTACTATGCACACATTTTTAAAGTAGACAAAGTTCTCACAACTTTCCACATGATAATCTGATTATCTATAGTTACTTAGCAGTCTCTCCACACCAGATTTCTTGCCAATGTGCATCTATTAGCCTAAGATGACATTTTGCTTCTGGAAGGTCATCTATTTACTGTTGGGTTGGCAGTTTCCATTGAGCCTGAGGTTCAAAACCATGTTGAGATCTCCCACAAATATTAAATTTCTTTCCTGGTCAGTGTGTTTAGTAAGGGTTGTGGTTCCATAAAAACCAGTTGTGGAGGGGGTGCATAAAGATCCTAGCATGTGCCACCATTGCCATTGTTGAGGCCATAAGACCCAGCAATCACTAAACAGAATGTACAGATTGGAACCAGTGCATGGAGAATCTACTAATCATGAACTTAATAGCCAGAGCTCTGGGCAATAGCAAAAAGGCCTTGAATTGGACCAAGTCCAGATTGGTCCCAATGAAATCCACAGACTGAGCTAGAATCAGGATTTAGCTAGATTAACCAGCAGACCACAGGAGGCAAGTGTACCCAGGATTATGGACAGATGGACCCACAACTAAGATTCCAAGGGGACCAATCATCAAGATACAGGAACACCATGCACTCCTTTTCTGCCAGGTAAGTCACCACCATTGACATGCACTTGATGAAAGTACGTGGGACAGTGGCTGACCCCAAGGGGAGCACCATGTACTCAAACACCTGGTCCCCACACTGGAATCTGCGGTTGATGTAAATTATCACAGGGAGATTGCTATGGGGAAGGCTGTACTGCATGCAATTTGGTTGCTTGGTTCAACAGTTGGTTTTGGCCGGGGCACTATCTGGACAACTGAGGGGATGGCATTCCCTCCCTGTCAATCCCCCACTCAGGCAATAAAACGCTTGTGAGGTTCAAAGGATTCTATTGAAGGCAGGTCAGAAACAGAAGAAAGACAGTTCTGGTGAAAGCGTGCCAGAACAGTTGATAATATGGATAGCATGTTCCCCATCCTCCACATGGGAACAACAGAGTTAGTAGTGTCCAGCCTGGAGGCTCTTCCCAGCTGCAAACCTCAAGGACAGCATCAGGAGATAATCAGGGACCTGAAAAAGGAAAATACTCCCAGAGAATTCCACCCTCCCAAACATGACAACTTGATATTTTTGCCCCCCCCCTTAAAAGCCCTTCCCCGGTTTGCTTGGACAGGCATGATGGAATGCTTGAATGAGATGGGGGCCCTAAATGCATTCAGAATTCACCCACTCATTCTGTCCAAGTGAATAACCTTTCCACTAAACCAAATACTGCAAGTGGTTGCGATAGATGCGAGAGTCCAGCACTTCCTGGATTTCAAAGTGTTTAGTGCCATCAGTCAGAACTGGAGGAGGAAAAGATGGTGCGGGGTGCCAGGGGTCTGGAGAAGCGGCTTTCTTGAGAAGGCTGCAATGGAAAACAGGATTAATTTTACGTAAAGCCTTAGACAGATCAAGTTGAGCAGTCACTTCATTAATCATACGAGCAACCCTGAAAGGACCAATTTACTTATGTCCCAGTTTTTTGAACTTATGTACGTCTCTGAGATTCTTGGTAGATAGGTAAACCATATCTCCCGCCACCAGAATGAGGGGGGGAACTATGCTTATCTGCCTGTTTCTTTTGAGTGTCTTTGGCTTTCTGTAGTGCTTGTAGGATAAGGTCCCAGCCATCCACAATCTGCTGAATCCACTCCTGCAATTTAGGAGGATCGACAGCAGGTTGGCTCAAAAAGGGAAGGGGCTTATCTGATCGTCCTGAGACAACTTCAAAAAGTGATTTTTCTGTGCTACTGTGCATCGCATTGTTTTAAGCATATTCCGCATATGGCAAGAGGTCCACCCAGTTATCTTGGTGATTGTTGCTATAGAACCTAAGATATTGTTCCAACGTTTGATTGGTATGTTCCAACTGGTCATCAGATTGGGCATGATAAACCAAAGATAAGGCTTGCTCCACCCCCAAGAGGCATAGGAATGCCTTCCAGAACTTAGAAACAAATTGGCTGCCTCTGTCCGAAATTATCTTATCAGACATAGAATGTAAGCAATAGATGTGCTGAATGAACATTTTCGCTAGTTTGGGGGCACTTGGGATAGATGAACAAGGAATAAAATGCTCTTGTTTAGAAAACAAATCCACTACCATCCAAATTACAGACTTGTCATGGCTGGCAGATAAATCAGTAATAAAATTCATCGAGATAACCTTCCAGGGGCCATCAGGGGCTGGAATCGGATGCAGAAGCCCTTGCGGTTTACCGGGGTTGTTTTTGGCCATTGCGCATGTAGGGCAACCCCTGATATAGCCATCGATATCTTTGCGCATTGAGCGCCACCAATGCTGCCTCCTAAAAAGTGGAGTGTTTTTACAAAGCCAAAATGTCCTGCATTTTTGGAATCATGCCCTTCCTGGATGATTGTTTTGCGGAGGTAAGTCACCACCATTGACATGCGGCACGAACAGCAAATCACTCTGCCTCCATAGCCCAACACAAATTCCATAGGCGGAAGGGTGTCACTAACATGTCAGAACCAAAACTGCAGTAGCGGGGAGGGGTCTTTCTAACTGAAACAGAAGTATTACAAAGAGATTTTTGAAGAGGATAAGAAACATTCAGGATAGGTTATACAATTCACTACCTCTGAATTGTAGCTCAGGGAGTAATGAAGATGGTCTCTAGACTGTTAAATCTGCCACATGTCTGTTCTTTTCCCACTTGCTGCTTCCTCAGACCCTTCGACTTTTTGCAGCTGCAGTTCTCATGATCATTACGCTTAAGTTGAAGGTATCTGATTGCTTTCATAAGCTCTGGTTATGTTGTAGCCAGTGGTGGTGAACCTATGGCACTCCAGAAGTTCGTGGACTACAATTCCCATCAGCCAATTCCCATCAGCCAATTGGCCATGCTGGCAGGGGCTGATGGGAATTGTAGTCCATGAACATCTGGAGTGCCATAGGTTCACCACCATGGTTCTAGGCACTTACTCACAACTGTCCACTCAGACATCAGCTCCATTTTTTTTAGTTGTTTGAATTGAGCAGCCACTATTGAAGTTAGATCATGTTGGCACAAACCTCTGGAAGTTCAGATATCTCCGTACTATACTATCAGAGACTGAAATAATGGCCACGGCACATTAAATTCTTTTTACATCACAGGAGTGGCCATTGGGACAGCCCCAGCCCAAGCTGGTTATTTTTTAAAAAGTTTTTCAGATTAGTAATCATTGTTTTTACTTTTACTCCTCATTATAGGATCCTAGAAAGGCTAGACTGCCATATTTGATTGGTCCTGTAGTGGAACAGAACTAGGATCGTCCTTGAACTATAAGTCTATTTCATTCGTTCTTTTATACTAAATACTTTTGTTTATATTATTTTGACCAATCTAAGAACGGTCTTCCTGGAACAGGTGCTGACAGAGTCATTCAGGGTTAAGAATATTTCTTTTGTTTACAACAGTAATACACATAGGCCACTTGCACTTCTGCCCGAGTTTGGTGGGAGTGGTAGATAGGTTATCTCCAGAGTAAATGAATGCAATATGCAACAGGTACAACACAGTTTTCAGTGTGACAAGTGGGGGAGGGGACAATTTCAGACAGTGGTCCTTGTGGTGAAAATAGGGGGTTTACAAGTATGTTATTTTGCTATGATATACAACAAACAATAAGCTTTGAATACACTTTCGTTAAGATACACGAGTAAATCTGTTTCTAACCATGCTTTTATTCTCTATGTAAATGTGAGGTGCAATATGCAGTTGTCTCATATGGATAGCAGAGACCACCTGCATAGCTGCTTATTTCCAAAGCTTGCGTTTATCTTAGAAACACCACATAGGGCATTAAGCTCATTTGTGTACAGAATTATCATTAACTCCTGCTCCTACCAAAATACTGAAGAGCAAATCCTAGATTAATCCTTCCATTAGCTTTATGCTAGCATACTAAAATGTTGAGAAGCATTCTCTTGACAGACAGCAAATGAGAAACTAGGAGGGTTAGAAATTTTCACCACTGCATAGCTCTACACTGCTGTAAATATTCCTTGCTTATGGGCCTCTAGCTGCAGGAAAACCTTAAAATACTCTCCCAGGAAGATGGAATCACAGTCCCACATACACCTATAATGCAATCCTATGCAGATATACTCCAATCTGAAGACTGATATTCACATATGTTTTAATAGTCTGCTACTAAGATTCATGAAGGGAAAAGTATTTGCAGAAAGGAATCTTTCATCTCACACAAAAGCAAACTAATTCCCCCACCCCATTGGCCACCAAAGAGCCCATCCAGATAACAGGTATTTTCTTCCATGTTTAGAAAAATTTGCAATGCTATAGCACTAAATCAAAAACACAGAGAAGTATTCAAGATAGCAATTGCAATTGTGTAGTTTACACAGTTATGGCTTGTAATCTGTGCTAGGTTAGGAGTGCTATTTTAAACTAACTTGGGGAAACTCAGGTATGCCCACATCATGTTTATAAGATGCTCCAAGGAACCTCTCATCCAGGAGTAGGCTAAACAAAATCAGAACTCACATTGATGCTTGATAGAGATTTGATGTTTCTTATTTAGGAAATAGATAAACCGTTTTTTGTTCCTACCATGATGGCATAACATCATGGGCTGACATAATGGCCAGGATACTTAACTGGTTTATCCAAAACAGAGGTCCAGTGGCATCTTAAAGCCTAACAAGAATTATTTCAGCATGACCTTTCCTGATTCAGTGCTCACTTCTTCAGATATGTAAAGAGAAAAATCATTAGGGAATTATTGTAGAGAGAATTCTGGGGTGGAGGAAGGGAGCTGCTGCTGCTGCTGCTGCACGGTTGCTCTTGCTGTGAGGTTGGAAGTGTTTCCAGAGCCACACTGAGCCCAGAAGTAAAGGCTTACCAGCATTGATGTTGCAGGATGAAAACATGGTGGCCTGGCTGCTGAAGGTAGGATAACAGCTGTAATAGGGGAGGGGGCAGGAGCTATGATACTCAAGGGCAGGGGTAGGGAACCTGCGGCTCTCCAGATGTTCAGGAACTACAATTCCCATCAGCCTCTGTCAGCATGGCCAATTGGCCATGCTGGTAGGGGCTGATGGGAATTGTAGTTCCTGAACATCTGGAGAGCCGCAGGTTCCCTACCCCTGCTCAAGGGGGATCCCTTCTCCCTTTTAGCTCTAACTTAAATTTAATTTAAAACAGAAGCCATGTCAGACCACTAGCAATAATTGGGAGGGTGGAATTCAAGTTAAGAGATGGAATGGGATCCCATCATAAGTATTGTGGGTCCCCATTTGCCCTGTAATAAATCTTTAAAGTGTAATGCTCTGTGTGAGAAACTGGAACTGAATTAATCATGATACATTATTGCTTATGAGAGGTCCCAGCCTCATCCGGCTTATATAAACAATGAAGTAGGATAAATACAACTGAACAAGAAAAAGCTTTCTAAAGGTTAAGAAAATTAGCTGATATTTATACAAGGTTATGATGAAACTTGATCAGAGCAGTCAATTAAAGTTTCTTTAAAAAGTGGGTCCTAAAGAAACTCCTGACTCTGTTTAAACATTACCTATAAATTTGGCTTAATTTCTTGCTGTGTCTGAATTCAGCATTTTCACATCTGTTGGTTTACTTTAGCCAAAGCATTTATTTTTTGACACTGAAAACCTTAGGTCATTTCTCATATTAGCCAGCAGAAGGATATGTACAAGTGAGCAAGGTATTTCAGGACGGATTCACACATGAGTATTTTTGAACAGTGAAAGCTACTGAAGAGTCAGCATAAAAAGAAGCAGGGAAATAACAGCATGAGGAGAGATTTTATATGAATCTTAACCTAGGGCCAGACCATAATAATCCAAATTCCAACTAATTTCCAAATTTCAAGGATCTCCACACATTACTGCATCCAACATTAAGAGAGAATAGGAAACTGAATCTGGGGAAAGGTGTTGTGCAAATTGTAAATGGTGAATTTAGATATTTTTCTCAGGTTCCCCTCCCCCAGCCCAATTACTCTTTTGTAGTTAAGGCTTCCCGTGCGGACGTACAGTGGTTATATTTTTATTTCACCATGTTATGTGTGACAGTAAAAAATGAGACTAAATATTTGATTGAAAACTTTAGCGACAGAAATATAACAGAAAAAAATACCTACTGAATTTTGCTTATCCAACAATCATGATTAACACCACTTCACAATGTGGGAGATCACTCTTCTTTAGCAAAGGCACACTTAAGAAACTAAGGCAGTGTATTGTTCATTAAATAATATGGCATATAATTCACTGTAACATCATAGTTGCTAGACTACAATTAAATTGAAACACTATTTTCCACTCACTTTTTTGAGCTGCATGTGTATGAACATGCAGATTCCTATCAATCAACTGAGATTTATACTGAGTGAAATAGAGGTAATTATCAACTAAAAAAAGTAATGTCCCCAGCTGTGCTGGAAAGTAAAGGAGCTCATAAAAGGGGAGACTTGCATTTCACACATCTGCCTTAATGAATGCCAAGGCTGATCCACTGTGACCTCATCAGAAAAAAAGATCAAACTGGGAAAAGCACAGTTCCTTCTGACAGAATATTCTTTCTCCTGACCAAGAGCGACATCTAAAGGCTACAAAAGAATACTTAAAAAAAACATCATGCTGCTCACAGGATTGCCGTTTCCTCTTCCTTCATGGTTTGAATTCCATTCAAAGCTCTCTTTGTTCCTTTTGCTAATGTTTAATAAAAATTTTTAGTGGGATGGCATTAGTTATTTATCCAAGACAGCAGGGGTGGGGGGAGGAGAGGCAAAAAGGTTGTTCAACTTCTAAAAATAAACTTGTAATATTAGTGTAATTACTGTACATTTTATTCCAGATTATTGCAACAGATTGTTGAGTTATCTACAAAATTAACAGATCTACTTCAGCATTTGCTTACTTTGACAGTTGCGTGAAGTGTTGCTGTCAGAATGTTTACACATAATTGCACACGCACAAATAAGAAAGATATGAACTATCAGAGCCAAAAGGCCACGAGATATAAGATGAAGTACTATCACTATCAGAATTCAAATGTTTTCCAGATCAGAATGACCAACTTTCAACATTAGTAATTACTATAACACAGCAAATAGTACCAACCCCAAAGTATGAGAGAAATGTGTGATCCAAATCAATATTAAATACAGTCAAATTTGCTGGTGTATTAGAGTTTTACTGCATTTTCAATTAGAATTCATCAAATGTGGAGTTAATTTGGTGAGCTTCTTTCGCAACTATAGATGTTACATTTATAAGAGCACAGCTTTTTAAAAAAAATAGTATTATATGTATTTGTCACTATTGTGAATAATTTTGGCTCAGTTCATCTATCATTCCCTCTTAATTTTCACGGCCTTTAGGCCCCACGTTTTGCAAATTTTTAATCCCCGTGCCATATAATAAATTTACCTGACAACAAAGGATAGCACTTAATCCTCTCACAAGAATTTATATCATAAGAAATCTACTGGCTAAAGGACATATGACCTTTTGCCATAGATACAAGATAATTGATCTGCAATAACTATGATTATAGTTGTGGCATTCTTTTAGTATAATTCTACCTACCACTCAAAGTCCATGCTTCTACCTGTTCCATTTATTAGTCAGGTCCAGCCCTTCTAAGTGAGAGTTCCATCTTTCTCTTTTGTGGAATGACCTTGATGAAGCACCCTCCCTGAAGCCTTCAATAAAACATGCAAGATGAGTATTTCACAGAGAGCAACTGAAGAGTGATGGCAAGGGAAGACTGCAGTGTTTTTGAGGTATTTATAAAATCTGTTTTTGATGATGGTGCAGCTTCTTTTAAAATGTTTTTTGTGTTGAATGCCCTGTGTAAGCAACTTCAAACCTTTGAACAGCTGAGATATGAGATTTTAAACAAAAAACACTTCTTCAACGTATAGAAAACTGGAAGATCACCACATAAAAATAGTCCAAGATCTGGAGAACAGAGCTTTTACATTTCTACTATGATGTGTCTAAGATAATCTGGTGTCTAAGATTCAGTTGTGCCACGATGTTGTTTTCTTTTGAATGAATTCATACATTATTAAAATAATACAGGAAATAAGTGTATGAACTGGATCATTCACATACCACCAAAAAGGGTAGTATTTGTTAGAATACCTGGAACTCAACTCAGAGGCTGTTTCCGCACAGCCCAACAACAGCGCCCTAGGTTAAAAAACTATCCCTGGGGTATATTCGCACAGCACCATGCTTGTGCCCCCCAAGCAGCACGAAGACACTGCTTTTGAACCTCACTTGGGGAGTGAGGTTTTTTAAAAGCGGCGTCTTCCTGCTGACGCGGTGCGAAGTGCACCAGCGTGAGGGCGCCGCTTTTGGTGTCCCGTTTACTCACCTCTTCTCCCTGCATAGCTCTGGATGGCTGGAGGCAGTGATGTAGCTATAGATTTTTATGGGGTGGGTTCGGGGGGCGGGGCCATGCCCCCACCTGCCCCTAAGGGTGTGGCCACACCTCCCCAAGGCACACCCCCCAGCCTCAGTGCTTATAAAAGGAGCTCTCCGAGGCCAGGGACGGCAGACTTCACCACCCTGCCCGCCCCGCCCACCCACCCACCCCATCAGCTGGGCTCCCACCCGGCAGCTGGCAGTCCCTTCTACCCTCCACTCCGGGCAGAGGCGTAGCTAGGAAAAATGGGGCCTGGTGCAAAATCTGAGCCGCCCCATGGGCGGCTGCTGTGATGCTGCAATCCACCCCCAAACAGCATCATTTTCAATGGTGTTTAAATTTGGGAGCCGAGATTCTCCTTTTAAATCCACCTTAAAGGGAGAATCTGGGGTCCCCAATTTAAACAACATGTATTGTTTTATAACTTGTTGATTTCTTTTGTGAGAATTACCAGATATATTTCAATAAAACTGTCTATTTTCCTTTGCCACTTGTGAGCTTATTGCCTTCAAATCCTTTAGTGGAAAAAGAACCTTTTGCCTCTTGGCAATAATTAATACTTAAGGTATAACTTATCTATGTGTGAACATCCTGATTATGCACATAATCTGTGGATCCAAAGGATTCTAATGAAAAATCACACACATACAAAAGACAAGAGTCAGTCAATCCCTTTGGTAACAGATAGACATATATTTGTTATGTACAAGAGATACAGCAGCTGTCCTACATGAAAATAACATCCACCCACCCACCTGTTCAGACAGGCATTTCTCCACCAAATCTTGAACCACAAATGGTCAGGAGGAAATACAGATGAAAAAAAACAAAAAGTTATATGCATGCATGAACTTAAACTCTGTTACATCAATGAAATTAGCATACAAGAAGCTATTCTTACTCGCTTAGTTATTTGGTAACAAGCACATAGAAGAGCTTGGGAGTTGTTTTTCTTAATGCAAACCACACTTACGCAGTATTAACCATTCCAGCATGTCTGTTGATCAAACTCTAAAGGGGCTTCAGAAGAGGGATGTTACTTTCAGCCTTTATTTTCTGAAAATAGTATTTTCAAGGTCATACAAGAGTAAAGTAATACAAGTGCAAGCAAATGAATTATTGATCATCCTTGTAATTTAACACTCAGGATTCAGTGATATTATGTATTCCACAGTAATTAAGAATATGCTATAGCAGAAACAGCAGATGTATTAAACTGTAAGCAGCTTCTTCCGCACTCGAACACATAATAGAGTGGCAATTCTAGGCTGTATTTTACAACCAAACACTGATCCTCAGGGAACAATAATCAACTGGCAGCTTCTGCAGATTATAACCGGCTCAATGGCCTCTAATAATTAAAGCAGAAATTAAAGACTATCAACTTGTTTACAGTACCTTTAAACTCATCTTGGTTTATTAGCTCCTTGTAAATACAGTTTTTCTAAAACACTTATTGGTGACACTGGAATCCAGGCCAAGAATGTTTGAAGGAGGCTCTGTTTGTGTGTGTACATGCGTGCATGAAGTGCCGTCAAGTCCTTTTCAATTTATAGTGATCCTACAAATGAATGTCCCCCAGAATGTCCTGTCATAAATAGCCATGTTCAGGTCTTGCAAACTGAGGGTCTGGCCTCCTTCATTGAGTTAATCCATCTCATATTGGGTCTGCTTTTCCTGCTGCCTTCAACTTTTCCTAGTATTGTTGCCTTTTCCAGTGAGTCTGGACTTCTCCTGATGTGACCAAAGTACAACAGCCTCAGTTGAGTCGTTTTAGCTTCTAGGGACAGTTCAAGCTTGACTTGATCTAGAACCCATTTATTTGTCTTTTTGGCAGTCCAGTATGTCTGTAAAACTCTTTCAACACCACATTTCAAATGAATCTACTTTCTTATTAGCTGTCTTCATTTCACACACATACATAATAATAGGGAATACTATGAAATGAATTATCTTGATCTTGGTCACCAGAGAAACATCCTTACACTTACGTATTTTTTCTAGTTCCTTCATGGCTGCCCTTCCCAGTCTCAATCACTTTCTGATTTCTAAATTGCAATCTTGGCTGGCCAAAAGGCCGTAATAATAAATATCTATCTAAATTGCAGTCTCTCTTTTGGTTAATGATGGAGCCAAGGAATAGAAAAAAATAGAACAATTTCAAATTTTTCAATGCCAACCTTAAAGTTGTTTAATTTCTCAGTAGTCATTACTTTTGCCTTCTTGACATGCATTTGTAATCCTGCTTTATCGCCTTCTGCTTTAACCTTCATCAGTAGTCATTTCAAGACTTCACTATTTTCTGCCAGTAATGTGGTATCATTGGTATATCTCAAATTGTTAATGTTTCTTTCACCAATTTTCACTTCACCTTCATCTAAATCTAATCTACCTTTCCTTATTATATGTTCTTCATTCAAACTGAAGACATATAGAGATAAAATACATTCTTGTTTGATACCTTTGCCTATTTCTCCACATTCTGTCCTAACAGACTATAGGCTGTGAATCAAACTAGCAGGGGGAAGGGAGGGGGGAGGGGAGTGAGCTGCTTCTCTGCATGTAAATAGACACTTGAGACTACACTTCAGTCCCACAGCACAGCTAGAAACAAGTGTTCCATGAGGAATAGGCCAAAAATCCTTTACAGAGCCATAATACCACTGTTAAACAATTGTTTATGTTTGGTTTTTGTTACATTTATAAGTTTACATAATCTTATCCTATTGTTTTTGATTCAGATTGTGAGTGCTGTGAATGCTGAGGCATGCTTTGCTTACACTACTATAGCTTTAAGTAGTGTGAGAGTTTGTGATACAAGGAAACTGCCTCTACTTTTTGTTTAGATTATTTGGCTGTTAGCTCATTAGGCACAGATAGCACTGGTAAGACTTCCTTGTGTTTTGAGTTTTAATAAATGTTGTTTTCAGTTCATTATTAGTTCATTTATATGCAGTCTTTTGACTTTAAAATTTACTGAGTTCTCTGTTGTTCCCTACATGCATTCCAGTCATCTATTATGATGACCGCATCTTGTTTATATATGTGATCAATTTCTTTCTGTACACTTGCATAAAAGCTTTCAGGTTCTTCATCAGCATCTGTAATTGGGGCATAATCTTGAATGATGGTTATATAGGCTTTCCATGAAGTCTGATTGATATGATTTGGTCAGACATGGCAATATAGCCCCTAACTGCCTTTGCCACTTCTCACCTCTCTTTTTAAAAGTTCCAGCTTACCTTGAATCATACCTCTCAGATTTCATGTTCCTATTCTAAATGTTGATTTAATGTCCTCAGTTTAAAGGACAGACTTGATCCTGTTCTGCTGCTAATAGCCAGTCAGCAGCCTGAGATCAATATGATGTCACTCCCCACCAGGAGTCTGGGGTCTGATGGTGTGGTGACAGTAGCAGGCTATTGATCTCATAGGCCAAGGCTGACAGGGACCACTGAGGATTTGCTGCATTCAACAAATCCTTGTCTTTCAATCAACAACCTGAATATACCACCATCAAACCAAATTCCAATGAAATGCTTTAAACTCATCATTAATAACAGCAGGGCTAAGTTTCCACTGAACGATAAATCAACATTTAGAATAGGAACATGAAATCTGAGAGTTTTGATTAACTGCCCTCCTCAGCCTTTTAAAATTGCAAGAAGACTTGAAGGCAATGTTTGATAAACCAGCAGATGCTGTTTTATATGCCTGCATAGTGAATATGCCTGTATAGGAGTGATCAGGCTTTCTACACAAGCTACAGTTCTGTACATTGCTCCATGTCTGCATTCTATCCATAGTAACACTGATCTTTATAAACCCAAAAATTAGCCTTTTGGAGCATTGCCTAACTTCCTATGCTCTACTCTTGGATTAAAAAAAAAACCAGCAATCATTTCAAGTTGCTCCTGAAAACAATGACCGGGGTGGGTGGAAGGAATATAAGCTTTTCCAACAACTAACCTCTTCCCGTACAAATAAACCCTGAAGATTGTTTCAGCTGAGCCCCAGAAGGGGATTTTTTTCACTACCCATCACAGAGGCTGAGGAAAAGAGTTTCACTGTAAGCAATATACTCTTCCTAACCACAAAAAAGCCAAAGATTTGGGCAAATGGAAAATTGTGTCTTGACCTTCAGAAAATATGAGGTTAGAAACAAAAAGACAACTGGGAACATCATATTAGCCAAATGTTAACAACTTTATTTTTACATTGTATCATTATGCATTTTCAGATGCCTTGGGCACTTAAGTTTCACTTGCAATGCACATACAAAAAAATCTTTGATTTTGCATATCATAATCCAAGCTTTAGATAAACATAGATTTCCCCCATCAGATAAATCCCTGAAAACAAATTCAGAATCACGTATACATTACTGAAATTAATGCACTGTTCAACATAATCATCTTTTGTGGATCTGACTTCAACAGCACTACTATGTCCTCAATGCTAGGTGTTTTTGTGTAGCCATCTCAGCAGACTCAGATCAACAGATTCTGGATTCTTAAATGCCAAGTTCAACCAAGGGGGCACATCTGGAAGGTGCTTATTGAAACTTGATCCCTTGAGCCAGAGGCAAATCTTTGCTGTAATTGATTGTACTACAGGATAAACAGAGAAGCAGATTTAGTCACTAAAATCAGTTAGATGTACAGACTAAGGATGCCCTTTAAAAGATCAGGGGGAAACAAGGGTTAAACAAAGTTTTTATTGCTTGTGCTAGAATGCTTGAAGAGTCATTGACACACAGGTCCCCCAGGGACATTTCTGCATTTATACCTTCTACGTAGGCTAGCAGATGAAGACATGAAAACATACACTGACAACATAAGCAGCCTGCATTTCCTTCTTACAGGGAAAGGAAGTCAGCACCTCAGAAACTACATGAATAGTCCCCACTGGTATTATACTGAAGTGAAAAGACACACAAAACCCGGCACAACTGCCGGACCACAAATTGTTTGTACTTATAGGCGTACTTTATCCAAATCCAAACAACTATGTAGAATCAGAAATCTAGACTGCTATTCCAAAAAAAAAGGTCAAGTATTTATCAATCTGTACTGCTACACTGTCAAACATAGATCTAGTTAATGTGTTTATATATTATTGCTCCACTTCAAATTCTAAAATGTACATACTTTGGGGAATTTTTTTATTCCTGGGAAAAGCTATCTTCCTTTTTATAGAAAGTGACTGCATATTAACCCAACTAAAAACCAGTTATTTCAACAATTTCTTTAAAGCAGACTGAAACACAAGATTATTATAAAATACCATTAGTTTCCTATCCCACCACAACGAATAATTTTCCAGCACTTCTAAATGTTCTCACACTATCAACAGACATGAAATGTCTTCCATTGAAACTGTAGTCCTACATATATATTTCTATATACTATTGATGAACTGCACATTCTCCTACAAACCTATGCCAATTACACGATGGTTACATTACTGAAGTAAATTACATGGTGCATCTCTCTTTTCCTATCTTTTCAGGGTAAAAGCCTTTATTGCAAAATTTTACATCTCATTAGCAACAACACAGGATGGGATCAGTGACAGCCAATTTGGAAAACTGCCAGGCAATGTTCCCACATATGTAAACCCACAGCTCTTACCAAGTTGATCGTCTCATATACTGTTTCCATGAGTCACTGCCAGATTCCCTTCCACCACCAGTGTGCTTTTCACCACCTGGAAAGGGAAAGAAAAACAGGAGTTACACATCTATAATCAAGGAACATCTACATGCATTTTTCAAAAAGTTAATAAGTGACAGAGAATCACTTCATTCTTCTCTGGAAAGAAAATAATCCTAAGTATCCTCTTATCTGAAAATACCCAATTCATTTCACTTTTGTAGATGTCACAATAGCATGTATTTATTTTAAAACTGGTAATATTCATAGATATTCTTTCAACCACAGTGAGAAAATTATATTGAAACCAAAAAAGATTAGCTGTGGGCAGGGCTGTGTATAATCTATATACTCATGGCTGCGCTATACAACTGTAAATTTTAGTGTGCAACGTAAGATCCCAGAGAATTGCTGCTTTATTTTAAAAGCCCTTGTGGGTGCACAGGTGAACACCAAGTAATCTCCAAGAAACCATACAACAACAGCACAGGACTAGAGTAGTGCTTTGAAGTTCTGCTTAGCTGCTTCTCCTTCTCTCCAGCTAACAGAAAAAGAACCAACAACATAAAATCGAATGTTTCACTTGCTTATTTATTCAGAGCCTGTTCACCATCAGTAACATCTCCTCTCACAGGATAATAGCAATCTGAAACTGTATAACACCAAGGAATTTAGAAGATCACTTGCTTTAACAAATGAAGAAAAATATTATTTTATGATGACTGACTTTCAGAAATCATTCTACAAACTGGAATTAAATTCTTATTTTTACTACAAAACCTGTAGTATAAGACATCCATGTTAACTGTCAGCAGTGATAATGTTCCACATGAGATACTAAGATGAGAAACATCAATAATATACAAGAAGCTAAGTTGGGCTGAGATTTTATGGTAGAAAGGGGGTTACATTCTATAGGTCACATTAAATATTTAACTGTTTCATCCCCCCCCCCCCCAAACTATTACTTATCCTAAGCCAACTATTAAAAAGAAAGATTGAGGACAGTCAACTGTTAGCAGACTAGAACTGGCCATCAAAGCAAGTCTTCCTGGGGTCCCTTCCAAATGCTTAGTCAAGATATGTTCATCAAAAAGTTGTTAAGAGGTAAGATATATGCCATAATTTGGCTGAACTGTTATTGCAAAAACTAAGTTCAACAACTTTTTGATTTTCATGACAATCAGTGACAGAGTATTAGACAGGGACTTAGGAAAGCCCCGCTTAAGTGCCCTCTTGGTTGGGTCACTCGCCCAGTGTAACCTACCTAACAGGACTGGCACATGAAAAAAGTGGGTAAGGGGCAAGACATGTATGCCCCCATCATTTCCTCATACAAAGGGTGGAATAAAAATGTGCTAGATAAGAGAGATTACACATAATCTGCAAATATAAAATGCTATCTGTCCAAAACTGAGAAGTCCCAATCACTGGATAGTGCCAGTTTAAGAGTCTGCATAGGCATCCAAGCCAATGTCTAGAGAAGCGGTTTCCA
The DNA here is from genome assembly GCF_021028975.2 of Sphaerodactylus townsendi. NCBI lineage: Eukaryota > Metazoa > Chordata > Lepidosauria > Squamata > Sphaerodactylidae > Sphaerodactylus > Sphaerodactylus townsendi. Next base: position 61,915,393 of record NC_059431.1, read on the forward strand.
GGAGGGTGCCCATGGTCTTGTCCTATTTTGATTCTGATGCCAACTTGCTTCTTAATCTGAAAGCTCAGAGATAAAATTAAAAGGTCAGTCAACTGTTAGCAGTTGACTAATAAAAAGTAGAAGAAGATTCATACCATTCCCTACCATCTGACTGACTAGAAAATGGCGAACTGCCAAAAGAACAGCAGCATGGAATTCGTGGAGAGCCTGTTGAGGAGGATCTTCCACATTATATTTCAATTTGTCTACACCATGGGGAACCCAGGGCAAAATTTCTTGATGGATTACTGAGAGGTTTAAACTGGCAATCCAACCTTGAAAAGTCGATGTTTTTGTTATCAGACACTGATTCTCATGTTACTTATAGAATGTCATTGTTTGCTTGTGCAGCAAAATAAATAAGGGCCAATGAAACCTCAAAGAGGCCTTCAGGATTTTTTCAGTGTGGATGTTTTTGTCAATTGGTTTTTTAAAATTTAGTGAACTGCTTATTTTATTATATTTAAATTTTAATGTTTTATTGTTCTTATTGTATTTTTCTGTAATGGCTTTTGGCTATACACAAGGTTTGACTTTGGTTAGAGTAGAAAATAGCTGAGCTCATCCTGGGTGGATATGTCTCAACTATGCATTCTTGATTTGGCCATGGACAGAGACTCTTATTTCTCTAGGCACAAGAATCTTTATCTGCAGCTATGCAGGGAGCAAATCCTCTATTTTCTTTGGAAGCTAAAATCACACAGGCAACCTCATCCTCTCCCACCAGGCAGACATTTTGTGATTGCTCTGTTCTTTACAGCAGAAATTTTATGGTGACACCTATTCCAATTTAGTAGATTTATGGAATGACTGTTTTATATTTGCATCTACATGGCTTCTAATCAACAGGACAAACAGTGATCTACAATGCAGAACGTTAACATACCAAATGCTCCTCCAATTTCAGCTCCACTAGTTGGAATATTGACGTTTACGATGCCACAGTCTGATCCCTTGGGCCTAGGAGCAACAAAAATTTAAAACGTTACCAGAATATCCCCCCAAGGGGGAGGGGACTCCAGTGACAAAGCTGAAAATAGAAAATTCCTCCAGAAACTATTTTAAGAAGATTTGTGTTTCTCTGTTTCCCTTTCTGCCCCCCCCCCCAAAACCCCCACACATAATCATAACAGGAACTATACCCAAGCCAGCGGAATATCCTGCCCAAATCCTTGGTAAAGATGCTGCTGGAGAGCCCTTGTTTTACTTCATTGTTCCAAGCAAAGGCTTCCTCTTCTGTCTGGAAGTAAATGCACCAAAGCTAAATGAAACTTGAAGATCTAAGCAAAAAAACCCACACCCCATAGTAGACAGATCTTACACAGATTTCAAAACTACATGTGAAGACACCCTAAAATGTCCTGAACAATACACTGAAGAAATATTAAGCCATCATGCTAGATTCACCCACCACTTTGTCCATCAAAATAGCAAAACAACATGCAACATTAATCCCACTCTCCTTACTAACATACTGAATGTCCAGTCATTTCAAAAATGAGAAGTAAATATGAGCTTTCAAGTACAACATTTATTTAGTTATTTATTTAGTTATTTATTTAGTTATTCGATTTTATAGGCTGCCTCATCCCCAAAGGGCTCTTAGTCCTTAGGCCCTTTCCGCACAGGCCTCCGGGCGCCCTCACGGCGGCAAGAATTCTGCCGGCGTGGGGGTGGAGGCCGTTCGCACGCGAGCGTGCGAGCGGCCCCAGCAGAGGCCGGCGCAGGAGAGGCGGCTCCGCATGGAGCCGCCTCTTCCCTGTCCCTCTCTTACTTGCCTTGTCGCCGTCATCGCCCTGCTGTCTTTCTAAGCCCCGACCACGCTGCCCTCCGATCTCCAGGGGTTGGAGGACAGCATGGGCGGGGCTTAGGAAGACAGCAGGGCGACAACGGCGACGAGGCAAGTAAGAGAGGGAAGGGGGAAACAGCGTGTTCCCGGCGGTGCCGTTTGCACCGCGCCACAGGGAACACGCTGTTTTCTCAAAAACACCCCTTTAAAGGGGTGTTTTTGAGGACGGCCTGACGTCGCCTGGAGGGAGGGGAAGGGGAGCCAGGTCGGCGCTGCTGCGTTTCAGCAGCGCCGCCTGTGCGAACGGCGGCCTGGGGGCGGCGTTTTTCCCATCCCCAGGCCGCTGTTTTTGGCCCATGCGGAAAGGGCCTTAGAGTAGGTTTCAAATACCGTCCCCATAATTTTCGTTCAATCCATGAATAACACTTTATTCTTTCAGCAATCAGATCACAAATCACAGTGTCTTGAGGATAGCCAAATCAATTGCTTTTAAAAACACAGACATTAATCTTCACAATTATTTCACCCAGAAGCAAGCCCTTAAAGGATAGTAGTAGGCCTAGGCCCAAAGGGAAAAAAAAGTTGGTGTGCAATTAAGCAATGTAGACACTCAAAACTTAGTTTGGAAATGAGGATCTAGTGGACCACTATGCAATTCTTAACTGATTTCCTATGTGCTGTATCTGACAGATGCACTTGACCACGAGAGGATTACTGGTTGAACCTCAAAGAGCATATTGCGGTTTTGGCTACCTTGAAGAAAGAAATAAAGATGCACCAGGATTCCCTGACACAGTTAATTATACAGCTGAAAGCCATAGAAGAGTTCCAAAAGAAAAGTTTAATTCTTGACCCTTGACTGGCTGGACAAGAGGGGAAAATAGTATTCTGCAGGACAATATTAACTGCCCTACCCTTAAGATGCAAGAGACAATTGTTCAGTTCAGGGAGATGAAAAACAATAGATCCACATATATACACTTTTGCATTAAGAATGTGCCAGTAGTTTTAACCCAATAAAATCCAGCGTAATGTTAATATAGATACCAGTCATGGGTTTCAGCGGCAGTTCCTGCACAAACACACCATTCCAAAATGATGCCACCACCCACACAAACAAAAAATGAATGCCTTTAAATGCAGAACTGAAGTATCAATTCCAAGCAGCGACCAGTTCACATAATTACATTGTTTCATAAGCTACAATTCATCTAGGTTTGTTGATTCAGCAAAAACCAAATCATCAGAAAACCTGCAAAAAGCCCCATTCAGTATTTGGGTTATCAGGTTGTCATCCATTTAAAGTTTAAAGGAATTATTCCACAGTGTATAGCCACTGGGAAACCCTTTAAAAAGGCTTGAAAATTGTTCCCCCGTCCCAAACCAGAGAAACACCCACACAGCCACCCCTCCTTACTTACCTTGGTTGATTCTCTCTGGTGGGCTTACTGGTGGGGGCTGAGAAGGCTGCTTAAAATCCACCTTCCTGCATTGCTGAAGAGCCTAGCGAGCGTGCGAGCGGCCCCAGCAGAGGCCGGCGCACGAGAGGCGGCTCCGCATGGAGCCGCCTCTTCCCTGTCCCTCTCTTACTTGCCTTGTCGCCGTCGACACCAGTCATGGGTGTGTTCCCTGGAGTGTTCCCTGCCCTCTTCATGCACTGTGTGTGGTTTCCAGGGCAACAGGGAGGCATACTCATGAACAAATTAGAGAGCTTAGTGGAGATTCTTTCCCATCCAATAGCTGTCATGCATTTCTACATGAGTTCTCACCTTTGCAGAGAGGAGGGGAAGTAGGAAGAAAGCTGCCATTGGCCAATGGGATCGCAGCATAACTGCCAGCGCTTTTTAGCCAATCCGGGAAGGTTTCTGAATCTTTTTGGTGCCTGGCCAGACAGTATAAATTACAGTGCTGGATCCTGGCCAGCCCATTCTATTCCAGACTGAGGTTTTAAGTGATACTTCGAGCTTTGTCTTTGAACTCGACCTCCCTCAGTCTGGTTTATGAAGCACCTGTCTTTGTGGGATCACCTGCACACTGGAGTCCTATTTGCCTGCATATAAAATATGTTGAAGGGTTTGACTGACCAGTCTCATTTTGCAAAAAATACTTTTACCCTTTTAAAATTGTAATTGCTGCTTGTTTTAGTTGCTTCGGCTTGGGGCAGAGGCGTACTGGCCTAGGGAAATGAGGATACCCATGTCCCTGGGTGCACGTGTTTCAGTCACGTGGGGGGCGCCGGAAGACACCCCCCCACATGACCAAAGACATGCGCCCACAACCGGTACCCCCCCCCCCGCCTAAACTCAGGCACCAGGAAGTGGTGCGGTGGTGGATGGAGTGCTCTATCTGCCACCCTGCCAGTTCTTAGAGCCCGAGCAAGCTGCTTGGTTTCCAGCCGACCGGAGGCCAAGAAGCTTACTTGCGAGTCGGGATCCAGGAAGCGGCGCGGTGGTGGATGGAGTGCTCCATCAGCTGCCCCGCCACTTCCTAGAGCCCAACTTGCAAGCAAGCTGCTTGGCTTCCAGCTGGCCGGAGACAAAGCAGCTGCTGAGGGAGGATGCTGTCCACCCCCCACCCCCCGCAAGCTGACACCTTCTCGGAACGATAGAAGTGGGGTTGAGGAGTGCCCAGCCGGGCCGCAGCAGGCTGCAATCAGACCAACCCACCTCCATCGGAGCCTGCTCTAAGAAGGCCCCAGCTCAGAGGTAGGGTGGGCGACAGCCTTCCGCAGGCCCGCTGGGCACCCCTCAGCACCGCCCCGCCAGGCTGTCTGAGACCACCCCTGGCTCAGGTAAGTGCAGGGGACAGGGCTCTGCAAAGTGAGGGCAGCACCCGAAGAGGGTTTAATCTCCAGGCACCATTTGGCCCCCATATGCCTCTGGCTGGGGGGGGTGGGGTGGCTGAGGCCAATGGCCCAAAGTTAGGCCTACAGGCATGGTTTGACCTGTTTATTTAAAAGTTTAAAAAAAAAAACCCTACCAAATTTTACTGTTTGTTTCCTTATTTTTCCCCTGATCTGTAAAAGTTAAATAATTGGCTGTTTGTGTTTTTTAAGAGGTCTGATTTAAGATTATCATTGTTGTTATCAGGTTTGTGGAGAGATCTTTAACCTTCATAGTTAAATCTCACCCCCTCCCCTCCACTGTTGATGCTTCACTGGTGTTTCTGTGCTTAATTGCAGGTTTGGGGCAGGTTTGTTGGTTTTCATGCTGTTTGTAAGATTTAATTAAGGCTTGTTGCTGCTGTCACCGGGGTTGTATACAGTATAATAGCTGAATCTTCTCCACCCAACTTGGTATTATTTCAGTGGTACTTCTGTCCTTGCTTGCTGGTCTTGGGTGTTTGTTTTTTTTTGCTTTTCTTGCTGTTTGCAGAGTTATAATTAAGGTTTGTTGTTGCTGTTTCCACGGTTGTGGGGAGATCTTACAGTTTGACAGATGATTCCTTCTCTCCTTTCCATCCCTTGGTAATGTTTTCACTGGTGTTGTGGTTTGGTGCTTTCTCTGGTCGGAGTCAAAGCTAGTAAATGTGCCCTCTGTCTTGGTGTTGTAGCATTGTGTATTGCTTTGGTTCTGTTATGGTGTGATGTATTGATTATGTGAGGAATTGGTTTTTTTTTTCCAGAATGGCTCTGTTGTTGAGATGTTATTTGTAGGGGTATGGTACTCAGAGGGCATGCCTCTCTGTTTTTCTCCACAGGAAAAAATGCCTTTTTCCCCCTCCACTTGAAACAGTGAGAGGTTTGTTGTTGAGATGTTAATTGTAGGGGTATGATAGTCAGAGGGCATGCCTCTCTGTTTTTCTCCTAAAGGAAAAAAAATGCCATTTCCCCCCTCCACTTGAAACAGTGAGAGGTGGGGGGGGGGGCTTGCTGTTTTGCTGTAATTGAATTGTGCTGGAAATTTTGGGGGGGGGAAGTAGCTCTGTATGGGGTGTTCCAGGCAGGGGTACTAAATTTGCCACACAGCTGCTGGTGACTCTCCTCACAGGAACCACTCGTTTGTTGAAGTTTGGGGGGGGGGGGGTTCCAATTTTATGGTCATCCAAGTGAAAGAAAACTTGGTGCCCATAGAATTGGATCCCCACCCAATGTGCCCCCTACAGATGGCAAACTGCACCCCCCAAAAAAATCTAAATTTAAAAGAATCTCGGCTACTGATATTTTAGAAAACATACTTACATCGCACCACAGATCTGATTTACTTACCTTGAATTTTAGCACATACAGAATAGGAGCAAATGTTTCTGTCTGCACAGTAGATGCATTATATGAAAGGCCAGTCACAATGGTTGGTTCAACATAGTTTCCAGGTCGCTCTATAATCTGGAAAAAACAGGACTCATTCGTTTCAGACAAGCCAAGCAACATATAAAATATTGCATAGTTCACTAACTTACTGAACTGTTTTGGTTCACCAGGATGGAAAATAATCACCTTGTAAAATTGCATCAGTTGCTGTCATAAATATAGTAAAGCCATTGTCATAACTAATGGTTATGTCTACAATGATAGCAATCATATAGTAAACATATTTGTGCAAACTGTGCCTACTAAAAAGAGTGAAAGTGGGACAAAAAGGTAGCTGTTCGAACAAATCTTCTTTGTGGCACAGAGGCATTTTATCAGCTTCAACCAATATGCCAGCTATGGTCATTCCTCAAGAATCATGATCCATGTTCTGACAGCATCTAGGGCAGGTTATTGTAATGTGCTTAACATGGGGCTGTGTTTGTCTAGATAGTTCAGCATGTTCATCAGAGAAAGTCATAGCAGAAGGTAGTAATTGGATCCAATCTATTGTATTGTGTGACATAACCTTTTAACTGGCAATACAGGCTTGAAGAGAACATTTACCAAGCCGCAGGTTTTGCCTTCCCATTGCTGGGCAGACATTATGGGGTAGTGTCAGACTAGTACCTTTTCAGGGATTGCCATATTTCATTTGCAGGGTGCATATAGAAGAATTCTAAGGAGAGACCTAAAGACAATATTTTGGCCTCTATAGTTTTCCACCAATCTGAAGATTGCAGTTCAAAAAGGGCTAGATAAGTGAGATTGTCAACCTCATAGTTGAAGCAAAGGCGAGACCAGAATTTTAATGTGACCATTCCAACAAATGCTGTTCTGATTCAACAGGACATGCACAGGACAGAATATGGAACACAATGGGGTATCTCAAAAATCTTATAGAGAAATTTGGATTGAACTCTCTCTACAGATTTATTCCAGGCACCAATCCAAAGGGGGACTCCATAAAGGAGTTGATGAAACACCTTTGCACTGAAAACTTTTAAGGCCACTGGTATGAATTCATGTCCTTTTGAGAAAAATAAACAGACAACAGTATCAACAGTATTCTGGCATCCCCTAATAGCTGCCTCTCTATGCTTTGCCCAATCTGCTCTGAAGTGGAAGTGAATCCCCAGATATTTAAATATTCTAACTTGTTCCAGGCCGATCCCATTAAGAGGTCAAGAGTGGGAATTAAACCTGTTTGAGACAACCCTTACTTTTGATTCAGCTGTGTTTATTTGAAGCAGGTTGGTAGCGCAGTATTTGTTGCAGTGGTTAAGAAAGGTGGACTCTAAACTGGAGAAGCGAACTTGATTCTCCACTCCTCCACTTCTGGGTGACCTTGGACCAGTTACAGTTCCCATAGAATTCTCAGTCCCACCTACATTACAAGGTACGTGTTATTGGGAGGGCAAGGTGATTGTAAGTTGCTTTGAGATTCCTTACAGTAGAGAAAAAGCAGGATATAAAAACCAATTGTTCCTCTTCTAGATTGGTAATGGTTTCTAATTGGTACCTTAATGGTTTATTATTTTGTAATCCACCCCAGGCAGTTCCTAGAACGGTAGTATAAAATTTTTCTAAAATACATTTGCAGCCCTCCATAGTATCAGGTTTTTTTCAAAGTCATCTGCATGGCAAATTCCAAAGCTGCCAACAGAATCACACTTATAGAGGAACTGCACTAAAGTCCTCGTTTCCCCACCTTTCCTTCAGCACAACATGCAGATATGATTAGGATATAACGAAGCTGAGAAGAAGATACTAGTAGGGGGTTCCTTATTTAGTTGAAAAAAATGGATAGAAGATCTATAAGGAAAAACTAAGGCCCCTTCCGCACACGCAAAACAATGCGTTTTCAAACCACTTTCACAACTGTTTGCAAGTGGATTTTGCTATTCCGCACAGCTTCAAAGAGCACTGAAAGCAGTTTGAAAGTGCATTATTCTGCGTGTGCGGAATGAGCCTCAGGTACAACAGAATTATGCATTTAAATGAGGCAACAGATGTAAAGTAGCCTATTCTTTTATGAAGCTACCCAACTGATAGCAATCATCTTTCAAGACCCTGATTCACGAGCCCCCATCTTTTGAGACTAGGCAGATGACAATCCAGGAGAAGGTCTTTTCAGTTATGGCATCAAAACTCTGGAACTTGCCTGTCCTCCTGTTGCTATTTTCTACCATTTCTTCAGGGATTCCTCCTTTCTTCTTTAATGACTGTTTTTTATATTATATGCATTTTAGTTTTAGTTGTTTTAATGGTGTTTTTTTTTTGGAGATGTTAATGGTTTTTAAGACATGTTTCATATTTTTTTAATCTACTAGGCACCTTGGTGGTCCTAACTGGAGCACAAAGATGGAGCATACATTTTGTAAACAAATAAAGTGTCTGGAAATTTTTAAGTCTTGGGGTGATATGCCCCACCCTCATTTTGGGTAGAAAAATGCTTTTGGGAAACACTGCAGTATATGCAATGCTTATTTTCTTGTCAAAGCTGGAAAATAAGTTTGCATTTAATAAATAATTTTAACTTAAAATTGTACTACTTGGCATAGTTATTAAATTTAAATGTGTCAGTATTTTTACAAGCAAATTGTGAACATATCCAATACTGCAGAAAGAGCTGCAAACTGATGCATTCTAACCTGGCACAGAGCACTGACTTTTTGTACAAAATGAGAGGTAAAACAAAAGTTACACTTGAAAATGGAAGGGCAATTTCACAGTGAAGAAACGAAAGTATGTCACTTGCACAGTCAGCCTCTTCAAGTTATAGTAGGGCTAGCATCATGTTTGAATATAGAGCTAAACATTGATCATACTGAACTTTTCCACAGTATATTATCATAAAGGCAACCTATTTATTATTAATGAAGTTAGTCACATTTAAACAATACATTCCTGAAAATGCATTATATATGTCAACAGAATAAGTAGACATTAGCATACTGCCATAAGAATCTTCATACTACATATTCTAAGTGACTAAAACCGTATCTTTAACAGCATTTCATCCACTTGAAAACAAGAAAATATTTCACAGACATTTGTCTCAGTGAGCCCCCAATATATCCACCTGAAAAATTCAAGTAAATCCCTGGGGGAAGGGGGAGGGAGGTGTTTCCCAAGCCTTCACAACTCCAGTAAGAAGTATTTGGTGCGATGGGGATAAAAAGCAGTAGATAATATTGTATTCTACACTCTTGTAAAGTGCTTTGAGGTTTTGACAACCAAAATATAGGATATAAATAAAATAAAGTGCTATTTCAACAATATAGCTTTGGAAAAGGCGGTTTAGTCCAGTCTCAGAAGACATTTCTGCTTCCTTTAAAACATCCCACCTCTGCCTCAAGGATCATTCTTTGTTCCTTCTGCATGCTAGGAACAATAAATTAAAGATTTATATTGCTTGCTAGCAGGACTACCTACCCAAGAGACACAGGAAGATTTACAATTTAATCCTTGTACTGTCTACCGCTCCAAGCCTCCAGAGTCACCACCTATTGTTCAGTCTACCAAACATAATCCTGACAAAGCCATCAACTGTTTATAGAATGGCCTGTTCAAACACAAATGCAGGTTTCATATTTGCACACTCTTTTAATGAATGTAAGAGGTTTTAATTACCAACCTGGAAGATAAGCCAGTCATGAACTATCTGCTTTTATAAAACCTAGTTGGCTCAATATTGCTGAAAATTCAATGCAACCTATAAATAAAATAAAATGTCTTTATTCCATTTGGGTTACGTAGAGGAGGTTTGTAATGTTGTGTGGTGATCTGACCATGGAGCATATGTGCAATATTGTCACTTTGCTCAAGTTAAATGAACTCTGAGATTAGAAAGAGAATATAGTCACCTTTCCACCAAAGACCACAGAGCCTCCTTGCTGCTTGGCCAACTCCACTGCATCCAGGAACATCTTCATTGCTTGCTTTGTATGAAGGGGACCAAACAGGGTGTTAGCTGCAAAAAACAGCAAATACTTGAGTAGGACTCACAAATATTTATGAGAATGGCCTACCTGCATCTTGTCTTCAGAACACTATTTTTATTACCATCTCAGTTTCACAAAAATCAGCTCTTAACAGTGCAATAGTTTGGCCATTTGGAGCTATTCAAATGAGTTTTGTCATAAGTAAATGTGGCAACTACTTCAACAGCAGCTGTGAAATGAGGCAACAATAACTGTTTTTCAATTAACAGGCAAAGGACTTTCAGACATCATGAAGCCTTATCAGTTCATGGTGAAACAGTCTTCAAGATGTGAAAGAGAGGGAGACAAAATTCTATCCTCTCACCACCAGAATGAAAAGATAAAGGGGCGTGCCTAATTCCAAGTGAAGTCAACGTATGACCGAACACTGTACTATCTACTTTAACTAAAATCAATACTCTAAGCTTGCAGACTAATATCTTTCATAGCCCTGCAATGTAACTGAAGAGGTCAGGAATTAGTCTTAGGCTTCTGAAGGCATATGCTATCACTGAGAGCCAGGGCAGTGTAGTGGTGAAGAGACTCTAATCTAGAGAACTGGGTTTGATTTTCCACTCTTCCACATGAGAAATGGACTTTTATCTGGTAAACTGATTTTGTTTCCCAGCTCCTACCCATGAAGCATGTGGACTAGACCTTGGACTAGACACAGTTCTTTAGAATTCTCACAGCCTCACCTACCTCACAAGGTGTCTGCTGTGGGGAGAGGAAGGGAAAGGAGTTTGTAAGCCTCTTTAAGTCTCCTTATGGTTGAGAAAAGCAGGGTATAAATCGAAATTCTTCTTCTGAGCAACGTTCCCCTCTACAATCAGCTGATCTACTGGGATCAACATCGTTACACATCTGTGTTAAAAACTTCCCTCTCACTGGCAGATGTAACAACTGCAGACAGTAGTTTGGATCTTAACAGTGCAATCCTAAAGAAAGTTACTCCAGTCTAAGCCCATTTGGTTCAGTGGGCTTAGACCAAGTAACTGTGCACTGGATTGCCTTCTGTTTGCACCCCTATTTATTTGATGCTCTGGTGGTCCTTTGCTGCACAGCATTTTTCAGCAACCTGAAAACTGCTGAAATTGCATGAACAAAAGTTCCCAGCACTTGGGGAACATGCTGTGTAGTAGAGGGCCACCTCTGCAATGGAGAAAGGTACAAATGCAAATGGCAGCAAAACTTCGGATCCAAGTCTATATTATTCTCTTTATGCAGTATAAATCCATATGCATGGTGGGGATTCCAGGTCCTTTTTAGGCATCACTGCTATTCCCATAATTAGGGAGCAGAGGTATAGCTAGGGGAAATGGAGCCAAGTGCAAATTGCCCCCCCCCCCCCCGTATGGGCAGCCCCCCCCCCCCCCCCAACACAACAAAAAAAGTAAGAACTGAGAGCCTCTGCTAACATTTAATACTAGCAACAATCCACTTTGGATGAGCTAAGAGAAAATGAAACTGTTTATTTTTCCACAGCAACAAAAAGCACATATGAAATTCAACACCCCACCCCCCAAATTGAAACTCCCAATCTTTCTTAGGAAAGAAATGTTTCCTTTTATTAGTCCTAATTCTTCCCCTCAGCATTTTCAATGGATGCCTCCTGGTTTTAGTATTTTGAGAATAATAATGGAGACTCTTCATAAACTCAGAAGCCTTCACTGAACTGGGTCAGGCATCATAAAAGCAAAAAGCAAGAACTGAGAGTCTCTGCTAACATTTAATACTAGCAACAATCCACAGTCCCCCTCTTCCCCCCCCCCCCCACTATTCAACCAGCATCTTCCAGAATTCCACAACAGACAACAGAAACGAGAAGGGGAATTCATTTTTTCTTAGCTCACGGCTATGGGTCACGTGGGGGACACAAAATCCCCCCTTGCCAATCTAAAGGAGAGGGGGGGAATTGTTCTAAAGAAGAGGGAGACTTTGGATGAGCTAAGGCCCTTTCTGCACAGCGGAAAGGGCGCCTCTCCACTGGCAGAAATTATGCCGGTGGAGGGGTGGGGGCCATTCGCATGGGAGCGTGCGAGTGGCCCCGCAGAAGCCAGCGCAGAAGGGGTGGCTTCGCACGGAGCCGCCTCTTCTGCGTCCCCCTCCACTCACCTCGTCCTCCAGCATCGCTCTGGAGGCTGTCAGGGACCCGCCCACGCTGCCCTCCGACCCCATGTGACCCATAGCCGTGCGCCCGATGCGTCACGCACCCCCCGCACTGTCCCCTGGTTGCTTTGCCACTGTTGGGGAGTATGACAATTAGATGGTTGGATCTTTTCTAATTCTGTGCAAGAAGTGTGACATTGCCCCATCTGCCCTTCTGAAACAGTCCAACCATGAAATGTTGTTCCTGGAGGACCTGGAATGCCCAGAAACAGTCTGAGGGGGTAACTGCCCCCTCTCTTGTGCAAGTGGATGTTTACAATGAGATCCAATCCAAGCAGAGGAGGTCCTCTCTCAGTGATCACTTGAAAGTGACTGAGCTCTAAGCTCTTAGATTCTGCCACATGTCCAGCAGCTACTCTTGATTGTGAAAGGATAGCATAATGGTCTTTGAACAAACAGATGAATTCTTACCATCCCAAGGATCTCCAATGCGGACTTGTGCATATGCCTTAGTAAGTTTTTCCACTACTTCATCATGGATACTTTCATGCAAAATCTAGGGGGAAAGTTGGAGTGTAAGATTGTTTCTATTAATGGACATCAGAAACTCAAACATTGGCATGTTCTGAATTTCCAGCTAACCATAAAGATTTAGAAAAAGGGTACTTCCACCTCTTCTCAGCCCCTTTGGATCTTTAAGCAAGAAGGACAGTGATTGTGTAATGGTGTGTTGGCTTTTTTCATGCACTTACTGAAATCACATATTTATTCCCAGTCATAGCGAAGCTGATATTCCAAGTGTCCGTAACCCATTCTATCTCTGGCAAGATTTATAAAATGAAGAAGGGAAACTCTAACAGATGCCAAAGTGTTACAACAAAAGCAAAGTCCTAAAATGTTGCCATGGCAGCCATAAAAGCCTCCTGAATCTGGTCATCTTGCTGTAAAAGTGCCTTCCTTCTTACCACAACTACTTTATTGACTGAGTTGATAATCCATGTTGCATGGACTGGAATCAGGATCAATATCAGGCTTCTGATGTCCACCCAGATTTTGAAGCAGAGAAAGATAGGCATAGCAAGATTTAAACATCAAAACAAGCAGCACAGCAGCTACCGGCTCTACAACACCAGGTACAAGAGAGAGAATTAAGTTTGCCTAAAGCCCTCCAAAACCTATGTGGATTAAAAATCTTATGTACCATTATCATCAATTTAAGTATACAACTGTTTGATTTTATTGATTTGCAGAATTCAGTCTCTCATGATGCTGTCATCCAGTTTGTTTATTTATGCATTAAAACATTAAATAACTTGACTTTCAGCTTGTCTCATGGCAGCTTACAACAAAAGTTAAAACATCCCCAGTTAATACCAAAGATAAAATAACAAGCCCCAAATCCTCCCCCCCGCAAATGATGTTTGCTATTCAAACACAGTCAAAAGCCTAGGCCAACAGGTGGGCCCTGCAGCCCCTCCTGAAGATCTCCAAGGAGGAGCCCCCCCCCCACCTCTTCAGGGAGCCCATTCCATAGAGTCAGAGCCACTATGGAAACAGCTCCAGTTTTGGTTGATGCCAGACAGGCACCTCAAGGGGTGGGATAGCCAACAGATGGCCTGCTTGATTAACACAAGAACAGAGACATATGAAAGGAGATGGTCTTTCAATATGTGGGTCCTAAGTTGTAAAGGATTCTAAAAATCATAACTAACACTTGAATTGAATTTGGACACAGAATGGCAGCCAATTAAGCGGTTTCAAAATGGGCAACATATGTTTCCAAAGGTTAGCCTCTGACAGCAGTTGGGCTGTAGCATTCTGGATCAGCTGTAGCTTCCAGATTGCTATTGAGGGCAGCCCCATGTACATTGCAGTAATCCAACCATGAGTATACAGAATCATAGATCAGCAGGTGAGATCAGCTGAGTCTAGGTAATGAGAAAAGGACAAGCAGGAGATTCTGACACATCAGGTACTAGATCTGCCCTCAACTTAGCTTCTAAGTTAAATTGGATGAGAAAGATTTTATCAGCAAAGAACCTTGAAAAACATCATAACTGGGGGCCAAATTTTCAACCCTCACAGGGCCAGACTCAAGTGTTATCAAGTCATGATCCACTGTGAACGATTGAGCAGGACAAGATTTTACTAACGCAATGATGGCAGAGAACCAAGTCTTATTCACTGTTATCACTGCCACCACGTAGGCCAGCAAATGGGTTCTATAGCATGTTCTCCCTGATTCATGCCAAGTTTTCTTCTCTAAGCTTCCAGTCAACTTCATGCCACCCAGCAAGGAGCTCGGGGTCTCAAAAAGCACAAAAGAGGACACCAAGGAGTAAGTCTGTTTATAACCTCAGTCAGACTACTATTCCATGCAACTACAAGGATCTCCACAGAGACACAGGGATAGCTCTCAAAATCCCAAAAAGCCACCTCGAAACCAACAGGATCCATGTGTATGAGGCAAGCCCTCCACATTTGTGCAACACCCCTGCAGCATTCCACAGATCTGAAAATAACCTGACTTTAAAAGCTAGCAATAGTTATGAGTTTAGAAATTAATGATATATAGTTTACTTTATTTTAAATGGCCATTTCTTTAAGAGGAAGGGCAAACTGAAAAATCAAAGGGTGTCAAGATCTAAAACATCTCTTCAACACTGTTAAAACGATTTGGATTTTTCAGAAATATTTCTTATAAATTCCATGAATAATAAATTCCTTGCACAATCTGTTAAATCTTCTTGGATGTTATTCTCTTACTCCTTCTAGTAAAGGATTCAAATACATTTGTATAATAGAACCAAACTGCTTTCACATGCACATGCATGCACACAGCCAGTCAGCTACATGAAACATTAAAGCTCCCAAATGAATTAGTTCTATTGCTGAATGGGGTAGACAAATGAAATGTAAAGAGAGATTATTTTATGACAAAATACTTTTCAGCAATACATGTTGCTGAATCCATTACCCAATAACACATAATATTCCTCCCTCAACAACCGATTGATACAGTTGGAGCAGAGCAGGTTTTAAGCGCATCCATACCTTCTCTCATCCCCTCCAACATACTTATCATTACACTCTGAGCACTGGGAAACCAAGAAATAACACATTGGATAAGTTATGGTATGTGGAGGAGAGCTGGAGAAATGCATAACCCCAAGATCCAGTTTCTATTATCACTACAGTACAGAAAAGGAGGACTACCTGAACAGGCATTAGGCTATATGAACATTTTAATACATTTACTTACCAACCTCCTGGCTGTTGTGCACCTCTGACCTGCTGTCCCCACAGCCGCAAAGAGAGCTGATGGAATGAGTAGGTTAAGGTCTGCATCTTCAAATGCTGCAAGGTATTGAGCAAAAGCAGACAGGTAACAGATCAGATGCAATTGGAAAGGAAAAACCAACACTAACTGGGGGTTAAAAAGGTCCATCAAGAAGAGAGGAAGAAGGGAAGAGAGGAAGCAAAAGCAATTTTGAGTCACAGTACATCCAATGGCAATTGGAGCCAAGAGCTAGATATCAGCCAAGGCCAATGGACACAGAGCTTGCCAAGCAACATAATTATAAATAAAAAAAGCTTCCTGGTCAGCGCAAGGCAGATGAGATATGATGCATAACTCAACGCAGCCATGCACAGAAAAAGAAATCCTGCAAATGTTTACAATGCAGAAACAGCATCTGTAATGTTAAAAACATAAGAAAGAGCCTGCTGGAACAGACCAGAGTCCATCTAGTCCAGCACTCTGCTACTCGCAGTGGCTCACCAGGTGCCTTTGGGAGCTCACATGCAGGATGTGAAAGCAATGGCCTTCTGCTGCTGCTGCTTCCAAGCACCTGGTCTGCTAAGGCATTTGCAATGTTAAGTTAGCTTCAAATTACACTACTGGTTTTCTGGGATATCAAGAGAGAAACTAGCAAAGCATTAAGCTGCTCATGGTGTTGTTTATCCCTACCATATTCTACGGGATCAACACCTGCCCATCATCTATTGGGAAGAGTCATAAATCCCATTGAGAAGTTTGTCATGGCCAACCACACTTAGCTGAGTCCAGGGATATAGGGGACGCTTCGGATGAGTCAGATGATGAGCCAGGACTCTACCCTCAACTGGAAACAGTGAAGCCACAGGAGGAGGTGGCACCCATGGGGTCAGGTCAAGGGCCACAACTGGAAATCAGCACAGAGGCTGTGGCCTTGGATCTTCAGCCACAACCAGGGACCAGTTCAGAGGTTCCTCAGCCTCCTTGTGTCAGGATAGCCTCAGAGAGCCTGGCTTGCTCTCCCCCTGCATCCCTTGAGCCCCATAAGCAGTGCAGAAGAATGTTGCATAGTGACCTGCAGAGCAGAAGATGTAACATGCTCTTGGAAGCCCTGCACTGCCCCAGCCTCAACAACAAAGAGGCTGTTTGCAGGAGCAGGACTGACACAACAGCCACATGCTGGCTATCTCCAGCTGCTTGGGCAGTATCCTGTAAAAAGAGGCTGGGAAACAGGAAGCTGCATGGAAGCAACGAGTCTGCTTGTCTCTGCCCTAGACGCACATTTACTAAATTATGTAGGGTGGTGAGAACCACAAGGAATTGCAAAGAGCTCCAAACGGACCTTTATAAATTAGGTGAGTGGGCTAAGAAATGGCAAATGCAGTTCAATGTAGCAAAATGTAAAGTGATGCACATAGAGGCAAAGAATCCAAACTTCACATACACTCTACAGGGGTCATTGCTATCAGTCACAGAACAGGAAAGGGATTTGGGTGTCTTAGTTGATAGTTCCATGGGAATGTCAACTCAATGCATGGCAACTGTGAAAAAGGCAAACTGTATACTGGGGATAATTAGTAAAGGAATTGATAATAAATGCTTTATATAAAGCAGTGGTGCAGCCGCACTTGGAGTACTGTCTTCAGTTCTGGTCGCCACATCTCAAAAAGGATATGAAAGGATATCGATTGAGGGATTGGAGCACCTTCCTTATGAGGAGAGGCTGCAGCGTTTGGGACTCTTTTGTTTGGAGAGGAGACGTCTGAAGGGAGATATGATTGAAGTCTATAAAATTATGCATGCCAACAGAAAATGTCAACAGAGAGAATTTTTCTCTCTTTCTCACAATACTAGAACCAGGGGGCATACATTGAAAATGCTGGGGGGAAGAATTAGGACTAATAAAAGGAAACATTTCTTCACGCAACATGTGATTGGTATTTGGAATATGCTGCCACAGGAGGGGGTGATGGCCACTAACTCGGATAGCTTTAAAAGGGGCTTGGGCAGATTTATGGAGGAGAAGTCGATCTATGGCTATCAATCTTGATCCTCCTTGATCTCAGATTGCAAATGCCTTAGCAGACCAGGTGCTCGGGAGCAGCAGCAGCAGAAGGCCATTGCTTTCACATCCTGCATGTGAGCTCCCAAAGGCATCTGGTGGGCCACTATGAGTAGCAGAGTGCTGGACTAGATGGACTCTGATGTGATCCAGCAGGCTCTTTCTTCTGTTTTTATGTGTGTGTTTGTGTGTGTATTCATTTTCTCCTTCATTCTGATCTTGGCCTGGACTCCTGGATTCATGTCGTGCTATCCCTGTTTGGATTTGACACTCATGAATGAGGACTATCTGTGCTGACCTTGGACTGAACTTTGACTACTGATTACCATCTTTGTGTCTAACTGACAGAGTTGAGCCTTCTGTTTTTTCAAAGTAATGTGAAGGTGACAACATATAGCAGAAAGAAGGCAGCTGGTGAGTTTTTTTGAGAACTGGGAAAGAAGGGGAGTATGTCCCATATTTCTCAGGATTCCATGGATTAAAAAAAATAGCAGGAAAACAGAAAGTAATAGATAATGCAAAGAAGAGCATAGACTTCAAGAATATTTAATATTTGGCTTAAAAAGGAATGTAAACAATTCACAAATACAGAGGCTAGTAAACAAAATGGAAAGTTAACAATCTTTACCATTCTAGATAAAAGAGTATGTACATAACATGTAAGACCTTGCATAGCCTTCACACACAAGGTGAAAGTTACTGGAATATCAACAATAAATCTAATTTAGAAAACAGAAGTATTAATTACCAATAATGGCATTGTTTCCACCAAGCTCCAACAAAGTCCGTCCTATTAACACAAACCAATGGTAAGTCATATGTGTACATCTATCTGTTCACATTAATATTAAGCCCTTTTTCTTCTGACAATAGTCACACACACTTGAACTGCAACCTAACTTTGTGATAGTGGCTGACAAGGGAGGGAAATCCCTATCTACATGCACCTCTCTGCACATGATTATGTTTAGATTGATACAAAGGCTGGATTGGGCAACGTGGGAGTTCCAGTAAAATCACTCAATCTAACACTGACAGAAGAAGGCCAGAACTATTTGGAAGAAGTCCATTCTACAGCTCCTTCCTCATCTGCATTAACCCAGATTTTGATGGTTTTGACAGCATAGGTGAGAGCTGAATGTTGGGCTCCTCTCACTCAAACCAATTTCATGTTATCCAGGCCAGGAAGGAAGGAGCTTTTAGCTCTCTTAGTTATAAATACCTACAAATTTAGTGTGGTGTGGAGGTTAGAGGGTTAGACTGGGATCTGGAAGATCCAGATTCAAATCCCCACTCAGTCATGGAAGCTTGCTGAGTAACCTTGGGCCAGTCACACATATTCAGTCTAACCTATCTCACAGGGCAGAAGGATAAAAAGTAGAAGAGAACACTGTATGCTTTTTAGGATCCCCAAAATAAATAAACATTTCCTATTATATTTTAATGAGACTCAGTGTAGAACATGTTACATGAGATAGCATACAGACAGATATTTGTGCAAACTAAGTTTCACACATGAACTTCTCTCTATGTTTTTAACAATGGGGAGATCTGAATCACAGTTTACTTACCAAATCTCTCCTGTACCATCAGTGCTACCTGCTTGCCGACATTGGTACTACCAGTGAAGGAGAGCAGATCAACTCTTACATCTCTTGCCATTGCTTTGCTACACAAGAGAATACAGGAATGTTCTTATTAAATAGCAAAACATGCACATACAACAGAACAGCCTAGGCCTAGCTTTTCAATGAAGCATATACCATATAATCCATGCTATACTGTTCCTACATCAGTTAACCATTTGTGTCCAAATAAGTATCTGTTATAATGGTTATCAACCAAACATTGGCCGATTATGCACAAGGTGTCTGGTATACAATGGGGCAAATGTCCACTGCAGCGAGGTTTTTTTTAGATGTATTTCCTCAAGCCCCACTTTCACTTTCCATTCTCTCTGTGGCAAGCGAGACCACCTGTAGCACAATTTTAATTTGCTTTGTTGCTGGAGCAGGACAGATGTGCCAGTAAGCACAGCTTTGCCCCAAGCAGCTTCCCTCCACCCACAGCCAGCTTTCCCACTCCCTCACACTGCCATCCACACCTTCCTCCTTGCCCCCTTCCCTTCCATGTTGCCGGCTGCTTCAAGTAACAGAAAAGAAGCTCACTCACACAGGCTTAGCCAAAACATACCAACCTCTGCATTTTCATATTCTGAGATATCAATATAACAATAGAGAGTGCTTCTCTGTTTTCTGGTGGCAGCGTTAGGAAATGTGTGTGTGTGTGGAGGGAAGGGTGAGAGAATATCAGCTCTAGCACATGGTCACCTTCTTTAGCAGCCTGTGGTCAAGGAAATTGCTTTGCTTCTTTCCTTTGGGGGAAGATTATTTTTCAAACAGTAATATTGATATAAGTGCAGCTTAAAGGACTAAGCCAGCAATCTTGAGATCTGTAGTGACAGTTGGGCTTTTAAGGATAAGTTGATGGACAGAGTTAAGGGAACCAGCCCCAGGAGAGTTCTCTGCAGAAAGCTCCATGGCAGCATGTGAGGAGAGCCCACAACAAGCCAACTGTGCAGAGAAGAGCTCCAAGGAAAGCATTCCATGCATAATGGGCCATTAAGTTTACCTTACTCTACAAAACTCTAGTTTCAGTTGCATAGATTGTGTTCCAACTGGTGGCTTATGTGTGGCAACTGACTCCATCTATATGTCCACTGAGAAATAATGGATAAACCTGTAAGGATTTGAATGCTACTGGACTCACAATACCAAATTCTACATAAAGAGGTTGTGCCTACCCAATATCTGTTCCACCACACGTAAGAGAACAAATTGCACCAGGAAGTTTGTTGGCCTCCAAAACCTGGGCAATTATTCTAGGAACCAAAAAGAAGAATTTATTAGAATCACTGATCTTCTCTCCCCATTTTTAGGCAAAGAATGACATACAATATCCTTGTTTGGTGTGTTTTTCTTCATCAAGGAAGATGTACATTTTTGTTTAATTTCCTCTAAAACAGGACTTAAGCCTACAGGGTTCCCAGAGTTTCATCTTGTCCCCCCTGCTTTTCAACATCTATGTAAAGCCACTGGGAGGGGTTATCTAGAGATCTGAACTGAGTTGCCACCAATATGCAGATGACTCATCT
The DNA here is from genome assembly GCF_021028975.2 of Sphaerodactylus townsendi. Lineage (NCBI taxonomy): Eukaryota > Metazoa > Chordata > Lepidosauria > Squamata > Sphaerodactylidae > Sphaerodactylus > Sphaerodactylus townsendi. Next base: position 61,936,097 of record NC_059431.1, read on the forward strand.
CTATCTCATGCTACCAGCTTGGTGTAATGGTTAAGAAGAGTAGACACTACTGGAGAATTGGGTTTGATTCTCCACTCCTCCACATGAGCAACGTACTCATATTTGGTGAATTGGATTTGTTTTCCTATTCCTACACATGAAGCCTGTTGGCTGACCAAGAGTTAGTCACAGTTCTTCAGAACTCTCGCAGTCCCACCTACCTCACAAGATATCTGTTGTGAGGAGAGGAAGGGAATGAGTTTGTAAACTGTTTTGAGACTCTTACAGGAGAGAAAGGTGGCCTATAAATCCAACCTCTTACTTGTCTTCTTCTACCAGAAGATCACAGGAAGGCTGTGGAAACCATGAACAGCAGGACGTTTTGGAGTGGATGAAAGCTAAAAGACTGAAGCTTAATCCCAACAAATGGTGGTGCTACTGGAGAGGAAGCAAATGGGCTATCTACTTTTCTGGGTAGGATTGCAGTCCCCTAAAGAAGGAGGTTCATAGCTTGAGGGTGTTCCTGGACTTAGGCCTCCTGTTGGATAAGCAGACAACAGCAGTGGCCAGGGTTGTCTTTTACCAGCTTCTGCTGCTGAGCTAGTTGCTGAGCAGAAAACATCTTGCCACTGTGGTGCATGCCCCGGTAAATTATGTAGATGATGGCAATGCATTCTACATAGGGCTGCTCTTGAATCTTGTTCATAAACTACAGTTGCTACAGAATATTGCAACGAGAATGCTGACTAGAGTGAGACATAGAAACTATAGCATTGGATTTGTTTTCTTGTTGTCTTGTTCAATCTACACGAAATTCTGATTTGTTCCTAGGCTCAATTCAAGGTGCTGGTATTTACCTTTAAAACTTTCTATTATTATTATTTTATTATTTATTCGATTTTGGTATACCGCCCCATCCCCAGAGGGTTCTGGGTGGTGTACAACATAGTCATTTTAAAATACAAATAACAAGAGGGGCAAGAAAAATCCCATAGACTTTAAAATACTAATTTAAAACAGCAGTTAACACATAAAAACAGCGTCCCACAAAAACCTGACTTAAAAATCCCCCTAACAAGGAGGAGGGGGCACGGGGGGTTCCAGACATGTGAAGGCAGTGAAGGAGAACAGAGGGGGCACCATTCAGCGACTGGTCTCACCAAAGGCCCGGTGGAACAACTCAGTCTTACAGGCCTTGCAGAATTCACCAAGATCCCGCAGGGCCCAGACAGCTGGAAGAAGAGTGTTCCACCAGGCTGGAGCCAGAGCTGTAAAGGCCGTGGCCCGAGTGGAGGCCAGTCGCATAATGGAGGGGCCAGGGATTGGGACCAACCTACCTTAAGGACTGCCCTTACCCTCTTTACTCTAGTCATCCTCTGAGGCTCTGCACTGGTTGCCCCTGGCATCTGATACTAGATGAGAAACAACCCAAGAAAGGGTTGTCTGTCACAGCACCAAAACTTTGAATTCTCTTCCCAAAAAGATGTGTACGTCTCCTGGTATCGGTATCTTTTGCTGGATCTTTTTTTCATCTGGCATACCCTCAATAATGGTATTGGCCCTCTTTTAAGTGTTGTGTGTTATATGTTTAAGTATTTTATAATTTTAGTACATTTTAAATTCTTTAAATGTTGTGGACCCTGATCAGGTGGAAAAGTAGCATGGAAATGTTTTAAATATATAAATATACAGTTCTTTTCAAAAGTGATTGGATAATACCTCGTTCTATAACTGAATGCTAGGTCGCAAGGTTGGAAGCAACACATATATAGAACTTTACATATATATGTGGCACTTAATGAACTTTTTCTATGCAAGAAGATGAATAGTTACACAATACCAGTATTATCATAGCACAACTCACATGCCACTCAATCAAAACAAATGCCACTTTGCTGTGTCTGCATAAGTTTCTAGTTCAGTAACATGTGAAATAAGGAAACAAATGGAAAGGACTCATCAGAGCCCTTCGGGGATGGGGCGGTATAGAAGTTTAAAAAATAAATAAATAAAAATAAATAAATGACCTAGTTCCAAATGTGGCTCCAAATGTGGTAGGGGTATTAATTTGGGCACTGCCTACATGGTCCACTTATTTTGTACATTTTCCTTGTTCTGCACATTACCAGAGCAACTTAGAATGCAGTTGCTGGGAAGTAATTCTTGTACCATTTGGATAGCATGATATTAACCCCCTGGAAGCAAGATAAAGGGGAAACAGTTATAACCGCAACTTCACTTTTCTTAAAAATAATGTGAACAAACAAACAGGAAGATAGGTGAACTCACTTTGTAACAGCTACACTCACAAGGGATGTTGTAGGAGCACCTTTCCTGCAAAGAAGGAAAGGTTATCAGTATCCCTGCTTTAAGCATACATTGCATAGTATAGTAAGGGAGCAATCATAAGCAGGGCTATTCAGAAGTACGATTTCTTGAGTCGGCTTACTCCAAAGGAAGCATTCTTACAACTGCAACCTAAGACATGTTCTAGATTTATTATAGTGGAATCCTAGACAAAGTTGCTCCAGCCTAAATCCTTTATTTGCAGCAGACTTAAACTGAGATAATTCTGCATAATGGCTTTCAGCAGACAAAAGATAATGGCAAGCTATTCCTACTGTAAAACCAAAACTGTTCAGTTATATTTACCCATCATAGGTGCTGAAAAGTGATTTAAGAAAAAGACACAGTCACTGTTTCGTGAAAAAATACAAAGACCTAATGAATGCGAAGGACATTGTATGCTGATGCCCACTTCAAAGTGTCCACATGGTACAAATGTACAGGATTAGATTCATATACCTAATAGTTAAGCAGAAGCAATCGTTTCTTGCTCCTCATGAAACAAGTGGGTGCACTTGCAGTTTCCACAGCAGCAGGTTTCTAAAGCACTCCTGGTTAGTATAGTAACAAGAAACAAAGACTAAACTAATTAAAAACAAAATGAGTGATGCTAGTACATACATTCCCTTGTTATTTTGTTCCTCACTGCCATTACTGGATAACTTCTCAAATTATCTGCCACTCAATTGCTTTTTTCATATGTTTGCCTTGTCTAGGTTTTTGTAACTTGAATAACAGTAATGTTGCTAACAACCCTTATCCAGCTGTCCTCAAGCAGGCCAGGGCTTTTTCAACATTGGCCTCAGCCTGGTGGAACTCTGTCAAAAGAGATTAGGGCTCCACAGGAGCTAGCATAACTCTGCTGGGCTTGCAAGATGGAAATGTTCTGCCAGGCTTATGACTGAAGACAGCAACAGTTCTATCAGCTGGACTTCCCTTCCCCCCCTTTTCCATCTTTCCCTCCCCCTTTCTCCCCCTTCCCTTCTTCCCCTAATTGTTTTTCCCCAACCCTATCTTATGACTATTTTTTAACATCTTGTGGCTCCCCATGCTGGGTCTGTATGGTTCTCCAAACCTGGAAATAACACCATCATTTGTGAGCCATGATCAGGGAATCATTATTGTTTATTGGGAATCTAATGGGTTAACTACTTATATTTATGATTTTAATTGTAATTCTATGTTGTCAGCTCCCCTAAGCCAAAAATCAAAGGATTGAGAAAAGCTGAGGGAACATGAAAACATTAAGTATCAAAAATATTTTAATTACATCTTACCAGAGACAGACATTGCCACAGACCATTGCAACTGCACTGTTCCAGCCATAAACTGCTACAGGAAAGTTAAAGGCAGTGATGATTCCTACCAATCCTACAGGATTCCATTGCTCTATTAAGGCATGCCCGGGTCCTGAAAACAAAAGGTCAAGAAGAAGACAGTTTTTGTTTACCAAACACAAAATTTCATTTCGTTTCTTTTATTTATCTTTCTCATGCTCCAAGGAACTAAGGCAACCTATCCCATTTTATGCTCCCAGCTGCCTTGTTTGGTAGGTTAGGCTAGGCTAGGCTATTCGGGACCAGTGAGCTTAATTTTGTCAATAGTGAAAAGAGGATAGACCCTGGTATCATACACAGTACAAGAGCTTAATGGTCTTTCACCAATCAATTTTTGTTAAAGATCACAAGTGTTCCAATGTTTAGTTTTGTTTCTGAAGGAGAAAACAACTGGGAGATATTACAGAACCTAAAAATAAGGATTTTAACATTTCCCAGACTAATCTTATGTGAACTTGAACAAGGCGAGCCTTAATTTCCAGGTAAGCATGCACAGGACCTAGCTGTATACCATTCATTTTAATAACATTGAGGGTTTCAGGTTACATAAGGTAACAGGCAACACTGATGCCGTTTCCTGCTCCAGTTATTGACAGTACAGCTCAGTCTCCTCCTGAAATCAGGAGCTCCTGAAAACTTGCTTGATCTTTGTTGTATACCTCAAGTTATAGAAAATGCCTATAAATGTAGAGCCCACTCTTCTGACATACTCAACATACAGTATTTTAATAGTGACCAATACATCCTTATAGGAACACTAATCAGAAGCCTTACGTTCTGAAGGTAAGATTGGTCCTCCAATCATTCGGGATAAGCCAACAGCATAATCACAGATATCCACATACTCCTGGACTTCACCAACACCTTCAACAAGGATTTTCCCCATCTCTAAAGAAACCTGAAGATTTTCAATACAGGTATTGGTAATAGATCAGAATCATGTTTCTCTATAACTTACAATTGCACTAAATATTGTATAAAGAAAATATCCTTGCCGGAATGCCTTTGAATCCAAAAGAGAGCACACAGGAAAGAAAGAAGGGCACGATAATTATTTTTGCATTAAACAAGTAGAATATTATACAGTACATAAGTTGAATGTTGCAGCCCAGTCCACAGTATAAGCATATGATGTGAAAGAAAAGCAGATCTCAGCAGTCCATTATGAACCCCTAGAAGATTTAGGATGGAAAATAGATCTTCATATGGGGTTATCAGGTTGCAGTGGTGGAGAACCTCCACTGTGCTCAGCACCCTTTCTGCAAGGCCAGCTTCTGTGATAAGTCAGTCTCTTCTATGGTAGCAGTAGCTACCTGAAAAAGACATACCCTACAGGGGAGGAAGAATGAGTCCCAGGACAAGTTTAGGCACAGGATATATTGGCTACAATAATGCACTGGTGGGCTATCTTGTGTGCTATTACTCAATTGTGTGCAAGTATATGTAGGATAGATAATGCAGGAGACACTGAGGATGAGGGGTCCTCTTGTGTTTCCATCTCACCATCCATCTGCCTCTGTGTACCACACAAGTGATGTATGCATTGAGCCCAAATAATTTGCATGGAACACCAAATACACGCCAGACAGGAATATGGAAATGCGAACAAACTCCTCACTTTGTCCCCTCACATTGCCTATACTAGAACTTTTATGGTTATATTCACGAGGACAGTGGGGGAGATCAGGAGAACAGGAATACATTCAATAACTTGGTACAGGGACACAAATGTTACTTTACAAATAACTTTATTGCCAAGGAGACACATTTGCACATGTTCTATGCCATTTTCATATATCTCAAAAACCAGTCTACATGTATTTCTCATTCCCATGTTGTCTAAAAGCATCATTATTAGACTTCTAGAAAAACAATACTATGGCCAGAACTAGTCCCCACAATTAAGGCAGCCTAATCTAGCTATTCAAGCCACACAAAAAGTAAACTCTAAAGACAAAATGCTGAGAAGGCGAAAGTGACTGTTCTATAATTTGAGGTAAGGTCAATTTGGGCAGCAACATGCGCTGGTCTCTCACCAATGTACAGCTTCAAAGTTCTAGGATACAACTCCTTTCATCAGATATATAGATACAAAGAATTTGGGCTTTTTTCCCTTTAAAGGTATATTCCACTGAGTTTCAGAGGTAGCCACAAGAGGCCTATCTCAGCCACTGGCAGATCACACAAGCCACCAGCTGATCTGCTATGACTGCACACAACCCACAAAATATTTAAATTTCACACATGACCAGTGCTCCCTTAGATACATTTACATCTTTCAATCAGTAAGGGAAACGATTATCTGAGCATATGGACATATATACACATGCATCTCTGAGTTAATGGGATATGGAGATTTAAGGATGGCCACATTCAAAATAAACCCCCCATAATTTTTGTGGTCTTCCACTACTGCTGACAGCCTGCAGTCTTTTATTAAGGTTCCATAGTCTCAGCATATTCATATTTTAACACATTGCTCCCATGTTATAAATGCTACTTTTGGAGAGACCCTTAGTAAATCAGAGTGTTAACACACAACACCAAAAAATGCCTTGTATCACCAGGGTGGATTTCATGCAACGAAGAAAATATGAATACAACAGAAATTGTGCCATTTCTTATTATCACATTCTATGAAGTCTTTGGAAAACAATGCACATGAGCACAAACCATGGTTTCTGCAGCAAAACTTACCAAATTTCCCAGGACTTTGATTTTTTGTCGTAAGGCATCACCAATCTGTCTCACAATTTCTCCTCGTTTAGGTGCAGGAACCTATATAATAAACAACAAAAACTTCTCTAAACACAGCTTTATGAACCTCAAAACACTTTACTCACAGAAAAGCTATTTGATATTTTTTATCAATTTGAACACTCCACAGACAGACTTACATCTGAATTCTATTCCAACATCACTCAGCAAGTGTATGAAGACAGAGCTAAAATTATGGTTATCTGAACATCAGAAACAGAAATTGTAAATTACAAGAGCAACAGGTAGAATGCAGTTCAACTGGGACATTTCAAGTGGCAATATCACATGTACGCCCTTCAAAGGAGGGCACATGCAAAAAAGGAAAAGAGGTCAGAAATGCATGCAGTCCTCTGAGGAAAAAACCCATTCAATGGATCCACGGCTCATTCAAGGGTGTGCCTACCTAGAAAAGATAGATTTCAGAAAAACACAAATTGATTTCACTGACCTCTGCCCATACTTTCCAAGCCTCTTTAGCTTTCTTTACTGTTTCTTCATAGTCTTCCAAGCTGGCCTAAAAGGCAGACAGGTTTTTTTAAGCATCCACTTTCCTTATAATTGATATAATAGACTATTATAGAAAACAGCAAAGGGAACACTGGATGAACAAGTTCTAAATCATGGAACACACAGAATACTCTTGTTCAGGCCTGTAGATGAAAGGTTTTCCAGAAAGGAAAAAGCAACAAGGTTATTTATAGTTTTAAATTATGTATATCAGTCTAGCCAAGATTTTAACGTTTAAAAAGAAAGGGCTTCAGAAAACACTGGATTTATAGTTTTATAAACCACCAATTCAAAATCCCACCAAGTTGAAAAATATTTACAAGATCATATTTACAAGTACTGGGAATGACATTACAAAACTGGATGATTTTATATTGTATAGCTCCTTTATGCTGGTATGCAAGATGTTACACTAGAAAGACCTCATTTGTGTTCTGAGCAAGAGCCTGATCCCACTAGAGAAATGACTAAAACTGCTGTTGACATAGCAACAACTGAACCCTGCACAGTTCAGGTATAACAGGCAAAAGATCTCATTCAAAGTGGTCTGTGCAGAGAGAAAGAGGCTTCATCATCTTTGAAAGTGGTGCGTAGAGAACCCCCTCAGGGCAGAAAAAAGTTCCTCCAGTAAAACGTAGTTTGAGACTAGCAGCCAAATCCTATGTACAGTTATGTCTTTAGAGAGTAAGTTCCAGCAGAATTGGCTCCCAGTTATTTAGTAAAAGGTCATCACTATCGCAGAGCACTTCATTTTTGCAAGAGTAGACAAAGAGCTGTGTTAACTGATGTAGAACTCAAGTTTTAAAATTAAAATAAGATACACCATTTCTGAGGCTATGGCATATTTCCTCTCTGTCAACAGGAATACTCTAAGAAGGCAATTTACATCAACAGAAAAAAGAGGTGCATGCTGTAACATCTTTCCCCGGCTTCTAAAGTAATATCCCCAGAAAGCATTATTTTAACATGCCTGAACTAGGACTTCTGCCCTCCGCATCACTCAGCCCGGGTTTTTTTAAATGGATAATTCTATCAGACTAAATTCGTTGATTTTGATTGACTTTGACTGGAATAACTCTATTTAGGATTGTACCATTAATATTCCTGACTTAACTGGTGACAGTTTAAAGACATAAGTTTTTACAGTATGGCACTGAAGATACAAGAAAATCTTACCTGACAAACTCTGGCTATTGGCTCATTATTAGCTGGGCAATACGTTGTCACAACCTAAAGAGGAGATATTTTCTGTTACACTAATAAATTAGGAACATTGTTTAAAGTCATTATTGAAAAAGATTTTTGAAACACTGCAGTCAAGCTCAGCCTGACCTATAGGTCAGTTCAGCAGTTTGCATGCACAAACAAATCCTGGCCATAATATGTACATAATGGGAAGTAATTCTATGGATAAAGGTCCACATGCAATGAGGGGCTGTATGGACTGTCCAGTAGCATATCAATGCTCTCAAACCTATACTCACAGCCTTCCAGTTTACAAAAGGTGGGGAAGAATAATATCCATCAATCTCCATAGGACACCAAGAAAGCTTACCAAACCATCACATAAATCACAAGATAAATACTAGGTCTCAACATTTTAGGATGAAATACATTTTAACGTACACAGTTTTAACGTACACAAAAAATAAAAGTGAAGGAGTAGCACTTAGTCAAGCAGAAGGCATGAATCTAAATGAAAAGTCAGGAAACATATGTACCAAATTTAAATGTAGAAATCGATGCTTGTCAGTTCACTAGCAGTGTGTGTCAAGTGCCACAAACTCACAGCTGGTGGTTCGCCACTGGGTGATTCCGCGCAGGCCAAATAGAATGGGTGCAGGATGCTACATAACCCATATTGGGAGGGGGGAGAGACTTTGCACAGGTCCTGCCCCCCAAATGAGTCTGCCCCATGTTATTTGCCCCAACCCTGGTTTTTTGAAAAGTGCTAAACCAGCAATCCTTTTGAAAAATCCCAGGTTGGAGCTACTGCAGTGCCAACAGCCAGGCAGGAGGTACTTCATGTCCCTTCTTTCCACTACACCATCCAGGTCAGGGAGAATCCGCCTGCCATTGCAGGGAGGCCCCTTTTTCTTCTCTTTTTATTTTGCGAGTTGCATCTGTGTAGCTACACAGGTGCAGCCAGTCGCATCATAGGACGATCAGAATGGCTGTGGGGGGGTTCATTTCTGCATGCCTGTGTAGCCACGCATGTGCTGAAGGAATTTTTTTAAAAAAGAGAAGCATTTCTGTGCAAAGGTGCAACTGCAACCCAGATGATTTCTGTGGGCTCCAACTGCTGGCTGACAGCAACAGGTCCCTTTATCTTGACTGCAACCCGCCATACATTTGCTGTGCGGAATCGATCATTGCCTCCTTCTGCATAGCAACTTTGGTATTCCCTGGAGGTCTTCCATCTAAAAGTAGGGTGGGCTAATCCTGTTTAGCTTCTGAGATCTGATAAGGTCAGGCTAGACTGGGCTTTCACCAGCTAGTGGCAAGCTATCAGTCTCAGTTCTGTGAACATAACAGCCTTAGGGACAACACTGTGGTGAACAGACTACAGGTTATGATAGAACCAGTGGCGTATTTGCCCGGGGACATGGGGTAAACGAGGTAATCTCATGCCCTGGCTGCTCGGCAGGGAATAGGGGCTGCCCTTGGCTCTTCTTAACTGCTGGGCAGCTGGGAAGCGAGGTAAACTCACGCCTCAGCTGCTAAGCAGGGAAGAGGGGCTGCCCTTGGCCCCTATTCCCAGCTATGGAGCCAGAAAGCGAAGTACACTCCCACACCCCGGCTGCTGGGCAGGGAAGGGGGGCTGCCCTAGGTTTCTCTTCCCGGCTGCTGGGCAGGGAAGAGGGGCTGCCCTAAGTTTCTCTTTCTGGCTGCTGGGCAGGGAAGAGGGGCTGCCCTCGGCTCCTCTTCCCATCCTCTTCCCATCCGTGCAGCCAGGAATCGAGGTAAACTGACCTCCCAGCTGCTGGGCAGGGAAGAGGGGCTGCTCTCGACTAGTCTTCCTGGCTGCGCCCCAGCTGTTGGACAGGGAGGAGGGACTGCCCATAGCTCCTCTTCCTGGCCGCGCAGCTGGGACACGAGGAACTTGCGCCCAAGCTGCTGGGCAGGGAGGAACGGCTGGAGCTCAACTCGCGAGTAAGCGAGCGGGTCTTACTCACAAGTAAGCCTGCCCGCCCGCCCGCCCACCCACCCCCGCGCAGGTGGCGTCCAGAGGGGTTTTTTGCCATTTTGCCCCCATACGCCTCTGGTTAGAACAATAAATTCTAAACATAAACTGCAGGTTCTTGACTGAACGGAGCAATTAATTTTTGAAGTAGTATCACAGTAAAAAAAACAAACTTAAAACAAAATTAGGCAGCGATCTTCCCCATCCTGTCAGTTCTAATATGCAGACAGGACAGACTGTGCCAATTGGTAGTAAGACCAAAATTGAAAGTGTTTTAAAAGCCACAGAACTGGAGCAAAGACGAGGCTGTAGATTGGAAGACTACACGCGACTTCAGGATCTGGCTTCAGTTCAAACATTTGAGAAGTTAGCGGGCCCGTCCCTGGCAATCCTACCTCTCCTCTTCCTCCCCAGGTGCCATTGTAAACACCCGCGTTGTCTTCTTTCAGGCCCAGCTCTTTGAGCCACGAGTATTGAGGCTGACTGATCAGCAGAGTCGACATGGGGGCAGCGGGTTTGCAGGAAAAGCTGAGGATTCCCTTCCTTAGGAAAGCACGGCGAGAGCGCTCGGCGACCTGCCGCAACATCATGCACGAGAGCCGTAAAACTCTCAAAGGCCAGAGAGGGCTGTGAGAGATCGTCCCGCCCCCAAACTGGCACAGCCGATTGGTGAATGCGCAGCTCTACCCACAAGCGGTTCAGCCAATCACCTCCACTATGGAAGAGATGCGCAATTGTCCTCATTACTGAGTAAAAGGGACGGGGTAGAGCAGGGGTGTCAAATTCAATTGCACAGGGGGCCAAAACTCAAAGCACACTTTAGGTTGGGGGCCCGAACAGGATAACCATTTATTGCCAGGCATGCAAACCCCCTCTGCCCCATGGAGAAGGCAGCTATCTGCTCTGTTGGGCAGAGGGGATGGCGGCGGTGGTCTGCCTGGTGCTGCCGCTCTTGCGTCGCACAAGCTGGCAACACCAGGCTTGCAAACCCTCTCTGCCCCACGGAGAAGGCAGCTGCCTGCTCCATTGGACAGAGAGGGGACTTGCCTGCCTGGTGCTGCTGCTCTTGCGCCACGTGAGCCGGGAACACCGGCCATGCAAACCCCCTTTGCCTGCTCCATTGGGCAGAGGGGGCGGCGGTGCCAGGTATGCCAACCCTCTCTGTCACATGGGGAAGGCAGCCGCCTGTTCTGTTGAGCAGAGGGGGCGGCGGCGGCCTGCCTGGTGCTGCTGCTCTCGCGCCGTGCAAGCTGACGACACCATGCTTGCAAACCCTCTCTGCCCCACGGAGAAGGCATTGGGCAGAGAGGGGACTTGCGTGCCTGCTGCTGTTATTGCACTGTGTGAGCCAGGAACACAGGGCATGCAAACCCTCTCTGCCCCATGGAGAAGGCAGCTGAGCCGCCTGCTCCATTGGGCAGAGAGGGGACAGCAGCAGCGGCGTGCCTGCTGCTGCTGCTCTTGCTGCTCTTGCGCCGCATGAGCCGGCAATACCAGGCTTGCAAACCCTCTCTTCCCCATGGAGAAGGCAGCAGCTTGCTTCATTGGGCAGAGAGAGGGCGGTGGCAGCGGCCTTCCCAGTGATGCCGGCTCTTGTGCTGTGTGAGCCGGTTGTACCGGGCATTCAAACCCTCTCTGCCCCACAGAGAAGGCAGCCGTTTGCTCTGTTGGGCAGAGAGGGGACGGCAGCAGCAGCCTGACTGGTGCTGCCAGCAGCACTAGGCATGCAAGCCCCCTCTGCCCTACGGAGAGCAGCAGCTTCTGTTCATCCCACACGGCAGCCTACCCTGCAGGTATGCATAGAAGTCAGAGCAGGACTCTCCTGGTGCAAAGCTGAATCTGGACCTCCCATCCGCCCCTTCCACTCGGCCGCCTTACCCAAAGCATGACCCAGAGATGGGGCGGCTCTTGCAAAAAAACTCATGCAAAGCACCAGGCAAAAAAACACACACCAACTTCTGCCCGCAAGGAGATGCCACGGGACTTGGAGGCGGGGAGTTTGCAAGTTTGGGTGGGGTGAAAGAGGAGGGCTTGCCCTTCTTTTGGCTTGGAGTTCTGTAACTCATGGCCCCCTTTTTTGCATGGATTACAGGGTTGGGGGCGTGTGTTTGCAATGGGTCAGCTCTCTTGCAAGGAGAAGAGATTATTTTCCTTCTCCTTTTGGGTCTGCAACTTTGAGGAGGGGTGAGCATTACTTACAAAGGATTGCAAAGTGTGCATGCAAATACGGTTCCCTGGGAGGGAATCTCTCAGCTGGCTGGCCTTTTGCAAATGCAGGTTAAAAACAAAAAGCTGCAGAACAAAAGGGAAACTGGAGGCAGCTGATGCTCAAGTTGCAGCCCCAGAGGCTCAGTTGGAGCTGCTCTTCGAATGCCAAGGAACCCCTCTAATAAATACACTGAGTGTCCCGTGTGATTCTCTCTGCAGTCCCCAGAGCAGGTTTGCTGCCAGAGAAGCCCCAAAGGGCAGCAGCTGGGACCCCGGGGAGGGGCAGCCGGGGCCCAAAATGGAGCCAGAGCAGCCCTGGAGAGGGGAAGCCTGCCTGTCTATTCCCCCCCACGCCTGGCCTGCCTGCTTGGTGCTTACCAGTTGCCTCCTCCTTAGTCCCTCACTGCAGGCTGCAAGCTTCAGGCTCCTCCTGTTGGTTTGTGTGGGTACAAGAGGCTCCCTTGGCTGCAGCCTTTCCCCACTGCTCTTCCCCAGGTCCCTCCCCCAAGGCTCCAGGCCTGGGGGCCAGACAATGGGGTGTTAAGTGTGTGTTAAGGAGGGCCAGATAGAATTATACAGAGGGCGCAGGCCGTGAGTTTGACACATGTGGTTTATATAATCGCTAACATCATGAAATGCAGCCTTAATTTGTTTCAGACAATAGAAAAAATCAGTCTTTATTCCACTATTAAAACAGTGAATATAAAAGTAGTGGTGCTCCTTTACTTGCCTATATAGCATATTTTTATCCTGCTCCCTTCAACTCTCAAAAGCTCAAGAAGTCTTCAGCTGGTAGATCCTGGCTTTAAAGAATGCAGAACAGTATATAAGGTACTTGTATCCATTTTAGCCTCACAACCACTGTAAGTTAGGTTATGTGGAGAGCAGCTGGCAAAGGACCATTACACCACACTAGCTCTCACCTCATCATCTGGAAGTCCTATAGCAGACTTGGAGAGCAGGTCTAATCAGAATTCCATTCAACTGTATTCAATGCAATTTAGTCACAGAAAAGTATTCTTAAGGTGCCTCTGTTAACCTGGAAAATATCAAGTTCAGATTTGATTACTCTTACTGCATTGTTGCATCTTCTGCTATAATTACTAAAAGTGATATTTTGAAAGCATCTGCTAAAATCAATGAAATTATACATTTTACTCATTCTTGTATTTTTATATGTTAAGTCTATGGCATTGAATGATATGTTTTCTATCATATTCCTTCGTCTCTTGAGTCCTTCTCTTGTCTCGTCCCAGTGACCCTTAGACCATATCTTATGCCTAAAAGGTTAATTTAGTTCTGTTTGGTTCCTAACATCAAGCAGGTTCCAACTGGCTGTAAGTTATGCACTTCTGATACAGGTGGAACTTCAGCGCTCCAGAGGTGGATCAGGTGAGAACATCAGGTCTCTGATTTCACTTAATTAAGAGATTTTTTTTACCATAGCTGCTATGGTCTACTATTCACTGACACAATGAACCCCCAGAAAAAGGAACAGCCCAGGCATGTGCCTTTGAAATAGTCAAGATGCCTCACAGAGATTATGAACTCAGATGACCCTACTGACACTTCAGAGAGATCTTGTTCACTAGTTCTGACTCTGACATCTCTCAAAGAAACAAAGTCAGAGTGCTGTGCCACCCCCCCCCCCCAATTAGATTTTCCTTTGCTATTTGTCTCTAGGACCTGCTACTGGTGTGTAAAGGATGTGGAATAGATTTCGCATGTACTATTTTTATCCATTACTAATTCCATTGCATTGCTAATTCATTTGGGATCATTTTAGAAATGTTATGGAATGAAGGCACTGTGTTTTCAGAATTAATATAATAGATACCTGCTATTTAATGATTGTTTATGTCTGGGAATAGTGGTATTTAATAACTTGCATAGATTGAAAAAATTGTGTGCTGTCAAGTCACAGCAGACTTATGGCAACTTCATAAGGTTTTCTAGGCAAGAAACATTTGGAAGTGTTTTGCCACTGCTTTGCATACCCTGATATTTTTTGAATACCCTGGTATTCTTTGGAGATTGCCCATCCAAATACTTACCTGACCCAATCCTAACTTAGCTTCTGAGACCTGACAAGATCAGACTAGCCTGGAGCTCTCCATGTCAGAACTTCATAAACAATACAGAGAAATAAATCAGTGCATGAAACATAATTATTCCATGATGCAACAAATAAACTGTAGGTCAGAAGAGATATAATTTCCTCTCAGAAATCCAGAAGTCAATGAGCCTTACTTCAAGATTGTGATTTAAAAAACACTCTCAACATTTTGTCAATAATGCAAAGGTGGGGAGAGAGACAATAGAAAGCACTTCAGTCCATGGCTGAAACATCTGGAGGTGGCTTTGAGATAGAAGTATGACTAAGTGGTGCATCGCCAATGAGGACTTGGGGTATCCCATGTCCCCGGGTGCACGCCATTTGATCATGTGGGGGGTGGGGTGCCAGGCTCCTTCAGTGCTGCTCAGGTGGGCGCTGCGACCGCAGGCTAGATCCTGCACTCCTTGGCCTCCCTGGTGACAGAGGGCTGGCTGCAGTGCCCGCCTGAACTGTCTGCTGTTGAGCTGTGGCTACAGGCTAGCTCTTGCCCAAGAGCTGACCTCCCTGTCAGCAGGAAGACCGGGGAGGCAGGAGCTGGCCTCAGGCACCCTCCTGAGCTGCGAACTGTTGAGCCCTGGCTGTAGGCTGGCTCCTGCCCAAGAGCCAGCCTCCCTGGCTGCAGGGAGGCTGGAGAGGCAGGAGCCAGTCTCAGGTGCATGCTTAGCTGTGAGTTTTGGCCACAGACTGGCTCTCGGGCAGGAGCTGGCCTGCAGCTGCGATGCCCACCTGAGCTGCCTGCCACCAGGCCCGGCTCTGCCAGCTAAGGCAAGTGGGGCACAGGTTAGGGGCGCGGGGAGCACAGGGGGCGCCCTGAGCACGTGTTGCCCCAGGTGCCATTTCCCCCCGGTACGCCTCTGGCATGACTTCCAGTGTCATATTCTACACCTGTTCAAAGCAATTTGCATTCCTCTTACATTTTCTATAGGAAAAAATTCAATTCCTGTCCAGGCAAATACATGATATCAGAAAAGCCTACCAATCAAGCTGCACTATTGTAAGATTGCTAAATTACAATCTGTTCTAAAACCAGTGTATTAACCATAATCTTGTTATATAAAAAGATAGCTGATTCCGCATGGACCAGCGGTGTGAAAACGGTGTGAAAACAGTATAAACCCTTTTACACCATTTTAAACCCTTTTACACCATTTTCACACTGCTGTTTTTGGCCCATGTGGAATCAGCCGATGACTCACTTCCAGTCAATCACCACACACACAGCTTGGGGCGGGGCTTACTCAGAACGGGTAAAAAACAACACAAATAAATCAGTGAAATATGGCAGTTACTTTCTCTCACGCTCATCCTTCTCCATCACTCCTGTATAATTGCAGTCACTGTACATCTGCAGCTGCCTGAGGAGGAGCAGGCAGTGCATCAGCCACTCCCCATGAGAGGGCCATGACTGCTGATGGCTGCAATTGTGCTGTTAACTGTTGTGTGGCAATATAAGCATCCGGAGAAAGTAGCAGGTGTCCAAGAAGAGGAGGAGAAGGATGAGGGAAATGGTGGCACCAGACCAACGGGAGAGGAAAGGCAGGAGGGGTTGCCCCCCCCCTTGGTGGCCGCTATTAACCAATGCAGGCATCCGGAAAGAGGATGAGGAGGAACCTGGTGATACTGGGCCAAGTGGGAGGAAAGACAGGAGCGATTGGCTCCCTTACCATTAACCCACCAACAGTTTTCTAGAGCCCATTGTATTTATTCATACAATGGGCTTTACTACTAGTTTAGGAATAATTGATTTGATGCTAGTGTACTGTTGGTATAAAATTGCTTGCCAGAAAGCTGGCCTCATCAGTGTGCTGCAGAGGGGGAAAAAGTCTTGTGGCTAGGGTTGTCAACTCTGGATCAGAAATTTCCTGCATACTTGGGGACAGAGCCTGGGCAGATGAGATTTGGGGAGTTCGTTAGAATGGAGCTCCTTGCAATAAAGGACACATTAGTTTTTGCAAAGATTAAATTGCTCTTTGTGTAACTTTCAGCCTAATCCTGCAGGGGGAGCCAAATGGGCTGTTGGAGCAGACACAGAGAGTACAAACTGGGAGGTGGATAGGCTCTGAGGACCTCTGTGGTGCCTAGCCTGGAAGACAGCCTGGCCTCAGAGCTGTGTGGATGTCTAGGCAGATCCCAGTGCAGCTAGGAGCATTCCAGGGGAGTTTCTAGAGGTGAAGCCAACTTGAAGCTGGGAAAGCCCCAGCATAGCCCTCTTTTGGGCTATGGAAGGCTTGCAGGCAACTGGGAAATTTTTGGCATTTGTTACCTTCCTGCACCACATGCAAGCCCTCTGGAGACACAGTAGTGACACAGCAGTGGCACCATCCCCAGCTACCTCACCCTTTAGGATGGGGCTGTTTGTTTCTCGGTAGTGCACATACACTGGATAAATTCCACTGTGGCATGTTCTTTGAGCATTCTGCTACCCCAATATTCCTTCATTCACAACTTATAAATATATATGGGAAAGAGTGGTCCAACATAAATTTAGCAGAAAATGATTTCCTTCCTTTAAATATTGGAATGAGTATAACTCATTTGATAGAATTCAAGATTAAGAATTAGAATAGATCTGAAATAGGCTTGCCAGTCCCCAAGCAAAAGTATTACATTTCCCTAAATGCGGAACCTGGAAGTAACATGACACCTTTTAGTAATTCCTAGCATCTATTGTGCCCCCTTCTGAGCCCCCGCCATGGTTTGTCATGTGGCAATGCCCATACTGGTTACATCTTTGGGTGCTGCCAGCCCCTCCCCAGCCGTAAGACTGGCCTTAAGACCGGGTGCCACAAATATGGGCTTAGTTGTTACTAGCAGGGCCCGGCCACGCGTTGCTGTGGCTTATTGTGGTGAAATGGGAAAGGAACAGTTGCAGCAAATCAATTGCAGAGGCCAGCAGTACGTGCTCATGCAAACACACAGCCTGATACTGTGCAATGTCATGGATGTGTGTGCCCGCATTCCTGGGGGGGGGGGAATGGAAAGGCCACCCTCCCACACATCTAGGCTGGCTGGTCATGATCCTTTACCTGGGAGTAAGTTTGGTTGGTGGCAATGGGTGTCGCTTCTGAGGAAACCGTCTGAGGGGCACGACGCAGCCATTCAAAGTATGTCACGGTTGCTGTACCGAGCTTACTCCTGAGTAATGCGTGCTTGGTTTTCTTAACTGTAACCACAGTATTCAGGGAATCTAGGGTGCCTGGCCCCTCCCTCCCGTCCCTTGCATGTCGCCCCTCACTCTCTTCCCTCCCTCACTTCTCTTCCCTTGCATGCCACCCCTCCCCCTCCTTCCTTTCCCTTTTCCTCCGCTAGGGTGGGTGGGTCATATCAAGATGCTGGGCCCCCTGCCTCCCCTCCCTTGCATGCCACCCCTCACTATCTCCCTTCTCGCACTTCTCTTCCCTTGCATGCCTCCCCCTCTGTCCCTTTCCTCTCCCTCCCTCTCTTCCCTTGCATGCCACCCCTCCCTCTCCCTCCCTTCCCTCTCCCTCGTGTGTATGTGTGTGTATGTGTTTCACTTCCACTCGAGTTAATGCCTATGTACTGTTTTCACTGCTCATATCTGGCCATCTGAGCATTCTAAGCAGCACAAACATTCTAAGGGTGACAGTTACATGCAGACAGCTGCATGTCCTTCACCATGGAGCGCCAAGAAAAAGGCATGTTACCTGGGCCAGGTGTGAAATTTCAGGTATGTGTACATCTAAAAACACTCTCGCCTGGCTGACTATAGTGGCTGGGAATTTTCAGAGAAATTGGCCCAGCAGTTACTGAGTTATACTATCATCAACAAAAACACTGTTAGCTTTTTATATATGTAGATTATTGCTGCATATTGAATTTTAAATGTTTTTAATGTTTTTAAAAGTAATTTATTGGTCCTTACTGTACTGTGAACCGCATAGAGCCCTTTGGGGATGAGGTGGTCTACGAAATCCAATATAATAAATAAATAAATCTGTACTTGTATGACATCACATGCTGGAAAAATCCAGAAGTTACATCAGTCCAGTCTAGTAATCACAAAAAACTGCATGGTTTTACCATAATTTAAGCAATTCCTAGAGAAGAGTCCTATTTCTTCTGGCTTCCACACATGTGATAGCGGAGCCAGAAGTGATTTTATTCCACTTCTGGTCTTGAGTTTAATAAAGATGGAACAATGTTTTATTTCCGTATAAGATAGGTAGGAACAACTCTGTATTAGGTAGAAAGTAGGAATTATAGTAGGAATTATCTTTTGTAAATGTGTTTGCATGGAACCTCCTTGGCTCAAGGCAGGAATCCACCCCAGCTCCACCTGGGCACATTCCTTTCAGTTGTAAAACCCAGAACAGATGCTGACAAAGGGACTTCAATCTGCCTAATCCCACCCGTAGGCAGATAAGGGTGCCATCATCGTTAAGTTTCGCTTCCTGACCCCAAGCACCCAAAGGACTCTTTTGTGCTTTTCCCCGCCAGTACCTACGTCATCGCCTCGCCCTACTCCAGCTGCGAAATTCAAGAAGAAGAAGACGAAGAAGAGTTTGGATTTATATCCCCCCTTTCTCTCCTGTAGGAGACTCAAAGGGGCTTACAATCTCCTTGCCCTTCCCCCCTCACAACAAACACCCTGTGAGGTAGGTGGGGCTGAGAGAGCTCAGAAGAGCTGTGACTAGCCCAAGGTCACCCAGCTGGCGTGTGTGGGAGTGCACAGGCTAATCTGAATTCCCCAGATAAGCCTCCACAACTCAAGTGGCAGAGCTGGGAATCAAACCCGGTTCCTCCAGATTAGATACATGAGCTCTTAACCTCCTACGCCACTGCTGCTCCAGAAAGGACTGCCCATTGGACTTTGATTGGTTGCCATGTATTGTAGCTGTATGATTGGTTGTCATGTATTTTGTGAATGAATGGTTGCAGGCTGTCTTGTATTCTCCAGACTCCCGGCGGGGGAAAGAGTATTTAGGATGTTGTAAAGCTGCTAGGCAGTGGCAGTTGCCGTGGTGCAGAGGTGCTGACACATACGTCAGCATCTCAACACAATCCTTTTTTTTTCACTATTCTCGCTGTGTTGGGTCCCATTTGTGTTCCCCTGCGCTGCCGAGAGCTGGTTGGTCTGGAGCTATTAAAAGTTACCAGGCAGCGTGGTAACACATGCTCCTGCTCCTCCATTCTCCCACTGATCGCCAGGCCAAGACTGGAAACCCTAATCTGAAGATAACCTTTTCTTAGGTTTTAATCAAGACAGTGGATTTCTCCACAGGAACACCACAGGAGTAGCACCCACGTTACAGTAACATCTTCAGCAAGTCCATTCAGAAGTCTATTCGGGTTTGTTCAATATTTGTACATTATAATACATTGAAAAAACAATCAGATTTGATGATAATTCTCAGAATTTTATGCTGGAATTTGCCCTTGAATTGTTGTTGAAGAATTAATTTCACATCAGCAAAAGAGCATTCTCTTACTAGCTTTTTCCCAACATTGCCAATGTTGTTTTCAGATTTGTTCCAATTTTCCTTTAAAGAGGTACTAACCTATTAGTTAAAAAGGCAAACTAAAAAAGTATTGTGCAAGTAGCAGAAGCATATGGTTGACATGTGATGGCATCACATAAAAGGATGAACAAATGAGTGAATCCCCTCCAGGAGGTGATTTTGAAGGAGAGAGAATGGGAGTGGGGGGGGGGGGAGGGGTTCTACAGTAGATATGGCAAGATAGCTGCATTAGGATTCAAGACCAGTAGCATTTTCAAGACTAATAAAATGTTGGGAGGTACAAACTTTTAAGAGTTAAACCTCCCTGTGTTAGTTATCCTGAAACTGTCATCAGAATTGTTTCAGGGCCTAGTATCTATGTTTTATATCTCTGTTCTAGATTCTCCAGATAGTAATTGGAGATCTCACGCTATTACAACTAATCTTCGGACAATACAAATCAGTTCACCTGGAGAAAATGACCACTTTGGAAGGTGGACTCTGTGGTATTACACCACATTGAAGTCCCTCCCCTACCAAAACCCTGCCCTCATTAGGCGCCTACACCCACCCTCCAATCTTCCAGGTATTTCCCAACTTGGAGCTGGCAACCCTAAACTGTTTGGTGATCTAATGAAGGTGACTCATAAGCAAACTGGCCAACTATCCAAGCCCTGTGAGACAGGAGTATCATTGTACTGTCGAAGACTTTCACAGCCGGAATCACTGGAGTGTTGTGTGGTTTCCGGGCTGTATGGCCGTGTTCTAGTAGCATTTTCTCCTGACGTTTCGCCTGCCTCTGTGGCTGACATCTTCAGAGGATCTCACACAACACTCCAGGAGTATCATTGCCCAGAATCAGTTATATGTTGCTGATGGTACTATAGTAGAGCAGTTTTAACATCAAGATGGCATCAACAAATTCTTCCTCAATCACAACACTCAGTTTCAGTCTGCACTTGGATTGTCATCAGAGTTTAGAATGTCTAATATAGTTCCTTCAGATGTAAATATCAAAACCCAAAACAAATGTAATTGTATTGTAGAGATTGGCCATAGACTATGCATTGTGCAGTTCTCTAGTTGCTGGAAGTGTGTGGAAGTGAAGTATGTGCGGTGGTTGGCAGACTGTTTAAAGTTATTGCACAGCCCTCCTATGGTTTGTAGCAAATAAAACTGCTCTGTGTATTTGTCCAAATTCAAGCTAGTGATGGAAAGAAAGTTATTAAGGTGGCCTGTGGGCCAAGGTGATGAAGATAACCCTCGCACTGTGATAACACTAGCCAACGGGTGAGATTTATATGCAAAAATAGGTATGCATTTTTTCCATCATGATGAGTGAAATGATATTGCATTCTGTAAGTGGGGTTTTACACTGGATTTTCTTTGCATCGTTTGTAAGATGACCTGAATTTTGCTACATTGTTGATTTTTTCTTTAAAATTCCTTATGAAATACTTGCACAGCACCATTGGAAACAGACTGAGATCTGAGAGCGAATATCATAAATTTAACTTAAATATGATCGACCTATAAAATCAAGATCTTGACAAGAACCCCGCCCCCCCCCCAAAACCCCACCCTCTCATAGTGCAAAGTTACACTGTTCTAAGCCCTTTGGCTTCAAAGAGAATGTGAAGCCAAAGACTGCAACTCCCGGAATTCCTTGCCTGCAGAGGGAGTTGCTTTCTCCACTGTGCAAAGCACTGTGGGGCCTGTAGGCGTAGTTGAATATTGCTGGAACCAAAGGCAGCTGGGAGTTGGGCTTTGCAGTCTTGTGGAAGAGAAACGTATGAGTTCCCCGCCCCTTCTCAGCCATTCTTCCCGGGTGGCGCCGCTGTGTGTCTGACTAAGGGGCGGGAAGATGGCGTTGGAGGCTCGGGGGATGGAGCAGGACTTGGAGGACGGAGAGATTTCAGGCTCGGACTGCGAAATGCTGGTCTCAGCCACGGCTAGGAGTCCACAGCAGGTGAGAAAACAAAAGAAGGCCCTCCTGCGCGTTTCTTTTCCCGCCCTGCGTTTGCTTAGACTAGGTTTGCGGCCTCAGCTCGGCAAACCGTCCCGCCTTCGGGGGGAGGGGGGCGGGATGGTGCTATTGGGAATTGCTTACCGGAGGATTGCTGGATCCAGACCCGTGAGAGTCTTTGTGCACGTTTGCCGTCCTGTACACCTAAGACTAACACACAGCGAACTCGGGCAGGCTTCCTTTTGAGCAAAAGTGTTGAGATCTGGCAGCACAAGAGGCAGAATGTTTGCTTGAATGCGGATTCTATCCTTACAGTCCCAAGTGAGCAAAGCTGCACCTGATGAAGATCTGCGTTCTCTGTAAAATACAGAAGTCTTCAGGCTTTACTCAAGCTTGGAAATGGTTAATCGGGACGTTTCTTCTCATTATATGGCTGCCACTAGTGCGGCATTCTGAGTTTCTATCATACTAAAGTATAGAACTTTTCAACAATCTGTTTTGTTGATAGACTAAAATACCAGCTTTTTTGCTTTAGAATCAGGTCTGATGACATTATAACGTATAAGGCTTCTCTGTGTGTGTGTGTGTGTGTGTGTGAGAGAGAGAGAGAGAGAGAGAGAGAGCGCGAGAGACTTGGGGAGTAAGACTGAATCATCTGAGAGTTGCTTGAAGGCTGCACAGTGTTCCCCGTGATAGAAGTGGGTCTTGAACACAGAGCATACTGAACTACATTTACTTTTCTATCCACTACATGCTGGCTTATGAAATGGTATGTGAAAGAATGGAAGGTTTTGTATGTATTAGTTAATGGCTTCCTGTGGAGAAATATTGAGAGTATACATGTGACCTGATCATGTACCCACATTTGATTTGGGTATTTAGGTTTGTGCTGATTTTGGCCATGCTGAAGAGTGCGAGAGAAAAAGAATGTAAGACCATGTGATATATTGGACCAAATTTGTTTAGATAAAATATGTTTGTGTAACCTTTCACATCACTGATTACTTGTCATCTGGGTCTTTAACATTCAAATAAACAGATTTTATATAATGCACTTTCTCAATGTACGGTCTTGTTAGCTAGGTCCTTTAAGTGCAGTATTTCAGTCTGTTTCCTGGATTACATCCATTTGTTCTTACAAAGTATAGGTCTAGAACTCCAGTTTTATGTTTTTTAAAAGAAAGCATCATGGGTAGCAATATGTTCCCATTTTTGTGTAAGGATAAATGCTGGTTCAAAGATTCTAAAATACAATCCATGCAGTGCAGTACAACATCACAAATGTTGAAGTGCACAGGGCCTGCAAACCTTCACTGTCAAAAAAAAGGAGGAGAAGGGTGAAAAAACCGGGGTGAGGGATGGTGGTCTTGAATACAGGGAGGAATATCAGCCCTGCAGACCCTCTCATTTCTCTCTTGGCATCTAATAACCCATCCTCCTGCTTATTATAGAATGTTTATAGAAATATATAAACAGTAAATGAATCCATATTTAATTTACATTACTGGGACTTTCTCATGTGGGAGCAGGAACTAATACAGTGGTGGCGAACCTATGGCATGGGTGCCAGAGGTGGCACTCAGAGCCCTCTCTATGGGCACGTGCAAACAGAGTGGCCCCCCCCCATCTAGGCTGGCCTGGGCCACTGGGCTCGATTATTAGCATTAAACTTAACACCTAGTTTTGGGGAAGCAGTGAAGGTAACCCTGTTAAGTGCTGTTCAACCCCTCTGATTTCCATGCGAAGAACTAAAGTGCAGTCCTTTACCTGGGAATAAGCTTGGTTGCTGGCAATGGGGCTTGCTTCTGAGTAAACTGTCCTAGCGTTGTGATTCACCTGTTGGAAGAGTTGTACGGTTGCTTCAAAGTAAAGCCACTGACTACCACCAAGCTTGCTCCTGAGTAATGCGTGCCTTGGAGCCAACCGTTTTTTCTAAACTAAAACCTCAGTATTCAGGTTAAATTGCCATGTTGGTACTTTGCGATAAATAAGTGGGTTTTGGGTTGCAATTTGGGCACATGGCCTCGAAAAGGTTTGCCATCACTGAACTAATAAGTCACAGACTGGAGGACGCTGAATTCTGTGGATAAATCATACAGTGAAAACTAGACACCAACTATCTGTGACATTGCTTGACACGTATATTTTGTAGATTTCCCAGGTGTTTTGTAGGTCAAATGGCATTCTGAAGTTATTATTTATAAACATTTTTAAATTGTTTGTCCATGGGGCAGTTTACAAGTTATCAATAAAAACAGTGCAATAAAATCCACTTTAAACATTTAAAGTAAAACTGTCCCACCTTCTGGATCTTCACAGAGAACAGTTCCCAAATTGTCCAATGCAGGTTGTTTCATACAGTGGAAGATGGTTACAGTGACCCATGCCTGCAAATAGAAGGCTCTGCCAGTTCTCACAAAGCTCAGTGGACCAAAGAGACCTGTTGGAATCTTCTGTTGAGCATACTAATTAGTTGTCCCAGTTCTGCTGAAGGTTGAGCCAACTATTGAGAATCAGACTGCAGTCTTACACAGTAAAGCCAATGCTTATTATATTAGTGAAACTATTTAATTGTTTAAAACATTGCTACACTGCCTTTCCACATGGTCCCCAAAGTGATAACATCATTTAAACATCATTTAAATGAAGTATTTATAAAATATTAGAACAATTTCAATAAAACAAACCTAAAAACACAACCAAGAAGGAGGGTCAATAATAGTTTGTGGGGAAACACCAAACAAAGCAAAAAAAGTGACAGACAACAATAGAGGGAGCCAAGCAAATCCCCTTGGGAGGAGGGGACAAAGTTTCAGGGCCCTGAAAGAAGACCTTTTCTCAAGTTTCACCTGTCTAGTCTGGGATGACAGAGGCACCCAAAACAGAACCTCTGAAGATTACTGAACAAGTAGGTCCATATGGGCATAGGCAATCCTTCATATATGCTGGCCTCAAACTATAGAAGGCTTTAAAGGCTCGAACCAGCCCCTTGAATTGGGCCCAGAAGCAAATTGGGATCCAGTGCAATGGACAAGACTGGAGTGATATGGTCCCTACTACAACCCATTCCAGTCAGTGTTCTGATTGTGCCATTCTGTATCAACCGTACTTTCCAGACAATCCTCAACTAAAAACCATTTTAATTATGAAGTCAGATCAGGGTGACCTTAATAGTCATGTGCACAGTTGCTCTTGGCAAGTAACAAGCGCCACCACAGACAAGGCAGAGAAACTATTGTCTGTTGAAAATATTGTGTTTGTGTGTGTGTTCTCTTTTCCTCTGATCTGAGAACACCAAGTACGTTCTTACCTGGTTTAAAATTAAATGATGTATTTGCTTGCTTAAATTATATTTTATCTTTCCTGTCAGACTGTGTGTATTTTGGTGCTAGGATATCATATAAGTGTAAAGTAGAATTCTGTGATGACAGAAAAGAGTTGCCCATTTTGTTTTCTTAACTTTCAATATGTTTTTAAAAAATATAAATATGATCAAGACCCCCACTAGTAATGGTACTTGCGAGTTGTGACTTTCCTAAAATGTATTTATAATGTTGTGTACTATCAAATATCCTTTAAACACAAAGTAGTTAAATATTTCATAATGTGACCAAGATAGCCTGAACGCTCTCTGCTGCTGGTAGCTGGAACCCAAAAAACAAACTGCATGGTATGTCTATAACTCTTACTGTAATATATGTAGAGAAATATATACTTACATTTTTAAGCTTCTAGAGGATGCATATCTATGCTTCTGAAGTCAGACAGGTAACAAGGAAACAAAACTGCATTTATGTATTGTGTTACTCAGTATGCCATATTTTCCCTATGTAACATCATACAATCATGTAGAAGTCCAAGCCGCAATTAATTTTCAGTGTTCTAGCATATTTGGAAACTTTTGAACATTTCTTATTGATGGTCTTCCTCTCTGTTAATCTCAAAGTAGCATTTTACCCTTCTGAGGTAAGCTAAATTGTGTCACTGTATCTTGCTGAAGGCCACAGGGAGCTTTGCAGCTGAGTGGATATTTCCTTGCCTGCATCAGAGCCTGCTAGTTTAGGCCCTGACCAAAATACTAAAAATACATTACTAGTTCTAATGTTCAAATTAGTGAACCAGATAAATTGGACCAGTCACACTCTCTCAACCTAACCTATCTTACAGGGTTGTTCTGAGGATAAAATGAATAAAACACTATGACATGTAGTATTGGTTAATGCTTCTGCTTTTGTGTAGTACAGCAATTAGTGCACAAGAAAATTATTCATTAAATAAAACCTATGTGTTCTCTTTAAATTTCAGAAACAGCATGACAGCAACAATCTGACCAGATCTGTCCCAAGCAGCATTCTATCCTCTGCCCCAAGTGTCCCTTATCGGACAATCAAAAGTGCAGACTCAAGTGATGAGAGTTTCTCAGATTCAGATGACGACAGCTGTCTGTGGAAACGAAAGCGTCAGAAGTGTTCTAATATTCCTTCCCTTAAACCAGATCCTTTTCAGCTTGTCCATAACCCCCAGAAGCCAATAGCCGTGGGGGGTAGAAAGATCAACAACATATGGGGAGCAGTGCTTCAGGAACAGAGTCAAGATGCTGTGGCCTCAGAACTTGGGATTCTAGGGATAGAGGGTAATATTGACAGAAGCAGGGCATCAGAGACCTACAATTACCTGTTGGCAAAAAAACTGATGAAACAACATGAATCAGGAGCATCTAAGACACTGGACAAAGAGTTGGATGAATATATGCAGGGTGACAAAAAGATTTTACCAGAGGAGGAAGGAAATGGACAAGGTCTCTTAAAACGGAAACGGCCTGTGAAAGACAGACTGGGAGAAAGTCAAGAAATGAATTATAAAGGGAGATATGAAATTACTGAAGATGACTCCGAGGAGAAAGTGGCAGATGAAATTGCCTACCGGTAAGATTGTCACATTAGCTATGTTTGTTGCTTAGATCTAGAATATATTTTCAGGGGTAAAGCTGGTGGGTATGGTTGCAAATGTTTGGTTCATTTTCAAAATTGATTTACTGTAATATGCAAGATACAATATAATGAATGTAGTCAATACAGTATAATTTATGTAGTTGGAACACCTCTTCAGCTGTTGGAATTAATGGGTGTTGGTTCAGTCAGGAGTCTGGACCAATTCAGCGCTAGTTGAAATGTTTTTGTATACATATGGGGAACTGTACTGGGTATACTTCAGGTTCCTACTTAACCCTGTATTCTTACATTGAATAAGTAAAATGCTAAAGGCACTTTCCCATGAGTAATCATTATTAAATAAAATGGGATTTAGTTCTGAAATGAACAGCATAACGTTGCTTCCTAAGTGACTGGGATACCTCGTGTGAATAAAGCTAAGCATATTAATTGGATACATTCCTGCATATGAAGAGAACCCCCCAACATAACTTTTCAGACTTCCATAGAAAGTATAAGTGTATGATTTTATGTCCTGCTGCTTTTTATGTTGTGTGGCTCCGTTTTTTATGGTACTATGGGAGCACTCAAGAAGAAAAATACTTTTGTTTTGGGACTATGTTTTCTTCTCTTGGGTCCATGTATTTTTCCTAAAACATGTTTACAGTTTATGTCTGTAATGTTACTAAGAAATCTGCTTCTTTTTGTTCACTGTAGAACAAGCTGAAGTTAAATGGTTAGGAGTCCAAACTAATGGTAGTTGATACAGAATTGTAGCTGATGGCAAACATTTCTGTACTTCAGTGTATCTTTAGTGGCCTTTTTTTCTTTAAATCATGTTGTGCTTCATTTATTCTGTATATTCTCTGCATTATGTACTTTGGGGGGAGATGTTTCAGCTGTGTGGTTGATGCAGCTGTTAAATGTATGCACATTTATGAGGAAAGAAGGATGAAACGCTTTGTTCTCTGAGCTGCTTGCAAGGCAAAGGTGCCCTTTAAACAATGCAATCTTTCTCCTTGCCTAACAGCAGTGGCTGCACAAAATGTAACTGCCCATATGCACCTCAGGACAAGTAAGCAGCTATGCATTGTCCCTTTTAGGCTTCAGAGCATGAGAACATCCATGAGATTTTCATTAACGGAGTTTCACAGCAAGAAGTTCTTTGTGGCCAAGAACCATCCTTAGGCTGACTTTCTTAAAAAATATTGATACTTTATAATACCCAATTAAAATGTAAGTAAATATAATAAATAACCATCCTAAATTTAAAAATGCTCCTTTAAACCATATTTGGTAATATTGGATGCAACTTTTTCTTGGTTACCTTGTGTAGCTTCAGGTTTGCTTTCAAGATTTCAGTACACTTTCTCCTAATCTATAAAAATTCTGTAATGAGAACTAGGAACCAATTTAACAGTCCATTTTATGCAGAGTTACACCAATCAGAGTCCACTGATTTAATGGGTTTTGTCTGCATAGCATTGCACTTCAAGACAAGACGGACTCAAACCTAGGAATGTTTACTAGGAAATGAATTTTGCTGTTTGTTCATTGGGCTTACTTCCAGGTAATTGTGCATTTACTTTGTAATTGATTAGTCACATTGCTGGTATCAATTAAGTATCAATATGCCATTTTTGGCAATGGTAGGTTCATTGATTGATAAAACCTAATCGTTAATCAGTAAACGTGATTATGAAGTACAAGGAATGTCCATCTTTTTTAGAATTATCTTTTCTTTTTAGGCTTTGTGAACCAAAGAAGGATTTGATACTACGGGTAGTAAAAATAATTGGAAAAAAGAAAGCTATTGAATTGTTGATGGAGACTGCTGAAGTGGAACAGAATGGAGGTCTTTTCGTAATGGTAAGGAAAAATCGAGGTTTGTTAGAACCAATTTAGTCCCTACTCATGGCCATTGACTGTCAGATGCTGTTTGTGCATTTGTTTTTCCCAACAGGTGCCAGATTGTGCTGCCGTGTTATTAGTGTCAAGGCTATTTGTCACAGGTTGGGGAGAAAAGAAGCTCCTTCTGACCCTAGCATTTGGAAATTAATAGTATGTGGTATGCTAGGATCTGGGAAGCGCTGGTTCAAATCCCAGCCCTGCCATAGAAGCTTGGACTTGTTACACACTCTGAATCTCACTTTCCTTGAAGGGGTGTTTGCAAGATTAAATTGGAGCAGAGGTGAACAATGTAAACTGGTTTGGGTCCCTATTGAGAAGAAAGGCAGAGTATAAATGGAGTAAATAATAAACTGTACATTAAAAAGAATATTGAAGTCCATGTTTTCTATTACAAGTAGCTGAGAATACAAAATCTTATTTATATGGTCTAGCATACTAGTGCTTCAGTGAATTGTAACAATGTTAAAGATTGTAATTGCTTTAAAATAAAGATAAATAAAAGCATAGATCTCCATGTACCATGTTTCCCAGAAAATAAGACAGGGTCTTATATTAATTTTTGCACCAAAAGATGCATTAGGGTTTATTTTGGGGGTAGGGCTTATTTTAGGGGAAAAACGGTACCTTCACAATTCATTAAGGCGGGCTCTCAGCAGCCCCGTTGCTTCCCCATCATGTGTGATACAAGCTGCATCCTCATTGGCAGGGAGCACCCTGCTGGATCACATCATCCTGGTCTGTAACTACCAGTAGGGCTGATATTTTAAGCCAGGGGTCTGCAACCTGCGGCTCTCCAGATGTTCATGGACTACAATTCCCCTCAGCCCCTGTCAGCATGGCCAATTGGGATTTGTAGTCCATGAACATCTGGAGAGCCGCAGGTTGCAGACCCCTGTTTTAAGCCTTCTCCAAAAATCCTGAAAAACTATGATAGGGCTAATTTTCGGGGTAGATCTTATTTTCAGGGAAACGCTACTATTTTTAAAAGCTTGCCATACATAGATTAATTATGTGATTACTTTACATTGTATCATCTGTTCCCATTTCTACAAAATGTCCACAGTACTTGAGTTAAATAATAAATCTTATTTCTGGCATAACATGGCCTCTGGTCATGAATTTCTGTTGGCATTAACTTAATTAGATGTAATTAGAATTTGGTAGCTGTACATGTGAACGTTTCTGAGGTCCTGTATAATTATCATTAATGTATTTCTTTAAGGCTGCTTATACTTTCATGGGATAAAGTTTCTTATAAGCTGGCTGCGATTTTGTATTTCCTGTAATGGGAATAGGGGATGGGAAGAGAATTTCTAAATGTCTAAAAACGAACATGCATTACATGGTGATATACCCTTTTTACCTATCTCTTAAGATTATCTGATAATGACAATGTGTCATGCTTCCTGTGCATTTCATTTTTCAAGGTAGTGGGTAGAATAGAAACTAATTTTCACAAAAGCAGTATTCAAGTCCAGTAGCACCTTAAAGACCAGCAAGATTTCTAGGTATAAGCTTTTTGAGAGGCAAACCGACCTTTGTTGTATACCCTGGAGCTTTGACCAACTTTTGCTAGTCTTTAAGGTGTTAATGGACTTGAATCTAACTCCTCTGCTGAAAACCAACCTGGTTACTCACCTAAGGCTAAACATCTTATAAAACAGAGTGGAAGTTATTTCAAGTGTGAAAAATCCAGCTGTTGTGGGATTTTCAAGCTGTGTGGGTATAGTCTGGTGGTTCTTGTCCTAACGTTTAGCCCACATCTATGGCTGGCATCTTCAGAGGCAAGTCTTGGTAAGATGTGTTTCTCTCCATGACACAGGGGAAAAAACGTTTTTCATTTCTAGTCTCAGAGCCAGCCTTTTGTGCCATACTAAATAGTTTGGTGTGTTTGTATCATCATGCAGCCCTGAAAATACATTGGATGACAGCAAGGAAAGCTAGAATTGTTTGGATTTTGGATTATTTTTTATTTATTAAATTTCTTATACCGCCCACTCCCCAAGGCTCTGGGCGGTTTACAACTTATAAAATTGAACAAGATAAAACCCAATACAAATATAAACCACTTAAAATTAATCAATTAACAAATGCAGTATAAAATTTTAGATGGCAATCCAGTTTGTGTCACGATGGTAGACATGGTGGTAGCAGCATCAGATTACGCAAATTCACCCATCATTTGGAATGTAGGGGGTTGCAATTCAATGGCTACCCCCCCCCCCCAGGTCCAGCAGAATAATTCCATTTTACAAGCCCTGTGGAATTGTTCAAGGTCCCATAGGGCACGGCAAGGAGTTCCACCAGGCAGGGGCCAGGGCACTGAAGACCCTGGCCCGGGTAGAGGCTAGCATATCATAAAGGGGCCTGGGACCACCAGTAAATTGGCCTCTGCAGAACACAGAGGCCGGGGGGGAACGTAGAGGGACAGACGGTCCCTAAGATATGAGGACTCCAGGCCGTGAAGTGCCTTAAAGATTGAAAAGACAGCTACAAGTGTGTTTTGTTTTCTTACGGAATTTAGTCCTAGGAAAACAACAGCAACTGAGTTTAGCCATCACAATCTAACGTAGGAAAGCTGGATAGAGGAGGCAATCAAATATAAATGTGCTCTAAATTGATATGACTGCACTAGACTGAAATAAACTGAATAAAAGTTTACATGTCGCCTTAAAACAAAATCTGTTGCGGCAGCACCACCGGCATTCTTTTTCTTCACCACCATATGAGCACATGGATTTCATATAGGGAACTGGGATCTTGGATGCCCACACAGTGTATCTTGAAATGCTTGGTTCTTCAAGGAAGATTCTGTCAGACCATCTGGTCAATTGTCAGCAAATACAGAGCTCTCAAACAGTGCATTCCTAAGCAGACTTATATCGAAATAAATAGGTTTGTTGTGAATCAGGGTGTAATTTTTTTAAAAATAGACAATCCTTCTCCTGTACTCGGGGTCCCTCTACCATCGAAGGGACCCACCTTTCTTTCCCCCCCCCTTTGGGAGGGTTTTAATAAGGGTTTTCTTGCTGGACCCTGTTATATCGACCGCTGTGTTTTAACTTAATGGGTTTTTAGCTGTATTTGTTGTAAAGTTATGTTGTGCACCGCCTAGAGCCCTCCAGGGATAGGGCGATATACAAAATCCAATAATAAATATAAATAAATAAATACCCCTGAGTTCTCAGCCCAAATGAATATTTTTGTGAACCCACACAATCTACTTAGTCTAGCCTTGCATTTGTAGCTTTCTTTCTTTTTTCCCCTGTTGTCCAGAATGGTACTAGAAGGAGGACACCAGGAGGAGTTTACTTAAATCTGCTGAAGAATACACCCAGCATAACCGGAGAACAAATCAAGGTAAAAAGTGTAATATATGCAAGTGCTATTTCTTCGTATTTTTTGATAACTGCAAAAGACATCTATTTAAGCGGATTTTAAATACTCCTGTTCCTAATGCTTTCTTGGGCCTCTTCATGAAGTAAGGTGATGAAAGAGATTTGAGGTGCCGAAATTAGAAAGCATGCTCCTTGAGTTGTCCCCCCCACGCACCCACTTTTCTAGTGGAAAAATTGCAAAGTTCAGAGAAATTGAAAAATATTTATTTGAACTGTCCTCTGCTCCCTATTAATTGTTAGGGGAAAGTAATTTAAAGGAATTTTGATTACTATAGACAACACAACTGTTGGATTTTATTGCCTGCTTCAGATTTGCCATCTTGTGTAGTATGTGAAAGAAATTGATATAATTCAGGGAACACACAAAATCAAGCAACAAACTAATACATGAAGAGTAGAGAAGCATTCCACCCATGTACCGTATATACTCGCATATAAGTCGAATTTTTCAGCACATTTTTGTGCTGAAAAAGCCCCCATCGATGTATACACGAGTGAGGTGTATTTTAAAATATATTTTAGGGTTTTGACTTTGTCAGCTGCCAAGGAGTGCAGTTTTTAGGCTAGCAGCACCAAAATTTCAGGGATTTTTCAAGAGATTCTCCTGATGATATCACCCAAGTTTGGTAAAGTTTGGTTTAGGGGGTCCAAAGTTATGGACCCCCAAAGGAGGTGCCCCATCCCCCATTGTTTCCAATGGGAGCTAATAGTAGATGAGGCTACATTTTGAGGGTTCATAACTTTGGACTCCTTGAACCAAACTTCACCAAACCTGCTTGGTATCATCAGGATAATCTCTTGCTTATATCAGCCAGGATTAGTGATGTTTGGTTTAGGGGATCCAAAGTTATGGATCCCCAAAGTGGGTGCTCCCATCCCCCATTGTTTCCAATGGAAGCTAATAGTAGATGGGGCTACACATTTGAGGGTCCAATAACAATCCTTGGGGATGGGGTGGTATAAAAATTTAACAAATAAATAAATAAACAAACAAACTTTGGACCCCCTGAACCAAACTTCACCAAACCTGGGTGGTATCATCAGGAGGGACTCCTAAAGATACTCAGAAATGTTGGTACTGCTAACATAAACATTCCTCTGCTGACCAAAAATCCAGTTTTGAAGGATTTTAACTTTTGTGTTTTAGCTTGGTTGCTGGTTGAGCTAAGGGTTTTGTACTTCTAAAGTTATTGTTGAGACCATATTGTTTTTGTTGACCCTCTTTTCCACTTACAGAGCTGGTTTACTGTTTTTCTTTGAAATAAATATTCAGAAACATTTAACCTACTGATGCCTCAATGTAATTTTATTGATATCTATTTTTATTTTTGATATTTACCAGTAGCTGCTGCATTTCCCACCCTCAACTTATACGCGAGTCAATAAGTTTTCCCAGGTTTTTTGTGGTAAAATTAGGTGCCTCGACTTATATGCGGGTCGACTTATACACGAGTATATACAGTAAACCTTGTACTTAGTGAAGACTAGGGACATAAAGTTTAGAAATTACTAATCTTTTAGAAACAAGCTGTGTTCAGAGAAGGAAACTTGAGATTGAAATATTTTTTTCTAAGCCTTTATTGGCATAAAATAAACATACATTGAGATTGAAATATTTGTAAGATCCATTATTGTTTAAATGTTTATACATGGATATTATGTGGCCAGCCATGCAATCCTATGCATAATTAGTTCAGACAGACCCCATTGAAGTCAGTGAGCTTAGGCTGGAATAATTCTGCATAGGACTAAACTCTATGTTTGTCAACAGAATGTGTAACTGTGAGTGATGACGCTTTATGAGGAGTTCATATTTCACACTTTCATTCCATATTCAGATTTGCTGATAATATTTAATAATATGCTAGAAGCACACTATTTTCCCAGAGAGCTGGAAGCAATTTTAAGGAAGTATATATATGCTAACCGCATAATTGCCTCTGGTAAAGTTATTGTAATCTTTTGTATTCTGTTTTGTCATGTTAAGGCTGTTTCTAAATCCATATGGTTAAAATAAAAGATTTTATTTGTATGCAGTTTTATTTTCCTATATTTTACAGCTTGTAAAAAGGAAAATATGCATAGAATACTTTGGTAAATAATGTATTGGCCTGCCATATAAAGTAGCTACACGTCTAGGGATGACACCTAAGGATCTGTCCTATCCTTTGGGGGTATTTATTTTCATTTATAGTCCATCTTTCTCACTCAGACTCAAGGCATATTAGAGGTATGATAGAACTGTGCAATCAATAAGCAATTATAAAATATAACATTTGAAACTAACAGCAAAAGTTCCTAATAAAACAAAATTATACTGTGTTAGAATTTGGAGATTTGTCCAATTGTGCTTCTCAATGCATGTTTAAAGGCTCTTCAGAACAAATTGTAGTTTGGCTTTTCCATTCAAACATTCTTCATATCCAAAGCTGATGTAAGTGTTTTTGCTTGCTTTTCTGTTTAAGTGGGCAGCAGTAACTCAGAAGTATAAATCCTTATAACTTCAGAGTACATGCCTGGCTTGATGTAAGAATTACAGCTCTCAATTATTACAGTCTCGCTGTTTCCATATCTTAGGCAGACAGACCTGTAGCAGTTAAAAGAGGACATCCCTTTGACTTTAGGAAGCTCAAGCATTAATTTTCAGACTTTGTGTAGCAGCATTTAAAAGGATTTTAATGTACAGCAGTCTTGAAAAGGGGGTTTGTTCTTTGTCAGAACATTGGCTTTTATCTTTAGTTCAAAGATGAAAAAGTGAATCAGTGATTCTTAAAAGGTGATTTTTTTTAAACCTGGATATTATTCCTTAATGCTTCATGAAGTATCAAAATTCTCTTTGAAGGAAATCTTCTATATTGAAAACCAAAAGGAGTATGAGAACAAAAAAGCAGCAAAAAAGAGGAGAATTCAAGTCCTGGGAAAGAAGATGAAGAAAGCTATTAAAGGGCTCAACCTTCAAGAGTATGATGATGCCTCTCGAGAGACGTTTGCTAGTGACACAAATGAGGCACTGGCTTCTCTGGATGATTTGCAGGAAGGACACAGTGAAATGAAGCTGGATCCAGAAGATGCAATTGAAATAGATCACACTCATGACTTAGACATCTTTTAATATACTGGATACTTGAAAGACTTAATCTTTATGAAATATATTAAATTGCTGGTTTTTATATTATGACTACTTCTTGGTTTCATTAATTGCAGTAGCACATATCATGTCAGCTTTAAGAGGAACTTCTGGATTTTTCAGTAATACTTCAGTTTGCTTCAGATTATGAATGTTTTTGGACCTCTATCTTTTGTTCCATGGTATGTGCCCTTGTTCAGCTGTATTGACTCACCTCAGGATACATTTTCGATAACAGCAGTACTCTTTCTTCAGCATAAAGCTGATTTATGTAAGCTGAATGAAAGTATTCCTGCAATTAACCAAAGCTAATACTCGGCAAGATGATACTACTCTCTGAAATGTACTATGACGTGAAAGCATGTTCCATGAACATGACGTCATTTGAGAGTTTGGGTACACAACTTTGAAACATCTATTTGGTTTAATATTCAGTCTGACTGCAAACCTCTGAAAACAACATCTAAGAACTAAGGCCGTTTCCGCACGGCCCATTAACAACGGCCTGGGGGTGGTAAAAACACCGCCGCCGTTCACACAGGCGCAGCAGCGGCGACCTGACTGCGCTTCCCTCCCCCCAGGGCGGCGTCAGGCCGCCCTAAACAACAACCCTTTAAAGGGTTGTTGTTGGGGAGGAAGCGTCTTCCCGGTGGCGCGGTCGCGAACGGCCGCCCGGGAAGGCGCTGTCTCCGTCCCGCCCCCCCTCGCGGTGTCACGTGGAAGTAAGCCTGCTGGGCCGCAGCCCCGCCCACACTGTCCTCCGACCCCTGGAGGTCGGAGGGCAGCATGGTGGGGCTGACGCCCAGCAGGCTAACAACACCGTGAGTGGGGCGACGGGAAGAGCGACTCCGTCGCGGAGCTGCCTGCCGTATGCGGCCTCCGGCAGCCTCGTTCATGCGAACAGGCTTGCGCCCCCACGCCGCCAGAACTCTTGGCGGCGTGGGGGCGCATCCTGGCCGTGCGGAAACGGCCTAAGTAAAGGAAAGAGTATCACATGGAACTGCCCTGTATTAGAAAGCCCCTTACATCCTAAACAGTTCTCTATAAAGAGTTAAAAATATTCACATTTGTTTTCTTTTTCAATCATAAGAATATCTGTTTTCTCTAGACTTGTGAACAGTGGGTTTTTAATATATATTGCAGATCTTTGCAGAACTCTGATCCCATCATGTGATACTGGACCAGTACTATCTGTAAAACACTTTTTCAAAAGTTTCAGTGAATAAGACAATCTGATTTCTCACACCATTTTAAGTCATTTGCTGTTCAAGCCTGAATTTTGTGCAAATGCTGCAGTTTTTTTGCAACTAACATGTGATGAAGCACTACTAAAAAGAGCAGGACGTAATTAGGTACAAAATTGTACTCCTGTAGACCTGATAAAATTTTGGATTAAACCTTATTCAACCTGCACAAGTGCCCCTTTCTGTTGTTGAGGTTATTCTCATGCAGAACTTGTTCCTCAAGCATTAGGTGCTTTTCCTTAGGCAACACCATTGTCTCATTGAGCTAAAAATTGCCTCCTCCTAGAGGAACATTCTCCACAGTTGAGGACCACCT
The DNA here is from genome assembly GCF_021028975.2 of Sphaerodactylus townsendi. NCBI lineage: Eukaryota > Metazoa > Chordata > Lepidosauria > Squamata > Sphaerodactylidae > Sphaerodactylus > Sphaerodactylus townsendi. The sequence continues at coordinate 61,972,886 of NC_059431.1, forward strand.
CTGCAATGGATAAAAGAGGGTACAAGTTGAAACAGTGGTTAAGACCCAAGGCATAGATTCTTAGTAGTTTATGATTTATCTTTTGACCTATTTAATATTTTGGATTGCTCCCTTGTATCTAGAGAAAAATTACATTCTTCAACTGGATAGCAGTGTAAATTGTATACAAGAACCACAGAAAGACATAGTACAGACTTGGGTGAGAAAAAGAGCTCCATCGGCTAATCCTTCTAGGCTGATCCTTTGGGCTTATTTTCCTTCCTAATTGGATAAGGGGCTGTTAAGACTTAGGCTGTGATCCACCAGTGGGTCTAACAGTCTGATGTGCTGGTCAATTATGCTACATAGTCTTAAATCCATGTACGTCACCTTAATTTTTTGTCCAAGCAATTTTTTGTCCAAGCAACAGCAAATTAGTTTAAGCTATTGTAAATTCACTGATGATCTTGAAATTTGTATCTACCAGTTGCTGCTATTTTTCTCTACTTTGAATAGAATACTATCAATGCAGTTTTATTCAGAGTTACTCTAGTGTTAAGCCTAATGATTTCAGTAGGCTTAATAATAGAGTAATTCTGCTTAGGACTGCACTGTGTTATATCTGTCTTAATATGCTATTTTATATAGAACCTTGTTCACATGCAGCCCTGAATTACTAGTGTTTTCTTACCAAAACATTGAACTAAAGACCTGTTCCAAATGTGGAAATAATGGCTTATCTTTCATTGTAATGAAAGAGAACTTTATTATATTGTAGTTAGATTACAGTTCTTTTAATGTGAGTTGAATGATTTAGAAGATAACTATAGCATATTGTTAAATTTGCTCATTCTGTTACAACAATCTTTGGAAGATAGTTGTCAATGAAAAACCAGGTATTCTGGCGCTCTAGTCCTTAAAATACTAAGACTGCACATCTCAGCCACAGTACTTATTTAAACATTATAGGTCTTACATCTGAGTACAGATGCATAGAAACAGGTGTTTAGCCTGCTATCTCTGGGATGTCAGTAGAATATTATAATAATAGTAAAATGTTCTGCTGTGGTGATCAGTATACCACATCTGAAACACACATGTACTGGCATTAAATTATTTTTTCCAAATTAAGTCCATTTTACTACCCCACCTAATCTTCCCACGGTTTGTTGTTGCCTTGAATTCTAAAATTCACATTAGCCAGTTGTGCTGAATAACACTGTAGATTGATCTTCCCATTTTTATAATAATTCAAGTAATGCTAAAAGAATGAAACTGAATAGTTTAAATAACTATCAACTGCTCTGCCTGAACCATAACAGTAGCATGCAGTATTGTGACATTGATGGCACTGAATATAATACCCTTTTTGAAAAGACCTCTTTGCAAAAGGAAGGTGCACATAGCTGGTTTAATTTTCAGTTGTAGAACACAAAAATAAAGACTGTTGGTTTTGAAAACTTGGCTTTCACTGAATTTCTCAAAAAAATTTCCAGAAATATTCTCTTATGGATTCTTTTAAAAAACTGGGAAGTAAAATGAAAAGAACACATAGCTTGGATTATTGTGATAATTCATTCTTACTGTATTATCAGTGGGTACATGCTTCTCTGTACAAGAAATCCTGCTGCTGCTGTTGCCCTGGCTGCATTTTCCTGTACAACACAAAAGGTCTCTGTTCTCTTCCCACAGGACCTGGGTAGCTCAGTTAATAGAGTATCAAACGTGCACAATGAATCACCATCAGAAATTTTATGTATTTATCAATGAATCACCATCAGAAATTTTATGTATTTATCAATGAATCACCATCAGAAATTTTATGTATTTATCCTGTCTTCTCTGGTTCGAGGCTGCTTACAATAATATTGTGACATTGATGGCACTGAATACAATACCCTAAACAAAAATCTTAAATATCTTTGGCAACTCCCCCCACCCCAAAAAAGCCCCCCTTCTTGCTACTTTACAGTCCCTTTAAAAGGGTATGCTGAGAATTTTTTAAAAAACTATCCTTTGTATCTGCAAGGGAACTGTGCTGCTTATGAATACTTGGAAGGCTTTACTGAAAAGAAGATGACAGTTGATACAGTAGGTAAGGCCAACGACCTTTAACAGTGGGGCTCATCAATATTGTCTCAAGATTTGCTCAAGTTCGGCTCTCCTTGTTCTTGTACATGTGCTTAGATCCTGAAGTGTCAGCCTCTAAGGCAGTGGTTCTTAACCTTCCTAATGCCTTTAGTACAGTTCCTCATGTTGTGGTGACCCCCAACCCTAACATTTATCCATTTTACAGATGGAGAACACTGATGCAGGGAGTCTTACGCGACCCTTGTGAAAGGGTCGTTCAACCCCCAAAGGGGTCCCGACCCACAGGTTGAGAACTGCTCTAAGGCATGAGATACTATATATCTTATTCAGTGTGTTGCATTAAGAGAGCTGTAGCTTTTACTTGAGAAGGGACAATAGAGTAGGGTTGGGATTCAAAGCCTCTTTGCAGGTAGGAAGTCCTGCAAGTTTAGCTTGATTTTTCTGTGAATGTAGCATGGACCAGAGTCTGTTTTTATTGTGGGTTGACTTGATGGATTATGAACTCATTGGAAGGAAATATTAACTTTAATCCTGGCTTTCCATAGAAACCTTTGGTTAAAAATATGTCTTGCATCAGACCCACATGGGAGATTAAGACAATCCTGATTGGCTATTTTATAGGACAATAAGAAACCAGTGAGGGTGGTTAAAATGCTGTTGCAGTTGAGGGATTTCTCAACTATGCTTTGTGGACTTCTCTGGATGCCCCATACCTGTATTTTATTTGATCAAGGTTTTTAACAATAATTTTTAATTGCATAACAATATATTCACAAAACAAGATAGTATTGTCGAAGGCTTTCACGGCCGGAATCACTGGGGTGCTGTGTGGTTTCCGGGCTGTATGGCCGTGTTCTAGCAGCATCCTCTCCTGACGTTTCACTTGCATTTGTGGCTGGCAGATCCTCTGATGCCAGCCACAGATGCAGGCGAAACGTCAGGAGAGAATGCTGCTAGAACACGGCCATATAGCCCGGAAATCACACAGCACCCCAAAACAAGATAGGTTTAGAATTTGTTGCGGCTAGAAAGGAGAAAAAATGCAGTATAGTTATTTATGTTGAAGATTATTTGAATCCTGTAGTAAAGTTGACACATCCTGAGGGACGTTATGTTATGATTGAAATTGAACTAAATGGGAGGAAAATGCTGGTTGGAATTTATGCACCTAATAGTGGTAAATCTGGAGGTTTTATAACCAAATAAGACTTTGTGCTTACCTGCTGGATTATTTTGAGAACATCTGGAGTTGTTACCAGGAAACAAAAAACAGAATAATATTTTAAGTATCATTTAAGATATTACTCACTTTGTGAGTTTAAGTACGCCTTGGTGTAACTTCTTTTGTCTGTACCTGTTGTACAGTTGCCTTGATTATTATGGTGGATTCACAAGGGCAATCTGCAACATCTGACATGTTTCCTTTACAATTGATAAGGATAGAATTTTCAAGAAGGTAGGCAAAAGGAATAACCCTTTGGCCCACCCAAGATCTAATTACAATATATACAGCAGATTTAGAACAGAAAGTGTCCAACGGCTAAGACCCTCCTAAAAGGGGAACGACAGGGTCCACCGTTGTTGTGGGATCACCCAGTTTAAAAGAAAAGAAGAGGGGGGGGGCGTGCTCAGTGGCCAGCCTCTCCAAAAGCCCGGTGGAACAGCTCAGTCTTGCAGGCCCTGCAGAACTCACCAAGGTCCCGCAGGGCCCAGATAGCTGGAGGGAGAGTGTTCTACCAGGCAGGGGCCGGGGCGGCAAAGGCCCTGGCCTGAGTGGAAGCCAGCCGCATCATTGAGGGGCCGGGCTGATTTATGCCCGCTCAGGGAGTTAAGAGCAGTGAACTGTAGTTAAGTGCGGTGGACTGTAATCTAGAGAATCGAGTTTGTTTTCCCTGCTCCTCCACAAGAAGCCTTTTGGGTGATTTTGGGCTAGTCACAATTCTTCAGAACTCTCTCAGCCCCACCTACCTCACAAAGTGTCTGTTGCGGGGAGAGGAAGGGAAGAAGTTTGTGGATCACTTTGAGACTCCTTACAGTTAAGAAAAGTAGGGTATATTTTCCAACTCTTTTCAACTCTTCGTCTAATAATTCTTTAGTCTTTTAGATCTGCAGCTGTCGCCATACTACATCCCCCTTGACTTTGCTATTTGCCATCCATTCCTTGGTCTGTAAATGAGTACCTAGCACATAGCTAGGGGGTAAAGAATACCCGGGGAAAGCAATGGCAAACTACCCCACAAAAATGGCTTGCCTATGAAATCACTGCTTGCAGTGGTACCCCAGGGTTGGACATGACTGAAGGGGAAACTTTACTTTTATGTTCTTTTGTTTTATATTTAAAATTACAATTTAAAAATTATTCACTGCCACTATAAACTTTTCTAGTCTCTTGCCATTTTTTATACTGTTTTGGGTTGCTGTTGTAACGTGTCATCAGCTTGACAGTTGCTACTGCATCATAATCCCTCCTTAGACACAGGTAGCAGGTTTCTCAATAACTCTCAGAAAGCAGTTCCTGCAGCATGAGTGAGTCAAAACCTATAGTCCCTGAGGGACCCAGGCCCAATGTGGTTTCTGTGGGGATTAACACTGACCTTAAAGGGTAAGTCGTACATTCCTTTCTACGAAAATATTGATTCCTTGAGCAGGAGTCATTCAGGAAATGAGGGTGCTGCTTTTTCTCTAAGAAGCGATTTAAAGTGTCTGTGTTATAATGGGGGTTGATACGGGTGTTCATTAGAAACTTAGATGAAGCAAAACACAGTTTTAAAAATTTTGTAAATGAACATGATTTAATGATGCTGAATAAGGTAATAGTTTAAATCTTTCAGTGAACCAATCCAGAAAGTAACTGTTTCATACGAGTATGTAAAATAGATAGTATGTAAAATACGAGTATGTAAAATAGATAGCAAAATATCTTTAAAGTCAGCTTGATGTGAATTATCCTGCACAACTGACCAGTTCCTTTAGTAAAGTTAAAGTTGATTTAGGTTTTTTATTGGAAGATGTAAAAAGGAATTACCTGGAGAGATTTGTTGAGGGTGTTGTCAGGCAGTGGGGTTTATAGTTTGCATGACTTTTGTAAATTAAAAAAGGGGAAATGGCAGGTGAAAAAGTGATAGCCTCAAATGCCTAAAGTTGATTAGAGATTTCAGTTCTTCTACTGAAAGGGGGATCTGGTGGGGGATCTGAATGCTGCATAGGATCCTCAGTTGGACATACCTAAGAACCTGATATTTTAGCAGTGAAAATTTCAAAGAATTTTAGAAAATGGCTTTGAAAGAATATTTTAGGTTTCAGAAGTACAAAGATTATAGTATTTATTCACATTAATCCTTCACATATTAACTATATCTGCATCTAAATCTATCCTAGACCAATTTTCTATATGTAACTTTTATTACCTGGAGCAGCACTGGCGTAGTGGTTAAGAGCAGGTGTCCTCTAATCTGGAGGAACCGGGTTTGATTCCCCGCTCTGCTGCTTGAGCTGTGGAGTCTTATCTGGGGAATTCAAATGAGCCTGTGCACTCCAACACATGCCAGCTGGGTGACCTTGGGCTAGTCACAGTTCTTCGAAGCTCTCTCAGCCCCACCTACCTCACAGGATGTTTGTTGTGAGGGGGGGAAGGGAAAGGAGATTGTAAGCCCCGTTGAGTCTCTTAGCAGGGGAGAAAGGGGGGATATAAATCCAACTCTTCTTCTTCTTCTTCTTCTTCTTCTTCTTCTTCTTCTTCTTCTTCTTTATACATAGAAACTTTCTCTCAATATAGACCTATAACAAATTTGGATACTGCAAGATTCAGTAGAATATAAAGGTCATAGAAACTCAGATCCAGAACCTTTTCCTTCTTTGTTAATTAAACTGATTACTATATGGACAGGTATATTATGTTGCTGAGGAGAAGAGAATGTAGAAACAGCAAAAAATATTCGCTCTATTCGATGTTTGGCAATGATAAATAAAAAGCTCAGTCGGTAGGTGGAGGGGGAGCAACTGGACACTAAGGCAGCTTAACCCCCCCCCCCACACACACACACACACACAGTTCCTTGTGGCCAGAGAGATCAGTGCTCCCAGCATGGGTAATGGATTTATGAAGCCCAACATCTGAGGTGTCAATATCCCTATCAGAAAAAGATAATGAGGGCCTTTCAGAAGAAACAATTGTTGAAGCAGAGACTCACTTGCATCTTCAATCCAGATGTCTACCAATTTCTGCTAGCCAGAGTTCAGAAATGGATGTATACCAGAACTTATTTCAGGGAACTCTGTGTCACATGATGGTGAAGCCGCTCTGAAGGCTAAGCAGCTTGAAGCGAATAGAACACAGCTGAGAGCGCATTATCGTGCCTACTCTGTGGAAGTGAGCTCATTTTTCTGCCACCCCTGGGTCAGCACAGTGTCATTCAGCAGAACTCTCTGGGCTGTGAAGGGACTTTTATCTTAAGCAGCAGATAATGTTTACCCTGAAAACATACCAACCGTCTGTGATTCCTTTGCAACACATATTGCAGATAAAATTGCTTGCATTCACCGCAACTTAGACACTGCAGTTGAATTGATTCAGTCTTGGAATGTTATTGAAGTGCACTTTGCTCTTAGTGACATATATGACTTTTAGTTGGTAAGGCCTAATGAAGTGAACAAAGTCTGCAGCCTACCTCATCCATTCTTGACCCTTGCTCCTAACAGCTAATAGTATCGTGTCAGGCTGGCTGGTTGACAGGATCCAGGAGGTAATAGATGCCTCTCTGTGGTTGTGAGACCCTTCCTGAGGAAGGCATTCCTGAACACAAATGGCCTAAATGATTATCTCCAGTAGCTAAATTTCTGTTCTTGGACAAGACGCTTGAATGGATGATGTATTTACATTTCAGGCAGTCTTGGAGCTGATAGATTATCTAGATCTATTTCAATCTGGATTCAGGATTTGGGAAGGAAATGGACTTGGTCATCTTCACTGGGAGAGTGACAGGAGAGAGCTTCCCTATTTATTCTGCTGGACCTCTCAGTGGCTTTCAATATAATTGATCATAGTATCCTCCTGGAGAGTGTGGGGGTGGGTGGGTAGGAGCACCATGCTTCAGCTATTCCACCCTTATTGACCAACCAATTCCAGAAGGTAGAGCTGGGGGACTATTGCTCAGCCCTGTAGTATTTATGCTATGGGGTCCTGCAGTGCTCTATTTTATCTCCCATGCTATTTAATGTCCAGATTACATCACTGGGAGAAGCCATTGGGGATTTGGAGTGAAGTACCACCAATATGTGGATGACACCTCATTCTCTCCATTAAAACTATGCCAGTAAGTTCTGTGGAAGTTCTGAACATGTGCCTGGAGAATGTAATGGGATGGATAAGGGTGATTAAACTGTGGCTGAATCAACACAAAACTGTGGTATTGTTGGTCAATGGAGAAAATGCTCAAGGATTATGGAGCCAGCCTGGCAATCCTGTGGACTGCACTTTCCCTGAAGCAGGAGATTTGCAGCTTGAGAGATGGTACTGCAACCCGCAGCTCCAGAGCCGCATGCACTGGCGTAATGCCCATTGGGCAAGGTGGGCAGCTGCCCAGGGCATCACCTTGTGGGGGGGGCATCAAAATGCTGGGTTCGTTTTTGGGTATTTTAGTGGTTTTCCATTTTTGGCCTGCAGGGGGCGCGGTTTCTAGGCTAGAGGCACCAAAATTTCAGCGTATCATCAGGAGACTGTCCTTATGCTACCCCCCTAAGTTTGGTGAGGTTTGGTTCAGGGAGTCCAAAGTTATGGACTCCCAAAGGGGGTGCCCCTATCCCCCATTGTTTCCAATGGGAGCTAATAGGAGATGGCGGCTACAGTTTTGAGGGTCCATACTTTTGGCCCCCCTGAACCAAACTGCACCAAACTTGGGGGGTATCATTAGGGAAGTCTCCTGATGAGACCCTGAAAGTTTTGAGACTGTGCCTTCAGAAATGTGCCCCCCCCCCCAGCCTGCAACCCCCATTGACAGCAATGCAGAAAACACAACGCAGAACAAAGATTCTTGGGCAAATTTCTAGGATGTTCCTGCAGGGGGTGCATTTTTGGATGTATTAGCACCAGAATTTCAGGGTATCATCTGGAGATGATGGCACCCTAAGTTTAGTGCAGTTTGTTCAGGGGGGCCAAAGTTATGGACCCTCAAAACTGTAGCCCCCATCTCCTATTAGCTCCCATTGGAAACAATGGGGGATGGGGCACCCCCTTTGGGAGTCCATAGCTTTGGACTCCTTGAACCAAACCTTACCGAACTTGGGGAGTAGCATAAGGACAGTCTCCTGATGATATGCTGAAATTTTGGTGCTGATATGTCTAAAAATGCGCCCCCTGCAGGCACCAATGTCCTGGTGCAAAAAAAAATTTGGTCGTGGTGGAGTGGCCGCCCATGGGGGGGGGGGCATCCAACTCAGGTTTTGCCCAGGGCTACAGTTTGCCCAGGGCTGCCTCGTTACGCCTCTGTCCGCATGCGGTTCTTTCAGTCTTATATTGTGGCTCCGCATGGCATGGAGGCTGGAGGGCAGTGTGGCCGTGTCCCTCCAGTCCTCCAGAGCAACGCTGGAAGGAAAGGTGAGTGGAGGGGCTGAACTGGAGGCGGCTCCGTGTGTGAGTGCGCTGCTTTTCGTGTCTTCTCCACTCACCTCTCCTTCCAGCGCTGCTCTGGAAGGCTAGAGGGACACGCCCACACTTCCCTCAGACCCCTGGAGGTCGGAGGGTAGCATGGGCATGCCCCTCCAGAGCAGAGCCATCCCCCCTCTGCCCCATGGAGCAGGCAGCTGCCTGCTCTGTCAGGCAGAGGGGGTTTTCCTGCCTGGTGCAGCTGTCTCCCGAAGTGCAAGAGGCAGCGGCACTGGGCAGGACACAGATGCCATCCCCCTTCTGCCCCAGCCACCTGCTCCATCAAGCAGAGGGGGTTCCCCTGCCTGGCGCCTCTGCCTCCCAGGGCTTGAAGGAAAGGTGAGTGGAGGGGCCGAACTGGAGGCGGCTCCATGTGGAGCCACCTCTCCAGCTCGGTAAATCTTCGGGACCATGGAAAATGGGTCCAAATGGCTCTTTGGGTGGTAAAGGTTGGCGACCCCTGTACTAGATCCTTGCTTATAGTTGAAGGCTCAAGTATCCTCTGTAGCAATTAGTGCATTTTATCAGTTCTGGTTGGTTTGCTCAAAAAGTGTTATTTGGCAGTAGTGATCCATGCTCTGATTACATACAACATAAATTACTGTAATGTACTCTACCTGGGGTCATGATTATCTCTAAACTAAACTTTGCCTCCCATCCTTTATTGGGGAAAACTTTTAGTGATAAATTAAACTCTTTTTATTAGAAATTAGACAATTTTTAATGGAGAATATGCCCAGGGTCAAAAGGATGGACAAACAAACCCAATGAATCACTCCATTTGCTCCCATTGGGTCCTGCCTAGATTCAAGGCAGATGTTTACATTAATGAATAGATATTTGCAGACAAATGTTTGTATATCACTTAGTGCATTTTTCCTCTCTACTTACAAAGTTTAATAGAATTACACTCATAGTCATGTTTTCCCCCCAAAAAACTATGCCCTGTTTTTGTCCTAGATTTGTTCACTGCCACTTGCCAAGATTTTCATACAGACATGGGATGATTCCAAACCTCTATGTGATGCCCTGGAAACAAGATATGAAGTATCGAAAGATAAAGTTAAAGGTACAGGAACCAAGGATACAATTACAATTTTATGTAGTTTAATTGGGAGGGGGTGTGGAGTACATACAAATCCCACTGCAAATGACTGAGTTTAAGAGGGCTCTATTTTTTGAAAAGCATTCCCCCAAAAGAAAATCATCAATTAAACATTGAGCTCAGTGTTTTCCCTTTAACCAAACCTTCCTTTCTCCTCCATTAGTTCTCCATTAATTATATATAAATTCATATTTCTTCATTATAATTATTTTGCAGTTCACTATTTTTAAAATATATATTTATACAGAACAAATAAATACATCATGTGTCATTGATCTTACTATTCTTATTTACCAGCTAGTTTAAACTTCATCTAAACATGTTGCATCATATCCTTTCACTGAACCCAGCTTCTCAAGATCACAACTATTCTGATAGGTAGTAAGCTGCAGTAAAATATAGATGTCTTTCCCCCCCTAGCAAGACTGTTAACAATAGGACATTTTGGAGGGCATTGATTCATAGAGTCACCATGAGTTAGAAGCAACCAGCCTTGGAAGAAACCAGTCTTGGTTTTCCTGTGCTACCAAACTTTTGCATACACAAATCCCACTGCCATAATAATGTTGGCTTTGAATAAGTACAGTATAGTTTAATAGGAACAATTCCAATTTACAGTCCAAGTTAAATTAAATACTGTATGATAGTCCTAAAGTTACCATTTTACAGAAGTGCTTCATTTTACTAGACCAACTAACAAGCTTGGCTACCCAATACATATCAACAGGGCAGTGAAACCATTTTAAAAACAATAGGTGCTTGGGGGGAGTCTGAAAAATGCAGGGAAATATTAGTTTGTAAATTAAATAGAAAAGAAACCTTCTGCCTTCCCAAAAAGAAATTCCTCAGTGACAACTGAGCATGTTAATTGCTCTGGAAATTCAACAGCCTTTTGTTTGGGGACGAGATTCTCAAGTGTCTATCCCCCCTTAACAATTCCCCAAAGGTTCCCAAGTTATAGCTTATTTTAGCATTTATTTATTTATTTATTTATTTATTTATTTATTTATTTATTTATTTATTTATTATTCTACTTTTATACCGCCCTCCCCCGAAGGGCTCAGGGCGGTTTACAACAGTGATAAAACAATAAATATATTAAACAATTTAAAAGCAGCATCCAATTTCTGTATTAATTAAAATAAATTAAAATAAAGATGGCGCCCCGGCCATTAAACTCCTACAAAGGGAAAAAAGGGTTGTAGCTGTTTCCGGCACCCCTATCAGCGGCTGGACTCTCCAAAAGCCTGGCGGAATAACTCAGTCTTACAGGCCCTGCGGAATTCATTAAGGTCCCGCAGGGCCCGGACAGTTGGTGGGAGAGCATTCCACCAGGCAGGGGCCAGGGCCGTAAATGCCCTGGCCCTAGTGGAGGCCAGCCGCATCATAGAGGGGGCGGGGATCACAAGCAGATTGGCCTCTGCCGAACGCAGAGACAGACGTGGGACATATGGGACCAGACGGTCTCTTAGGTACGAAGGTCCCAGACTGCGTAGGGCCTTAAAGGTTAACACCAACACCTTGAAGACAATCCGGAACTCAACTGGGAGCCAGTGCAAGCGATGCAACACGGGCATGATGTGATCTCTAAAGGCACCTCCCATGAGCAGACGTGCCGCTGCATGCTGGACCAGTTTCAATTTCCGGATCAGCCGCAAGGGAAGGCCCGCGTAGAGCGAGTTGCAATAGTCCAGCCATATTGTCAGTTTCCCTTCTCATCTTCCCTCTTTCCACATTTTTACAAACTGTTAATGATTACTAATAGTGGTATTATTATTAGTAGCAAACATGGAGAAAACAAACATTGTGTTTGAATTCCCTTGCTTAGCATGCTGACCTTGTGGGGCTATATTCTGGAGCTTCTGAAGACACTCTGTTCTTAGACAAAAGGGAGAGGCACTGCCATGGTGAGGATCGAAATCAACTCCTACTGAAAGTTCCACAGCAAATGGCAATCGCAGATATTCCCATCTATTCTCATCTCTCCAGATACCATAAATCCATGGTGGCTTATGGATTCAGGCTCAGACTCTGAGTTGCATTATTTCCAATTGGAAAAACATCCACTTAGCTGTAAATTAAAAACTCTGCTGCAAGAAAACAAGTGTGCTATCAACAATTTTTGGAATTCAGTTAAATGTTAATCAAATCTGAAAGAGGTTCTATTTAACTAATAATTTGTGATTTGATTTGTCTGGGAATCATCCTGAAGGTTTGGGCTAAGTCTTCTTTTCTTAGCATCTAAGTCTTGGAATCTAATTTAGCTTTTGCCTCTGACTGACAGCTAACTACATGTTACAGAGACATTGGGCTGGGCCTGAATCTGCCATGAAGATTTTCAAGTCCACCACTTGAAACTCAATTTAATTTATGTTTTTTTTAAAAAAAATAACTCTATTCTTACCTGCTACATAGTACAAAATCAAGAAATGGGGATGCTTTTTGTTGTGGTACTGCATGTTCTTCTTTTTTCTGGTGGAGAAGATGCCAGGGTGGAAAGGAACCCTGAGCTGCACTGAGAACAAAAGAGAACACCATTAGGCTGAAAATGCAAGTAAAATCAGTTGCAAGCCTAAATCTATGGTGCTCTATGGTACATCAAATTCCTTTATCTTAAAAGGCAGTCAACCAGGAGGAAAAACTTCCTTGGGACTGGCAACTTGGCAAGTGATGCTGTGGAATATTGGACCTGCCTATGCTATAAGTAATGATAAAATATGTTCATGTTAAATTTTAAAATATCTGACACTGATTTAATTTGAAGATCATGTAAATTAACACTAGAGTTGGGGGATTAAGCAGAGTCGGGGGATTTATCAGTAAACACACTGTAGGAAATGCAGCTTTAAAAACAAGTCAAGATTCTGATGCTTCCATGGAAACATGTGAGCAAAGGTTTTAAGGTACTCCAAAAGTACAAATTACATGTACTAAATGTTGCATATCTGGTGAATTCAGTTTTTAAAAATCTGAGTATTTTTGTTCTATAGGCCGCCTCTATACAACCTATATCTTACAAATTTGTTCCTCTACACCCAATGAATGCCCACCTAATAACTACTAATATACTCCCTAATGTAGAAAGATTGAAGAACACTGTCAGTGTGGTTTACTACCTGGATCAGGTAACAAGATTTGCTAGTGATGACCTCCATATTTCTTAATGTAAGAAATATATAGATGGGTATGTAACTATATTGATTCTTAGCAGTTTTTATATAATCAACCAGGGTATCCATTTAGTGCAGGGGTCCCCAACATGGCAACCACCAAGTATTTTTAGAAAGTAGATAGAGCCTTTTGCCCAGTAGGGCTTCCAGTTATCCATTGCTGATCTGATTGGTTGTGCAGATTAGAACACACAGACAAAAACCATTACTTTAGCACAGTGGTGGTGAACCTATGGCACAGGTGCCAGAGGTGGCATTCAAAGCCCTTTCTGTTGGCACACGTGCACAGAGTTCATCATGTGGGGGGGGCGGAAAATCACCCCCCCACACACACACACACACATATCTAGGCTAGCCTGGGCATGATCTGTGCAACGCTTCGAATGGGAGTAAGCTCAGTTGCTGGCAATGGGGTTTGCTTCTGAGTAAACCCTCCTAGGGTCGTGATTCATCCATTCGAAGCGTTGCACAGTTGCTTTACCAAGCTTACTCCCTCGGAGCCAACCGTTTTTTCTAAACTAAAACCTCAGTATTCAGGTTAAATTGCCGTGTTGGCACTTTGAGATAAATAAGTGGGTTTTGGGTTGCAATTTGCGCACTTGGTCTCGAAAAGGTTTGCCATCACTGCTTTAGCAGCAGCTGCCATAACAGCACAAGGATCTTCATTGTGTGACTGAAGATAAGCTGTTGTGTGAGGAAGAGGGAAGGTGATTGAAGGCTTTGTTACTGCCCTAATCACCCCTCACATATTATTGCGACATATTTTCTTTCAAAATCATGTTGGCAAAAACCAGTTGTCACACACCTCTCTGTGTAGGTAGCAGAATGTCCACTTGGCAGCAAGCCAAAGGCAAAAGGTTTGCTTTACAAAATCTAATCAAGGGGATGAGTTACTCCAGCATAACCTGGAGGTCTCATTTTGTTTGTGGGCATGATCTTGATTACCACACCTTGCTAAGATACTGTGAGACAAAAGAATATGGAAAGCCACCTTGGTATCAGATGCTGCATTTCACTATCTCTTCTAGAAAACATGTCAGCAACAGATGGTTGCTCCTTTGCATTTCCTCCACCTATTGTTATGACTCTCCTAAACCACTCACCCTGTCCTAATCAATTGTCTCAGCCAAATCTGAATAACCTGGGCAGTGTCTCTACAGAGTTAATCTGCATGAAGCCTTACACCGTTTTCCCATTTAGCCTAACAAAGCAATTGGCCCTATTGTCCCGGACTTAATAGATGAGCTGATTAATTAGATCAGCACCCCAAACCCAGCACAGACGTGGAGAAACGAAACTTTGTGCAATTGGTCCCTTTTCTCGCCAAGAGAACGATCTACCTTATAAAAGCCTGGTTCACCTGCAACACCTTGCTCATTGCTAACTTGAACCTCCCTTGATCCTGTTGGTGTGAGACACGATATATCGTCTTCTGCTGGGTTTCTGTGCTGGCGTGGAATCCCTGCCTTCTACTACTTCGTGTGCTCCTTAAGATCGTTAGGTAACGTATCACCCTGCTGCTTCCCAACTCCCTCTCTATCATCCCACCTACTTTTCCAACCTTTCAATATATTAGGAACTTGTATGTATGTGCTCTTATGCTTTGCTGTATGTATGCTTTTGCAACCAAATTTATATAAATATTTTAAAATTCAATTTGGACTCTTGCAATACTCTGCGGAATGCTCCTTGCCATCCATTCCCCGTATACATAGTCTAAAAAACCCCCTCCTAGCCACCTCTCGCATTGCCAAGTCGAGTATTTTCCCCATTGCTACTTTAAGATACTTGTGTGCTGTTACACCCTTAGCAGCTGGTGGAGATTCCTTAGTAATAAGTTCACAACCCCTGTTAAGCTAGGTAACAGCTTCTTTGAGAATTCTTATGGTAGAGAAAAGTAAGGCATAAGAACCAACCTTTCTTCTATTTTAAATTACTTACTTAAATCAATAAATGTGATCTTTTGAGAGGAGATTCTGTCCGAAATGTTGAAGAGTTGATACAGCACATGTGTAGAATCAGTTAGAACCGAAGTTCCATTGCCAATAAAAACTTCAGATGCGAGAGGTATAAATAAATACAGGGTTTATATAACTGCAGCAAAATAACTAAATCTCTAGCAATTCAAAAGGTCAGAAGCAATAAGCAAAAAAAGTTCCTATCTTTTATAATAGTTTACAGAAGGGCAAAAATACATCATTGATTGCATCATTTTGACTCTTCCCAGTTCATACAAAACATGTAAAATCCAGATTACAGAATGCATGATTAAAAAAGGTTGGACTTTAAGCAGAGGTGTAGAATTTAGTATTCTAATGACAACTTTAGGTAACCTGGCTCAGTCTTATCCCATGTATCTCATGCTGTCATCTGATATGCCAAGTCAGTAAACCACAAATTCATATTATGTACCATTCTTCTGTCTTTATCAATGGCTCTAAGAGAAAGGTGGGGAGGAGAGACAACGGCATATCCAAAGGTTCCCAAAACATCCTCAAGAAGTTATGTTTAATGCACTCACTTCCCCTCCCTCCCCTATCGCCCATTGAGCACATTTGCCATGATAGATGCAGTCATATACTTTAGTTATTGGTCTATTTGTGTTGTGAAAGTATGTAGGATTCCATGGTGCTTACTGGAACATTTATAATTCTTCTGAGATTTATGTATGTATGTATGTATGTATGTATGTATGTATGTATGTATGTATGTATGTATGTATGTATGTATGTATGTATGTATGTATGTATGTGTTTTTAGGGTTTTAGTTAAAATTGTGATTTGTTCATTTTTGTCAGCTGCCTTAGTGACTTAAATATAGCTTTTTTGCCATCAAGTCACAGCTGAGGTATAGAAACCATAGAGTTTTAAAGGCAAGAGATGTTCAGAAATGGTTTGTCATTGCCTGCCTCCACATAACACCACTGGTATTCCTTGAAGGTCTCCCATCCAAATGCTTCCCATGGTTGAGGCTGAGAATGTGTGACTAGCCCAAGTTCACCAAGCAACTTCCTATGGCAGAGTAGGAATTCAACCTGGGTTTCCCAGATCCTAGTCTAACATGTTAACCACTATACCACACTGGCTTTCTAAAAGGTAACATGGTTGGATATAGTGGAAATAAAATAATTTCAACAGGTCTTATAAAGAGAAACTTGATTCCTACAGTCATGAGGATACATTCCTGGGAATAAGCATACTTGAATTACATTATTTCTGAGTAGACCTGGTTAAGATTATATCTGACAGTGTTAACTTTTCTAAGGAATTCACTGTTGAGGGTGAATTCAGTAAGGCAAGAGATATAGATACATGAGATGTTGCAATAGGCTGAGGCAGCAGAACTGAAATGCAAAATGTTAATCCCTCACAGAGCTTGAGAGTGTGACAGGCTGGGACTTGGTGGACTTTTAGGAGGAGTCAGAATTTCAGACAAGATGTGAAGGGGTTCAGTACTCTCTTCCAGAGACAAGAGACATGTTTAGTGTCTGTGACAGACCCAATGGTTTTGGACATTGGGAGTATTGGGAAAGAGAGACGGTGCTGTAGCCAGGAAGGGACTTTGCTCCTACGGAAAGAAGAATTCCTGGCCCAAGTTCTTAGAGCAGAGCTAGTTTGTCTTCTGGAAAGAATGTGTAGAACTGATGGAACCGACTTAGAAAAAGTTTGTGTCAGTGGATCATTTCTTGTCAGAAGAGGAAATCACACTGCGTGAGGGAGAAGATTTCCCATCCCTAATTCTTTAGAAGAATTTCTTTCAAACACTGTGAGGTAATCCTAAAGTTTGAGGAGTCTGAACAGAAAGCAAGTTGAGGGGAATGTTCCTTTCCATATAGTTTATAGGTTTTTCCTTTATGCTCCCATAATTTTTTGTGTTTCCAATTTCCTTTTACCAGTAGATTTTGTTTTCTCTTTTTAGATATATATTTAATGTTTTGATACATATTATCCTTTCAGTGGTATTTTACTTACTTTATACTGGCCTATGGCCATAATAAAGATTGATGATAAGCATCAAAGTTACCATATGAACCTCTGGCTGTTAGTTTGGATATAAATCTGTGAAACATCTTCAAAGTCTATCATATTTAAAAGCATAAAAAGTTCTGTGACAAACTGAAATCTTTTCAAAAAGTCAGCTACCTTCTGTGCTGAACTTTGAAAACATCTTAATATAAAAATAAAAACTGCTTCTTTCCTTGTTACATAGGCTGTTTCCGCACAGCCATGGAAACGAACCTCCACTGGCATAAATTATGCCGGTGGAGGCTCAGGGACTGTTCGCACCACAGTGTGCGAGCAGCCCCAACTTTCTCCCCAGCTTCGGTCCCCTCCATTCACCTCTTCTTCTAGTGTCACTCTGGAGGGCTGGAGGGACACGCCCACATTACTCTCTGACCTCCAAGGATCAGAGGGCAGCATGGGCATGTCCCTACAGCCCTTCAGAGTGACACTGGAAGAAGAGGAGTGGGGAGGGGAGGGGAAAGCGGCATCTTCCCAGCGGTGCGGTTCGCACCGCGCCAACTGGAAGACGGCACTTTTCAAAAACCTCGCTCGATGAGTGAAGCTTAAAGCAGCAGTTTCATGCCACTCTGGGGAGTTCAGGACTTTGCAGCAGCGCCTCTTGTGTGAATGCTTCCCCAAGGACGGCGGTTTTGCTGCTCTGGGTTGCTCTATTCCGCCCGTGAAGCGATAATAGTCCCAATTTTTTAAAAAGGTGACTATGAGGATCCTGCTAATTACCGCCCCATCAGTCTGCTGTCTGGGCAAATTATACACCCGGTTCCTTCACCTCAAACTAAGTAACTGGATACAAGAGCAGGAGATGATAAGGCACGAACAAATAGGTTTTTCCAAAGGAAAATCTACTTATGACCATGCAGTAATCCTGGCTCACCTTGCTGAAAAACAGTTTAAACAACATTCAGGCAAGCTGTATGTCGCTTTTTTAGATTTCAAAAAAGCCTTTGTTTCACTTTCTGTGCAGCTGTACACCTCTATACCTGATTCCATGGAGAAATTTAACAGTATGAATGGGCTAGAAAACTGTTAGATAACCATGTACAGGTATCCCTTCCATTATAAACCATGATGGAGCAGAGAAAATATAAAAGACTCTAATTTTAAGACATGTATAAATAAACCTTTATATAATTCCAATAGATTTTTTTAACAGATGGACCTGAAAAAATTATATGCCTGTTATGAGCATCAAAACACAGGAATATTCCAATTGCCCCAAAATTTCCCAAAAGAAAAGAAATAGAGCTGTACAACCACTAGTGAAGCTGCACATCACTTTACAAATGATCATGAAAAATCAAGGTCGCAATTCTATCATGCTCATAGAGGCTACAACCCAGCCGGAGTTGTAATTTGTTTCAAAGAAGTAGAGGGGAGGGAAGGGTAGAGTAGAGGTGGCATTTCTTTTCCTTCCACTGTGTGTCACTCTAACACTCAAACATTTCTTAGCACTACAGATGTTTCTTTTTAAAAAGTACTTTATCTAGCAAACCAATCTAATATAATTATTTAATTTGTAAGTCTACACAGATTCACAGTTCATATAACTCATAGCATCATTCTGAGTAGACTTATTCCTGCTACATTTAACATGGAAGTTTAACATGGGCATTCTCATCCAAACAGTCATTTTAAATCCAGTATATCTTTCAAAACAGTAGTGCTCATAGTGATTCCTGGTCCCTGGGAAAAGTCTACAATCGGATCCCAGAATCACTGCCACTCTGTCACCAGCCAGTCAAACAAAGAGAACTGGGTGGGCGGGCATCACTGCTGCCACTGGACGTTAGCTGCCCAAGCCCCAGCCAGGGCAGGTGCCAACAGTGGAGGGAGCCTGATCTTCCTTCCTCTACTCCTTGGGGAACTGTGGCCATGGATGCTCAGGGCCCCTTCCAACATGTCCCTGTTGCCCACTGTTTCCAACCATTACAGTTCTGAAAGTCATGGTGATTAGAGTGTGATCTAGATTCAAATATCAACTCTGCCATGGAGCATACTGGGTTTTTGGGTCATCTACTGTCTTGGTTTAACTTACCTCAAGGTTATTATGAGGATAAAGAGAGGGGCAATGTATGCAATTCTGAGTTCCCTGGAGGAAGAATAAAATATAGGTAAATGCTGGTTGAATCATATGCATAGGAAATGTGCAAGCTAATCATAAGCGTCATGGGTTCAGTTCAGATCAGTTTTTCTGCTAAAAGAAGGAGGCAATTACCCCTTCTCACTTTATACTCCTAGTTTGCTCCTACTGCTGCTCCTCAGATTCCCTGTTCCTTAGAGGCAGCATTTTGGGTAAACCAGGGGGCTGCAGCCAGGAAGAAGGAAGGAAAATTCCATTCTGCTAACTGAAGTCTTTCCACTCAAAGAAAAATTAGTCCTATTTGGGAAAACAACATGCTCATAAAACAAACAAACAAATGTGAATTTTTTTATTGTATATGCCGGTTCAAATCAAAACTCAGGCATTTGTTAGGGAAGCACAGCAGGCCTTCTCCCCGGCAACACGTATGGCATAAACTGACAGGGTATTAAGGAACTTAAGTGTAAAATTATCTCCTAGTAAAAATATTCAACCTTTCTTCTAGAAAACTGGAATGTGAGGTTTGTAAAGCTAATTTTTGAAAAAGAATTTGAAAAATAAAAACAATTAGCCTATAGAGATGTTGATGCAACAGCTCTTCATAACATTATTGCATTTCAGGGATCCAGCAATTGCTGATTCAAACCAAACAAAAAAGTCCTTTGGTAGTGAGGAAAATGGAAGCTCTGTGTGTTAAGTGCCATCCATTTGTTTCTGGCTCATGAATCAATGTCCTCCAAAATGTCCTATTGTTAACAGCCTTGCTCAGGCTTTGCAAATTGCAGGCTGTGGCAGGGATGTACTGCCCACGGGGACATGTGGTGTCACATATCCCTGGGAGAAGGCTATTCAGTTCCGTGGGGGGGGCAGAAAATCACCCACACCCCTCCTCCTCCCCCCCACTCTGCACCCCAGGAGACCTGCTTAGCATGGGGTGCTAACACTAACAGAGGCTGGGGACAGCCCTGCCTGGGACTCACCCACCCATCCCGGCCTTGCGGCAACCTACTCAACACTGGAGCCAGGGCCAGGAAGACAGCCGACAAACAGGGGAGGCAGGGGTCACAGGAGGCCTGCATCTGCATCTGGTAGCACATCAACAAACAACCTGGCTGTGGGGGCCTTGGCAGTGGGCAGCATTTGGGCTAGCGGCTTGGACACAAGCCACAGGAGCCCCTCAGCCTCGAGCTGTGCAGTGAGACCAAGGCAAGGCTTCCCACCTGAACTGGAAGCTAGAGAGGAGGGTGAAAGTGGGCCGGTACGAATGCAGGCTGGACCCATGAACTTAGAAGGGGGTGGGGCACAATTTGGTGGGGGAGGGCAGCCACCCATGGGAGTGCGGGGGGAGGGCGCCCATGGGTGGTGGTGAAAAACTCAGTTCTTGCCCCAGGCTCCATTTTCTGTTGATACTCCAGTGTGCTGTGGCTTCCTTTATGGAGTCAATTCAACTCATGTTGAATCTTCCTCTTTTTCTGCTGCCTTCAACATTTCCTAGCATTAGTGTCTTTTCTAGTGATTCTTCTAATAATGTGACCAAAGTATGATAGCCTTAATTCAGTCATTCTGTGGCCGGTTCAAGCTTGATTTGATCTGGAACCCACTTATTTGTCTTTTTGGCAGTGAGGAAAAGAGTTATACAGGATCTTCAAAAATGCACACCTTATGTCCACATGGTGTATAAAGGGGATTATGATTTTTCAAAGAAGATTGCATCATACTGGGACTTGGGAATGATCCCATCAAAGGAGAAAGTCCTGTAAACATACAATTAGAGGACAACATTGCATAGATGCTTGAAAAAGTGATGCAGTTTGCATGTCAAACTGCAACAAAATCTCTATGTGAAAACATCCTACCTATCAAGAATGACATAAGGGGCTTCCATGAGAACAGCTGGAAAAGAGCAGATTTTGAAAAATGTTTTTGGAAACACTCTTTGCCCTTATCTGGAGAATGAGGTTAGATTCCACAGTTTCTTTTAGACCACTCAAAGTGAAATTAGAGGTATCTTCAGTTAGCCAGTGCAGTGTAGTGCAGTGCAGTGCAGTAAGCCAGTGCAGATGGTTCCAGTTTGCAGCTCCCGCTTTGTGCTCTAACATTCCCATGAACTTCCCAAGGTCTGGAAGTCAAACTGCAGTAGAGTTATTCAGAAAGAAAATCACGCTATCAAGAAAACTGGAATTAATACCCAACTGCATGTTTATTAGTGTGCTTATTAAGTTCAAGAGGAGAGTTCGTTGACAGCCCTAACATGTTTGAACAAAGGAAATTCCTCCCTGTAGATAAGATTATATGGAGATTGACAGATATTGTTCTTGGAGGGATTGAGGTTCTGTGGGAGTGGTGAGTTCAAGTTAGCCATTGTTATGAGTGTGTTTGTCTAGTGATGATTAATCACCAAAGAATGCTAACAAAATGTGGCCTCCAACTTGAAAGAATTATTGTACGTATTTTGTTTGCATTCATCCTGTGGATCAGTTGCACAGTCTCTTGTCGGTTTTCCAAGCAGCAGAAAATAAATCCCATATGAGTGCATTTCTGCAGAGTGATGCTAAATTCCTATTCTGACATGCTAACCTGATATAACAAATATATTTCTTTTTCCACACTTAGGTAATTTCACCTTGTTGCTTAGACTATTTGGGCTGGTTCATGCAACTGCTCTTGCCTATGGTTTCTTTTTGCTGGTATTATGTTTGGTGAATGAGAAAGTACAGCACTTCAGCTATAAGCTTTATCTGTCTGGGAGGCAATAAATATCAGCTACTGTATCCTGCCTGTGCACGCACAGGAAATGTTTTAATCTAAAACAGATATTGTATAACCTTCCTTATTAGTTGTTTTCTTTAGCTTTTGAAGTACATTGCAAAATATCCTTGAAAATAAAAATTAGCTTTTTATTGTAAAAATGGAGACCAGGATGGATTGCAAATTTAATTTCTTTTTGTTGGGATAATAATGCTTTCCATGGCTCATGCATATTGGTTTCTGGTTGACTTTTTGTTTCTTCAGAGGTTTCCTACTAGAATACATCCTTTGTACATGTAAAAAACTGGTTATTTATAAAATTACCTGGTGTGAATGGTGCATGAAGTAAGAAGGAAAACCAATAAAAACTATTTTTATGCATTGCTATGCAATAGTGATTCTTACGTGGGATATTTCTTTCCTCAGCAAGAATATTTATACAGCTGCACCAGTTATTATCAAGCAGAAAGGAAAACAATGCTACTGTAGAATGAAATCACAAGATTTATTTATATATTTTGCAAAATGATAGACATGTGAGCAGAAACGTATGGTGGGAAAATGAGGGCAGGGTTCAGGGGGGTGCCCCCCCATCAGCACACCAGGCCTTGCTCCTGTAGTCAACCTGACCTGGGTGGTGCGGAGGGAGAGAGAATTATTTCTCCTGGAATACTGCCCTGTCAGACATGGCAGAACAGTGCCCTGATTAAGAAACAATTAATTTGCCTCTCCCAGAAGGTATATGTGAATCTTCACATGCTACTCTTGAAAGACAAAATGAGGAACTGCCAATGTTGCGCGAATGTATTCTGTATTCTGTGGGGAGTTCATTCATTCTGGAGACAGCATGATGCATGATATTGCATCTAATCTCATCAGACATACTGAGGACAATGACATTCTAGAGAGATGCTGAACATTGCAAGTACCTACATATTAGTTCATTAATTCATATATCTCAAAAATGTGAGCATTTAATCATAAAGAGAAACCTGCTGTATTAGCTGTCCACCTCAGAATAAGTTAAACCAATATTGGCATTTTAGCATTTTCCATTGAGAGATTGGCCAATTACGCACAAGGTGTTTGCTGCATGGTGGAGGCAAACCAGGGGCATACCACCCATGGAGACAGGGGGTCAAATGACCCTGGGTGTATCGGCAAGGGGGCACAACCACCAAGGGGCACCCCACCCCCCTCCTCCCCCATGCTGACCCTGGTGTCATTTGATCCTCCTGTCCCCATAGGCAGTACACAGTGCCCAACTAAGCCGCCTCCTCCCTCCCCAGGCCCTCGGGGGTGGGGCGTGGAGGTGGCTCGGATGGGCACCACGGTGGTAGACCACTTCCTGGGCTGCCTGCTGCAGTGCCCTGCCCCCCGCCACCTACCTGCAGGCTGGATTCTGCAGGAGGCAGCCTGCAGGGAGGCGGGGTGGTGGTGTTGGCTTGGATGGGCGCTGCAGCAGCATGCTGGCCCAGGAGCTGGCCTGCCACTGCAGTGCTTGTCCAAGCCACCTGGCCCCCGAGTCCCGCCCTTGAGCATGGAGTGGGTGGGAGTGGGGGCGGGGCGCCTGGAGCAGGGGTTGTCCCCAAGCGCCATTTCCTCCCAATATAACTCTGAGACAAACATCTGCCATGGCACGATTTCTTGTATGGATTTATTTCTTCTAGTCCTGCTTTCACTTTCCACTCTCTCAGTTGCAAGCAACTCCACTTATAGCATGATTTTAATGTTGCTTCACTACCAGAGCAGGACAGATTTGCTAGTCAGCACAGCTTTGCCTTAGACCTCTTCCCTTTGCCCACAGCCAGTCCTCCTAGTCTTACCACCACACACCCTGAAGCTGCTTTGCACTCTTCCCCCTCGCTCTCCTTCCTGTTGCTGACTACTTCCTGTTTCTTGTCCTGCTGTATCATTTCTATTGTCCATGGCTTCGATGCTCCTGCATATCTTTAGAACATTACATTAAAAACATTAGATTAAATTAAAAACATTAGATTAAAAACATTAAATAACAATATTGATACGTTGATGCTGACACTAAAAATGTGAAAATAATATTTTATTATTATAAATAATATTATTATAAAATAATTATGGTAAGTGAGAGCTTCCCCACCTCCGCTCACCCTTAAGTTCACTGGGCTGCCGAGAGCCTGGTGAGAGCTTCCCTGTCAGGGTGAGCAGAGGTGGGGAAGCTCTCACTGAGCCTGGCAGGAGCTGCCCCCACCCTGCCCACCTTTGGACTCCCTGGGCCACAGAGGGCCCAACGAGAGCCACCCCCACCCACTTGCCACCTTCCCCTACCCTAGCCACCCCTTCCCATCTCCCCCACCCCTAGTTATCCCCTGCCACCTTCTCCAATCTCTACCCACTCTTTCCCACCTTTCGCCACCCCAAGTCACCCCTTCACATTTCCCCCACCCCTAGCCATCCCTTCCCATCTCCCCCATCCCTAGTCATCCCTTGCCACCTTCTCCAATCCCTACCCACCCCTTCTCATTTCCCCCACCCTTAGCCATCTCTTCCAATCTCCCCCACCCCTTGACACCCTATCCAACCCCTAGCCACCCCTTCCCGCCCTCCCCCACTTCTAGCAATCCCTTGCCACCTTCTCCTATCCCTACCCACCCTCCTCTACCCTTTTCCACCCTAAGCGGTGATTTGATGGTGACTTTGGGGTGACTTAGTGCAAAAATCACAAGGATCCATGTTTTTCAAGCAGGTTTTTGCACCACAGCAGCACCACGGAGCATGGGATGCGTGATTGTTGTGCTCAGACATGTGGCCAGGGCTCTTCAGCTGTGATGTGCTGGTGATTTTGGGGTGACAGTGAAAAAATCATGAGGATCCATGTTTTCCAAGCATGTTTTTGTTCCACTGCGGCACCATGGAGCATGGGATGTGTGCTCATTGTGTTTAGACATGTTGCCAGGTGCATGAGCTGTGATGTGCTGGTGATTTTGGGGTGACCAAGTACAAAAATCAGGAGGATCCATGAGGATCCATGTGTTTTAACTACATTTTTATGCCACTGCGGCATCATGGAGCATGGAATGCAGGATTATTATAGGGGTATGAGCTGTGATATGCAGGTGATTTTAGGGTGACCAAGTGGAAAAATCATGAGGATCCACAAGGATCCACATTTTTAAGCAGGTTTTTGTGCCACTGCGGCACCACAAAGCATTGGATGTGTGATTGTTGTGTTCGGACATGTGGCTAATGGCTGGGGTTGTGATGTTCTAGTGATTTTGGGATGACTTAGTGCAAAAATCATGAGGATCTGTGTTTTTCAAGCAGGTTTTTGTGCCACTGCCCAGATTTGTGAGTTGGGGCATGTCCTTAATGTGATGGTGACTTTGAGATGACCTAGTGCAAAAAAACTTTGTTTGGTCGTGGTGGGGGAGGGCAAATGCCCATACAAGCCCCCCCCCCCCAAAAAAAAACCTCAGATTTTTCCCTGGGCTCCATTTTTCCTAGCTACATCTCTGATGAGAAGACTATGTTTATAAAAGTATACATTTCCTAGTGTTGACATGGTGGAGAGGAAGAATTTCCATTTCATTTTGAATGGTTTGTCTTTCTTACACAGTAGGAAAAAGAGTGATGATTCAATTTTTTTCAGAAAAAAATACATTAAAGAAATGCATATTTTATGACTAGTTAATCAAAACTGATGATATATTAAATGCAAAACCAAGTAGTTCCAAAATGGTTCACTAAAGAGGTGCCATAATTTTTTTAAATTATCAACCTTTTTTTGAAGCAAGAACTAAAAATTGAAAATTAGGATATCATCATTTGATATGCAAATAAACTCTATGCCAAAAAAGGTTGAATTTAAATTAAATTTTCTTTTAAATTTCCTCAGAAAAGCATTTGCCTGTGTTAGATTAAAAATTAGTATTAGTTAGGCTTGATGATGTCAGACTCATGTTTCATATGGGTCACTAACAATGACAAAAGAGGTAGGGAGGCAATGTTACATGGAATGAGTGGGGCTCTCTGCTCCCTTCTAATGTATATGCTTCTCCACAAAAGTAACTGTCCCCCTCAGCCTTTTTCCCCAACCATGCTCCAAATTCTAAGAGAAAAACTGAAGGGGACAGAGGATTTCAGGAGGAAAAACTCTGGATTGGGCTTCAGTGCCCCACATCTTATTTGGCTATCTATTTTGAATTCCCTCCTTAACTGCACTTGGACTGTTCAGCATAATTTCCATTCTAACATACAAATTGTGCTACTGTCATTTCTAGTTGGGGCCATTGTTTTGGAGCTGATAAAATCTTTATTTTTAATCCCCAGGAGTGGCCCCATCTGTGGACATTTAAATCGGCAATTGAAGGCACACTTATCCTACACAGATGTTTCTTCAAACTTAGGATACTTCATAAGTTTTCAGAAAATCTGAACGTGAAAAACAAAAACAAAAAGTGAGTTTTAAATTGCCACCTTCAAAAGTGATATCTGTGCATGCATAGAGAATGCACTTACCTTTTACTGCTGCCACCATCTCCCATTTGCCCAGTTGGATACAGAATACCTGCCTTCAACCTAGCCAGCCAAAGAGTATGCATCTGCTGTGTTGTTGCAGTGGCAGAGCCTGGAAGCTAAGAACAGAGGAATGGCCTCATTCAGCCTCAGAAGAGGTCTCACCATCTCTGCAGCTTTCCAGCTCAAGGACTCCAGATGTGCCTGAAGCTCAGCAACAACTAGAGTCACCAGAGCAAAGGCGAAAACAGCATTGATGCAAAATACAAGGAAGAGGATGGAATGTCTGGCTGCAAGCCCAGCATAGATCAGTCTTGGACAGCAGCAATGAGATTGGGCAAGGCTGATGCATGCCATCTGGCTTTGAATTCTGGAACAGCCTAATTAGCAACAGCTGGCTCTTCTATCCTAGTGAGATAAGATCCTATTTAAGCAGGCAATTAGACTTGGCTGTTGTGGGAACAAACTTGTTGCAACCACCCTGTGTATCAGCCATGTATCTCTGCTAGATTTCAGACACCTAGTATCCTGACTTCTTGGACTGACTCTGACTTTGACTGCTCTTTCTCAGAGGCATTGGGGGGGAGGGAATGGCTCCTGGAGACAACGCCTTCTACAGGCAGCCCCCTGTGCTTGGGGGCATGGCTTGGGGGTGTGGCCCCACCCCAGAGCCACCCCCCCGCAAGCCAGCTTTCAAAAGCTGGCTTTCAAAAGCCAGCCTGCACTGAGATGGGGGAGGGCTCGGGGCACGGACATGCCCCCAAGCCATGCCCTCGGGAGTGGAAGGAGGCAGGGCCATGCCCCTGAGCCTCACCCCTCGCCTCCATGCAGGAGAGCAGGCTTTTGATAGCTTTCAAAAGCTGGCTTTCCTGCATGGATGTGAGGGGATTGGGGGGGGGATCACACCCCTGAACCATGCACTGAGTGCTGGGGGGTGGGGCCATGCCCCCGAGCCACACCCCCAGCCTCCATGCAGGAAAGCCAGCTTTTGAAAGCTGGCCTGTGAGGAGGTGGGGGTGGGGCCTGGTGGCAGTGGGTGGTCCAGGTGGGAATCGTGGCTGCCAAGCCCTGCCCCTGCCTCTCTGCAAGCCATCTCCTGGGGGCTGGGCTTGGGGGCGTGCAACTGGGGCACATGCCATTTGGTCAAGTGTGGTGTGATCCCCATAACTGAAAGGCGTGCGCCTGGGGGGCATAAGGGTGGCCCTAGTGACTCAGAGGATACATGCTCAGACTCTATGGCAGAGATCAGGAGGCCAGGATCCATGCTGCTGTGAGCAGCAGTGAAGAGGCTAGGCAGCTGAGCAAGTGGCCAGGCAAGCATTTGGCCGAGCTGATGAGTTGATGATGTTGGCAGGGGGTTGATAAGCTACAACTGCCACTGTGGAAGAGGCCAAGAGAGCACCCAAAAAGGCCAGGGGAGCAGCCAGCAGAACTGCTGAGGTGGCAAAGGTGACCGGGGGGGGTGGGGGGTGGAGCAGGTGAACTGCCACCATGGAAGTGAAAGTTATAATGAGGCAGAAAGAGTAGAAAGAGTGATAGAGGGGCTGAGCAGAAAAACAGTGTGATGAAGCCAGAAAGAGAAAGTGATGGAGTGAATGGGAAGAACGAGTGATCGGGTAGGAAACAGAAAGAGAAAGTAAGATTGAGGGGTGAGGGCAGAAAGAAAAAGTTACAGTAGACAGAAAATAAGAGGGAATGGGGAAGAGTGAAAGAGGCAGGCACTAAGAGATGTGGTAGAATGGAGGAATCCATGTTGGGGATAATTGGATGTCCATTCCTGCATGTATCTTGTGGGTCCCATTTGTCTTACATTCTAAAAACAAGTCAGTCAGATCTTTGGATACTTAAATTCAATGACTAGATCTTCCAATGGGCAAAACAAATCTGAAAAAGTCAGTGAGTTTGCAGAAAAATCTGAAATCTAAAGAAAAAAAGACTGGGGAGTAAAAATATCTTAAAATGATAAAGGAGCATTTTAGCTTTTAGTAACAGATTCCCTCAGTGGTTGTTGCTAGGCAACCACAGAATTCCAAGTTTCAGAATCACAGAATTCCAAGCTTCGGTTTCAGTCAGTAAAAGGCCTCTTTTGGTCTTTGACAGAAGACTCACTGAGACCAGGCCTGACTAGGATTGCCAGCTCCAGAGAAATTCTTGAAAAATTTGTGGTGAAGTCTGAGGGGGGCAGGGTTTGGGGAGGCAAGAGGCCTCAGCAGGGTATAATACCATAGATTCCGCTCTCCAAAGCAGCCATGTTCTTCAGGAGGCCAGATCTCTGTTGTCTGAAGTTCAATTATAATTACTAGGCAGACTATGTTTTTAGGATGGTTTACACTTTCCCACCAGCAAGCTGGGTACTCATTTTAATGAGAGATGGAAGACTGAGTCAACCTTGAGCCAGCTATCTGAAACCAACTTCTATTGGGATGAAACTCAGATCATGAACAGAGCTTGGACTGTAGTACTATAGCTTACTACTCTATACCACAGTGCTATCTCTATTAGCATTTCTAAAAAGATGACTGAGAAGAGACTGGAAAGCAATTGAACTGAATTCTCCTTTACTCCTGGCCAGTGGAAGGAAAATGGTTAAAATAGTTCATTCAAACCTGTAGTGGGGGGAAAAACCCACATTTCTTCACATCCTATCGTCTGAGGTATGGCTGTTCTGGATGGGGTTTTTACAGTGCTTGGAAGGATAGGTTTGATCCTGACTAAATTCTCCACTAGCAAAACAGAACTTTCTTGCCTGCACCTTCTACTGAAATTGCACCTTCTACTGAAATTGGGCTCCTGTGGGGAAAGTGACCTGAGTAAACAACGTGAGGTGGATTGGCAACAGGAAGGAGGAATTGGTAGAAACTGCCTTTTTAGCCTTGATCCAACCAATATGATTGGCTGTAGGTTTAGTTTGCATCCAAAGCTATGGCATGGCTTGGAAAGTGGCCAAAGACTGGGGAGCAGAATTTATTTTTTACTGTCCTTGACTTTTCTGGAGGCTTTTCCTCATGGGTCCTCCCCCCCTTTAGTTCTGGTCCCATGCTGCTTTTGTTTCCTCCCCTGATTTCTGCAAGCATTTTTGTGCCTTTTGTTTTCAATTAAGTTCTTCATTGCCCCCTGGTTTCTTTCCTGGTTCTTTTACCCCTATCTTTTTCTGGAGACCACTTTTACTCTTATCTTTTTCTGGAAGATGATTTTGAGTTGACTTTGTTCTTCTATGTAATGCATCTGTTAGTTTTTCTTTGTCCCAGTCACTCCCTCCCATCTCCAGTCCATTTTTTCTGGGACTAGATTGTTATCAAACCATTCTTTCTGCTCCCACTCCCCCTGAAGATGATTGGTTTCATTTTGTTGTTGTTGTTGTTGTTGTTCTTTATATTACCACAAGGGGAAGGGATAGAGATTTATGTTTTTAAAAAGTAAGCTGGGAATTCACAGAACCTGCTTTAACAATCATTACAGCAGTATATTGGTATATCAATACTTTAGTACCCTTTATAAATGCAACTATGATATCAATATAATGGTGCACAAAAATAAAAAGATGATGCCACTGATGATGTCAGAACTCTTTCTTGAAAATCTTCATTATTTAAGGCATATTAAAAAAACTGACTCAAAAACTGTGAAAATGAAGGAGAGCAGATGTGTGAAAGAACTGTGCTGAAATCTTCCAATGCTTGCAAATTGCAGGGAAAATCAGGAATAAGTTGAGTGTAAGGAAACCCCCTGAGAGTGTTTTGATCTACACCAGTGTTTTCACTGGTATGTTGGCTTATTATTGTCCCACCCCCAATGCTACTCATTTCTTTTCTAGCACAGGGGTTGTGCTGGCATGGTGTCAACACACAAGCATAGCTTCAGATATGCTGGCATATCTCTTGCTTTTGCCAGCATATCTTAATTAGTTGCTATATTCAACACTAAGTAGACCAGGCTTTTAAAAGTCCACAACTAGAAATTAGTACATTGTATATTGCTGGCAAAACAGCAGTTTAAAACAATAGATTACTCAAAGAAAATTTCCAACTGGAAACTGCTCTTAATGATTCAATAATGGCATGTTCAGGGGTACTAAACATCCAGGGGGCTGTTAATGACAGGTGCTGCTCCTTTGTTAGAAGAGGTTGATGGCTTTTGTTCTCGCAATTAAATGGCAGCATTAGCTTTATGCATTTCTTAATTAAAAAGCAAACAGCTTTTAGAAAAACTGTGTCTATGGACCAAGAGGCATAATGCTAATATAAACAGGGTACTAATAAAATAATATTGAAATTAAGAACATACAGGGACAAATATATCCATTTTGAATTAAAAGATTATGATATTAGGATGCAATAATGTTTGCTGCTTCATGGTTATAATAAATAACAGTTGCTTCTGTTTGTTTTGTTTTCATGTCTTCCTCCTCTCTCCCTCCCCCATTTGCAGAACCATGGACTACTGC
Organism: Sphaerodactylus townsendi; assembly: GCF_021028975.2. Taxonomy (NCBI): domain Eukaryota; kingdom Metazoa; phylum Chordata; class Lepidosauria; order Squamata; family Sphaerodactylidae; genus Sphaerodactylus; species Sphaerodactylus townsendi. Next base: position 62,003,660 of record NC_059431.1, read on the forward strand.
TTGCTGGTCATGAGAGGCTAAGAAACAGGACTCCTTAAGGTTGCCAATTTTGGTTTAGGAAATACTGTCTCAGGAGTTGTAAAATTTCACTCCTTGGTCCAATTCCCTTCAAACATGGGACTAGGTCTTTAGGAAAGAGGAAAGACTAGGTTAAATGTAAATTTGGTGCCATTTGCTTAAAAATATCCACTCTGGAAAGCCAAATTTATTTCCCCAAAGGAAATAAGGGGCACCTCCAATATTTATGAAAACCTAAAATGTTCTCATTTTCATACAATAAAAATAATCTTGTTATTTAATGAACATGAGCATACCCTTCCCAATATTCTGAGGTAGAATTAAAATGTTAATTTTATAAGTGTACACTATTAGTCTGAATCACCATTTGTGCTAATCGTTGGCAACTGCTATCTAGCAATTTTACACTTAGGATATTCATGACCCCATTTTTCATCTAATAAAAAAGGAAATGATCATTCTTTTAAATGTTTTGTCAGGTTTACCTTCATGTTCATCATACCTTTTAGATGTCTCATATATGTACTATTATTTGCTTATGTTTATATTATTTGTTAATGTTTATGCCTTTCCACCTACATTAGTCTTATAAACATATATTATGTTTATATTATTTGTTTATTGTTTATATTATTTGTTTATGTTTATGCCTTCCCACCCACATTAGTCTTCAAGACAGCTAATAGGTTAAAATACAAGCCAATCAAAAATAAATAAAATCACACAAAAAATTAAAGCAAGAAAACAAAACAGGGGTATAAACAACAAACTCTTCTCTACGCTTCAATTCAACTTAAAGACCTTTTGGATAAGACTTTATTCAAAAAGAATACAAGAGTATTTAATTAATTCATCAATTAGGCTCACATTTGTTAAACATAGTTTTTTTTTGTGGTTGCAATTATTTTTAGATCAACTTTGAGAAGAAAATCATTCTACAACTGTAACAATCCATATTCAAACATCCTTTGAAACCATCAAAGACTGTTGTGTGATTTCTCTACTAACTATAACCTACAATGATTTGGGAAAAACTGGCTCTCAATCATCCATAGTAGTAAGAAAGTGCAGGTGGGTTCTAACCTTTCATATCTAATATCTTTGTTTACTATTTGATGTTGAAATTAAAAATCAGAAAAGGAACTGTTGCTATATGTAGTTTTAAGATTTATTATTAGCGTCAAAACCTGGGTTGCTTTCTTGAATATGTATTGTGAAACATATTTTTCTACCATTAACTTCAAAATAATCTGCTTAACAGGCTTTGTTGTATCAGCAATTGTTTGAGGAGGTCAATGATTGCTGATTGGGTTCCTGTCTGACAATAATAATATACTATAGGTACTTTTATCATATCTTTCCTGTACTAAGTTTGAGCTGTTCTTATGCTATTCATTTGATTGACATTCAGCCCAATCCAGAGATCCCCCCCCCCCAATCCGTCTTTGGAAGTATTGCGGGCTTACACTGGCAGATTTGCCCTCCCTGGGACATTTACCCGAGCAGAGGAGCAAATCTGCTCACACCTGGCTGCTGTGGGGCCCTGGGATACCTGGCACCCAACTCTGCACTGATGCTTTCATGCCACACTGAGTTGTGTCACCAAGTTGGGGGCATTCCGGGGCAGGGTGGACCCTAGTTGGCCTCCAGAGCCCAGTTGGCTCCCATTCATTGATGGGATAACTGGCAGAGATATGCCACGATTTTCAATGCATATCTCTATTCTTGCCTAAGGGAGATATTATATATGCCAGTAAAAGCTTTACTACTACTATGGGATATTTAAAGGTGAATCTTTTTTTAAAAGCTTTTTGGTCTTCCTGCACTGCAGGAAAGCCCCTTTGTGAGGGGTTGGGGTGCCAGAGTGGCATCGTCCCTGCCTGCCAGCCCAGTCTGGATTGGGCTGTAATATACACAATTAATTCCAGCGTATCTGAAAAGAGTCATATTGAAAAGAAATTTTCCCTCACCCTTTTTACATATCTCATCAATACTTCTTCAACTGGAAAATCCAAAGATAGTGCTGCTGAGTACCAACTTGTGAAGAACATGGTGTCCAGATGAAACCAGTCTGTATATGTATGGACAACTCTCTTCCAGTACAAGAATTTGATAACGACTTCTATTTTGAATAGAACCTTAACCTAAGGTAGCATGTCTGCCATAATGCAACCTTTGTTTTACTAGCAATATTTCCACATTATTTCTCATAATGCTCTGAAAAAAAGATTTTGAAAACATGTCAGCAACTGTTTTCAATATTTTTACTAAACATTTTCTGTTGTACTGTTTTGGCTCTGCCTTGGTCTTGTTCTTTGTTTTGGCAGTGCCCCTATTTTTCTTGATTGATATTAACCCAATGGCCATTTTAAAATCAGCATTTGTAAATATATTTTTTAAAAATGTTCAGTACACATAGGATGATGAAATTGCAGGTTAGGTTTCTTTTGCAGTTTTCACTATTTTCAATAGGTTTTCTAGATCCCCCCCAACCCACCACCCAGTCTGAGTTTGTTAATATTTCTTAATAATAAACTAGAAAGTATAGAGATTCATGACTCTGTTAGGCTTCTACTTGGTTTTGGACCTATTAAGCTGTAGCAGATAGAGCTTTCAGTCATATTGCACTGTAAATTAATTCTGTAGCTTGGTTGCTTGTTCTCAACTATACCAGTGTGTACATATATCCTCCACACCTGTGATCTTTACTTCTTACTTGCACTTAGTTTAGCTTGTATTAATTCTTCTTCAGCATAGGGTCCTAAAATTAATAGGGGCCTATTAATTTTAGAGGCCTATAAATTTTCTCAAATGGGATAAGTTGGGAAAGGAGCAATTTTCAGTGGGAAAATAGCCCAGCAGGAAACAGTTACATAGTCTCATTCTCACTCCCTGCTCACTTCACTATTTTTCAGTCATAGTCCAAGTGGTACCATTCTTTTTTTTTCTTTTAAAATTGTAACAATGTAACTCCCCCCTCAGAGGGAAGAACAAGAGCAAAGTTTGTTGTTGCCTATATTCTGTCTCACTGAAAGAAAAAACAAAATTGTAACCTCATCCACCATCTTTGTTTTAGAATGTTCTGTTTGGGTCCATTCTAAAACAAAAACGGTCCAGCATGTGGTGGATGAAGTTACAATTTTGTTTTTTCTTTCAGTGATATGGAGTATAACGGGAGCATTTAACAAATCATGCATCTGAGGTAATGGGCTGTGTAGTCCTCAAAAATTATGTTAGGATAAACTTGTTAGTTTTTAAGGTGCCACACAATTTATTTTATCCTAGCAAATTAAGTATAAGAGTTGGTTAGGAACCTGACCCTAAAACAAAGGTCTATCAGTCAAAGTTGACTCATGCCCTATTGAGGGGGCGGGATCCACAGATGGAAGTGGTGCATGGTGTGCCAGTGGATTTGCCCTCCCTGGGGCACTTGCCTTGGCAGAGGGCAAATCTGCTGGTGTGCAGCCATTGTGGTCTTCCCCGGCGCTAGGATGTTGTGCCGACCCTGCACCAGCGTCCCAGAACTGCTGCTGGCAAACTGCCTGAGGAACTATACTTCTCAGGAGACCTTGTGAGCCCCAAGGTCTCCTGGGAACTGTAGTTCCTCAGGCCATTTTTAAGCCTGAACTGTAAATAGGCCGCTTTTTTCAGCCTGAAAAAGTACTAGAAAAAGAAAAGGAACTAAGGTAAATGTGGGAAGGGGAGCAGGGGGCACCGTGGGGGGGGGGGCGCAAGGAAAAGGGGGAGGGGCCGGGGGCAATTTCCCGCCCCCCACAAGGGTGCGCCCGGTGCGCAACGCACCTCCCCCAGTCCCCTTGCCGCTCCACCACTGCTTTTCGGACCTCACTCTGAGATGCTTGTTTGCTCTTTTGCCACTGAAACCTCTTCACAACCAGAAAGAGACTGCAACCCTGTTCAGGAAGCTTTCTGGCTTTGAGTGGCTTCTTCTCTCCATCTGAAATATTTGCCTTTGGGAAATATCCTCCAGTCAGAATCCAGCACAGATTTGTGTGTGCCTGTGTTACACCAGCCAGGGGTCTGCAACCTGCGGCTCTCCAGAAGTTCATGGACTACAAATCCCATCAGCCCCTGCCAGCATGGCCAATTGGTTAGGAACCAATTGGTTAGGAATCAATTGGCCATGCTGGCAGGGGCTGATGGGAATTGTAGTCCATGAACATCTGGAGAGCCTCAGATTGCACTAGACTAATGGCAACCCCAACAAGGGGATTTCAAGGCAAATGATACACAGAGGTGGTTTGCTATGGCTTTTCTCTGCTGTCTTCCTTGGTATTCTGCCATCCAAGTAAGGGCATTGTTTAGCTTCTGATATCTGACCAGATCAGGCTACAGTGCACCATAATGCCTTCTCTCTCCCAGCACAGATTTAGCCAGTTAAATCCACATATACCTATGGGACTAAAAGGACACTGCTAAACACATTTAATGTAGGCGTCAGACACTGAACAAAATGGTAGTTACTTCTGAGTCCCATGGCAAAGGGTTGGGTTGCAGCGCAGAGTAAATCGTGGCTTTTGTCTTGTTCACCAATTAGCCCCACGAAAGGCTTTATGTTCTTTTGCTCCCTGTCTTTCATGAGATGGCTGGATGAAAGTGTGACTCGGCCGATTTCTGTCATTCTGTGCAAGCATTGTAGGCATTTGAGAAATTTTAATCTGCCATGGTATTTAACAAACTTTGCTCAAAACAGCCACAGATGATGTTTTGCTGTCTCTGTCAGCAGGATAAAACCCAACTTTTGTGTGGGGACAGGGTAAAGACCAGAGCGGAATGCATTAAATGCACTCCAAAACTACAATCTAGAACAAAAATGCAGAGAGAACACACTTTTATTAACCCTTTCCAGGACCAAAATGTCTCTGGTACAGCAAAAAAAAAAAAGCCAGGAACGACCAGGAACGGGCATTAAACAAGTTAGAGGACCACAAAAAAACTGTGGCATGCATCAGATGCAGTGGTGGGATCCAAAATTTTAGTAACAGGTTCCCTCGCCAGCCCCCCCTCAGCAAAGGGGGCAGAGGCGTACCTAGGCAAACCTGAGCCCTGGGCAAAACCTGAGTTGGATGCCCCTCCCCCATGGGCAGCCACCCCACCACGACCCCAAAATTTTTTTGCACCAGGTAATTTCTAAATCATCATCACATTATAGAAAATGCCACAACTCACAAATCTGAACACAGCAATGGTGAAACACACAGGTTCTTTGATAGAGACTGGTGAGATAAAAGGTACGAAAGGCTGAGAAGCCATGAATTGCAGTACCTGAAAGGGATTAACCCAGTTCAGGGAGTTACATTATTAGTCACAATTGCTATATGGAACCTTCACGTTCAAAGGCAGTATGCCTCTCGGGGAGGTGAGTGCGTGGAGATGGAAAAGCGGACCCAATTAGTAACCCCCTCTCGGCACACACAAATAATTAGTAACCCACTCTCGGGAACTGGTGAGAACCTGCTGGATCCCACCTCTGATCAGATGCATTCTAGAACTACAATCTAGACCAAAAAACACAGAGAGAACGTGCATTTATTAACCCTTTCCAGGCCAAAAATGCCTGCAGAACTGCAAAAAAGGCTCAGAACAAGCGTCAAATGAGCTACAGGGCCACAAAAAACTGTGGCATTCATTAGATGCATTCCAGAACTAGAATCTAGAACAAAAAACTTATAGCCAACCTGCTTCTCTTACCCCATTCCAGGCAAAAATGTTTGCTCTGGCTTACTATTAGCATCCATTAGAAGATTATATATGTTAGAAACTACTTTTTTTCACTGTTTATAACTAATTTTCCAAAATGGCCTGGAAGGGGGTAAGAGAGGCAGGTTCGCTGTGCGTTTTCTGTTTTAGATTGTAGTTCTGGAGTGTATCTAATGCGTGCCACGGTTTTTTGTGGCCCTCTAATTCATTTAGTGCCCGTTCCGGGCCATTCTCTGGCTCTTAAGGCATTTTGGCCCCCAATGGGATAAGAGAGGCAAGTTGGCTATAAGTATTCTGTTCCAGATTGTAGTTCCGGAAGGTCTCTAATGGATGCCACTGTTTGTTGTACTCCCTGTAATTTGTATAATGGTCATTCCAGGCCGTTCCGGACCATTTTCTGACTCCAAAAGCATTTTAGTCTGGAACAGGGTAAGAGAGGCAGGTTGGTTTTGTGTTTTTTGGTCTAGATTGTAGTTCTGGAGTGTCTCTAATGCATGCTACAGTTTTTCTGGCCCTCTAATTCGTTTGATCCCCGTTCTGGGCTGTTTTCTGGCTATTAAGGCATTTTGTCCTGGAACAGGGTAAGAGAGACAGGTTGGCTCTTTGTTTTTTGTTCTAGGTTGCAGTTCTGGAGTGCCTCTAATCATGCATGCCACTGTTTGTTGTGGCCCTGTAGTTAGTTTAATGCCCGTTCTGAGCCATTTTCTGGCTCCAAAAGCATTTTGGCCCGGGATAGGGTAAGAGGGGCAGGTTGGCTATATATTTTTTGTTATAGATTCTAGTTCTGGAATGCATCTAATGCATGCCACAGTTTTTTGAGGTCCTTTAGCTCATTTGATGCTTGTTCTTGGTCTTTTTTGAAGTTCTGCAGGCATTTTTGGCCTGGAAAGGGTTAATAAATCCACGTTCTCCCTGTGCTTTTTGTTCTAGATTGTAGTTCTGGAGTGCATCTGATGCATGCCACAGTTTTTTGTGGTCATCTAACTCATTTAATGGCCGTTCCCAGCCATTCCAGCTTTTACCCTGTCCCTTTTGTGTGTGTGTGCCTGAAACCTACACGGGTAAATTGTGTTCAGAAAGACAGACAGGGTAAACTGCACAAGCCTATTCGTGCAGTTATATTGCAAAAAGCAAACTGAACTTGCAAAATTTAAATTGCAAGAAGCAATTTAAGGTCATCTCCAGAACACAGAGAAGAGAACAACTGCTCCTTCAATGCAGGCAGGGTCTAGGAACAGCCCCTTCTTCCTGCTGCGTAGAATCTGAGAAGCAAAGAACGGGCAGGACGTCCTCATTCAAGTCACCCTCCAGCGGATGGACAGTTTATTGGGAAGAAGGGTGGAGAGCTAGCGAGCGAGCGCGCGCACCGACTTCGCTGACAGTTGCTGTTGGCGGGTTTTGAATTTAGCGTCTAGACTGCCATAAAGAGGGAAGCTCCGCGCGCTTCACTATCCTATTGGCTAAACCTGGGTCACGTGAAAGGACATCTGTTTAGCGTTGTGGGGGAGGCGCAGGGAGGGAGGCCTCGTTCTGAGCGCGCGACGGCCATATTGGCTCTGTGCTGAGCCCGCCTGTTTTGTTTTATTTTGCCTGGGGAGAAGCGGCAGGAGGAGAAATACGCGCGCGCGGGCTTGCTCCTTTGAACATTAGATACCATCCGGAACTTGTTTTTCCCCCTTCTTTTCTCCCCCTTTTTTTTAAAAAAAGGGTTTCTTTTGCTTTTATTTCATACCTGCGGGGGATGCTTCATTTGTTTTCCCTCCCCCTCCCCCCTTCCTGACTCCTTTTTCCAGATTTTTTACTTCATTCATTCGTATTCCCTGCGCGCTTCGTTTAGTAATTGCAACTTTCTGTTTTGCTGTTGCTCGTGCGACTAAATTAGAGCACGTTTTTATTTGCATTTACGAGTTATCGCTTGGTGCAGCACGGAAGGCACCCTCCCCTCCGTTTTCTGCCACCCTCCCCGACCACCGCTAGCCAACCAGCCAGGTCTCCTTTGCCCGCCGTACAGCCCCTTCTCTTTTCCTCCCGCTTCCCCCGCGCATTGTTCGCGCCATGGCTGCGGCGGTGGCGGCCTCCACGCCGGTGGGGCAGCGTACCCGGAGCAGCGCTGCTTCCACCCCTCTGAGCCCGACGCGCATCACCCGGCTTCAGGAGAAGGAGGAACTGCGGCAGCTCAATGACCGCCTGGCCGTGTACATCGACAAGGTGCGCAGCCTGGAGATCGAGAACAGCGCGCTCCACCTCCAGGTCACCGAGCGCGAGGAGGTGCGCGGCCGAGAGCTCACCGGCCTCAAGGCGCTCTACGAGGCCGAGCTGGCCGATGCCCGGCGCACCTTGGACGACACGGCCCGCGAGAGGGCCAAACTGCAGATCGAGCTGGGCAAGATCCGCGCCGACCATGACCAACTCCTGGGCAAGTAAGTAGCCGCTTCGCCGCCTCTGGCGCGCCTTTTGGGGAAGGGGGCCGCCAGGCCGAGGCAGGGCATCCTCGACGGGGAAAGCGTGCGGTTTCCCTTCGTCTCCGTAAGGCTTCTGTCCAGGATCCTGCTTCCTAATTTGGGAGTTCGGTTACTGTATTTGGCTGTGGGAGTTAAGTTTCCTTGGTGTAACCGATATAAGAGCCCCCCGTCAGATCTTGCCATTTCGCTGTATAAAATCGCCCCCTCTGCTTACCAGACAGAGCTTTCTTCGCCAAGGTTCCCCTTGTGTTGATAAAAGTGTAATTGGACGTCTGATACCTGATAAGAGGTTTCCTTCTGACCTTGTTTTGTAGTGTTCAGTTGTTGAGAGATGCTGAAGCTTTTTAAAATTCATTGTTTTCACGCCCTCGATGTTCTTGGAGTCCACTGTATAGCGGGGTGTAGGATAAAGCAGACTGAGAATCCTATCCTTCCCAGTTTCTTTACCTTCTACTTACTTGACTCGTCTATATTTCCATAATGATATATTTGCTGTTAGTACACTGACATGGATGGACCATGTGTCAAATACGGTTGAAACCTGTGTAGATGCTTTTGATCATGTAGACTTCTGTACCAAGATAACACCCCTCCACATACCCACACATACACTTTTCCCCTTTTGTTTCTGACATTTTGTTATCTCCTTCCCTTTTTCCCATTCCTTTTTTTTGTAGTAGTGTGTATGCTAGTCTAGTTCCAGTTGCTGCCATGTGTGGTCATGGCTGGCATATTTGAATGAATGAATGAGAATGTCCCTGCACTTTCCTTTGGCAGCCCCGTTTTTTGCCTGAGGACGGCCTTCCAGGCCTTCTGGAAGACGTCACAACATTCAGTGTAGTGCCGGGCAGCATTCAAACACATTCTCTGTATTCATATGCTTTAAGGAACTGTCATGCACTGCTGGTAGTGACAACTTTAGATAGCTCTCATAAACTGTTGCTGGATTTAAATTGTTCATCTGTTTATTTAAAAAGTGATTTCTGAACATTTTATTTAAAATGATTTCTGAACATTTCTAAAATAAAAGGAGGGAATCCTTCATTTTGTTTTTGTTGATTTACAGTGTTCTGAGATTAATTGTTTCAACTATTTCCACAGTCATTGTTGGTCTTACTGTTAAACTTGCAATTAAAAGAGACTTCGTTAAGATAACTTTTTCCAATTCTGATTAAAAAATAGTTTGCCAAGTATTGTTGTGGTGACATAGAAATGATGTGTGACTTGGGCTGGGGTTGTAGTTTAGAGCTGTCTGCCTGGAGTAGTCAGTGTACTTAAGGAAAAGTGCTGCTGCTGAATATAAGTTTTTCTAACTAATTGCGGAATTACTTGAGAGTGTTTCACTCGAAGTCAAGTTAGATGTCCCTTGTGCTCATTGATTATAAGACTGACTTACGCCAGGGTACAATCACATGATTCATGATATCATTCTGGGATATTGGTTGTATGACTTGTGCTACTGACCTTCCCTTGTAAAATGGGTGTTTGCACTTAATAGCATTATGTTTTTGTTCATTGATACAAAGCATGGACAGATGAATACCTAAATTGATTCCATGGTAGATGTTGTACCTCTGTTGCCTCTGCTTTGACAACTGTAAATAGGAGTCTCAGAGAAGCTTTAAAATGTGGCATTCATTTCTGTTTTTTTATTTATTTATTTCTTAAATTTCTATACCGCCCGATCCCCGAAGGGCTTAAATTTATATACCGCCCGATCCCCGAACCTTATCAAATTTATATACCGCCCGATCCCCGAACCTTATCAAAGGTTTATGGTCACTGTCAATATATTGGTGAAACATCTATCAGCATTTTCATAAAATTTAGTTGTAAGAATACTCCTTTGAATATTTAATTCTTTGTAAATCAATTTTATTCTTGTAGCAGACCACGGAATTCATTTCTGTACTCTGAGTAAAAGTAACTCACATTTGATATTATTGCCTGGTTTTGAGATTTGGCAGAGCATTGTAAAAGTTTTAATTTCATTTAAGTCTAGTGCCCTGAACATTCTAGTCCATCTCCAATGTTTTCAACACATTTCTGAGAGTGTTTGGACCAATAGATATTTGGAATCTTTTTGTAACTGTTATTCCTGGTTGTCCATTGTTTGTATAATGTCTGAATAGCTATCAACAAGCTACATATAGGCCAAATTCCATCTAGGCTTGATTTCCTACTCTTTAGAAGTCAGTCTTGGTTTCTAAAATCTCTCTTTGTAGCACAGTTTGTCTAGTTTCAGATGTAGTGACTTTGGCAGCTGTTGCCCAGGGAAGAACATTCAAAGATCACTACTCTGCAGTTGTAATGTTGCTTTGAGTATTCCTGTAACTTCAGGTGACGATGACCAACTTCTATATTGTCAGGGTCAATCTGAGTCTTCACACAGAATAACTTATTTGTAGATTTGGCTCTGGTCGGTATCATCTACCATAAAGAGTTTCATGGTTATGGGGATGAGCATATATATACAAAATCCAGAAAAATGTACCACTACATTGTGTTCCTTAACAATTGGTATTTCTCTGTCTTAAGCAGTGAAATTGTGGGCAGGTGTTTCATCTTCCTTGAGTAACATTTGGTGAGAGAGGTGGATTGGCTGTATCTGTGCCACTGGCTGTGTTAAATTTAAGGTACCATTGTGGGGGGAAATGGTCTTTACTGTTAGATTTCTGGTGTCACTCTTTATGAGTTCATATATATCTTGGTTTTGCTGACACTTTTGAACTGCTAACCACATTTCCAACATACTATGTACAAATTCAGAGATGTGGCATCAGAGTATTCCAAACTCCACTTTTATTTTTCTCTACCTTGTCATCTTATTACAACATATATCTTCTGTAAGTGCTCTTGTGTTGAGCATCCCCTTATTTTAAAGTGCTTGTTCAGCAACATTTGCAGTTGTATTATTCCTAATAGGTATGCTTTAAACATTGGGAAAACTGCTATGAAACATTGCTCATAACCGCAAATAATACCTTTTAGCATGTCTAGTATGAGGTACTTAGAACATAAAATCTGTGTTTGAGAGGAAGAATAACCTGTCTTACTGCTGAGTTTAAATATTTTATTCTGCAAAGAGAAGGTGATGATCAAGGTATGTGCCTTTTTGACTGTCATGAACATGGGATGTATATCCTTTAAGTGCTCAGTTCTGTAACTGTTAATATAATTATGAAAGATAGTTGAACTAACAGTATACTTGCATTTTTAAGTAAGGCATATATACATTTATGGTTTCAGTTGGTGAGGGGGAAGCAGCATTGGATATGGTGTCTGTTGTACAGAAAGAGGCAGTGTTGGTCAATGCTGTAGTATTTGGCTCTGAAGATCCTTGTTTGTACCTTGGCTAATGGTTGTAGAAATGCTATTTCATTCTTTTGGTAGTCTGAGTTACTGTTTTCCTTTGTACGTTTGTTGCTTGAAAGGCAATTAGAATTCTATGAATACTGTTTTTTAAGGATAATATGCCGCTGTAACACTAATTCCAAAAGTGTTACTATATTCATTCTTCAGTATTATTAAGAATGCTGCAGCTCAGCTACTATTGGGAGTTAAGTAGAGTTTGGATATTACATGTGTTCTGCACCACTCTTTTGGTTACTGATTAATTCCCAGATCAGTTCAATTTAATTTAGAGTGTTTGGTTACTACTTAAAAAGTTCTTCATGCACTAGGATGAACAGACCCATCTCTCTCAATATGCTCTGCCAGGACAGGATCACCAGTCTGTGCAAAGCTTTCTGAAGATGCCACTCCGTAAATAGGTATGATTAATAGCTGTGGATATATGAAACTTTTCCGTGGTGGCTCTTGCCTGGTGACATGGTGTGCCTAGTAAGTTTAAGAAGGTTCACATGCTTTTATCTTTTGTAAAATATATGATGGAATTGTTCATTGCAGCATTTTTATAAAAAGTGGAAATGAAATGGTATTATTCAAGAGGGACAATAGGATTGTCAAAATTCAGAATTTTCCCTTCTTTGGAAATGTTTGTTAGTATGTCACTTCCGTGTTGGCTGCTTCCTAAATGGCATATAGGATATGCATTTTGTGATCACTTTATCTAAAACCTTTAGAAAAAATTGGTGTTTAAACATAGTGTTGTGAGGGGGGGAAATCTAGTCTAGTCTCTTTCCTGCCCTGGTAACTTTCTGTGTTACCAGCTCTGAAGAGCTTTCAATGATGTGGTCCTAATCCGGGAAAGATATTTGAATGAGTCTTCTGAGCTCTTACACTATTTCTTGGCTCCTAAGGTATAAGAATTTATTGTTAACTTCACTTGTTAGAGTGCCTAGCATTTGTCAATACTGCTTTAGAAGTATAAAGAACTCTTAGGCAGTCTAACTGGCTCTGGTAAGATGACAGATTTCTAATCAAGGCTGTCAGGAGGCAGTTGATGTCCTGTTTGGAAATCCAGCCCAAACAATGACAAGTTCAAACCTGGTCTAAAAGTTTTATCTCAAAGAAAGTTTGTACTACTCCTTTTAAGGCACCCTGAATATTCTTGCTACTCAGTTTCCCTTACTGCTTCCCTTGCTCACTGAGAGTGACCTTTTCCATGAAGGAGAGAAAAACAGTAGACCTTTCAGGTAGCTGAATCTTTCTTGAAAGAAACCCAATAGAAGACTTTGTAATTGTTGGAATAGGGGTTCAGATTGGTTTGCTGGTCTTGCTATGTAGCCAAAATTTGTTCCTGCCACAACCTGAATCTGACCAAGCACATACATGGGTCTGGGAAGTGTTGGCCAAAAAGCTTCTCTACCACTATTACCACTGTTCAGTGTTGACAGCACATGCTAATAATTGGGAGACTTTCTGTCATCAGCTAAACAGTTTGCCAATAATATCACTCACAGATGATCCAAATTCAAAGCTACATCACCTGTAAAACAGGGTGGATACAAATCAGTGTTTTTAAAAATTAAAAATAGTTTTTTTAAATTAAATTGGCCTTTTAAAATAGCAGACCTTTTGAGGGGAAAAATTATCTGAAGATAGTGTAAATAGTTTTCTATTTAAGATACAGTATCGTCCAAAAGTTATTCATCTTAAAATAAGAATTTAGTTAGTAATTGTGTAGCACTAGGACTCTCCCAATTTCTATCCGGTTCCATGCACCAAGCAGGCCATAACTTAGATCTAATCTTTGGGATGAGAATGAATAAGGCACCAGTATCTATTATCCATGTGCCACAGTTGGACCATTTTGCCCTGAAGGCCCATCTTAGCTTACCATACTCTTCCTGTATAGACAGTGGGCTGGTTTATGCTCACCTGTGGAAAATTATGGATTTTTTAGTTTTGAGGAATGCTCTGCGGAATCCAGTGCCTCCCAGCAACTCATTAGATGAACTGATAGAGGACTGGCATAGCCAACTTTCTGGAGACATCTGCAGCATCGCTCCCTGATGACCTCCCATTTCTACACCAAATTAGCGTGTTGGAGCTGAGGAGGAAAAAGCAGAAACTGGTATGACTAGAACAAGTTTGGAGAAGAACACATGATGTAGTAAGTACATCTTATAGGATGCTTATACAAGCCTATGAGATAGCAGTGAAAGTCATTAAAAAAGGACTATTGCATCCTCTATCTCTCACCTTGTTCAATTGTTTAGGATAATTTAGTCATTGACAGCTCCAAATTATTAGAAATCCGACCGTTAGCTATGAGGCATTTGTGAGCTTTTTTGTGGATGAGATCTCATCACTCAGCCAGGACCTCTCCACCACCTTGGATGCGGTGAGTGAACTAGAGGTTCCTTGACCATTTGGAGGTCCTACATTGCACCAATTCAGCCAGCTCTCCCAAGATTTTGACAGAGTCCTGAGAGCTGTGAAGTCTACCACATGCCTTTTGGACCCATAGCTAGTGGAGGCCAGTGGAGATGCAGTGCAGGCCACCTTGGGGAATATTATCAACTGTTCTCTGAGGGACTGAAAGGCTGGAGTAAGGCTGCTTTTGAAAATCCACCCTTGGATCCTATGGATACTTCCAGTTACCACCCAGTGTCCCATCTTTCTTTCTTGGGCAAGGACATTGAGAGAGTTGCTGTGGAGCACCTCCAGGCCTTGCTGGAAGTCACATCAGTCTTGGACCCATTTCAATCCAGTTTCTGCACTGGTCGTGCGACAGAGATGGCTCTGGTCACCTTACAGATTATCTCTGGAGACACCTGGACATCTGGAGTGTCATAGGTTTGGCACTATTGTTATTGCTCAAACTGACAGGTTTGGGAGTTTGGCACTATTGTTATTGCTCAAACTGACAGCAGCATTCAATTTGGTCAGCCATGACATCTTGAACAACCGCCTCACTTATGCTGAAATCCATGGGTCAGCCTTATAGTGACTGTGCTAATTTCTCCAGGTTTGAGACAGAAGGTAGCAGTCAGAGAGAAAACATCAATGTGCCACTTGTTGGTGCATAGTAATCCTCAAGTGACAATTAGTACTTTTTTCATTCCTTAAATCTCCTTGCTTCCACCATTCTCCCACTTAATCAGGCAACATGAAGCTGGAAAGCCTGAAGAAAGACTGGCTTTATAGAGGCTCTCTGTCTAATATTATGCACAAACCGGACAGACTAGCCTCTGAAAATCTGTTTAGCTTCTTAGATCCAGTATATTGTTCCCTGTCAAAGGGTGGACATTTTGGTCCACTAGATAAGGCTAGCCTTAACACCAAGTGGAGTGTGAGCTGGGTATGTTAGAGCCATGGTGGCGAACCTATGACACGCCAGATGTTCATGGACTACAATTCCCATCAGCCCCTGCCAATTGGATATGCTGGCAGGGGCAGATGGGAATTGTAGTCCATGAACATCTGGAATTCCATAGGTTCACTACCACTGTGTTAGAGGACCAATTTGTCTAGGGTAAATGGTCCTCAGTTTAGTCACACCTTCTGATCAACATCCTGGAAACCCAGGCAATCCTGGAAACCCTGCAACACTCCCAGACATCACTCCACCACCGTCACGTGCTGATTCACACAGACAGTACGTCAGCGAAGATGTAATTGAATGATCGGCGTGGGGGGGGGGCAGATCATCGTGTCTTCACTGAGAGGCGGTCAAGATTCTTTCCTGGGCAGAGGAGCATCTACTCTCGATCCAAGTCGAACCCATTTAGGAGTGCCTGAACATCAGAGCAGACTGGTTAAGCCGTCAGTCTCGGAAGCCGAATGAAGACTCAACCACTCTGTTTTTCGATCCATAATCAACAGATTCTAGATTCTGGAAGTAGACCTCTTCGCAACAGTCGAGAATGTGCACCTTCCATTCTTCATGACGAGATATTTCCACTCATGAGCATACGCTCTCAACGCTCAATGGCCTTGTTGTCTGCTGTACACCTTTCCTCTGGTCCTGGTGATTCCGAAGTTTCTGTGAAAGATCGCAACAGAAAGAGCGGGGGTCATCTTGGTGGCGCCTTACAGGCCAAGACATCCCTGGTTTTCAATGATACAAGAATTGTCGGTGGGACCCCTTTTCACCCTTTCAACGATTCCAAATTTGTTGTCCCAGGGTACCTTTGTGGCATCCAGAGGGTTCAGTTTGACCACATGGCTCTGGAACAGGGCAGACTGAAAGGGAAAGGTTTTTGGACAGAGTGACCACTGTTCTACTAACGTTGTGGCAACCGTCCACCATCAGGATTTATAATTTTTCCTGGAAGGCGTTTGTTCACTGGTGCAGAGGAAAACAAATCATGCTGGAGACGCCTTCACTGGCATCTGTCTTGGAGTTCTTACAAGACGGTTTTGATTCCAGTCTTTGTAGTGCCACCCTATGTCGTCAGGTGGCGACCCTCACCAGGGTTTGGCCCTTGTTTCAGGGTCTACCAGCCTCTCGCCACCTGGACATTGCTTGGTTTTTGAAGGGCGTTCACCAAATTGAACCTCCACAGGTTCCCTTCATGGAGACTTCATTCTGTCAGCTCTAACGCGTTCACCCTTCGAACCAGTTCAGCCAATACATCTTCACTAGTCAAGGATGACATTATTGTTCCTGGTGGCAGTTACTTCCGCCAAGAGGGTATCAGAACTGAGGGCCTTATATGTGAATTCGAACCTATGTGTGCTTCATAGGAACAAGGTGGTCTTGAGAACTGATCCTACATTCAAACAAGTTCCAGTTTTCACTTGCGCCAGGAAATCGTGGTGCCTAACTTTTGCCCCAAACCATTGCATCCTTGAGAAAGACTTTGGCACAACCTGGATGTACAAGATTCTCTTAAGGCATTTATCATATGTACTGAAACGTCTACAAAACAGAGAGTCTCTTCATCAATGTCACTTCACAGTATCTGGAACATCAGATATCCAAGGCAGCAATTAGTTCCATGTTGAAAGCCTGCATCATAGTCTCACAGAGCGATCGATCTACCGATCCCTCCAGGGATTATGGCTGACTCTATCTGCAGCGCGCCACAAATGCAGCCCTCAGGAAACGTATATTGGTCAAAGAGATTTGTGGGCAGCCACCTGGGTGTCCATCACCCACACCAAGATGTCCTCTTAGCCTACCAGGACCCTTCACAGTTCCAGTGGACCATTCCCTCCGAACAGAAACTCTCAGCTGAAATGCATCATGGAATTAAGCTTACTTGAGAATTTGTCCTTGAGATAAGCAGCTGGGGGTGGAGGTGCACTGTGCACCTGCAGATGAAAAGAACTAGCTAAGACTGGAAAATTCCTTCAAGATGGGTACTCTCTTGACAATATCCCACCTTTCCTCCCAAAGCAGTTTATTGTATGCCTCTCTTCCATTTTGTCCTCACAAGAGCCCTATCAGGCAGATTAGTCTCTGTGTGTGTTACTAGTCCAAAATCATCCAGCAAGCTTCTGTGACAAATTAGGGATTTGAACCAGTATCTCCAAGATCACCCTAACCACTATACCACCCTGGTACTTTGTTTCAATCAAAAGCTGAGCTCATTACCACTGTTCAGTCTCTGTTTTGACAGCAGCTGGCTCCACAGCACAAAGATCTCAACTATGTTTCCGAAGATGAGCTGTGTACATGCAGGAAAATATTTCTAAATGCTATGTTCATTTAGTAAGGGATCCCACTAAAAAGATCTTCTGCCTAAAATGTTGAAGAGATCCTATTGCAGCTATACATTTTGTGGCTGACATTTTGTGGGCTGGCTCTGCCTCTTGTGGCAGCCAATTTGTGCTTGTATCTACCATCCTGTGTCAAAATTCCAAAGGGGCTCACGGGATGGAAAAGGTTGGTAACCCCGGCCTAGAAGTTTACCAAATAACATAATTTTCTCCATATAGTTCCAGGACATCTGGGATTCTCTGTAGAATCCAATTGGCGAGTCAGGAATCTGAAAAAGATTTCAACTTCCTGGAATCGCTGGAGACCACCCACTCTCTTCCAGTTCTGTTCCTGCCTCAGGGGAGAGCAGTTGAGCTTTCCAATTGTTCTGCCTTAGTCTAGTTCTACCTTTTTACTACCTATCTTACCTGTGGCTTTGTACCTCTCCTCTCGGTCAGTTTTTCTTACTTCCTTGTAGAGGAGACGAGCTGCCCTTTCACAAAAAAAGGGAGCAGTTAATGCCACAGTGCTTTTTGATGCAGACGGTCTTTTACCTCAGCAGCAGCCGTTCTGTCAACCTTTGTTAGTGGACATGCAGATATGCCCCGAAGAGAGGAGCATTTTCTGTCCTCTGAAGAGGACCTCAGGGCCTCTAAGGACCTTTCGTCAGTGGGTGAAGGCAGGTCCCCAGACTGGGCTGCCCACTCTACCCTCCCTGCACAGGAACTCACCGTCAGGCAAGTCCCCCTCATGGAGGCCCGGGTGCCAAGGAGAAGGGCACTGGCAAGATGACTGCAGTTAAAGCGGGGAGGCGCGATGTGGTGGCGAGGTCCACATTGTGCGCTGGAGCCGGGGAGCCAGAACCTGGAAACGGCTCCAGTGGATCGCCCCGGATCGCCTGTGTCAGCGGCTGACACCAAGGATTCCTGTTCAAAAGCAGAGGTGGTCAAGATTGTTAGTGACTTTCTCAAAGGGGAAAGGACAGCCATGAGAGAAGAGGTTTGCGCCCTATTTAGGGCTCATTTTCCAGCACCTCTGTCCAAGGGTCCCACAGAGCTAGCCATTCTCTTTCCCCTCTCCCTTCCCCATCAGGTGAACTGAAACAGGGAGCCTCAGTCTAGAAGACCAAGACTGCATTGAAAAGGTTTATCCCAGCATCCAGATCGCCAGCCACTTCAGATTCTGACATAGTTCTTCAGGAAGAAGGTGGTTTTTCCTTGGGAGAGGATCTAGCTGATGATATTGCAGTCCCAGAACAGGCTTCCCGCTTCTTTAAGATGGAGGATTACCAATACTTTCTTTCCAAAGCAGTGGCAGCCCTACATTTAGATGAGACTACGGGTGAGGAGGAAGCCAATCAACGCAAATGCAGATCAAGGCATAGGGGTGATGCTGGATATTTCCCACCAGCAGGGCCGGAAAAGAAGGTTTTTCCCTTCCCTGGGTATTTTGAGGACCAGGTCTCAAATGAATGGGATAAACCAGGGACTAATAGACACTATCCTAATTTCTTACGCAAATTATATGCCTTACCTACCTATACCAATGAGGTGTTACAACTTAACCTTTGCATCTCGCGCAATGGCATCTTCCGTGGCTACCAGAAGACTTTTCTGGCTAAAACCATGGCAGGTTGACTGGAAAACCAAGTCTGCTGTTTCTAAGTTGTGTTTTCAGGATAGCAAGCTCTTTGGAGAGGAGCTTAACAGTATTGTAGTAGAATCCCAAGATAAGACTAAGTCAATACCCAAGTACTTTAAAAAGCAGGAGCGTAAATTGACCTTTGACCCCTCCTTTTGTTCTTACCAGAGCTCCTTTCGTCCCAGATGAGACACCAGAGGCGCTTCCTGGAACACCAGAAAATTCCAACCCAGAAAAGGTTTTGCTCTGCACAAGCCATTTGGACAGGACACGTCCGATCAGGACGGCGGGTCTGCTAAGTCATGATGCCAGAAGCGTTCCGGTGGGGCCCAGACTCTAACATTTTGCCACCATTTGGTCCCAGGCTGACGCAGACAGGTGGTCCCAGGAAATAATAACGGCAGACTACTCCATAGAGTTCCAAGCCTTCACCCCCCCCCAACAGATTCCTTCTATCTCCCTTGTCAAACAACCCAGACAAAAGGAGAAGAACATTGGACGCTACCTTTCATCTAGAACAGATAAGAGCCATCGAACCAGTTCCCCCCTACCAGAGGGGTGAAGGGGTGTACTCCATCCTCTTTATTGTTTCCAAACAGAACAGATAGTGGCAAGCCATTTTAGATCTAAAGTTCATAAATCGGTTTGTCTGGCTCCGCCATTTCAGGTCCATTGCCCTCAGGTCCATTGCCAATTCTCTTTAGCCCAAGGAATTCCTAACATCAATAGACCTGTCAGAGGTTTACTTGCACATCCCAATCCTCAAGGGCCACATAAAAGTTCTCTGATTCGGCATAGCGAAAGAATATTTCCAGTTCAAAGCCTTATCATTTGGCCTCTGCACCATTCCGAAAGTCTTCTCGAAGGTGCTCATAAATCTCATAGTAATCCTAAGGGAGTAAAGCACCACCCTTACTTAGACGATATTCTAATCCGATCAGGTTCCAGGGAACAAACTGTCAGGTACTAACTAATGACCATTCAGGTCTTGGAGCAATTTAGTTTCCTAATCAACAGGAAGAAAAGCTCCCTATCACCTTCTCAGAGACTAGAGCATCTGGGATTTGTGATAGATACACATTTTGCAAACTGTTTGTGCCAGAAGACAAGCAGAAAACTTTGAGATCCAGATCAGGTCCACCCTTATAAGGTCACAATGTCGCCTTCTTTCCTTAGCCAGCCTCATGGGCCTTCTAGTTGCATACTCAGAAGGCTGTTCAATGGGGCCGGTTCTATGTCCAGCCTCCACAGAGGTTTCTGCGCCCTTTTCAGCTGCAGATAGCCAAAAGATCTCACATAGCCCTGCGGCTCCCTCGACCGGTATGCACAAGCCTACTCTGGTGGACCAAGACTTCCAATCTGTCACAGGGCAAGATGTTCTGGATTACTTCCACCAAGCAGGTATCCACGGATGCAAGCCTCTCGGGGTGGGGCGCTGCCCTGGACAATTTCCACCTTGGTCAGCTTCAGAATACCAGTTGCCCATCAATGTCTTAGAGTTGAGAGCCATACGTTTTGCAGTACAAGGCTTCATAACATCTCTTCAAAAGGATCCATGTTTTGGTGAGGACAGTTAACATAGCAGCCAAGACCTACCTGAACCATCAAGGGGGCTCCATGCAACACCACCCAACAGTATAGTAGTAGAAACAAGATCCAGCTCATAGGAAGGGACTTCTTGCCCTGTGAGTGAAAACCTATCATTTATATACTTTCAAATATGTTATAACTGTGACAGGACAACAGTGGTATACAACTTTCTAGTAAGTTGTAAGGTTGCCTATCAGCAGACATTAATTAGACTCCAATACTGATAATGATAGTCTTTATTGAAGATGTATGCAAGGCAAGGTACCATGCTGTTCATAGCCAAATCTGAGAAACATGGGAAAGCCAAAGGGAGATATAGCTTGAGCACCACAGCCCACCCACCCCCGCCAGCTGAAGGGGGAAATGGAAAGGTTAGAATGTTTGCGTCTAGTGGGGTGAGGGCCATTATCTGGTTGCCTGGCACTATACAGGATAGAGGAATCAGGGGCCAAGTGGAGCTAGGAAAGTCTGAGAGTGAGGCCATTTAGAGATTAGGGCAGGGTCACACTGCTATAGCTTTATGATGTCAGCTCTGATGTGAGCGGGCTTTTGGTTACCAGCCTCTCACTAGGAAGCAACAATAAACTGGCACCAAGTTACGCATTGAGCAGCTGAAATTGAAAGGGATTAAATGGTTGATAGTAGCAGCTGTAAAAGCACTTAGGTGAGAAGTAATAAGAATTT
The DNA here is from genome assembly GCF_021028975.2 of Sphaerodactylus townsendi. Classification (NCBI taxonomy): domain Eukaryota; kingdom Metazoa; phylum Chordata; class Lepidosauria; order Squamata; family Sphaerodactylidae; genus Sphaerodactylus; species Sphaerodactylus townsendi. Next base: position 62,024,828 of record NC_059431.1, read on the forward strand.
TTTTGAAACTATATTTTGGAATTGATTATGTCATATATAATTGGCTAAATTTTTCTTGTTTTACAGATTATTGATCTCTGTTATTTAAATTATTCATTTGTATCTGTAGATAGGTGGCAAATACATTGTATTATCACTTTTGACCACTGATGAAGGCCAGTGGGCCGAAATAAGTCTGATTTCAGGTCATAAAGTGTGACATAGGATCTCTTTGTGTTAAGTTACTATGATTTTATACATATAAGGCAGACTGTCATGCTGATTTTGGCTAATGAAAGCACTTCAGCTGTTTAGCATGTGGAATTCTGTGCTGTTCAGGATTTGCATTCCACCAGAAAACCTTGATCAGCAATTCACTGTTTGTGATTTTCTGTTTTAAATCAACGCTGTGCTTAATCTTAACTTCTCTCTGATCTTAATTAGCAGTTGTGTGTTGTTTGAGCAAAAAGTGTTTGCACTGTAAAAATCATTAATGGTTCAAAATGCTGACATGATTGATCATCAAACATCAGTGGATTCAAACTTCTGTGATCAAAGCTTGTGTCAGGGATATCTTCTCCTTTCTTCAGCTTCTTGTGCCCCCCCTCCCCCAATCCTAAAGTTGGATAGCTCTGTAAGAAAGTAGTGAAATTTTAGTTTGTGCAGACATGGACGGAAATTTCTGTCACTCTTTGTGTTCCATTCTACTCTGTCCTCCCTGATCCTCCAGTTTCTTGCAGTGACTGGGTGTATGTGCAAGGGATAGGAAATGGTTTCTACTTGCAAGGCATTGGATACAGTTCATAGTCCTTTATCATTTCCAGAAGCTAGCCATGCCTTTTTTTAATGATAAAATAGAATTTCACAGGAAAACCAGCATAGCAGTTGCAACATTCTTTGTATTAATTGCTCAGCAACACATATGGTAGCACTATCTATGAATGTATTATATCTATAAAGTGCTCAAGTTGCAGTCCTTTTACAAACGTATCCAGAGCTTTTTTTCCCTTAAGAAGTAATTCACAGTGGAACCTACTTATGCATATCTGCTGCAGTATTAAGTATTTCATTCATAATTAGGTACTTAATTAAATGTAATTTTTCTGGTTTATTTTAGTTACATTAAAAAAGAATCTGATCTGAATGGAACCCAGATTAAACTTCGGGAGTTTGAAGCAGCTCTAAATGCTAAAGAAGCAGCACTTGCCACAGCACTTGGTGATAAGAAAAGTCTAGAGGGGGATGTTGAGGATTTAAAAGATCAGATTGCTCAGGTAAGGCATGAGCCATTTTCATGGGCATGGAGTGATTGATATAAAATTGTAGCATAAGATGGAAACTAACATGGTATTTGCTCCTTTATATGCACAATTTGGGAGAAACTGGACTTTCAGATGTTTGAAGTGCTGTAATTTGTATGAACTGTTATGTATGTATGAATAAGTTAGTTTTGTGTTGTGATATTATTCCACATTTATACTTTGTCATATTATTTCTTTAAAGCTTGAAGCTTCTTTAGCAGCTGCTAAGAAACAGTTGGTAGATGAAACATTGCTGAAGGTGGATCTTGAAAATCGCTGCCAGAGTTTGATTGAAGACTTGGAGTTCCGAAAAAATATGTATGAAGAGGTAACTGTTGGGGTTCTCAAATAATATATTAGTGCAAACTTGTAGTAAGATAATGCTTTAACAACTGCCTGGCTAGTATAGCTTAAATTTGTTAGTGCATGTTTGCGTCTATTTAAGGAAGGGATGCTTTCTAATTCTGCACTTCTACACTTAAGATTCTTTAGAAAAGTTAAATATCAGTACTTAAGAGAGGTGTTTTCTTATTTGACAGAGTATAATATTGTCTCAGGTTCCAGTAAGAAAGTCACCGGATCCTGTCTTGACTAAAAAAGTCAGAAATCTGACAAGCTTTGTTAATGCTGTCTTAAATTTTTTAATGAATTGCATTCACCCCAATTTGCATTATTTGTAGGAAATCAATGAGACTAGAAGAAAACATGAGACCCGTCTGGTGGAGGTGGATTCTGGGCGTCAAATAGAATATGAACATAAATTGGCCCAAGCCCTTCAGGAAATGAGAGAGCTGCATGATGTACAAGTAAAACTCTACAAGGATGAACTTGAGGAGACTTATCATGCCAAGGTATTTATATTTCCTCTCAGCTACCTTAAAATTCTAGTAGCTGTGTTGAAAAACTTTGCGTTGTAATAGATCTGGAGTCTATTTAGGAACATAACATTCTAGTTACATTTTGACCCACATATAAAATGATGTAGGTGTGCAGAATTTAACACATTCTGTTAAATTTAACGTATTTTAAATTTAACATAACAGCTGAGCAATCTACTACTCTAGAATTGCTCACATGTGAGGACCCCCTGTTTGGATGTCAGCAAGATAGGGTATTTCTAGCATTTCCCTGTATGACTTGTTCTCTACTAAATTAGGCAAGTTTGTAGGGTTTTTTCCTATTTGTGGGGAGGACTTGCTGGAAAATTAGGAGTGATTGCCAGATTACTGGTGGAACACCCAGGTTTAGCAAGTTTTTTTTGTTTTGTTTTTTAAGAGATTTAATTATTGGACTTATTTGTTATTAGTGGAGATTAAGTCTTTTAGGTTAGTTGGTCAGAGAACAGCTTTTGTATTTGTATTGTATCAGAGATTAGTAAAATTGATAGAGATTTTATGGGGGGGAAGAAATTGTTCCATCTGAAGGGGGTCAAAATGGGGCTGGGAATCCCATAATTATTGGGTGGGGGAGGTACATTGGAAGAGAGGGTGGTTGAGAAATAGTAAAGCTTGGCCCCCTTCTGACCTCTGTCCCATCCCAAGACACAAGGGTAGAGGGTCTAAGAAGATGTGTCCTTCTCTGACTCTGGTGTTGTGTAATTAATAATTAATAATTCAATCATGATGCTGCAAAATTATTTTGTAGCACAGAACGTGAACCTGGCATTTGTGACGGAGACCTGGACTAGGGAGGGTGAAGCTGTTGGCCTGAAAGAACTTGCCCCACCAGGTTTCTTGTCCTCCATCAGTCCTGTACAAAGGGCTGGAGGGAAGGAGTAGTGCTGCTCATCTGGGAGGCTTTGTCCTCCATGTGAGTTGCTTCTCCAGTGAACACTGGTATTGATTGTGTGGGTCTGATGTGGGATGCTGTGGACAGTTTGGGCATTCTGCTGGTGTACCGCCCACCAAATACGCTGAAAGAGGCCCTGCCAAAACTGCTGGAGGTTGTTTTGGAGTGGACCTTGAGGTTTCCCAGACTTATTGTCTTGGGGGATTTCAACATCCATGTGGATGCTGTCTATCTATTCAAGCAACAGACCTGGTGTCTTCCATGGCAGCACTGGGGTTTCATTGGTTAACGTGGACCCACACATCAAGCAGGACAAACATTGGATCTTATCTTTGGCATGGGGATTAATGTGGATTTACTTTCCTCTGAGGAGGTGCTGTGGTCTGACCACTTTGCACTGAAGAACTGGGTGGACTCCCTGCTTATTTATGCCTGCCCATGGAGACTTATGGATCCACTTGGTCTCCAGAATGTTCTGCGAGATCCCTGACCCAATGACTGTACCCTTGATGATCTGGTGGAGGCCTGGAATTCCCAGCTCTCCGAAGTCATTGGGGAGATCGCTCCTTGATGTCTTCTCCATTCCCATGCTTGCCAAGCTCCCTGGTATACTGGGGAGCTGCGGGTGATAAAGCAGGAGCTGAGACATTTAGAGCGAAATTGGTGGTGTACTCATGACGAAACCAAAAGAACATCTTAAAATCCTATGAAATGGCAGTGAAGGCCACAAAGAAGCAATTCTCCTGGTGGCAGAGGACATCTTGTGGGTGATTCTTGCCCATAGGGAGGCAAGAAATAGAATCTTTCGCTTCCTGTTGAGACTGTGACTCCATTTTGCTCAGTATTTTTCCTGCCTTGACCGGGAGTGCACGGATTCTTCGACTCCTCAGCCTGACTTTCTACCTCTCCTGTCTACTTCATGTGTTGTGATATTGTTTGAGTCCCCTTGTCTCCTCCCTAGTATTTCTCTCTGTGCGGGGTAGGAATTCTTGGTTAGGGACTCAATAGAGCACCTTTATCTTTCCTGCCTAAATCCATGCCAAAATGGCGGATTGGGAATTTTCTCCCCCTAGGGAGACCTTCTCAAAGTTGGCCGCTGAAGCCACCAGAGTGGCAAATAGGAGGCGGGTTACCCCTCCCGCATTAGAAAGAGCCCAATGCGTGGGGGGAAATCCCCTCCAGCTGACAAAAAAATCGTTCAGCTCTACAGGGGCCAGGGCAACTGCCCAAAACAACAACTAAACAAGTGTCCAAGAAGAGGCCAGGGCAACTGCCTTAAACGGATCAGGGGACCAGAAAAAAGGAAATGAGCGCGGCGGTGGTGAGCGCTCCAAAATAGGGGAAACTTGCAGCCAGCAAGACTCCTCCCCCCACTGCTACTGCTCATGCTGGGAGACTCATGGCTAACAAGAATCTGCCCAGCAACAGCATAGAATCCCCCTCCATGGCGCCTAGGCAAGAACATGGAAGCCCTCATCTCATCTTTGCCTCAGATCTTGCTCTACGCCTTCCCGCTCACCCCAGTACTTCCAAAGCTACTGAGGAAAATAACATCAGAAAGGGCAATGGTCATTCTAAGAGCACCTTATTAACTCAGAAGACCTTAGTTCTCAGAGATCCAACAGTTAGCGGTGAGACCACCATATCACCTTCCATCAATCCCGGACCTTCTAATACAATCTGTAGTGGCTGTGTCTGACCGCCTGCCTATTGAGAGGCGACGCCTCAGAGCCACTGATGTCACCAATACTCTTCTGGCATCATGTCGTCCGGCAAGAGTCAGGATTTATAATTCTTCATGGAGGTTATTTGCCATGTGGGCAAAGCATCGATAAATAGATCTTGAGTCACCACCCATCTCTTCGATGCTGGAATTCCTGCAATCAGGTTTCGAATCAGGTCTACGCTGCACCACACTGAGAAAGCAGGCGGCAGCACTGGCCACCACACTGTCTTCTCCTCAAGTCCTCCCTATTACCCATCACCCTGACATCATTGGTGTCCAACGTCAACCTCCATAATTCCATGGGTTCCCATCCTGGAGACTACACACAGTACTTGAGGCACTGACTAAATCTCTCTTTTATCCAGTGCAGTCCATTCACCTTTGCTGGCTGCACATGAAGATGCTGTTTTTAGTTATGGTCATGTAGGCATGGAAGGTATCGGAGCTTAGGGCGCTCTCCATCAACCCTAATCTTTGTGTTTTTCACCAGGACAGAATAGTCCTCAGAATTGACCCCCCTTTCAGGCCAGAGCCCAGTTCGAGCTTTCATCAACAAGAAATAGTACTGCCTAACTTCTGCCCACACCCCTCTCACCCCAGAGAGAGATTGTGGCATGATTTGGATGTGAGAAGAGCAGTCAAGGCTTTTGTTATCAGAATGGAACCAATGCGCCAAACAGAGAGCCTATTTATTAATACCTCTCCTCCTAAGCTCGGACAACAGATGTCCAAAGCTCGCTCTTGAGGAACTGCATCATAGAGGCCCACAAGGCACAAAACCTACCGATTCCAGACAGAATAATGGCACACTCTATTAGAAGTGCAGCCACAATGCGGCATTGATGCCAATGTCTCCATAGAACAAATCTGCAAAGCAGAAATATGGGCCTCTCCCTCATCCTTCATCAGACACTATAAGCTGCAGGCCAGGGGGTCGGCGGAGACAGTCTTCGGTCATAGGGTCCTGGAGCACATAGTAGAAACCTAGCATCAGCCCACCCTTACCTGGGGACACTGCTTTGGGATGTCCCACAAGATGTCCTTCGCCTCCAGGAGAACGGTCCATTGGAATTTACCCTAAAGGGGCCTTCTCCTGGCAGGCTAGGAGGACATCTTGGACCACCCTTGGCATTGCTGGTTTCTGATATGAGCTGGGTTGATTTTATTATGTTACTAAGGTAACATGTTGCTTTCTGTTTACATTCTTGTTGTTGCTGTTATTCATGTTAATACTAATATCTATCATAGAGTGTCACTTCTTTATCACTGCTTAGTCAGGAGCATCCTGAGCAAAATGGAGTCCTAGCCTCAACAAGAAGCAAAAGTTTCCATTTCCTGCCTCCCTAAGTATGGACAAGAATCACCCACAAGATGTCCTCCTAGCCTGCCAGGAGAAGCTCCTTCAGTGAAAGTACCAATGGACCGTTCTATGCAGCCTCCATTGTGTCCACTAGTTCTCTCCTGGCACAGTTGTTTAAGGTAATTCAGTTGTTGACATCCCTTTCTGTGGAATCAGAAAATGTTAGTGAATTTGGATATTGACTGTGAGGCTGTTGCAGACATTTTTGTGGATGAAATCTTGACACTTGAAGTTCCTGAGAATGAAAACTATACTCTTAGCGGCGATAATCTTGGCACGTTGGGTTTCAGAACTGTGTGCACTGTCAGTCCATCCGTAGGGACAAGGTTGTAATTTACACAGTTCCATCATTTCCCTCCAACGTCAACTCCAAGTTTCACTGAAAGCAGGAGATACACCTTCCCTTCTTCTGTCCATGACCCAGGTATCCTAAAGAAGTGATGTGGCACACCCTGAAAGTGAGGAGAGCCCTGAAAATTTACATACTCAGAACCTATCAGAAAAACTGACTCAATGTTCATTGCCATTTTTTCATCAAACCTATGTAAAGGCATTTTCAGCTGTACCGTCAGCAAGTACCTTATGATGTGTATCTTAGAGGCTTATTGTGTTCAGAATCTTGAACCACCTACTCAGTGTGGAGTGCAGCTACCAATGCAGCCCTGAGTAAGAATGCTTCAGTCAAAGAAATCTGCAAAGGCACCACATGGTCTACAACATCTACCTTTGTAAGGCACTATAAAATTGACACATGCAGCATTTAGCCCTAAGAACCCTACAGCATGTACGTGAAGTTGATCAATAATGACCCACCCATATTGAGAATGCTCCTCTGGGAGGTTTCTTAATTGGGCAAGTTCAAAATATATTTTAAAGCAGGCATTTAAATGTTGCTCAGTCATTGCAGGTAAAGCAGCTCATGCTGCTAGTACACATTTGCTAACAGTTTCCTGTTGCCCGTGTCCTCTGAATGCTACTCAGTCGGGTAAAATACTGCCAAATAGCACAGGTTTCTGGCCCCCCCAAAACTTTTCCAGTGACTGTAAGTTTCTCCTTCATATTGACATGTGTGTGTGTAATGTATATGTAAATCACCTTGAAAATTGTGGAAATGTGGAGCATAAACATATTTAAAACACAAATTAACATGTATCAAGACACTGTAGCTTGTGCAACTTATATCACCATTAGCTGCTAACCAGACCTACTCCAAAAGCTCAAAGCAGCAGCTCTGTTCTACCTCTTTTAGAGAAGAGGGTACACAAGCTGGCTGTTCCAAAGATGTTATTTTGCTGTTATGTAGTCCCTGAAATTCTTAACATTATGAACATTTGTTTTGCCAAGAGCCAGCCATTCAACAGTCAAAACAATTTCCTGCTTATTGCATTTGCTCAGGCTATTTTGATCTGGAAAACTTTGCAAAAATAAATAGTAATTATTGTGTGCTGCCTGATAGATCTGCAATTTGACTGCATTAGTTTTGAATGGTGCACACTGCAGAAATATATGAAAAGTAGGATTATTCCATTCCAATTTATTAAGATCACTGATAACTTGGTATGAATGTGTTAGGATGTTTTTGATTAATCTCAAAAGGGTGTTCAGAGTTACGTTAGATGGTTTTCTTTGCTTATGAGATTTTATCATATTGGATTGATTTATAGGTAAAGTTAAAAAGAAGCTTCTGGTGTGCCTAAGGGATTGCAGGTTTCCTCCCAGGGAAGTTAATTACTTACGTTTTAGCTTTCAATTTACTGTAAAAGCCTGTATGACAGGTTTCCTGTATTGCATAAATTTTGTGCCTTTCTTAATGACAATGCAGAGTTGTAAAGTAGAAGTGCATGCCTGTATATTTCTTGGTAAATTAAACGTGCGGGATTTTTCTGTGCCTTGTAGCTTGAAAATGCGAGACTAGTCTCTGAAACAAGTTGTTCTGCAGCCAACGCGATAAAAGAAGAACTCATGGAAAGTCGCATGCGCATTGATAGCCTCTCTTCCCAGCTGGCTAATCTGCAGAAAGAGGTGAGACATCTATGATCCTAAGTTTGTCACCATACAAAGTGTATAAAAGTTTTCTTCTTGTACTCTTTTAATATTTTAAATTTTGCAGCAGTCTAGAGTCAGTTCTATCAGTTCTAGCTCGTAACATTCTTTTAAATGTTAAATCTGTTTTCTAGTCTCTTTTGCTATACTTGAAAATAATTAAGTAGGTAGTAGTGATTTGTCAGAAGGGGTGACAGAGTATAATTTGCAGTCCAGGATAGGGCTTGTGGTTCTCACAGAATCCCTAACCCTTCCCCATAACTACCAGAAACAGTTCGAATTATTTGCATTTACTTAATTTGCATAATAGTAGATGACATGGAACCTATATTCTCTTAGTAAAGGGCACAATAAACTGGCTGCATTTAATTTGCTTATTTAGACATCTTCATGGAGTACAGTACAAAATAATAAAAAGGAGAACATCTGAAGCCTGGGAATTATGAAAACATCTCTCTAGACCGGACATAAGCCTGTTGTGCAACTGTTCAATGACTGACTTGGTTCATTCTTGCTTAACATAGGAAGCATGTATTTCTTCCACTTCAGTATCTCAAAGTGCTCCATGTCCATAGACAGCTGCTTTTAAAATGCATTTTATCTGCAATCTCATTGTTAAAGTTTTTATAACTTACAGCTGATATTTTTTTCTCTTTAATTTCAGTCCAGAGGATGGCTAGAGAGGGTTCAAGAACTGGAGGATACTCTAGCTAAAGAAAGGGATAACTTTCGCAGAACACTGTCTGACAAAGAGAGAGAAATGGCAGAAATAAGAGATCAGATGCAACAGCAACTGAATGACTATGAACAACTGCTTGATGTAAAATTGGCTCTGGATATGGAAATCAATGCATACAGGAAGCTTTTGGAAGGTGAAGAAGAAAGGTAAGGTTAGCTGTTGAGGTTTTGAAATCGGGAATGCTGGAGATGTGCTGAAGATCATGTAGTCAGGCCATCTGCTCAGCTTTTTGCAGACTGATACAACCCACTGGGTGAGACAAGGAGGAAGGATTTTGATTGTAACATTAATGATTTAAAAAACCTTTCAGCTTAGATCCCTTTTAAGTGAACCGGGCAAGGTTAGATTGTTAGTAGCTCATCTTGCTGCTTGCAATTCTTGAAATGTGCTGGGCAGTTTGAGGTAGAGCTACTGGCAGAAGAACAAGACTGTCAAGGCAGACTTATATTTTGCATCTTTTACTAACCACTTAAAATTGTGAATGGGCATTCAGAGCTATCCCAGGATTCTTCTTATCTTGGGTAGAGAATCTGCACCACATTTTTATCCACACTAGCAGTAAAGCCTATAGGTGGGAGGAAGGCAGATGAGAGTGCAATTTCACATGGGTGGCATGTTCAGCCACCAGCCTTCCTCGTTCTTCACTCCAGGAGTTAGGAGCTGGAGCACTGCACTCCCTTCTGCCTCCTCCTGCACCCCGCCTCCACCTGCCCACCTCTGCTGTGGCCCCCAACTGCCTGCCCTCTGCTCAGGCTTCTGACGCCTGCAGTCACTTCTCCCCTCAGGTTGGCATTCAAAGGTGAGAGTAGAGGTGAGGATACAGCAGCGAGCTGGGCTGCTGCCACAGAATTCAGCAGCCAGGTGGGGGACAGGGCATGCTTACTCCTTTCTAGTTCCTCCTAACCTCCTGCCTTTGGTTTCACTGGCCACCTGTCCTCTGCCTGACCCACTGTTCAAGTTGTCAGTATTAGGCCCAGGTGGTGGGTACAGCAGTGAGTTGGACTCCTGCCACAGGGCTTAGCTGCCGGAGAGGGTTGTGCATGTGCCCCTCTCATGCACTGGCTCCCTCCCAGTGCCGCCCACCTCCTGCTTCTTGTTTCACCACCAGCCACCTCCTGTCCGCTCAGCATGAATTTTTAGAGCTACACGTTAGGTTACTATACAAACTTGGTGATCAAGCTCCCAAAGCCTTCAAGCTTATGTTTTCCAACATAATTCCAATTTTTTATTCATCAGACTAAAGCTTACTCCCAGCCCATCTTCTCGTGTGACAGTTTCTCGGGCATCATCAAGCCGCAGCGTACGCACAACCAGGGGAAAGCGGAAGAGGGTTGATGTTGAAGAATCAGAAGCCAGTAGTAGTGTTAGCATCTCTCATTCAGCTTCTGCCACTGGAAATGTGTGCATTGACGAAATAGATGTAGACGGGAAGTTTATCCGTTTGAAGAACACTTCTGATCAGGTACGTGGTGGGTGGTCATGACCTTGCTGCCAGGATTATGACACATCTTTCAGGGTGGTTATGAGTTTAACAGAATGTGGGAATGGTCATGTGCGTAGTCCTGAACTCTTTGGAAGTCTAATGGTGACTGTTATTCTGGGTGATGAGAGAAGAAATGATGAACCATAAAATGTATTAGCATTCTCCTGAAGGTGGTCATTTGCCTGTAGTTACTGAGAAATCAACAGTCTTCAAATTCTTTTGCACTAAGAATGTTCCATACCTGTTTGTGGCAACAGCTGTAAGGCGTCTGTGTTTGTTTTTGCTTAGGACCAACCATTGGGAGGCTGGGAGATGATTAGAAAAATAGGAGACAGTTCTGTTGCTTATAAATATACCTCAAGATATGTGCTGAAAGCAGGTCAGACTGTTACGGTAAGTCAAATATATTTAGCTGAAGCAATATGATTAGTGGGCTAAGCAAATGCATGAGTTGTTAATACAGTGGGTGCTTCACTAATTGATGCTACAGTACTGTGTAGACTTTGATTGCTGTTAAAAATTTCAATTGGAAAGTTATGCATTTGTGGGTCAAATTTATCTTGATAAGTGCATATTCCCAAATCTGTTCTTGATTGAAAACAAATGTGGGAGCCAGTGGGCACTCACGTAGGAGGATTATCTGGAGCAAGAGAGAGAAGTTTTAAGCTAGTCAAGTGCCTGTTGTGTATCCTACAAATGTATGTTCCTAGCTTTTTTGTCACTATTTCCAGTTTGCTTTCTAAGGAGAAAAACCTAAAAATTTTAAGCAAAGCATTCTAGCTGATTCTGCTGTGTAAATGCTCAATGAAAATTGTTTTTATAGATAGCAGAATGGTTTTATTTTGATTTGCCAAAAGTTCAGTATTTGCAGAATTCAATGTTTATTCCATTAATCTGTTCTGATTATGTTCAAAGATCTAGTTTGTTGTGGATGCCTTCATGCTTCCAGTGCAGTGGCTATTGCTGTATCTGAGGCCTTATAGTGATGGTGGCATCTCATGAGAAGGTGATGACAGAAACTGTTGTCTTGCTATGTTAGAAGCCTCCAAACACTAATAGCTGAAATCATGTGAGGTAGAGATGGAAAATTTTCAGAACATTTGAAGCCATAGGGATGCTTTGGGTGGGTAAAATTTTACAGGATTTCTTTTGTTCTCCAAAGTATGCAATTTTTCCATTGGGAGGGGGCAGTGGGGAAATGTCATTCTGTGAAATAGTCTCTCCTTCATATGCCGTTCTTGCTTTCCATGCTTGTTCTTCAACTTAACAGAGAACAATAGACACAAAGCCCATTCTGGAAGGACTTTCCTCCCCAGTTGGTTTCTAAATCTAGGTCAGAATCACAGGATTCCTGTGGAGTGGGTCTCCTACCCATTTCTTTTGAAGTACCCATGTAGTAATTGTGATAGATATTAATCCACAAATCACTTAACTTTTGTGTTTATTTAAAAAATAAGCTTTCTACAAATACATATGGTATTTCTTACAAACTGTTTGTATCCTGGCAACTTGTATGTGGAGGGTGTGCATGCTTGCATAAGTGTTTTATAAAAGATGCATTTTAATCCTGTATGATTTGTTCTCTCTTTCATAGGTCTGGGCTGCTAATGCTGGAGTAACAGCCAGTCCTCCTTCTAACCTCATCTGGAAGAACCAGAACTCTTGGGGCACTGGCAAAGATGTAAAAGTTGTACTGAAAAACTCTCAGGGAGAGGTAATGTGGTAAAACTTTGCCTGACTGCACTCAATTCCAAGCTTTTCTTGAGCATATGTTTTTTTAGCTTGCCTGTATCATTTGCACAGTGTGGATAGGCAAATTGCCAGCAACTAACACATACTTGCAAAAAGGGCCTTTTCCACTGTAGTATTTTTATTTTTATTTTGAAGAAAAAGAAAGATATAAAATATAAAATAAAAATATTTATCTTTATATTGAAGAAGGAAAAGTACTTAAAAATGATTTGTTTTTAAGGTTTTTGTGATGTTTTTATTTGATTCTGTACATCACCCAGAGCTCTTCAGGGGTGATACTATGTTCAGATATAGTAAATCTGAAGAATAAATGAATAGATAAATATTTTATATAAAGTACACTGTGCAATCAATGATTAACAGAATGATAATGTTAAACTACAGAGTAAATTGTGAAAATTTGTAATAGAAAACACAGTGGTGATTACTATTATAAATCTTAACATAAATTTTTAAAAGTATGTCCTGGATTTTGAAAATTAAGTTCATACATTGTTATCATCTATCCATAATATATTTAGATTTTCACCCTTTAGGACACTTTCAATACAATATATATCATTTTAACAACTTCTTCTTCTCCCCATTTTTAAAGTATAATATGATTAGTATGCTTTCCCTTCATCTTGAAATTCTATGCTTGGACCGTTATTCACATCATCTTAATTTTCCCATTACTCTATATTCAGCTGATCTGCTTTCCCAATCCTCGAGGTGTGGACACCCTTCTGCTTTTCATTTTGTTGCAAATATAACTGTGGCTGCCATTATCATATATCTAAACAATTCTTTCAGGGGTTTTGGAATATTTGGGGGCAAAATGCTCAATAGCATACTCTTGGCTTCCATAGCAATTTAATTTTAAAGATTTTCTGTATTTCACCATGTATTTCATTCCAGGGTTGTTGTTTTTTGTCTTTTTGCACCACCACATATGATAAAGGGTACCATCCACCTCTTTGCATTTCTAATATTTTCCATCATAGTTCTTGTCCATCTTTCCTAAATTTTGGGTGGAAATATATCACCATTTAAACATCTTATACCAATTTTCTCTTAATGTTTGACTTGCTGTAAATTTTGCAACTTTCATAAATAAAATTTCTCATTGTTGGAAAGATATCTCTTCCTCAAAATTTTACGCCCATCTAATCATGCATGTTCTATTTCTATGTCAAATTGAGGTCATAGTTTATAAATTTATCTTAGTAAGTATTCTTTTTGCATCTTTATCACCTTTTTAATTCTGTCAAATTTCTTACACTTCTTCCTGTGTGAATGTCCTGCTTCAAAAAGGGCCTTGATGTATGTTTGACCATGTTAACATAGTGTCCTTCAGGTAATAAATAGCTGTGTCCATTACAGGAAGTTGCTCAGAGAAGCACCGTCTTTAAAACAACTTTACTTGAAGCTGAAGAGGGGGAGGAAGTAGAAGAGGAACCAGCTGAAGTTGTAGAGGAGGAAGATCTGTTTCATCAGCAGGTATTTTGATGAGCAAGGATACATGTAACATACATTTTCTTAATGGTGATTTTGTCAGGAAAGTGTGACAGTGTATAATGTTTCTTAAAAACTAAGTTTTAGTATAGAAAAAATGTTGATATTGTGCATTTAACTGCTATATTTTTTAAAGCTCAGACATTAGACAACTTCAGCTATAGCATTTTCCTTTAAACGTATGTGTGTACTATGTAAGTGTTGCAAGGACTGAACACCATGTATTTGTGGAAAGGGCTATTTTTGGTAATTTTCTTAACTATTAATTTGAGTTGTATTTTACCTTTTGCAAATCAAACTTGTTGGTTTGAAAAAAGGGAAAGTAATTACAGTTCTGTCTCTGAAACTGCTATTTATCTGCTTTTTGGTTCTTAAAGAATAGTCATGAAACTTGTGAGGCTGAATGAGGCTTTCCTGAGTTAAAAGCAGTGCTCAGAGCAATTTATTAGACTTTTAAGATAGCTATCCTGGACTCATGAAGACCTGTTTAACAGTTTTAACAAAACTCTGGCCTGTAATTAATAAATGTTGTATTCCACAGTATGCACATTAATTCAGTGATTCCCTGGCACCAGAACTGCTCTGTCACCTGGGTAAACTAGTGTAAAGCTGGGAACATGTTTTATAGAAGGCTCCAGATATTTGCTATATTCAAATCAATTTGTTCACATCTTACTTCCTCAATGAAAGTGTTGTTAATGGGCAAGATTTTTTTCTCCAGGCACCTTTCATAATATTGTTTAGCATAACAAACTTTTCATTTGCTTAGATCAGTGGTTCTCAACCTGGGAGTCACGACCCCTTTGGGGGTTGAATGACCGTTTCATGGGGTCGCCAGGCTAGGATACATTTCTCAGATGCATTTTAAATTTTTAGTTGTTTTTTGTGTTGCAGCCTGCAGGGGGTGCAATTTTAGACGTATTGGCATCAAAATTTCAGGGTATCATTGGGAGACTGTCTTGATGACACCCCCCAAGTTTGGTGCAGTTTGGTTCAGGCGGGCCAAAGTTATGGACCCTCAAAGGGGGTGCCCCTATCCCCCTTTCTTTCCAATGGGAGCTAAGTATATGGGGGATACCCCTTTGAGGGTCCATAACTTTGGCCCCCCTGAACCAAACTTCACCAAACTTGGGAAGTATCATCAGGACAGCCTCCTGATGATACCCTGAAATTTTGGTGTCACTAGATTAACGCTTGCACCCCTGACAGGCACCCCCAAATGTGCCCAAGATTCTTTGTTCTGCATTGAGTTTGCTGCATTGCTGTCAATGGGGAGATTCTGGGGGTGTCTGTGGAGTGCACATTTCTGAAGGCACAGTCACAAAACTTTCAGGGTATCTTCAGGAGAGTCTCTTGATGACACCATCCAGGTTTGGGAGACTTTGCTACAGGGGGTGCAATGCTATGGTTAGGTTGCTTGGTCACACAAGCCTCTTACTGTTGCCGGCTTAGGCACCTAACCTTCAAGCACCTCCGGAGATGCCAGCCACAGGTGCAGGCCAAACTATAGGAGCAACCAGCTGCTGCAAGCGTTGTGTGTGTTTTCTAGGCTGTGTGGCCGTGGTCTGGTAGGTCCTGCTACTGTAGTTTGGCCTGCACCTGTGGATCCTAATGATTTTTTCACTTGGTCACCCCAAAATCACCACTACATCATAGCTGGCATCTTCAGAGGTGTATC
Source organism: Sphaerodactylus townsendi (assembly GCF_021028975.2). Classification (NCBI taxonomy): domain Eukaryota; kingdom Metazoa; phylum Chordata; class Lepidosauria; order Squamata; family Sphaerodactylidae; genus Sphaerodactylus; species Sphaerodactylus townsendi. The sequence goes on from NC_059431.1 coordinate 62,040,174, forward strand.
ACAGAGAGAAGTCTGTTATACATTGTATCTATTGGGAACAAAAACTTCATGCCTACAATTGTTACAACGGTGGAACCCAGCAGGCTTCATGTGGAGGAGTGGTGAAACACACAAATTAGTATTTTTAAAACTAGCAACACCAAAATTTCAGGGTATCATCAGGAGACTGTCCTGATGATACCGCCACCCCAAGTTTGGTGAAGTTTGGTTCAGGGGGGCTTCCGAGGACAGGCTGGCTAAGATTAGTCACTAGTAACTTTTTCTTCGCCTCCCGATCTGTCTCACCGCCTCTCCACCTCCAAACTCGTCTTCCACACAACCCGTCCCCTGCCTTCCGTCCTTCCCACTTTTAAACTTTTCCATCTGTTTCAAGCCCTCCCACCAATCCCCATGGCTTGCCTCTGACCCTGCCTTTTTGCAGTCAGCCTCAGGCTCCAGGGGGTGAATGCTGGGACATTTAAACTGTGCCCTGCCCCCCGCTTGGGGTTGTGTCGCTGCTGCGCTGTAGGTGTGGGGTCAGCAAGGCATCCTGGCTCTGCCCACCTCGCTGTCGGTAGGCTCATAGCACCGCCATTTCTGCTGAACTCCTGAGCCTTTCCCTGTCATCTGGGCACCCTCCCACCTCTTGGCTCTTACTCACCGGTGAGTTGGGGTGGTTCTCATCCCCCTCCCACGGCGAGGTTGGGTCTGTCTCACCTGGCCCCGAACAGGGGGCTTGTGATTTTTATATCATCTTTATCCCCCCTTCTCTTCTCCTCTCTCTATCTTATCTCTCTCTCTTTCTCTACTTACCTACCTACCTATCTCTCTTAATCTCCCTCCCTCCCTCCCTCCCTCCCTCTGTCTCTACCTTTATCTACCTCCCCCTCCCTCCCTCTATCCCCCCCTCTTTCATTTCCATGGCCCCTCTGGATTTGTTAGATCTCCCCCTCCACACATCCACACTTGTTTATGTCTGGTTCCGTAGTGAAAAAGCTGCTGGGTTTCCCACAAGTCAGAGTGGGAAACAGAAAGGGAACATCCAGTGGGTGAGGGAAGAGCCTCCATCCTGTTGAGATACATAGAAATAGCTGGGGCAAGGTGATGAAGAGGGGTGGGTGGGGTTAGAGGCTCCTTTTGCCCAAATCCCACATGACCCCTAACCTTGGACCATGCAGGCTTGTATAATATCAATATTTTGTTCATCATTACAAAAGCACCTTTGGTGTATAAAGGAGTGGATGTTTTTGTTTGGCTTTTGGGCCAGTCTCACCGCCTTGACTTAATTAGATCTTTGGTGGTGCTCAAAACAGAATCCCTTCCTGAAATATAGTCCATGTTCCATGAGTTACTTTCCTATTCATGTCTTTGCAACAAGGCTGAAGGGAGGGGGGCAGCTGCTGCAAGCACAAGAAAGAGGTCGAGGCTAAGGGGGCTGCTGCTTAGGGCCCCTGCCTAGCCAGGTCCCAGTGCACCAGGCATGTCACTGGCCCTGTTTTTGAGAGGAGGTGGAGGGAAGAGAAGAGAAGGAGAACCTGGTTTCCTTTTTAGAATTAATTCTTTTCATGCTGGGTCTTCTTTTCCTGATGCCTTCTGCCTTTCCTAGTATTATTGTCTTTCTCATCTTTTCCACTGAGTCTTTTCTTTTCATGATATGGCCAAAGTCAATAGCTTCAGCTTGGTCATTCTTAGCTGCTAGAAAGGATTCATGTTTGATTTGATCTTTGTGTGCATTATGTGCAGCCAAGTATCTTCCAGTTTATGTCAACCCTATGAATTAACCACCTCCAAAACATCCTGTCATTAACAGCTCCACTTACATCTTGCAAATGGGGGGAGGGTGTGCAAGGCTTCCTTGATGAAGTCAATCTGTCTTGTGTTGGGTCTTCCTCTTCGCCTTGGGGGCTCGCCAGAGGCCTTTGAGGGCCCAGCAGAGGCCTTCCGTCCCCCCACACACCCCAAAGGCCAACTGGGCCCACGGGGACCTGGCAGAGGCCTACCCTCCTACCCCTTGCCATTTCCCACACCCTTTGCCACCCTTTGCTACTCCTAGCCATCTGCAGCAGAATTTCCTGGGCAGAGTATCACCCTATTTTGGGAAAATGTGTCTGTCTGGGAGTGCCTGAAGAGCAGGAATGAATAGTGGCTAAGGAAATTATGATATTTTATTGTGTAAAGTTAAACATTCACTTTACATATATATTTCTATTCAGCTGTAGTCAGGACACAAGCATGGGGCCATGAGAGAAGACAAGTACATTTTGCCGGGAGGTAGGGTATCTGGCCCGGGCTGCAAGTATATCATTTTAAAATTTCTAAAACAACACAGGACTTTTGTCCGTGGTTCATTGGATGAATAGCATGGAGTCAGGCTGAATTGCAAGCTTGTATTGGTCCCTGGAAAATGATTATAATATTACAGTACAGTGGAGGCCAGTTTCTCTGGATTTCAGTAGAATTTATGCTCAAATGCATTATTATATGAAAATTGTTGATATTGTATTTTATATGACAAATTACAGTTATGAACTAGCAATGAAAATAATTTTATGGTTGGGGGTGACCTCAACATGAGGAACTGTATTAAAGGGTCCTGGCATTAGGAAGGTTGAGAACCACTGGCTTAGATTAACATAAGGCCTGTAGTAGGAACATTTTCATGATTCTGCCTTTCTTCTATCTAAAACAGGGAGACCCACGAGCAGCCAACAGAAGCTGTGCAATCATGTAAAACTACAGTCATCTATACTCTTCAATTGTGTTAACCTTTCCTATGGAGGAGAACCTTCTTGAAAGCACAACATATTTTTGTATTCTTCCCCCCACCATGATGAATTTTAAGCTGTGTATGGCCTTAATTTTCTTTGTCACAGAGAAGGAGGCTTTTGTAAGTGAAACCATATATATAGCTTTTGAAATGTGAAATATTGACCCTGAATAATATACTGTTTTTGAAAATGGCCCTCATGCTTTTATACTGGTCCTTTTAAAATATCTTAATTCAAGGAACAAACCTATTACGTTGGGGTTTGGTTGTTAGATTAGCTATCTACTCTTGTCCCTTTACAGTTTTGGGTGCTTTTTGGAGTGGGAAGGACATACACACTCAACAAAACCTTTTTGTACTGAACACTTTTGTATTTTAGCAATGAAGTTACACAAATTTTCCTGAAGCATTGTCTACCAGTCGCATCAATAAATAGAGAATGAAGGATGCAACAAAATTCATTTGCTAGTTTTACTTCACTTAGATTCTTAATCAGGAAAAGGGGCTTCTGTTTAATGTGTTGAATGTTTTTAAATTCTAGTGTAACTTGCATAATTTTTTCCATGTCAAAATTAACAAATAAAAGCTGTCTTAAGAAGACTTGTGTGTTACTTTGAAAACAAAACTTCTGTTGCAGTTGTCCAGTGTTGTTCCTGAAATGGGCTGTTAACATGCTAACTTAACTGGAGTATTTATTTTCTTTGAGCTTTCCTGAAGTTCAATTGTGCTCTGTTTTATTATGATGTTATTGGTTAGTAAAAATAGAAACAATAGGAATTGCCCAACCCAGAGAAAGATAAAAACAAGTAGGCTTCCAAAAATACAGCAAAGTTGAGAAAATAAAAAAAAACCAAAATACGGGATACAGAAGAGAAGAAACTATGGGCTAGTGCAGCTGAAGAAGTATCTTTGCCCCAAGCTTAGCTTCTATTTTCCAGTGTTAAAGGGGGGAAAAGACATTTGTATTACAACTCCAAAGCAACATTTCTATGGGTATCTTGCCATTGGTTTTTCTGTGTAGGGTTTGGAGGGCTGTGTCAGGAACCTATTGCTGGTGGAATGCTATTTGTATTATTTGCAGGTGAATTAGGTGGCTCATCAAACCAAGATGCACGTTCTCAACACTAGTGGTCTGGGTTATGCTTCCACTTGCTAGTCATGTGCATTCATTGATCTGACTTGCTGGAAACATGTTTTTGTTTAATATTTGGGTCTTTGATATGAGTCTGAAATTACTGCCCTTGCCTTTTTGACTGTAAGTCAGCCCTTATATATTGCCTGCAGACCTTCTTCCTTAGACAGAAGACAAACCTTCATGGGCTTGTTTAAAGCTGAGACAGTGTAATGATGTCACTCCATTTATTTACTTTCTTTTGTTTGTGAGAGTGGAGGAAAAATATTTGTAATTCAGCAGCTCGTATGAGTAAAACATTCTATCTGGAAAGATGGTCCCTTCTAAAGCTGACTGACCTCTTGATTCAAGATGCTCTGCTCTATATTCTCTCCATTAGTATTGGAGACATTGTCCAGAGGTAAGATGTTACTTAACCACTTCAGCTGTTCTTGAAAAACTATCAAGGCCAGAAGGTTTGTCTGCTTCGTGGTGACAGTGACACCTTCTGCCACAAGATGGTAGTGTTGCTAACATAATGTTCATTGAAGGGTGGGGGAAATCAAGTCCACTCTTGTGCTGTGTTGATTGTGGCTCTACTTCATGCTGTAGAAACAAGTATATAAAATGTGCTTTACTATTGGGAATAAAAAAGATTCAATATCTGCATAATGCCTTGAAGGAAGACACTGTGTTTATACCATTATTAAAATTACTCATTGCTACCTAGGAGTGTATACCGCAGCCCTTGTAATAGTACACCACCCAAAAAGTCTTCCCACTCACTTCTTTGATCCTTCCTCATGATGTACTGCTGTGGAAAGAAGTGATATTTGAACTGGATCTTCCTTGAGATACCTCAAGCCTGTTCGACAGGTACTTCTCCCACCGTCTGTCAAAAAAACCCTTGTCAGACAGCTTTCTTTGGAAAACAGCTGGCATAAAGCATCCTGACCATTGAGTTGAGAAGGTGTGGTACACATGTTTTCTTGAAGGTTTTGGTTCATCTTTCCAAAGTATTTTCCCAACTGAAATCTTCCATTAGAGGTTGCATTGTAAAGGCACAATACAAAATAAACTTCTGTGGCCTTGAATGTGAGGCTGAATCCACCAGAAGAGTTTATTGAAGATGCTGGAAGAGTGGCTCTTTCCCTTCCTTCCCTGTCCCAAAACATCCTGCCATTTGTTCTGATAATTCTCTTGAAGGATGAAAAGAACATCATGAAGTAAATCTGGGCTTTACCAACATCTTCTGTGAATTGTTGCTGGGTTCAACCCATTTCCCCCTCCCCCCCCACACACACACACAAAGCAACAGTTTAAGTCACCTTAAGTAGATACATTTTTGAGTTACTGTGTGCTTATTTTTGTTCACGTGATATGAAACATGGAGGAGAATGTCAGGGTTTTTTCTTTTTAAACCAATTCTAGAAAATAAAGATACAAAATCGGCAGGGAGGGGAAGTAGTTGATGCTTTTTTTAATAACCTCATTCATTGGAAAATTATTTGTGCTGGGATACTAAGGCTTGTCTATATTTGTACTGAAAAGAGCTTGTAAGGAAAATTGTTATGGAGCTGAAATACATTAAGCAAATGTTAACGTATTAATGTCTTATTTCAAGGACTATAGTTGAATGTAGATTTATGGGAAATACAAAAGGTGTATGAAATGGTAATTACAGCATTATCACCCTGATTCAGATTTCCTAAACATATCTTTAAGGAAGATGACCTCTAAAATTCACCTCGCTCAGAAGTTGCATTGTTTCATGATCCGGGAGAAATGCTTAGTGTGCCATTAACATTGTGCATCACCCTGATAAAAAGTGGAACTAATCTTGTTATGGAACTAATCTTGTTATGGTGCTATTGGAGGCAAGAAAATGATATTTTTGATAAGGATAATTTGAAATTTTAAGTACACCATAAATTAGAAGCTTTTGTATGACCTTTCTGATCAGCATATGTTGATAACAGGAGATTTTAACAGCAAGGGGTAAGAGTTCAGAAAACAACAAAGTAAGTTTTTAAGCTGGAAACAGTTCTATGGTTCCTGATGCAGGAGAAAGAAAGTAAGAGCAGTTATCCAGTATAAACCCAAAAAATCTGCATAAGAGGTCTAGAAAAAGACCCTCCCCCTGCTAACAACAACAGGGCCAAATTGTATATTTATCTTGCATAATATGCCTTGATGAGAAAGTAAAATCCAGTTATGTTGGAGTGCACATACATTTCATGCAACAAGAAAAAGGTTCTAAATTAAATGGGGAGATCCCTGTTGTCCAACTATTCTGAATAAATGTGAGATAAAATTCAGACATCCCAGTAGTGCATCAAGATGGAGCTGGTCAGCGTTGTTTCTTTGTTCCCTTGGATTCTGTAATTGAAATGTTCCTTTCCTAAAGAACTTGGAGTGCTTTCACTTGCTGCCTAAATAGTAGACTGATGGGTCTTTGCTATTTTAATTTTATGAAGTGGGTTGAAGTGTCTGATCAAAACCTTTTAGATCATGTAATACCATCTCATATGGTAGATTGAGTCCACTGTGGTTTCTGTTTGCAGTGTGTTACAAAGTTTCTTCTAGAAAAATCTTTTTAAATCTAAAAATTGAAGTGGATATGTTGAGTTTTAAATGCCATCGAACTAAAAGTTGCATGCTTTGTGGTTTGACCAACATGGTCTCTACCCCCCAACCTTCTAACAGACTGAACCTAAGTGACCTAAATGCAGTTATGTTAAGAGACCTCAGGGAAACAGGGTAAAGCGTAATTTTTATTCACTACTGTCAGTAGGGGGAGGGGGAGGTTTTTATACCCTACTTTTCTGTGAGGAAATATCAAAGTGGCTTACAATCGCCTTCCCATCATCTTCCCACAACAAACACTATGTGAGGTAGGTGAGGCTGAGATAATTCATAAGGAACTGTGAGCAGCCAAGGTTACCCAGCAGGCTTTTAAGTGGAAGCATAAGGAAACCAACCTGATTCTTTAAATTATACTCAACCACCACACCATTCTGGCTCTCTGAAGAAATAAAAATATTTAGTAAAGAAGTTTTAAAGTGCTTACTAGCAACATAGCTTTTGCTGGGCTCAATAAGTTATGTTTCAATTGCCAACTCCTGTGTTCAGAGAATATTTAACAGCTAAGCTGTTATTCTTGACATTAATATTGACCTTCCCTGTATCTCAGGCCCTTTCCGCACGGGCGTAATACAGGAGGCGCTGCTGCATCGCCTGGGAGCAGCGTGAAGCCGCCCCTGTTAACCTCACTAAACAAGCAAGGTTTTTCCAAAGCTAGCGTGCGAACTGTCCCCGAGCCTCCACCGGCATGATTCATACTGGTGGAGGTGCATTTCCGCCCGTATGTGGAAAGGGCTACTGATTCTCAATGTGTAAATGTGACCTCTTCCTAGAAACTACAAATCTTTAGGACTCTAGTCTGGAACACTGGGTTTGATTTCTCCTCCACATGAAGTCTGTTGGGTGACTTTGGGCCAGTCATAGTTATCTTAAAACTTTCTCAGCCTACGTGGAGGCAGGGAATGGCACACAATCCTTGATCATCTTTTGCCTTGAAATTCCTGAGGGATCACCATAAATCAGCTATGACTTGACATTTTCCACCACTGCCATTCCTCAGACTTTTATTATACCGGTCTGCTTTTTGACATAGGACAGACTAAGACATCTGGAGTCTCCTGAATCTGTGTAACCACCAAGCTGTTGTTCTTGACATGAATATTCTCAATGTGTAAATGTATGCTCAGTCACAGTTATCTCAGCATTTTCTCAGTCTATGCAGAGGCATGCATGCCACCTCTGAACATCTGTTGCCTTGAAGCCCCTGTGGAGTCACCACACATCAGCCATGACTTGACATTTTACACTACTACCATTCCTCAGGCTTTCACTATGCTGGCCTGCTTTTTGATACAGGGCAGACTCTGAGACAACTGGAGTCTCCTGAAGATTATCAGCCTACTCTGCTGCGAGCACTAAAGCCTATCTGCAGTGCTAACAGCAGAATATGATGAAAATTATCTCGGGAGACTGTATCTGCCTGGTGGAAATACTGATTCAATAATTTAGTCTCCTCACATGACAGACTGTGATACTAAGAGTTCTGAGAGAATTTTCAGCCTACCCCTCGGCAGGCATAATCCTGTATGATCTAAAGTCAACAGTATAAGACCCTTCTTGCTCCCCTCTTCCATCGGGTTACTTCAGCTACTCATGAGCCCTTATTGACTGTTAGTGGTTCTGCACACATCAAACAGGCATACAGGGGATTGACTACGGATAGAAAGGGGCAGAGTCTTTGCCTATCTGTCACACTGGGAAGATGAAGGGGGCTTCTGAATGTTAAGCAGTAACACTGGGAGCCCTGGTGTAAACATTTAGATTGTCAGACTGGTATCTAGAAGACCCAGTTTCAAATCATAACTGTCGTGAAGTTTACTGGCATTATTTTGGGTTAGTCACACATTCAGCCTAACCTACCTCACAGGGATGAGGATGAAGTGAAGAAGACTGGATCCCTGTCAGAGAGAAAAGTGGAACGGCCCCATGGGCTGTGCGGCTGGCGGAGCATGATCCGCGCAGCCCCCTGAACAGCAGCCTACCTTTTCCCTGCCTTTCATCACTCTGAGGAGGGAAGGGGACACGCCCCCCGGCCAGAGTGACGGCTGAAGCAACGGAGGCAAGGAGGCGTGTCCCCTTCCCTCCCCGGAGCGACGAAAGGCAGGAAAAAGGTAGGCAGCTGTTCGGGAGCACCATGGGAATACGCCGGTGTCCACCTGCTGCTGCTTGCTCGGCAACGGGTGGCAACTGGCATATTCCATAAAACTCGCCCCCAAGCGAGTTTCAGAAGCGGCATATTCATGCCACTTCAGGAGAGCCAGGACGCAGCGCTTGTGCGAACAGTGTCCCAGGGAACGGTCTTTTCCCGTCCCTGGAGCGCTGTTGTTTCCCCGTGCAGAAACCACCTGTGTTAAAAGAAACAAAGGCATTTCTCTCCTAAGGGTTATTGGTGCGTTGCATTCTAGATGAATATAATTCTTCATACAGTAGTTTACTGCCAAATACTTATGTTGCTGAAGACAAAGACTTTCTTTGGAGCAAAGTTTAGGCTGGCATGGCTATGAATCCCAGAATTATCCTACATTTGGAGGAAAACAGTGGTTCATTTGTGTTCCTAGAATGCTGGAAAGCAGCTCATCCCTAATGCAAACTCTGTTAAGCACTTCTATCTCATCTTGCTCCCCAATCTTCTGTTTTTAGCTGCTATTGAGTCAAGTTCGAAGGCTTATGCTCAAGTCAATAAGTTTCCCAGTTTTTTGTGGTAAAATTAGGTGCCTCAGCTTATATTCGGGTCGGCTTATACTCGAGTATATATGGTATATCTGTTTGGCCACACTCTAAGCCAAATTTGGAAAGTCAGTGTTTGTAGAATGAAATGTGAAGAGAGTGAACTGTTGCTTTGAGAGACTTCTTATTCTTTGTATATATGGTTATAAAAAATGATGACATGTTTGGGTTACACATTAGAAATGGTGACACATTAGAAATGGGATTATATTTTTAAACCAACTGATAATACCTTGTGGCCATGCTGATACATTAATCTTACCAACAATAAAATGCTAAGGAATGGAATGTCTGATGACGAACCCTCTACCAATAAAAGAGCAGGACTCACATTCCATCCCTGCCCCAAAGCAGCGGCGTCTTGGCGCTGCTGCTTGGAGGTTGCGCAAGCCCTCCCTCAGCAAGTATTCCAGCCCATGGATCAGCTGATTTATGGGCCGAACCAGGCCTCCCTGTCTCTTCTCCCACCTCCAGCAACCACCCCTGGCCCATGGATCAGCTGATCTGTGGGCTAAACAAGCCCTCCCCAGCTTCCCATCCACTCATGGAAACCACCCCAGCCCCAAACAAGCACTTCCTCCTTCCCCCCAACCCCCAGCAACTACACTTGCCCCAAACAAGTCTCCCCCACCCCACAACCACCCTGACCCCAAACAAGGCTTCTCTGCCCCCACCCACCCACAGCAACCACCTCCCTGCCCCACCTCCCCCCCCCCAGACAAGGCGGACTGGTAGGGCAGCAGCACATGGTCCCCAGCTCCCCGGTTGAGCCTGCCACCAGCTTTCTCATCCCTCAGCCTATCCTCTCCCACCCCTCAAAGGCAAGCTGGGAAAGCCCAGTCCCTACTGCCCACACCACCCGCCCTATCTAAGGCTGCTGTATTCTTTACTTACAGTGGACTTTACTGCTAGTATCTGAATGAGACCTTGAAACACTTTCTAAGGAGATGCAGGCAGTGGGTCAGGAGTGGTGGATCTTTCCTGAACCTACCTCTTCTGATACTTTGTGCCGAAGCCCAAGCAGAGAGGGGAAATAGCAGCACTGTCTTTATGAGGAAGTGTTTCATGTGCATTTTGTTGTTTGGATCAGCAGAGCTTTTATAGCAGATCCAAGAAATTGATGGATTTGGGGATGATAGTTTTGGTACCTGAGAGAGACAGTTGGGTCTAACAGGCTCTTTATCCACTACTCTTGATGCACGCAGCCTGCCAGGGTGCAGTTAGGCTTTCTCTTACCTGCGTACCATTTTGTTTCTTGCACAACTTTTCATCTGTAGGTCCAGTCCCATCCCACTAACGATGTATGGTGGCCTACTGGAAACTTAATAAAGCTAAATTTGTTAATCCAGGAACTAGCAGAAAACACAGCAGGCACAGCGTAGCAAAGAGATCAACAATCTTTTATAAATAAAGAGCCAAACTACATCAGAATTCATATCAAGAGATCAGTAAAGAGGCAGTATCAGCCAATTTGCATAAGTGAAAATATTCAGTTTAATATTACTGATAAATGACAGTTTGATCAATAATCCATATAGCTTCTTCAGCGCAAACATTGGCTGTAAGTAATTCCTTTATTAAAAAGTGGCACACAAAGGGTATCACAGTGATAAATATGCACAGGTGCATGTTGTGCAGCTGCTCTAGTGCACTGGCATAGATCTGTATATGGGTTGAACTTGGTTCACGGGCAACTGTTGCACTTAGATCACTGGCTACTATGAAAGGCATCTCTAAGAAGCTCTTTAGCTCCAGTAAAAACATTTTCCTGCCATTTACTTCAAGTATTGTTCATTATAACATCCCATTTGCTTCTCCAACAGTCCTTAAATTAAATGTTTTAACTGTATTTTTAAAAGAATCATATTTCATACATTCTGTTCAGAGCCACGATCAATCTTGAAATCATAGGTTGTAGACCCCTGGGTTAGTAGGTGCTGGGTTCTGTGTGGCTCTGTAAATGGGTCATAAATTGTCTAGGCCTGCCTTAAGGCATCTGCTATCAGAATTCTATAACAGGTGGTAGGGAAAAAAGGTGATGTCTAAATAAATGTTTCCAGGCTCTGGAAGAGCGCAGCCGAGCACAATGTGCCAAGTAGCAGTGACCGCTTAGCGCCCAGAGCCTGTAAAGGACAATCCTCTACCCTACTCTGTAGCTTACAGGAAACTCAGTTGAAGTCTACATGTACAGCAGAATGATGGGGGCAGTCCTATGAGAGGTGCAAGGTCTGATGCTTTAGACTTCTTGTTGAAATATCACATTTTAATGCTCCCCGGCACAACCATCCCACATAGCTAGTTAGCACAGGAGGGAGCAAACTGTCTCTTTATACTAAAATGTGTATTGTGTGGGACTTTTTAAACCAGGAGCAGGGATATTCAAAGAAACCTTAGTTTCCATTTGAATAGTCTATAAAGACTACCACAATGCATACAGTTTGTTGTAAGTAAAAATCAGTAGTGTTCCCTGGCTCACAGCTACATTTGCCATTATTAACCAAAAGAGCCACATGAATATACACCTGGCCACCAAAGACATACATGCAATAATGTACAGCATAACAAATATCAGTATGTAACTATAACCAAGTTTTTAAATTTCCCAGAGTACTTCAGAACACATAGGTTGTCACTGCCACTGTTGGACTTTACTCTTGTGTATCTGGAAGCAGAAAAGTCTTCCCGCTTCTCCATTCCACTCTTTCCCAGCATGAGACACAGTAGGCCAAGCCAGAGCATGAGGTAACCAAAGCACCCAGAGGAGAGAAAGCTGACTGTGGAGAAAGGGTAATAAAACTACCATTACTCTTCTATAGCCAACCTGCTATTTTCTCAGGTAGCTACTATGGTGATGGTTTTACTCTGCATCCAACCTGCTGTCTTCCTGGCAGCTGCCTCTGTGCTGTAAGGCAAATATAGAGGCTGTGGGAAAAGGTGCGGGTGGGGGGTGGGATGGGGGGTTGGTTTTGCCCCAAGGATGAAAGGACTTTTATTTCCATACAACAAGACTATAACAAGGCATGGAGGAAGTAATATTAAAGTTGTCCTAAAATTGAATGATAGCTTTTGTTATGTTGTAGATCTTTATACTTTGAAAGTCGTTCGTAAAGGATCTGTATTGAACTATTGTGATATTCTATATAAATATAGAATATTCTATATAAATATAATCTCTTACTCATTTTCAAGAAGCAGATGAAAAATGACTTTTTAGTTTGACAGTTATAAATGTTAGCATTAATAATTTGGGCTGTTAAATAACAGCTTTCCAGTCCATAGGAAATGTAAGCTGGCTTTCTTATTACTATTTCATTTATATTCTTATTTTTCCTCTACAGGACAGGAAAAGCCGCACATGCTGAAAATGCTTCTAAATGTGTGTTACATTTGGAAAAAATATTTCAAAATTGCAAATAAGTGGCATGCCATTACTTTAGCAGCAGCATTTGCCAACATATAAACATGCCTATTTGATAACCCCATTTTTAAAAAAAAACAATTGAATTGAATGGTGGTGGATTTTCCTCACTCTTTTTAAGAAAAGGTAGTTCAGGCAAGACATCCCACCCAAGAATAACATTTTTACCATTTAATTCTAATTGAACTGGCTACAATTGTAAAGCTGCTGTAACTACACCGACAAAGAGGCCTTAGTCTCTCTAGTATAAAGAAGTGGGATTTATATAGTCCTATCTAAATTTACCTGTCAAGCTGGAAACCCAGCAGAGCTAGAGTTTTATTAATTGTTATGCAAGGCAGGTCCAGGCTTCCTCAAACATGACTAATGAGCCAGTGCATAATTATGTATGCAGAAGCTTCCTCCCCACAAAGTAAACTTTGAGAATTCATGTCAAACTCTGTTCTGGTATAGCTTATTCACCCAAAACATTGCATCATTTTCTTAAACTGAAGACATGTGTTTTTCCCTTCAGGTTTTCTGAAAGGGGGTCCGGGCTTCTTGAGAATCCAGTTCAATAAGAAATGCTCTGCAGCTGTGCTGTGGCTGCCAGCCTGGATATATTATTCCCTAATATGTTCTGCTATCCCGCCTGGACTCTGTAAGTAGGGGGTTATTAGGAACTCATGTAAGCAGTGCTGTATAGCCTGAGAGGAACTTTAGCAGGCCAGATGTGCTATATTCTGTCTCTTTGCCAAGCAGTTTTTAGTACCTAATGATAAACAACTTTTCATTTCTTCTGTGTTGCAAATATTAGTAGATTCTCTCCACTTTGAAAATGCTTTGATAAAAACATTTAGAGGGAGATCTGATTAAGCATAAGTAATGTAAGAATGGGACAGAGCATCTTGAATTTGTAGGACATTATGCTAACAGCTTCTAGGAAGGGCTTCACCTGAATAGAGGCTCCTGTATTTGCTAATTGTGGGGTCAAAGGCTGCATAAGCGGAGCTTCCTTTTGAAATTGGAGAGAAAGGAGGGAGGTTCTTGCTTAGATGGAGATCTGGCTACATCAAAATAACTTGTAATTTTGGACTGCAGTTGTTATTTTGTGTTTTGCTGGTAACTTCATAGATAGAATAGAATAGAATAGAATAGAATAGAATAGAATAGAATAGAATAGAATAGAATATGGTCAATGACCAAATATCCATAGAGTTTTCAAGGCAAGAGAAGTCCAGATGTGGTTTGATATTTTCTGCCTCTACGTAGTAACTTTGGACTTCCTTGATGGTCTCCCATTCAAATACTAAATAGGGCTGACCCTGCTTAGACTTCTAGATTGGATGAGATCAGGCTAGTTTGGGCTATCCAATTAGCTTGAGTTTAAAATTCTCAATTTACCAACACATTGTATGACACATTCCCAGTGAACTTCCTCTTGATTCATCCTCTCTGAAATTAATATACTTGAATTAATATACTTGAAACCTACTCCCTTTTTAAATAGAAATGTCTCTTTGTTGCAAATGTGACATATCTTCCTTTTCTCTTTATTAATCTAGATAAAAGATGCATCACTGACACCAGCTAAATCCCCAAAGAAATAACAGAACAAATGTATTTTTCATTGTTTAGCCATCATAGTTTAATATCTTCAAACAACAATAAAAAAGGATTGTGTCCTTAGTGATGCAGCTATCAACATGGTATTGGAGAATGTCATACAGTATCTGCTAAATTTTTAACATGTTTGGCAGCTTAGCAAATATCATATGATTGCAGCATCCATGATTTCAATTGCAACAGTCATGTCATCTTTCTTCTGCAAAGAGTTTGTCATTCAAAATGTGATACTATTAAATTTGGGGTGGAATCAGCCCCCCACCCCACCCCCCTGTAGTTCATGGCCCCAGTGTAGAGTAGCACAATTAGACGATTGTCTCCTTTGAGTTCCTTTTGACTGAATGCTGGCCCAGCAAGGACTGATGGTTTGAAGGGATGCCAGCAGACTTTGGGATGAGAAGTATAACTCTTTGATTGGTCCGACGCCATTCATTATACAATCTACAATGATACCTAAATGATACCTGCAACAAGAGAAAAGGAATAAATAGTTGAGACTGGAGGAAGAAACAAATTTAGAACAAAATAAGGGGTGCTTTCCTAGTTGCAACAGCAGTATATGAACTGTTTTTCTGGGTCTTCAGTCATTCCACTGTACTGCTATAACATTCAGAGAGGTCCCATGGCTCATGTGCAGGTTCTTTCCCACTGTATTGCTGTTTGGCAATGACTGGGTAGGAAGGACTCAGTGCAACTAGCCACACAACAGCAGTGCTCACTATTACTACAGTAAAGAGCACTAAAGTTGTGCAATATATACCAGGTCAGAACATAGAAGCAGTTTAATAGTAAAGTTAAAACCCTAGATGATCAGTTCATAACACAGCCACAAACTCAGTGTGGGACTGTACCACAAGAGCCAGTGTGGTGTAGTGGTTAAGAGCAGGTGCACTCTAATTTGGAGAACTGGGTTTGATTCCCTGCTCTGCCACTTGTGGAGGCTTATCTGGTGAACTAATTAGCTTGTGCACCCCAACTTGTGCCAGCTGGGTGACCTTGGGCTAGTCACAGTTCATTGGAGCTCTCTCAGCCCCACCCACTTCACAGGGTGTTTGTTGTGAGGGGGGGAAGGGAAAGGAGTTTGTAAGCCCCTTTGAGTCTCCTTACAAGAGAGAAAGGGGGATATAAATCCAACTCTTCTTCTTCTTCCAGTAAGACAGCATATTTTTGTTCTGGTTCTAGCTAGCTGAGTTTGCATGAATTTAAACGCCATCTGGGTAAGTAATATACTACTGCTCCACCATCTTACAGTTTAGTGAATGTAACTGTCCTTAGGACATTTACAAGAAAGCAACTTTCCATTGCCTCTGTCCCACTAATCTTATACATGAATGAGCAGTGCTAGCTAGCTGAGTTCAATCAAACATCTGTGAGTTACCCTGTGTTGGTCAAAGTGGGGCATGGCATTGTTCTCTCTCTTGGGTCACTGTTGTAACCATGAAGTCATCATAATGGACTATTAGCAGAAGCCTGATCATATTTTTGAAATATCTTGAGGTATTTATTTATGTCTTTTACTTTATTTATTCCCTGTTTTTACCTTAACTGGGATCCAAAGTGGCTTACATTATTATTTCCTTCTCCATTTTAGCCTCATAACAATCCTATGGGATAGGTTAGGCTGAATGTGTCTAGCTAACCCACTGTCACACCCAGTTAGCTTCTGTGACAGAAGGTATATTTGAACTTGGGTCTCCCTGGTCTTATACTATTATCATTATCAACACTGGAAGTATACTATATTATCAGGCTTCATTTCCTCTTTAAATTTTGGCTTTGATTTTGAGTTTAAAATCTGCATGTCTTATTCAGTTGTCAACACAGTGTGTGTGTGTGTTTGTGTGTGTATTTAGAATTTTTTTCCTCCAAGATCATTCACACGTCATGGATTTGATCTGAGCTGCATCAGTGCTTTTCCTCATATATCAAAGAAGTGACTTGACTAACTTATGATAGGACTGCTGTACAATACAATCTTCTCCATGACCAAATAAACTGGATGAGGAATAATGATTGCTAGACCAGTGTAGTGTTCCACTGGGATCCACAATTTGGGGCAATATCATTGTTGTGTAGTGAAGAAGTGGAGAGAAAATTGCCGGGGGGGGGAGGTTATTTTTTAAATGAGAAACATAGATTTCAAATGGCTAATGTGAACAACTGCCTCTTGACAAATGGTACATCCCCCTGTAACATATTAGGGAAAGCCATTCTAGGCTGTGCTGTACATAATGTTATATGCGTGTATCTTGAGTATAAAAAGGTGCACACATGAATGTCAGTGCTGGGTGTAGATGGTCAGGTGTACGTTATACATGCAGGGCGAATGTGTAATCCTTGGGTTCATATGTGTCACCCTATATCAGTGGTGGTGAACCTATGGCACGGGTGCCAGAAGTGGCACTCAGAACCCTCTCTGTGGGCACGCGTGCACAGAGTTTGTCATGTGGGGGGGAAATCCCCCCCCCCAACACACACATATCTAGGCTGGCCTGGGCTGCTGGACTTGATGTGCATGCACCTCAGCGAGCAGGGAAGACTCGGCTGGTGGGCCTGGTGCCTGTGCTCCAGGTGGTTGCTGCCTGGGGGGCGGGGGGGCGGGGCGGGCAGAGGTGACAGAGATGCTAGAGAGGTGCAGAGCGGCGCATGTGGGACTTGCTGGAGGCTACAGCAGGTTTGCCCTGCTCAAGAGGGTTATTTAGGTTAAATTGCCGCGTTGGCACTTTGCGATAAATAAGTGGGATTTGGATTGCAATTTGGGCACTCGGTCTCGAAAAAGTTTGCCGTCACTGCCCTATATGAACCAAAGGTGCCTCCACCCACTCACCCCCGCTCTCATTAGAAGTTCTATGTACAGGGGGAAAGACATACATATATAAGGTTTTACACCAATGTTCTGTCCTTTGTACCATGAGTGACATTGTTTTCAACAACCCTTATTTCAAGTAAATGTGCTAAGGGTCACAGTGAACAAAGCCGCAGTATTTAGTCTATATGATTTGTTGGTCTCTATGTGTATAATTCTTACACGTTCCCTTTTGAGTCTCTGATATCCCACAGGTACAGCATGAAATCTCTTGCTTTCCTGGGCTTGAGAGCACGCTAGCTTATTAATATTGCTCCCTCCTTCTGGACTTAATAACAGAACATGACTGCAACATCACCTCCCAGATGGAATCAAAGGCAAGCTATAGGCTACCATGCAGCTGATACTGCACCTGATCATTCATATCAGACATCATCTTGGTATGTAAATAGAAAACAATGTTTAAAAAAATCTACAGCTGTTTCATTCTTTCCCAAAGGAAACCCATTTTTAAAATTTCAAAGTCATTTTAGTGTTCAAATTATTCTTAGGAGTATTCATGTAGGCAAAAATAAATGTTAGCATTTGCAATTTAATTGCTGCTTAGGAGAATATGTATTTTAAGAGGCAATAAAGTATATTCATTGTATAAAAGAGGGATTTACAGCAATTAAATATTGCTTTTCAGAAAAGAATTCCTCCTACTTCACTCCAAATCACTATTGGTACAGTGGGAAATATAATTAAGGTAAAAAGTTTGGAGGCATTTTGAATCCTGAGAATGCGTTAGCTGTTCCAGATAGGTGTTGTGATAACATGACATTTCCAGGCAGTGGAGTGTAGCAAAGGAACTATCAGTAAGAAATTAAACAAGTGCTGTTATATTCTCCCTGCTGTTCATTTGGATAAAGTAATTGTTTTGCAGTGCTTTTGTAAAGCTTTCTCCTGGAAAGCCAAGGACCTGTTAGGAAAAACTGAATAATTGACTTAAATCGAATTAAAATAATATAGTTTTACAGAAACAAATTGCAGATTGTTTAACAGTGCAATCCAGATGGGGAGGGGAGTGCTGAGGCAGCTAGGGTTCAGGAGCTTCAGGTGATGCAAAAAGGAAAGTAATATGAAAACCCTCCTGCTGCCCAAATTGCCCCATAGCCCAAACATACTTATGCTGCACAAATGCAGTATAAGTCTGTGGGCTCTGAGGGTGGTGGTCCCAGGCCAGAATGCTAATAGAAATTGACTACAGTTGGCTCCAACCCTAGGAAAGTCCTGGCTCACCTCCACCCCCTGTGCTGGTGTCTGCAGCAGTGCCCCCTTCTGGGTTTGCCCGTCATGGCGCTGTGGGACTGCCGGATGCTGGTGCGTTTGTTCCCTCCACTGGCGTGGGTGCCTCTTACACTGGCAGAGGGGGCAATGAGTCAATGCATCCCTCTGCCATTCCCTATGCCCATTCACACCTATCCATCTGGACTGGGCTGCTCAAGTAGTTTTTCTGAGTAATATGCCCTGATTCCGCTCCAATGGTGCCTTGCTGTTCACAGCTAGTGGCTTTGGGCAGGGATGTGCATTTCTGCCTGCAAAACAGATGCACTCATCAATTTCAACAGCCTGCAGGAGAGAGATGTATGTCTATTACTCAGAAGAATCTATCTTGCTTGACTGGGATGAGCATATACATGTTGCATGGTTGATCAATTGAGATAGTGACATCCAAAATTCATCTTAAAAACTAAAGCCCACATACTGGTGCATCTGCAAGGGTGTTTCATTTTTACTCTTTCCCTCGCAGAGTTTTCTCTTGAGGTTTATGAGCAATCAGTGGCGTTTTTGTTGCAGTTTTATGTATATGTGCTATTGAAATATTATTATTTTATTATTATTATTTATTTAATTCATTATACTGCCCACCCCCAAAGGGCTCTGGGCGGTGTACAATAAAACACTTTTTAAAAAATATAAAAACAGTTAAAACAGCATAATGTAAAAAATAGAGGCAACAGAATTCAAAATCTAATGTTGGATGGCAACCCATAAAAGATCCTCCGGGAGAGGACCAGGTGTGATAAATCGCAGCCCGCAGAGATGGTATACGTGGGCAAGTGGGTGGCTCAGTGGGTTATTAATAGTTATTAATGACATTTTTTTTACAAACAAATACCTCACAGCGACAGTTGAGAATCTTAGCTTTAGGCATATTGTGAGTTCCAGTCCACAAAGGAATAGTATACAGCTGTTCTTACCCTTTCTGAAATGTTAAGGTAGGGTCTTGGTTAGACGTAAACCAGAGATTTGAGTGTGCCAGTTAAGAGAGGGTAAGGCGGCTTCTTTTGGACTACATGGTCAGTTTGCTTTCTAGTAACATTCTCAAGCCAGAAAAAAACTGAGTGACTAAAGCAAATGCTGAAATTGCTGCCCTTCCATGTGGCACAAAGTTGCAAAGGGGTTTTCCTCTTTGTTGTTTCTATCTAAAATACATTTTAAAAAACTCTACAGGGTCTGAAGAAAGGCAACCCAGATTACCTTGAATTGAATCACAGTTAGTTCAGATAACAGGATGTGAAGTCATCTGACCTCTAAAAACATTCAGAAAATGGAAAAGATGTTGTGGGGAGGTTAATCCAAGCCTGCAAGCAGGCATCTGGGACAGCCCTCATGGCATCAGACCACACTTACCATTTTTATAAGCTTTAAGCAGAAAAGCTTTTAAATAACACTGCCTCTTTCTTTCAGAGATTTGTTTTCCAGGCACTGAAAGCTTTTCATATAGTAATCTATGGGTGTTCTGAGAGGGTATAGTGCCCCACATATTTCTATAGTGTTTTCCTATGCACACACACACACACCCCTCCAATGTCTTTGGGTTGAAAAGCAAGTTTGATTCAATTTAATTATTTAAAAGGCCACTGCAAAGTGCCTCATCTCTGGGGGAGCTTAATGGGACTTGTGTGTTTGTGGTTTTCTGTTGCTATGGTCTGCCAACTCTTTCTGAAGCATGGCACAAGATGCAAATAGTTATTACTCTAAAGGATGGTGTTAATTACAGAGTGCTGCAGTGTTAGCTATTGGCATGCCAGTACCTAGACTGTGGCAATTTATACTGAACTCTTTCTGCCTGTTATAAATATAGGGAAGTATGCCAAGATCTGCTTTCAGGAGTTGGAGAAGGATAGGTAGTGGACTAGACCAAACTGAAGGCTATCAAGATTTTCACAGTGCCATTAAAACCAGTATAAAGTGCCATAAAATTAGGGATTGATTGCCAGGCAATGTGATTTCAGCTGTTTGGATCTCCACAGAGTACTTTGGAAGACAGGCAACAAAACAGCTGTCTAAAATTAAATGTATGATCTTATGTACACTAATTAGGAACTCAGATGAGATCAACTTGATCTTAAAGCACATGCCAATGATAATTGATTGGCTGCATATTTTAAGGGACCATGAAGAAAAAGCTACAAAAGAGAAAGCTGGAGATGCAAATAGTTATGGAGATACAGTGTTGGCAGTTGCAATAGTGTCAGTGGGAACAGTGAAAGTGCAATATCAATATCACTGGCATTTGGTCTGCTTAAATATTTTTATGCCATTGAAAAACATTTCTAGTCACTTTACTTATTGGAATAGGCTGCGTATAACACAGTTCATCAGAGTGCTAGAGGCCATGGTAAGAGGTTTTTCTGAAGACTGAGTTTTAGTTGACAATTTAAATATGAAGCCATATTTCCACAATTTTGATAGTGGAAGAGATGAAAACTAATGAAAATAATGCAAAAATGAGCAGGAACCTTAAATTGTTGATTTGGGGCCTTGATTTAGATCAAAACAAACTAACCACAATGTAGCTTGTTGTGTATCAGCATGATGATCCAACAGGACAGATATAACAGATGACAAAGTTATAGTAGCTTGTAAATCCACTTTAGTGAATGAGAAACACCCCTGTAATGTTTTCCATACTTGGAACACCTCCTTTTGATGGCACACAAGGAGGTCATTAATGTCATAACACTCTAAACCACGTATAGCACACTAGTTGGATTTAATCCAAACTATGGCTTGATTTTTGTGATGCAACCTGGAGCTATGCAATGGTTGTGGCTATGAACATCTTCATGTTATGCAAGTTTCCAAAGGGCTAGAAGGTTGTGTGGGTTTTGCTACAATAGCCTTGTGGTGCTTAAAATACGATAAGGTATAAGCTTATTAAGCAAAAGTTTTCAAGAACTAGTGTTTACATTGTTGACTGAACACATGAAGCTGCCTTACGCTGACCCTTGTTCCATCAAAATCAATATTGTCTACTCTGACTGGAATGTGGCTCTCCATTGTTTTATGCAGAGGTCTTTCACATCACTCACAGTCAGATCTTTAACTGGAGATGCCAGGAATTGAACCTGGGACCTTCTGCATGCCAAGAAACTGCTCTGCTTCTGAGCAATGCCTTCTTCCCTTCATTACTGCATGAAGTGTTCAGTCAGTAGATATATATGTATTCATATGAAAGAAAATTCATTCTTCACAAGAAAAAACATACTGGTAAAATACTTGAAGGGGGGGGGCATTGTAAAGAGTGGACCTGAAAACCCACAAAATGAAAGACACAGTCTCAGAAATGCCAGAGGCATTTCATGAACACAGTGTTGATATCCCCCGGCTGCATTTATAAAAATTTATCATAAGTATACTTATCTTGTATATCAAAGACAGCACATCATGTGTCTGACAGAGAGAGCTCCCTAAAAGTTTCTGTTAGTCTTTAAAGATGCCAAAAGATTTTTCAGACTGCAGAAACCACCATTTTACTCACTGATTGAAGGATGCATCAAAAGTCTCAGTATTTATTTCACCTGTTAACAGTAATTGCTGAAAACAGCTGTTAGCCTGCTGTACGCAGAACTCTCTTGCTAACATTACCACAAGACTCTTCCTCCTTGGTAGATGAGTGGATGGGAAAAATCAGGCATCTTGCTGGACTGTCCAGTTTGCATGACTATTTGGATTAGGGTGGCATTTTCATATATTGTATTATGACGGATTTTGTGTTTTGCATGTAGGTAATTCATATGAACTTCCTATATTAGCAAGAAATGCACATGCAATTCCAAAATGATTCTCCTATATCAACATACACATATAAGATACAAAGGAAGCTCAAAGACATGATATTGCTACAGCTCAGTACAGTGGGAGTTCCTTCCTAAAGATCCTTGTCTTCCACCACTCCACCATTTTATTTTGATCTTGCAGGGTTGCTGATTGTAAGGGAACTAATAATTCAAGTGATCTGCTTCAAAATACCTAGGAATCAGGCAGCCAGTGTTGCCCTTACATAACTTACAACTCTCGAGAGCAGGAAAACACTGTATTTCAAGCTGTGGTAGAATGTAAATTCAAACAATTTACAACAACCCTATCACTTCAATAGAATTGTCTAACCTATTCCCCCCTCAAATGTTAAACTAACAGTTGTAGACTTATTTCTGAACATAACAGAACTTTGGAAGATGCTGTTCTGTTACCCCAGCATTGAAGGGATGAGACCTATTTAGATCTTTCCCATTGTAGTTTGGTCAGACCATCATTCCTAGTTGCTATGTCAACAGAAAACTCATTCTACTATGATGTCTCCAGTTTCCAGTCTTGGGGCAAGTTCAGGTCTCATAGACTTTAAATTAGGACATGAATTGAGACTTGTTACAATAGCTGTTATTTTCTGGGCCCATGACACCACTAGCCAGGTCAAACCAAATTCCTGGCGGCTGTATTAGACCCAACTGCTGTATTAGATCTTGGCAGCTGAATTAGACCCAGCAGCAGCACAAAAGAAAAAGGTGGGCCCTGATTGGGTACTTTGGACCAGCCCTGGGAGTTGGGTTCTCAGTCTCTTTTTTGGCATCACAGGTTGAAATACTTTGCCTGTGCTCCTCATACCTATTCTTTCCTATTCAGTTAAGTCCATTCCTCTCCCCTCTTTACTAACCTAATTTTAGATTTCTACAAACCTGTAATCTAAGATTGCAATTACAAGTTTGACTTTCAGGCATTTGACTTCAAAGAACTGGGTGAACTTGCTTGTTCCCCATATATGTATGAGCCCCTCTTTGACTGGGAATAGCTTCAGGAGGATCCTGGAATACCCTCATCACAATAGTAGGACTCCCCCCAATTTCTTCAGTGAAATAAATACTTACTAATGTCCAAAAGAGGTAAATTGTGAAGAGTGCGACAGTGAGTGCAATGAGGCCAACAGCTTCTAGCCTACTACTAAAGTGCAGGTGGTCCACTGCTCCTCGCAGACACAACCAGCCAGAGATGGTAGCCAGTGGAGTTATAAACAAGAAGCACACCATGTCCCCAAACAGTGTCCGTTTCTCGTGCTGTGGGCCCGGGTTTCTTAGCCACTGTAGAAAGAATTGACACACAATAAGTTGCAGCAAAAATGGGAGAGTCTCAACTGGATACTGGGATTTCTTGACATAACAAGGCAAAACTTACAGCATTTCATTTTGTTTTAATTTCATTCTCTTGTCCAATGACTGACAAAACTACATTTTGTCAGAAACGTAGATGCCTGAATATAAAAGAAAATGGTTCCAGTAAATGGATGTATTTTTTTTAAAAAAACACCCTAAAAGATCACTACAAAAGAGAGATGATTCATTAACTGAAATAGCACACACTAGGACTTTCCTTTAGCCCTCCGTAAGTATGTTAACAATATTTTTTTTAAAAAAAAATGGCTTCACATTTGAAGTATAACAACATTAAAAAACAATTATTTCAATGCTATTAAATAAAATATAAATACAAATGTCAGAAATGCAAGGAATTTCAAAGTCTATCCAGCTTGTCCTGTCTGTCTGTCTGTCTGTCTGTCTGTCTGTCTGTCTGTCATGATACCTATTCACTTTACAGACCAACAGAACTGTGATCTTCATCACAACTGTTGTGATTTGATAAAAACAGGAATTAAAGGTAAACTTTGTCACAAAGATTGTTTTGGATTTTTACAGTTGTAGATTTGTGGGTAGTGTAAAGAGATCACTTTGTCTTTATGATCTAAGGGAGAATGAAAATAGATTTTAGCAGTATCCTACAAATGTACTTCTATACACAATACATTTATTTGTTATGTTCTATGGTACTTTTTATTTGTACCAGAAACTTTTTATGTTTCTGCAAAAGATTCCACAAAACCTTGAATAGCTTTTTGCATAACTGAAGTATTATTTGGATTTAGTTTCCCTTTTCAATCAAGCATGAGTGTAAAATAGTGTTTCAGTGAGCAGAAGACATCTTCTGCATGCTAAATGGGACCTTAAATGACAGTCCTTTATTATATGGCAAATTTAGGAGTTTATAATACTAGGCCCAAACCCATAACAGTAATTTTCTTCTCCTGGAAGCCCAGTAACTCATACAAGCACAGATTATTTCAGCTACTCACTCTCTCTCTCTCATATATATATATATTGTTGTTCACCATCTTGCCTTGTTGTTCACCATATATATTGCCTTGTTCACCATCTTGTAGTTTCATAGTTTATACACACACACACACACACACACACACACACACACACACACACACACACACACACACACATAGAATAGAAAAATAGAATGTTACCCTCAATCCTCCCAAACATTTATCCTGTAACATACTGTGAAACATACTGTGACAACAGAAAAAGAATAAGAAAAACACAGTTTACAGATTCAAACCAAATAATTCAGATATTTGCTTACGTAACCTATGTTATGGCATTTCTCTTCATGTAGGATTCTGCTATTATATACCCACATGTATTTTATTGCTCTTCATAATCTTCTAATTAACCTCTGCTGTTTTTTGAATATATGTTGTAACTAATTTCAATAACTCCCCCTTTCATATTTTCTAAACCTCGTTCTATCTTAATATACTATACTTTAAAAATATTGTTCTTGCTGATGAATTTTATTGCTTGTATAGATTTGCTCTGCTTTGTACCTTGGGGTTTGTTTGTTTTTTGCATGTATGCCTAATAAAGATCAGTTGAAGTTAAAGTATGTCACAGATCTTCTGTTGTGTTCCATCAAAGGTAAAAACCAGTCTTCTGGGAGCCACCATCTGAAAAGGATGTTTTTCTTCTTGAACACCTCTGTGAGGAACCTGTATACTTTTCTCTTCACCAATATCTCCCATGGCCTTTCCTTCATTATTTAAATCCTGCCCCAGATATTGCATTCTCTTTTTAAAATGCATGCAAAGTATATATCTTCTTTCATTGATCTTAATGTCAGATACATCACACAGTCTCGCGATACCGTTTTCTTTTTTGCAGCAAGTGATTTCACACAACATATTTTATCAACCTTAGCTTGCATTTCTGGAACAGGAGGAGACATTTATCTTGTTAGCTCTGATACAAAGTCCTTGTGAAAATCTTCTCCAACTGATTCTAGTAGGGAACAAATTATCAATTCAAATTCCTTCTGCCTTAATTCTACACCAATTAATTTTTCAGCTTGGTGTTGTATTTCTTTCTGATTTACTTCCAGTTTCATTTGTACAATTTTGGAGTCATCTGAGACTTTTTACAAATCCCTAGCCAGACCATTGATCTCTTTCTTCACTTTGCTATATCTTCCATGCATTTATCAACTTTATCAATCTTATTTTTCAATTCAATTCAATTCTCTGTATTTGGTCTGGAGCGGTGGGTCTGAAATGGCTCTTGTTTTGCATTTTGAATTGGTTATTGTACTTCTATGGTACCTCTAGAGTTTCCTCACTAGATGTCCTCATAGCTCTGTCTTTTTTATTCAGTCAGTTTTTAAGAAGATAGTTTGTTTTTCTCCTCTTTTGCTCCCAGTTCCAGCTGTGAGTCTTTTTATTCTGGGTGAGTTATAAATTCTTTTTTCTAGGGGCACTTCTTAAGTTTTTACTTTATTTAATTTATGGAAGAGCATTACAGCATTGCAGCAATGACAGACCTCTAGATAAAGTCTCTCATTCCAACATGGTGAAATTTGTGATGCAGTTCATAAATCAGGCACATATCTCAGCTGTACTTATCTTTTTAGTAAGAAGCAAATTCTCACTGGGTGAGATATATGGAATCAGGTGAGACTCCCCTTTTCACTTCTTTTCTTCATTCTCCAGAAGATAAACAGTTTGAACTGCTTCTTTTCTTTTGGCTGTGATGGTAGTGAGAGACTCCGATGGGTAAAAGTGACAGGGCTGCTGCCTTTCACCGGGTGCCTCTTACCCCTCCATTCCCATCTCTCCAGAGACCAATACCTTTGTCTCTTGTAGCCACAGTTGCTTGGAGACAACATCCAAGCGAAAAAGAGACAACAGGGTTGTCTCTCCTTCAGGAGAACTGAAGGCATTCATGGTACCAGAACCAGAAGAAAAACATCAACGTTCTCAATAAATCTATAATAAAAATGCTCTTCTCTTTTAACTTAGAAGTAGATTCTTGACAGCAGACAGACCATGATGAAGTATCCTTGCATTCTGGACTGTAACTACTTTAATACTATCCCAGAACTTGAAAGGGGTTTTTGATTACCTTCTGATTCAAAGTAATCAGCATAGTGTAGAAGGATAATTATTTTTTCCCTGCAAGCCAAACCACTGAACCTATTGCCTTGCTATCTTTCCTAAAGACATAGCATGGTTTAGTGTGACCACAATGAGTCATATGGGAATCACAGCAGTGGATGGCACTGCTATACAGCAAGGGGTTGGGCAGGTTGGCCTTCTGTGCTTATCCAGTTACTCTACTTTTGATCCAACAGGATAGCATGGAACCTTAAAGATTTGTCCATAGCTAATGGAAAAAAATACAGCTGCAAGTAACAGTACCATCCTAAAAAGAATTACTCCCTCTTAAATTCACTAGGCTTAAAATGATGGCATGGTTAGTTTTCTAACCAAGACACTTCATTGGTACTGGTAAGATACTAAAAGTAATAATATGCAGCCAATGATAAATCTCAACAGTTTCATCTGAAATTGAACATAGCATGAAAAGCTAACTCATCTAAACAGAGAAGAGGAGCAGAAATAAAACAGGAAGTTCGGAAAACATGTTAGAAGAGGAAAAAGTTTCAGTTTTGAGAAGTATGTTAAGCAAGTGATCTATGTTGTTAATTGTGAAAGTCTAAGACACATGGATAGAGCATAATTATATTTTGTCCCAGTCCATTTTGATGAGCATTAGAAGGAGGTCTTGTGAACATAGTATAAAGCCAGAAGACTTATTTTAACAATGGAATCTCAGCTGCCATACCTGTAACTTTGAAACTACTTTACAATGCAATCCTAAGAATCTTTTCCTGGGGAATAAGCTCCACTGGACAGGCATAAATAGGATTATAAATAGACTTGCTTAGGATAGAACTGCCTTTTCCCTCCTATGGTTTCATAGTTTCATTCTGTGTTATCCTGAAAGGCTGTAAAAATAATAAAACTTCACCATGAAATCCTCAAGAATTAAAAAAAAATGTAAAAAGGATCCTTGCAAAACCACCCAAAGGGATGCATCTTGTAAAAATAATTAGCAGACTCTGTGATTTTAAGCTATTGTGCTCATTAAGCTTATTTTAAAAGTTGGGCAAATATGCCAGATGCTTAATTTCTAGAATTACCAGTATGGTGAAGACCCATCTTTTTGTCATTACCAATAGAAATATTTACGTCTATATTGGAGCATCCTAGAGTCTTATTCTTTGTGACACTGTAGCCATTAGTTCTTCAGAACTTCCAGTTTGTCCCTAAACCTCAGACATTAATACCCCACCAACAAAAGGACAGTATAGGCATAGCTACTTGCCTTCTTGTGCTTTTTCAACAGGAGAAAATAAATGCCAAAATGAGACTGAATTCCAAGGAGCTGAGAGCATAGCTGCCCCATCTATCCCCACCAAAGGCATATCTGCCATTGGGACATAGGGAGTCATTTGGTCACGGGGGGCATAAAAAATTCAGGTTCATTTGTGTGTTTTTACATTTTCAGTGTTTTTTCCAGTTTTTGGCCTGCAGGAGGCACAGTTTTTAGGCTAGCAGCAACAACATTTCAGGTATTTTTCGGAAGATTCTCCTGATGATACTACCCGGGTTTGGTGAGGTTTGGTTCAGGGGGTCCAAAATTATGGACTCCCAAAAGGGGTGCTCCATCTCCCATTGTTTCCAATGGGAGCTAATAGAAGATGGGAGCTACACTTTTGAGGGTCCATAACTTTGGACCCTCTGAACCAAACTTCACCAAACCTGGGTAGTATCATCAGGAGAGTCTCCTAAAGATACCCAGAAATTTTGGTGTTGCTGGCTTAACAATTGCACCCCTGACAGCAGGCACCCCCCAAATTTTCCCAGATTCTCCTTTTAAACCCACCCCCTTTGGCATGGATTTAAAGGGAGAATCTGAGGTCCCCAGTTTAAACATTGAAAGTGATGCTGTTTCAGGGTGGGGGAGAATCCACCCCAAAATAGCATCACTTTCAATGCTGTTTTAACTGGGGACCCCAGTTTCTCCCTTTAAGGTGGATTTAAAAGAAGAATCTGGGCTCCCTCGTTTAAACACCATTGAAAGTGATGCTGTTTGGGAGTGGATTCCACTGGAGGTGTTTTGTGAGAGATGATGCTGAACAATACCTTTGTCTCTTTCTTTTTTGTAAGAAAACAAGGGAGCCCAGAGCCCATACCGGGGGGGAGGGCACTCAGGTTTTGTCCCTGGGCTCCAGTTTGCCTAGATACGCTTTTGATCCCCACCAGTTCCAAGAACAACATGATCTCAGACCAGCTGCGTGTGGAAGCTGCTAACTCATGTATATTGGCTTGCCTCCTCGATGTCACTCTGGCTCCAACAGGATGGGGCGAAGGAAACAGTGGTGCTGTTGAAAGGGCCAGGTTAAACCAAAAAAGAGTGATGAAACTACTATGCATCTCTGAAGAATACATGTGAGGGTTTGAATTCCCACACATACTTGGTTTATAGGCAGACATGCAGGGAAGAATAAAGAAGAGGCAGGACTAGATCCCTGGATTACACTTTGTATACAATCCATTTCTGGCCCATAAGCCATTGCAATCTGATCAAGTTTACCCTGGCATGACACTGGCAGAGCACTACGCTGGCATATCTCTAAAATGCACTGGCATAAGACTTAATTGTGAGCAGTTTATGAAGGAACTTTCTTATAAGTGCACTGTTTATAACATAAAATCAGATTTTATTATGTTGCAAAAATGCTAAAATATGATTATGTAAAGACTTTGAAGAAATAATGTTTGCAATAGGTACTAAAGTCAGAGGACCATCTACCCATAAGGATCTTTTGCAGGACCTCTGGCTGATTGTAGATGTGGGATGTGCATTACATAGTAGAGCTGAATTACCAAAAACATTCTCATTTTCAGAAGGAGAGAGAGATGTTTGTAGTGTAACCATACCCACTGAGGTGTTAGGTTGCCCATTCAGAATACAATGCAAGAAGCATTACCCTTATGCTGAAGTTTTTGTTTGCCCTCAGTTTCCCCTAGCTTGGATCCAGAGAATGGCCAGTTTGTCATCTTGCCCTTCTTGGTGGGTCTTCTGAAAGCTGCTCTTTAGACTCAAGATGCCATTGTGAATGGGGCTGGCTGCAGGATGGTCGGCTGCAGAAGGAAGAGGGAACGGGTAAAATAGTCTCTCTCCATTTGTGTAAGTATGGAGTGAGAATCAATTGGATCCAATCTAGTTTTTTAGATACAGTATTAAAATCCACCTTGGTGTAGTGATTAATATTTGACTAGAAACTGGGAATCTCACTGTCATGGAAGGTTACCTGTGTGTATTCACACTTTCAATCAACTTTCAATGCACATTAGTGATCATTAGCAAATGGATTTTGCTGTTTCACACAGTAAAATCCAGTTATAAACGTGTACTGAAAGTGGATTGAAAGTACATTATTTGGGTGAGTTATTCTGTCAGCCTAACCTACCTAATAATGGAGGGGAGAACAATGCTGTAAACTTTCTTGAGTCTCTATTAGGAAGAAAAGTAGAATATAAAAATCTAAACAAATAAATAACTGTGTATTTATGACCTCTTGCACATTATCAGACATCTTCCTCAGATTTTTTAAAATCTGTTTAAAAATTTTAGTCTAGAAAATCTGCATAGCTATCTGTACCAGGGAGACCTTGCCATCTTGTGATCATTTCAATGCTTTGATGGATATGTGTTTTTATAACCGGAAAAACTCTTGGGAAACATTAGAATTGTGAGATGCCATGCTAGGTACAACCCCTAACATTGAACTTCTGTTGGAAAAAGCAATGATTTTAACAAGTATATAAAGCCTGTAGAAAAATTTATCCATACAAAAGATGTTACAAAAGCTGAACTTCATTCTATTTCATATGCAGCAAATATCACTAGTCATACATCTAGCTTTGACAACTAATTTAATAGAAGAATACAAAACACAGCTTTAAGATAAAATAAAGCCATTCTACATACACATAACTACAGTGACATTTTCTGCATATAAACGGCTGCATTCAAATCTGTGCTTCTGCATTTGGATAGTGTAAAGTAACCATTAAGAAACACTTTGAAAAGGAGGGAGCTTTCAAAAGGATTGAAAGACTATTGTCATCATGAGACTTCTATGCAGATCAACCAAATTTAAGATTCTCTCTTTGATTAAGTACATGTTTTTGCACAAAAACAGCAATAACCATGAAGTGCAAGATAAATCACCAACTGCATCTACCTCTCAAACAAATCACAGTGGCAGATTATGAAAAACTGCCAGTCTGGCCACAGACCAATTGCTTCACCACAAGAAAGACTGATTTCATATGC
Organism: Sphaerodactylus townsendi; assembly: GCF_021028975.2. Taxonomy (NCBI): domain Eukaryota; kingdom Metazoa; phylum Chordata; class Lepidosauria; order Squamata; family Sphaerodactylidae; genus Sphaerodactylus; species Sphaerodactylus townsendi. The sequence continues at coordinate 62,071,080 of NC_059431.1, forward strand.
AAAAATCACCTTCTATGCTTTTTACTCACCAATACTATCCTGTGTTAATTATTGCTAAATTAATACTAAATTATTGCTAAACTGCTAAATTCCTTAACCAAAGCAGAATTTAAGTTTGTCTCAGACCTACTTCAGAAAACCTGAGGCAAACTTTCCAAATGAAAATGTCTGCAGTATTCAAGCTGCTGTAATCATGAATTCAACACTGCTTCCCTTTGTATGTTCAGGCTTATTTGCTTCTATTGACTCAGCGTTACCTACTATAAAATGAAAGAGCTATTTGAATGAGATTTAGAACTGGTCACCTTCACATCACTTAGAGCAGAGTTTAACCTTTCAAAACTACAGACTTTAACAGATTTAGAAGGGTATATCTCTGTTTAGGATTGTACTGTTTATTATTCTTTGCATGACTGCTGCTCATGACTTGATGAACCTGTGAAATGTATTGGCCCACTTTGCTTTCAAGGAATTGCAGGAGCTCTGAGCATTTTCATCTGTGATGCACACAAGCATGTTCATTTCATGAAGTTACCATCAGGAACTGATAGATTAACACGTTTGGTATCAGTTCAAGGTTGCTGTTTCTAAACTATGACTATCAAGGACTTGTAAATGCTAACTTCTTTCAGACTTTGTATGTGTGTAAAGTGCTTTCAAGTTACAGACAACTTATGTGTGTAAAATGTTGTCAAGTTACAGCCAAGTTGCAGCCCACTAGGGTTTTCAAGGCAAGAGACGTAACAGAGATGGTTGTTGTGGGTTTTCCAGGCTGTGTGGCCATGGTCTGGTAGATCTGGTTTCTAACATTTCACCTGCATCCGTGGCAGGCATCTTCAGAGGTGTATCACAGAGTCTTTGATACACCTCTGAAGATGCCAGCCATGGATGCAGGCAAAACATTAGGAACAAGATCTACCAGACCACAGCCACACAGCCTGGAAAACCCACAACAACCAGTTGAATGAAGCTGTGAAAGCCTTCGACAATACATTTAACAGAGATGGTTTGCCACTGCCTCTGCATAATCATTCTGGAATTCCACTCCCATCCAAGTACTAGCCAGGGCCAACTTTTTGGAAGGACATTTAACTTCTTTTACCGCTGAAAGTTTTTAGACTTTAGAACTAAAAACAAAGTGGGTAAATGTTCAGGTGTCCTTGTAAAAGGCATATTTCCATCTCCTCAAGGCTTGTTACACAGTTTGGCAAGACAGTTCGGACAAAGCCTTTTTTTTATCCAAAAAGCAAAGGAGATAATATTACATTCAAGCAGAGTCTGTATACAGATTTTGAGCACTTTGTGTGAGGCTGAAGAGTTCTATTTTGTGGCATTCTCTTAGAAAATACTGCTGAGGGCAGCAGCTGGATGAGGGTGCTGTGGCAAATCCCCCATTATAGCTGGGTTGCTTCTAGACATGATTGATTGCAACCTATGCCTTGTTCAATTTCCATGAATCCTTGTAATGAGAAACTGTAAGATGACTGAGAGAAACTGAAAGTGAGCTGTGCAAGGAGGAAGAAACACTCCTTTCAGAGGGTGACTCCTGTCAAGGAGTTGCAGAAGAAATAGCTTGCTTAGAAGGTGACCTGTGAGCATTAGTTGATGAGCACCTGGACTTGCCATTGATTTATCTGGGAACTGCAGGTGCAGGTAAAAGTGCAATTTGCTGGGAACATCTTTTAGTAGAGTCCCAATGAAAATGAATTTGGCATTTTTGACCCTCGTTTCCAGTTTTCCTTTATTCATATAGGGCTCCTTGAGTTGCCTTTGCCAACTCACCTTTTTATTCATGAATATTGCAATGGGAAAAAAATGCAATCCTTTTGTGCTTCTCTCAGGACTCTTGAGAATCCTTGCTTGATATTTCCCTTTCCTTTTTTTTAAGTCCTGCAGTTTCTTAGATCAAAGATCTTTACAATACAGACAAAAAGTTCTAGGCATTCCAGTGGCATTTCACTTTATGCTTGGAAGAGTACCTTGCCTTTCCTGCTACCAGATGATACTTTTGGTCCACAGGCTACATTGCAGAAATGATTTCCAAAGCAATACACAGAAGTTGCTCTTCCTAACAGCCACCGGTATCCTAAGCATTGTGGGCTCAAACACACAATACACCAGACACATGTTGGGTCATGAGTGCACAACTGGATTTGAAGTCATGCATTGAAGAAACTTGCCTTAAACAGTGATAGTTTGCTTGGTGCTGTGAGGGAGTGTTGTGATGGGGGAGAAGAAGCTTTTCTTTCCCTTCTGCCCTGTTTTCAGTAGTAGAAACAGCATGGGGGGGGGGCTTTTTCTCATTTTCTACAGTTCTATCTGCTCTCAGAAGGCCACATGAGGAAAGGGGGGGAGGAGCCTGTCCCCTACTGCTGTGTCTGCTAGTGAAAACAGGTAAGAAGGGAAAGTGAAAACTCCTCCTTCCTCACAACACTCCCTTGTGGCACTGAGTAAATGATCTGAAATGTGTTAAGTGAATTGTGTATTTGAGCTCTATGTGTCTTAGCATCATGTACAAAAGAATTTTAGACTACTTCTTTCCTCAGCTGCCTTCCCTAAACTAGGATTTTGGATGCATGTTCACTGAACATTTGCCAAGTTAAGAGGAAAGATTTGAAGAAGAAGGAAGCCAACAGGAAAAGGAAAGTTAGTTACCCATCTCCTGCTTGCTACATCTTTCCTTCAAATTATGTGTTCCTCCCAACAGTTCAGCATAGGGACTTCACTAAACTGAGGGGTCTGCATCTAAAATCCTGTTCCTATCCCATCCATGTCCTATGAAAAATAAAAGTTCAATGTCCTTATTTATATGTCAGAAGAAAGGAAACCCCCACTAAATCTTCTAAACGTGTAAGAAAAAACATATAAATATACTTACTTGTTTCAGTAAAGTAAAAAAAAGTATCCTAATCTTCTCTCTCTATAAAAGACTGGCCGTAGTGGTGACAACCAATCACCACAGACGACTCACTTCTACCCCATTTCCAGCCACTCTTCCACAAGTGCTCATTGGGACAGGGCAAAGCTCTGTGGCAGCAACACTAGTGGACTTGGAAGGGGCTGAAGTGGGGCAGTGGTGGAGATTGCAGCAGCAGGACTCTCCCCATTTTCACAGGCACCCTTCTGGCTCCCCCTCACCTTTGCAAAACTGGAATGGAGATTTGGAGAACTCTCCTCGCCTTCACAGGCAGCCTGCTCCTCCTCCCCCTTTTGTAAAGCCAGGATCCAGATTTGAAAACAACAGTTTTCTAAAGCACATTAACAGGCTTTGGTGCTAGTATATGAAATATTGTTTTGTTATATTTTTGTTTTGAAACTAGTTTCCAGTCCACTGTTATAGAAAAGTGCATTGTCAATCTGCTGTACAGCTGAAAAAGTCAAGCCAGCAGATCCTTTCATGGAAACAAAATGAACCCCGTAAAGTGCTGAGTGGGCCATTTGATGCAGACATATCAGGTTTGCAGGCTATGAAAGACTCCTGTCTGGGAATAGACCATTGATGCACATGTAGATATTACCATGTGCAGGAAAAAAATAAGCCAGAGAAAAAATTATTGAGTAATAGCTGATAAAAACAAAGGGGAACAATAAAATTAGCAGCCATGCTCTGTTTATCCAAAAACAGTCCAGACAGATTCCTTCTTTCTTCCCAGCCCTGCTGTTTAAATGTGTGGAAAAGGATATGAACTACATAGTCTTCTTTAGTGCGGTTGTCATCTGTGAATGGCCATTATTAAGTCATCAGGGCTCAGAAAGATGCAAGGTTTCTTCAGAATTCCTGTTACTTAATAATCTGCATTGTTGAAATATGTTGGATTTTGACATGATATTGAACAATTTCTTGCTCCAATTTTTCTGGGGGGTGTTCAGTTACACTTGCTATGGAATTTCAGTGGTTTTCACAGCATCTGTGAGTAGGTTTGGATTCATATAGAATGCTCTTTCTTTATTTGAGAGAATGGGACAAAACTATTTTTACACAGCCTCTAGAGGAAATACCATCACTTTTATGCAGCCTTGTTTCAGAGCAGAAGCAAATGTCAAGCAATCATTTGCTTTAGCTGGATTAAATGGAACTCCTGACCTCCTTTGGTTGAATAATTAGCATATAGTCAGCCAATTTCCTGAGACCCATCACACATGCAAGCTAGCCTGGCAATCTAAGTGCCATTTTCAGCAGTCAATGATTTAATTCCCTGGAGGATTTTAAATTTATCAATGATCTGTTAAGTAGCAATAGAAATAATCCAGAGTAAGTCAAAACACTTGGATTTTAAATTAACCACCCAATTCTATTTTTACTCCGAACTAAGACCCACTTATTTCAGTGATATTACATTTTTGCCAAGTATGTTTACAATTGCATACATGATCCTAAACACAGTACAACCACACTGTAGCCTGCTCCCATCATGCACGTTAATTTGGAAACAATTACTATGTTTGGAAACAATTACTATGCAGTTTACTTCCCAAATAAGAATACACTGGAATCAATCCTGAATGTACAATCTCTTGTGGGTTAAATCCTATTGGGTGGAATCCCCACGGTCAACTAATCACGTAATACTCATGCAAAATATCAAGATTTCAGCAAGAATTCCCCACTGCTTAACTGCCAAACACGGATTCATCCCGGTTCTGGCGCTTCCTCTCTCCTTTATCACATGTTTTTAAAGAACCTACATGGAAGTGCACCTTTTAAAAAAACATGCGCCAAAGCCAGATCAGTGGGGAGGATCAGGGGACAGAATCTAGGTTTACTTTCCCGCCATAGGAAGTGACGTGAAGCCTTCCAGTCAATCAGAGCAAAGTGGGTTGTATGCAATGTGCGTGCAGCCCTTTTTTTGTTTCACACTGGTGGAGGTTACGTTGAAATGTGACTGCATAGAATGTGATTTCTGTGCCAACTGTAAACCAAAATAAGACTTTCATCCCAGTGCAGCTGCGTGGGTAAAGAGTGCCAAAAAAGTCGAAGCTGCGCATAAACATAGCTTCTATCTATGCATGCACATGGTGATGTAGCTGCGCAAAAAAAAGTTTTAAAAAATTTCCGCCCCAACATAGCACAACAGCCAATCAGGATGAGAAAGAGCCGCTGAGCAGATCACGTGTTCGATTGTGCGATCGTGGGGAGTGCTGCACTGTTTGAAACCATGATAGACATCAATGTCCTCATCACACACACGCTGCAGTGGGGAGGGTGAAACTGCGATGAAAAGGTGCTGTTTCTTTTGAAACCTGGTTGTATCTGGTTTTAATTTCTCAGTGGGAAAATGGCCTTTAAATCAGTAGAATTTACTTCCAAGTAAAACATGGTCATGATGGTGCTCTAAATGTCATAACTGTGAATTAGCAAAATCTCAGTGATTCAGCAGGCGAGTTGAAATACATGGGCAATGAGCAAAAATACACTGTAGATTGAGAAACACTTGAAACAAGTCTAGGGTCCTTGGGCAATTCACAGCAACAGTCTCACCCTATCTAGTGCACGGGAGCTTATACAGGGCACTTTGGCTAACCAATGTGTAACAATAGCCATATAAATTGTTGATACTTAGAAATAACAGTTAAAGATTATTCATCTTGTGTTAAGAAAAATCTACATCCTGGAATCAGTAGCCATATTTTAATCTTAAACTGGTTTATGTCCCACCTATGAGATAATGCTGAATAAAAACTGTTTTTAGTGAATATATATGATAAGATGGATTCATTGCATTTTTTAAAAGGCTATGGTATAATGCATTTCAGTGAACACTCGGAATGTGTGAGAACAGATCATGTGAACTAGGCAGAGAGAGGACAGCACAGAAGGAAGAATGGGATGAGCACTGAGATGTCAAGGTAGGCAAAAGAAGGCAGATCAGGCATGTCTGTACATCAGCATCTAAGGCCAGAGTCTGCCAAACATCAGATTGTGTTTCAGTTCAAGCAGCTGTCTCTGCATCCCAGTTCTGTTCAGAGTCTGGGATATGGATGGATATCCTGCCATCTGATCTGTGATGCCTAACATAGATGCCTAGTGCCTTCAGAATCCAGGGCCGTTTCCGCACGGAGGCGGAAGCGGCCAGGTCGGCGCATTTCACGCCGACCTGACGACGCTGGGACCGTCCACATGGACGGTCCCAGAAAGAGTCGGGACGATGGCGCCGCAGAGCGCTGTCGCCCAGCCGACCCGGCATGTCCCCGGGCCTCTGGCACATCGCCGAGGCCTGAGGACACGCCCCCCGCCCCTGCACGCCTGCTCCAGCGTCACGGGGCAGGGGGGCGTGTCCCCAGGCCTCGGCGACGCGCCGGAGGCCCGGGGACAAGGTAAGTGAAGGGAGGGAGTGGGGGGGGAGGCGCCTTGAAGCCGCTGCCGTTCGCACGGCAGCGGCTTCAAGCCAGCGTTCCCGGGAAAGTGCACTTCCCAGCGCACTCTGGAAACGCCAGCTTGGCGCCAGTTGGGCAGCGCGAGGGTGGTGCAGCTGCGATGCAGCTTCTGCATGCCCTGCCTGTGGGAGATGGCGGCGGCCTGGGGATGAGGCGTTTTGCTGATCCCCAGGCAACCATAATCATCAGCCGATCTTGAGAAAAACGGCCCAGGAAATGCTGCACATAGCATCTTCCTATCTAGAATCACAAGGGCTGAAATTTTACTAGTATACTTAGGATACTACCTATATTTACCACCATTTCCTACGGCAGCTATGAGGGTTCCCCTAGACTAGCTGGTGAATATATTAAAAATAAATAACCAATATACTAGCTATTTGAAGTTCTTCTCAGTTACAACTGACTTGCAACAGAGCTTTTCAGGCTTTTACCTGTTGCTCATAATGAACACTGTTCTGCCAGAACAGCTCAAGCTCTATTAAAATACACCTGACTTAATTTTGAAGGGGCTCCTGATGAGATTTACTCAAGAGATTTAATCCATTAACAAGCAGACTTTTAAACACACACACACACGGCGCTGGTTTAAACAGAAGCAGAGCTGGCACTGACTGTATTGAGAATCCTCTATTGCTTGGTTTAATCTTAGGCAGTATTCTTTATGAGATAAAATTTGGCTGAGTTTCCAGAAAAGCCTCATTCTGGATTCTCAACATTACAGGTTCATTTTTTTGCAACCACAAATCCATTAACAAGTAAATCTCAAGCATTTCTGCCGACATATCTCCTGGCTGAATTGATGTCATGTTACAGTGTCACAAGCACATTATGATTTGCAATAATGTACTGGCATGGCTGTTAATATCCTGCACCCCAACCACTCACTTAACCCTGATGGTTTTATAATCCTTTTCCCTGAAGATCTTAATGTTCTTAAGAAACATAGAGATAGATAATGTAAAAGGATTATGTTGAAGGCCAAATCAAGAGGCACGGTGACTTGCTGAAGTGCCAAGACTCACAGATGCCAGTGGATATTGACAGGGTGATCTTTCCCCCCAAATTTAAAAGTCTTTCTAAAATTCCAGTTCTCACAATACAGACCCACACATCCCTTCTAGGTGACACTAAACTGAATTCCTGGCAGACATATTCAATACTACATGGGGAGCTAAGAAAGTGGCTCTGTCTAGGTTGTCTTACCATCGTGCTAGACCAGGGGTAGGGAACCTGCAGCTCTCCAGATGTTCAGGAACTACAATTCCCATCAGCCCCTACCAGCATGGCCAATTGGCCATGCTGACAGAGGCTGATGGGAATTGTAGTTCCTTGGTATGCCCTGGCTAGATGGTTCCACCCCTGTGCTAATTTGGCTGAATGTCATTCATTCACTGATGGTATAATTACTTATTTGCCAGGTGAAGTGGGCTGTGATTCACAAAAGCCCATATTGAAATAAATGTTGTTAGAGTTTAAGGGGCCACTGAACTTTTATTTTGCTACAACAGACTAACTTAGCTACTCTGCTGCAAACATAACACTTACAGAGCCATGGAACTGCCTGTAATCTTGTTATCTCACATCTAGTGAGGCAAGTATTTCTCTGCGGGGATGGTGGGGGGTGTTGCTGTTTAACATATGCCTTCATCCCAACAACATAAGACACCATATGTTTCAAGAAAAGTTTTATATTCCAAAAATAAGAGGTTTAAAAACATTTTAATTATCTAAAACTGAAAACTGGAGGGCACTTGCTGGCTGTGCATACAAAGCTTATGAAGCTCCTGACAGCAAAGAATTTTGCACTTCCTTACCAGGGAGTTGTTTTAAGCAGCTTTTCCATTATCTACGTCTAGCTAATTTAATTTTAGGGAACATTTTAAAACGATATTTCAGAAGCAACAGAGGAATAAAATCTGGATTTCTGCTTGGGACAAAAAAAGAGAAACATTTTAAAGATTTATATGTGCCCTAAGATGCTACAATATACTAAAGATGGTCTCTTTATGAATCAAAGAAAGTTATTAGTCAAAGAGATTTTCACCACTAGTTTCATTTGTGGAAGGCACCCTGACAAAATCAATATGACCTATTACAAAGATCTCAGACACTGTTGGTGATACAGTCATTGTAAATTACCAGTATTTTCGCCTATGTGGCCTTTCTCAGCAATCATAAATATAAAACAAGATAATTAGGGAAACCTAAGAAGATGGAATTAAAAATGAAAGAACCTAATTAAAATAACCAATATTGTTACTATAACTGGAAATTTTGAACAAATAATCAAATATAGGTTCCTATATACTTTATGTCTTGTGTGGCCTGATGCTGCCTATTAACCATGGGTCTTTCACTATTGAAACTGGCTCACACTGAAATCTAAGTAATAAAAAATATATCCCATAAGTTAAATTATAGTTTCAATTTAAGATACCCAAGACTCTCCCTGCAGCAAAATTTTTGTTTTCTAGATAACCAATTACAATATATCTAGTATTTAATTACCAATCTTTCAAGTGATAAACATCAACCTGTGATAAAACGTATTGGCACTTACACTCTAATTAAGTAAGCTATTATGTGATAAGAAAGGATGATGCAGTACCTGCCATATGATACACATCATACAAGGAAAGAAAGAGAGGGGGAAAGAAAGGGGAAAATGGAAAAAAAATTACACTGCTAATCTGAAAGCCACAAGCCAAATTATACAAAGTACATCCAATCTGCTGATTCTTTCAGACCTTGAGGTGCCAACATTTGTAGATGGTAAATCCAAAACACTTTATAGTTGTGGATGTTCCTGCCGCAAGTTCTCCACAACTTCATCCAAAAGCACAGCTATTTCTCAGGCTGATTCTGCATGGGCCCAAAACAGCAGTGTGAAAATGGTGTGAAAATGGTGTAAAAGGGTTTAAAATGGTATAAAAGGGTTTATACTGTTTTCACACCATTTTCACACCACTGTTTTTGGCCCATGCGGAATCAGCCTCAGTGTGGGCAGAGGTTATATAGTGAAATAGTAGAGCGTTCAAACTCCTTAGTTTTATACAGTTCTTGTGCTCCATGATTTTTACCTTGACAGGACTGGTAGTCACCCCAACATACATACATTATTGTGTTCAGACATGTATCTATGGGTATGAGCTGTGATGTGCAGGTGCATTTGGGGTGACCAAGTGGAAAAAATCATGAGGATCCATGCGGATCCATGTTTTTCAAGCAGATTTTTGCACCACTGCGACACTATGAAGCGTGGAATGTGGATTGTTGTGTTCAGACATGTGGCTAATGGCTGGAGTTGTGATGTGCTGGTGATTTGGGGATGACTTAGTGCAAAAATCATGAGGATCTCTGCTGTGCGGCTCCCATTCCTGGGGGGGGGGGGGCGAAGGTAGAAAACTCAGATTTTGCCCTGGGCTATGCCTCTGCTCATGGCTCAATGCTTCTTTCAGTTTGGACTGAGGGCCTACTTGCTTAGTTGTCAAGTTTTTGCTTAAATTCCTATTGTTTATCCTTTTTGTAAGTAGCTTTTGAGTCTCAAGTATAGGAGAGTCAAAGTACTTTAATAAATAATCAGAGCTACCAGGCTTCAATATACAATATGGAGCAGTCTTTTCAAACTGTTTCATTTTGTTGGGTATTGTATTTTTTTCATGTCATAATGTCTCTCTGTGGTCTTTTTTGTATTTAAAACACACTTTCAAAAGAAAAAAAGTAAATCTTTTGGCACAGCCTTTAACAACTTCAAGGGAGTATAATGTACTTAACCCCTCCTCGGCTACTATAGGCTGTCAGCTCTGCTATAGTTGTCAGCTCTCTTTTAACTCTTAAGGGCAATGAGCCATTTCATCTTGTTGATTATCAGCCCAAAGCTCTTTTTCCTTCTAGCATTGATGTGGTTCCTGTGTGCAATGAACATTTGGCCTTCTGCTTCAGTAACAGGAGACCAAGTTCCTGCTTCGCTGAACAGTAGAGGGTTAGGATACACAAAAGCAACTTAAAAGGGAGAAAGTAAGATTAATTTTGCAAGCATTTTGTCATAATGGCTATTCCCAAGTCAAAAAAAACCCTAATTGGGTCTCCCTATAAGTAACTGAGGCTGTTTCCGCATGGGCAGAAAACAGCGCCCTGGGGCGCTGTCTGCATAGCTGGCGCTGCTGCATCGCCTCAAGTGGGGTGAAAACACCACTTTTGAATCTCTCTCAATGAGCGAGGTTTTTCAAAAGCAGCGTCTTCCACCTGCTGCCATGCAAACGGCAGTGGGAGGAAGGCGGCATTTTCCCCACATCGGCCCCAAACGCCACCTTACCTCCTGCTGACTTTCATCCCTCTGTGGAGGCCAGGGGATACGCAGGCAGAAAACACTTTATTTCTCCTACCCAGGCTTCTTACTTTAATTTTCATAGTTCACATCTGCCATGTTGTGTGCTGCAGCAAAGATTCTCTGAAGCTTCCCATGGAGGATTCCTCTACTTGCAGCTGATCTGCGTGCGATTTCCATGTAAAAAGTAGATGAATAAAGTTTGTTTTGTCCAGCAATCTAGCGCACATGCCGTTTTTCCTTTTTTTGTTTTGAGGGGGATGTCTGTGAAGCTATGACAACACAATTAGGGAAGCTGAAATATGCACATATTTGTGTCGCCATAGCTTGGCAGACATCCCCCTAAAAACAAACAGAAAAAGGAAAATTGACACATGCGCAGGATCGCTAGGCAAAACAAACTTTATTCATCTGTTTTTAAAAGTGAAATCATGTACGAAGGAGCTGAAAGCTCTGTGGGAAATCTTCCTCAAATGGCAGAGGCATGGAGAATTTCTGCAGCAGCACACAAAATGTCAGGCACAACTGTGAAACTAACAAGAGCTCCATTCAGCAGGCAGGAAAAATATCTATTTTGGCAGACAACTCTTTTCACTGGCTGTTTTTGGTTGGCTGTAGACGTTTTTAAAACGTCTGCAAAATGTTTTATTTTCATTGTACGGAAATCACCTCTGTCTTGCGTTGACAAAAACTACTGCATCGATCATTCCATTGATGTTGCTGAGGTCCACAAGGGGAAAAAGAGAAGGGAAAAGAAGGTGGAAGTCCAGAATCCCGACATGGGTCTGATGCATCTGAACATGTGACAAGGCATAAGTGTGATTGCAATCTTTGCAATATTTTGCCAGTGAACTGCAATTTGTAAAATGTATCAAGGGGCTGTACCGTGTAGAATACATAAATACAAACAGCAGTACATAAAGCATGCAGAGTCTTTACTGTATGTTTTAAAGGAAGCCTTTTGATACTGAAGTGAAACTAGAAACAAGCGAATCTTCAAAATGCTTATTCACTGTATCACTTGCTTTACATTTTTATATAACTGCATCTATTGTCTACTATTTTGTTAAAAATTCTACAGCCTGGAGGGAATAAGTGCCTTTTATATTGCTAATACAATTTTTGGGGCTTTGTGGTCTTTTAACACAAAAAAAGAAACAACACATTTTAATCTCTCCCACTACAGCCAAAAAAGAGAAGACAAATATGCATCTTTATCCAACAGGAAGATCAAAACATCATGTAAAACCTTACATCTAAATTTTCATTCTCCTGCTTCTATTTCCTTATATTTATAAAGAAGGCAGGTGACCTGACATCACTGTAGGACTACTGACCCCAAACCTAAGATGATTCCAGGTAAGAGATAGAAACAACAAATGCAGGCCTGTATTAATTTCCCAAGTATTTGAAAAGTCATGCTGTATGTTTGCTTCTATGGAGCCAGCATAGTGCAGTGCTTAAGTGATGGACTCTGATTTGGCGAACTGGGTTCAATTTCATAATCCTCTGCATGAAGCTTGCTGGGTGAGCTTGAGCTGGTCACAGTTCTCTCAAAACTCTCTCAGCCCACATGGAGACAGGTAGTGGCAAATACCACCTCTGATTGTCTCTTGCTTTGAAAGCCCATAAGCTAGCTGTGGCTTGATAGCAAAGTCACACCGTTTGCTTCCACAAATGATATCTGTGCATTATGTTGTGAAAAAAACATTAAAAATGGAATAAAAGCTGCCAGTTAAAAGTTGCAGCCCATTTCTTGGGCAAGATGAATGAGGTATGAAACCAGCATAGTCTTGTCAATTCCCAGTTGGGAAATCCCAAGAGATTTGGGAGTGGAGCTTGGGGAGAACAGAGTTTGGGGAAGGGAGGTGCTCTCATTTATACCTCAATTGACCAAGCAGACATGACATATTTATTAGTCCACTTTAAAAAAAAACACACCAAAGGAAACGTTTATTTCACTATGGCCGTTTCCGCACGGCGGCGGAAACGGCGAGGTCGGCGCATTGCGCGCCGACCTGAAGACGCTGGGACCGTCCGCATGGACGGTCCTTGAAGCAGCTGGGCAGCCGGCGCCGCGGAGCGCCGGTGCCCAGCCGACCCGGCCTGTCCCCAGGCCTCCGGCGCATCGCCGAGGCCTGGGGACACGCCCCCCTGGCCCTGCGCGCCTGAAGCAGGCGCGCAGGGCCAGGGGGGCGTGTCCGCAGGCCTCGGCGACGCGCCGGAGGCCCGGGGAGAAGGTGAGTGCCGGGTGGGGGAGGCGGCATGAAGCCGCTGCCGTTCGCTCGGCAGCAGCTTCATGCCGGCGTTTCCCCAAAAAGAGCGCTGGCAAGCGCTCTGGGGAAACGCCGCCTTCAGGCCGGCCGGGCGGCACGAGGGCGGCGCGGCTGCGTTGCAGCTGCGCCCCCCGTGCGAATGGCGGCCTGGAGACGGTGTTTTTACCGTCTCCAGGCCGCCATGAATTGCCCGTGCAGAAACGGCCCATGTAGTGTTCTAACAGCAAATCTTCCATACTCTGGAAGGGTTAACTTTTACTTTCGACTTGCCCAGTCACTATTAATTCTGAGGAAATGTCACATTCCATTTGTGCAAAAAACATTTTTTTGAAAACAGTCAATCCCGAGGGTGAAATTGAAATAGACTGAGCCTTAAAATCTATTTATTTACTCAGCACAATCTTGTGACCATTTATTTATCTTGGAAGGTTTATACTTTTCTCTGCAGAAGTCATATTTACTGATAATTAAAAGTGACTGGGTTTTGCTTTGGATTTAGAGGGCACATTTGTGATGCCATAAACTTGATATGCAATCTAATGGCTCACTCATATCTAAATGTCATGCCACAATAAAAGTGCTAGGCTTTAAGGTGCCAAGCATTCTTAATCAGGACATTTCTGTCCTTTTGGTAGGCTCTGGACTTATGCATGGAAGTTTGTTTTGTATAGTTTTGCTTTGTTATTGTATAGTTTTGTTATTGTTATTGTTTTGTTATGTTTGTTCATTTTCATAATTCTATTTCACTATTATTCCTCAATGGTTTCAGTGGAAGCCCCACTTCCTTTTCTGGGATCTGTATCTTTGAAGTTTTTTATCCAAATACGAAAAAGCTCAGAGGGAGCATAGACATCCCTAGAATGCTGCAAAATGTCAGAAAGATAGAATAAAAGAACCATCCTTTGAAGGCAATGAAAGGAACCTATGTTTAACATTAAAGTCTATGGAGAACTGATAGGAAAGATTCTAAACAGTAATACAGACAGCACTGCAGCCACTTAGTTTGAAGAACAGCAGTCTAAGGAAGAGGTAGAAGAACAAGGAAAGGCTTTTGGTGGCAAAAAGACAGTAAGGCATCTGGGCAGTCAGACAGCTGCAGAAGAATCTTGAGATAGACTTGCTTAGACAGAAATATAAGGAGGAAGGCCAATTCCATATCCTTTGGGACTATAATGCCCCACACGTGTTTAATTTCCATGTTAATTACATTCATTACAAAACCCCTCATTTTTGCAACTATTGTAAATAATAATGAAAAAATCTCACACAATTATAATTGGCTCAGGAGAGTAGAAAAGGAGATCCCACCTAACATTAAGAAGAACTTCCTGAATGTTCAATAGTGAATACACAGCCTCAGAGTGTGGCAGAGTCTCCTTATTTGGAGGTTTTTAAACAGGCTGGATGGCCATCGTTCAGGAGTCCTTTGTGTGTTCCTGCATTGCAGGAGGTTGGATCTCATGGTCCTTGTGATCTCTCCTAACTCTACAATTCTATGATCTAGACTGAGAAGCAACAATATGTTTATAGGTGATTGCCCAAGCATATAGTTCAACAATGGATGTTCTACTGTTGTTTATTTAACAATCAAAAACAGGATCCATACAGCAAATGTGCTCGTTGTGCTCAGAAAATCTACATTTCCTGCTATTCAAGGATGTTTTCCATAATCCCAAAATCCACAAAATGCACACTAGCTCCTCCACATACAAGTGAACCTATTCATTTCACTGGAGAGCAGAATTCTATTTCATATGTACGAAGTGATGAACCCACAATGTTTCTGTTTCCAGTGAGGTGCATATGATCAAGCTACATAGGCCAGAGAATGCACTAGAGCTCCTGTACTCATAGCAATTGCTAGATGGGTCATTTGGCTGCAACAATAGGTGTGCCCTGGATTAAATGATGTCAGTTTAAGTAGGATTATAGCCTCTGTTGATGATCCCACTGCAGAGTATAAGATGTGATTCTGACATCAATAAAAGGGGGAGTAGTACTTTTAGAAGAGTTCATTTATTAAGCTCCTAGTTGTAGGTCAGACAGAGGATGGGAAAATGTTGGTAACTGGATAAAAATGCATCCTTGTTAGAGAGAAATGAGTGTCAGCAGAGTCTCACATAAGGATAACAACATTCTATAATCAGACATCTGATGTCTCCCAAGTGAATGATGGAATTTATTTTTATGTTGTCATGTTAGCAATTAACTTTTTGTATCTCACAGAAATATACCTTATTCTGCAGTTTCATCACCACTACTTCACTTTCATTTTTTTAAGTGACCTATAATACATTTCAAAAGACAGACAAGAAAGTGTCTTGTTCTCCTATTAAGTCCAATTAAATAAAAATAATTGCATTCCAGCTGGCAATGTAAGCAACTGGGAGAAAGTGGATTACTACTAGCATTTGGCAAATAACAGATTGGCAAATAACAATTATTAAAAATATAATATGGCCAGATTTGTTTTTTAATTAAATATTAACCTGTATTTACGATTCCTACCAATAATTTCCTCCTAATGCTCAGTAGATTTGTGTCAACTATGTCTGAAATAAAACAACGATGGTATGTAAACTAAACATTCTCTGCTGAAGGCACCACAGAATATACAGAGAAATACAGAAAAACAAAGCCATCAATTCCACTCTTATCACTTATGTCTGGGGCTGAAAAATGAAGGTTTTAATTAGTCCTGCCCTTCTTTTACCCCCTTCCCTGCTTCCCAAACTCATAGCTTTTCTTTTGCTTCATTGAAGCTGCAAAGCTGTTGTGATTCGGGTGTAAAACATACATCATTAAAGCAAAGCTTTTGAGGACATGCCCCATTTACTGACCTCAACCAACGGTCGGGGTTTGCGCTCTACTGAAAACCTGAAGTGGCAGAGTTCACAGTAAGTGGTATTCGAAGATGACAGCCAATGCTCCAGGCAGCTGCGATGAATAGTTCCCAGGGTCCCTGTACATTCACAGGGTGAAAGTAAGTCCTCTTGACTGCTTCCTTCGTGGCAAATTCTACACATCGGTCTGTCATTGAAAGGACTGCAAGACAAAACGGAGAGGTTGAAAGTTAGTTATAAGGTGGAAGAGATATGAAGATCGTCTGGTTCTTTCTTTCTTTCTTTCTTTCTTTCTTTCTTTCTTTCAGGCATCTTGCTTCACTTTGTTCTTGAATCTTATGTCTGCATCACTGCAGAAACTTGGTTCACACGTAACACAAAATCATGGTTTATTTCTCTTGTAGTTGGTTATGAAACCAATTCAGCCAATCACTCAGGTTTGCCACAACCAATGATTAAGCCAGAATTTAGATATTTCAATGCATCACATAAAACCATAGAGAAAACTATGATTTATTATATGTGGTCAGTAAAATAACTTTTGATCCTGGTTTGACGGACCTTAACTTATGATAACTAGTGGGGTGCTATGTATTCAGAAAATCACAGTAACCATAGTTTGTTTAACTACAATATGGTTTCAATAATAAACAGAGCAAGAGTAATACTCTGATCTCTCCATCAAGAAACAGTATAGTATAATGGCTAAGAGACTAAGTGACCAATCTGAAAAAGTGACTGAGTAGATAATTACATTGACAGGGACATTTCCCAGTTAGCAGTTACATACACAGATCTTACTATGGAAGAGAATGTGCTAATTATATTGATGGATCATGGGCTTCAGGAAGGCTTTAATTCTATATAACCAGTGGTTCCTGTTTGCTTTCTAGTCTTTTCTCTCTTTCTTTCTGTAACTGGCTACACTAGGAATGACACTACTTTAACTACTTCCAAAGTCCATTAATTAACTACCAATCCAAGAGCTAACACTAAGCATAAACAGTTTTGCTTGCATATGCTATCAGGCAAGCAGTGCTCACACTGGACAGGAAATGGAGACAGATGCTACGGTAGACACCCACATGCTGATGCAGACAATATCTAGCCAAACTGTCTATTATTAAGAATGTGTCTGCACTGAAATCAGCAATGCAGATTCAAACTGAGTCAAATCAGAAGATGCACAAGAGATCAGTGATTAGGATCAGAGATCCTTTGATATAATTAATTGTCCTAATAAACAACTGCAGAGGTGCCATGGGGAGAGACCAGTCCCTTCCCCAAGCCCTGATAAATACTGACTTTTCCCATAGCTGCAATTATTCCATGTAGGGGAAAGACTGAGTAAATCTTCAAAAAGTTAATTAAACTTAGTCATAACTTAAATGTGATGGGGGATGAGTTTGCCCATTCACATGTAATGAAATCAGAGAAAGATCTATTTTCAAACAAAATGAGTGCACTTGAGAGAAGAACACAGCCCTAAAACATCCTGTGTGTTCCTCACTTTGCTCTGGTGCATGAATAATTTTTCTCACTGCTACTCCCAACTGTGGCTTTAGGCTCCAGAGCACAGTGAGATAAGGTGTGGCATAGCTTGGTTGATCATTTCACATGCTTTATTTTATTTAAAGAGAGAACCTCTGTCCAACATAAACAGTGGACTTGTACAAATACAAAATAATCCCCTATTTATTAGTTGTGTTCACTGCCTCCTCTTGCTTTTTATCTGGAAAGCAGCAAGGATTAGCACTATGCTGCCTGTGAAAAAAAAGCTGCTCTGGCTTTCTAAGGATGGGTTTACCACTGCTGGAGTCAAAGATCCACAGAATGAAAGCCCACCAGCACAGCTGCTATCACTGTTTTGAGCTTTGAAATTCAGCTCTCTTTCATGCTTTATCAACTCAAGTAATTATTTACTAACCCACCCACCCCCACAAAATTAAAAGATTTTCCTCAAATTTATAAAAAGGAAGTTTTAGGAGAACTGTCACAAAAAACACACGTGAGGCTGCCTTCTACTACATGAAGTCCATCTGATCCAACACTGTCTACTCAAACTGGCAACAACTCTCCACAGCCCCTTTGTTACAGCTTTTGAGAATACTGTGTGAGGAGAACAGGCCTGGGACTTTTCTATTAAGCTTCTGTTATAAGCCTTTTAATTCAGCTTAAGGTGAAAAACGTAATTCACAAATATGTAAATACACTGCAACGGATGCCCAGGCTATTTTATCCCCCACCACAAACCACTGCATCTTAGCAAGGTGGTTAAATTTCAACTTAAAATATCTGGAATTCAGTAACACTGCTGAACAGGGGTGTGAGCAGCTTAGTATGTATTTTCATATTACTATCCTAATATGCATATTTGTTCTGTGCCTTAAAACACTACAGGAGATCAGATACTGCTCTGTGAGTGGTGTAAAGCAGAAATATTCAAAAATCAACTGGATGTTTCAAGACTTAAACCAGTCTACAATCCCACATCAATTTGATCCTGTACAGCCTCTGTTTTCAAATGGAGCCCATGTAGGGAAGTAGCTATAATGTTGGTTTTGGAGGGTCAAATTCTTTCTCACCATAGGTGGACTTTAGCAAGACATTCACTCTCAGTGTGGTAGGTGTAAAGACAAAATGAGTACTATGTATGCTACACTAAACTCCAGGGGGTGGAGGGGACAGCATGCTATTAGGATTTTTTAAAATCCCCATAAAAAGCCTCTATTTTTAAAATTACTTTTTAAAAACAAAAGTGTACATGTAAAAACGCAGTAGTCAAATATAACTCATCATAACTTTGTATAAAGGTATGCTGCTGACGCTTGAGTGTGGTACAGCAGTAGCAGATGTGCCCTGAAAGTATGAATGCCAGTCCATAAACTGATGAAGAACCCACAATTCTTTCCTCATAGAGTAGACAGAGGAAGTCTGAGATCACACACCACCTTATTGAAATGACTAGTCTCACAAGTACCCACAGGACCCACAACTCAGCAAAATATCACTCAAGAAGTTTTCTTTTTGCATATCAGGAGGATTTATTGCAACTAGTTCACTTTGCCACCTGCATCTTCCCAACATTTCTGCCCCCACCTCTTGCCTGCAACACTAGAATGCTGAATGAGTTTAATTATAAGTGTTAATTATAAAGTTATGATGAGCACGAGAATGTAATCATAAACTCAGAGGAGGGAGCAAATCATGCACACTGATGGATAAAATGTGCCCTAGAATTCAAAAAAGTGAATACACAGAATAGTAGTTTTTAGTCTAGTTGTTACTAAAACAGATACAACTTAGCCTGGTTCCAAAATTCATCCATACCAGAGATACTAGAATCCAGTAGTTAAAATCCCATCCTTTCCCTCCACTTTCTTCCCAGTATAGTTTAATGAATAAATGGAAATTGGTTTGGCTTGGTACTACTGTACCTCTGTGTAGTAAGCGTCCGTACTACTGTTGACAGCAGCTGCCCGTCCTTGGCCGAAACTTGCATGACATACTGCGGCTGTCCATTCACAAGACTCCTACAGTCCTCCACAGTTTTTACCATGGGAGCAGCTGAGCTGGTGCAGTCTGGTAAGACTTCGGGCAGGTGACTGCAGCGGCTGGTTGTCATGGTAACAGACAGCAATTACTCTGCTAATGGCTTCCACATTCATACAGGATTTCCATCTAGGAAAAAAGATTAGAAGACAATTTCATAAAAGCAGGGCTACTATGAGTGAATGCCAGGGAAAAAAAATAACAAGCCACCAACATCTTAAGTCATTAAAATTCAGCAAGACTATAGCAGCACCATTTCTTGTTACAAATTTTTAACACAAAGGGGAAAAGCAGGGATCGTTAATAACAATGCAGCAGGCTCTTCAACAAGCAACACTGTCTTATTGATTCTCTTTGAAATGAGGATTTTTCCCCCCACACTTTAAAAAAACCTCCTGCTATTGGCAGGAGTTGGGAAGATTTGAAAATTATGTGGAGTTGAGAGATTGCACCTCTATGTATATTTTTAAAGCATTCTTTCCTTTCTTTATTTTTCCCCTAGACTTTAATATCTTGGTGATAGACGGAAAGATGGAAACCTTTTGTCTCCCCTACCTGCCAGTTACACAGTGCAAAGGAACCTGAGTTTGTGTTCATTTCAACTCCATGTCAGGCTCTGACCACAACACTGACCAAGTTATACCTTTCAAGAGAAAGACAGACAATAAACTTGGAATCCCTCTGAGAAAAATAATCCATTATTGCTAAGTGCATTGCATCATCAAGCATCGAACGCAACACCAAAAACAGCATTTAATGACTGAGGGATTTTTTTCTTTTTCTTTTTGACACCAGCTCCCTTAACAATAATCTGCCTGCAGTAACAATATATGCTGCAAGGGGAGGTTTAAAAAAAAACCATCGATTCATTTTTCCTTATCACCTCAAAGAGATGAATTTTATATGTTGCACAGGACTGGAGTGATTGCACAGGGAAATAACACCTGTACTCAATAAAGGTTGACCATTTATAACACATAATGTTGGGACTACATTATCATAAGCAAAAATATATGATGCTAGAAAAACTAAAGTTCCCTGAAAATGTGTGCCTTCTTCTGTATAAGTGGCAGTGTTTCGATATCTCGTGGCCTGAACTCCTCTATACCTAGACAGAATTGAGTTTTTCACTTTTCACAAAACAGTCATAGAAAAATTCTCCACATGATCAGGAAATGCATGCTTCACACATATTTACATTTACTCTCCATTTAGAGCTCATTGCCAAACCCTGGTTTTTGACTCTTCCAGAGCTTAAATTCTATCTTGATACTTTTGGGCATTAAATTCCTTTCTTAATTTTATTTTTGCCTTGCAGCATTTAAACTTTTTTGCCTAATCAGGTATTAATTGGGTATTTTGATTACTGATTGGCATAACTACACAATTGTACTTACTGAAGCTTGCCAAACAGCTATTTGAACCAAACAAAATAGTGTGAAAGGTGCTATATTGTCATAAGTAAATAAATGAATGGAAAATTTCTAAGACTAGGAATCAATGCCCAAGAATGTAACTCGCATTGCAGGGACTGCTATGTCTCCTTTACAGCAAGATGTTCTCAACAGAGAATGCATGCTGTCTAAGTGTTACTTTACAGTAGTTCCAGTATTCAGGAAACATTAAAACGAATAGTATTCTGATCCTCATTTACAATGAAAATGAAACAAATGACTAATTCCAATACTGTTGGCACACAAAGAGATGCAGAAGAATGCAGACTTATGAGAACAGGAGCCACAGTTCCACAGATAAGAGTGCACGGGGACATGGATTATGAGCCACATTTTCGTTTTGAAATACATGCTGAGACTGTTCAACGAGAGTATGCAGCAGCACAGTAGCTGCCTCATTAAACTTAAATAGCCTAGACAGTGCTGTGCTTACAGACCCATGCTACAGAATTATATATTTCCTTGCTCACTGCTTTGCTGACCTCATTATGTACAGCAGCAAGATTATCATTCTGCATAAAGTGACCATCCAAGCCTTTACAAAGGCATCCATCAGTCAGTTGAGGAGTTTAGGAGTGTTTCTTGGCCACCAGATGATGCAGCTAAGTGTAGAATATTAAAGTGCACCCAATTCCTTACTATAGTGGCTATATCCATCTGTGCTACTAATTAAAAAAAATTGGCTTCACCACTATAGGGGAAGCCCAGCATACTAAGTAAAAAATTCAGCTTGGTAACATTTCTTTTGAAGTGGAAAAACCATCTATTAATTTTACACTGATATAGCCCTTCTGCTGCTGGAGTACTTTAAAATCTCTAAGGTAAGACATTAATATTCCCATTTTACAGATGGAGAACTGTTGGGGAGATAACAGCTTGACCAGGCTCACTGCTGATGTACTGTATAACTGTTACATCTTGTACTACATCACTTTAGTTTTGACTTATTCCAAATTCTAGAATCCCCTATCAACCCAATAAAATATAAAATGAATACCAGCATTTGGAGCATGCATTAAAAATATTTCAGCAATTGAAGAAACCAATAATGCAAGTCTTCACAATTCCAACAAGATTTTTCTTAATACTATTTCACAAATTGACCTATGCAATATACTTTTGAAAAAGGCATAAAAACAAAGCAGAACATAGTGAACTCTGAAGTAAAAAGCAAAAATAGTAATACTGAAAACATCCTCCTGACTAAAGCAAAGCAAATGCCAGGACAGACAAAGACAAATCTTGCTACCCTTCCCCAAGCATATAGGAAAACCTGTATTCATTAACTGGTTTTCCATAGGAAAGCATGACTATTGTTTGTGATGATGAACTGATTAACATATAGTCTGTGATTAATATGCCTTCCCCCCCACACACATACATACAATGCATAATTGATACATTCCTAATTCAGGAAGCCTTCATTCAAATTTTAACTTTCCATGATGTCCAGTTGCAACCATCTGTGCAAATTAAAGTTCAGTTCTTCTTAAAAACTGGGATTTTATACCAACTTAAATTCCAGTTTGTGGATAGGCAACAGCAAATGCATTCAGATGTCATACTGAATACTAATTAACTGGCTAGATTTGAGTCCAGCAGCATTTTAGAGACCAGCAAAATTTTGGGGTATAAGCTTCTAAGAGCCATAGTTCCCTTCATCAGATGCATGATCTAATTAAGTGGAGGTTTGTTAGCATTGTGAATTAACACAGCTTGTTCCTTCACTCTCGAGCTGCCCTGCTTTTTCTCACCTGCCTCCTCTTCTCATGGAGTTTGATTGAAAATTTCATGGCTTGATCATGCTCTAATTTGCCATGACACAGAAATGCAGACAGCATAGAAAAACCAGACCTCATTCCCCCCCAACTGTGATTCCAAACTGGAAATTAACCAAACTGTGTGTATTTATGGTGTCCATGAACCTCCATTTAATCTTTCATGACATCCAAATGCAGCAAAGCTCTAGTTTGCTCAGGTGCCTACATCCAGACATCATGACAAATTGGAGCTGGATTAAAGGATTCTCAAACTAGGAATTCTTAAATTAGGAGACCACGGTATATATGAGGGATGCAGAAGGGACTGTGCAAGCATGCAGAGGCATATCTAGGGAAAATGGAGCATGGGGATACAAATCTGAGTTTTGCGCCCCGCCCCCCCATAGGCAGCTGCCCTCCCCCACCGTGACCAAACAATGATTATTACACCAGGTCGTTTCAAAGTCACCATCACATTATAGAACATGCCCCAATTCACAAATCTGAACATAGCAATGGGCCATGCTACATAGTAGAAATAAAAAAAATTGAAAACATTTCCAAAATGCTTTCAAAATGTTTTATTACTGCTGTGAAAACATTTTATGGTGTTGTATCCAGTCCCCCCAACTGGGGGAAACAGCAACACTTTCAATGTTATTTAAACTGGGGACCCCAGATTCTCCATTTAAGGTGGATTTAAAGGAGAATCTGGGGTACCTAGTTTAAACAAGTGATGCTGGAATCCACCCCCAAACAGCATCATTTTCAATGGTGTTTAAACTAGGGAGCCCAGATTCTCTTTTTAAATCTACCTTAAAGAGAGAAACTGGGGTCCCCAGTTTAAACAATATTGAAAGTGATGCTGTTTTGGGGTGGATTCTCCCCCACCCTGAAACAGTATTACTTTCAATATGTAAACTGGGGATCTCAGATTCTCCCTTATTATGAGGGTGGATTTAAAAGGAGAATCTAGGGAAATCGGGGTGTGTGTGTGCCTGTTGTCAGGGGTGCAACTATTAAGATAGCAGCACCAAAATTTCAGAGTATCTTCAGGGGACCCTCCTGATGATACTACCCAGGTTTGGTGAAGTTTGGTTCAGGGGGTCCAAAGTTATGGACCCTCAAATGTGTAGCTCCCATCTCCTATTAGCTCCCATTGGAAACAATGAGGGATGGGGAACCCACTTAGGGAGTCCATAACTTTGGACCCCCTGAACCAAACCACACCAAAACTGGGTAGTATCATCAGGAGAGTCTCCTCCAGAGAGAAAACTCACTGAAATTTTGGTGCTGCCAGCCTAAAAACTGTACCCTCTGCAGGCCAAAAACAGAAAAAACACTAAAAATACCAAAAAAAACCCACAAACGGACCTGCATTTCTTGCGGGGCCCCCCACAAGGGGGCGCCCAGGGACATTTGATTCCCCATGTCTCCATTGCAGATACGCCACTGCAAGCATGACAAACAAGCTATGTTCTTGCCTACTAGAGACAAAATGGAGATTTGATTGTGATGTTTGAATGCAGTGATCCTTTGAAGGGTGCAAGGTACATTGACAGAAGAAAAATGTTGCTTTTTTAAAAAAAGAAGGTAGGCAGAAAACCATTGTGACCCAAAAGGCTGTACCTCATAGTTGAAATCACAGCCAGAATCCCAACAGCTAATTCTGACAAGCCTAATAGTTTGCAATTATCCATAGAATTTGATCATTCTGTTTGTTTAAAAAGCAATTTCTCCTGTAATGCAAAAAGCTATTATTTGATTAAAAAAAACTTAAATCTGGAAATTTACCCAAATTAAGTAAAATAGATATGTTGGGATACTGAATTGTATAAGCTGCATAATAAGCATATGTAGGGATTTGCTGGCAGACAAGCCCATAGCAAGAGAGAGGTGCCTGTTTCTGGACAGTGCCCTACCAATAACTTCTATTGGTGTCACACAGTTCAGACTAAGTTCAGACTAAAGTGGATGCCAAATCTTAATTCTGGACATTGATAATAAAAGACAGAATATGTTTCTCACTCCTAATCAATATGCACAGCAGCCAGCAACACCTTTCCTGCAACTTCAACTGTTTTCATCTGAATAACAAAAGGGAAGTCCTGGAAAAGTCATACTTGTTCTCTAGCCACAAAGGATATGCAAACGCCAGTCTTAGCTTTCCTGAGTCCTTTCTTCCCTAGCCAATCCTATCATGCACTTCCTGTCCAACTATCAAAATTTAAACTAAATTGGAATACTTAGAGTTGTACATTCCTCAATGCCACCTAAAATCTAATAACAAAAACTGGACTATCCCAAGCTCTGACTCATCTGAGCCATCCTCCACTGTACTGTTCTCCCCTGAGAACAAGAACTCCTCTTTGTCTAGGAAGACAGCCTCTTTAAGCATTGCCAGAGAGTCAGATTTTCCTATATCTAGCTTGCCCAAACAAAGGCTCCTTGCCCAGTGATATCCGAACTACCTTTGATTCAGTTCAGAGGCGTAGCTGGCCTCTGAACACTCTGTGTATTCTTGTGATAACTGCATTTTTCCAGAAGGATGTGATAGAAGAAATTATATTAGTCACTGCAGAAGCTACTATCTTCCTGACACAGTGCTATCCATTTGCTCCTGGAAAGAAAATCCTTGAAACAAAATCATATAACCACACAAATATTTCCCTTTTGCATCTCTATTGCTGATTTAAATGACAAGTGTGAAAAGTGCATGTCATCAGATTGCTCCCCATTGACTACTCAAGTGTGGATGCTGAATGGTGATAGCCCTGTAGTACATATTAGAGTTCCTCTGAGGAGCTCTACGGATCTTATAGCTAATGAATTAACTATCCTGTGAGGCAAGAAAAAAGTACAGAAATGGTTGCATAGAGAAGGGCTGAGGCAAAGACTGGTGGAGTAATTACTGGTCAGTCAGACTAGATGAGAAAAAAGTGAGGCACACTTGTCTTCTAGAATAACATCTCTAATTATCAACCTGATCCCATGTGGGCAGAAAAACCCAGAGAATGTGACCAGGTTTGCACTTGGGAGAACTCTCCAAACTTGTAGAAAAATGTAAAAAGTTTAAAAAAAAGAAGGGGGGTACGAATCCCATCAAACTGAAGGATGCTGTGTTCACTTGAACAGACAATATATAGGAGTGTCTCCAAAGCCTGGAAGAGGGTGGGAGAGGAGGGAGCAGGAATTGCTTCCACCTGTGCTGGGTGGGCAGGTAGCCAGAGGGAGAGGTGAGTGGGAGCCAGAATAAACACTGCATGTGTCAGGCAGAAAGGTAGGTACACAAACAGATAAGGAGAAGGAGCATCTGGGATTACTGTCACTGCTACATGAGCCAGGCAGGCAAAGGAGCAGGTGGGGGCGCACGGAGAGGAAAAGGCAGGATACATATCTAGAGACACTGGAGTCAATGCCACTTCCTTCACCCACCCCCCACCCCCCGCCCAGTGAGCCAAGAAGTTGTTTGTCTGCAGAGCTGCAGGCAGGAAAGCGGCGGATGAGTGAGAGACCCAATTGGACTAGGATTACAGAACTACAGGACAGTACAAACAGAAAACTTTAAAGACATAGATAGGATACCATAATGCAGAAAGTGAATTACAAAACTAGAAAACAATGCAGTAAAACCAAAATAATACATACAATAACCACTGCAATAGACTACAATCCTAACAGTGAAACTAACAGTTAACATGGTCCCATCTATGGATACTGGAATCTGTGGATTGGGGCCATGTAGCCACAAAAGACATTTCTACATGTATTTCCCCCATGCTTGGTGGACTGGTGACTGGGGGTGGAGCGCTCCGGCAGCAGTATCATTGGGAGTCGGTGGCAGAGACTCCCCTCCATTTTCTAACTTGGACCCTGCCGAGCCAAGAACTTCACGATCAAAGGGAGCTGAGCGCAATACTCGCAGGCAGAGCAGCTTGGGGGCAACAGTATCGGGGGTCGGTGGTAGAGACCCCATCTTGCCTCCAAGTGAAGACCTGCATTAAATTAATGAAGCACCCACTTATTAATAGGAGAGGGAATAACAACTGCGCTTAAGCCTGTTGGAAGAGACAGCCTAGTCGTGGGTCTCTGGGATGACTTCGGTGCTTTGGAGGTTATATTAATATATGCTTTGGTCTCTTGCTTTTGGTCTCCGGCTGTTGCCGTCTCTGGTCAAATGACGTCTTCCATCTGCCCTAGCATCCGCTGCAGGCTGTGAAGGGGATGTTGTAGGGGTGTGTGTTCAGACAGTGGGGGAGGTAAGTGGCAGGCCCCCCCCCCCCCCCCACCCTGCGTTTTCCTGAGACCTCTCCCCTCTGGCGTCGGGACGATAGGCGCTTGCCTGACCACTGTGGCGTCACTGGAGGAGACTGGTGATAAGGGCGCTGCGATACTGTGGCGAGGAGGACTTGCGATACTTTCAGAAGAGGTCGGTGGCAGGGACCTCCTGTAGTGGTGTGAGTGTGGAGTGTGGTGTGAGAGACCACTAGCCTTGATCTATCAGAGGGAGACTGGTGGCAGCAGCCTCCTGGCCTCCACTTGCCCTGCGAATCACAGGGAGAGGCAGGGGACAGGGGATTCTTTTTTGCCCTGTGGCCCACCATCTAACCACCCTGTCCAGTGATCCATCACCTAGCCATTTGGCGCCAGCTGGCCATTGAGTGCAGATCGCGGAACATCCAAAACCCTTACCTACCAGGATTTTTATGGAGTTCAAAATGGGACCCCTGAATATCTTTGTCCGTTAGCCGACCCTGTGGCCCTAGAGACACTTTGACAACTTTGGACTTAGAAGGTCATCGTAATCAGCCCAGTGATCCGACCTTCATCCCATCTCTTCATTTTATTACACAAGCACCAGCACTTTCCTAGCTTTTTAGCTTTTAGTCTGGATTTTTAGTCCATTTATTAATTAACTTAGGCATAGCTGCTTAAACTAGTGGTTGCCACAGAAGGCAGAAACAAAGGTGTTGAATGCTGCAGGCAGCCAATATATATCTGTGTATAGGCTAGACTATTAGAGTAGGTGTTATTGCAAGGCTATTGTCAGTATATACTAGGCTTAACTATGGGAGTGTGGCAGCGAGGGGGCAGAATATGGGTACCAGGGGATCCCAGTGGTCTGGGGACGGTGGAGATATGTCGGTGGGGGAGGGGGGGGCCATATGAGAGAAGGGGGGGGAGATGTATTCATGCTTTCGACCCCCTTCTGGCCTTGACCTATCCCGAGGCATGTGGGCAGTGGGGCTCAGGTATACCCTACTTCGAGCCTGGTGTTGATTAATGCCAGGTCCATTAATGTAAAACAATGACACTCCGAGATTTCCCTCGAGGGTGCAGTCAGTGGACCTGGCCTGCATCCACTGAGACCTGGGTGTGAGAAGGTGAAAGCAGTCATAGCCTTGAAGGCGAAGTCTCGCCCCCCCCAGGTTTTGCTTGTGTCCACCGGCCTCGAACACAGGGCGGGGGGGGGGAGGGGTGTGGCGATGTTAAATCCGGGAGTCTATAGCCTTCAGGGCAGTCCCTGCCCCTCAAATTTCGAGGTTAGAGTGTGCGGGACTGGAGTGGCTGTCAAGGGAGAGGTTGGCCGTTCTCCTGGTGTACCGGTGCGCCCTGCGCACCCGGTGACTGACCTGTTACCGCAGCTGCTGGAAGGCCGGTGGCCGAGTGGGCGTTGCGATTCCCCCGACTTATTGTCTTGGGGGGGATTTCAAGCGTCCATGTGGACACTACCTCATGCTCAACGACAGCAGACCTGAGTGTCATCCATGGCGGCAGCTGGGACCCTCTCCCTATTACACACTGGCGCGCCACTCATGAGGCCGGTCACGCACTTTAGACCTGGTTTTTGGGGCAGGAGTGAATATAGTGCGTATCCTCTGTTAGCAGAGTGCCGTGGTCCGACCATTTTGCCCCTGAGGGTCCGGGTGGATTTGCCGCGTAATCCCGTCTAGGCGTGGACTTATTTATGTCCGCCCAGCGGAGACTTATGGAACCAGATAGGTTCCTAAGATGCTCTCTTGAGGGACCCTGAGCCCCCTAAGCCCTCGATGAGCAGGTGACAGACTGGAATTCCAGGCTCTCTGATGCCATCGAGGAGATTGCTCCCAAGCGCCCTCTAGGTCCCCGCTTACGGCCAGACCCCTTGGTATGCGAGGAGCTGCTCCAAATGAGGCGGGAAACTCAGACTGACTAGAAGCGAGTGTGGAGGAAGCTCCGTGGCGAAGGGGCGCTTGAACAACTTATGGGGCAGTTTGCCAGAGAGGCCTATGGAGTTTGGCTGACACGGAGGGCGAAGAATGCCCATTTCTCGTCCTCCCTCGCATCTACTAGCTCCTGCCCAGCACAACGTTTTCGGATTGTTCGATCCCTCACCTCTTTGGTGGAGGGGTCTGTAAATTCTAAATTGGCAATTGGCTGTGAGGCATTCCAGAGCTTTTTTTTTTGTCAGATAGAAATTAGCATCCACTCCGCCGGGACCTTCGATGCACGCTTGATACAGTAACAAGACACAAGGAGCTCCCTCGCATGACCAGGTCCTAGTCTGGACCCGGTTTCCCTACTCTGTGAGTCCGATGTTGACGGGGCCCTAGCTGCTGGTAGACCTACTACCCTGTCCTCTGGATCCGTGCCCCTCCTGGCTGAAATTAAAGAAGCTTGCCGGGAGGAGTTACGACCCTTCCTGTTGATTACAGTTAACTTCTCTCTTGAGCAAGGGGTATTTCCGAATTACTTGGGTTGAAGAGGGAGGCCAGTGGTCCGCATACTCTTAAAAAGACCATCCAACCGTCCTGGAGATCTGGCCAATTACCGTCCCGTTTCGAACTTGTCGTTCCTCGGGAAGGTAATTGAGAGAGTGGTGTTGGAGCAACTGGGGCTTTCTGGAGGATTTTATCATTTTCGATCCCTTCCAGTCCGGCTTCCGTGCTGGGCATGGGGCCGGAGACCCGTTCTCATAGCCATCACAGATATGCTCCGCATGCAGCTAGACGAAGGCGGATCGGCGCTGCTAGTATTACTCGATCTTACAGCAGCGTTTGATGTGAGTCGATCATGACAGCACGGTCCACCGCCTGGCTGCCTCTGGGAGTTAAAGAGGCACAGTCCTTTAATGGATTACCTCTCGTTTCTCCAGGGTCGGGGCTTAACAGGTATGAGAATGCTTGGGGATGAGGCCTCCCACAGAGCCCCACTTAATTGTGGGGTTCCTCAGGGGAGCCTTGCTTTCCCCGCTCTTATTTAACATCTACATGCGGCCCCTAAGCTCAGCTAGTGCTGAGGAGTTTTGGAGCTGGTCTGTCACCAATATCTGGATGACACCCAGCTCATTCTGTTGATGGAGGGGGGAGCTGACCTCCGCCCATACAGCTCTACAGCGCACTGTCTGGAGTAGGTTGCTGGTTGGTTGAGACAGAGTAGGTTAAAGCTTAACTTAGCGAAGGCGGAGGTCCCTTTGGCTGGGCCGGAGGGAGAAGACCGAGGGAATTTCAGCCGCCAAATCTGGAGGGGGTCATGTTGGCCCTAACATCTCTGGCTCGCAGCCTGGGGGTCCGCCTGGAATGCTGTTATCCATATGGAGAACCAAATTGGCCCATGTGCACCGATTTGCGTTCTTCCCACCTTCGCCAGGCACGGCGGCTGGCTCCCTACTCTCTCCAAGTCCGACCCAGCCACTGTGATCCATGCGTAAAGCGGTCACCTCGAGGCTTGATTGTAGCAACTCGCTCTGGCAGACGCTTCCCTTCGCGATGACTGATCCGGAAGCTGGAAACTGGTCCAAGAATGCAGCGGCTTGACTTCTAACAGGTGGTGAATTTATTCAGATCATATCACCCCTGTGCTGTACGTGCTGCACTGGCTTCCGGTGGGATTCCGGATGCGTTTTCAAGGTGCTAGTTTTAACCTTTAAAGGCCTTACGCGGCATGGGGCCCACATACCCTGCGGGACCGCATCACCCCATATGTCCCACATAGGTGGCTGCGCTCGACAGCGGCAGATCTACTGGTGACCCCTGGTCCTGCACCTGTGTCCTGACTGGCTTCAGCCCGGGCCAGAGCCTTTCTGACTCTGGCCCCCGCTTCTCAGTGGAATCACCTTACCTCCGGCTGTCTGCGGGCCCTGTGGGACCTTAATGAGTTCCATAGGAGGGCCTACCGAGACAGAGCTTTTCCACTCAGGCTTTAGGAAGGCCGGCCGTGGATCTACTGCCCCCTATCGACACTGGAATTGAAATCAAAACTGAGACTGCCGTTCCATTCTATTAAAGCAGGGCCTGTCTTACTTATAAATTCCATCCCAGGCCCAGCTTACTCCCTCCCCTTTTTCTTCTTTTAATGGCCTTCGGCGGGGCGCCTGTCTTAATTAATTTATGAACTGGGTTGCTTAACCTATAGTTCTGTAGTAAACTGCTGCTTAGTTCTTAGGTTTTAATGATTTTAGTATTTTATGTTGTTGATTGCTGTCTATGTAACAGCCATGTTGGAAGCCGCCTTGAGCCCTTCGGGGATAGGCGGCCTATAAGTTTAATAAAATAAATAAATAAATAAATAAAATACAAACTTGGGAGTGAGCAAGTGGCCTTTCCCCCCATGGTTGTTGTGGGTCCCCAGGGGTTCCCTTATGAAAGTGTCCTTCTGCACATAATGGGTGAGCAGGATCCAATTCAAATCAGAAAAACCGTGAACATCTTGTTCTAAAAGGTACTGCAGGTTTCATTCATTGGTTCTAAGAGTCAACCATTCTGTTTGGTGATACCAGCAACTGAAAATATTGCAACCTATCTCCCCACACCCCATTCTGAAATGCATGTTTCCAGGAGGACTAGCACTGGCATTTCAGGCTTTGGGCAAAGTATTGGCTTAATATACAAATCTCTAATGTACTTGGATCAATACAGAAACTGCCTTGACCCGTACGACCCATTACAATCAACTTACAGTGCCCCACTTCATGTCTGGACAAAAGAGACGCAGACAGGGTTTTCTCTGTGGCTGACCTACAATTATGTAATTGACTTTCCTCTTGGAAAGTTGTCAAAGTCAGGGCCTAAGTATCTTCTGAAAGGTCTTGTTTTTAAGGCTTTGTAAGTGATGAGATTAAGCTGCTACCGGTATGAGTATAGCCTCAATTGTGTTTTCAATCTACTGGGACTAACTGTAATTTATATTTCAATGGTTTCTATGTTTATGTCCTATTTTTTCAAACTGTATCAATCCACTTGTGGGATAAAAAATCCAAACACATACAGTAAAATATTAGCCCATTAAAATATTTAATCTTCCTCTATATCTAATTCATTAATCCAGTTCATGACAGCATTATCCTACACATATTTTTAATCACATTAACCCCTCCCCCTAAGTGTGGGTTCAAATGCAAAAGCATGCATATACAAATCTAGTGTGGCTTTTTCTATGGTATCATGTTAGCTGCCTCAAAAGGTTACTACTGGGCACTTTGAGAGAAATTCCTTTGAGGTCTGGAAATCCAAGGCAGTGACCTGACAAGGCAGTTTCCATATCCAATATTTCTGTTGACATCTTTGCAACAAGCTTAACAAATGGTGCCATCAATGAAATGCTGTTTTTTGAGAACAGGAAGACTTTATCTTGGGAATGGGAGAGATGTACTTTTGATACCAAGAATAACTGCACGACTTTACAAATGCCTGCAAGCAAGCTATGGAGATTCTTATTAAGTTATAGTCAAACACACAGAGATGTCAAGCATCAGCCTCCCAGCTTGCAGATGAACTTCCGCACTTTTGACTGTGGTGCATAAATTGAGCTAATTTCTCTTGCACATAAAGCATTATGTTGATGAATTCAATTACCAAACTGGACTTTCTGATCTGACAAGGAGAAATTCTACTCACAGCCTCTGCTAAAAGCCCTGAGTTTGTTTTGATTCACATGAGACCAAAAGGCTCTTATACTGAACATTGTGGGAGGCAGAAGTTATACAAATATTGAAGCAGAGCTCTTGTGTGAATTGCTCATTTGAGCTTTTTCAGCACCTTTATTAAAAACAGCACCTAATACATCTGTAATATTCATACACTTCCAAGCACTCTGAAATCCACATGCTCTTCCTATTTCACATTATTCCCAAGAGACTCCTATTCAGTTTCAGGAAATGCAACTCAAAAACTTATATCAAGAAGCTTTCAGGGTTCAATTTCAGAAGGAGAAAAATACAACTAGTTTGTTACCAAGGCTGTCAGCCTTTCTGTTGGAGAGGAAAGAGCGTGCGCTGAGATAGTGAAGAATGGTTCTTAATTTTTAGATTCTGTTCAATAAAATATAAATGCCTCCAAAATTTTGTAAACAAGCCATGTGTATACTAGCTAATTATAAATATGTTTAATTATTAAAGCAACGTTAATTATGGAATTATCTAATTCAATATGAATCCAGGGGCTTGAATCCTATTTATGGCTCTTTTGAAACTGAGATATGACCGTGTATCATTTTTTATTTTCTTGCAGTCATTGCATAATTGTATAGAAAGACTTTCTCATGTTCTTCTGATGAAAACAAAAGCAACAAGATTTCAAAGTCCCATTGGCAGTTGCATCTGAAATGCTCTTTCTGGCATCAAAGCAGCCTTAACCCTACACCCTGTAGAAGGACCTACATGTGCTCAGTATGCATAAACGAACAGCCCTTATGTAATAAAATAGACTGGGGTTTTTTGAGCCAATGTTGCATACTAGTGACATAGCAAAAGTAGATAGAAAAAACTTTTTCCCTATTTCATAACACTAGAAATGACAGGGTAATCAATGAAGTTGATAGGAGTAGAAGTATGGTCCAAGAAAGTCAAACCGAGGTCATATCAAACTGACTAGTCCAAGAAAAGCTTTATCTGGTAATTATGCTACTAAGGTGTTTCCCTGAAAATAAGACCTACCCCGAAAATAAGCCTTATCATGATTTTTCAGGATTTTTGGAGAAGGCTTAAAATATAAGCCCTACTCCAAAAATAAGCCCCACCGGTAGTTACAGATCAGGATGGTGTGATCCAGCAGGGTGCTCCCTGCCAATGAGGATGCAGCTTGCACCACATGGACAGGGAAGCAACAGAGCCCTCCTATAATGAAGATTGTGAGTGCGTATTTCCCCTAAAGGCCATGGCCCTACCCACAAGCGCATGGAAGTCCTAATGCATCTTTTGGTGCAAAAATTAATATAAGACCCTATTTTATTTTCAAGGAAACACGATAGAAGTTAAAAATGATTAATGCTAGTAAATGGTGAAAACCGTAAGAAAAGAGGAAGACCCACCATGAGATGGATTGACTTTATAAAGAAGCCACAGTCCTCAGTTTGCATGTTCTGAGCAAGGTTTCTCATGAGAGGATGTTTTGAAAGTCACTGATTCATAAGCCAGAAGCAACTTTATAGCACATAACAGATGTGAACAGGCCCTTTGTCCTTGTCCCCCTGCCTTTCCCAAGGTGTAAATAAAGCTCTTTGGAGAAGATCAAGTCTGTCAGATCAGAAGGCACATCTACTTGTGACCAAGCATAACTCAGGTCTTACATTTGAAATGGTCTCAGCCAAGCATAACTCAGGTCTCACATTTGAAATGGCAGGAGAGGGGCAATAGAGCCCATCCTCTTCCCCTCTGCCTCATTCAACTTCAGTCTGCTCCATGGCTTGCATCACCTCAGCAGCACACAAGCCTGGGAGGCAGGAAAGAGGGGTACATCAAGCATGCTAAACTGTTAACAGTCACCAGCCTCCAAAACTCTTCTTCCCAGTGAGTGTTCAGAATGTGTCCAAGTCCTATCATGGCCACTGTCAATGTGCAGTCCTTGAAAGAGCAGCAGGTAAAGACAAGGAATTGGAAGGCCCTGCAGGTGGAAAAGCAGAGGGTGCTTGACCAGGTGAAGGAGGACGATTAGCAAGGTTGAGGAAGGTTACCTGGGATCTGTGACTGTTTCTGCACGGGCTGTTTCCCAGGGACGCTAAAAACAGTGTCCTTGGGGAGGGGCCTCGCGGTGGCCTCGCAACCCCTGAGCAACGCGAAGCCGCTGTTTCCGAACCTTGCTCCCTGAGTGAGATTTTTCGGAAACAGTGGCTTCCAACCACTGCTGTGCAAACGGCAGCAGCTGGAAGGTGTCATTTCCCCCCCCTTTCCCGAATGCCTTACCGTCCCTCCGACCTTCCGGCGCGTCGCCCAGGCCAGGGGACACGCCCCCCTGCCCTGCAACTCCAGAGCTGTTGCTCAGGGCAGGGGGGGCGTGTCCCCTGTGAGAAACAGCACTAAGGCCGGAGGGACGGAGAGCCATTGTGAAAGAACGATGCAACCTCCTGCACTTGGCGTGGCCGTGCAGAAACGGCCTACATCTCAAACTTTACATATTTGAACATCTTTTTAGGAATCTTTACCTCTTCCTCCTCTTCACTTTCCATAGTCTCGTCCCACTAACAACCATAGCTTCTGCCTTACCAAGGGTGGCAGCTCCCCCCTGAGGCCCTAAGTCTTCCTCTCCATCCCACCACCTCCTAGCAACACCCTAATTGGGGGAATAGGGCATGTGAGCCTGCAGAAAGAGCCATCTCTGCTGGGAAAGTCAGCCTCCCTCATCTCTTAGCAGCAATCTAATCAGGGGAACAGGGTGCACGTGCTGCAGGACAAGCCATTTTTTGTGTAATTAAGCCTCCCTCACTGCCTAGCAGCTGTCAAATCAAGGGAATAAGGCACACGTGGTGCACAACAAGATATGTCTGCTGGGCCATTTTTAAAAATAAAATTCATTATTTTTCACAAAGTATTATAACAATAAAAGAGAAAAAGATATCAGGAAAAAAGGAATAAGGATGGAAACACAATAGGTGGATCGCCATTGATTGGAGATCCAATAGAAAAAAATTGGGGCGGGGGGGGACTTGAAAGATTAGGAAAATGAAACTGAGTAGGGAAAAAATGGAGAGTCAGATTTTGAAGCCGAAGGCAGGTCACACTTATTCATCCTAGATGTTTTCAGAACTAGTGGGTCTAAGTAGCCCTATCTAGTCCACCTGTCGAATTTGGAGGTCTCCAAAACGTCTGGAAAGGCTAGAGTCAGGCCCAGTCTGCTCTGATGCCAGTATGCAGCTCTTTCAGTAAAGCGCAGCATGGAGCTTCTGAAAGCTCAAACCAGTTAAATCGTCATGTTCAGTATCTCTACTAGGAAATTGAGCCTTTTCCACCTCCTAGCAGCAGCCTAATCAGGAAACAGAGTGCATGCTGGAGAATGAGCCACCCCTTCCAGACAAGTGAACGTCCCCCATCTCCTGCCAGCCCCCCTCTCTGCTCACGGTCCAGGGCACCTGCCTCCCCTTGCCCAACACAGATCTGGCCATGGTTTTTGAGTCAAAGTTCCCTTTGCCAGATACCCTGGAGCTTTGACCAGCTTTTGTTGGTCTTTAAAGTGCTACTGGACTCGAATCCAGCTGTTCTACTGTAGACTAACACAGGTCTAGGTGTTCAGCAACATTCCTTCCAGATTGATAAAGTAACAGGAAAAAATCAGAAGCTAATTTATTTAATTCATATCACAGGTTTGTCCAAGAAGGCAGCATGCAAGGTATCCTTCCCCAACTTATGCTAACAACCCTGTGAGTTTGGATCACACTAAATGTGATTGCCACAAGATGAACTGTTTCATGGCTGAGTGGGAATTTGAAGCTACCTACAAACTATACTTCTGCTGCATTGCTTGCCACCAAATATTTACAATATGCAGTCATTCTGGAACTGATACAACAATGAAATATGAACTAATTTCCTTTCAGATCACATATCTCCAGCTTCAAATTCTGACGAGAAAGATATTTTCAGCTCAGTTGGTCAGAGCAACTGAACAGAGCTTTGGGGTGTTAACACCCTTATAGTAGTAACTTGTCTATATAGTGCAAGTGAAAAAATATGTTCTATAATGAGGAATTAACTGCTTAAGATAAGGGCATAAGGCAATCGCTTGTGACTATTTTTGATTAATTGCACATTTCCTACGCATACCTATGTGTCACTGTACTTCTCACTGTTTTAATTCAAGTCATTCTCTACCAATGAACATTTTTTTGCCTTGTAAAACTGTATAATGAAATCCATTTGCAAGGAACATCACTTCATTACATGCATAGTTTATTGACTATTATACTACAAAAGGGCCTAGCAGAACAGTGGAATCGAATAGCAGAACATATGATATACACAAATCCCACCAATTTTTTCAAAATTATAAAAAGACATGAAACTAGAGGAGCAAACTACATATTGCATACAGATGCATGCTATGGTGGCTCAATTGACATTTTGTTAAGAAAAGCAACTGGGAAGGCTGCAGTTTTGTGTGAGAAAGGAGAATGCTTAGACTCCTATGTCTGCAGAATGATTTCACTATTAATTGTACCCAAGTTACTACCCTGGGCTCCAGAGATACGTTTATCCCAGTCTCATCAAATCTCAGAAGCTAAGCAGTATGGAAGGTCACCACCAAGGCTGTCCAGGGCAGGCAAATTAAAACCGCATCTCTTGCCTTGAAAATCCTACAAAGTTGGCATAGATGGGCTGTGACTTGATGGCACTTTATACCACCACCAGCAAAAACACGTGAAGCCCTTTGGCAGGAAGGCATTTGGGAGTATGAGTATGTACAAAACAATCTTCATATTCATAGGAGATATGTCTTGAAAGTATGTGTTCTGAAGTCTCAACATGCTGTAGTATTTGGGACATCAGGAACTGTCTACAATCCAGAGACTCCAAAGTTCTACAAGAATCACCTCTCACTTCTCCGAGGACAGGTTTTCCTAGTTTACATATCTTATCTGGCTAAGCCGTACCTACTATTTCTAGCGTACCGATCCATCAGTTACAACTTGTCTTTTCCCCTTGTTTTTGCTTTTACAGTGCCATTCTAAGTAAAGTTACATCTTTCTAAGCCCACTGATTTCAATAGATGTAGAAACTGCAACTCTTCTAATAATAACACTATTACACACTAATTTGTACAGTTTCTGGTAGGGCGATGTCCTCAATAACTACAATTTCTTAGCTAAATTCTCTTCTATCGAACTGTGATAGTCATGTGTGTGCATGCACATGTGTGAGTGAGTGAGACTGTGTCTTCCTAAACTATTCTCAGTCAATTGAAGTCAATGGGCTAGGAAGCAGAGGCGTTCCTCCCATTGGGCGAAGTGGGCAGTTGCCCTGGGCGCAGCCCTGTGGGAGGCGCAGGTTTGTTTGTGGGATTTTTTGTATTTTCAGTGTTTTTCCATTTTTGGCCTGCAGAGGGTGCAGTTTTTAGGCTAGCTAGCAGCACCAAAATTTCAGGGATGTTTTGGGAGACTCTCCTGATGCTATCACCCAGGTTTGGTGAGGTTTGGTTCAGGGAGTCCAAAGTTATGGGCTCCCAAAGAGGGTGCCCCATCCCCCATTGTTTCCAATGGGAGCTAATAGGAGATGACGCTACACCAAACCTGGGTGGTATCATTAGGGGAGTCTCCTAAAGATACCCTGAAAGTTTGATGCTGCTAGCTTAACAATTGCACCCCTGCCAGCAGGCACCTCCCAAATTTCCCCAGATTTTCCTTTTAAATCCCCCCGCCTTTGACATGGATTTAAAAGAGGAGAATCCTGAGGTCTAGTTTAAACATTGCAAGTGATGCTGTTTCAGGGTGGGGAGAATCCACCCCAAAATAGCATCACTTCCAATGTTTAAACTAGAACTAGTCTCCCTTTAAGGTGGATTTAAAAGGAGAATCTGGGCTCCCTAGTTTAAACACCATTGAAAATGATGCTGTTTGGGGGTGGGTTCCAACATCAGTTGTTTAAACTAGGGAGCCCAGATTCTCCTTTGAAACGTTGAAAGTGATGCTGTTTCCCCCAACTGGGGGTACTGGATACAACACCATAAAATGTTTTCATAGGAGTAATAAAACATTTTGAAAGCATTTTGAAAATGTTTTCAAAAATTATTTCTGCTGTGTGGCATGGCTTATTGCTGTGCTCAGATTTGTGAGTTGGGGCATGTTCTATAATGTGATGGTGACTTTAAAACAACCTGGTGTAAAAAATCATTGCTTGGTCACAGTGGGGGAGGGTGGCTGCCCATGGGGGGCACCAAACTCCAGTTTGCCTAGATACGCCACTGGGCGTAGCTACAGGGGGATGCGCGTTGCATTGGGCACGCGCCTGGGGGGGGCATCAAACTCAGGTTTTGCCCAGGGCTACAGTTTGCCTAGTTACACCACTGAGCACCAAGTAGCCTTAATAAATGTGCTGTGTTAGTAATTGAGTGGTGGTCCTATCAGGTATAAACACTGCCTGTCTTATCTTAAAAGAAATGGACAAAGTAGGGTTTTCTATCTAGCAACCTCTTGTCTGTCTTTGAACTTGACTGTCAGACAAAGTAATTTGGAGGAAAAAAAATATACCAATGGCTTGTAAATACCACTGCTATGATTTCTTCCATAGCAGTGAATGACTCCTTTCAAACTCTTATGGTGAAAAGAAACACTTCAATTAGAGATGGTGTTTGAGATGTTTTTGTAAAAGGACTGACTGAGAATTCAAAAGGTAGGCATTCTAGGACATGGAACATATTTTAAAACTTATTCTCTTTTGCTAATTCTGTTTAGTGATTGGATTTTGTTTGTTGTCATACCCAATTCTAAAGGAGACGAAATCAGGTGGGCAGTGGAATGTGTGATGGGTGCAATGTTTGATGGATGAAAAGGGGAGAAAATAGACCTTGTATGACTTGTGTGTAATGAATGGACATTTTTCCTCACTATCAGAGAAATTTTGGTACATATGTTTGTTTCAATGGTGCTTTCTAAATTCTTCCATTTGGATAACATGTTGTATAATCTGGAAAGTAAATCAAGGTTTGTTACTTATGACAAAGTTGAAGCTTTCCAATAAAAAGTAATTACAGCCACATCCAAGGGTGTTTGGGAGGCATGGCCAAGTGTGGAGCTGACATTAGTTGGCTTCCACCCTGGCTCCACCCTGTGGAGCTGATGTTAGTTGGCTTCCACTCTGGATACACAGTGGGGCTTGGATTGGTACCCTTTTGGGTGGCATAAATCCACTGAGTCCAATGGAGGGCTTTTTGACTGCAGAGAGGTTTTGCTGTGCATTTTGTCTCCCCAAGAAACTGAAAAACCCTCTAGAGGCAGCAGAGTGGCCATGGAGGGCTCTGGATTGGGCTGCCCATGAAGTCAGTAAGGCAAAACTGACACGCAAGCTCAGTTTCCAGTTCATTTGTAAGATAAGTTTTTGTTTTGTTTTGTTTTTACCATGCCTGGGTGTACTCTGCATTTCCCGCTCAGAAACTAGTTGACAGATGCTAAATATGGAAGACTCTTCTAAGAGGATGAAGTAATGGCTGCAGAACTATGTGAGACTTTTATAACTCAACCTCATTTTCTGTGAGGGCACAAACCCAAAGCAAAGTGGAAGAGTCACTGCTTTGAGGAATACTTTTTTTTGTTTTGTGTTGTGTTGCGTAC
The DNA here is from genome assembly GCF_021028975.2 of Sphaerodactylus townsendi. NCBI lineage: Eukaryota > Metazoa > Chordata > Lepidosauria > Squamata > Sphaerodactylidae > Sphaerodactylus > Sphaerodactylus townsendi. Next base: position 62,111,181 of record NC_059431.1, read on the forward strand.
AAGGAAGCATGTTAAGTTTTAAAAATATATAGAAGACACCTTGAAATTCACTCCCATGATGAAAATGATCAGTGTTTATTTGCAATTTGCACATTAATATCCCAAGGTGCTCTTCTGTTGCTAGCAATTCTGACTACAAATGACAGATATTGTGGTGAGACTCCTAAGAAGGGCAGCAGGAGGAATTAACTATGCATTCTGATTGGTAATAGGACCCTGGGAAGGGAAGTAAAAGGCTAGCTGAAGTTTGTTGGGTCAGGAGGGGGCAATGAAATTCACCCAGTGAAAAGATGAAGTAGCGGAGACATGATAGAGGTTCATAAAACCATCCCATGTACGGGATGAATAAAGTGGATAGAGAGGGTTTTTTCTTCCTCTCCCATAATACTAGAACTTGAGCCATCCAATGAAATTATTGACAAATAGGTTCAGAGCAAACAAAAGGAAGCACTTCTTTACTCAATTAGTAATTAAGCTGAATAATTCACTATCAGTATTCTCATGGCCAAATGACCTTGTTCAAAGGTGATTGTTGATTCAAGTTTACTGAGACAATGTGTATGAAGATTTTTCCAGTTTGTTATTATTGTTTTTAATAATATCCTGCTTTTCCTCAGTGAAACTCAGGGTGGCACACATTGGTTTCTAAAGTTTCTTTCTAAGTACTGACTAGATACAGACCAAAAAGGTTTGGAATTATTACCTTCTAACCATTCCCTAGGCCAGTGGATGAATACTAAACACTCATATATGCTGAGCTATTCTAAGGGCATCATCCAACTTCAATCTGGTATTATAAATTTTTGCTTGATGAATTAATAACCCACACTGAAGTTACTAAATATAAATCCTATAGTTTGCAGCTGATGTCAGGATGGGCCCATTGGCTCATCCCGCCCTCCCCCTTCTAGCCTTCCAGGAAACAAAAGCCAAGATGCAGCCACAGCTCTCCAAGGTGTGGCCAAGCCCTGCCTTTTGCAATGTTAACTTTGTATCTGAATGTTGGTATTCTTTCCTTTGTTATTTTACTGTAACTGCGACCCTTGGGCCCGGCTAGGGGGCAGGCCAAGGGCAGCAGGGATTTAAGGTTTTGTTCTTCCTATATTCCTCAGAATTCGTCTATCCCTCGCATGCTTCAGTTCTCAATAAAGTCTTACTTTTAAAAAACAAACAAACTACAGGCTGCTTTATTTTGGGACTGCAGTCTCACAGCTGAAATCTATGAGCAGCTTACCTCAAAGTAGATTTATTAATGTCTGTTGAACTGCCTTGGCATGAACCATCATGGCCTCCTTTGTTCGCAGTGCTGCAGTGGTATCTGTGATGTTTTTATGAATATGGGTTCTTTTGCTGCCAATAGTAACAAACCAAATTACCAACACACTCTGCATTTATCACATTAAAATGTTGAAGAGCAATACTGTTTATCCATTGCCAGATGCTTTGCAAACATGTAAAAGCTCATAGCTGGCAGAATGATACTGTTGTAAGTACAATATGGGTAGACATTTGGTTTCCAAAATGCTGAAAAAAGGCACAACAATGGCATATGGTCAGTCTGTCTTGTTTTCTTATCATCTATGTAAGACTCCAGTTTGCATTTTTCTACAAGGGTGCAAAAATAAAAATGAAAGCAGACTTCACATTTCATTTTCTTTCATAGTAAACAAACAGGATACATTTACATTTTTACTACTGACAGTTGTCAGCTTGTGAGGGGAGATGGTAGAGAGATCATGCTGGAGGAACTGCATAGAGATGCAACATACTCAACTCTCATTTCTTAAACATGAAGCAAAGATCAGGGGTCCACCCAGAAGCCTTTCAAACATATTCCTTGTTACCAAACTCAGCATTTTTACATTACACTACACTGTAGCTCATTGTAACTGGATTTTGAGGTCTGGGACATAAAATGAACACCTACTTGTGACTTCATAACAATCACTACCCCCCCCCCCCAAAAAAAAAGACTGGTGATAATTGTGAATTGTATTTGTAACAAAAAATTCTTGATATTTCCAGTTCCTGTCTAACATTAGTTGGACATGAGTGGATCAAATCCAGAAGAACTTAAATCATATTTTAATTTATTCCATTGATGTAAGCAGTCTTTTTGCATCATGCCATAAAAGCACAATCAACGTGAATTATTCCGTGGGTCCCACTTTTATTGTATCCGCAACTAGTATAGGTTTCTGAGAACAGTACAAACAGCACAAGGGAATTATATTACGAAAGCAAAGTGGCATTGAAGCCAAGGGCAGCACGGAAGTGTGTAAGCAACCTTCTGAGGCACAAATCATGAAGGATGGCAGGAAGTGCCCCCTTTACATCTCTAGGAAGGCAAAGACTTCTTGAAGCTGAATTGCAATGGGCTCTTTATTGCATAAGCATTAGTGTTCTAATGCTTGGTGGCTGTTGCATAAAACCAGGATGACAGAGTCTTCTTTATGGAGAAGAGAAAGTAGCTGAAGCAAGCCTCAGCCTCAGAAAGTGGTTCCATACTGGAGGTGGGGGCATGGGGGGCAATAGGCAGTGGAAACTAAGGCAATTGTAGTGAAAAAATCCAGTTTTTAGGAGGGTAGTGAGAGAAGCTGAGAAGTAATATGGGGCCTCTTTACAGATCATATGAGATACAGTGAACTGCATGATTGTGTGACATGAGAAAAAGTGGCATATCATGTAGAAAACTGTCACATGGATACATATACCCAGTTTCCATGGACATTTCAACATCTCTTTTCCCTTTCTTATGAAGGGCTGAGAATCTGTGTATTATAAGGATTTTATTTGTTTAACTAAAGCATTTCTACCCAACCAAGGCGGTTTAAGACAGCTTAATATTTCCTTCAGTTTGATGTTGACATTTTCTTCACTGATGCTAAATAGCATGTCTGACTTTATCCTCTTCTTTATCTGTTTTGTTAAATAATTAGCCTCTAAATTGTTATCATATTCATATGATCAAACCATATTCATCTCCCCAGCACTAAATCCATATTGCCCACTAATTATCATAAAGATATAGATTTTTTATTTTAGATAGGCTTCAGGTTTGTGCTTTTTAAATTTTAGCCGAAAAGTTTTTTATAGCAGTTGGAAAGATTCACTGTGTTTTGTGCCTTTGAGCACACGCCATGAAGCCATCCTTTTGGATCATTATTTCCATCTGATTAGGAGAGCTGGAAATAAACAATAGCCTTTAGCACCAGGAATTCACATTATGTTACAGTGTAGCTCTTTTATTGTGTCTGAAATCCAACAATTCCTCACTTCTCTCCCCCTCTTTCCCCAGCTGTGGGTATAACGAACCTAGAAGGAGGGAATTATAGGAAAGTATAAACTCTAGAGGAAACAATCTGCTCAACCAGAGCTGCTTTTGACAGACCATTAAACAGATTGACATCACATATGAATAACCCAGAACAATGCCCAGATGGTGTGGGAACTGTAATTAACCAAGAGCAATTCAGCCATCTCAACTGTATGAATAGCAAACTTGAGAGAATTAAAAGTGCATAGGGGGAGGGGATGGAATCCTGATAATTATACATAAATGGGATACTGCCATGAAATGAGGATCTTTCAAAGTTTACAAGTATAATGGGGAGTTTTCTAAACCTGTTAGTAGACAATTTATATCTATATGTTTATGTACTCGTGATCTTGCTTAATTAAGATAATTCCCACACCTTTGATATATTTGTATAGTGCAGCCATATATTTTGTCATCTTTTTCGAAAAGATGAAGCAAGAATGAGTGGCAAAAAGCCCCTGAACAGATTTAGTAGTTCATGTGTGGCAGTGATACTCTGGCTACTTTACACGCCCCATTAAACTTGTCATGAAATGCCCTCGCAAAAACAATTCCTTCCTCATTCCACAGTTCCTAGGTTTGCTGAATTATTTTATGTGGATTGTTTTATTCAGAGTTATTACCAACCATATTACTGAAGGGTCAGGATGGATACCAACTGTAAATAAGCCTCTCTTTTTTGACAGTGTATAAAACTCACATTTAGGATGCATATAAAGAGGCTAGATCCTGTGATCTGTAGAAGCAAGACTCATGGATTTTTCCCAAGTTCTCCTCCTGCAAGCCACCCTTTTTAACCCTAGGAACATTTATTCCTATCTGAGAGCCCACATGGTAAGTGCGGAGGATGGAGAGAGGCAAGAGGATGGGATTGCTCCCCCCCCCCCTTATCAACCGAGCTGCGCTGGTGAAAGAGAAGATTGTAGCATCCTGACTATTGTGTTTGCAGGTTCTACAACCCTGGGAGTAAACTTTACCAAGATCAGAAATGACTGTTGGGGGGGAGGGGAATGGAGGAAAGACCGTGACCCTCAGCACCTTCTGTGTTTTTAATTAAATAATTAATAATTAAATAATTAATAATGAAATAACATTTCATTTACTTGTGATACTTGTATACTGTTTTCCCTGTATTTTAAATCAGTTTCTAACAAAACCATCGTTTAAACGAAATCTTCAAGTGTTCCATGGGCATAGGCATAGGCATAGAGAAAATGCTGAGATCAGTGTTGCATTCTAGTCAACATTTGGGGCAGAGAAACTGATGGTAGTAAACATAACGCTTTCTGTCGATTGGAAACAAAGGATGTGATGGGTGAGAATGAGATGATAGACAGAAGTATGGGATAGGATCAAGGTTAATGGCTATGCAAGTGAACTGATGGGTAGAAATTACTTTGAATAGAAGTCAGTTGGTTAGTAGTATAGGTCCATTTCGGCCTCCCAGGTTTCCTTCTTTTCAGGACTATCTTCTTCTGTATGTTAGAGATTAAAACATCTGTTTATCTTCCCACTACACTGGTTTACGTTAATGAAAGTCCAGAACAGGGAACAGTAATGAAAACCCTTTTCATTTCAGTAGGCTAAACTTTTGGGACATCTTTCTCAGAATATCAAGTAGCAAAGTATGATTTAAAGATATGGACTACTTTTTGAGAATGAATATTTATGCAGATGTGATACATAACTTAATTTCTATTCCTAGATTTCCCAATCCTAGATGACTCAAGTTGAGTTGCCAGCAAGGCACAGTGAATAAGAGCTGTAGATTCTAATCTGGAGAAATGGGTTTGATTTCCTACTCCTTCACATACAGCTTGCTGGCTGACCTTGGCCTAGTTGCAGTTCTCTCAGAACTCTTTCACATCTACCTTCCTCACATGGTGTCTGTTGTGGGAGGGGAAGAGAAGCAGGGTATAAAAACCATTGCATTGAAGCAGGGTATAAAAACCAAACTTCTCTTCTTCTATAAGAAGACAGATAACTCCTCTCTGACCTGCATATTCACAGTAAAAATCAATGAGGGAAAAGGATGAAATGAGGGTGCCAAAGCCACTCACATAATGTATTTGTCCACATATAAAATAAGTGTGTGTGTGGTCTAAGCTAGTCTCAGAACATGGGTAGTCCTTGAAGTGCCAACACTCCTTAATTTAGGTATAAAAGTATGCTTTACTGACTTAACCCAAATCAAACCAGTATGAACCCAAATGGTCAGTTCTACACATTCCCAGGCAAATATCAAAGAACTTGCAATAGTACCAGCTGCGTAATCAATATTTTTAATTCTCAAGGTGTTTTTTAAGCAATCTTTTCGAAGTAAACTGACTTACAGATAAGTCAAACTGTTCACCTCTTTAATAGGCATCTATAACAATTGTTGAATAAGTGAGTAGATCAAATAGTTTTACAAATTTGTGGTGTCATTTTGCATTGAAAAACACTGCTGTTCAGAATTAAAAACACTTCTTGGCTTAAAGAGATGGTTATGATGATGCAGTGTTTCATGCACCCAGATATGTCCATGCTTCAGGATTCATCTGTGATACCTACACAGTTTTCATTTAACCACAAACATGGTTGTAGTGGCAGTAGTTAAAGGACAGCAAGGTGTACAATAAGATAGGGCCAAAACTGAATTAGATACAGAAGTTTCTTTTTGAAATGAATTAACAGAATGAACAAAGAAAAACCTGCTGGATGCTTCCACTAGTATTTTAGAATGTAAAAATATGTTCCCATCAGGGATTCCACTCATCAGGAGGTGGGACCTTCATGTAGTATTTCTGCTCAGTAGGAAAGCAGTAAAAGTGGCCAAATGTTCAAGTGTGAACCTAGTTTATGTTTTAGCTTAGTCCACTGTTATTCTCCCTGGAGCCCAGAAGCTGGATAGTGAATACCTTGTCACCTTCTCATTTGGCTTTGAAGCCATACTAAAGTGTAATGTGCTAGCTTTTCAGAGAGCACCCTGTAAATGTGAAAGTCAAACTGAGGTCAGGTTTAGAGGAAATGATATGTTACACTAAATCAATGCGACAAGGGATCGAATAAAGCCTTTCCCATTTTTTTGAAACCCACTGGAAGTGAAAAGATACTTTATATAGATGGTGGAGTTTCAACAAAATACAGATTCACATGACTTTCTCCCTCATTGGATGTAGTGGAAAAACAGCCTTCAAATCCTCACTCAGCCACCCAGCCGTTATATTTCTGTGTTCCTCCTCCAGTGATAAGAGAGATTTGCCAAGATTCATGTTTCACTGAAGGCTGTTCCTGCTGAACTTGTGAGATAGCAGTTCATTACAAGATGGAATGGACTTATCATGAAATACACTGGAGCTTGAGCTGTTTGAACAGTTCCAGTTCACAATCTAATATACAAAAAGAATAAAACAAAATTAGTTCTTCACTGAGACATTGCTTACAGAGGGGAATGTTTAAAAAATCAATGCAACGCAATAGATAAATCAGTATGAGAACTGTCTAATCTCATGCGTGGCATTTTAGGCTAAAAATTAAAATCCCATAGTCAGCAATGGGTTTCTGATAAGCATTTCTTCCTGCTTCTGTTTTGTACTGCTGGGATTTAGGGGATCAGGTCCAGATGAGCCAGGGTTCTATGGAAGAACTGATTCAGACATAGAAATGTGTCAGAGAATTCTGTTTAACATATTTATTTAGGACATTCTTGTATGTATGTGTGAATATTTGTTCTTGACTTCATCTTATGCTCAGGATGCAGGGGCATAACGAGGCAGCCCCGGGCAAACTGTAGCCCTGGGCAAAACCTGAGTTGGATGCCCCCCCCCCCATGGGCGGCCACTCCACCACGACCAATTTTTTTTGCACCAGGACATTGGTACCTGCAGGGGGTGCATTTTTAGACATATCAGTACCAAAACTTCAGCATATCATCAGGAGACTGCCCTAATGATACCCCCCAAGTTTGGTGCAGTTTGGTTCAGGGGGGCCAAAATTATGGACCCTCAAAACTGTAGCCCCCATCTCCTATTAGCTCCCATTGGAAACAATGGGAGATAGGGGCACCCCCTTTGGGAGTCCATAACTTTGGACTCCCTGAACCAAACCTCACCAAACTTGGGGGGTAGCATAAGGACAGTCTCCTGATGATACGCTGAAATTTTGGTGCCGCTAGCGTAAAAACTGCGCCCCCTGCAGGCCAAAAATGGAAAACCACTAAAATAAACAAAAACCAACCCAGCATTTTGATGCCCCCCACAAGGTGATGCCCTGGGCAGCTGCCCACCTTGCCCAATGGGCATTACACCAGTGTTGGTGCTGCAAACTCCTATTGACAAGAAAGGAAAGCACTGTGGCCATGCTGCTTGCCTTGGTAACCTGAACAGTAAGTTGACCAAATGTGTTTGGTTAATGTGAAATGTAGAGCAAAAACACAATAAAGTACTGGTCACAATATTTCTTAATGGAGTTACAGTCTTTGAGATTCAGAGAGGATGATCTTTGACTCACATAAATGCTGCTTTCCCCCAAAGCAATAATAATTTACCTACAAGCACTCTAGACTCACTCAACTACCTGAATCTGTCAGACTATCTCAATTTAAATGTACCTACTTATCAAGAAAAGCATGTTGTTTGAATGTACCACCCTTTAGCAAACGTTCCTTATCTCTATCTGGTAGCAAAATGACTGAAACATTATCTTCCTTAGAAGCTATGAGAATATATTTCTAAATAATTCTGAATGCAGGAATTTCAAGTACCATATTACCACTTCCTATTGTAGTAGTCAAGATTTCATGCAGCTGAGAGGGGCCAGCAGAGTTCTCCAGAATGTAGTTGTGAGTTACTGACTTCCAGCAATGAACACAAAAAGATATAACTATCTTCTCCCAGAGCACATTCTGCCGTTGCTGCAATGCCTAAGTGAGAGACAGTGCACCTGGGATTTTACAAAGGTTCTCTTTCTTAGGCTTTTATGGGTTCTGGCTATGTCACAGAACCTATTGATACAAGTGGGGGATCTCACAGGAATTTTCCCCCTCAATTTCTTCTCTGCCTACTATTTCTGTTTCCTGAAGGACCCCATAAGTATCTTCCCTTTCCCTGCTTCCTTCTCTCCTTCCCACTCACCAGCCAACCTACTTTTATCTGATCCCTCAGCTTTTCACACACACACACCTCCCCCGGCAGTATCTCCTTGGAAAAAGTCTGGCCCAGTTGTGCTAGCCAGACTGGGACCAGTCGCACAGTGCAAAACCTGCAAGGACTAAAACAGTGATCTGCAATACATTGCTATAGAGCCAAATGTGACTTAGTACAAAATCAAATGTGATTATCCTCTGAAATATGAAATGTTTAAGTTAGGGTATATTAAATTGCTATATGGATAAGCTATGGTGGGAGACTTTCTGACAACCTGGTTTGTTCCCCACAGGTGCCTGAAGTGCCAGTAAGTGCCAATAACATTTTGGCTTCTTGGACCATGGTCTGTGATTCTATGAGCAAGGGATGGGTCACACCACACAGCTATAGGTGGGAACATTTTTGCTAGGAGGCTTATAAACCTGATCAGGAGGGCTTTAATCTGAGTTATGTTGGGGAAGGAAACAGTATTCAAGTGGGTTGTACCTGGTAGGAGGGCATTCAGTTACTTCCCTCAGGCGGCAATTACTTTTCTGCCAAGGGTACCATGCAGGGATATTTTTTCCAATGTATAAATACTCTTAGAATAAATTTGACCCTGACGTAACATTGCAGAGGTCTTATTAAAAAGTACAGATCCAGAAAGAACGATTCACAAAGTTCATTCTAGTTCCAAAATTCAGTTGTATAGAACTGATCTTCACGATTACCTCGACAAAGCAATATTAAGAGAATGCTATTTTAATTGCAAATGTGGTTCTTTTGAACAAAAGAAGCATATGGTCCCATAGGAGAAAAATAAGAGCCTTGTAAACAACAAAATGAAATTCCTGGCTTTTATTTAACTACCAAGCATTTTACTGCTCTATTAATTGAACCAAATTTAGTGTAGGCCTTAATCAGTCCTTTAAAAGTCCTACTTGCAGTTAGAGAGCTCTGTGCTGTACAAAGGGGTTCATACCTCATCCGGCACTTAATTTTGCAAACCTGATTTGAATGCAAAGCCCAGCCTTGTAATAGCCATTAACAAAGCTATTTTTCTTCCAGCTGTTGAGGGTTAGATGTGAAACATCCATTAAGAGAACAACTTGATGGCACGGCTGGCAAGGGTGCTGTAAAAAGAAAAAGAGCACCACAGCCCCAGAAAATTAATGTATCCTTCACAATAGAAAATAGAACTATCACCACCTTTTGCTACCAAATATTGATTATGCAGCAGTATGATAAGCAGAACCAAACATTTTCATTGCTAAGAAAAAAAGAGGTTATGTCCAGCACTCTGGGAAGGGCGAGAATAACCACAGAGAAGGACTTATATGGAACAAAACTGCAGTGTCAATATTTGTAAGTCCAATACATATGTCGCTAAGCACTTTATTCAGCCTTATCAGACTTCACATACAAGAAAACAATCCCCTCTTCTTTGCCTTGCCTCTTCCCTGAGAAACAGAGAGCATTCCCAAGAGCAACTGGATAATGAAAATATTAAGATCCCCAAAGATTCTCCCACTCAGGATTCTCCCCACTGCAGTATGCCTGAGGTCCTTCTCAAGCATCAACTGCAGGGAAGATGGACAGAAAGATGAAGATAAAAGGATAGGAAAAGCTCTATCTCTCCACCCCTACCCCCCACCATACATTCAAGAATATCTCTATATATAAAAAGCTAACCATCCGTTTGTTGGTGACTCCCTAACACCGAAATGGCTGGACGGATCGCCCCCAAATTTTCACATGACGTCCCTCCCTTTTGCGGGCAGGTAATTGAACCTTCAAATCGCCAAAAGTCCATACCTGAGCCAGGTAAAACGTCTTTTTCCTGGTGCACCAGGCCATGCAGCTGGCTCTGTTTAACTGTCACCCTTAGAATGTTCGTGCAGCCTGTCTGTCTGTGGTCTGAGGGCTTGGGATGAGGGCTTAGAATGTTCGCTCAGATGGGCAGAGATGAGCAGTGAAAACAGTAAATAGGTAATACTGGTAGGTAATACGAGTGGAAGTGAAACACATACACACTTTGCCGTGTGAGATGTCAGGTGGGGTTCCCCCCCACACACATGCAGGTAACTTTCACTCTCTGTGCCTCACCCAATACTACCACACAACACACATACTCTCATCCACATCCAGCTCATCCTCACACACCTCACTCTGCCCTCCCTCACATCCAACCACCACTTACCCACTTCCTCACCCATATTCGCCACAGCTCTCTTTTACTAAAAGCAAGCTGGAGTTTGCCTTTTTCTTCTAAGAAAATCTGCGGGGTGGGGGCGAACCAACACTACTGCCTCTGCTTCTTTTGCACATGGCCCTTTAAAAACCCAGGGAGCTGGCCTCGATCTGAGCGCCTCACCACCCTGCCTCTGCTGCCTGACTGGGATAGCCTCCTTGCCCCAGTTCTGCCTTACCCAAGCCAGGACTGTGCGTGTCAACCAGCCTCATGGACAGCGGGATTCGCACTCTGGATAGTTCCATTGCGGAATGGAAAGGGTTACCTTATACTAAAAACAAAGACTGCACCATATAATAATGTGAATTGAAAAGGGAAAGAGGGATTCCATTTGACCACCGAAGAAGAAGAAGAAGAAGAAGAAGAAGAAGAAGAAGAAGAAGAAGAAGAAGAAGAAGAAGAGGAGGAGGAGGAGGAGGAGGAGGAGGAGGAGGAGTTTGGATTTATATCCCCCCTTTCTCTCCTGTAGGAGACTCAAAGGGGCTTACAACCTCCTTGCCCTTCACCCCTCACAACAAACACCCTGAGAGGTGGGTGGGGCTGAGAGAGCTCTGAAAATCTGTGACTATCCCAAGGTCACACAGCTGGTGTGTGTGGGAGTGCACAGGCTAATCTGAATTCCCCAGATAAGCCTCCACAACTCAAGCTGCAGAGCTGGGAATCAAACCCAGTTCCTCCAGATCAGAGTGCACCTGCTCTTAGCCACTATGCCACTGCTGCTCCCAAAAGGCTATGCTGGGGATCATTGGACCTGCATGGACATCTGTGTGGGTTGCAGACTGTAATGAGAAGGACAATTGCCACAGCAACGCGTAGCTGGGCCCCGCTAGTGATGGTATAATATCAATTGGTAACTGTAGCATCAGGTTTTGTGCTACTATCTTAACCCTGTTGGCTCTAATCACAATGACCTTGACCAGCTATGCAGTTGCAAAAAATTACACAGTGACATAGCGCCAACAGGGAGGCCACACAGCCCAGAAAACCCACCAGAACCAGTCTTCTCCTCTTCTTTTCCTCCCACAGTAGAAACAAAAAGATGCAAGTCCCAACATCTCTTCCTCCTGCCTCAGCTAAGGGGGGCAGTTTTGAGAGAAAAATACCGTGAGCGCTGGCATCCCTGCCCTATCTATGTCTCAAGATTGTAATGTCCCATAACTGCTTTTGATTTTTTTAAAGGAATAGCTATCTGTAAGAATATTTAACAATAAATTTGGTCATCACACGAATTTGGTCAGTACCTCACTATTGATAACATATTGATTTAAATCAAGGAAATCTGGACCACTGATTTAGGTCATGTTTCCCATTCAAATGTCTCCTGAACAAGTACACTTGTTTGCAATTAAATAGAATATTCATACAATCTAGTAGCATAATCTAGATTTGTAAATTTTAGTTTTAAATCCCATGTATTGCAGAATTACATATACATTACAGGCACATGCAAGGATTTCAAGCAACATAACTTACTTCAGATCACATACACATCAATCTGTCTTATACTAGCCCTGTGTGGGCATGTCCATGTGTTGACCCATCATGCAAAAAGGGACAGCAGATACAAGCACACTGGCCTTGAATTGTCTGCATGGTGCAAATGTATGGAGGAAGTGGCCACGCTTGCAATCCCGCACTGCTAATTTCAAGAGGCTAATGTGTGCTATGGTTACAAGCCCAAGGCTGGGAACTAATGGGGTGGGGGGCTAGCTGGCACCATACATTATGTTTGCCATAAAATAAAACAGTAGAACTTCTGAAATAAAATAAAATAGGATAACTCCATGGATGATCCTAGTGATATTTGGGATAGCATCTTTGGCATCTCTCTAGAACTGAGAGTAACAGGAAGACCACAGTGTACAACACTTTTTTACTTTTGATGCTTAACCTCAAAAGTCATATTTTCTACATTCTTAACATAGTCTATTTGATTGTGGGTCTTACAATGCAGTTAAAAGCATTAATCGATTAATGGGCATGATCAACTAAAGCTTGCAGTTTTATAATGAGTATTTTATTATCAGATACATTTCTTTTCATATTTTTAATTGCCAAGCCAACTGCTGTGGAAAATTAGCTTATGGATTCCAGGCTGCATCCCCCCTTTTCCTTTAAGCTTTCTGCTTCTGCACTCCAGCTGCTGAGCTAGCACATATGGTAGTGACTTATATGAAGTACATCCAGCTGCATGACCCAAATGCCAAGTTCTGAACTGTATGCTTGTGAAACATAATAGGTCTCTGCTGAGCTGGTATTTTGCCTAATCCATTGTGACTGTCCCAGAAGCTACTGAAATGTCATTGTGATAACAAAGTGCCTTGTCTTTGGTAAACCTTCATTCTCAGATTAACCTAAATTGACTTTCAATATGCAAAATAGTATAATCAGGTTCTTAAATCTTTCACAAAGGGGCCTAACACTTCTGTGAGTACGCAAGCAAGCTCTCATCAGTAGTGGAAGAATGCTAAGGAGACACGTTGCTTGCTCACATCAGCACAGAGAGAATGCTATGTCCATATGTTCAAGGCCCATTAAGTATGCATTTCACAAAAAATCAGTCTTCTAATACTCACATTCATGCAATCAGCCAGAAAAATCAGTCATATTTATAGCTTACTTCTTCAATCTGCTCAACTCAATAAATTGGATGGGGGTGGGTGGGGAAGAAGGATGATGATGTTCCCAGGATCTATCTCTACATTCATGTTGCATAATTTTTACAAGAGCCTACACACATGCAAACTGCATACATATGTATTTTAAAACAACTCAGTGCAGTTTTTAAAACCATCAAGCAACCTTCCAACATCTTCTAAAACACCCTAAAAGCAGTGCCCTTCTCATGTCCTCAGAGTGTCTGTTCCATAAGTTCAGGATGCACAACTGAAAAGTAGGTGGCAAGTGGCAACCTTACATGGGAGTACAGTTAGAGGACAGTAATTGATGCATGGGAACACAGGGAAAGAGACCATCCTTCGGATATGTGAGTCTCAGGGACCTTCAGCTGAATTCAGAAGAAAACTGATAACCAACATAGCTGTTTTTAAATAGGCAAGATATGCCTCTATTAGCTAGCACCAACAATAATCATTCTATTGTATACTAAACCCAGGCATGCAACCAGGTTCAAATGAGCCAAGGGCAGATTTATACAGAAACTGTAGCTACTCTGCCACTATATCATTGCTATCTCATCATCGCTCCTGTTACTTCTATCTCATCACCATGAAAGTGGTTTCTGACTCAGAGGAACACAAGAAGAACACTGCTGGATCAGATTGCGGTCCATCTAGTTCAGCAACCTGCCTTACGCAATGGCCAATCAGTTCCCCTGGAGGTCCAATGACAGGTCATATAAGCTAAGGCTTTCCTTTGATGTAGCCTCCTGGCACTGGTATCTACTGCCTCAGAATGTGGAGGGTACTTTTAGTCACCATGGCTCCTCTATGAATCTATCTGATCCCCTTTTAAAGACATCTGTGCCTGTGGTCATCACTATATCTTCTGGCAGCAAATTCCACATTAGTGATACATATGATACAGGGTTCATGGGCTCACACATGGACATTGGAATATTGAGTACTGCGGCAGTATATTTAATATTGACTGCTTGAGTTTTGATATTTACTCCACTCAATAAACTTATCTTCACCCTATCCCTTATTCTCAGTACCTCTTCCAAATTTATGCAGGCACTCTTGTCACTTTGTCAAGAGTCCCTTTTTGCCATTTGTCTTTGTCACTGGTAAAAGTGAGGGCTTGTATAGCCTAAGCCAGCAGCTTCATTATCTGGAGCAGGAGAAAGAGAGATTTCTTTTACTTTAATTTGAATTTAACCCAACTTGGAAAGTGCACCATGTTCACACAGTTGTGTTTATAGGTGTCATACATACCCCTACATTCACTATAACATCCATTCTTGGGCCCATTCTGTCATGGTTCTTTTAATTTATTTTGACCTTGAATTCTCTATCCCAGGTTTTGAACTATTCTGATCAAAATTTCCATTTGAAGCAAATCAGATGGCAAATACATTACTAAACCGAACACTGTCTCAACCAGCAACTGAATCAAGTTTGCATCAGAATTCTAGCCCTTTGTCAGAGGTCCTTGATTTTAAGTTTCTCTCTCTGCATTCTATATCAAAGGCATATTAAGCAATAGAACAGATGTGTTGAACGTCAGTCAATGATTGCCAGCTAAACTCACTAAATTGTAAAAGCAGAATAAACCAACACTACATTAGCTTTGGTTTGGCAGGAATTCATTTTGTCTCTTGCTCTGGCTTAAACGTTTGTCATGCAGCCAATAGCACTGATCAAGCAACTGAAACCAGAAAGCATAACATAAGTGGGTGAGGGTGGAGGTGATACAACTGGCCTGGAAATATCCTTGGCAATAGTTCAGCATTCTCATCTGTAATGTCAAATGTTCTCAGTACAATTGGTTAAGCTTTCCATAGTCTACATTAGCTTTTGATGGCCTTGCTCAAAGAACAGCTGCAATAGGCCCAACAGCCTCTTCGATTATAGCCTCTCGTCGCACATGTTTATCACAGTTTTATTTTAAATGACAAACATATTTTCCAGAATGACTATGCATCTATGCATTCTTAATACACTTTGCAAATGTCGTTTCCTTAAGAATGTTACATGCTAAGCTCATATTCTAAGCCCAATGACTTCAACAGGCCATAATTCTACTTAAAACTGCATTCTCAGTTTATTAATTTCCTTGAGAACGAAGTCTTAAATTCCTACAGAAATAGTTTTATTCATGGTACTTGGTAGCAAGGTAAACATCAGGATTTCAAGAAGAGTATTTCCTGAGGAAAATGTACTTTTATTTACAAGCACGTGCCAACATATCTCTGGAAACAAGATCAAAACTTGTTAACCCAGTCATTTCCCAATTGTGTACCACAAGCCTACAGCAACCACCTAAAGAAGGAGCTGTTCACTGAACTTCCAGGTATTTCTTCAGCATCAGCTCATGTGTGGGTTTGTTAGCACTACTTTAGTTACCTTCACTGAAGAAGAAGGGAATTTGATGTCTTTGCCAGAGGATGTCAGGAGGTAGTAACAGGGATACCAGAGTTCCTGCTGCAATACAATACAAGGAAACAGCTAGTGAGTAGATGGTGGAACCTAAAATGGGTGCAAGTGATGATGACTTGCCAGTGCCAACTTTTACTATCCACTCAGTAGCTACACACTTGCACAGAGCTGCAGAAGCAACCCTGATATTTCCATCATCTCTTAATATCCTCAGAAAAGGCAATAAATATTTTCCCCCTCTTCAGCAACACTCCAGTGGTGTCTAAAAAAACCTCACCATACTCAAAGCATTGTGACAGAAAAGTTCAGTTGATCTTTAATATAGAAATGTATCATATGTCTTATATTTTACTTTTGATATTTTTGTGGGTAGGAATTTTACTGTTGCTCCTATTTGAGTTCCAGTTCTATTTTTTCAATATAGCATCTTCAGCTGATTGTTAAGCAGAACAATAGGAGCAACTTAGGGCTACTGGGGTCCTAGCCATGATGTGGCTTCAGTAGGATGGAAAATGTGTGCAATTATAAATAGAAAAGGAGAAAATTGGTTTTAGAAGAAAAAATGCTGTTTGTTCTATTTGTGTAATTTGCAAATGTGTCTCCTTTCCCTAATTCCATAAATTTAAGAAACTTACAGAATGTATATGATCAGTTTCAACCAGGAAAACAGGAAAAAGTTTCATCCAGAACAGCAGGAAAAATAAAATATCCTTGGATTAGGAAAATTACTATCAGTGCTAGGCAGCCAAATGTTTGCAATGAAAACAATTGCACTGGCATGACATTCCAAACATGGGGCGGGGAGAGGAGGTATTGTCATATCTAAGGTGATGCAAGCCAGACAGAAGCTCTGCTTGCTATTTGCCTAGGGGCGACCAGGCTACCCCTTTGAAAGCCCCTCAGAGGCCAGTCTACTACTATTAAGAAACAATGGGCAGATGGTCTACCAATACTTCTTAATGGCAGGCAGTTAGCTGCAGTTGAAAGTAATAGGCAGACCAGCCACTGTGAAGGCCAGATCTACCAATACTTCTTAATGGCAGGTAGATCAGTCCTCTAGAGAGCTGATTACCCATGATTGAAAGTATTTGAGCTGGTTCCAAGATGGGGAAGACCTGTCGGATTGGGGGGGGACACCTATGTGTTTTCCATAAAGACCGAGTGGTGCTGAGGACAGACCCCACCTTCAAGCCAAAGGCCAGTTCAAACTTCTATCTTCAACAGGAAATTGTACTGCCTAACTTTTGCCCACAACCCTCTCACCCCAGAGAGAGGTTGTGGCATAAGCTGGATGTACCTTGAGTGCTCAAAGCCTTCATCATAAGAACTGAAACAATTCACCAAACAGAGCCTGTTCATTAACATGTCCTCTTCTAACCTTGGTCATCAAATTTCCAGAGCATCAATTAGTTTGATCCTAAAAGCATGTATAATTGAGGCTCGCAAGGCTCTGAACCTTCCCGTACCAGTCGGTATCACGGCTCATTCGATTAATAGTATGGCCATTAATGCAGCCTTGAGACATAATGTCACTGGAGCAAATCTGTCGAGCAGTCATATGGTCCTCGACATCGTCCTTCGTTAGACATTATAAGCTGTAATCCTGGTTGGCTGCAGAGATCGCATTTGGTAGAAGAGTTTTAGAGCACATTCTGGAGATCTAACGACAGTCCACCCTATTTTTAGGGACACTGCTTAGGGAGGTCCCATTAAGATATCCTCCGCCTCCAGGACAATGGTCCATTGGGTACTCACCATGAAAGGGCCTTCTCCTGGTAGGCTAGGAGGACATCTTAGTCCTCCCATGGCATTGTTAGACTCAGGTATGGACTGGGGATGTTAGTCTAGCCAGTAGGATGGGTTTCATGTCATCTTCTGTTCTCTTCATCTCGTTCATGCTTTTCGTTAAGTTTACTGTTCAGTGATCGTTAAACTGTTGTTCTAGTTGTTCCTTTTTTGTTTTACTGCTGGAATTACTGAGTAAAATATTGTCCAGCCTCAGAAAGGAAGTGTCAAAATTCTTTTTCCTGCCTACCTGATAAGGGGTGAGAATCACCTATCAAGAAGTCCTCCTAGCCTACCAGGAGAAGGCCCCTTCACAGTGAGTATCCAATAGACAGTTCCTATGACTCTATGATGAAGGCATGACATTAGACTGCTTTCTTCCATTTTATTTTAACATAAAACATGATCAGCACACCCATATTATGGAATAAATACACAGAAATGAATTGGGCAAGTGAATCAGCACAAAGCAATAAGAAAGCAAATTAGGAAAATTAAATAAGTCAAAGGAAAAAAAACTGTGTACAGAATACTTATGCCAAGATAGTCATTTATGTGTAGCTCACTTAACTTGGACATAAGCATTGTAGAAATGCATAGGATTACTTCTCCTAAGGGACAGAGTGGTACACGATTAAAGTAATCCACTTATATTTGCAGCCCTATTTCTTTTCTTACTAAATTTATATACTCAGAAACACAGACTGATTTGTATTAGTTTTTGATACTGATGTCACTTTTGTTTGAGGTGCCTAAAATTGTCTTTTAAAATTTTGAATATCTGCACAATGCCATCATAATGACAATATTTTGTAAGAGAAAGAACAATGATTATTTCCCAGTATAGAAATGACTTTACAAAAGAAAAATGCTAATGGAAAACTGGTATGTATTGTTGAAGGCTTTCACAGCTGGAATCAACCAGTTGTTGTTCGTTTTCTGGGTAGGGTGGCTGTGGTCTGGTAATTTTTGCTGCTAACATTTTGCCTGCATCTATGGTTCACATCTTCAGAGGCATGTCCCCACTGCCAGCCCAATAGGTCAGCGAGGACCGCTGGGGGCTTTAGTTGTGATGTGATGGTGATTTTGGGATGACTTTGTGCAAAAATCATGAGGATTCGTGTTTTTCAAGCAGGTTTTTGCACCTCTGCAGCACCACAGAGCATGGCATGCATGATTGTTTGGTGGTGCCTGTAGACTAAGACATGTTCTATAGTTTCACGGTGGCTTCATTTCATTCCAATGCAAAAATCATATGAATTCATGAGGATCTTTTAAAATAATCTACATCCGGCTTTTATCCAGATTTGTGAGTTTGGGCATGTTCTATAATGTGATGTTGACTTTGAGATGACCTGGTGCAAAAAAAACTTTGTTTGGTCATGGTGGAGGAGGACGGTCGGCAGCCCATTCGGGGAGGGGGGTGGAGGCGGAAAACTCAGATTTTTGCCCAGGCTCCATTTTCCCTAGCTATGCCTCTGGGAACAGGGTATAGACAGCTACATTTCCAGGCCCAATTTGAAATGATTTCATATCATATTTACAAGTTATTACAATATGTTCAAGGCAAAGAATTGTTGTCTTATGATTAAGCAAAATAAAACTCACCTATTTTTCCCAGACCCTCAAATTCTGCAAAATGGTACAATATTCCACCCATGCCAAAAGGATGTATATGCACCTCCACTGTATATAAATACCCAAAATATCTTAATGTACATTCCAGCCCAGGAAGATGGCATCTAATGAACTTTAGTGGGGAAAAAGTTTTCACAGTGGAAGGACAATGTGATAATCTTCTGTCCTTCAGAGTTTTAAAAAACTGTATACCATATAATGTTTGCCAATAGCATAAGACCTGAAATACAAACACCAAAGAATGGGTGGCACAATTATCTAGATTACATCCAGTATTTGAGCTAACTTCCAAGATAAGTTTAATATTAATATTAAAAACTAACATTCCAGAGCACACTGCACAGGAAATTTATCTGTGAAAGGAAAGAAGATTATGCCTTTCCAACCTTTGGGCATCAGGCTGAATTTTTTTTTTTTATGGTGAAGTACAAAAAAGCAGAAGTTGTAGCAGTTCTAGTTATAGCTACTACACTTATAGGCCATCTGGAACACATAAAATTACAAGCAGCTCATTTAATGAACCAATGCACATTCCTGTCTTTTGAACAGTTATGATGGCATCAGAATCAACATATCATAGATTATGTACAGGGATAACATTGTTACAGATTAAAGCATAAAGTTTCCATAAATCTCAATTTGCCAATCAAAATTTTATTTTATGAGTGTCTACCTCTCTGTGTGCAGCCTACTCTATACTCTCAGAGAGTATACTGAGCAACAGGGTTCCATGGCTACATCCTAAAAGAAATCAAGCTCCAGCTCTTGTATGTTTAACTAAATTATCAGCAGATCCAGAAAGTTGCACTAAAATTCAGTGATAATCACAGCATTAATTCTCAACGTGTCTTTTCTGTGGATACTTAAATCTGGAAATTGGGGCTATGGACGGATCATGGAATCATAGATTTGAAAGAGACCACAAGGGTCATCCAGTCCAACTCCCTATCATGCAGGAGAATGCAATCAAAGCACTCCCAACAAATGGCCAGTCAGCATCTGTTTAAATTTTTTCAAAGAAAGAGACTTCACCACATAAGACAGATCTTTCTATAACATAAGACCCAGGGATGCAGAAAAATCTGAAGTCTAAAAACAAACAAAAAAATTGAGAATTAAAAGCTCCCAAAATAATGGAAGCAGCACAAATGTCCTTTTTGGCTATTGCTGGGCATAATCATACACACTCAATCTAACATACATCACATAATTATTGTGAAGATAAAATGGAGAATTATGTATGCTCTTCAAGGTGAAGAAACATAAAATAAATTGATTTTGAAAAACATAAATAAATTTATATAGCTGAAAATGGGAAACAAAAAAGGTAGGTTAGTTGGTGGCTGCAAAACAGATAAAGAAGCAGAGAAGGGAAGAGCATATGTGGACTACCAGGGGAAGAAAAAGAGGAAATAGCAAGCAGAAGAGGACATAGGAGAAAGTTAGATGCCCCTTACAAGTTCTTGTGGTTATCCCACAGCACAACTGGGTCTCGTCTGCTGCATAACACAAGTGGCCCCAGTCGCTCGCATTGTACAACTCAACCAGAGTTTTTCTATCAAAGGGAGGGAAGAAGAGAAAGCTCAAGACAGGTAGCAGACAAAGGTATGTTGGCTGATGGGTGGAAAGAAGAGAAATTCTGGCTATGTCACAGAACCTATTGATACAAGTGGGGGATCTCACAGGAAAAACAAACTGGAGTATTTCCTCCTGGTTTTCACTCGATTCCTTCACAGAAACGGGCAGCCTTGCAAAGAAAGAAACTGGGATAAAATAGACCCGAATTGTAAGATACCGACTGTAACTCGGTATAATTGTGCCATGTGGAAATGACCAAGGACAACATATTATCACCTCATTTGTACTAACAGCCCTGCACAGTGATCATAGTTCTCACTTTATATAATTAGAATCTGAGGATGAGACTTTGGCCAGAGGATCCATTTTTCATTAAATGAGCATTCTTCCTTAAAGCAGAATTTTTGTTGCAGAGACACGGAGAGCTAGGAAAGTTGCAAATGATAATTGTTCCCCAAACTGGAAAAATGTGATTATTCTCCTCAATCAAGCCACAGCATGTTAATTGCTGTAGCAAGAACTGTATGGAGTTTGATTGCATGAGTATCTGAATGCTCTGCTGGCTTGTTCCTATCACATTAGTAATGATATAAGTATCCCCATACCCATGCCATGTTGTGAACATAACCAATCAGCAGAAATGGTGAGCTGATCCACTGATGATGGCATGGAACAGGAAAACTCACAATGGGACAAAGGAGAGGAAAGACTAAGTGGAGAGTCTGTTCTGAAGGGAGAGGATGTCTTGTATTAGCGTTGCCAACCTTTAAATAGAGACTTCCCACTGTTACAATTGATCTCCAGACTACATAGATCAGATCTCCTGGAGACAACTGTGGCTTTGTAGGATGGACTCTATGGTACTGTGCCCTGCTGAGGTTCCTTTTCAAACCCTGCCTTCCTCAGGCTCCACCCCCAAAATCTTTAGGTATTTCTCAACACAGAGATGCCAACCCAATATCATGTACAGGTTTAAAGAGAGCTCTCCTTGTCCCATCCCAATCAGGAAATGGAAATGGATCAGGGTACAATCTTTATACACATAAAAGGGAACAAAGTCAGTTGAATATATATCTTTGGTGATCTTATCTCTTGTCTCAGCACACTCTGCTAACAGCTGTGAAAAAAATTAAGGCATCATTTCAAACTGAAAGGGAGGGGCAAGATTCACAGAAGGGTTCAAAGTCTGCTCTTGAATATATGCAAGAATAAAAGAAACAGATGAGGTGCATTTTAAGAGCATTGTTGTGCATACTTTTTATACCTGATAATAAGAGATATAGGTTCTCTTGAGCAATAATTATTTGTGGTCTGAAACATGTGGAGTGGAATGCACCCTCTCCAAATGGTGTAACAGGAAACAAAATCCCATACAACAAGACCATACAGTTAGTGATTAAACTGGAGAATTCACTGCCAGTGGGGGTAAGGATAGCTATGAACATAGATGGTTTTAAAAGAGGACTAGAGAGATTCAAGAAGGAGAAGTCCACTAATGGCTAGTTCCCATGGTGACTAAAGGGAACATCTATAGACAGATGCAACAAACCTCCAAATAGAAGTGCCATGAGGCAACATCAAGCTTTGGTCTCTATGCCCTGTTTGTTGACCCTCAAGGTCAGCTGGCTGGCCATTATGTGAAACAAGTTGATGGACTAACAGTGGTGGCGAACCTATGGCACGGGTGCCAGAGGTGGCACTCAGAGTCCTCTCTGTGGGCATGCGCAGAGTGCCCCCCCACACACATGTAGGCTGGCCTCGGTTTCTGGGCTCAATTATTAGTATTAAACCTAAGACCTAGTTTTGGGGAAGCAGTGTAGGTAACCCTGTCAAGTGCTGTTAAACCCCACTGATTTTCATGCAGAGAACTAAAGTGCGATCCTTTACCTGGGAGTAAGCTCGGTAGCTGGCAATGGGGCTTGCTTCTGAGTAAACCCTCCTAGGGTCGTAAGTTGGAAGAGTTGCACGGTTGCTTCAAAGCAAAACCAACTACCACCAAGCTTACTTCCAAGTAACACACGCCTCGGAGCCAATCATTTTTCCTAAACTAAAACCTCAGTATTCAGGTTAAATTGCCATGTTGGCACTTTGCAATAAATAAGTGGGTTTTGGGTTGCAATTTGGGCACTCGGTCTCGAAAAGTTTCACCATCACGGGACTACATGGATCTGTGGTCTAATTTAGCAGGCTGTACTTATGGTCTTCTTACATTAAGGCTTCTGCCCCTCCCAGTATTTACAAACTGGATAAGTGCCATGCTGATATTGGATTACAGCTAGAGCAGAAGTCACACTAAAGAGAATTTGCTTTTAAACTGTCTGGAAAGGCCTAAAGAGGGAACAGCTTGGCCAAAGATATCAAATAACTCATTGCCTAAGCGGGTGATAAAGTCATGTCCAACTCTCATCCTCTTACCCACTCTATTTTATTTTCTTCATTTATACCTCAATCTTCTCCTCAATGAAGGCCCAAAGTGGCTTACAATATTCTCATCCTCTTCATTTTATTGTCACAGTAACCCTGTGAAGTAAGTTAATCAGAAAGAGTATGACTGACCCAAGGACACATAGCAAGCTTATACTGCAGATTAGGAATTCAAATCTGGCTCCTCCAGGTCCTAGTCCTATATAGCAATTGTTGGATGCACCACACAGAAGTGGCTAACACACTGATTGAAAGGGTAAAAGGTAAATGTTTATTAGGAAGTATATTAGTATATTTAAGATAGGAAAGAGGGAAATTTAGCATGCTGCTACCTTGCTAGTTAGGAAGAGTCTCTGCTACTAACTTCCAAGAAGAAGCAGGATATTAGACCTGAGAGTATCAGTCTAAGGACAGACAAGAGGGGACACAAAAGGATGAAGGGGTCACTAATGTTACAGCCAATGTGACATCCAACACCCCCTCTGAAGGTCTAATGTGCAAAGTCCTACAAGATTTATCTTCTTATATAGACTGTCAAGCTTCTCTCCAGGTAAGGGCTTGGTGAATGCATCTGCAACAATTTCTTCTGCAGGACAGTACTGCAAGCCAACAAGCCCATCTTCACACATGTTTCTCACAAGGTGATACTTTGCATCCATATGCTTGGTTCTGGAATTTGTGTTCTCCATCTTCGCAAGTTTTATACATCCTTAGCGATCTTCAAAGTGTTGGATAGGTTTGGGTTCATTTATCCCAAAGTCCTGCATCAGTTGCTGTATCCATTTAAGTTGTTTGCATACTTCAGCTGTTGACATATAGTCAGCTTCAGTTGATGATATAGCTACACTTCCTTATTTTCTGCTGCTTCAACTTCAACTGATTGGTCCACCTTCATAAAGGAACAAGTGTCCACAGGTTGATTTTCTGTTTTTGGCATCTGCTGCCCAGTCTCTGCATCCATATATCCTACCAGGCTGGGATTGGTGCTTGCTGGCAACTTCAACTTTAGATGAGGGGTACCAAGTAGATATCTGGCAAGTCTCTGGACTGCATTCCAGTCTCTTGTGTTTGGTGACTCAGCCCTTCTGCACAACATCCCCATAGTTGTCAGGGCGTGTCAGTGTGCTAATGTATAGCAGTTTCTCCATTGTTTCTCTATAGTGCTTATTGTCAAATAGAGGTTTACAATTTCCTTCTTGATTTAGATCAGGGGTCTGCAACCTGCAGCTCTCCAGATGTCCATGGACTACAAATCCCATCAGCCCCTGCCAGCATGAACATCTGGAGAGCCGCAGGTTGCAGACCCCTGGTTTAGATAATTTGCTTCCATAGGAGTTCTGATTCATTTGGCATCCTTCATACTCATAAAGTCCAGGAAATCCAAAATTTCCTGTTTTGGCATCCTAGTACCTTTTTTCCAGGTGGTAGTTCTGTAAGTGTTCATGTTTTGTTTGGAGTTAATGCTTCAGTCTCTTTCCTTCACCTCTCTGCTTCTCAGGCAGGCATCTTTGTAATGTCCTCCTAAGTGGAGGGCTCTGGAACTATGGCTCACTTCACAGGACAAGCACATCTCAAAGGTGGTATGCTCATTTTTGTTCTGCTGGAATGCCTGAGGCTTACAATCCCTTCTGGTTAAACAGGCTCTGTGGTTGCTCCACGTGTGCTGTCCATGCTGCTATCATCCTCAAGTGCTTCAAGTGCGCTGTAAATTTAGGATAGGAAAGAGGGAAAGATAGCACACTGCTTTCTTGCTAGCTAGGAGAAGTTTCTGCTTCTAACTTCCAAGAAGAAGCAGGATATTAGACATGAGAATATCAGTCTGAGGTCAGACAAGAGGGGACACAAAAGGATGAAGGGGTCACTAACTTTATCGCCTTCTCTAGCTGATCACTTGCCTGCCCCCAGCTATGTCTTCTTCTCACTTCCTTTGCACATTAGACATTGCTACAGCATACACTAATTACTACACCAGGCTGGCTCCAGGGCCCTGGGGTTCATGTGCACATGGAGGCACTACTGCTCTGTAAATACTGTCATTTTCCTCTGTCAATCTTAAACATAAACACAACAGCATCTATATACCAATTTATTTATGTTTAAGTAGTAAAGATCCTTTTCTGCTTCATGATCCAGGTGAGTTTCTAGCTCTGCTTTACTAGCCAATCCTATTTTGCTTTCATGCTGGAGATGGACCACTATAAATTCTCCTTTTTCATATGAAGTTTCTATTAATGCTGCTCTCTGCATCAAGTAAAAAACAAATATTCTGGAGAACAGAAATTAGCATCCTCCCAGGAGACCAATAATCTGCCCCAAAATGTGTTTATATGCCCCCAAATGCCTTCATCTGGCACCACAAAAAAATGCCTTAAAAACAGTGGCAAAGAAAGCTGTTTCTTTTCATGAAGTAGAGAATGTCAGGATTAAGGTGAGTCCTTCAAAGGTCAAGCATTATCAGGACAATCTATTCCATTCCCATTTTATTTTTTTAAAGGTGCTTATGTGCTCAGATGTCTGTTCCTTCAGCTGAACCAGCTTTATATCCTGCTGTTTTCTGAGAGAATTCAGCCCACTTTCCCAACAGTTTTGAAAAGTATTAATGGAAAGAGGAAGGGATGTGTGACAGGAGGAAATTTTGGCAGCTGTTCCGTCCTAATCAAGGAGGCAAATTTCAAATTTAATTGAAAAGGTCAGTTGCCCTGAGAAGATCTCCTTCAAGCAGAATGTCCCCATAAATCTTCTTTAAAAGAAAAAAAGTAGAAACAATCTGAAGTCTGTGTGATGGCAACATATGTAATCCATGTAACTGACTTCGAAAATATGAGCCCAGAAACATCTCTTAATGGCAACAGCTCCACAACCATCTGTGCAGATCGTTAGGCTATTTCTGTTTAGGACTTTGGTGACTGAATGAATACTTGCTCTCATAACAGATTCAAATTCAATCATCACTGCATGCCTCCATATACGCATCCAAACAACCCCAGGCATCTCGGGCACAGTTTCAACAGCTTAATCTAGTATGAAGGGTGGTTTCTATCAGTATCCAAAGTTAAGATTCAAATTGGCACCAGAAAACATAATATTGCTCACAGACCAGATTCTGGCACTCTAAAGAATTCCCAGATCTTCCTTGGAAAACTACTGTGTCCAGCTAGTGCCTGTCCTGTCCTCAGTCAAGATGCCTGCAACAAAGCCAGGGATTTCTCCAGTGTTGCAGGAATTGTGGGACACCCCACCACTGGCTTTACCTGAGCTTTCAGGACAAGACTCTGGGCAACAGGTAGTTGCAGCAACTGAGTTTGGGCCATGGCACCTCACTCCTGGGCCCTAGACAGAGGTGGGATGCAGCCAGCGGTGGGATTTAAAATTTTTAATAACAGGTTCCAATGGTGGTGGGATTCAAACAGTGGCGCCACCGCACACACGCACCTCCAGTCCCTATTGGGCAGGGAGATTGCTTTAGTAACCCCTTCTCGTCACTCAGAAAAAATTAGTAACCACTTCTAGAGAAGTGGTGAGAACTGGTTGGATCCCTCCTCTGGATGCAGCCTATTTGCACCTATTTGGTAGAACCGGTTACTAAAATTTTCTCAGTTCAGAAAACCGTTTATTAATTATTAACTCCACTAGGGACAAGGGGGTAATCTCTGTCCCTGGGTACAACAAATCTCGTCAAGTGGGGGATGCAAAATCGCCCCCCAGGGCCCCCTGCGGCCCCCATGGCACCCCCCCCCCCACGTGTGTATGAACTGTATGAAATAATACAATATATAGTAATTCTATTTTTTTTTGTTCATTGGTATAAAGGTTGGGAAAGTATTATAGGTAAAGATTTTTCATTTTCTTTTTTTCCCTTGACATTTATATTGGAAAGAGAGGAGTTTAAACTACTCTTTTAGATTAAGGATTTTGGATCTCTCCCTCTGTTAGTTTTCTTTCAAGTGGAATAGATAAAGTATATAGGAATCTGAAGGGGAAGTAGAAAGTAGGGAGGGAGGGAAATATGGGAAGGAGGGAGACAATATAGGATGTTTTAATTGTGGGGCGTTGAGAGAGATAGACAATTAGATATGTTTGTAATATGTTAACAATTGTAAACAGTTTTGGGTTTCTCTCCTTACTTATGTTATTATTTAAAATCAATCAATATAATTATCTAAAAAAGAAATAATACACTACCTTTCAGTATATTGCTTTTTTAATACTTTAAACAGTCATTATTTGAATCTAGAGGCGGGGCGAAGGGGAACTGCACCTGGGGCATGTGCATCCTGAGTCCTTGCCACAGCCCCACCCAGGAGATACTTACTCCACGTGCCTGGCCCCTTTGAATGCCCCCTTTGTGTCTCCGGCCCATGCAGCCCCATTGGCGCTACGCCACTGTTTGAATCCCACCACAATCAGAACCTGTTACTAAAATTTTTGAATCCCACCACTGGAGATTTGGGAATCGGCTGCTGACATCATCTCCTGGTGTCAGAATAAAAAAGGTGCTGTGAAAGGTGAGTCTCAGAGACCATCAGGTCTGCCAGCAAATGCTGAGACAGCCAGAAAAAAACCCCACTATGATAACTTGGGTGAGGTATGGAAGAAGCCCAGCCATGAAAGAGCCTGCTAGGAGCCAGGCAGGAGAAGACTGGCTGAAGGCCTCCACAGAACCAGCCAGTGAGAGAAAAGGGCAGACTAGTAAGGATGGAGGAGGAGACTAAGGGAAGTGGTGTTTCAAACCAGATTATGGCCATAGGGGCAGGGTTAAAGAGGTGGGGCTGGGCCTGACTGGCAGGTATAAGAAGGAAGCATAAATGGTGGCTAAGGAGAAGGAGAAACAAGGTGTGCCATATTCTGCAGGAACATTGCTCCAGGAAAGAGAAAGAAAACTTTGGTGGTGCAACCTCTCTTCTATTCTAAGGCCTAGGGAGGACCCCTGGGAAAGTAAAGAAGCACAATGACTGAGTACTGCAAGGACAGGGTGGGATACAAATCAATCAATCAATCAATCAATCAATCAATCAAACAAATAAATAAATAAATAAATAAATAAGGCCAGGGGAGAGGACCAGTGAGGGAAGCGCTTCATATACTGGAAATTTCAAAAATAGCTCATTAGTTAGATACGCCTTAATAACAAAATATCTAATTTATTGGGAAAAAACCTTATGATTCAGCACAAAAAATCCTCTTATGAGCCATATTTGGGCTTTAAAAACTATCTTAAGATTATTGTACAGATTTGTTGAATCCAATTGGCCATGCTGACAGAGGCTGATGGGAATTGTAGTTCCTGAACATCTGGAGAGCCGCAGGTTCCCTACCCCTGGTCTGGGGTATTGGGTTTTAGTTTGAGATTCCTCTAAGAGATTGTTTTATGTTTATTTTGAGGGTTTTCCATCTATGGGGGCTGAGTGAGGATACTGCAATCAATCTACCAAGTCTGATAGAACACAATGTGTTTAATCCTGAAGTCACATCTTAAGTAACAGAACCAACTGAGCAACTGTACTATCTAGAAACATGTCATTACTATCTAAGCATAAAAATCTGAACAAATTTGTTTACTGAAAACAAATAGTGCTTCTCTGCCAAAGATCTCTGTTGTAAATATATATTCCTGCTGCCTTCTCCATTCCTTTCTCCAAGTTATTTATCTCTCATTCCCATATTAAATTTTTTTATTCTGTTTAAGGTATCTCTGCCTCAGCATTATTATTTTGGTGTGCCTTATAAAAGGGGGTTGCCAAGAAAAGTTTTTTAATAACAGGCTTCCATGACCTTCTGAGAGTATAACAGGGTGGAGGGAAAGTGCTTCTTATCATCTACACTATCTTTTCTGAAGCAACTCAGGCCCTGAGGAGAAAAAGGCAGGAAAAATTTGACAAGTCTGCTCAAGGAGTGGTTTCCCTGCCTGGGCGTGGGGGTTGTCACACCTGTCAATATAAATATAGTTTTACGGAATGGTGTTTGCTGTGGCAACCATACAGACTCAAGCATCATTAACAAACATTGTGTATATCACAAATGGCTCAACTGTTTTTAATGGAATATGAATGTCTTAGGGCACACCCACCTGCAGTTTCCTACATTAAGTTCAGAGCACAAACAAGAGCATGGGAAAAGTCTTTGGTAAGACAGATGCCTTTCTCCAAGACACCCTGACATATCCCATCTACCAGACGGGCTCATGCTAATCTACAATAAACCAATGTAGATTAGCATGGTGTCTCTTTTTATAATTAGTATAGGGCAGTGATGGCGAACCTTTTCGAGACCGAGTGCCCAAACTGCAACCCAAAAACCACTTATTTATCGCAAAGTGCCAACACGGCAATTTAACCTGAATACTGAAGTTTTAGTTTAGAAAAAACGGTTGGCTCCGAGGCACGCGTTACTCGGGAGTAAGCTTGGTGGTAGTCGGTGGCTTTGATTTGAAGCAACCATGCAACTCTTCCAACAGGTGACTCAGAACAAGCCCCATTGCCAGTAACCAAGCTTACTCCCAGGTAAAGGATAGTGCTTTAGTTCTTTGCATGAAAATCAGTGGGGTTTAACAGCGCTTGACAGGGTTACCTACACTGCTTCCCCAAAACTAGGTCTTAGGTTTAATACTAATAATTGAGCCCAGTGCCCCAGGCAGCCTAGATGTGTGTGTGTGGGGGGGAGATGGGGGCGACTCTGTTTGTGCGTGCCCTGAGTGCCACCTCAGGGCACGCGCCATAGGTTCGCCACCACTGGTAGAGGGGTTTCCGGGAGGCTTATGAGACAATCAGCAGTAGCAGACAAGCTTTTGTGAAACAGAAAAATAATTGTATCATTATTGGTCTTACTTTCCAGTGTGCAGCAACCAGATGCTGGAAAGGCCATGCAGAGTACCTACTTTATATGACTAATTATTTGTGTTTACTGAAGGACACAATGCATCTACTTCGACTAGCCAAATGAAACATTACTCAGTAGGTACTGTATAAGTCAGGCCAATGTTGACTGCATAGGAAAATTCACTTAGTGCCATCCAAATCAGAGTTGCACTTGTCTAAATCCATGGGAGTCAAGGGGCTTAGAAGGATATACTCAGGATGGCACTGTATCTCATAACTTCAGTTTACATCATAATAAATAATAAGGCAACAAATTAAAATGTTAAGACTTCTCACAGGTTTGTTCTGATGAATGACTATGAAGCTCTCTGCATACACTGAAAGAGACTGGTGAATGTTAAGCTGTGTATTCAGCTTCTCCATCCTTAGAAACAAGCACTATAGTGATATCATTATGTTTAAAAATAATTCAAACACTTTATTTTGCTGGCCTTGCACTTGCTGTCTTTTCAGGGTGTGCATTTGCCAGGGACCTCTGCGGCATCTTTTCATTATATCAAACATAGATGTTTTACAAATAAATTAGTGTTCAGGGAACAAAGTTTCAAGGCTTTATTTTGCACAAAATCATCACTGTTATAAGGACAGATACACAGCAGATGTAGTAGGTGTTCTGTCTGAAACAATTAAGTACTTTGAAAAGCTCTTTAAAGTGGGACTGAATATTTGTGAAAATAAAATGGTATATGTAGGAGTTAAAGTAAATGCACAAGTTTTAAAGTTTAAAAGAACCGAAGTCAATTGCTGATATACATATTTCTAAAATATCAAAAACATCAGAATTAATATGTAGTAGCTAAAGATTATATATATTACACTATTTTATGGCATTATTTAAAAATTTTGTAGTCTACTTTGAGTATTAGAGAAAAAGGAAGGCTATTTGTGAAATAAATAAACTACAATGACTGCATTTTGTGCACAAGCCAGACTTTCAGCCATTTGTCCATTAAGGATTGCGTTAGGAAAATAAAGAATCAAAATCAAATCTGAACTATGGTTATTCTTTAATATTGTTAATGTATCAAATCCAGCCAAAATAATTTCCAACATTCAGAACTTGGAAACATTCCTATCTCTTTGGTGCGTCTCTTTATGGTTTCATTTTCCCAGGCAATGGCAGGGGACACAAAGGGTGATTCAACAGAACTGCATGGAATCAGTTTATCCAATTAAAAGTGCTTTCTGGGGTTTCAATCAAACAGAATATCCTAACTGGCATTTCTGGGCATAGACTTTCCCTTGATCACCAGTAAAAATGAACAAATAAAAATCTCAGTGATTTCAGGAAGGAGTGCTGATTTTGCTTCAATTTAGTTTTTCTTTCCTCTAAACTGTTTCATTCCCTGGGGATAGAGCAGTGGTGGGATTCAGTCAGCTTGCAATAGTTCGGCAGAACAGGTAGCTAAATTATTGCTGAGTTCGCCAAACTGGCTGAATACCACCACCCCAGGGGAGGGCAAGCGAGGGGTTTTTTAGAGCCCCAGACAGTGATGAAGGGAGGGGGTACTGCGCCCGGGGCATGAGCTGCCCACACGCCCTCTCTCACCCATGCTCCACCCCTGACATGCCCCGCCCCTGAAATGCCCTTGTCTCCTAACCCTAACCCCTGACACGTGACAGCAATAGTGGGCCCTGGGACAAGCCATCCCGGATGTCCCCATTGCCACTATGCATCTGGCCCCAGAGCAGCCTGGCGGCAAGACACCAGTCTTCTCTGGGGCTCTGAAAGACCCTTCGCTGTAAAGGATTCAATGGTGTTGATGGTGAGGTAACCTTGAGTGCATTCCACAGCCCGGGCGATGGGCCAGATGCATCGGCGGAGACTTTATCTTTGCGCGGGAGATGAAGCCTCTGTTCCCATGGGAAGCAGGAAGGGGATAGGGGCTGGTATTACCGAAACACAATGCTTCTGGCGGGAAGTGTCATTTCACTGCCACTGCGTGTATTGGAAGCTTTCTAAGATGTCTTAATAAATGGACTTTTACTCCAAAAAAGCCTTTTATTTCTGCTTCTATGGAATTCCCTTACATTGTGGCGAGGAATCCTAGTCATCTATACTCCTGTGTAGTGAGACCTCTTGTCTTACGATGGAGAGGTTGAATGTTACTGGAAGATGCGGTAGCCCCCCAAAGGGGCTCGACCTTGCTTCCTTCTTGATCTGGAGGAACCAGCAGGAGAGCGGGCCTGCAGCTGGTGGCTCTTTCCCGTCACCGTATCATACGGAGTCTTCCTTTACTCGTTGGAGCGAGGGGCGTGGCGGCGACCATGGGAGGACTTCCATGAGTGGATTTGGAAACTAATCTATGGATCGGCGCCCGCCGTGGTCGGATCTCTACCACGTTCGTGTGGATTACAAACCTCAGATGCAACCTGTGTCATGGAGAGGCGAACCCGATACGCTTTAAATGCGACGGCAGAATCCATTGAGCGATTCCTGGACTTCACAAATGCAGGTGATGCTCCCAAAAAAGAACACCGTGGCACAGCACTGGGGGCCCGTCAAAAGGACACGGGACTAAACCTGGGGCCGGAGGGTATCCGTACGGCTTCTATCCGGACCCTAATCGGGCCAGCAGCAGCACCGCCAGGGTGCCTCGGGGAGTGCAGCTCACGGCTTCGGTGCCTCCGGATACCCGCCAGCTTCCAGGCGGCGAAGAGTCGAAGAAAGCCTGCCTTTAGCGGGCCGGTTTCCTCTCCCATCGAGAGGACTGGGATGAGAAGTGGGGCGACTGCGAGGCGCTTAAGCGGCATGGAGCGTGAAGCAGCTATGGGAGGAGGAACGGGCACAGTTGCGGCACAAGAGCGCGAAACCTGCAAGAGGACCCGGGAACAACAGCATAAAGAAGTCCAGCTTCGAGTTGGACAGACCAGGGCGCCTCAACTGGTATAGCAGAATCGGTCAGTCCATGACAAAGTCCTGGAGCGTTCCAGGCTGGATTTACAGCGGCTTAGCGTTCGAGGCTCTCGCACTTGCGCAAAGTGAGCTCACTGAAGCCCTTAAGCGGGGACGAACTGGCTAAATTGGAACTGAGAAAAAAGCTGCTTTTGCATGCGCACCAGGATGCATTGGCTGCAGCAAGGAGAGGGAGCTGAAAACAGATTGGAGAGGGAACTAAAGAGGCAACGGGCCGGGGAGAGCCCCAAGTTAGGTTGTGCTGTTACTGATCATGCGGTGCGAGGGGCCACGTATCTGGGTCACCCAAACGCCAGCGGCACCGCCAGCGCCCCGATTCGGCTCCCCATTACAACAGCTGCCCAACCTGTAAACGGCGACTACGCCAGCAGGAAACGGGCGTGGTTGGAACCCGTTTGATGGGACTTCTTCCAAACTTCCTACTTTATCTTGCAACTCAATGCACTTGAAGACTATGATGATTTATATGCGGTCTGGCGAAAAAATGCAGGGACATCGGCTCAGTCCTGGATGGGGCAGCAACCCGACTGGATTACCGTGACTATTTTGGATTTGCAGGATGAGGACTCTCGCTTTACAGTACCGCGCATTCCTCCAAGCGCCAAAATGGCGCTTTCAAGATCAGGCGAGAATGAAGTATCCGCACCATCAAAACCATCAACAAGGCAGCAGCCGTTTGCAGATTTTGCCGTGAATTTACGTCGCGGCTGCTTTCGACTCCCTCCTGGTATGGCCTGAGCATGAAATCACGAATGCTTCTCAGATGCTGTGGGCCGGCAAACCATTGAAAGCGGTCTTTTAATTCGAGTTCCTCGTACCATTACAGGTGGATCAGTTGGGGTCCCCAAGTGGCGTCTCGTTTGGAATAATAGCACCGTCCAAGGAGGCATGGCCAAAAACCACTACTGTCCGCAAGTCAGCCCAGCCGCCCCCTGCGAAACCACCTCTGAGCGCCCGTGCATGACTGGGATTGTGTCTTTCAGGAGGCCGAGTCATCTAGCCGTAGCATGCAAGAAGCAAAAACCAACGCTCAGCTCAGCGCCTCCGTCTGCCAAACCACCGCGCCAGGTCAGGGCCGCCTCCCACTGGCTCATCTAAAAGCGGCCAGTTACGAAGGCTGACCCAGAGGAAGCAGCTGTTGCCTTTCTTCAGCCCCCCATGGACATGGAGTACGACTCTGGCGGTGAGTGAAGGCAAGCGCTCCCCATTACTGTTCAAGCATTTCACCAGGCCAGCCAGCTAAACACACTCGCGTATAGCCTGCGTATATTTGGATTCGGCTGCTCCATTGCTTAATCTGCGGCCCCGGGTGGCCGGAGGAGCTAGGTCGCGACGAATTCACCTGGCCAGCCCATACCTTTCACCCAAATGGGCGGCAGCTTCGGGAGCGAAGGACGACCCGTACAAAAAAAGCACCACAGCCCGGTTCTCCTCCGTTCGCCGACCATTGGGGAAAGATTAGATTTTATTCCCGAAGCCAGTATTGGAAACGCTCCATAGTTTTAGGCATGCGGTTGGTATTTACATGAACAAAATTCATTTTGGAAAGAAAGAATCACAAATTCACACTGACCCTCCCTGCGGTGAACACATGAATTGGAAAGCCCGATCTCCTGACACATCCCCTCCTGGCTTCCTCAGTGATTGCTCCGTTCTATTGGCATCCCACCTGCATATCATGATCTGGCCAGAGTTTTCAGGAGCAGGAATGCGATCAGTTGCTTACACCACAGAGACACTGACTGTAAAATTGTCATGCAACCAGGGCACAACTACCCAGGGTGGAATCCTACATGAGTCCCAATGAGGAGAAGGAACTCCGTGCCTTCTTGAACCACAGAACCTTTCAGCGGGTTCCATCGGTGAGGTACCAAGCACACCCTTCTCCGTTTTGTTTGTCAAAAGAAGATGGGTCTTCTGACTTTGCACAGATTATCGAGGAGTCTCAATGCGGTCTCCTGTCCAATAAATATCCTTTGCCTTTGATCAAGGACCTTTTAGGATGCACTTTCGGCAAGGGCGCATTTTACTAAGTGGACTTGAGAGAAGCTTACTACAAGTCAGAATTGCTGAAGGCTATGGAACACCTGACTGCGTTTAACTTACAAAGTTTGGACAGTTTGAATATTTAATAATGCCATTAGGGTTAGGTAGAGATTTGAGCTTTTATGGCCCTTATCAGCGAAGTTCTCCATGATTTACTGTATACAAAGGGAGTTGTTGTATGCTGGGTGACGTTTTAATTTACTCACAAACCATAGAGAGCATGAAATGTTGGTTAGAGGTATTGAAGCGGCAGCGATAACTCTCTCTTTGCTAAACTCTCCAAATGCTGTTTCCATCAGACCTCCAGTATTTGACTATTTTGGTTACGGATCTGCGCCTGAGGGCTTAAAAATGGATCCTGCAAAAATTAGGCACGTCCTACAATGGCATACCCCACCAATAGAACTCAGTCATTTCTTGGTTTTGCTAATTTCTATGCATTGACTTTATACCCCAATTCGGCTGAACTAACTCTCCCCTACAGACCTCTGCCGCACTAAATTTGGATCCACTGTCCGCCAAGCCGATTTACTTTCCTGGTCACGGGGTATCGTAGCCTTCAACTGTTAAGTCTGCTTTTACCACTGAACCTATCCCATAAGCACTGACCCAAGATCTACGTTTGTAGTTCCGCGTGGATTTTCGGTTCGCTTGCCCAGGAGCAGCCCTGTTGCAGAAAAATAAAGATGGTAAGAGCTGGTTCCGTGTGCTTATTTGGCCTAAAAAGTTCTCTGGTGCCGAACTCAACTGGACTGTGGGAGACAAAGACTGCGGCCATCAAAGTAGCACTCTCCACTTGGCGCCACTGGCTGGAGGGGGCTAAGCACCCTTTCAAGTTTAGTCGGATCATAAAAACCTGGCAGCTCTTTCCACCCCCCCTCAAGATGTCCGGCGAGACAACTTCGTTGGGCGATTTCTTTTCGTTTCTCTTTTACAGTCCATTTCCCAGGAAAACCAAGCAGGCTGGCTGGCACGGCTCTGGCGCCTACCGAAGAGGGTGGAGCTGCCTTCTGAGACATTCCACGCTATATTCTTTCCCCTCCCGGTTGAGTTGGCTGTCCTGCCCGATCTCAAGCGTCGCTTCCTGCTCACCCCCATTCCCAGTCGTCTCCCTTTCCGCAAGACTGGAGGAAGCGGGCTGCCTGAAACCTCAACGGCGAAGGAGACTCCCAGTGCGTTTGGAGAATGGAGTTTGGCGGAGGAATGTTAGTGCGTTCACCTCCTCACTTAAGCAGGTTCTTGGGGCTTGCCGCGATGCCACGTTCAGCTGGACATTTTGGCTTTTAGCGAAAACTCTGCATTTAGCCGCCCGGCGGTTCACCAATTGGCGCAATGCTACATAAAGACGTGAGGCATACATTAAAGGCTGCTCGGTTTGGCCGACCGGGTCATTGGGGAAAGCCCATGGACTGTTGAAAACCTCTCGGTAGCCTCCGCCCTTGGGAGGTCATCTCTATGGACTTTATTACAGACTTGCCCGAAAGTCGTAGCAACACAGTTTTATGGGTGGTGGTAGACTTATTCTCTAAGCAAGCCCATTTTATTCATGTAACATCCCCTCGGCTCCTAAGTTAGCGCGGCTGTTTATTCAACATGTTTACGTCTGCATTCGCCCGTTAAGGTGGTCTCCGACCTTGACTAATTCATCTCAAAGTTTTGGAAAGCGTTTTGGGTTATTTGGGGCCGCCCCATTCGCTCGCCGCCCCTACGTTCAAAGTGGCCAGTAGGGAGCGAGGAAGCGAACAGAACCTAGAGCGAGTATTTGCGTTGTTACACAGCTACCACCAAAGACAATTAGTGCGGCTTATTCGTTTACTTGAATGCGCCTATAACAATCACGGTTCATGGTAATTGCAAAGCCCTTGAAATTGTGTCTGGTGGCTCCTTCCGCCGTTACTTACAACTACCACGCAGCTCGTTGGACCCCAGAATTTCATCAATGGATTTCATCGCCGAGGATGGAAGTGGTCAGACCATGCCCACAACAAGCAAAGGACTCCCAAAACTGCAGAAGTGAGGATAAACACGCTCGAGGATTTCCCTCTGCGTGTGGGCTCCTGGGTGTATTTATCACAAAGCAGAGACGTGCATAAATTTTCCAAACTTGGCAAGAAGATTTGTGGGACCTTTTCAAGATTACTAAAGTGATTAATGATGTCACTGCCGTTTAGATTTGCTAACTCTCTTAGTAACATCCATCCTCTTCCATTCCAGCTTGCTCAAGGGAGGCTCCCTTCGATGCCTGTACGACCGCCGGAGGCCCCACCCGACTATTATTGATGGCCACAAACACTCTGAAATTGGCGCTATATCCTGGACTCGCTTTGTCATAAGCACGATATTTAGTTTCTTAGGTGGTCATTCCTCTGGAGCAATCAATGGGTTTATTCAAAAACATTAAACCCCACCCTTATTGCTGCTCCACCGGCGGCTTTCGCACAAACCTGGGGAAGAGGGTCTTCTTTAGGAGGCAGAGTGTAAAGGATTCAATGGTGTTGATGGTAGAGGTAACGGCAGGTGCATTCCACAGCCGGTGATGGGCCAGATGCATCGGCCGGAGACTTTTATCTTTCTTGGCGGGGAGATGAAGCCTCTGTTCCCATGGGAAGCCGGGAGGGGGGGTGGGGGGACTGGGATGATAACCTGTGCTTCTGGCGGGAAGTGTCATTCCTGCCACTGCGTGTATTTGAGCTTTCTAAGATGTCTTAATAAATGGACTTTTACTCCAAAAGCCTTTTATTTCTGCTTCTATGGAATTCCTTACATTCGCTCACCCTCTGTGGAAGCAGGAGTGGAGGGGGGCTTTTAGAGGCCCGGGGAAGCCTGGCAGCAAGGCACCAGGCTTCTCTGGGGCTCTGAAAGGCTCCTCGCTTGCCTTTCGTGGAAGTGGGAGTGAGGGGGGCTTTTATACCCCTGCAGAAGTCTAGCGGTGAAAAAAGCCTGGCCAGTCCCTTCTGCAGCTGCCAGGTAAGTGTGCAGCATGGCGGGGGGGGGGGGGGGGGGAATCTACCAAACTGGTTGATAAATGTATACAATCCCATCACTGGGCCAAAGTATTCCTAATTGTTGCCAAAGCACTTCCTCCTGTTTGCATGCAATTTGAAGGGCTGGATTTCTTGGAAGAGAGTACAACCTGAAGCTTTGATTCTAATTGGATGCTTGGGGTGGATTGGGAAGCCTTGGCCATGAACAGGAGCCCACCATAGCCCTATAGTGGAGGGGAAAAGAAGCGGGGAAAGGCAACTGGTCATGGACTGTTAAGGAGCCTGGCTTGGTCACTTGCTGCAGCAGCAGCTGCAGTTCTTTGACCAGTCATCTCACTCAGTTACCACACTAGCTGCTCACAGGTTACCACACTAGCCTGCTTGCTCAGTCACATGCACGGCTGCTCCAATATTTATTCCCCATGGCAGATACCTGTGTGTGAGGTTTGGGCAGCATCTGTACAAGTTGAGAGCCACTAGCTTGCTGCCGGTGCTCATCTGCCCTGTGTGGAGCAAGGGCTCCCCTTGCTTGAGGCTAGAACAGACCTAGTATAGGGATGTGGAGCTCCAGGTCCTCAGCCCATGAGGACTTTCCCCAATAATCTAATGATCAATGCGCCTCTCTGGTGGTTTACACTCGTTGGCAAGGCTGCCAACCGGGTGAGGTACAGAGTGCTTTCACCTCCCAGTTATTAGTAGCACAGTAAAGCAAAAAGGCATACTTTGCAGGCTCCACAACTAGGGAATGCCATGGATTCATGGATGTAGGTAAGGGTTCTCGGGTTTGAACCCCCCCATTCATGTCCGAAGCTCCGCCCCTCAGTTTGTGGGTTTTTTAAACATTTTAGTGCTTTTTTTGGTTTTTGGCCTGCAGGGGGCGCATTGTTTGGGCTAGCAGCACCAAACTTTCAGGGATTGTTTGTGGGACTCTCCTGATGATACTACCTGGGTTTGGTGAGGTTTGGTTCAGGGGGTCCAAAGTTATGGACTCCCAAAGGGGGTGCCCCCATCCTCCATTGTTTCCAATGGGAGCTAATAGAAGATGGCGGCTACACCTTTTAGGGTCCATAACTTTGGACCCCCTGAACCAAACTTCACCAAACCTGGGATGTATTATCAAGAAAGTCTCTTATTGATACCACCCAGGTTTTGTGAAGTTTGGTCCAGGGGGTCCAAAGCTGTGGACTCCCAAAGGGAGTGCCCATCCTCCATTGTTTTCAGTGGGAGCTAATAGAAGATGAAGGCTTGAAGAAGAAGAAGAAGAAAAAGAGTTTGGATTTATATCCCCCCTTTCTCTCCTGCAGGAGACTCAAAGGGCCTTACCCTGAATGTCTGGTGCTTCTAGCTTAACAATTGCACCCCTGACAGCAGGCACCCCCCAAATTTCCCCAGATTCTCCTTTTAAATCCACCTCCTTCGGCATGGATTTAAAGGGAGAATCTGAGGTCCTCAGTTTAGAAGAAGAAGAGTTTGGATTTATATCCCCCTTTCTCTCTTGTAGGAGACTCAAAGGGGCTTACAATCTCCTTGCTCTTGCTCCCTCAAAACAAACACCCTGTGAGGTGGGTGGGGCTGAGAGACCTCCGAAAAGCTTTGACTAGCCCAGGGGTCGGGAACCTTTTTCCCTCAAAGAGCCATTTGGCTCACCCTCCCTCGGCCACCTTCCCCACCGCCGCTTCCGCCCACTTGCTGCTTGCTGCCCCCCCGCCCACTCACCTCCATTTCCACCCCGCCTGCAGGGCAGGCGGTAGATGGGCTCAGGCTCCGGCTCGACCCGGCCGCCCCGGGGAGACTGAAAGCTACCGGCCCTCTGCTGCTTGTGCAGAGGCGGGGGAAGTACGGACTCCGGCGGCTCGGCTCCTTGCCGGCCGCCGGGAGGCTGAAGCGCCAGCCCTGCTAAGCTTGCAGGGGGGGGGGGGGGGCGGGTGAAGGGCGGGTGAAGACGGGGGAAGGCGGGGGAAGACGGACCCGGCGGCTTGGCCTTGCCGGCCGCCGGGAGGCTGAAGCGCCCGCCCTGCTGCTTGCAGGGCGGGTGAAGAGCGGGGGAAGGCAGGGCCGCCGGGAGGCTAAAGCGCCCGCCCTGCTGCTTGCAGGGCGGGTGAAGGGCGGGGGAAGACGGACCCGGCGGCTCGGCCTTGCCGGCCGCCGGGAGGCTGAAGCGCCCGCCCTGCTGCTTGCAGGGCGGGGGAAGACGGACCCGGCGGCTCGGCCTTGCCGGCCGCCGGGAGACTGAAGCGCCCGCCGGGGGAAGACGGGCCCGGCGGCTCGGCTCATGGAGCCGCAGAACAGCGGCAGAAGAGCCGCATGCGGCTCGCGAGCCGCGGGTTCCCGACCCCTGGACTAGCCCAAGATCACCCAGCTGGTGCGTGTGGGAGTGCACAGGCTAATCTGAATTCCCCAGATAAGCCTCCACAGCTCAAGTGGCAGAGCAGGGAATCAAACCCGGTTCCTCCAGATTAGAATGAACCTGCTCTTAACCACTACGCCACATTGAAAGTGATGCTGTTTCAGGGTGGGGGACAATCCACCCCAAAACAGCATCACTTTCATTGTTGTTTTAACTGGGGACCCCAGATTCTCCCTTTAAGGTGGATTTAAAAGGAGAATTTGGACTCTCTAGTTTAAACACCATTGAAAGTGATGCTGTTTGGGGGTGGATTCCATTATCACAGTGGCTGCCCCCCCCCCCCCCGCAAAACTCAGATTTTGCACCAAGCTCCATTTTCCCTCTATGCCTCTGTCCAGAGGGGAGGAGCAGGGGAGGGCAGGGGAGTCTGCCATCCCCGACCTCGGAGAGCTGCTTTTATAAATGCTAGGCCAGGGGGGAGGCGTGGCCATGCCCTAGGGGCAGGTGGGGGTGTGGCCCCAACCCCAACCCCCCATAAAAAATCAATACCTACGTCCTTGCATGGATTCAACTCCCAGTAGCATTAGGCTCACCTAATCTGCAGACTGGGAATCGATGGCCACATGTCGGCAAGGTACCAGGCTGCTCCGGGGCTCTGAAACCCCTGTTGCTTGCCCTCCCCTGGAAGGAGGAGTAAGGGGGCTTTTAGAGCCCCAGAACAGCCTGGCACCAAGGGCACCAGGCTGCTCTGGGGCTCAGAAGGCCCCCTTCTCCTTCCCAGGGTGGTGGGATTCAGCCTGTTGGGTGAACTTAGCAAAAAAAAAAAAAAAAAGCCACCGGTTCTGCCAAACTGGTGCAAACCGGCTGAATTCCACAACTGATAATAGGGGATTTTAACACTGCACTATTAAAAATAAGCTTTCTTGTTTATGCAGTTGTCTTTGTTTTCCTTACCACTGTTTTTTCATCTGCTTCATCATAGATGTAGTTGTTATCTGCATATCACATTGAATGTAGTCGCTAAAAATGAAAGTATGCTTCTAAACTAATAACAGATATTGTTGCAATTCAGTGGGTCATGTAGTGAGCTTTGTGATGACAACCAAACCTCTGATGCTGCAATTCTGAATGCTGCCCCTGTGTCATTTGAAAAAATGCTCACAACACTATATTGGGAAATGTCCTTCACAGCATCCTGCAGCATGTGCACAGGAACCTATCGTTATCAAAGGAACTTTTGAGGTCCTAATGTTGCCTCACTCATAAACTATGCATTTAAAAATCAAATTGAAATATTACTTGCTCATCCATGTGAGCTCACAGAATAAATTTATACTAATTTGCCATCACTGTCAATGCATTTCCCTATTGTAGTTTTTTAAACTATATTTGCTTTTGATAAACTAGATTTGCTTTTGAAAATTAATACCTGATAAAAACTAATGTTTCATTTAAAAACACTGAAAACTTTGATGAATCGTTGTCATTTGAGTTGTATGATGTGTGGCCTGATTATAACCAAGGTTGATCAGGAATCAGCCTCTTAATCTGTTTTAGTACCTGCCGCCCCCCCTCCCCCCCAGGCCTCCCGGCTAATGCCAGAGAAAGGTCCCCCAGGCTGTGCAGCTGGCCTCTGGGCACATGACCAGTAAAAGAAGCCTGGCCCCTTTGGAGGCCCGGTGCCTGGCCCGGCGACACGCAGGCCAAGCCACAGTTGCCGCCTTCCCTTGCCTCCTCCCAGTGGCCCAACATGGAAAAGGTGGAGAGGTGGAGGAAAAGGCCTCAGCTGGACCAGCCATGTTCCTCCGCAGCAGCCAGGTAAGTGGGCAGTGGGGGGGGAGCACGGGGGGAGTGGCAGGGGGCGAACTGGTAGATAAATTAATAGAATCCCATCCCTCTTTTATTTTCTGCATGTTTTAGATGGAATGCTTTGAGACAAGGAATCTCCTGTCTCTCTGAGCAGCCAAAGTCAGACTTGAAGGTGTTCATTTGTTGATCACCTATGAGCCTCACAGGTCTCTTGGCATGAACAGTAAATTCTCACATGTTTGGAGTCTCTAACAGAGAATGACAGGCCTGTGTCAAAAGACTGCAATACCAACATCAAAAGAATTTGAGAAGCAAGCAGACATTCACTGCTGAAAGACATGTTCTTTTACCAGCAATGGGATAGATGTGTCATTATTGTGTAATGAACGTCTTCCAGTACAAAGCCCTCTCTTTTCAGCAGCTGAATATGAACACAACAGCTGCCAAAAATTCAAGCCATGCAATTTAATAATGCTTACATGTCAGGTCATAATTCAAAATGACAGTTATGAATTTTACAATGCACAAAAAGTTCACAGGCAAAGTTTCATTAAGCGGTTGTGTTTGCTATACTTTATATTAAATGTATAGCCAAAATTATAACAAATATTTTAAAAAGAATTATTAATGTAAAATAGGCATTATTAAAGGCTGAGATAGGACAACACTATTCATTGCAACCTCAGCCATTTAGTCTGCATGAAGTAGTCGCTAGGAAATTATGCAAACCTCTGGGGTGATGCGGGGTTTCCAGGCTGCATGGCCATGTTCTGGTACCATTTTCTCCAGATGTTTCACCTGTATCTGGATCAAAACAATCTGTATCTGTGGCTGGCATATTCAGATGATCCTCTGAAGATGCCAGCCACAGATACAGGTGAAACATCTGGAGAGAATACTGCCAGAACACGGCCATACAGCCCGGAAACCCCACAACACCCCGGTGATTCCGGCCATGAAAACCTTTGACAATACAAATGCAAACCTCCTTAAGTTGTCTACAGTTTCAGCCTTGTCCTTATCTGTCAAAGTGTAACCATAACATTGGCAGGCTGAACAGAGACGATTTGTAGATACCATTAAAGACCGCCCTCGCAATTTATTGTTTTGATCCAGAGAACACCTCTCATTTATGTAGGCAGGGATTCACAAATAGGTATAGGTATGCCACCATCACCTCCATTCATTATGTCAGAATTCGGCATACACTAGCAATAAATGTTTCAAGTCTACACCCACCAATGATACTCTTTAAAATATTATTACTGTAAAGAAGAAATAAGAGGTTGTAATTATCCAAATACTTTCTGGCCTCTGTTTAGTAAACAAATTTAACTGTCACAGATTAAAGGTCAATAATCACAGAATAATTAATCATGTAACAAGATCCAAATCAATTGAAATGAATACAAAGATGCTTGAAACTCATATGCCCAATTATATAATTATCCAATTTTGATCAGTAAAGTATATCTCACTAATTAATCCTGACTGGCACATACAGTTACTGGCACATACAGTGGCACAAGGAGAAGTATGTCTGTTGGAGTAATGTTTCCATATCATGGAGATAATGCTTGCATTTTTTCTTCTGGCACAGCAATAGGTATTTCCCATACTATGCACATTTGCTGAAGCTGCAATTTTTTGATGAGGTCAAAGTTAGTCAAGGTGCAAGTTTTAATGCATTCATTGAAAATAATGAAGGACTTCAAATATGATTCACAGATTTGAAAGACTCCATTCATTTAACCTCATCTGAAAAGCACAGCTCCTGCTAAACTAATCTGGGATCCATTTCAATGTCCATTCCTGTACAGGCATCACCTGGCATAAAATTATTCAAGGTTGGCATTACAGCCACATCATTTCTGTGTCAGATGACAAATGAGGTTGATGGCTTCTGCCTTAGCTATCATTAGGGCACCCATGAAGAACTAGCAAGCAGCCG
The DNA here is from genome assembly GCF_021028975.2 of Sphaerodactylus townsendi. NCBI lineage: Eukaryota > Metazoa > Chordata > Lepidosauria > Squamata > Sphaerodactylidae > Sphaerodactylus > Sphaerodactylus townsendi. The sequence continues at coordinate 62,155,270 of NC_059431.1, forward strand.
AAGCTTTACTGCAAAGACCCAAATCTCTTTGTGTATGGTAGAATAACAGCATTGGTGTCCCTTAATCAAATCTCAGGCAAGATGAGCACAAATCATATGGTATTGGAAATGCAGCTTTGCAGGAAACACTAAAGCTGTTTCCGTGCGAGCAAAAAAAAAACCGGCAAAAAGATGGTAACAATAGCATTATAGGCAGGCAGTTCTCATGGCCGTCACTGCAGAAACAACACTGCAGTGATGTGGCAACACTCCAGCGGCCCCACAATTGTTTATTCAAAAGTCACTCACTGAGCGTGTCTTTTCAATAACGCCGCTCTGCAGTTGGCGTCGTGTGAAGTGCCCACCAGGAATTCGTTCCTCAGAGCCCGCCCCCTCTATGGCAGCCCACACTGGCAGCAGCCATGATGGGGATGGAGAACCCTCCCGACAGCCATGGCAGTGAGGTCAGCCATGGCACATTCCAGGGCTGCTGCTGAGGCTGTCCGACACCGCAGCCAGCTGGCCAGCTGAGCCTGCAGCCAAAAGGTCCATGCCCTTATTTGTTGAAGTGCGATGTCATCACCACACATGTGCACACACCTGTAACACTGGAGAATGGTGGCTCAGGTGGCAGCATGCCTCCATGGCACCTTGGGCCCAGCCACCTCTACATGGGACAGCCACACTGTCCAGCCATGGGAGATGCACTGGTCCAGGGAGGCGGGACCAATGGCGGCCCAGGGGCAGTCATCTGTCAACCCTACCTGCAGTTGCCAAGTAGGACCCTGCAACTGGAAGGAGTGGTCAAGGGGGAGGGACGAAGGGACATGGGGACGTGGTGAGACAGGTCTGCAATGAGACTGTCAGGTCAGTTGGGGGGCCCTGTGGCCCTATGAGGTCCCAGCCCTACCAATGGCTACACCAGGGTCAGGTGAGGGATGGATGCCAGGGCGAGGGGTCGCCTGGAGGGACAGGGAGATTCGGGACCAGTTGAACATCTTGTCATTCTAGGTGCAGGTGCAGGGTGCGTGCGAGGTACATGACCGTGGCCTTTGTCATCCTGAAATTGGCCATCCACTCCTTGTTGCCCCAGACTGTCATCATGAGGTCCTCCCACCAGGTCTTGCTGTGGGCAGTCACCCAGTAGCAGGGTGTGCAAGGAGCACATGTGAGAGCAAACCAGCATTGTATCGCCTGCTTGCGGAGCCTCTGGACCGCAGACCAGGAGCAGATACTCATTGCCAGCTCAGCTAGTGTCAGCCGCGGCCGCCCCTGCAGCTGCCCCAACAGCTGCTCCAACAGCCACCCACTGTTAGTCACATAGGTGTTGGATGCCACCTGCATTTCACCCCACAGCCGTATATCTGCAACCACTGCCTGGTCGACCACCTCTGTCGAGTCCATGGCTCACTTCTGCAGAGTGTGCCTGTGCACCACAGTATCTGTTGCCGCTGGCCGGACAGCCAAGGGCGACCTACAGTGCCATGGAGAAATGTTGACAGGAAGCTGTGGGGGGGGGGGAGCCAATCACATCAGAGCCGGGATCACGGCCAATCCTGGCACCGAATGCCAGTGACATCTGAGCTATGTGGCAACATTGCTGCGCAACCGTTACTGGATAAAAAAAGGATGCCGTTTCTGAAGCGCTGCCGTGCGAACTACCGTGGTTCCTTCGATGTGCCCACCCATGTGAACGCTCTGTTGCTGCAGCGCTGCCAATAATACCAACGGCACAACAGTGTTATTGGCTGTGTGGAAATAGCCTAAGACTTCCAGATAGAGCAAAACAGAACATCCAAACCCTCCCTTCTAAAGTGGAAGCAAGCAGACAATGTGCAGCAAGCTTCAGCTGAAGAGTTGTCATTTAGCAAACATGGACTTCATACACAACTCTGATCAAAGGTGTTCTCTTGTTAGTTTTTTCTACTGCAAACAAAAGCCAGCTTTGACTGGAGCTGGGGGAGAAGGCTCCCACAGAACTAAGAGATCGCAAATTTGAGGTATCATTTAGGGGTAGTAAATTTTATCCAAAATATACCCCCATGGATCCTAAACTTAGGTTTTCCGTCTGCTGTACAACCTGCCTCTTAGATGAACTACTTCAGAAAGTCAATATGGATTCCCTAGGCCAGCGATGGCGAACCTTTTTGAGACCAAGTGCCCAAATTGCAACCCAAAACCCACTTATTTATCGCAAAGTGCCAACATGGTAATTTAACCTGAATACTGAGGTTTTCGTTTAGGAAAAACGGTTGGCTTCAAGGCGTGTATTACTCAGGAGTAAGCTTGGTGGTAGTCGGTGGCTTTGCTTTGAAGCAACCGTGCAACTATTCCACCGGGTCAATCACGACCCTAGGAGGGTTTACTCAGAAGCAAGCCCCATTTCCAGTAACCGAGCTTACTCTCAGGTAAAGGATCACACTTTAGTTTAACAGTGCTTAACAGGGTTACCTACACTACTTCCCCAAAACTAGATCTTAGGTTTAATGCTAATAATCGAGCCCAGCGAACCAGGCCAGCCTTGATGTGTGGGGGAGGGGGCACTCTGTTTGCGTGTGCCCACAGAGAGGGCTCTGAGTGCCACCTCTGGCACCCGTGCCATAGGTTCGCCATCACTGCCCTAGGCTTATATTGGAAACACTGCTCCCTTCTGGCAGAGGGAGAAGATATCCATGTACAGAGTGAAAAGTAGAGTCCAAACTTTTTTCCCCTTTTCCTTTTCTTTTCTTTTTTTGCTTTAGATGGTGAAAAGCTTGAAGCTGTTCCTGATAATAGGGGTTAATTATCACAGCACATTCAAGGCTTGTTAGGTCACCATGTTGGGAAAAACCTTTGGTGGAGGACTTCGGTCAATTACAGTTGAAGTCACTGGCCTAGAGGACCATTGAAATTGCAACTCCTTAGCAAAAACCCAACAAAAGGTTAATAGCAGACTTTCAAGAACTGAAGATTAGATATAATATTTAATAAGCAGCTGACAAAGGCCACTGTAGGGTTCATGGTGACAAAGGGACTGGAACACAAGCCTCCCACGCTTTCATTACCCAAAACATTTGACACTTTCTACAGAGGAAGCAGCAGGATACTCTCAACAGCAATTTATCTGGATGCATTATAGTGTACCATAATTCTCATTTACCATTTTGTATGTGTGAATCAACACATAATAATATGCATTTTAAGCTTAGCAGAAAACTAACCAATATTATAATGTATAAACCAGCTTTAATTCTTCAAAAAAAACTGCTGCTGGGAATCTCTCCAGCTTCAGAGTTTTGCCCTGCTTAACATTAAAAGGAGTGATTGCTTTAAATTAAGCTGCTCTTTGACTGTCAATATGTCTTCCAAGGTTTTTAAAATCAATATCTGACTGCTTTGTAACATCTCTTCAAATTAGTGTTCCAGAATATGTTAAAAAGAAATAAAATATGCAGGAGTGAAATCCTGTGTTTAAAAGCACCAAATCATAAAGAACAACATCATCCACATGGGCACATGCCCTTTATAAAAATTATATAATCTCATTTTTAGACAATTACAGGAACTAATCAGGCAATCTTTTCTTTACAAACGTATTTCTCTACCTTAATGCCCAAAGAGATGACAACACATGAAATATCACACCAAGAGCCGCCATTCAGTAAATGGAAGAGGATTCAAGACCTTGTACTTAGCCATAAATGCTATGAAACATTCTTGCTTACTTCTCAGAGATAAATGCTTCATTATCAACAGAAAGCATGTTCAAGTGATCATAGTCTACTATTCAGATTTCTTTTTAATTTGAAAAAATAAGGAACATTCCAGATCCTAATGGACTCCCCCAGAGGACTTTGTAGCACCAGATGAATTATTTATTATTTGTTTTATTTATTTATTTTATTAAATTTATAGACCGCCCTTCCCCGAGGAGCTCAGAGCGATGAACAACCACAGTAAAACAAAGCATTGAAACACAATAAAACCAGCACAGTACCCCAATATTTAAAACAGAAACCATATAAATATTAATATCAGATGGTGTCTGACTCCCCCTCCCTCCCCACCCTTGCACCCACGGGAGGTGGCAGATGTACTTAGCCAGGCTGGCCAAATGCCTGGCGGAACAGGTCCATCTTACAGACCCTGCGGAAACTCTGCAAATCCCGCAGGACCCTGATCTCCCTTGGGAGCTTGTTCCACCAGGTGGGGGCCGGGGCATAAAGGCACTGGCCCTTGTAGAGGCCAGGGATCACCAATAGGTCCTCCTCCAAGGAGTGGAGGGGCCTAACGGAGCAATATGGGGAGAGGCGGTCCCTCAGGTATGCAGGTCCGAGGCTGTGAATAGCTTTGAAAACCAACACTTTAAACATGACCCGGTACTTGATCGGCAGCCAGTGCAGATGATATAGGACCGGCGTAATCCGGTGCCTGCTCGAAGTCCCCATGAGGAGCCTGGCTGCTGCATTCTGTACAAGTTTTAATTTCTGGATCATGGCTAAAGGCAAGCCCGCATAGAGCGAGTTACAATAGCCTAGTCTGGAGGTGACCGTTGCATGAATCACAGTGGACAGATCTGGCTGGGAAAGGTCCGGGGCCAGTTGCCGTGCCTGCCGTAAATGATAAAAGGCCATCTGGACTGTCCGGGTGACCTGGGCCTCCAGCAACAATGCCGGATCCAGGATCACCCCAAGGCTTTTGGCAGACGAGGCTAGCTGTAAAGCCTCGCCGTATAGCGTAGGCAGGCTAAAAGGCGCCGGACAATCTCCCTGACCCAGCCACAGAACTTCCATCTTTGCAGGATTTAACTTCAGCCGACTCACTCTCAACCAATCAGCCACAGCGTCTAAACAATGCTGGAGAACATCAGGGGCCGAAGAACACGAGCTGTGTGCCAGGGGGGCATGTAGATATTAAAAAGCATCGGGGAGATTATTGCTCTCTGCAGCACCCCACAAACTATGGGATGTCACCTGGAGTTCTCTCCCCCCAATGTCACCTGCAGTCCCCAGTTTTGGAGAAAAGAGGCCAGCCAGCTTAGTTAAATGACTGTCCCAACACAGATCACAGATCCAGTCGTGAGGAATTGCTGTTTCCCAGATTTCAACTTGGGAGACACAGGACAATTTTGCATGGAATAATTGCTCCTCTGTTGGCACGGGGAATGCCCCAATGCAGTCGGAAGTTCTGCACTGCTCCCGGTGCTGCAGCATGTCTGCCACGTTTTTGCCCCGGCATCGCCCCGCAGCATTGGCTTTGTTCCGCAAAGATTTAGGTTCTTTTGAAATGCCCCTTTGTTGCTCTGGTGGCTTCTGCTGCTGTGCAAAACTCTTTGATAGCAGAACCGGGGTCATTTTTCCTGCGTTGCTGCTCTGGCACACCCCACCCCACCAATGGACAGGCACTAAGAATCGTCACCCCCTTGCTGTGGGGAAAAAATGGAGGGAGAAACCTTGGTTTTTAGAAAGGAGGAAGAAACCTTGGACAGAAAAGTGGGGCATGTGCAGGCGCCATGAACGGGAGGGCAGCAGTTTTCTTTCACATGCAAGGATTTTAGACAGAGGGGAGGAGTGTGGGACAGCAATTCTGTCACACATGCAAGGATTTTAGACAGGGGGCAGGGTGCTGATCCTCAGCACCTGTTTTGTGTTCAGAGTCATTTAAAACTGGAATAGTGAAAGTGAGTGGGGGGGAACGGGGGGAGATTCAGCCAATCAGAATGCGGGAAATGGAGGTCGTCCACACGTGTGCACGATATTGTGGAAGAGCTCGTGGTGCAAATTGAGAAGCACCGGGGTTGTGAAGAAACATTTGGTGCATAATTCACCAACCCTGCTACAAATCCCATGAAGAACTGGGGAGCAGTGCAGAGTCAACAGCAGGGCAAAAGGCGCAGTGGCAGGCATGCTCCTGGATCTTGGGGGATTTTGACTGTGAAAAATTGGCCACAGTTGCTAGAAAGTATCCTAGCAAATAAGATACTGCAGCTGTCCTGTCATAAGGATGCCCTTGTGCTAGTGTCACAGGCTCCATCCAAGAAACCTCCCCACCTGCTTACCCCCACCATGTTGAATGCTTTCCATTTTCAAAAGAAAAAGAAACATGTGGCTTTGTTTCTATCTTCCTCCCCCAAAGTTCAAGAAACCCGTCTGTTCAGCATGTGTATCTTTCAAATGCACATATAAAATTGATAGGGGATTGTGTCACACTGAGCACAAGGCTGTCTCTTCCCTTCCATCATGTGAAACCAGGAATGTAATCTTTGTAGCTAGTATAAAATAAGGAACTAGAAAGGGAAGAGAAATTTACCTCACAGCCCTAACCAGTGAAAGCATCCTCTGTCCAGAAAGAATTTCAGTTTTTCAGAGGAGTGGCTGGAGAAACATTAATTATTGAGCAGAAATGCTCATTTTAATCAATGCTTGGTTATTCATCTCAAATTACAGTTCCCTACATGCTTACTTGGGAGTAAGCACTACTGAAATGTACTGAACTTATTTCTAAATAAATATACTCTGGCCTATTAGACTTTATTTTTAGTTCTCATAAATAACATATACAAACAAGAATCTATCCTGTTGTAGATATGGTTTACTGGACTGCAATTTCATAGGGAAACTCTTTGCAGCATTTAATTAATCAGCTATAATTTGGTAAGGAAATGATACCGAAGATTTCATTAATTCTGTAACTTTTAATTGCATGTCAGCCTCAAAATAGTACACACAAACCAACCATTCAGAAGAAGCCTCTCATTTAAAGCAATTGGACAGGAATTAAAAACCTTGATTTAACAGGAACCTCACTCACATACATTTTGATTCTTCACTCATGGTTTCTTAGGCTGTCATCCTAAACATGCCTATTTAGAAACAAACTCCACTTAAAAATCAACATGCCTTAGTTCCAAGCATCTGTGTTGAGGATTGGGCTAGCCAGTAGTCTTTTGCTATCCTTTCCTGGCTTCCTCAACCTTGGCTGGAGTGTACATGTTGTGTTTTAACAGATGGGCTGGGTGGCAGACTGCAGGCTGTAAACCAGCAAGCAGTGTGGAATCTGCTCTAAATGATATTGAACCGAACGCTCATAAAGTTCACGGACACAGGCAGACTCAGACCTGTCCACCATCACACACAGAGAAGAACACACAGCACTCACCATGCTCTCCCCACCCCCACCCCACCCCCACCCCACCCCCACACAATTCAGGTAAAGTTCAAGACTTGGCATTAGGAGGTTCATTCTTCTCACACATAGTACAGCCCCATATCCAGAATAAACAAAGGAAGAGAAGCAAAAATATCACATCCACATTATTTCTTTCTCCTGATAAAACTAACATAAGTAAATAAACATGGATTAAACAAATACAGATACAGGATCACATGTTTAACAATTACAGTATCAAAGATTATGCTTTACATTGGTTTTCTGAAATCTATCAATTATTAAATAAGTTATCCTGTGTGTGGGGGGGGGGAAGAATTCTCACATATTGAATTAAATTGTGTAATTGCTACAAGTATATCTTTTCCATATGGAAGAAAAATATTCTTAGCTCTCACAGTGCTAACATAGGAAGAAAAGAAACACCAAGATCGATTAGTAATGTGATTCAAGCAATCCAGTATTAGTTTGTGTTTACAACCAAATAGTAGCCTTCATGTGTCTTATATTTGTAATACACACACAGTTTTAGTATACAGCAACTGCAATTTGCATTGGGGATGGTATGTCTTTATGTTTATTTAGAGCATCATAAGTATTACACATCTGGCCAGTTTCACAAGCCTATTGTCAGTTTAATTATCTTTGTAGATAATTATTACCTCTGCAGATTGATACCGTCCTTTGAGCCACAGAGCTGGAAACTAAATATTTGCCATGAACATTACTATGAGGGGGACACCCTTAAAAAGTTTTCCTTTTCAAGATCACCCCAACCTAAGAACCTGATCTGAACTATAATGCTGTAGCTGTTGCCACCACTGTAAGTGCCTGACCTGGCCAGAATTATTTTAATCAAAGGTATCCGAAAAAGGAAGTCCCGCGACAATGAAGATTAAACATGGAAAAGAAAGGGGAAAAAAGAGTTTGGCGTTCACTTACAGTCCTTCCCTTGGTTCAAACAACCCGCTGGCAGCCCACAGGTAGAAAACAAGTTGGGAAGCTGGTGAATGGCCCAGCCCCGTCCCAGGGGAGCCTCTGGGCTGTCTGTGGCCACCAGCACTGACAAGTCTTCACGTCCACAGACCGGCTGGCTAAGCCCCCGGGGAAATAACAGGGCGCAGGAAAGGAACTCACCCTTTTGCGCACCTCCGGTTTGCCTCGCACCAGCCCCGCTTATTCCGCTCCTCAGCACGCAACTGTCCCGGCTTGGGAGACGCCTCGAATGCCGCTCAGGAGCATAGCTGCCCGAGAGGGCTTTCAGGCAGGGACGGGAAGCGAAGCAGCCGCGGCTGTCTCGCCCACCCTCTGGCACTTCATTGACCTCCCGCCAAGCGCCAGCCTAGGCGAGAGCAGCAGCCAAGAGAGCAGAGCAGAGGGCGGGCGGTGGGCATGGCCAGCTCTCCTGATGGGCAGCCAGCCCGGCTGCCCTCCCCGCCTTAGCCCCGCACGGGATGGGATGGGCGGGCGCCCAAGGGGAGAAGGTGCCTGCAGGACAAAGAGGGGCCGGCTGGATGGGTTGAGGACCCCTGGTGGACAGAGGGAGGCAGCAAAGCTACCTCAGAAAGGTGCTGAAATGGCGTTCCCCCTCCCGAGTCCCCCTCTTGATATGCCTCCTTCCAAAGAACGACGCTGCCCGCCAAATATCTGATCGGACTCCCCCCCCCCCCCCAAATAATCAGTCACATGCCTAAGAAACTGATTTCTTGCTTTGCTGAAAGGAGAAGAGGGGCATTGCTTTTGGAGCCTCACTTCACGGATCAGGCTAATCGACTCTCTTGTAACAAGTTGCTGAAAGTCGAGGGGTCGTTTTGCAACGCCAAAATCATATCGATGTTGTGAAATGTGCAAAGAAAAAGGTAGAACTTCTACCGTGGAAAGGAATGAGGTTGGAGAATTTACCTCTGGCTGGGCTGTAAAGCTAAGGAGCCCAAAGGATCTGTTGCAGTGGGGTTCTCTGAAATGGGAACGTGGAAATGACTAGGATTCTTGCTGCCTCAGAAAGCAACGCTCCACATACAGTTAAGAGACAGGTGAGGTCCCCCCCCCCCCAAAAAAAACACCTACCCTCTTTGAATGCAGCACTGCCTTCAGTGGGAAATATTGAGTTGACAGTTTCCAGGTGGAGTCTGGAGATCTGCAGGAATTTACAACTGATCTCCAGATTACAGAAATCAGTTCATTTGGAGAAAATGGTTGCTTTGAAGGGTGAACTCTATGGCATTATGTCTGGCTAAGGTTCCTCTCTGCCCAAACACTGTCCTCCCCAGGTTTCACTCCCATAAAGTTGAGTGACACATGGAGAAATCAACCTCCAGCAGATGTAATTAAACATCATTGCAAGATCAACGCTACACCTATGTACTAGTGTGTGGAAGATAATGTCAACTACATATCTGAAGAGTGGGAAGGCTGATACTCATCACCCCTTTCATCTCTCTTATTACAGATGATCATAAATACTAGTTAGAGAAGAGCCTTGCATGCAACTGTGTAAGCACAACCCACTGGAGCACAAAATTTTGGACTGGGCCATCATATCAAAGATCATCACAGCAATTTTATTGCAACTTGCTTCAACAGAATTGTGTTTTGCACCACAGACTTATAATTGTGCAGCAGAGATTTTTAAAATCTCACTTGCAGTACAGGCCAGTTATGAAGATGAATGAGTTCATAACTGTAATATCCAAACTGCTAAGTAAAAAGAACACAAATTGCAATCAAAGCACTCAGAAATATCAAAGTGGTGAGATGAATGAAGGGAGGGAAGAACTTAAATAGCAAGGGAGAGACAGTACATAAAGGGAATATTAATCTCCATTTACCAACATTCTGTCTTTGCCAAAGATCTTTACGGAAAAGCTAACATCTAAATTGGCTACTGAAATATTTAATTTTCAGCATTAATGAATAATTATCCTTTCTAAAATACTTTTGAGTTTGCTGGGAAAACAGAGTCCTTCAAAGAGTTTCTCCTAGAAGAAAGATAGATCTTTAAAAAGCCTTCTCTCAAAGACAGAGTTAACTGGAGGCTCAGACTGAACACCATTGTGTAGAGCATCTCTTAGTCCTTCATTCAAAGCAAGTGCACTTATTCTGAAGTGGAACCCTCTTAACTTGTTGTGTCTACCTGTTCATGGTAAAAGCAAATTGCATCAAGGGCTGCCTCCTTACAAAGCAGCTGCAAGGTCCCTTCTTCATTTCAATTGCTATCTCAGGGTAGTTGCACACTGGGATATTTAATGAGACATAAGTTACTACTAAAGCAGGGGTAGGGAACCTGCGGCTCGAGAGCCGCATGCGGCTCTTCTGCCCTTGCACTGTGGCTCCACGAGCTGAGCCGCCGGCCCCATCCTTGCCAGCCCTGCAGGCAGCAGGGCGGGCACACCAACTGCCCACGGTTGGCTGGGCCGCGCTGCGGGCTTCCCCTCTTGCCCGCCCCGTTGGAGTATGAGCGGAGTAAAAGGTAAAAAAAACCCTATATATATAGTGTTATCTTTATTTTAAATGTCAAAAATTATTTGCGGCTCCAAGTGTTTTCTTTTCCCTTGGAAAACGGGTCCAAATGGCTCTTTGAGTGTTAAAGGTTCCCTACCCCTGTACTAAAGTCTTCCAGTGTAAGATCAATTGTATAGAAAAGATCAGCAATAAGTTAGATTTGTAATTCTTCAACCAAACTGTATAAAGAATTGGTAGGTTCAAATACAACAGAAAACCATGTTTTCTTTGGATCATTAATAAAACAGAAATGGGCCCACAGAGAATCTTTGCAACTTGATTTGGCTCACCAATTCCTGGTTTCAGGAGGACCAATCCTTCCCTCACCTACAGCTACTCTCACGAAAGAAAATATCTGCTAAGCACTGACCAGCAAAATAAGCTGTTGGGACTGAATTAAATTTAAGAAAAGAACATAATTTCTCTGAATTAGAATACTGCATTTTAAGACAGTAATTTTCAAATTATTATTTTGGAGCAATTGATGATGATAGAGTTTAGATTCAAATCCTGCTTTTCTCAACCATAAGGAGTCTCAAATCAGTTTACAATCACCTTCCCTTCCTCTCCCCACAACAGACACCTTGTGAAGTAGATGGGGCTGAGAGAATCGTAGAGAATTAACTAGCCTATGGTCACCCAGCAGGCTTCATGTGTAGGAGTGGGCAAGCAAACCAGATTAAAGTCTGTTGCACATGTGGAAGAGTAGGAAATCAAACGCAGTTCATCAAATTAGAGCCCACTGCTTTTAACCTTTATACCACTATGCTGGCTTTCCAGATGTAAGAGGAGAAAATATTCAACTCCAGTGATACTTTTTTGAGGTATCCTTGTTTTTCCTCACTTTGCTGAGGAAGTGGTGCCTGATGCAGATTTCAAGCATGGTTATGTGGGGGAGCGGAGTGCATAGGAAACTGAAATGATTGAGTATAGTGAACTTCAGTCAGCAACCCTCTTCAGGAAGAACATCTGCGTAGGTTTGGCATCCTACAATGGGTGAGGATTCTTCCCATAGATGTAGAAGGTTCATTCAAGGGTCATCAGAAAGTTCCACAGAAATTACAACCAGGAGTCTGAGATCCAGTTGAGAATGGACCAGTTCTCCTTGTCCACTGATATTTTGTGCTGTGTGTTGGGAGACAGTTCAGATCACTGCTCCCTGAATTTGATGTCTATAACTGCTCATGATCATCCAACATGTTCACATTATCCACCATGGGGAAGGAACCTTCTCTGAGTGAAGAATGGCCGTTTGCTGTCACAGGAGCAGCAAGAAAAATCCTTCTGCAGACTAAGCAATGTTCCCTGTTGGCCAGGCCTGCAAAATGGTGGTGATGACCCTATGCAGAAGTGGTTAAAGGATTTCTATGATGGGTGAGTAATGTGATTTCGTTCCCATGTTGAAAAGGATGGCTGAGGTTGCCAGCAGATGCTTCTGTGAAAATGTTGTGATGATTCATGTCCCTGGGAGTACAGGTGCAGCAGTTATAGTTAAGAGGTAGAAGTGTCACCAGCCCAGCCAACAGTCACTGAGGAGGAATTTGAGTCCTGCTTTCCATAGCATAGCAAGTCCTTTCTCTGCAGCGGGAGAGTAACCAGCTTATTATAGTATGGAATGGCCAGGAATCCATGCCAAGCATCTTATTTTCCATGGTGAACTCCTGGCATTTTTTCTGAAGGAGACTGCTCCCCTGAGACATCATAGCCTCTCTGGACAGCCAGTGAAATTTTACCTCATTTTAATATTGGTAGGTCAGACTTTTTAAACCGCTTACTCAACCATAGATCAATGAGTGCCTGAATGTCTGTCTACTTGGCCCCATCATTTTGGGGCTGAAAGCCCTGGCTGTCATCAACTGATTGGGGCAGAAATCATAATACACCCAGGTATGGCAGGTAGTGTTCCACCAACCAAGTGTTGGAGTACATCTGTAAGTGTACAAAGTGCCGTCAAGTTGCAGCTGACTTCTAGTGACCCCTGGTGGGATTTTCAAGGGAGGTGATAAAGCAGCAGTAGGCCCTTTCCACACAAGTCACCTAGAACATTTTCCCCACTCTCTTTACCACAATGTTTGTCTGCACTCACCTCCTCCAAATGTTTCACGGCCACAGTGAGGTTTTTTTAAAGGGGGGGGGGAGTAATAGAAACAATGCTTCACTGATTTTTTGCTTTAATTTTCTGTAGCTCTGTTTAATCGATGCTTCATAGATTCAACCAAGCAACAACAACAAAATGCAGAAATTATGAAAATAAAGAGGTGAGAGGGAAAGGAGTGAAGTCAGGGATGTGAGAAAATTGTGCCAAGGGGGAAGATGGGCAACAGCTCAGAGGCATGGAAAACAGTAGCAGGAAAGATAAAACATTATAAATAAGACCACACAGCAAGGGAAGACGGCTTAGAAATGTTTAATCCAAAGAATCATTTTAAGGGGGGGATTCAGATAAAACATTTCCAGGCTGGAAATAAAATGTTTTCGGAATCATAAAGAGAAAAAACAAGTCCTGATTTTAAGATACGTTAATTGGTTCCTTTTATTAAAAAGGCCCTTAGACTCAAACCCTACTAGTATAACACCCTTTGGGGATGAAGCGGTCTATGAAATCCAAACAAATAAACAAATTAAAAAACATCAGAAATCCACTTGCAGTGTCCCCAAGGATAACTGAAAAGAATGGGAACACCTCTAGACATGGCAAAGACCTATGTGAGCACACAGTTTCTTTCAAGATATACAGTGTGAAATCAACATAAGGACTATACTATTCTACACCTGCGCTGATAATTTTATCTTAATAAAAAATATGAAATTGAAATGGAGGCCGGAACCCAGAGGCATACAGATAATTTTCAGTCTTACTTTAGGATTAACCGGTGTTCTGTGGTTTCATTTCACTAATGGAGTTGATCAGATATATTGCTAGATTTAAGATGAACACTGAAGATCTTAAATGCTATGAAGAAACATACATAACTGAACAACTAACTTAAAGAAAATTCTATCATAGGAAAACAATAACTAAACTCAGTTGTCAGAAAAGTGATGCTGCTATTCTGATATCCCAAGCAAATGTTTTCAATCAAGTGCAATCATTGTCATCTAACAAACAGGTGCTCTTTTGCCACTCTGAAAATAAGGACTTGAAATGCATTGCCCCTACTAGACTTTATCAGTGACAAACATATTAATTTATGCAAAAAATTTATCTGCTAATGAGAAACAGTTGTACCCTTTCCCTCCATTACAACACTTTAACATTTTGTAGCCTGAGATCAACACATCTGTTATCTGTTTCATCATCACATAATCAAGTTAACCATGTAAAGTTGTATTTTCATAAATTTCTTTAAACTCTGGTGTTTTACTTGTTTGTGAAGCAGCACAAAATTATTTATGTACCGCCTGCAACCTCCTCATTTTCTTCACCTTTTGCCACCATCTTGCAACTCTATGTTCAGCAACTGATTCTGCAATTCTTCTATATCCATACGATGCTTCATCAGAAATTGTCCATTCAAATGAAAGACTGGTATGTCATTTTTGTACCTTTCATACCAGGTTTTGTGATCTGGAAGGGTGATGTCCACCTCCTGAAAAATAAACTGTTAGAAACAGCTAAGTTACTAATCTACTAAAACAAACAAAACCCCTTCTTTGCCTGCATATTTTAAAAGGAAGTTGCACTTTGTTTACATTATTAATAGGCTGCCTTTCTCACTGGAACTCATGGCAGATTACGAAGAGTGAGTCAATACAATTAACAAGATGGGACACTCAATAAACAATGAAATAATATTTGTAGAACCAACCAGAAGTCAAAAACAGAACTGAAACTAAGCAAAAGTGTTAACTGTCAGAACTTGTGTATAGCTGGTCAAAATCTATCTGACAGGTGGACACTCCCTCCTGCTAGTGCCGTGTGCATATTAGAGCTGTGTGCATAACTGGGTAACGTGTGCAAAGTCTGATAAGGCATGGGCATCGGATTGGCACCTGTTTTGTATAATAGTAGACACAGACCACTGAGTGAAAAGAGCTTGGAAACACCTGTGTCTGGCCCGAACACTTTGATTAGCAAATAAACAGAACTGCCGCGGTGACTTTGTGTCTTTAGGTTCTTGTTTGCATTGCACTCTACCAAGGTGTCCTACTGGCGTGTAAGCAGCTGCTTGACAGGTTATGGGCCCAGATTCTGCCCCTTACTGCAGCGGTAACTGTTTTGTTGCTGTTAATGCGAGAAACAGTTCCGGCTGCACCATGGCTGCTTCTTTTGCTGGCTTGCCTTTCGAGCGGCTGACAGAGCACAATTATGTGACCTGGTGTTTGAAGATGAAAGCTTATCTTCTGCGTGAGGATTTGTGGGCATTAGGTAAAACTCCCTTACCAGCGCAGCCCTCCGCTTTACAGATTAGAGCTGAGGAGGCGTGAGCATCCATCATCTTGGCGGTGGAAAGCTCCCCAGCTGCTATATATCAAGGGCCTTGGCGATCTGCATCGAATATGCTGGAATCTACTTAAGCGTCTACCAAGCGTGAGTCTGTTGGAGTGAAAGTCTTACTAACAAGACAGTTGCATCACCTCAGGCTGCGGAAAGGTGACTCCGTTTCTGAACACCTACAGAAAATGAGGTCTTTATTCTCTGAGCTGGCTGACCGCATAATTCACTTATGCCTACCTGCTGATTTAGGTAGCTGGGCGATTAAGGTAGAGTCGTTGGTCAGCAGTCTCCAAACGGTTGCAGATGCCACCTTGACTCTGGACTTCACGTCACCTGAAGCTGCTGGATTGCGGCGACAGAATTCCAGAAGAGCGTTGCCCGAGCCTCAGAGGAGCCAACTCCTGAGAGTTCGTCCGTCTTGCCAGCTGTTTGTCGCGACCGAGCGTTGCTACGGTGTGGAGCTCCTGGCCATCTGGCAAAGAGCATGCGTGAAAAGTGCTGGACCGGCGTAAAGCCCAAACAGAGACAGAAGAAGGGTCCTGGGAGGGACTCTGCCTCTTCTTCGTCTGCTTTTGGTCGATGCAATGACAAGGACAGAGAGGGAACTTGGCTCATTGACTCTGCCTGTTCTATGCACATAAGTGAACGTGAACATTTGCTTACAGAGGATCAGCGTGCCCAGACATCAAACAAGTGTGTTTGGCAAAGCGGGACTCCAACCTCTGTGGAAACGGAACAGCTTACGTTGCCTGCTTTGCATGGACCGCATTAAAAGCGCCCTCTATACGCCCCTGTTTGAATACTGTTTGCTCAGTGTCGCTAAAATGACGGCTGATGGGTATGTTGTTACTTTTGCTGATCAAGCATGTACCATATCTAAGAATGGTGTTGTGTGATAGCATAGAAACTGTTAAATGGCTTGTATTATTTAGAACACAATGATAAAGAGTACTATCTGTATGTCTGAGAGAAGGTAGCAAATGTGTCAGTGTCAAATGTTCCTCCTCATGACCAATGCATACATTATTACCATCGTGTGTTTGGCCATATGAACTTCAGAGCACTAGCTAACCTAATAAAGGTGTGCGGTCTGAAGGTGAAACCCTGCAGAAAGTTTTGGAGTGCTCTGTGTGTGTGGCAGAGCGAAAGTGAAGGCTCATCCTTCAACTGCCAAGCACCAGAGAGTCTGTCCGAATCCCACTCCAACTGGTCCATATGGATCTTGCAGGGCCATTCCAACTCAGTCAGGGAAAGGCTAAGTACCTCATGGTTCTGTGTGGCGACTTTAGCAGGTACACGTACTCCTTTTCCTCAGAGTGAAGGCTGAGGCATTTCCTAAGCTTTAAAAACTGGGTGGAAATGGTAGAGAAGGAGCTAGGTCATAAGGCAAACCGTTACAAGCGGACAGGGGAGAATGGACAAGCAATAACTTTCAGTCATGGCTGGAAAGAAGGAATCCAGCATGTAAAAGCGAACCCGTTTCGGCCTCATGAGAGCGGGAGAGCTGAAGAAAGGTAGCTGTACCAAGACCATGAAACAAAGCATGCTGTTAGATGCTGATTTGCCAGAGTACTTCTGGGCTGAAGCACTAAATACAGCCACATATGTGCTAAATAGAATGTGGTCCTCCAGTAGTTAAACAAACCCCGTTTTCCTGCTGTATGGGAAAAATCCAGACTTGTCAAATATGAGGATTTTTTTGGTAGTAAGGCTCATGTGTTGGTGCCACCACAGCAGAGAAAGACAGGTGACCCCAAGTGGCAAACTCTGACCTTTGGCTATGAGCCACTGACTAAAAGGATTTCGTTTCTCTCAACGTTTTGGTAGGGTTGTCATCTCCAGTGCTAATTTTGTTAAGCATGCGAACTGGGAGAAGATACACTCAAACACTGAGGTGTTACTCCCATTTACTGAGCCTGAAACAGTTAATGGACAGCAGGCTTTGCCAGCTGCTCAAAGGAATCAGAATTGAGCAGAGAAGTGTGGCATAGAAGTAAACAAACTGTCTCCCACTGATGAAGAGTCAGAAGGGGAGGAGGTGGAGCGAACTATCCCCGCACATCAAAAGGGTAAATAAGGGTGTACCACCTGACGATGGAGTCACAGTCAAAATGTCTATGTGTGTCAGACTGCTGTTTTTGAACCGACCTCCTATGCAGAGATTTTATCTCTTCCCACAGAAGAAAGAAGAGAGGTGGGAGGAAGCTATGGGCGGAACATAGCACCCTTGTAAAACAAAATGTGTTTGTAAAAGTAACTGCACCCCGAAGCAGAAAATGTCGGTTCTAAATATGGGTTTTCGAAGCTGCCCGATAATAGACTGATTTATAAGGCTAGAATTGTTGCTCGGGGTTTTGCACAGGAGAAACCGGAGGAAGAGAATTATTCCCACAGCCAGACCAGAGTCTTTACGGTCTGTCGCGCTTATCTCTTGAGAGCAAATACAACATGAGGTTACGCCATTTTGATTTTTCAATGTGCTTACCTTAATGCTCCGCTAAGGCAAAAGCGTCTATATATGGCACCTGCTGGTTATGAAGGCGATGACCCAAACATGGTTTATAAGCTGCAGCGTTCCTAATACTGACCCTGATTCAATCTGGGAGGAACTGGTATTGCTGCTTAGGCATAAAACTGAAAGAGTGTGGGTTTCATCGTTACCTCTGCTGATGCCTGTGTATATGTAAGGGGTCAAGCATCAGACAGAGATTGTACTGGTGTATGTTGATGACATTTGTGTATGTACTCAGTCTGACCAACAGGCAGACAACATCTACAAAGAACTAAGTGAAACCTTTGTGGTTAAAGACCTAGGTGTAATAACTCACTACCTAGGCATAGACATTAAACAAGTAACAAACCAGGGCTTCTTCATGTGCCAGAGGAAGAAAATAGAAGCCATAGTCAAAAGCTGAGTTAGATACATAGGCTGCATAACACCAATAACTGTAGAGTTTTGTAGGGATCTGATACAGAACTGTGTAGTGATCCAGAACTATACAGGTCTCTATTAGGAAAGCCTCCTTCACATCGCGAACTGGACGCCCAGACCTGGCTTTTGCCGTAAGCATGCTAAGCCGACATGCTGCTAAGCCAACGCAGCATGACTGGATAGGTCTGACCCGTGTCATCGTTATCTGAATGGCACTGCTGAACTAGGATTACTGGTCAAAGCAGAGAAACAGAGTAATGTTCTATGTGCTACAACAGATAGCTCTTTGCTGACGGTGAAAACCAAAAGTCATGCACAGGGTTTGTAGTGACTTATGCCAATGTACCAGTATCCTGGCAGTCCCATAGACAGACCTCAGTTAGTCTCTCAACTGCTGAGGCTGAGTTCTGTGCCATCTCTGAGACATTACAGCGAACTGATCTGGTTAAAAGCATTGTTGTCAGAGCTAGGGGAAACAGTACACCAACCAATCCCGATGTTGGAAGATTCACAGACAGCCATTCATCTAGCAGAAACAGAGAATCTAAAGGCTAGAAACAGATACATAGTCGTGAAATATGAACAGATGCGAGAACTTGTACAAAGTGGATTCATTAAGCTGCAATATGTAGATTCTAAGTCAAATGTAGCTGGCGCCAACCAAACCTACTGCTAAAGAAAAGTATATGCTTCTGTGTGAACAATTGAATGTGATGTCTGTAACAAATGTATAAAGTGTAAATATGTTGAACCTGTCATACCGATTTTGGAAGGGGTGTCAGAACTTGTGTATAGCTGGTCAAAATCTATCTGACAGGTGGACACTCCCTCCTGCTAGTGCCGTGTGCATATTAGAGCTGTGTGCATAACTGGGTAACGTGTGCAAAGTCTGATAAGGCATGGGCATCGGATTGGCACCTGTTTTGTATAATAGTAGACACAGACCACTGAGTGAAAAGAGCTTGGAAACACCTGTGTCTGGCGGAGCACTTTGATAGTTAGCAAATAAACAGAACTGCACGGTGACTTTGTGTCTTTCGGTTCTTGTTTGCATTGCACTCTGCAAGGTGTCCTACTCGCGTGTAAGCCGCTGCTTCGACATTAACATGACACATTAATGGCTCAATTGGGAGGGGGGGAGGGGAGAGGATCAACATTTGGATGCAGCATGGGACCATGCTGGCACATTTTCCCACTCCACTGGCATAAGGAACACCCCTGCTAGCAGAGCTAACAAAGACCACAGCTCCACAGCAGTGCAGAGGGTGGGCCACAGCATTCCTGGGGGTAGAGTCGATTGTACTCAGGCTTTCAAGCCAGAGGTGCCATGGCCAGGGACTCAGGCTTACAGTAGCGGCACAGTCCCCAGTCACCATAGTCTTGTGGATTGGGCTGCAAATGATGCAAAATTACACAATGGGATCCAAACCTCAGCAAACTATACACAGTAGTGTAGACCACAGTCCCTAACAATGTCTCCAAGTAACTCTGTGAAGCCTATTGTACAGTGCTACCCTATTGCCTACTTAGAAAAGCCTTCTAAAATAATGCAGTTTTGCAAAGTTTCTGGAAAGCCAGGAGAATTGGAGCCTTCCTGACCTCAGGTAGGCTATTCCACGAAGTGTGGGCCACAACACAGAAAGCATGTGTATGCGCATTTGCAGATGGCCTTGCTTGGATGAGCAAAGCTGTATAATACATTTAGCTTCAAGAAAATACATTTAGGATCATGGTAGAAGTTGTTTTCTAACTAATAGCTGACTTGGATCAATGTTTGATCATATTTTCTAGAAAAACAGAGCAAGCTTTTTCAATGTAAGGGGCATTTTGAGAATGGAGATTTTTGGATTTTTACAATGGGAATCTGTACTACAAAGGTGATCGAGACTATAATTCTCACTGTTCAGTCCCAAACTATACACATCAAGTTTTATTAACTCTGTAGCTTGTGTATCAATGAATTATGCAGATATCTGATCTTCTTGCAAGATTCCAGAACAAGTCTTGTGCAACTTTCCAAAAATGTCTAGCAACTTAAAACAATTTTGGGAATTAGGCCGAACTAGTTAGATCCTCAAACCTGTTTTTCAGATTGCTTTCTGGAATCTGCTGGATAGCAGGGCTTGACGCTCTCTTTCCATGATCTGTCAGGCACAGTTCATATTTGGCTCTTCTTGCTGCTTTTGCCTCTGCAAGATGGTACAAGGACAACCTGGCCAATCTACAAGCCTTCAGGTGTTAATGCATGCAGAGGTTGTCTTTAGAAGTTGCTAGAACTCAGAAAACCTACTACACCCAGGCTACTAGAAAACAATCAAAATGTCGATAATACATATATGTGTGTGTTTGTGTGTGTGCGTGTTCAATTTAATGATGTCTAATAGCAAAATGTAGAAGTGCAACCCTGGACCAGTATACAAAAAGTGTGTACAATACAAGTAACAATGAGAAGACATAAAGACAAAACAAACGTGCCAGCCCACTTGATTGGCAAGCTTGATTGGCAAGCACAAAAATCCCCCAAAAGTAATTGACAAGAAGACATCTATGAGGCTTAGCCCTTTATTCTTGGAAACTTTTTATACAAGTTGCACTCTGTTTGTTTGTGACTTAACTCATGTATCTCTTCATGGGCAAGCCTGGAACACATCTACCTGGCTGACAAAGTTGCTCACAACAAAATTTCCCATCCTTATTTATGACCACCCTACTACTTTAATTACCTGAGTCTTACCTGTCTAGGTTCCATATGTGAGAATGCTTCATTTGACCTGTATTGAGACTGTTGGTAACAGGTCTTTCTGAGTTTACTCCTTTTGGGGGATTTTTGTGCTTGCCACTGAGTTTGCAAATATGTTATGTCTTCATGTCCTAATTTCATCGTTACCTATAATTCGTACACTGTTTTTGTATACTGGTTCAGGGTTTCACTTCTACACTTTGCTATTGGATGTCATTAAATTAAGCACATATATATTATTGATGTTTTGTTCATTTGCTGGTAGCTTGTGTAGTGCTTCTGGCTGCTCGCTCTACTACATGCTGTTTTGCTTTCTTTGGTTGTTTTCTGGTGTCTTTAGAAGTTGCCACTGCCTGCTTGTTGGCACATCTTAGTAAGGCTTATGGATGCCTTTGTTAATGGTTTCTGAAGCTTTGGTTTCTTTGCCTAGCTGAGTCCATCGGTCAATCATTTCAATCAAGAAGCATAACCATTTCTCCCCAAATTGCAATGCCTTTCCTTCTGCTAACTCTTTTCTTCTGAGTAAAGAAGCCAACTAATATCACAACTAATATCACACTTTCTTTAACTCAATACTATTGAACAGGAAGTAGTCAAATTAATTATTTCCGTAGAAGTGTAGTTAGGATTGCAGTCTCCATTGTTTTCATGTAATGCTGGCCAATTTCATGAGTAATGAACAGCTTCAATGATGGTATTGCTGCATCATCTTTTTCATCCATATAGAACAGATGACAGAATGACCAGATGTGGAATGCAACAGGAAGTTATGGGTGGCGAAAGAGAAAAATACTGAAAGTGTGGTCTCTATTTTTCCAAACAATTATTTTGCAAAAAAAAATCAAGTTCAACTTGAAAGATAGAATTTGTTCTTAAATAAAAAGCCAGATGTACAGCAGTTCAGTCAAATCACAAGGCCTGAAAATGGACTGCAATGATCTGTTTTATGAAAATCAAATGCAAACCAATTGAAATAATTGTTTGGAGAAAGAAGCAAATAAAGACAGAGTAAATTTCCTTTTCCAAAAGGCATTTCTGATATTCTATATATGAGTATTCTTGTATTCATATAAATGTAGGACTGTGTTAATTACCTTATGTTTATATGGCTCTAGCATTGCTTTGGCTTCGTCACATAAGGGACATGGTTTCTGAGAAGAGAAAAAAGAACAGACAACAATGTTAAGAGATAACTGAGCACAAGATCTTAATCAATGTCTGCATCCTATTACACAGATGCGGCTGGGTTTCATAACACAGAATAGAAGAGGAGGGGGGCTGGGGCAAGAAGACAGGAACATCCGCTCTCTAGCTCCTTCCACCAAGCTTCAGCCTACAAGCCACTCTATAGCATGTTATGACTACTAATCAAACAGTCCATGGCAAGGTGCATGTGAAGTGTAAGAGAGCAAAAGCACTTTATCTGTGAGTCACTGTGCTTGCCATGAGCACATAGTTACCTCCCATTACAAGACAGAAGTAGATAACACATACGAGTGGATCCTAACATTATCCAGCCACTCTACTGAGCAAAGTATGAAGCTTTCCTCCAGACTCTGGAGTCTTCCTCTGATGTGTCACTTCATTCAGCAGAAGTTGAAAGGAGATTTCTAAGAATGGATTCTCTTCATTAATCCTTTAAATGTGTACCAGCTTCTGCCCTGTAACATGTGAGACAGCTGTTAAAAGGAAGAGTTGAAGTAAAAATGAAGGACATAGGGTTGCCCTTCAACCCGCTCCCACTGGTTCTTCAAGCAGGAAGAAATATGATGTCTTCTTGTCTTCCATATAGTGAACCTTCTAGTATCTGAAGCCATAGTGAGCAATATGTAAGCACTCATAAACATCTGCTGGGAAGCCACAATTTCTTGCAACTGCCTTGCACATATTTAATGTGTGTTTACTGATACACATCTTACCTTCAGAATTATAGTACTTATCTTTCAGACTCACATGGAAACACTGAGCTTGTGTCTTCCTTGCCAATGATGAAGCTCCTTTAAATATCTCCACAATAGATGGTGGAGTTGAAAACCCTGTAAATTCCATTCATTGATTCTGACTCCTACAGGAAAAACTTGCGGCCTCTTCAAGCTGTTGTGATCACTGCTAGTCAATGATGGTCCCTTTATACAAAGTAACTCCAGTCTAAGGCACTTAAATCAGAACCACCCCCACCCCCACCTTCCTCAGCCAAGTGAAGAAACACCCATTTCAGATCTTGCAAATAACTTTCAAAGAAGCCATATCTTCATTCAACGAGTATCAGGAATAATAAAACTTTAGAATGTTTTACATGTACAGTTCATATTTCAGAAAAGCAAGATGATAACAAAGCATATCTCTCCTTCCCTTTTCCATAAAAATACTAAAGCAACTGCACAATTCTCCATTCTAAGAAAAGGGATATCACACCAGTGGGAACCCTCTCTAAAAATAATACCCTTACTGGTAAGATACTCAGCAGCCTAGCTTTAAGCTGCTCTGATAGGACACTCAAGAACTTTTAGGCAACCTTAATTCCCTTCCAAGAGTTGTCAATTGCTTCAACTGCAAAAGGCAAACTGAATTTTCTACCAAAGAAACATTCAGATATGCTGGGCACCAAGAATATGAAATGACAGACTTATCCCTTCAATGCATTCTGCCCTTCTTACTTTAAAACATATCTGAGGCTGGACTGAGTGGCCCCAAGCTGGGAACACAAAATTAGGCTATTATAAGAAGCCAACATTTTGGAGAGATAATTTTGCTCTGCTATTGCCAGTGATCCTACACGTCCTCTGTAACCCCCCCTCCCCTCCCCAACACATTAACACAAGTACAAAAGGGGCCAGTTTAGAAAAGGATTTTCAGTTTGTTAGTAATGATTTGCCCTTAAAATTTCAAAATGTTAAGACTCGGCATGTGCTAAAGCATCACAAAAGGCTTTTCCTCTACCCAATTATTAACCTCTAAAAGTAATCCTGTTATTCACCACCTCATTGCCTTCAGGATTATAAACTGCACAGCCAGCTGGCAGATACAGACCTGCAACTTTAATATTTTCTCATAGAAAGAACGATTTTGAACAATGTACCCAATAAAGCCTTGACTTGGCTTAATTGGATCACATTAACTAAATAAAACACACTGGAATCAGATTTACCATTCATTCTACAAAGGAAGAGTTGATGTCTCCAAGTTCTTCAAACCATCTCCAATTGTTTCCAGCATGCTACTGGTCTTGGATCCTAGTTTCTTGAATGAAAAGCAAACTTCTAAATTTTTTAAATAAAATTGTGCATTTTGATTACTCAGAGTACTGCAAAAAAGTTGGAAATTTGTCATACAGTACACTGTTAAACTATACAATAAGTAAAAATAAATAACACAATTGTTTTCCTTCATAGTATTGATTCATTTGAAATGTGGCACTGAAGAAGAAGTTTGCACATACCATGGTCTGCCAAAAAAACACAAATAAGAGGATCTAGATCAAATCAAGGTTAAACTGCTCCTAGAAACCAAAATGACCAAACTAATGATATTGACTTTTGGTCACATTATGAGAAGACAAGACTCACTAGAAAAGACAATGCAATGTTCCATTGCACACAATTTAGCAAAAAGCGAGTGGGGTACCCACAAGGATGTACAGGAGAGCATCTTACTTCCTCTCAGTCTCCTCTTTCTTTTCACTGAATGACCTCAATAGCCTCTTCCCTTTTACTGCTTTCTCCTCTCCATCCCATCCATTAGCCATCCGACCTTTATCTACCCGCCCCCCCCCCCTGTCTTTTGCTAGCTACCTGGAGAAGCTACGGACCATTTGCACAGTGCTTGCCACCAAGCCTGGCTGCACTGTGTGGAACCAGCAAGGTCTTGTAGGGGGCACCTCACTTCCCTCTGCATTTCCTTCACACACTATTTTCTCTTTCTTTCTGACAACCCTCATATCTTTATTCTTCCCTGGTTCCTTCTCTCCTTTTCATCTGCTAAGCAATTTGCCTTTTACTTTCCCCACCACCTTCAACTACATTTACTTCATTAATACCCTACCTTTCTTCACAGTGATAACCTAAAGCCAGCTTACATAATTCTCTGCTCCACTATTTTATCCTCACAACAACCCTATTGTCAAACTGAGAATGTGTAGCTGGCCCATGGTCACCTAGCATGCTTCCATAGTAGAGTAATGATTCAAAGCTGGGTCTTTCAGATACTAGTCTGAAACTCTAATCACTACACCACAATTGTTTTTGTGGGGTGGCTGCTATTGAACAATAGCCAGAAGGTAGACCTGGGAAAGTCAAGGAAGTGATGTGATAACAAGAAGCTTACTGGTTGTTGCCTGGTCTGGTGAGTCCTCCCTCAAAGGCCAAGCAATCCTGGAAAAGAACCTGCCCTCCACCTGCTTTTTACTGACATAAATAGGACCTGAAGGTTGGCAGTAGTGTCATGGTTTGCCTAGCAATGGCCACTGATGGCATTTTTTAATGGTATAGGCAGTGTTTCTGTTAATTGGAGGGTGTTATTTTTGAGGAAATGGATGATGTTTTCTTTGAAAACAATAAGTTCAGAACTTCCATTTTAGGTCAATCAAGTAGACTTTACCTTGGTGAACAATGTTAACACTGGTAAATTGCTAGCAGCTTCACACAATAGTCTTTGGAGTGGAGTTGAAGAATGTTTAGTTAGCTTCATTGTCCAGCTGTGGAAATGGAACATCTTTATTCTGTTGAAATAATAAAGCGATAATTACATGCATGATACATTTTGATTGCAAGCTATAGATCAGAACACAGTTGCCAGATAGCAAAGAAGTTTCCGTGAAAGATCTGAAATATAAATGCAATTATAAATCATTTTCACCACATTTTGGAATTTAAAAAAGGTTTAGTATAAGACAAATACAGTGATGTAACACAATCCTAGAAGTATTGTTTAAATTTTAGGTTATGTTTTCTACTGTAATGCCATTTTTAAATTCATTAACATATATGCCAATATAAATACATTACATGTTTCAAGTAGGGTTGCTGGGGCCCTGAAAGGAATGGGATCCCCTGCCCTAACCCCCTCCTTCTGCTGGTGCCATAGGAACTTACTGGCAGCAGGGGAAGCCTTGCTGTAAGTCCCCCTCCCTCTACCTTCCTCACTGACGAAAAATGTCCTGGTCCCCCACCAGTTGACAACCTTGGTTTCAAACCTTGGTTTCAAACAGACATGTGCCAGTAAGAATCACCTTATATCAGCAGACTACAAAGGGCTGATTGCATTGCCTAGCAAACAATATTTGTAGTTCTTCAAAATTATTCTAACAACCAGTTCTGTGCTTAGATGAGATGTTAATGTTTCCAACAGACAACATGATTTAACTTTGCAATGTGACTTAAAAGCTTCAAAATTATCTTGTGGGTTGGAAGGGAAGTAGTAAACTGATATATGAAAGATTATACAACTGGCTTTGTTTAAAGCAGGCTTTACTTTAAAAATCTAGTTTAAACCATCTTTTATATTTTGGGAGCCTATATTAATGTACATTAGACCACACTGATTTTCTCCCCTTAACACTGCTCTATCTCTTGTTTTGTTCATTTAAAAGATTTATCCTGCTTCTCTGTATATTTGAAATAGCTTACAAATCATTAAGAAAAACTTTATTAAAACAAAATTGACATAATTGTTCATGACATATGTAAAGAAAGCTAAAAGGACAGTTGGTGATCACCCTAACCAATATGACCCTTTCCAAGCAAAGCCCGTCCTCACACCTCCCCTGAAAAAACAAAACAAGGATTCATGATTCAGTCTGTAGCATGTACAAACTATGGGCATCATACAGTGCAGAATTAGGCATGTTTAAACTAACTGATTTCTCAGAGTTTAAACACACTTTAATTCTTTGTTGATTGGGTCGAGGCTGACATCAGAACTCAGCTGTCTGTTCTTTACAATTATACAGAATGCTTTATCATTATTTATCAGAAATACATAGATCATGATTCAGCTGTTTGTTGCCACCATCTCTAGCATCAGCCATCCTTTAAAGTTGACTAATATGAAGAAGTGTTGCAGTACCCAAGCTGTGCATGGTGTGTGCTCAAAGGTGCTCTCCAACAATATATCTCAATAAAAAGACGAACTGGTAGGTTTCAGAAATCAACTGACCCCTTCAAGGAAATTGCACAGAAACCCCCAGTTAGGTCCACTGTTAAGTTTTGTAGAGATTTAAGATCTAAGATCTATACAGGACTGGCTAGATAACATTGTTAAAAATTGTACCAATAAATTAATTTTAGCTAACTACATGCTGGAAGGAAGTGAAATTATAATTGGACATACTTAGAAGCCAGAAATAAATAAAAATATGCTGGAGCATAGTTCCTGTGCATGCCATCAGCACTGTAAGCATGACATTCTAACCACCAGTCATTTAAATCTCAAATAACTTTCACAAAGTTGACAGTTTCACGGCTCTGAGAGACTAGATCAGGGGTAGGGAACCTGCGGCTCTCCAGATGTTCAGGAACTACAATTCCCATCAGCCCCTACCAGCATGGCCAATTGGCCATGCTGACAGAGGCTGATGGGAATTGTAGTTCCTGAACATCTGGAGAGCCGCAGGTTCCCTACCCCTGGACTAGATAAAGCATTTTTCAGAACTAGATCCAAAAAGAGATTGTATTCTGTATATAAATGGTTACATTCAGGAAATCAAGGCAGACTGAATGTCAGATCACAGAAACCACATACATTAAGTTTAGAAGATAGGAGATGAGTACAAGGCCCCTTCCGCACACACAAAATAATGTGTTTTCAAACCATTTTCACAACTGTTTGCAAGAGGATTTTGCCATTTCGCACAGCTTCAAACAGCACTGAAAGCAGTTTGAAAGCGCATTATTCTGCATGTGCAGAATGAGCCCAAGAGAGAAGAGAGATGGGGAGGGGGGGGGGGCAAGCAGGGACAGACCAAGGATGCAGTAACAAGTGAAGCCAGTCAATCAGACTACTCTAATCAAGACAAAACAATCGAACTGTAAAGAAAAGTCCTCGGGGTTGGCAATAAGAAATACTGTACAAGTATACATTTAAATGCATGTTTTTATATTTATTGTTAACAAATATTCCTTGGGCTTTGAGCTTGTTTTATAGAGATGTTCCCTTCCCCAAGCCTACAAAGATAAAGTGTGTCATAAATAAAAAAATAAAATAAAGTCTTCTAGAACTCCTAGCCCACATTGTTTTCTTATCCATCATTTTGTAAAGCACCTATAATAGTCACACAAACATAATATGGAACATCAAAACGTGGACGGTTCTACATTCTAAAAAGCAGAGCAATAAATCCTTATTTAAATAAGTCTTGACACTAGAACGAACTATAATTTACACAAATTGATAGCCTGTTTGTAATACTAAAAGATAAACAGCAACTATTTTTCAATTTCCCATTTTTAAAAATGTCATGTTCTAAAATAATTCCAAAGCTTCATGCTAATGGCTTAATATAGTCATGGGACAATGAATTATATTTTATTAAGCACACTTATGGCTAACTAGAATCAGCTGTTAAGACTTAATTTCTTGCGCCATCTCTCAAATGCCTATTTACAACTGTGTACTTGGAAACCAAAGATCTACCTCACAGAGAAAATATTAATCCATAGGTAAATATAACCATCTTATATTATGCATTTGGTAGCTAGCCAGGAACTCTGAAGCAACACCTGTTATTAAATATTATCACTACAGTATCTGTTAAGAGATTGTAGCTGCCTGAGTCACTCTGCCATCCAGACCCTTTCCCACATGGTCCACTTTATATTAGATAAGTAGCATTATGAACAGGACCAGTGAAATCAATCACTCACAGATGCAAAGCTTTTATCATGTACAACGTAAAAATATATTTCAGAAAATCTCTTTGAAAAACCAGTCAACATAACCTTCCATACGAATCTATAAGACTGCCATCAAAGACTGCTTTGAAAATTCTCTACAGAACACTACACAATGTACTATACATTGTCAACTCTTTCAAATGTTAAGGCACTGCATGCAATGAGTCACTGGGACTGGAAAGTTGTTATGAATTAAATGGTGGCCAAAGGCATCTAGCATAACTTCAGACACAGAATATGACCAAGACAATTCTGACTAATTGGCATTCAGCAGATGTTTTAAGATTTAAATCTAGTTTGTATATTGCCCCATGAACAAAGAAGATATTCATGTACATTGCAGCTTGCTAGAAATTCACCAATAAGTAAACTGGTGCAAGAGGTGTTGGAGATTATTATGCCACAACAATATTTCCCCCCACTAAGGTTTTTAAAAATTGTTTGTCCACATATGATAGTAAATATAATAACAATCTCCATGTAACCCTACCACTATAGCCCATCAACAACAGGAGGAGCTACACAAACACAAAGCAGTGATTTAAAAGTGGGGAGCGAGAATGGGATGGGACAAAAAAGGCAGTAATGTGGATCCAGCTAAGCAATGGGTGGGATACTACTGCTTAGAGATACAAGATACAAGAAACCTTGCCAGAAGCAAGTGACTATCTCAGGAGCTTCTTGTATGTGCTACTCTGTTACACAGAGCCCTAACATATTATTGACCCAATCATCACAGGAAATTACAGGATTTCCAGTACTGTGAAGATAATTGCTTTGAATTCACCATATAGATAGTAGGATAAGATTATTCGTTGTGAAGAGTAGATAATTCAATAGATAATTTAAGATTGATCTGAGATATAACATCTTGCCTGTCGTGCCCCTAGAGACACCCTTGTTAATTCCTTTATGTCTCAGTTATACCATTAGTTAAAATGGGCTTAATTGTTTTGTACAGTATTATGTGGGAGGGAACCTTAGTTAGACCCTGCCCCTTTAGGAAGCCCTCTATAGGCAAGAGCCCTGTAGAATATTTGTTAGCAGCCCTTTTTACAGCAGTTAGCAGCCCTTTTTACAGTCTTTTTAGTTTCAGGTGTCTGGGGAAGGTGGAGACAGCAATATGTCAGACATAATAGATGTTAAAGATCCATGGTACTTGAGTAATCAAGTTTCAACAGATTTGCAAGGAAACAAAGTCCAAGCAGAGGACACAAGTGGCATATCTGCTCAGGGATATGGGGTTACCCATGTCTTCGGGCGCACGCCATCTGGTCACATGGGGGGTGGTGCAAAATCAGCCCCGCACGTGACCAGAGAATCAGCCTCCCCGAGGGAGCAAACTCTGACAACACTTGGAGCCGAGACAGCCTAGCCGGAGCAGGCTGCTTTTTCAGCCAGCTGCCGGCTGAATTAAAGTAAGTGGGGATGGGTCAGTGCCTTGGGCTATATTTTCAAGTTATGGTGACCATTTCAACAACATATTTAGCAGAGGCTCATGGGTATGTTGTTGAAATGTTCACCATAACTTGCAGACCAGGGAACGGGGCTGAGGGAGGCCCAACACCACACGCTCCGCAGGTAAGCCGCATTCCACCCTCCCAGGCTCCCTGCAACCAGGCTCCCAGCAGGAGCCAGCAGCAGGGACATGCGGGGGCAGGGCTCCATTTGGGGGGGCTCCTTGTTGAGGGGGGTGTCCAGAGGAGGTTTTGTCTCCGGGTGCAGTTTGGACCCTGTACACCTTTTATCTTCTTCCTGTCAACATTCACAGGTGGTGGTGGGCACAGACAAATGCAGACAACCTCACTTCTCTGATATACAACATACCGTCTTGCTTATTTAACCTTGAGTAACACAGTAACTAGCCTCCACAATTCTAATTGCCCTTCTGATGCATGAAAATCAAGCAGCCACCAATGTTCTATATAGCTGAGAATTGTTAAGCTACCCACTCCCAGTGCTGGAATCAAGATGGGCACATTCTTTGCAGTAAATCAACTCCCAGATGATTGAGCCACAGCATATACCTCAACTTGGTTGGGATCCTGTTTGTAATATTACTTAATGATAACAGTTTATATTATGTACTTTTGAATTTCTTGGCTAGCCCATTTGGAAATTTTAATGTTCATATTATCTGTTTGATTTTGCATCTTTTACAATTACAATATTTTTAAATTAGCTGCAGATTGTTATATAACTATTTTGTCAACCTCTGGAACTGTGACCTTTTCCCCATCTTTCTATTATGATCTCACCCAAGCTATGACACACTTATTTCAACACATCTCAGTCCACAATGCAATAACTGTTGGATATCACTATATCACTATATCCATAATACCTGAGTAACACCTGCAACAGAATGAAATGAGGAGAGGTGGCAAAATGAATAAAGGGTGAGGATGTTAATAGTGGTTAATGTGCAGTGTAGAACCTGGGAGACCCCAGGTTTAAATCACCAAAGTCCAATGGAAACATGTTGGGTGATCTCAGGCCAGACACACTTTCAGTCTGACCTACCTCACAGCACTGTCTTGAAGATAAAACAAAGGAGAGGAGATCAATGTAAGTTGCTTTGGTACCTCATTGGAGGAAAAGGCAAAGAATACATGGGATAAATACATAGCTATTATACCAATGCAGAGAACATGCTAGGAAAGAGGGTTTCACTGTGATTTACTAGCGCGGGTGGTGGTGGCGGGCATTAAAAAAGAGCATTCCCCAACTTCAGCCTTGACTGATATAGTCCTGCCTATAATTTCAGCAGTCTGTCATTTCAACTTTAGTATGTTTAGACCAGAAAGTGAAATAGAAGGCCATGTAAAGAGAATTAGAAGAAGGCAGGAGAATGCACCTACTGGCATCAGTAGCAAAACACTCAACGACTAGTCTGGAGTGTCACACGTAATGAAACGATCTCAGAAGCACTGAGGAAGTGAAAACAAAGAAATCCTTTCAATTTGCAAATTCCGGCGCCCTTTTCAATACCCTACCCCTTCTTTGTCGAACTCACTGGATAATACAACAGCACGGATTCTAAGCAGACGCAAAGCTACTATGACAGAGCGTGTGGCTATAATCCTGGACAAATTTACTTCCGTTTGAGTCCGGATAGGCTCGATAGACTGAATAACTACTGCAGGGATGAGAATATAAAAATATATATATTAAAAAAGAAAGACTTACAAACCATAAATATTACCTGCGAACTGATTTAAGAATGGTGTGTGACAAAGGAAGGGAGCACGTCTGGATTTGCCTTGCTGCTAAATTCTGCAGCATTGATACTGAATATGGTCCCTTTCTTAGCGCACTAACCTCGAGCCCTTTGCGCCTTCACCACAGTCGATTACCCTACAAGACGCGGTCTGTAATCCACTTCCTAGTACACACCCACCAGTTACACTTCCTCGCAGCGTGAGCTTGGAGCTTTTACTTCAGCGCCATCTTAAGGTATAAAATGGCATTCGCTTCTGTTGAAACCACCCCATTCCCTCTCCGCCTTCCTTCCCCGGTGGGGGTTCTGCAAACTGCCACAGGTTTTGCATTACTAGGACCACGAAACCAGAAATGGGGCTGGCGTTACTAAATTTGCAGTGCCTTCTGACTGAAAAATCAAGAAAAAGGAAAAATAAACAGGGGTTTTACAGCATTGAAAACATTAGCAACAGTTTGTTCCAGATTTGGTGGACTAGATCCTGCTTTTTCAGATGCTGAGTGGATCTTCGCCATTTGGTTGTTTGATGATGAACTTTTTTTTACAAGAAGGGTAAAGTTGCCCTGAAATTCAGGAGAAACTGTGTGAAATGAAAGCCTACTTTTCCATATTACTTAATACAGTCTGGGAAATGAAACATAGTGGGCCAGGCTAGTGCTAGGATGGGAGACAACCAATTAAGTTTTTGGGTTGTTATGCAGATGCAGGCAATTTTCATCTCTTGCCTTGAAAATCCCATGGGGGTCACCATAAGTCAATCAACATCTTGATGGGCCTTTTCTACCAAAACCAAAATCTGAAGAATTGGGCTGTAGTCCACAAAGGTTGATGCTAGAATAAAAAGTCTTTAAAGTGCCACAAGACTCCTCCTTTCTGCCATAGGCTAACAGAGCTACTCCCTGGTAGTAGTAGTAGTAAATGTACTAGGCACAAATGTGTGAATGAATGCCCCAAGTAGATGGATACTTCTGCCACTGTGTTTTCCCCTTGTGTGTTAAGTGCTGTCAAATCACTACCAACTCATGGCGACCCTATGAATCAACCTCCTCTTATCATTAACAGCCATGCTCAGGTTCTGCAGACCTAGGGCTGTGGCTTCATTCATAGAGTCATTCCATCTCATGTTAGGTCTTCCTCTTTTACTGCTGCCTTCAACTTTTCCTAGCATTATTGTCTTTTCCAGTGACTCTTGTCTCATAATATGGCAAAGTATGACAGACACCCTTAATTTAGTAATTGTAGCTTCCAGGAGCATTTCAGGCTTGATTTGATCTAGAACTCACTTATTTGTATTTTTTTTTTTGGGGGGGGGGGGGGGGCCAAAAGGACTGTTTTGTCCTACAAATGTGTTTTTCCTTTTAACATGTTGGAGACTGGAACAACAAATATATTTGCTATTGTGCCATATAATTTTGTGTCCTGATTAAACAGTTGAAGGAGGCCAAAATTGGATTTAATGGAACAATGCCAATTATTCTGTGAGAAGGAATACTCAAACTCTAGCATACCTCTTTCTCATATTTTACAGGTAGCCCCAATGATTGTTGCTGGTTTGTGTTGTGGCACTCAAACTGGCCTGCATCACAACATACACTGTCTTTTGAATTTTTCTTTTTGAATTTCTCACCTCTAGCTTGCATTCTTTTATATATTGATTTCACAAGCCTTTATGTTTGCCTCTGTGTGTTTAAAATAATATCTAAAACAAAGTGATCTCCAGTGAGCAATAAAGCCCTTAGGCTTTTTAGACTTTTTTTCTGATCTCTTCCTTCACTGCATTCCTGTCCAGAATTTCACCTTTCTTCACATCCATCCTTTATGTGAGAGTCTGAGCCATTTTGGTTCTCAGTCGGCTTTCAGTGTTCATACACTCCAGGGAGCATCACAGTAGGATAGACCCTGCAGGATAATGTCCTAATCCTGCCTCCATTGCAAACAAAATTAATCAAAGACTACAGTACCATATCTGCTGGGGATTGCTATCAAGACTGAAGCCTGCTGGCACTGTCTAACTCATTTTTAGCCACTATGTCAAACTGAGTTGTTTGAACAGAAGATCTAATGCAGGCATCTAAAAGCACAGTCTGGCAGGGTGACAAATCAAGCTCCTGAGTTCCTAATTTCATAAAGGAACATTTTAAATTACAACAGGATTACAATAAATATTGGGTAAACAGAGTGCTCATCTTGTCATCATGTGGCACTAGGTGCATTATTTTTCAGCAAAGCAAAGTAGTCAGAGACGGCTTCAAAACAAAGTCCTGCCTATTTTGCTCTGCTGAGAAATGAGAATTTCAGATAAAAGCAACTATCATTTACACTGCCTTCTGATTACACTGCCTTCTGATACCTGAAGTCTTTCTCAAGATTCTTTCCCCATAATTACTCACAATATGCCTCACAATTGCATTTTGGACTTTACACAATATTCCTACAAGCTCCCATAGGAATGTTGGCGAATGGGAGCTTATATGAAACTAGCAGCAAAGCCTATTTTAGGTACAAATAAAATGGGCTCCAGACAGGGGGAGAGGGCAGCCTCAATCCCCTGCCTATTGTACCCCAGCCCCGCACCCTCTGTGACTTCCCCCCAGCCCCTCTTTCTGTTTCCCAAATGCTGAGGCTGGTGGGCCAGCCTTCCTGAGGGCTGGGCTCCCTCTCATTAAGAAGCAAAGGATAGATCTGGTCTCCACAGAAGCCAGGTCTATCCATTAGTTTCAACTGCACAGTGAATCCCAAGGCCTGCACTGGCCCAAGACCAAGGCTCCTTAGCCCGCCTGCTCCTACTGCTGCTCGTCATCCTTGCCAGGTGGGTCTTGACTGCTGGATAGAGATGGGCGAGCCAGAGATGGAGGGAGAAAGGGCTGAGCCCAGCTTGGGTTTTTTTGTGGGGAAGATTGACTGGGGTCTCGGAGGGCTTGTGCTGGGGCAGGTGGCAGCTGCAGGTGGGCACAGATTGGTTTTTGGTGGGGTGAGAGGGTTGGTGGGGGATTGGGAGGGATGATAATGGGCCAGGCAGGAGGGCAACTTGCCGCCGCTGTCCCGCTGGGCCCAGCTTGGTTTTGGGTGGGGGAAAGGGTTGGTGGGGGATTGCGAGGGGTGGTGTCGAGGCAGGTAGGAGGGTGCTTTGGTGCTGTTGACTCACTGAGCCCTTTTTGTTTTCGGGGGGGGGGGGAGAGAACAGGCAGGGATTGAACCCCAGGGTGGAATGTGTGGTGATTGGTTAGCAGTGAGTTGTTACCACCCGTTTCATCCTTAGCGAATTATGTCTTAGGATAGTTATGCTGCGTGTACGCACGCACACACTGCTTTTTAG
Source organism: Sphaerodactylus townsendi (assembly GCF_021028975.2). Classification (NCBI taxonomy): domain Eukaryota; kingdom Metazoa; phylum Chordata; class Lepidosauria; order Squamata; family Sphaerodactylidae; genus Sphaerodactylus; species Sphaerodactylus townsendi. Next base: position 62,190,431 of record NC_059431.1, read on the forward strand.
CAAACAAAGTAAGGCCTTTGGTTAAATTTGCCTATTCACCTGTATTACATTGTTTGCTTATAGCAAAATAGTGCCTATGAAGCTTGGGTTTTGGAATGAAATCTTGTATATGTATGTTAGGCAAAGTTCTTTATTCACATTCAAATATCAGCTAGATCCTCAATTTACCTGCTTTCTGTGCTGGACAGAAAATGTGAAATGTACTGTAAAGTGTGATATGTTGTAAAGTGACATTTGTTTAGGAAAGGGGCAATGACTCTTTGGTAAGAGCAACTGGCACTCAAAAGATCCCAGTTTTGGTTCCTGGCATCTCCAGTTAAAGTGGATCGAGTAGTAGGTGATGTGAAAGGCCTCTTGCTGAGATCTCGGAAAGCTGATGCCGGTTTGAACAGAAAGTACTGACTGGAATGGACCAAGGGTCTGAGTCAATATAAACCAGTATAAATTCAGTCTGGCCTCATGTGTACCTTAAAGACAGCAATTAAAATTAGTGTGTTTGCCTCTCTCCACATCCATTTCAAAAGAACCCAGGAAATATTTAAAAAACAACACTGTAAAATGCTGTCTTCCTTGAGCACTGAGCAATTATAATTCAAACACAGCATTTATTCTATAGTTCTCCATATGAAGTCCAAATCTGAGGTTGACCATTACATCTGTTTTACTGAGAAAAGAGAGATATAAAATATCTCTGAAACATTGCATTGCAATATTTGAAGAAAACAACACGCTTTAATTAAAAAAAAATCCGAGAGCATGAATGAAAGAAGTAAGAAATACAATTTGTCCAATACAGTGGCCATAAAATACTGTGCAGGTTGCTACAAGAATCATCCTTTTCAGTTGAAAAGACTACTACTACCAAATGTTGGTATTAGACACACTTATTCCAGAAAGGATGCAGTTGAGAAATGGGATCTCTTTCAGCTGTACTGTAATAGATACACATACAGTATACATAAATGGTTCTAACCCCTAATAATTGTTAAAAGGGGGGAAAATCATCCTGGATCCTGAAAATTGTTACTGGAGAAAATTATCTAGATGTAATAAACTGGAACAGGAGCAGCAAGCTTGTATGCAACACAGATGAATTTTTGCGCAATAATAATACCTGTCTCCTTCTGCAGTGTATGACTGCAAGATAGCACTGCCTGTTCTGCTAGCCCAAGGCAAAAGCCTCCTGGGGAATCTATTTAAGACTGTGTGCCATTTTAAATGACTGTGTGCCATTTTAAATTATTAATGTACTTTTTATTTGCTTAAGTGACGCACACCCTCAAAAGGTGGAGTTTTCTTTGTCCTTGAACATCCTTGCTGTGTGGTGAATGTGTGGATAGTGCTTGTCATCCTGCATTAATAATACAGCTTTTGCATGTGGCCTAGAGATGCTGAGATAGTTTCAGCATTTTGTTGTTTTCATACAGTCCTTCCCACTGAGCCTATCACAGTAGTGATCATTATAACACAATTAGGCATATTTATCACATATTGATGAGTTCTTTAGTACCAGCTGTATTCCTGGAGCTTGATACTAAGTTCCAGGGGGAATCTTTTAATTTCTAGCACAGGGCTCCTGAATTCAATGCTCTGTATTCTATACAATGCTAGGCAAAATCACAACCTTCTATAAGCATTGTTTGTACATTATCAGGAACTTTGCTTGGGGAAAAAACATTCAAAGTACACAGACTGGTTTTTACAAGTAGGGTTGCCAACCTCCAGGCAGTGGTTGGAGATCTGCTATTACATCTGATCTCCAGGCTACAGACTAGTTCACCTGGAGAAAATGACAACTTTGGAAGGTGGATTCTATTGCTTCAGGAGCGTATCTGCCATGGGGACCTGTGGAGTCAAATGTCCCCAGGCCCCCCATTTGGTCACGTGGTGGGCCCCCACAAAAATGCAGGTTTATTTGTGTGGTTTTTTTATTTTTAGTGTTTTTTTCAGTTTTTTGTCTGCAGGGGGCACAGTTTTTAGGCTAGCAGCACCAAAACTTCAGGGATTTTTCAGGAGGCTCTCCTGATGATACCACTCAGGTTTGGCGAGGTTTGGTTTTGGGGGTCCAAAGTTATGGATTCCCAAAGGGCATGCTCCCATCCCCCATTGTTTCCAATGGAAGCTAATAGGAGATGGAGGCTACACCTTTGAGGGTCCATAACTTTGGACCCCCTCAACCAAACTTCACCAAACCTGGGTAGTATCATCAGAAGAGTCTCCTAAAATACACTGAAATTCTGGTGCTGCTAGCTTAACAAGTGGATCCCTGACAGCAGGCAACCCCCAAATTTCTTCAGATTCTCCTTTTAAATCCACTCCCTTCGGCAAGGATTTAAAGGGAGAATCTGAGGTCCTCAGTTTAAACATTGAAAGTGATGCTGTTTCAGGGTGGGGGAGAATCCACCCCAAAACAGCATCACTTTCAATGTTGTTTTAACTGGGGACCCCAGATTCTCCCTTTAAGATGGATTTAAAAGAAGAATCTGGGCTCCCTAGTTTAAACACCATTGAAAGTGATGCTGTTTGTGGGTAGATTCCACTGGAGGCGTTTTGTGAGAGATAATGCTGACATTTGTTTGGTAAATGTTTTGCTGCGGGTGATTTGCGAGAGATTTACATGCTTAATACCCACTTGCACTGGCTTGGAGCTGCTTCTCAGTCTAACAACCTACCTTATAGCATTAGTGTGAGGACAAAATTAGGAAAGAGAGTTGGTGGGGAGAGACCCATGTATGTTTTGCTGGGGGTGGGAGGTGTTTTGTGAGCTGGTGCAAAAAATCATTGTTTGGTCATGGGGGAGGGTGGCTGCACATACCAGGGGTGGGGGGCACCAAACTCAGGTTTTGTCCCCAGGCTCCAATTTCCCTATATACCCCCTGTATTGTATTATACCCCACTGAAATCCCTCCTCAAACTCTACCCCCTTTAGACTCCATCCCAAAATCTCCAGGTATTTCCCACCCTGAAGCTTTGCCACTCTGTTTATATGCTTCTATGAATCACAAACCCAGGACTTATGAATGTGACTGTTTTGCTTGTGGCAGCTGCATGTGTTCCTTCGCCAGTGGCAGTCCCTTGATTCCAGTGAAGAAACTGTAGTTTTCTGCATACCATTGCTGAGGCCCAAGCTACATGATACATTTTTCATGGGATCTCTACAGGGACTAGCTTATCTGGTACCCACTAATGGCTGATAAACTATGATTACAAATGCCCACTGATGCTTATCTGGTTGGCAAATGGAAGCAGGTTAGTAAAATAGATGGGAGGTGATTTTCATTGCCTGCAACCCAGTAGTGCAGCATTAAACTGGGGTGACACTTTAGTACTATCATGCTGCAAAATTAAGTTGAAATGGGCAACTCATAGTTGGAATCCTGCAAGTGCTCATTGGGACTACAAGTTGAATGTTATGTGCAGTCTGGCCCAGAAAATTTTATTTTAATAACCACCACAAGCCATATGAAATGAGTGAGAATTTATGGCAAAAACATGTGACGGCCTTTCTTACAGAAGAATATACAATACCCTTAGAACCAGTTGTGAAGGTCCTAGAAACGGGGCAAGTCTCAGGGTGTGTGCATAAGTGTGTTTGTGTGTGTGTGTTTGTGTGTGTGTGCGCGCACACATGTGCTAGGTTCTGAGTACAGCAGATTTCTCTCATGACTTCTAAAGCAAAAGGAAGAAGAAAATATTAATTCTGAGGGAGCAGCGGTGGCATAGGAGGTTAAGAGCTCGTGTATCTAATCTGGAGGAACCGGGTTTGATTCCCAGCTCTGCCGCCTGAGCTGTGGCGGCTTATCTGGGGAATTCAGATTAGCCTGTACACTCCCACACACGCCAGCTGGGTGACCTTGGGCTAGTCACAGCTTCTCGGAGCTCTCTCAGCCCCACCTACCTCACAGGGTGTTTGTTGTGAGGGGGGAAGGGCAAGGAGATTGTCAGCCCCTTTGAGTCTCCTGCAGGAGAGAAAGGGGGGATATAAATCCAAACTCCTCCTCCTCCTCCTCCTCCTCCTCCTTCCACACAGGCCAATAAACCCAGGCTGGGGACTGGAAAAAACTCGATGGGGGGACTTCGCATGGCTCCCACCCCTAAAGTGAGGCTTCCTCATGCTATCTCCCCTGAAGTGGGTTATTTGAGAATTGCGCTATCTGTGATCATTTGGTTTTAATGCGGGTTGCTCTGGGAAGCTCTTCCCTGTTTTTTAAAGGAGCCCACCTCGCAGCTGTGTAGCCGTGTGGGATCACAGGGATGGCAGCATGGCTGTGAGGGTCCATGCCAGCCTGCCCGTGTAGCTATGCAGCGAGGGAGGTAAGGAGCAACCCTTCCCACCGCACTTCCATGTGAAGGCACAACTGCAACCTTCACTGATTCCATGGGGTCCGGTCGCTGCCTGCATGGAGGCATGCAAACAGGCAAACAGGAGAGCAGGTTACTTTATCCCGCCTGCAACCCACTCTTCCTGTGCTGTGTTGAAGGGGCCTAGGGGAAACTGGTGGTGTCAAGCTTTCCTCTCCCTTTGCCTGCACTAATTTTTATTTTTCATTGTTGCTACTATTTACAATGTTGACCAATAAAAGTGTTCTGCCTTTACATTAGTTAGGATGTGTCTCATTTGTTGTAAACTTTGCTCAAATACCTCAGCCTGTGCAAACACCACAGCTGTACTTCAGTGACTTTTATATCCTTTTTGCAGAAGAATGCTTGAGACGACAGAAAATCTAGCTCAAGGCCTTGATTACAATAATGATAACAAGAACAGTTGTATTCCCTGGAAACAGACATGTTTGAACAAGAAACCTTTAAGGATTTTACTGTCAGCCTAGTTATATATTTTTAAAAACTTGGAACTGGGAGGGGAAGGTGGGGGGAGGATGGCAGGGGTACCGTGAGATATGAAGAGTGAGGTCAAGGGTGCCGTGATGTTGAAAAGGTTGGAAAACACTGCATTAAATACTGCACGATTTCCAGAGTATCAGGCCTCTGATTTGATTTACCATTTTCTTCTATTAGGGCATAGGTTGGCAACCTTTAGCTCTAAGGCCAAATGTGGCTTAGGGCAAAACAAAATATGGCTCCTTTAAAAAAGGAAATGGAATCTCTAAATTAAAGCATATTGGAGATGTAGGTGAAATGTCGAATGACCACCATGTGAAGAGAGTTTCAGGAAAAGATTAAGGACTTTTTAGAGATCTTTTACAGAAAGGGAAATGATAGAGGGATACAGTTACAGTAATTCCAAAAATAATTATATATATATGAGACTACTGTACTGCCTAATATAGGATTTGTGACTACTAATGTTTGATCTGTAGAAACCTTAGGAATTATTAATCAACCTGTCAATTCACAGTAATATTGAGGAGTATATTTTCAATTATGCAAATAGACTTCCTTATACTAGCTCTTTGTTAATCTTCTGCTCTGAATTTTGACATATTTTGGCTTTTTAATGTTAAAAGTTTTCTGACCCCTTTATTGGGTACCTAAGTCAGGATTCAAAGAGCTTCTGTATGGCTTGAGCTTGCCAAGAGGTGTTTCAACAATCCCATCCAGGGGTGGGCAACTATGGCCCTCCAGATGTTCATGGACTACAATTCCCATCAGCCCCTGCCAGCATGGCCAATTGGCTATTCTGGCAGGGGCTGATGGGAATTGTAGTCCACAAACATCTGGAGGGCCATAGTTGCCCACCCCTGCTGATAGACAGTGCTTTTAAAACTCTCCCTAGTTTGCCATGTGATGAGAGAGGGAGAGATGCTTATTGGTTTAGAAATGTAAAACAGTATAACTTCTGCCTACAAAAGCAGAACAAAACAATAGAAGTATCTTTTTCATTTCAATTTTCCAAGTGTGATTGGAACAAATGTATATGCCAAAGCTTGCTTGATTACAGGCACAATCAATTAAAATAAACTTTTTCTATTGCAGCAGATGCCTCAGTCTATTCTTTTTGAATTTAAGAGAATATATTGGGGGGTAGGAAATCACATTAGGATTAATTAGGCATTCTTTTCCAGATAATATCCAACAGAAAAACAAGCAGAAAATTGGAATCTTTGGTATCTCATATATTAAGGACTATTGTTACTCAGTTTCGTGCAGGATTGGTCCTTCCACAATTCCTATCGTACTGATGACCCAGTTTCATTTCCAGGGAGAAAGAAACGGGCCAGACAACACTTCCTGTTCTTTTCCTTAGCATAACAAGAAGAGAAGAGCAATTGTACTCACTCCCCCTTCTCACTGCAGTTTCTCACATTGTTCTTTGTACACAGTTTGCCCAACCCTCAGAATATTTTTTGCGAGTGGGGGGGGGGGGTGCTCAGCCTGTGGGAAAGGAAGACAAGATCCAGCTCCACCAGTGTTTTCAGCTGGTCTTTCCACTCTACCTTCCTCCCCACATTATTTCCTCTTTCCCTCTTTTTTGGCAGCCCTAATATCTTCAGCTTTCCCTGTTTCCCTTTCTTTTTCCCACCCACTGACCCACCTATTTTTTAATCTGCTCCTAATCTTTAGCTGTATTTATTATTTGTTTATGCCCCTTTTCCATAATAGGGACCCACAGAAACTTGCATCATTCACTGCTCCTCCATTTTATCCTCATAACAACCTTGTGAGATATGTTAGGCTCAGTGTATGTGGCCCAAGGTCACCTACTGTTCTTCTATCCCAGAGTGGGAATTTGAACCTGGGTCTCCCTTAAGTTCTAACCACTACACAACAGTGGCTCTTCTGAAGTGGCTACTGTTGAACAGTAGCAAACATCCACATCTGGGAGAGTCATGCAAGTCATGTGGCGGTTAGGCGGTTGCTGCCAGGCCTGTCTCTGATAAGTCATCCCTCAAAGGCCAAAACAGCCCTGAAAAGGGCCCTGCCCTGTTTCCCTCCCTGACAGAAACTAAGGCTTGAAAGCTGGCAATATTGTTGCATTTGCTTAGAAATGACCAGTGACAGCTATAGGAACTCCTTTTATCATTGGGGGAGGGGTGTTTACCTCCCTTTTTTAGATTTCAGATTTTTCTTCAAACTTGGACCTTTCTCCTTTTAAAAATGCTGTGATATTGAAAATCTATTTCAGCTATTCTAGTTCTGATTATTTCTGGTCTCCACTTCTTCCAGGTTATTTTAATCTACATTAGAATATAACCCCACTATGCCTAACCTACTGCAAGGCATCTAGTTTTTCAGAAATTTTACAAAATTATAATTATTATCAGAGAGACATCAGAGAGCCCAAGCCCAGCTCTTAAAACTAAACTTGTAGACCAACTGAGCTATATGATGGATTAGATTTTTTTGGAGGAAAACCACTGGTTATTACAAAAGAATGTCACTCTTACCAGACATTGTTAATATTTCTTATTTATTTAGTATATTCCTTGCAACCTCTCCAAGATGAGGCTGCCTGAGATGGCAGACACCTGGAGATTTGGGGGAGGTTTGGGATGGCAAATACCTGGAGATTTGGGGGGAGGAGCCTGAGGAGAGCAGAGTTTGGGGACGGGAGGGACTTCATTTGGGGAAAAATGCCATAGAATCCACCTCCCAAAGTGCCCATTTTATCCAGGGGAACTTAAATCAGTTGTAATAGTGGAAAATCTCCAGCTACTTCATGGAGGCTGCCGGCCCTAGCGCACAACAAAATCAAGCAGAATGAAATAAAGCAATCAACATTACAGTTTTTAAAAATCGAAGAGGGTTAGAAGACATTGGTGGAGATCTCAAGCTGAATCTGAATAACTGTGATACAGTGCCCACTGGACCACTTATAAGGTGCTGGGGAGAGAGGCAAAGAAACATTTGGAAATCCAAGTCAGGATGAAAGGTATGCTTTGGTTAAAAGTTTAAATTGTTTCTTATGGACTGAACTCAGAACGTTGCTGTTGGAGACCAGTTGTCATCAATGTGAAACAAGCATTGTGGGGATTTATTTATTTATCATTTACAAAATGTTATTTTGTTTATTGTTTACAAAAATTTGTATGTTACCGTTCTGTCCTTACAAGGGCACCAAGGCAACTAAAATTTAAATCATACATAATAAAACCATATTTTAAAATCATTTAAATCATCCCCTCCAGTTAAAATACATATAAAACATTTTTTAAAAAGCAATTAACAGGGTGGATGTTAAAAAAGAGAAAGAGATCAAACTGGATTCTGCAGCTCTGGCCGGGAAAAAAGTTTTGGGCCAGATCAGGCGTAGCTGGCTGACATGCTGTAGCCCTGTGCACGTTGCCTTGGAACTCAGGGAAAATGGAACAGGGGAGGGGGGACTCAGATTTTTCCCCTGGCTCCATTTTTCCTAGCTACACCTCTGGACTGACCCCATCCACCATACTGTGTCATTTCCTTCCTGCTCAGATGTCTCAATCAAACTGGAAACCAAGAGGCATGTGCTGAACTAGAGTTCTTATCTCTGTGTTCCTTCTTGCACTTGCACTGTTTATCCAGACCTTGCCTTGAACATCAAAATTATTTCTCATAGATGGTAACAATCTCACTAAGAAATTCCACATTCCATGTTTATTCTTTGCTACAACACAGCTCAGAATTTTATGGACCACCACAAACAGACAGAGATACCTTGCATCTTTACCTGACTCTTCAAAATGTTATTAAAAACACACATTAAATCCCCAAGGAGAGTAGTGGGTAGGTATTATTTCCCCAAGTCCTGGGTTTGTTCTGTGTTTCATGACTTTAATTCCAAGTTTACCATCTTTGGCAGCGCCTGCTGTTTCCATCTTCTGCGCTGCCAGCCCCTCCCGGCTTTTAGATCGGGTGCCTCCAACTTAATTATGTTATTTGCTGCTTTGATTTTAATCTAATTTATTATTGTTTTTAGATGGTTATGTATTCTATTAATTGAATTGAATTGTTTATGGTTGTTTGGGGTTTGTGAGCCGCCTAGAGCCCTTTTGGGGATGAGGCGACCTATGAAATCAATCAATCAATCAATCAATCAATCAATCAATCAATCAATCAAATAAATAAATAAATAAATAAATAAATAAATAAATAAAATATAGGATTGTATCTCAAATAAAACTTTTGCTAACAGTCTAATGCTGCAGCATTTGACTTTTCCCATGCTGATCCCGAAGGTTCCCTGACAACCAATATATTGGGGGCCATTTGGAATGCAGGAATAAGGGGAGGCAATGAGTAATAAGGGGAGCAATTTCATCTTCCGCTGTCAGAAATCTCTTTCCTCAGCAGAGAGTTACTATGGGATCCAAGCCATGAATCAGTTTCATTTCGTGGGAGTTCGTTGCAACAGAGTTGATTCCTTTGTTCCTACTTTGTTATATGGAAGTATACTAGAACAGCAACCCATTATCTGTCTTTCAAGCTTCACAATCTATCTTGGGAAATGGACTTAACTGTCAGAATAAACTGTTAGAATAGACTGTTAGCTAAATTCCAAAATATATGATTTCTCAAGAAAACTATTTTTCTGTTTCTGATGACAGCATGCTGCAGTTGGCCTAGTCAGAGGTTTGCATGACTGGGCCAGAAGCAGCTGTCCAATTCCCATGGATCAGGGTGAAGCACCATCATATGTAGATCTGGGCTATACATGAATGTTCCTTACAACTGACCCACTTTCAATGTGTTGCGTGGTCCTTTAGCTATACAATTGTGCTTCCATTTTTAAACATTTCATTTTCATAATTTTGTACACACTCAGTAATTTTGTACACACTCAGATAAATGTCAGCTTCTGTCTTTATGAAAGCCAATGAGCTTTCTATACCATTATAGAGAACTACTGGCTCTGTAGAAAGATGGCTGAAGGTCCAGACTCCTGTTCTCAAGCACATGCTGGACTGTCAAGTCAGTTCTGTAAGAACTGTTTATTCTTGGTCTTCACACAAGTAGGGCAACAAAGTGGTTAACAGCAGCTTTCCTTTACTCTGGAGCTTGAACATTTCTCTTGCTACTCCATTTGGCCTCCCTCCTCCCCACAGCTTTTAAGACTTGCCTTAGTACAGGGGTAGGGAACCTGCGGCTCTCCAGATGTTAACTACAATTCCCATCAGCCTCTGTCAGCATGGCCAATTGGCCATGCTGGTAGGGGCTGATGGGAATTGTAGTTCCTGAACATCTGGAGAGCCACAGGTTCCCTACCCCTGCGCTTAGTAAGTTGACCTGTTGCCCCACCCACTCCCAACTGCTGCTAATAGTTGCTAGTTTAGTGGCGTTAGGATCTTTGGCCCACACAGTCTTCCCTTCAGTAAGCTCTGCTTTTTCCAGAGCTGCTTGTCCACCTTTTGTTTCCAGCAGCTATTCTTGACTTTCCTTAGGCTGTGCACCTCCTGCCCTTGGGTAAGAGGGGTCCTTCCTTGGCCTGCCCTCATCACACCTGTGCAGTCTTTCTGACTTCAGAGTTTCATGGGTATAAATAAGGCACATTTTTGCTTCAGGTAAGTTATACATTTTTAAACATAAGCTTTCTAAAATGTCAGGAATAGAGCATATGGCCTATAAAGATTTGCCCTTATAAAATCAAAGGATAAAATCAATTGACTGACACATGTACTACTAAACTCTAGAAATCTATTTCATAACATTCCAAGGGGTAGCAAAAGTTCCTAAGACCCAAATATCACAGCTGCAATTCATGTTTAACAGTTCGTTAACTGACTGGACTCTTCTTTTTCCAACCTGCTGCATAATTCTCTGATATACTATATTAGGCTGCTACATTGCTATATTTTCCCCCATATTAGAAAAAGTAGACTGTTTTGTTCAGAGCCACAACAATGATCCAAACTAAAAAAAACTCAAGCATATGAGATTATATTAGGAATGCTGAATAGGAGAGCACAGGAGCATATCACAACAGAGAACTGTTATGTTCGAGCAAAAAAAGGAATATTAATGAGTTCAAGCAGGAAGAAATTTTTTTCACTTTATAAACTGAAGTGCCATTTATTTATTATTAATTCATTTATTGTTTACCTTTCTCACTGAGACTCAAGGTGGATTACAATGTGTCTAGTGGTGTATCTATGGAGGAACAGGAAGTCATGTGGGGTGAATTTTGCTGGGTTGTTTTTTTTTTGCTGGGACAGCAAGGGGGTGGAGGGGGCAGGGGAAGTTTGGGGATTGCCCAGGACTTGCCCCGGGCACCACTTTCTGGTGGTACGTCACTGAAAGCATATATATAAAAAATTCAGATAGCATAAGATATAAAAAAAAAACTAAGCAGTAGGGCAAGAAATAATTTAGTAGAACAAGCTATGCCAACAATGTTCCAGTTACAGGTGTCAGAAATTGTATTTGCCTGTTATGGCATTTCAATTCTGTGGTTCATAATTATTTTTTCCTTCAGCTATCTGTGGATGTGCTGAGAGTATATGTCTGTCTGGTCTCTTTCTTTCTCTCTCTAATAAATGTTTCTCTTTACCCATCTGATAAAGGAGGCTTTATACCACAAAACCTACAAAAATCTCTTACACTTAAGTGCTACGAGACTCCTTTTGGTTTTTGTATTGCAACTGATTAATATGGCTATCCTAATTATCTACATTTTAATTTACTCAGGTATAGTGCTTTCACTGTTCAGAAATGCAGCAAGGGAGAAAAACACTGTGAACACAAATGAGAACCAAATTGATCACTGATTTCTCAGTCAGTGATGTAGACAGCCCTTATGCAGTGAAATGGAATGTTTATACAAACGTATAAATCTTAAAGTATATTTGATGAAATTGCTGCTGTAGTATATACCTTGTGTTTGTTTTGCAAAAGAATTTGTAATGCAAAATTGAAATAACATGCCGTCAGTAGCCTTAATGAGCCATCTGGCTTTGGATGTATACAGCATGGTGGCAACAAATAATTTCACATAGAACTGTTTCAAGATCATGCAGTGAGAAATGTGGCACCAATTTACCCATTAATTTTCTTACCCAAGTAGGAGTCTTTGTAGACTCCAGATTCCTGCTGTTGTGTGAACATGTAGCAGCATATCTAAAGTACATTTGTATTAAAGAACATTTTTGTCTTGCAAAAAGAAATATATGATTTGTTTAACTTTACAGTTCAAATAGAACAATCTCTAGCCATAGTTTCCTTAAAAATAAGCAACAAAAAGGCACAAAATCTTAATTCTCTGTATTGTTTAAACAGTAAAGTGCCTAATTCAATTTAATCTCTGTATTATATGTTAAAACATTTAACGTATAATACAAATAGATTGCATTATATGTTCATTCTAGTATAACTCAGTTCTGTTTAGTAATTGAATACTAGAGAGCAGACTTTGTGTGTAATATAGAGTGAGAGAGAGAGAGAAGGTGCTTGGGTGGGCCATAGCTATACAGCTACAGATAGTCTTGGAGGAGATGGGTTATCTAAACACATTTCAATCTGGATTTAAGCCTGGCTTTGGGATGAAATTAATCTTGGTTGCCCTGACTGATAATCTCTCCTGTGTTACTAGAAATATATGGTGGGTTGGGGGAGCCCTGTCTATCCATTCTACCAACCCTTGGGGTGCCTAGCAGTGCTGTGCCGAAATGCCATTATCCCTGTATTTGGTTAGTGTACCCACAAGGGCAGAAATCTTATCTGGCCTTGCTCTTACTCATATCTGCCTAACAAACTGTCCCTTCCTAAAGGGATTAAGATAAAAACAATATATTGTCGAAGTCTTTCACGGCCGGAATCACTTGGGTGCTGTGTGGTTTCCGGGCTGTATGGCCGTGTTCTAGCAGCATTCTCTCCTGACATTTCACCTGCATCTGTGGCTGGCATCTTCAGAGGATCTGATGTTGGGAAAAGCAAGTGGAGTATATATCTGTTGGAGTGTCCAGGGTGGGTGGGGAAACCTTGTCTGTGAGTAACAAAAGCAGCGCACAGACACGTATCAAAGAACACGAAAGGCACTGCAGACTATTTCAGCCAGAAAAATCAGCAATAGCAGAACACATGATAAACCAACCTGGACATAGAATATTATTTGAAAAAACAGAAATTCTGGACCACTCTGAAAGCCACTATGTCAGACTACACAGAGAAGCAATTGAAATCCATAAGCACATGGACAATTTTAACAGGAAGGAAGAAACTATGAAAATGAACAGAACCTGGCTGCCAGTGTTGAAAAATACTAGGGTCAAGACTGTGTCAAACCAGCTCCACACTAACACAGGATGACCATAGACAAAAGAAACAAAGGCCAGGATACTTCTATTCAGATGCTCCCACCAGTGACCTTGCTATCTACAGGGTTACTCCCAGGCTATAGTCTTCATTGTTACTCATACTTCTATTCAGATGCCCTCAACTATTGACCTGGTTGTTGCCTTTGTTACTCACAGACAAGGTTTCCCCACCCACCCTGGACACTCCAACAGATATATACTCCACTTGCTTTTCCCAACATCAGATCCTCTGAAGATGCCAGCCACAGATGCAGGCGAAACATCAGGAGAGAATGCTGCTAGAACACGGCCATACAGCCCGGAAACCACACAGAACCCAAATAAAAACAATACTTTCTACTTGGAAAAACTGTTTACACCTCCAGCCCTGGTCTATCTGCCTCACTGAGATAAAGAACATGCTAATGTGATTACTCCAAATGTTCCTGCCAACACAATGCAAATCTTAGTTTAACTTCTCTCCAAAACCACACTGTTTGCATTGCCATTATTTTACAGCTGTAATTGAAACAGCTCCTTCCCCACCTCCAGCTTAATTTTCCTGGACAAAGTAGAGTCCTGAGCTTAGCTCATCAAGTCAAGTGCTCAGACCATTAGATTAACTACCCAACACTTAAGTGTAATGTTCCTCTTTGTCTTCCTAGAAAGACAAGGACTCTACTTTGTCCAGGAAAATTAAGCTATTTTAGCATGGCTAAAGGGCCTGATCTTCTCTATAAATTAGCCCCTCACCCAACACTTAGTACCCAGCACTTCTGAGTTAGCCTTTAGTTCAGTTGTGCTACATGCTATCCGCTTTCTCCCCCACCTTCTTAAAGCTCAGTGCTGGGACTCTGCTTTTCTGGATTCCTTCTTCAGAAACGGGTAATATTGCCCATTTAAACCCCAAAATTCCTTTGCTTTTCCAAACCTATCTACTCAGCTCTCTATGTATATCCTAGGAATGTGTGTGTGATCTGCTGCTTTGGTTATTGTATGCTTGTATTTTTATTATTTTCCTTTTAATAAAATCGTTAATTTTACTTTGTTCTGCTGAAGTTTTCTTGCAAAAATAACTCTGTCTAAACTGTCAATCAAGATTCTGAGTTTGCCCAACCTCTTGTTATGCCAGTTTTGCCCTTTGCTAGTTACCCCACTCTAAAAAGGGCAGACCCCAACATTTTGGGTAACTCTGGGAGAGTGCAGGGCAAGTTTTTCCCTGTGGATACTCCTGGATATTGATCAACCACACTATCTGTTGCACTTGACTGCACATGGGAGTATCAGGTTACAGCCGTTTAATGGGAAAAAGCAATGCAGAGTAAGCTTACTTTCAGTTCTGGGGAAAAACAGTTCTGGGGAAAAACAGTCCAGAGCCAGTTGTATACGCTGAGCAAAGACAAGTTGACCAATCCGGGCTGGGTTCACACCAACTGTTCAGTCCAAAAGCAGGTGCTGCCAAGGATGTAGGTAAGGGGGAGGGGTTCTCGGGTTCAACCCCTCCATTGCATGTCCGAAGCTCCGCCCCCCCCCCCGTTTGTGGGTTTTTTTGTATTTTAAAGTGTTTTTCATTTTTGGCCTGCAGGTGGTGCAGTTTTTAGGCTAGCAGCACCAAAATTTCAGGTGACACTCCTGATGATACCTGCCAAGTTTGGTGAAGTTTGGTACAGGGGGTCCAAAGTTATGGACTCCCAAAAGGGGTGCCCCCATCCCCCATTGTTTCCAATGGGAGCTAATAATAGATGGGGCTACCCTTTTGAGGGTCCATAACTTTGGACCTCCCGAATCAAACTTCACTAAACCTAGCTGTTATCATCAGAATAGTCTCCTGCTGATACCACCCAGGTTTGGTGAAGGTTGGTTCAGGGGGTCCAAAGTTATGGACTCCCAAAGGGGATACCCCATCCCCCATTGTTTCCAATGGGAACTAATAGAAGATGGGGGCTACACCTTTGAAGGTCTATAACTTTGGACCCCCTGAACCAAACTTCACCAAACCTGGGTGGTATCATCAGGAGAGTCTCCTAAAAATACCCTGAAAGTTTGGTGCTGCTAGCTTAACAATTGTACCCCTGACAGCAGACATCCTCCCAAATTTCCCCAGATTCTCTTTTTAAATCCACCCCCTTTGGCATGGATTTAAAGGCAGAATCTGAGGTCCCCAGTTTAAACTGAAAGTGATGCTGTTTCAGGATGGGGGATAATCCACCCCAAAACAGTATCACTTTCAATGTTGTTTTAACTGGGGACCCCAGATTCTCCCTTTAAGATGGATTCAAAAGGAGAATCTAATTTAACACCATTGAAAGTGATGCTGTTTGGAGGTGGATTCCAGCATCACAGCAGCCGCCCATGGGGGGAGGGGGGCGCAAACCTCAGATTTTGCACCGGGCTCCATTTTTCCTAGCTACCCCTCTGCCTGGAGGGGAGAGAGAAGGGACTGCCAGCTGTCAGATGGGAGCCCAGCCGATGGGGGGGTGGGGGGGCATGGCAGGGTAGTCTGCCATCCCTTGCCTTGGAGAGCTGCTTTTATAAGCACTGAGGCTGGGGGGTGAGGCTTGGGGAGGCGTGGCCATGCCCCCAGGGGTGGTTGGGGCGTGGCCTCACCCCTGAACCCCTCCATAAAAAATCTACACCTATGTCACTGGGTGCTACAGAAACTATCAGACTGTTTCAATGCTTGATGTTTGCAGCTGCCTCTTATAAGCTTGCATTCCTGCTCAGTCTGAATCCTGAGCTGACCTTTGGCGTCTCTGGACCTCCAAACAGGCTCTGCGTCTTTTAGCATGGAGTGCTTAATGGCCCTGCTATCTGAGCTGCCTCACAGAACCAGGTGAGCCAGGGGAACTGTCTGCCTTGTCTGGAACACAGACTAGAACACAGTCATACAACCAGGAAAGCCCACAACACCCTAAACAAAGCCATACAACTGGAAAAACCCACAACACCCTAAACAAATATAGTTAAGTCATCACTACAACAAATCATTTTTTTCTTTGATTCATAGATCTTCACTGATACGATCAATGAGGTTTAAAATGCAATATGTAATAAGACCATGTGAAGATGAAACAACTTTGAGATCTGTGAAGAGTTCTTGACTACTAGATGAAAAGCCTGGAGCGCATGAAAAATCACAGAGCTGATACCTTTACTGGTTGAGAAAACGTGGTTCAAGAAAATTGAACTTCCATCAGAATATGAGAAATAGTCACTGACTACTAGCCATGCATTTTATATAAATGTAGGGTTGCTACTAAATGTAATAGTTTGGTCTTAACTCTTCTACCTTTGTAACATGCAGTGCATTTATGTCCTAAGGTGATTGTACTGTGTATTTTTCCATTCACATATGTGGTAGGCACGGGACATGTTCAATATGATTATGTTATGTTACTTGCTTTGCTACTTACATAAATGTATGCAAACTTTAGTATATTTTCAATTTTATATTCTGCTACATCTGAAGAGTCACACCTTTGAATGCTGCATGAAACATCTGAATGACAAAGCAGACAAAATTGCACTCATTGATCTGAGAAATAATTTTTGCCTCACAGCACATTTTGTTGAGATTTATGAATCTGCAGGTCATAAGCAGATGACATTTTCTTTTTTAAAGTAGAATCACCTAGCTCATCAGTTGCAAATGCTTACCAGTTCCAGCAAATTAAGGACCATCTTTGAGCATATGTATTAAAGTTAATAAAGTCATTTCCCAAAAGTATGTACTGCTCCACAATACCCAGTATTACCCCAAAATTTCAGACTATGTCATATTCTTTCTTAGCATAATAAACTTTTGTTATTTTTGCAAAGGGTTTTGAGCCTTTGGAACTATGTTGAAGCTATCATGCTGACTCACAATCTTGCTGAGCCTGCAGGCATTTTTGGACTTTTGACAAAGGATAGTGAATCAATGCATTTGGAGGAAGGTAGAGGTAGGATTTTTTCTCAGTCCAATCACTAATAAAGACTGTAAAAATAAGATTTTAACAAAATAAAACCTAGGAGAGGGGAAAATATAATTCAGTTTTTGAAGCTGGCCAACCAAATTTTCATGTAACAGCACAATTGCTTGAGTTTACTGATCATTTGATTGAAATGC
Source organism: Sphaerodactylus townsendi (assembly GCF_021028975.2). Classification (NCBI taxonomy): domain Eukaryota; kingdom Metazoa; phylum Chordata; class Lepidosauria; order Squamata; family Sphaerodactylidae; genus Sphaerodactylus; species Sphaerodactylus townsendi. Next base: position 62,207,702 of record NC_059431.1, read on the forward strand.
ATTGAGGTAAGTTAACACCTGCAAGTATTTGCAGAATCAGCTACACTTACTGGGAAAGTCAGTTGATGTCCATACACCAACTATGAACAGGGAGTTTTATTTGGTACACTTTAAGTTGTGGCTGTCCTGACCTGGATAGCCCAGGCTAGCCCAATCTCATTACATTTCAGAAGCTTAGCAGACTCAGCCCTGGTTAGTACTTGGATGGGAGAGCACCAAGGAAGTCAAGACTTACAAGGCAGGTAAGGACAAGCAACCTCCGAATGTCTCTTGCCTTGAAAACCCTGTGGAGTCACCATAAGACAACAGTGACTTGATAGCACTTTACACCACCGTTCCCTAAGCAATCACACACACACACCCCAACAAGAGGGTGCACAGTGAAGACAACTTCACTGACATTATTTAGGTTAAAGTGAGCTAGATCTGAATGGACAAAAAAATCTGGGTGAAGCAACCTAGCTCCTGAAACAAGATGGAGGGCAAATTAATGCCATGAATGCCCCTCTTGATGGAGTTAAAAAAGGAGAAAAGGAGTTAGTTAATGAAATAGCAACATCTTTGGCTGGCAGACACCTCTGGGATATGTCAGGATAGCTGCTGTTGTGTCCAGTGTTGAAAGGTGTTTCACTATGCAGAATGACATGCCGCTGAGCAGGGGGAGATTGAATTTGGTCCGCTTTCTTTGTAGCAATACTCTTCTTATTCTTGGGAATTTCCAGTTTCATGGCTCAATTCAGGTGCTTTGTGAGATTCCTCAAGTTAGACTGTTAAAGGGGTACCTACTAAAATAACTAAATTTAAAATAAGGATCCTAAGTCCAAAGAGGGGAATCCCACTATCTGAGGGTCCCTTTTCTATTCACCAATTTCACCATTAAAAACCTTTTCATCCTTATATCATCTTTAGCATACTATAAAGTCAGTTGAAAAAGTGGCATGGGGTAGAGGTAATGAATAGGGCAACTCAAAAAGGAAAGTGGGGATTCTTCTCCATGTGTAATGACAGAATCAATAACAAAATCAGATTACCTTTGGCCTTTTACTAAAAAGTCCAGAGGCCTTTGCTCCTTTGCTGCTTAGCTAAAAATTCCAGTTTAGATCACAGACCTAAAACTGCTTGTACAGCATGTGAACCAAACCAGGATCGGAGGAAGCCTGGAATGTGAAGAGCTGCACAGACAGACACTGGCCCTTTCCGCACGGGCCAATAACGACGCCAAACTCAGATTGGCGAAGATGGCTAAACCTGTACTGTTGAAAACTCATCATCACAGGATGAGCATGAATAGCAGAAGCACATAGACTGCTGTAAAATTTTATGTGTGATATTTAAAATTTTATGGAGCACATTATAATACTTATTTAAACAAACAAACCTATTTTAATCCTTTGAAATATATTTAGGATCTAATTGGCCTCATTTTCTTTGGTATCATCATTGTAGACATCCTTATCACAAACTCTTATTATACTAGATTGTCATTTTACATATGCTCATTCATATGTTTTAATGTGATTTTCAGAAAAAATATGAAATGTGAATATATGTGTGTGTGTGTGTGTTTGTGTGTGTGAGGGAGGGAGGGAGGAGGGAGGGAGGGAGGGAAAGGCTGCCCTCTGGTGGAAATATTTTCACTCTGCCACACAAAAATGGCTGTTTACCACAGCAGTAACTATATTTAATTTGTACAAATGGTGTGCGGTATCAATTATATATTGCACAGACATTTCTTTATGTCTCATATTTAGGGTAATTTTGGTTTGTATATATTTTATATATACAATTTTTATGTATATATTTTTATACATATGTATGTTATGTATACCGTGTATACTCATGTATAAGTCGAATTTTTCAGCACATTTTTAATGCTGAAAAAGCTCCCCTCGACTTATATGCGGGTCATTAAATTTTTTTTGTGTTTTTACTTTGCCAGCAAGCAGGGGGCGTAGTTTTTATGCTAGCGGCACCAAAATTTCAGGGTACCCTCAGGAGACTCTCCTGATGATACCAGCCAAGTTTGGTAAAGTTTGGTTCAGGGGGTCCAAAGTTATGGACCCCCAAATGAGGTGCCCCCATTCCCCATTGTTTTCAATGGGAGCTATTAGTAGATGGGGCTACCCTTTTGAGGGTCCATAACTTTGGACCCTCTGAACCAAACTTCACCAAACCTGGCTGGTCTCATCAGGAGAGTCTCTTTATGATACCAGCAAGGTTTGGTGAAGTTTGGGTCAGGGGATCCAAAGTTATTGACCCCCAAAGGGGATGCCCCATCCCCCATTGTTTACAATGGAAGCTAATAGTAGATTTTCCATTTCTGATAATATCCCTCTTAAAATCTAAGTTGGGTTACATTTGGACATACAGATGATGATGAGGAATCCAGTTTTGGAGGATTTTAACTCTTGTGTTTTAGCTTGGTTGCTGGTTGAGCTAAGGTTTTTGTACTTTTAAAGTTATTGTTGATACCATATTGTTCTTGTTGACCCTCTTTTCCACTTACAGAGCCAGTTTACTGTTTTTCTTTGAAATAAATATTCAAAAACATTTAACTTACTGATGCCTCAATTGATGTAATTTTATTGGCATCTATTTTTATTTTTGAAATTTACCAGCAGCTGCTGCATTTCCCACCCTCGACTTATACGCGAGTCAATAAGTTTTCCCAGTTTTTTGTGGTAAAATTAGGTGCCTCGACTTATATGCGGGTCGACTTATACGCGAGTATATACAGTATATATTTTATACATAAGGAACATTCCTTATTTCAGACCAGCTCATCTCCAAGGAACTGACTAAGATAGAAATCATAGTTACCTTCTACTGCATAGTTAATAAACTGTTCTGGTTAATGTATTGTCGAAAGCTTTCACGGCCAGATTCAACTGGTTCTGGTGGGTTTTCTGGGCTGTGTGGCCGTGGTCTGTTGGATCTTGTTCTTACCTCTGAAGATGCCAGCCACAGATGCAGGCAAAACATTATGAACAAGATCCACCAGACCACGGCCACACAGCCTGGAAAACCCACCAGAACCAGTTGTTCTGGTTAAATCTGTGAACCAACTTCAGCATTGTTGAAAGATAAGTAATGGATACTTTATATGCCATGCAGTTTAAAATGATCCTTTATTTATAAAACCATTTTTGAAACCCAAATTGCAGAAGTTTGGACAATATTACAAATTTAAAGTCTGAACCTACTGTTTAGTAATATACTCACAAGTTGGGTGCCCATGAGAAATCACTTGGGACAGGGAACACACTCCTTGCTGATCACTAAAGAATCTTATGCTTTTCTCCTCTTCTTCATTTTATCATTATCATTAAAGTAGATTGAGATTGTGTGGTTGGGCCAAGATCACCCAGCCAACTTCCATGGCAGAGTGGGGATGGAACTTGGGTTTCGCAGATGCTCTCTACATACACAGTTTTCCACTGTGGTTTGAGGCTAGTTGAGAAGTAAGTTGTGAATCTGGCATGGGGATTCAAGAGACAGCCTTGCAATGGCTCTCTTATTTCTCCAGGGTTGGGAACGGTGGGTAGCACATGCCACTCATTGATATGTGGTGTCCCTCAAGGATTGATTCACTTACCGATAATTTAACATCTATATGTAACCTCTCACCAGGTTAATCCAGAGGTTTGGACTGGATTGTCATCTGTTGATGGAGGACCATCTGGGAACTGCCACAAAAGTTCTGGCCATGATGTTTGGAAGGCCATGATGGATGAAAGAGTGAAGCTGAATCCAGCGAAAACATAGATTATGTAGCTAGATGGGATGGATGGGGAGCACCAGAGGCATATGGGGGGCCAAATGGAGTCTGAAGGCAAAAACCCCTCTGGGCGCCCCCCAGAACCGCTTACTCATGAGTAAGCACTGCTTACTTGCAAGTCAGGCTACAGTCCCTCTTCCCAGCTCAGCAGCCGGGGCGCCAGTTTCTTTGGAATCCTGGCTGCTGGGCGAGAAGGGGAGTGGACGGCAGTCCCTCCTCCCAGTCCAGCAGCCGGGATGCCAGTTTCTTGGGCATCCTGGCTGCTGGGAGAAAAAGGGAGCCGACTGCAGCCCCTCTTCCCAGCCCAGCAGCCAACTGCATTCTGGGCCCAGCTCATATCCCAGCTGGATCTGAGCTGAGCGCAGGCTGCAGCTGCCCCCTCCCCACCTCTATCAGAGACCCAGTGAGGCCTCCGATAAAAGTGGGGAGACCAAGCCCAGCTGCAGCCTGTACCCAGCTCAGATCCCAGCTCGAACCGAGCTGGGCGCAGGCTGCAGCAGCCCCCTCCTCACCTCCATCAGAGACCCTGCAGGGCTTCCAATAAAGGTGGGGAGGGCAAGCCTGGCCACTGCTGCACCCTCCCCTCTCCCTGGCAGCAGGGACACGTGGGGATGGGGCCTCGAGAGGGCAAAGTCTGATGAGGCTCTGTGCTTGTCAGACTTCCGCCTCCCTCGCCAGACTCTCTGGTCACATGGGGGGATTTTGCGCCCCCACGTGACTGGAATGGTTGCGCCTGGGGACATGGGGCACCCCATGTACCCCATGTCCCTAGGCAAATATGCCTCTGGGGAGCACCAACTGCCCTTGGATGGTGTCCAGCTGAAAGCAGTTCACAATATTGTCAAGAGTTTGAGTGTGCTTCTGGACACCTCTTTGAACATGGAAACCCAGGTGGCAAACATGGTTCATACAGCGTTTTTCCATCTGCACCAGGCAAAACAGTTGGCGCCCTATCATTCCCTCACCACAGTGATCTAATAAGCAAGTTGGTTCCTTGTTTGCAGATGTCTCATATAATCCACGCTTCAGTAACCTTCAAGCTAGTAATCTGCTGCACATTGGGCACCCTTGAAGATGATCTGGAAGCTGTTGGCACTGCAACAAGATGCAGTTCATCTATTATCTAAACCTAGCCATTAAGACCTTCACCAGCAGTTGATTACTGTATAGATGGCAGTGCTCAAGTTTGAAGCTCTTTATAATCTGGGGTAGGTTTGGTAATTCAGTAAACCCAAGCAACAGAAAAACCCAACCGAGGTGTATTCGAAAAGCTGAATACACCTGGGACTGAAAAAGCCAAATAACATTCAGCTTTTTCAGTTTTTTAAAATCTCCCACCCCTGCCTTCCACCAGTTTTTAAGCTCATTTGGATTTGGGAGCCAGTGGAGGGGGGCGGGACAGAGAGATCTCCATGCTGCGCTGAGCAAGCTCAGTGCAGCATGGAGAATCTTTCCCCTACCTGTGCTTTCCAAGTCCATGCTTTCCAAGCTGTTTGGGGTTTGGAAAGCAGGGGTGGAGGAAGGGACAGCCATGGCACACTGAGCAAACTCAACTTAGCATGGAGGATCTGTCCCCTGCCCATGCTTTCAGCTCGGAAAGCACTGGTGGGAGCAGTTTTCTCTCCCACTGCCATTTCCCAAGCCTCCGAGAGCTTGGGAAACTATGTGTGAGAGTGTGGTGATGGTGGTGGGGCTACAAAAATTGAGGATCAGGTTTTTTAACCCAAATATTTTCAATACTAATCAAATAAAATCAGTGGATATTGCTTTATTTTACTTTACTGAAAATTTTTGGGTTCTATGATTCTTTGCAACACCCCTATTACTTTCTGGATAGTATATAAAGGACTTTTTTTCTATTTGTGTCTTATTACAGTGAGCTTTGACTTTAAAAAATTATACATTGGAAAACTTTGTTGGTTTTTAAAGGTGCTCTAGGAATTGAATTTTGTTCTATTACTACAAACTAATACAGCCGGTGTGGTGTAGTGGTTCGGTTTCCCACTCCAACACATGAAGTCCGCTGGGTAACCTTGGGCCAGCCACAGTTCTGTCAGAACTGTCTGAGTCAACACAGAGGCAGGCAATGGCAAACCAACTCTGAGTGTCTCTAGCTTTGAAAACTCTTTGGGGTCATCATAGGTCAGCTGTGACTTGACAACACTTTAAACATAGACACTATATACTATAACACGGTAACCCACTTGAAAATAAATAATAGTTAAATTTATCAGAAAAATAAATAATATTTTCAGGCTAGTATTTCTAACTGCATAATTTAGCTGTCACTTTAAAAAAACTTGCCACATGTATTCAATTGCAATGTATTGTTTCCATTCCTTCTCTACTTTTTAACACAATGCCCAACCAACCAAAAGAAGATAAAACACTGTTATTACAGTAGGTGGCACTCTTTTCAAATAAATGTCTGCAGGCAACTAGACAAAGGTTGCATTGTGCATGATTTTATCATTTGGTTTCTGAAATGTATTCTAAAGCTAAAGTGTTCTTTATACAACTTCACAACTTAAATAGATGCTGCTAATATATTAAACAGTCACCTTAAAAGGTCTTACAACCAGAATGCAGAACAAAAATTATGTATACAAGCAGATAAATAAAGCTACATCAGGGCAAACAATTATTTGTGCCACTGCAATTCAAGATGGATCTTGTGGTTTGAGTTAGCAAAATCTTTGTCATGTTGCTTCCTCCTACATGTTCACTCAAGGTAAGGTCCATTGAATTAAATGGATCTTGATGAAACTGTCATTCTGCTTTGGTACTGAAAATGACACAATTTGCATTAGTCTTACAATTGTCCTAACTGACCCTGTTGACTGATGAGACAGCACTGTCGGTTCAAGATGTAACATACAGAAACGTATTATTGAGCTAAATGATGGTTATGAAGTTGAATGTAAATACTGTTTTAATACTGTAATATGTCCATCAGGCAAGAACCTCAAATATTATGCTTCAAAACCACAGTCATAATTCTGCAAAATTATATTATTCAGTTGGTTTAAATTAGTGGGGTGTGCCTAGTGTTGTCAGTCACAGCTGGCACTCCAACAGAAGAATTTGGAAGGTGCGGGCCAGCTCTTCAGCATTGTGCCAATGCACATCATTTCCAGCATGAAACAGGAAGTGATGTCAACACATTGTGGCAATGTTCTACAATTCACCAAGAACTCTATGGTGTCATTTATTGATTTACTTTATTTAATTAATGTATTTATTATGCCAGAGGGGTTAGAAGAAGTTTGACAGCTACTGTTTCACTCTTTACTGTAGACGTTTGGTGTTAACTTCATTTCCAGAAGGGAAGAATGCATGGTGGCAGCAAAGCACAACTCTCTCATGCTCTTTTTATCCCTGTTGGCATTAGTAGGGCTAAAAGCACAAAAGCATCTTGTTCCATTGCCTTGCAGGAGCTCTGGTGTGATCTTCCAGTTCTTAGGGGAAGGAGCGCAACACTAGCAGAAAAACAGAAGTCACACACTGATTCCGCTTGTGAATCCTGAAAACAGGAAATTGCTCCAGAGATGTTTGTGACATTTCAGGGATCATTAGAGCAATTCCCTATGTCATTGTGAGAACAAGCACCTACTGGTAGTGGTACACAATTCTTTCATGTGTCACTTTCTATTCCGAGTGTCCTTCCCTCATTGAAATGTGGGATCACCTGTGATCTTGATGGGAAGGCTGCCTGGAAAAGGCAATAGAGCAAGAAACCAGGCTGTTCTGCATTGTGTTGCCTCTGCTGTTGCCAGGTATTACAATATAAACCCTAGCTGTGGAGCAAAGCTTGATGGCAGAACTCATCTGAGTATCCATTCTGTGGAAAACCTCCTTTGTTTCTCCATAATATGTGCAATAGTGATCTATGTGTGGATGCTTTTAGACTAATGCCAGCCTGTACTTTAGTTTGCAAAGGACACTGCTCCTACGTATGCAGTACAAAAGTAAGGTACAAAAGTTTTAAAATACTATAAATTACCTGTATATGTGTGTATTTCATGGTAAGCACCATTTCTTTATAAAGTTGCCAGGGGAAAGGATGTGTTAGAGACCATGTAAGTCTATTTCTGCACAAAAGAACAACATTTTACATTTGCTCCATTTCTACAACAACTTTTCAGCTGTTTTATTTAGTATGGAAAACAATGTTTTGTATTTTTCTGTGTTGGAAAATTTACTACAATGTTTTGTATTTTTCTGGGTTGGAAAATTTACTACGGTAGAGCAGGACACAATGTTGTTCTTTTCTGAAAATATATATTGTGTATAAAATGCTAACCATGTGGGTTCAGAACTGCTCCCTGTGTGCATGTGTATTCTTTTCCATTCTTTTCCATCATTACCTACTTCCATGTAGATTGAAAATCGTCAGTCATAATCAGAGGGGCAAGGCCAAGTGGCAGAAAATATAGTCTAAGGTCATCGTTACCCAATCTGATGTGTGCAAAAAGCAATGGTGCCGATTAACCTTCACTACTCTGAAAAACACATTCAAGGTAGTCTGTGCATAAAATGTGGGTCTTGGGATGCACCTGATGTACAAAAGCAGGGCCAGTATTCCGCCCCTCCCCCGCTCTATTCCCCCTCTCTTCTCTTTGTAGGAGGCTACTAATTCTTCCAGAGTTTTCTGTGTGCGCGAAAAGCCTGGGGGCGCGTTGCAGAGGGGAGTCTCCAATCCAAACTCCCCGGGTGCGCGCGGATGCGTGACAAGCGAGACTTGTCCGGGGCGGGGAATGAAATTTCCCCTCCGCTCTGTGACCTTGGCCGGCGAGCACCTGTTTCCCAAGCGAGCGGCAGACGGCGGCAACTGCAGCAGCATTCCTCAGCCCGCCTGCCTGGTCGCGAACTCTCCGCTTCTGCCGCCCGAAGTTTGCTGCCGCCGCCGCCGCCGGCCCTTCCACTTCCCATTGGCCAGGGCGCACTGTGGACCCGGCCGAGCAGGCGCTGGAAGTGAAGGCGCGCGGAGGAGAAGGTCCTTGGGGCTCAGTAGCGGCGGGAGGCGCTGGCTGGTGGTTTCGGCCCCGTCCCGATCGCAGCAGTAGGAGGCTGCTGAACTTCAGGCGTCTCGGGCGCCGGAGCGAAGGCGGCCGCTAACTGGAGGGCTCGGGCGAAGCGGGACGCCCCACGGCCCCTCTGGCTGGAGCAGCGGCTGTAGGCGGATCGCCGCTCTGCTCCGCTTGGCCCGGGCGGGCGCTCCTAAGCGCTCGGGGCGCGCTGCAGAAGAGCCGTCCGACCGCGCTGCCAGCAGTGCCGCAGAACAGGTGAGGGGCGGCGACGGCGTTGCGAGAGGCGGGTTTGTCCTGCTCAGGTCTTCAGTAGCGAAAATGGGCCGCGGCTCTTTCCCTGCCCGGCTAGATGGAAGAAGCAGGCGCACTTTTTACAAGCTCATAACTTTCTTAAGACGTCCGGGGCGTGTGTGTGTGTGTGTGTGCGTGTGTGTGCGCGCGCGCGCGTGCTAAGGGCACTTCTGAAGCAAGCATATCGGATTGGGGATCCCAGTGGTGTAGAAAAGCTTGCATGCAACGTGCATGCAAATGAATCACCTTCAAAAAGTTATGTTGAATCCGAGTAGAGGGCAGGCCAGCAGGTATAATCCTCCCTCACATCTGTTCAATATGTCCAGGGCTAGGAGATCAGCTGAAAATGAAGGATTACTTGGCATGATTGTCTGGATTGTCAGTGGCTGTCTGGACAGGTGAAGGAAGTCACACGTTAAAATAGATACATGCGGGTCTTTCTCACGAAAAGTATCATGTTGGAACTGCTGACTTGTGACTAGAGCTTTTGTAAGTACCCTGAATTAACTGTCTACAGATTTTCATGTCAAGTATCTGTCCATTATATGAAACAGACCTTTTGCTGTAAGGAATTGCAGGTACACTCCAAGATGGCATACTTTCTGCTGCTGTAGGTAAACATGGCTACTGTTTGGGACTTTGTTTTTGACTTTCTAGTCCCACCTCCTATCCCTTGGGGTTCCTGTTCAGGCTTCCAGCAAAGCCTTGATTTGAGAGAGAAAACTGCTTGTCTTTGTTTCACCCTATCCCTCCCCTTCCCAAGTTCGTGCAAGAATTTATTCTATTCAGCATGTCTTTTGCGCTTCCAGAGGGGGTAGGCTGAGAGTCTGAGTTGTTTTGTTCATGGTTCAGTGCTGGGTTTTTAATAGCTGACTAGCTTAGCATCCCATTCAGCTTTCTCTTAACTCTAAAACTGACCAGAATGACAGCACAAACTTTTGACAATTTCAACATTTTTGGTACCATAGAATGCATAGGGGTTTTTTAGCTGAAAAAATGACTTAATTTGTAACAGGGTCTCTATGTTTTCAGTGCTTGGCTTAGACTTGGAACGTTTGAGGTAATAATAACGAGAAGTGGCCTGTTAGCACGTACACAGTACCGTCTCTTTTTGCTTAGCAACAATAGCTTGTATCTCTAAATTAGCCACTTAAAGCAGTTTGGATTTTAGGGTTAACAAGATGGATTCCAGGCTACTGAAGTCCCCAAATCTTTGATGCTTAGAACAGAAGTTCTTCAGTATATATGTTTTTATGAGTGTGTCTGCATCATCTAGGGGTTTTTATACACATTACACTTAAACCTCCCCTTAACTTTGTGATCTCGTTTGCAATGCTCTCTCCTCACTACTGAAGAGGAGTTTATTCCCAAAAATATATAATCCTCCCATCTAATTCTCCCTCATTTCTTTAACTAGCTAAAACAAAATAAAACCATCCTGAGGAAAATTGATAAGATCAGACCCAACTCCAGCTATTTGGTGTTGTAATAATGCCAACAAAGCATTTGTCTATCATTAGTACTGTGGTCTTTTTCAGACCTGGGACCCGCAGAGATATAAGAACATGGCAGGAAGCCATATGCCTTGGAGTGATACTTCAAGTCACTCTTCTCGTCCATGTCAAGACTGCAAAAGCAAAGCAATATCCACAAGATTCTTTCACATTCCTTCAACTGTCAAGGTTACCTCCTAGGGGAGGTAACACTGTGCTTCTAAAAGACTGTGAACCAAACTAGACATGATAGCAAGACATGCATAAACATATTTTCCATTGTTCTTTAAATCTTAAAAGCTGAATCAGGTTAGATTGAGACTGGGGCAGGGAGGTTATTGTACACGTTACAGAAATCAGTTCTATCAGTCACAGACCAAGAAAGGGATTCGGGTGTCTTAGGTCGAATCCCCACTTGAAAATTCCACGCAGATCCAGACCTGTTTGTTGTAAAACCGTGTCCTCTTCATCGGAGTTTCTCCCTCCCCATCGCAGTGAGCCCACAGCAGACACATCCGGTTTCAGAACTCTTAGCAATCCCCACCACCAGGGGATCACGCTTCTCTGGTCTCCCCTGATTGGCTGGCATCCATTGATCGGGCGGGACCTTCCCCCCGCTGCAGAAAATTTCCCAGTTTTGGCCGTGAACAAAAAACAACCGTGTAAACGTCACACGTTTATCTTTAGGAATGCTTATGCCGCTCAATGTGTCACCAGTGATTTTTCACGTTTTATCGTTTAAACATTTGATCGGTAGATGGGTAGATGGTCCCTTGCAGTTGCACATGCGCTAAAACACGACCAAACAGTAAATCCGGAAACATCCTGCGCACGCATTGCATCAGCACAGGGAGCAATGATTGGTTCCCTGAATGCTGCGTCATGCTCCGAGGCGGGGAAAAAATCAAGGGGTTTCAACCCTTGTCCCTCCCCTCGGATCAGCTCAGAACCGTGCCAGTGCTGTCTACTCCACTTGCAACCAGGTTCTGGTGGGACGCGTGTTAACGGGGAGAATGAGCGCCAGAAACAGAATCTGACGCAAAAGCAATGGGGAGGTCGTCCAAGAAACCTGGTTAGATTGCGTTCTGAAACCTGGGTAAGAAGGTGGTGGGGATTCGACCTTAGTCGATAGTTCCATGGGAATGTCGACTCAATGCATGGCAGCTGTGAAAAAGGCAAACTGTATGCTGGAGATAATTAGGAAAGGAATTGATAATAAAACTGCAAGAATTGTCATGCCCTTATATAAAGCAGTGGTGCGACTGCACTTGGAGTACTGTGTTCAGTTCTGGTCGCCACATCTCAAAAAGGATATCAGAGAGATAGAAAAAGTGCAGAGAAGGGCAATGAGGATGATTGAAGGATTGGAGCACCTTCCTTATGAGGAGAGGCTGCAGCATTTGGGACTCTTTAGCTTGGAGAGGAGACGTCTGAGGGAGGATATGATTGAAGTCTATAAAATTATGCATGGGGTAGAAAATGTTGACAGAAAAATTTTTCTCTCTTTCCCACAATACCAGGGGGCATTCATTGAAAATGCTGGAGGGAAGAATTAGGACTAATAAAAGAAAACATTTCTTTATGCAACGTGTGGTTGGTGTTTGGAATATGTTGTCACAGGAGGTGGCGATGGCCACTAACCTGGATAGCTGTAAAAGGGGCTTGGACAGATTTATGGAGAAGTCAATCTTTGGCTACCAATCTTGATCTTCATTGATCTGCGATTGCAAATGCTTTAGCAGACCAGGTACTTGGGAGCAATAGCAGCAGAAGGCCATTGCTTTCACATCCTGCATGTGAGCTCCCAAAGGTATCTGGTGCACCACTGCGAGTAGCAGAGTGCTGGACTAGATGGACTCTGGTCTGATTCAGCAGGCTTGTTCTTGTGTTCTTATCCCTTCTCACAGTGTGTGCCCCCTCCCAGCTACACTTTGCCCTGTGAGAGAAAACACCCAGGTTTCTGGAGAGGTGGCATATTCATTTTCTAAAACAAATAAATCTGCAAGTGAATAAGTATATCCTTTTCCTGGTACTCCTGTTACCTTTCAAATCAACCGTCCTTCCACCAATCTTTAAAAAGTCTAGTTTAGTGTATGCAAACGCTCCTTAAGTGGTTGATCTGGATCTAAGAAAATAATCAGGTAGATATAGCAGATTCTCTATCCCTTCCTCTCTCTGTCTGAAGATAACTGGGGCATTGTCAAGCCTCCAGAGCTCCAAGTTGTGGTGCATTATTAAAGAATGCAGCCTGTTCTGGGACTTGTTTTATCTAGTGAAGTACTTTCATCTGAAGCAAGCAGAAGAAAAATTATTCCTGCTTTTAAGTAGGCAGGGAGTTTGTAGTGCCACACATTGTCTCAATACTGTGGAGGTGGTCAAGAGCAAATGGTCATATTTGAATTTATTTTTGTTTAATTTTCTGCTTCTCGTGGGATGTGAGTTTGCTGAAACTTTGGAATAAAGCTTTCCCTAAGTGTTTGTCTGTTGGGCAGCCACATGCAAAAGGCTTTGGTCACCTCCAGAGAGCTTTCAGGCAGTCCAAGGAGGCAAGGAAAAAGAAAAATATCTCAGCTGCATGAAAAGCCCTCTATTGCCTGAAATGGAGTTATGCCACCTATGGCGTTTCTGACACCAAAACCCACATGGAGGCAGGCTAAAATTGGCTTCACCCCTGGGACTGCCCTGGACCACCCCTCCCCCTTGCTGGCATCCAATGGACACCAGTGTAGCTCTGCAGTGACCTCCTCTTCTGAGTTTCACTGTTGCGGAGCTGTGGGGTGATTGGATGCTGACATCCTTGCCCTCTCTGCTGATGAAGGCACCCCTTACATAGGCAGAGGGGCAAAGATGCCGGGGTGAGCCAGCACGACATCCGAGTGTCACTTTGCCCTCCCCCCCCATGGATTGGACAATAAATGTGTTTCATTTCCCCAGTTTTTGTTATGTGAGCCCTTCTTCTGAAGAACAGAACTATTTTGTTAATTTCAATGACAACTGGAACATGCAAAACATTTAGTGTCTTTTAAAATTAATCATCTATTTGTGCAGTCTACTCTGATTTGGAAACTGAGAAATCTAAATGTTAAATACCACCCAATTAAAGTGTTAACAATGCCAAAACCCCTTTCTAGTACCTACTTAATCCAATGCAGTCTAATTGAATGGTCACAAAGTAGTGTTTGTGAAATATGCTTGACCTACAAAGGGTTTTTTTCAATCCCTAGGGAAAAAGAAATCCATAGTTGTAGGATATTGAGTGAGAATACTTGTCTGTGTGCCTGTCTGTCCTGGTGTGTCAAGGGACAGCACAAGGATGCTGTTTTTGGAGTATGAGTAGGACATGCAAAAGGGTGGGATAGCTCCTCATCATGGATTCTATTCAACTTCCCTTGTCTCCTGATGTCTAAATCTATGTAACTTTGCTGTTAACAGGTAACTGACCAATTATTTGCTTTTTTTCTTTTTAGTACAGGTACTGGGAGTTCCATTTAAAGTATCCCCGCTTTACTAAACAGTTCCATTAATTTAGAAAGCACCTACATCAGGAGGCTCAGTGTTTTTCTCTGTTCTCTTTGGCACATTTTAATTTGGATGTATAGGAAAGTAATGTATGTTGTGGTATGGAGTTAAGATGTGATAAGGATGCTTTCATGAAACTAGGTGATTACATGGGTTGGACCAAGCAAGCTTTGCCATTCAGTTTCACCTATTTTTCCTCCTTACTATAGCAGATCACATGATCCCCAGCAAAGCTTTTTTGAGTCAGAGGAGATGTTCCATCACAACTATACAATGTAAATGGATAGTTTAACAACAAAGGTTGGTTTTCTTTAGACATTAGCCTTTGATATTTGACAACATTCAGCTAATCCATGCTGCCTTCCCTTCTGTGTATGTAAAACGTCATCAAGTTGCAGTCAACATATGACAACCTAGTAAGTTTTTCAAAGCAAGATACTAAGGCCCATTATGCACCACTTCAAATAGCCTTTTGCTTCGGATCAGATTTTTAATCATGCAACAGCTTTGAGATATGATTCAGGTTAGATTTTCCCTTTGCAACTGCTCTGAAGGGACCATTTTTTTTTAAGGGGAAACCCCATGTTTTCCAGATGTGGGGGGAACCAAACTTTTTCCCCATTTTGCAGGGAGGGCAAAGCAAATGTATGCGCAATGCCTCCTTCAGTTTTTTCCCTCCCTCCCTCCCTTCCCTCTTCTTCTTTTCCCCTCCCATGTAGTGTTCTTGTCATGCCCCCAGAGACGTCCTCACTATTTTCCTTATTTAAGCCTCAGTTGTACCCTTAGTCAGAATGGGTTTAGTTGCCTTTTGTAATGCATTCTGTGGGAGGGAACCTTAGTTAGATCTTGTCCCTTTAAGAAGTCTTCTAGAGGCAAATCACTATAGTACGGTATTGTTATTGGTTCACAGTTCCTGTTTTACAGTCTGTTTAGATTTCAGGTGTCTGGGGAAGGCTGGAGACAGCAATATCTTAGATGTTACATTTAAGGTATACAGGTTCCAAGATATTTTAAGTAATCCAGTTTCAACAGAATTGCAAGGAAACAGGATCCAAGTAGAGGACACTGGGAGATCTCAGAAGCAGTACAACCAGCACAGACTTCCTTAAAGCAGTTAAAGAAAGAGTTGATGTCTGCAAGTTCAATCTCCAAAAGTTTCCAGCATCGCAAGTAATATTTATTTAGATAGACTTCATGAGAGGAATCAGAGTCCTAAACTTTCAATATTATTAAACCATTTTTGAACAGCTACTTATTTGTGTGTGGGTCTTACACTCTGTTCTGGCCAAGTGCAAGGCACCTGATATTTTGTTTGATTGGGGAACAGAACAGTCTTCCTACATTTGCATCATCCCACCCACTTTTCCTTCCGGTCCTCTCCTCATCCATATGAACCTCCATTTTTGTTCTGTTCTCCAGTTGAGTGGCTTCTGGTGGATTTTATTATTATTTAACTAAGCCAAATATCTGTGAACTGCCACCATAAGACCTCCATTTGTCTGGGGATCCAAACTGGTCTCCACCAGCCCTGAAGAGCTCATTGCTCGCCATGTGTGTGCTGATTTGGGATGGGGGAAATCCCACTAATCCCAGCTTCACACCCTTTGTTCAACTAGTGACCACCAGTGGATCACAGCATACTACTACATGAATGCTTATTTTGTGAAATAGATTTTGATTGGGAGTTTGTTCCATCCCGGGCCGGTTTGCGGGGCACTACCAGTTCTGCTGGTGGAACAGTTCAAATCCTTGCTGGGTTTCCTTATGCTTGTTTGAGATCAATGCAGTTTCCAGGCAGAAAAACCTTCATTATTGGGTCAAGTGAGGGAACTGATTTTGCTGCCTTCTTCATCCATACCATAGAATCCATCATTTCCCACTGGCAATAACATCAGTATATCACTGTATCAGTGTATCAGTATATCAATATTTTAAGTTTCCTGCTAACAATCCTGCTGTTTTGCAAGCTCCTGTGCCCTCTTGGAGTCTGGCCCACTATTTTTTTCACATCCCTTGCCTCACTTCTTTCCCTTTGCCCCTTGGTTTTCATCATTTTGAGCATTTTTATATATTTTTAGCTGTTTTTCCCACTTCTCTCTCCATCACATTTTCTCTTATGTGCCCATTGACTATGAGGTACATAACTATGTTTGCAAATTTCTCTTGTCTAGTGGCCTATCTTTTTCCTCTGTCGGTCTCTGCTTAAGGGAGAATTCATTTAAGATGATTAAAAAATGGCATTTTGTGCCTGCATACTTGGCCAGAATGTTTAGTAGCATTAATAATTGCCAACTTTCTCCAAATGTGATAGAACTGTGGTAGAGTGGTTAAATATTGAAGAATGGTGGATATAATACTGCAAAAAACTGAAAATTTCACTGCAGGCCACCAATCTCTCTCTCTCTCTCTCTCTCTCTCTCTCTCTCTCTCTCACACACACACACACACACACACAACAATTCATTAGTCCTCAGAATTGCCGCTTTTGTCTACAAGCTGTTGAGCCCACATAATAAGCTCATTTAACTTGTCTGTTATCAAAATTTTTGAGGATTGTTTTCTACATTTAGCACATTCAATTAGTTTGGACACAAGTGTTTTGTAAGTAAATGCAGTTGTTCAGCAATGTAGGAAGATTAATAACCAGTCTGGACAAGTGCAAGTATGATGGTATCTCCCTGGTCTTAAAAAAAGTGTCTATGGACAAGACTTTGTTTTTCCTTGTAAACAGTCATGAATGCCCAGTAACACAATTCAAGAAGAGAGCATGCATAATTAGCTATGTGTGTTTTTCCTGATGTGCATGCAGTAAGGGGTGTGAGTAACTGAACTAGAAATGGAACAAATAGGGTAGTGAGCAAGCTGTGTTTTTGTGCTGCTAAAAGGCTTGTTTACATTATGTATCTGCCTTATTAGAAATACTGGTTGAGAAGTAGCCTGGACTGTATTTTCTCATGGTACTGCTTCTAGAAATGTTGTTCATCTTTCAGCAGATGTTATTGTTTGATCAAGTATGTTCTGAAATTAATTTTAATCTTTCTTAATTGTATGCTAAATTATATTGCTTTTTTGGTTTTATATATAAATCAACAAAAGAGTTTGGCCAACAATATTTACTTATTGGATAACTATGGGACTGACTAGTTTCCTGATTCATGTCCATATCTTGTCATCCACATCTAACTGGAGCAGCTGTTCACTGCTCACTGCTCTGTGAAATAGGACTAATCTGTCTCAAACTTGTTCTCACCAAGCAAATGTTTACATCACATGACAGGAACTAATTTTAGTGTTGATTTGTTTTAGCAAGGCTGGTAAGAGGAGTACCATGTAGATTCTTCTAGGTACAATGGAAAAAGCAGCAGGATAGCCACAAAAATAATTATCACAACTGTGTATGTGTGTCTGTCTATCTATCTGCAGATCTCCTGGAATCACAACAGATCTTTCCGCTACAGAGATCAGTTCCTCTATATGGTTGCCAGCTCCAGGTTGGGAAATTCCTGGAGATTAGGGAGCCAAGATTTGTTAGGATGCAGTTTGGGGAAGGAAGTGCCATAGAGCCCCCTATACAGTGGTGGGATTCAAATAATTTAACCACTGGTTGTTTACAAGCACAATTTTAACAATTTTAACAATTTTACAAGCACAGTTTTAACAACTGGTTCTGCCGAAGTGGTGCGGACCTGCTGAATCCCATCACTGCCCCTATGGCAGGGTATAATGCCATAAAATCCACCCTTTACAGCAGCCATCTTCCCCAGAGGAATTGTTCTCTGTCATCTGGAGATCAGTTGTAATTCTAGGTGATCTCCAGCCCCCACCAGGAAGTTGGCAATCCTAGTTCCGATGGAGAAAGTGGCTACTTTAGAGGGTGCCATTGATGACATTATATCCCTGTGAGTTCCTTTTCTCCTTAAACGCCAGCCTCTCAAGGCTTCACCCCTCAAATCTCCAGGTATTTTCTTACCTAGAATTGGTAACCCTCTCTTTCCCTCTCAACAGCCAGCTTACCTTTATATGTCTTGTGCTTTCCCTCTCTTCACCATGGCAGCCTCTAAAATTGTGAACCAGTTGTCTGGTGCCAGCCACTGGGCCAGGGCTAGGTTCATGTAGAACCAGTGGTGGGATCCAAAAATTTTAATAACAGGTTCCAATGGGGGTGGGATTCAAACATTGGTGCCGCCGCACACACTCACCTCCAGTCCCTATTGGGCAGGGAGGTTGCTTTAGTAACCCCTTCTCGGCACTCAGAAAAAATTAGTAACCACTTCTAGAGAAGTGGTGAGAACTGGTTATCTCCCTAATCTCCAGGAATTGGGCAGGAATTGTTTCCCGCCTGACCATTTTGCTTTCTGGTCAGTTTCACCCTCCACTTGCGCCTGACGTTTTGTGTGCTGGTGAAGGGATTCTCCTTGCCTCCATTTGCTGAAAGCTGTCTCAGGATGTTTGCTATCTGGTGGACAACCAGAAAAGGTTTTGGCTGGTGCCATGGTGTCATGGGCCAGCCTGTGGGCAGTTACCTGGACTCAGATGCAGAACCTGCTAACACTGGACACTGAGAGGTGGCTCCTTATGAGGAAGCAGAACCTGACCACACATTCAGAGCAGGCTGCTCATGAGGAAATTAAAGCAGCAGAGTCAGCTACCAGCCTAACCTGACACCGTGCAGCTGAAAGAACTTGCACAGTCCTCAACTAAGTCCTGTGATGAGCCAGCTGAGCCAACAGCAGCTACAGAGCCAGAGGAAGAGTGCTTGTTTCTCTGACAGGTATGACAGAAGGTTCTGCGAGATGGAGGCATCTGCATCTGAGGAGGACTGAGCTCTTGCAGGATCTCAGCCTTAGTAACCAGAGTTTCCTATATAAACCTTGCCTTGAGGTTAGCTGTGCCTGGGTGCAATGAGTGCACTTCTGCTGGATCTTCCCATGCTTGCTATAGCTCCCAGGTCGATTCCCTACCAGGAAAATAAACCGTGTTTCAACTGGTTCCATTAGAAATAGCACCTGTTCATCCTGGGCTCTGCCTCCCCACTGCAGCATGCGTCTATTGAGGGGGTCAAAGTTAATCCTGGGATCAAACAAATCAGCTCTTCCCATGGGCCCACAACCTGCTATGTGGCTCTTTCATTCAGCGTTCTGATTGACTGTTGTGTTGGGGCAGAAATGTGACCCCGCGGCCCCTCCCCTCTGCCTCAGGAAGTATTTTCTATTTTTTTTAACTTTCTGCCTGCGCAGCTTGTAGAAACATGGGAAATCTATTTTTCAACTTTTAAACTGCGTAGCTTCATTGGTGCACACACGCAACACCAGCTCTTTTTCTCTTTGTAGGATCATACCTACAAAGCCATGACCAGCACAAAACAAAACAAAAAAACCTCGAGTGCTCTGAGCCCAGCCCACTGTGCTCTGATTGGTGTGTTCCTCCTAGGGCGGGAAAAATGATGAGATTCGTTTCCTGCAGTCTCCCCACTGATGCAATTTCATCCCGAGATGTTCAAAAAGCTGCACTTCCCTGTCTATTTTTTAAAAACCTGGGATAAGCGGGGGAACACACACCAGGGCTGGGGTAGAGCTGAGTTAGGCGCTGAAGCCGTGGGGAGTCCTTGACAAACTGGTTTTTTGGGGTGAGTATCCCAGGTTATTTTGACCGTGAGGATTCACCTAATCTGTCTGCCTGCTTGGATTCTTGTGCTCTGGACCTGGGGCTGTCTGCCCACGCCTGCCCTGACTTATTGGACTGTGACCTTATCAGCAGAGTTTAAAGCGGAGCTACTCTGGTAAGATGAGAAGGTCTAGTAGTCTTCTTGCACTCTCTGCAGCCTTCAACAACTCTGGAAAAGAATACTCTCCACACAAGATGTTCTTTCCATAGGAAGGCTTTACTTTAGCAGTTGCAAGGTTACACAAGTATATTCTATACAAAACTATAAAACTATACAGAACTCTTCAACAAGAACACAGTGAACACACACAGAACTTAACACTCTGAACTCAGATTCTCTCTGAACTTAGCATGTACAATGCATTGCTTATACATCCAACAAGGATACTTCCCCCACCCCCCCGCCCCGGAAACAGCCTCTCATTGGTCGAGTCACAGTGAGCTCTCCAATCATTGTAAAGGTCAACTGTTGCTACTTCGCCCTAGACTTACTGTCTCTGGACTTGCTGGTAGCAAACTTCTACTGATTAGAAGATGAACCTTTTGTGAACCTTTCTTTTTTATATATCATGATAGACCTGACTACGCCTTGTCTGCCGCCTGCCTTAACCTATTGGACTGTGACCTGACTATGCCTTGCCTGCTGCCTGCCTTGACTCATTGAACTGTGCCCTGACCATACTTTTTCTTGCTGCCTGCATTGCCCTGTGAGGCTGGACTTGACCACGCCCTGCTTGCTGGCAGCACACATAGCCCCCAGGCACCACATTAGAGACTGTTGCCTTTATCCATACAAGTGATTTAAGTTAACACTCCTTGGGCTTTTTTTCCCCTCTGGAAAAGGCTACTAGCTCTTGCAAATACTTTTAAGTTCTTCTTTTTTTCTGAAAATTAGACTATAGTTTCTTCTAAGTAAACCTAAGTAAGATTCTGTTTTAGTGATTTTCTTTGCAGTTGTTTCATATGGTGTCATGTAAGCCCATTTTCCTGTCTGTAAAAGTCACTTTGATGGATTCTTGACTCGTTCAATTTGATATGAATTAGAATTGCTTTTACTAAAGTAGTATCTTTTGATTTCTATGCAGAGGTTTTTTGGATTTTTTTAAACTAATGGGTCTCTCAATATTCTTAATAAATCTGTCTTTTAGAGTTTTAGGCTTAATTAAGCTTCTTTTCCTTTTGGAACCATTTGTTCACTTTTCAGAATTGGGCATACATACATGTTCATAGAAGATAGGGCTATCCATGGCTACTAGTCAAAATGGATACTAACCATGGTACATACCTATTCTCAGTATCAGAGAGCATGCCTATTATATTAGGTGCTGTGGTACATAGGCATAAAAATGCTACTGCAGTTGTCTTGCTTGTGGAGTTCTGAGAAGCATCTAGTTAGTCAATGTGTGAACAGACTACTAGACTTGATGGGCCTTGGTCTTATCCTGCATGGCTTCTGTTATGTTCTTCTCCTATGTACTTATGTGTAAGCAAGGCACATTTAAATAAAGCCAATCACTGTCTGCTTATTCAGCCACTGTCCTTCAGAGCCTTTCACCCAAGGAGAAGACAGGCAGGGAAGACCTAGTGACAGGCAGCAGACAAGCTGGAAAGACACAGTGACAGTGTAACTCCAGCAGAGGAATGTGGCTGCCAGGGGCCATGAAGAGACAAGCTGAGCTTTCCCATCAAGGGTGGAGCGAGGGGAACTGCGCCTGGGGCATGTGTGCACCCCACGCCCCTTCCATGGTGCCACATGCCCCCAAACATCCCAGCCACGCCCCTGCCACAGCACGCACCCGGGGTGTCACACACACACCGCCCCATTGGCGCTACGCCACTGTTTCTCATTGCAGCATGCTTTTGAATGGGTTGGACTTGCTGGACAGATAGTTGCCCAAGCCAGGATACTCCAGGAACTGAGCTGGTGACTGAACAGAGTGGCAGGAACTGTACCATTTGCCTTCTTAGGTCTCCTTTCTGTTCAATCACTACCTATAGAGATCCCAAACAGAAACAAGTGCAGTGCTGCAAACAGCCAGAAGCTGTGCAGTCTACTGTGAGGTTCCATCAGGGTTTATGGCTCCACCCCATGGGGGGCTCCATTTGCCAGGTATTCTCCTCCCCCCAAGGTTCATGGTGCAGTCATCCAAATGTTGCTTATTAATCTTGTGAGGAAGTGCTCTGCATCTGCAACTGCTCCATTTGCCACTGCTGCTGCAGCTGCCGCTTAGGGCTCTAGTTCTGCAAGGTACTATAGGTTTTTGGTCATTGGTTTCACAGAGCACAGTATGGCAGTTACCAGTCACCCAAACGATGGCTGTGCCCTGTCCCCTCTTGGTTCTCTGGCAGGAAATGTCCTAACAGCCAGAAAGGGCCTACTGACTTGCCAGCACCCCCCCCCCCCCCCCGGCACCACCATGGTAGCACTTCCTAGGAGTACACCCTGACCCATGACATAGGCATTATGCTGAATGGACTGTTTGGAATGCTCTGTATACACACCCTGCTAGATTTGGTTGAGGGAGCATGCGTTGTTGAGGCAACAACCATGATGTGTGCAGAAGTGGGTGGCTGCTGGATTTCCACCCTTACTTACCTTTCAGTGCATGGCTGCCCCTTCTATTTGTTTCTCTGAAGGTGGTGTACTCGTAAAGGTTCTGAAATGAGACACGTTAGCTTTGCTTTCCCTCTTGGGTGTTAATACTAAGATCTCCCTTAGTGGTGCTAAGGGTCTTCTGTGCTTTTGCCACCACCGAAATGTACTGGTAATGCTGTGTGCTCCAAGTATGCACGTCAAGAGACAGGGTGACTACATTGGGAAGGCAGAAGGAGTTTTGTTTAGATCAGCTTCAGGATCTTAGTGGACTGTTTGTTTAGGCATATCAGAACATATCTTAATCTGTAGTTACACTAAAATGATGCTATTCAAAGAAGTATATGAAGTAGGGAAAGGTAAAGGAAAGCAATTTTTGCAACTGGTAATCAAAATTATTTTATCTTTTTTGTTTATTTAGTTAACTGCCTGCCTTTTTTGTTTTGTTTACATACTTGCAGTAATATTTCTCATGCTTTCACAAAGTTTAGCACCAACATAAACTGACCAAGAAATCTGAGTATGTTTTTGCTCTTTTAATTGCATTTAATTTATTTTAGAAAAAGATCAACATACCAAGGAAACTTTTCAAGATGCTGTTTTCTTTTTAATTTCATTGGTGCAATTGAGGACAGAACTCAACATGCAATTGTTTTGCTTATAGCAATGGTTATTTACTGAGGAGGATAGCATCACTGAACAGTTACCCAGGTCAATCAACATATAGATCACTCTTCTGGAACTAGGCCCAATCACAGAAGCTTTCTGGGTAGGGGACTATCTTGCAGAAGTGCATTGTGATCTCTGATGTATGAATCAGAAAATATTATTTGACTATTGTTCAGAAGTTTAGTAGTTTTAGACTAAGGCCTTGCTACTATTTTTCTCCACAAAATTAATGGAGATTGCTAGTGATCCTGGATAATCACTGGGAATGATACTCACTAGAGGAATAATCACAATAAAAACAGTTCCTGCAGACATGCACATGGATTTCTGCTTATCCTTGTCAGTGGACAGTTGACACATTACCAAGTCTGGCCCAGAAACAGAGCCTGTCTAGGCTATCGGCATCAGACATTCTTTCCATTGACTAGCTGAAGCTTCCTAGGAAAAGTGATCACTGTGACAACACAGCTGAATGGGTTAGGCGAATAAAGGCTTCACAAGTGTAGGGCTGAGCTAGACAGCCTGTTTCTATTCTCTGAGAGGCAACTTTGAAGAGAAGGAGCTTTATTTAACCATTTAGAAAATCCCTTGTTTTCAAGCCATGCCAGCCTTGGTGGGGGGAAAAAAGTTAAAAGCTTTTCCTGCTATTGGAGAAGTACTTTGTAAATGATGCCTGGGAGCACTGTATGAACTGTGATTATGGAATATTCTTAGGCCACAGAGCACCATTAATTACTGTAAAGGGTTTTAATTATCTGTGCAGTTTTTCGGTCTAAAAGCTACCTTCATTAAAGCAGTCATTATTAATATCTTTGAAAAATCATAACAACATAAAATGTGGTTTATGTATTTTTGGTGGGATAAAGTAGCTGAGCAATTTTTTTTCCTAAAAAAAGTGTGCATGGGAAAATTAGAGCAGGTTTATAACCTTTTCTGAGCACAGTAGCATTGTCCAAGGACAAGCAAATTCACAGCTTGGATCCTTTACTGCTGCTGAGAACTAATAGCAGAGGTAGCTATGGCATTTTCCCCACAGACAAAATATCCTGGGATAGACCTGGGATCATATATCCTAGGGTGTTTTTATCCCAGTTTCTCTCTTCGCACGGCTGCCTGTCAGTTCATTCATGCCTGGAGGAAGAACTCCAGTGAATTATTATTATTATTATTATTATTATTATTATTATTATTATTATTATTATTATTATTATTATTATTATTATTATTATTATTATTATTAATTCGATTTGGTAAACCACCCTACCCCCAAAGGGCTCAGGGCGGTACACAACAAACAACAATACAATAAAACAAATCGAATAACCCCAGTTAAATACAAAGCCTTAAAACTATAAAACTACATCAGCAGTAGTAGCCTTCAATAAATAATTTGATTAATAATAGAAGACGTCTGGCACCCAACCCCAGTGATCAAACCCTGGGAAGGGAGGGGATTGGCAGATTATGCATAAATTCCCGGTTTATTTTCATTTTCCACATGAACGTTTACATTTATGTAGTTTGTGTATGTGTACGTAGTTTATGTAGATTCCATTTTTCTGACGTTCTGATTGGCTGCAGCTAAGTGGCAGGGAGAGCAGGTGCTGTCACTTTTGCAGTAGGTTGGAAAGAGGCTTTTTCACCATGCCTGTCTATCTTCTAACCACAACTCCAAAGAGTTGCCAACTGTCAGGAGAAAAAAATGTCCTGCATTATTACTGGAACTTTAATGTGTAGAAATGGAAAGGAGAAGGGATGAAGGTAAATAAACATCACTTGGTAATATTATCCATTTAAGCCTCTGTTAAAGGGGCAGAACATTTTTTTTCTCCCTCCACCTATCCTATACTTTACATTCAGGTTTATTCTATTGGTATCAGGTTCTTGGCCCTGGGGCAGGCTAGACTGGAGGTGTAGGAGCTGATAACACAAGGCTTACACCTGGTGGACTGATTGATCCAACAAGGATGTCTTCTCAGGGCTCCATTTAATAAGCACTTGGACCAATCTACACTGCCTTCATGTGTTGGAGATCCTAAGACTGTGCTGTTCACATGTCAGGATCAGGGGGAAAAGTACTACATTCAAAGTGCTGCTGTAGATCTCTGGTGGGGTTCTGTGCAGCCAGTCTGGTACTTCATGTCTTTTGCACTACTTTCTCATGGGACTTCTGCTTCTGCTGTTCCGGTAAAATGGGAGCAGAGGTCCTGGAGGGCTATTGGCCTAGTTTTGCATTTACCCAGTTGAAACTTGGTGGCTATCTCAGGGCTTGGTGCCTGCTTACAGACTCTGGCATGGTGGTCTCTGGCACTGCTGGCTATTGTCAGCAGGCACCTATACAGTGCTGGGCCTTCCTTCTGGTCCTTCTTGGCCATTGGCCTCTTTCCCTGAAGACTCCAATTCGGAGTCATTGGGCCTTGTCAGAGAGTGTCATTATACCATCCTAGGAGTCTAAGGGGGATTGTCCAGACAGATTGTCCAGCTCCGTCTGCATCTATCCCAGTTTCCACTTTACTTAAAGTAAAATGAGATTTACATTTTCATCAGAATAAAAAAGGGGGGGGGATAGTAGCAGATAAGTTGTCCCCCTTTACTGTGAAAGCTTCCTGCTGTCCATGCAGGAAAAAAATCCCCATGTGGTAAAAGCCTGTGTTAGAAAACATCCATAATGACTGGAATTGTTAATTCTGCCATTCTCTCATCACAAATGCATATTTTCCAACAAACATTTGATAGAGAAGTTACATGGATTGAGTTAATTGCTGTGAATTACAAGAACACCATTTTTTCCTGCCTCTTTCTCCAAATGTCTCAAAAGCTGAAGCTTTTCTGCCAGCAGAGCTTTTGCTGACACATGAGGCTCTGTTGGTGTAAAAAGGAGGTAGGAGAAATGTCACCTGATTACGCTATCACTGCATCCATCTCACTAGTGGACTATAAGGTGTTCATGATGATTGAATGATTACCACCATTATCTTAGAGACAGGGGAAAATGGAAAAGCTCTGTATTTGTGAATGCCTGCCCCTTGTGGTTCATAGCATCCAACTCCTTAGTTTTTCATCTTTTAATACATTTCATAGTATGGGATTCACCATTTCTACAGAATCTGGTGCCCTGCACAATCTTAACTGAAATGGGTAAGAGTTTCAGGATATAGTAGACAGTAGCAAAATTGTGACATCTCGCTCCCAAGGCAAATAGACAATTGTTTGCCAGCCAAAGAGATACTGTAGTCTTGTTAAACTTTAGGAATTGGTGCAAATTCAGTGCACAGCAAGAGCCTGAGAGCAGAGGCTGATGAGGGGAACCCCCCTGCCTCATTGGCGCTATGCCACTTCCTGAAAGAAAAAGGAAACAACTGTACTATTTGTAAAATACTTCTCAAGAGTCATGTATGTAGAAACAGTAATTTATTTTCTGCTTCTCTTTGCATTTTTTATATTCAGCCTAACAATACATAGAATTGGTTTTGGATATTTTCCAGTGGTGTTTAAAAGAGAACCGCTACACTGCTCCCTATTTTTGTAAGATGCAGAAACACTTCTGAAGAGAATGTCAGACGAATTTACCAGTATTATGGGTGTTTTGTGCATAAACTCACTGTGTAGCCTCTTTTTATAACAAACCTTTATTGCTACTTTAATCCATGCCACATGCAGATGACCTGAGCAAACCCTAAAGGAAGACAGAAGCCTTGTTATGTACATGTGCAACAGTTGCTCAAAATCTGATGCACCAGCTGTGGCCCGACCGAAGTCAAGGGAAACTTGATCTTTTAATCTTCCATTCTCCAGACAGAAACTGTAAATAACAACTGTTTCCGAAGAATACTTGTCAGTTAGAATGAAATATAAACTGTGAATAGGGGGTTTGATTGAAAATTAGTATCTACACAGACATTTGAAACATATGGAAAAGCCTTAAGTAAGAAAGCAATTTTTTTTCTTTCAGTTCTTTTGGGGGGCTTCTTTGTATCTTTTGACTGTGGATTTCATTGTTATGGGTACAACCCAGAAAGCGAAGAATGTATGCCTCATTTGAAATTACAGACATGGTGCTGTTTTACTAGAGACTCTACAGATTCCTTTACTTTCCATTCTCTGCATTTTAATACTCATAAACTCTGTTGTAATAAGGAACAACAGCGATGGTTCTTGAAAGCAGTGTATTAGAAGGTGATATATTTTTTTCCCAAAAAGCTTCCAGCAACAAGTGTACATAATTCTTTTGCAACAGAATCTATGCATACAAACTATTCAACTTTAATTGACTAGCAGTAGGTTTTGTGGAAGAAAAACCATTAATTCTAGGTGCCATTTATGCCTGCCTATGTAGTATATCTTTTTTTGGCATGAGCATTGACACACACTCCAGTCAATCATTGTAAAGTGCTTCATAATACATGTTGCAATTAAGCTGTAGAAATTCATATCTTATTCTCTCATAATTTTTACTATGGAGAATATGTTTTATAAAGTACCTTATTAAATCTACACTCAAGAGGTTTTTTTTTAAAAAAATGTAAGGGTTACTGAATGCAGTATGTTACTCTAGCTACTTCACCAGTCAGTGCTGCAGATGACAATCATTTTTGTAATGATAGATAAGTACCATTGGTGCTGGGTGCCTATTATCAATATCATTGAATTCAAAAGGGGGTGCAGTCAGATTTTTAAAAATGGAATAAGTATTCTACAAGGAACATAGTTTGAGGATTGAAATCCCTTTTGCTTATGTTCATGTAATGCACTTTTCATACATCAGGCTTCAGATTATTGCTCCCAGCAAAGAAATAGCTTACAAACTCATTTTCAGAAGGTTTCAGATAACTTGAAACTAGACCCAATTAACATATTTTAATAGGAGAAATTATCTTGGAAAGATATTAATTACAACAAAAAGAGGCTTTGATTGTTACGGTTTCTAAAGTATTGCCCTTGTTAGGCCCCTTTAATGATGAAACAGACTCTATCTTAAAGGGATTCTGCTCCACATTAAAAGAAATGAATTTAAAGATTTAATGACATGGAACATCTTATTTTTATTTTTTTTAATAATACTAAGACAAACTACAGTGATGAGAATAACCATTGAGAACTTTGATATTAAATTGTTATTTAATTATCAAAGTATTTTCTATGTAATGTAAAGGATTGTTTTACTTTTAGTAAATGAGTGCATATAGCATCAGTATATCTAATTCTCAATGTGACCAAATCTGTGGACACTTAGATTGGAATATGTGGCGTTCCCCCTCCCCCTCCTGTGGTCGTGGCTGACAAGCCGTCCCACCGTCCCTTTCTGAGGTGTTGGACTCCTCGTCTGTGGCCCTGGTCTTAGGGGCTCTCAATGCAGTCAGCTGCCTAAACCACAGGGTGCCCTCTGGGGGTGAGGGCAGCCCTCACTCTCTGCTGGTCTCTCCCTACAGGCGTCTGGGGTCGGTAGCTCCCCTGCTGGGGTCTGCCGTCCCCTTCCCGGTCAGCCTCTCTCTCCCCTCCTTGGTCT
Source organism: Sphaerodactylus townsendi (assembly GCF_021028975.2). Lineage (NCBI taxonomy): Eukaryota > Metazoa > Chordata > Lepidosauria > Squamata > Sphaerodactylidae > Sphaerodactylus > Sphaerodactylus townsendi. Next base: position 62,236,245 of record NC_059431.1, read on the forward strand.
CCTTTCTTCTCCCCAGGTTGCCTCCACGCTCCCAGTCCCCCGTCTCTTCCGTTTCTCCACTCTCTCTCACTCCCCTTCCTTCTGCCTCTTCACTCTCTCTCACTCCTCTTCCTTCTGCTTCTCTACTCTCTCTCACTCCCCTTCCTTCTGCCTCTTCACTCTCTCTCACAACTCTTCCTTCTGCTTCTTTGTTCTTTCTCTCTCTGCTCCACCTCCCTTCCCCCACGACACTCTCCGCGACCTCCTTGGGCTCCCGCACAACCCTCCCACGCCCTGCTGCGGCCAGCCTTGCTCTCCCAGCGGTCCTCGCCTTTTGAAGACTTTCCGGCTCTTCGGGGGTGTTCCCGGCCTCGCCATCGTCCCGGCCGCGCCCCGTCGATGGCGAGAGGGGCTGCAGCTGCCGGATAAGCCGCAGCTGCGCCTCCTTGCACCCGTCGTCCACCGGCTCCGCCCCCCGCTGGCACTCCTGCTGTGGGTCCGGGCGTTGCGTCGGCCTGCTGCCGTCGTGCTGTCGGCCCCGCCCCCCGGCCGTCCGAGTCCAGGGCAAGCTGACGCGGCGACCCCCGGACAGAATATTTAGAGACTGGCACCATGAACAGATCTTTCTATAAACCTGGAAAATACCCCTGGTTTGCAGAAGAATCTGAAATCTTAAATATATTGGGATGTTTTGCTTTTTGCTGTCAAGTCCCAGTTGACTTATGGGGTTCCTGTAGAGTTTTCAAGGCCAGATGCATTCAGAGGTGGTTTGCCATTGGTGCCTCTGGTATTCCTTGCAGATCTTCCATCAAGGTTTGACCCTACTTAGCTTTTGAGATCTGATGAGATCACACTAGCCAAAATAACAGAAGCAGCACCTGTAGCTTAAAGAAATGAATGCCCTCAGTGGCATTGCTGGACAACCACAACAGTATTGCTAGCCTTCAAGCCTTGGTTTCTACAGTAAAAGCAACAATAGGTCCGTTCCTGGCCTCTTTTGGCCTAATAAGGAGGATTAATAGGGCCAGGCCTGGCAGCAGCCACCTGGCAGCTACCATGTAAGCTGCATGACTCACCCAGGCCTGGCTGCTTGCTGCTGTTTCATAGCAGCCACCCCACCAAAACAAGTGTAGTGTAGTGGTTACCATTTCAGACTATGATCTGAGAGACCCAAGCAAGAATTTCTACTCCGCCATTGGAAGCTCCTTGGGTTACCTAGGATTGCCAGCCTCCACGTGGTAGCTGGAGATCTCCTGGAATTACATCTCATCCCCAGGTGATATAAATAACGTTACCTGGTGAAAATGGCTGCTTTGGAAGGTAGATTCTATAGCCTTATACCCCACAGAAGTCCTCTCCCCAAATCTTCTCTTTAGGTCTCACCCCCATAATCTCCAGGCATTTCTGAACCTATAACTGGCAACCTCTATCTGACAGATTTGTTGTGATAATGAAATGGAAAAGAGGAGAATAATATAAGCAGTCTTGGTGTGTCAGATTGCAAGGAAAATGTAATTTTAAAATGCAGTTCAGACAAAGCAAGCTTACTGTTTACTTTCAGAGTGGAGAAGGAAAGCCTTAAGAACAGTGGAGCAACCTGATTGGCTGTGGCCTCCTTCAGTCTAATTGGGTAAGTAACAGTGTAATGCAGAGGGAGGAGAGGAAAATATTTCCTTGTCACAGACATTCTAGAAGGCTTTTGGTAGGAATACTTGGTGCTGTTAAGACCTGTCTGTCTTAATTGAGAGAAAGCTAAACTCTGAGGGAAGTAGATTAGCTCAGAGAGATTAACTTATTCTACTGGTATCAACCTGAGTGCTGAGTGCAGTCATACACAAACACTGCATAATAATGGGGTTTATTGAAGGGCCAGGTGAATACTTAATAAATCAGAATAAGGATTTCTCCTAGAGAGGAGAGAGTTCTAGCAAATTTGTTCATCTGTGGTGTGGGGATTTGCTATAAATTTTTCTCAGTAAGAGTTTATATTTTGTTTTAAGGGTTTTACCTAACTTGGAAGACTGTGTGTTTGGGTACTGAGTGAATGTACCTAGCCTATGTTAGGATCCTGTATGTGAATGTACTGAGTGAATGTACCTGGCCTATGTTAGGATCCTGTATGTGAATAGCCATAAGCCAGAACATATAAGAAAAAGAACTCTACATTCTGTGAAACATCTTATGAAACCACATCTAAGCTAAACTGAACTAAGTAATCATAAGTGTTGTGCTAAAGAAACAAAAACAATAAGTGTTTGTGCCAAGCTCTCTTGTGAATAGTGTAAATATATACTTTCTTATCTCTTGCCTTGTTTGACTTAGCCATCCATCTCCAAGTTCAAATACCCACTCTTGTACCATCTCCTCTGCCTGTTAAATAAATGTATACTATTTTGCTTAAGTTTATATCTGCCTCAGTAGATATATTTTAGTGTGCCTAGTGTAGAGAGTGTCTGAGAAGGAAAGAAAAATAAAAGTCAACGGGCTTCCCTTCAACTTCTGGTGTGAGATGACAGCAGAGGCGGAGCTACCAGGGGATGTGTGTGTGTGATGCACTGGGCGTGTGTCGGGGGGGGCGCAAAAATTCAGGTTCGTTTGTGGGTTTTTTTGTATTTTTAGGGTTTTTTCAGTTTTTGGCCTGCAGGGGGTGCAGTTTTTAGGTTAGCAGCACCAACATTTCAGGGATTTTTTTGGGAGACTCTCCTGATGATACTACCCAATTAAATGAGGTTTGGTTGAGGGGGTCCAAAGCTATGAACTTCCAAAGGGAGTGCCCCATCCCCCATTGTTTCCAATGGGAGCTAATAGGAAATGGGGGTCCATAACTTTTGACCCCCTGAACCAAACTTCACCAAACTTGGGTAATATTATCAGGAGAGGCTTCTAAAGATACCTGGAAATTTTGGTGCTGCTAGCTTAACAATTGCACCCCTGACAGCAGCTCCCCCAAATTTCCCCAGATTCTCTTTTTAAATCCACCTCCCTTGACATGGATTTAAAGGGAGAATCTGATATCCCCAGTTTAAACATTGAAAGAGATGCTGTTTCAGGGTGAGGGAGAATCCACCCCAAAACAGCATTACTTTTAATGTTGTTTAAACTGGGGACCCCAGCTTCTCCCTTTAAGGTGAATTTAAAAGGAGAATCTGGGCTCCCTAGTTTAAACACCATTGAACTTGATGCTGTTTGGGGGTGGATTCCAGCATCACTTTCAATGGTGTTTAAACTAGGGACCCCAGATTCTCTTTTTAAGGTGGGTGCCACAGGTCGAGGGAGGGCGCTGACCCTCTGGAGCCAGAGTCTGTGCCAGTACGCCAACTCAATCCCTTCCAGCCTGCCCAGCAGTAGGCCTGGGCCCCTTCCAGCCTTCCCAAGCAGTAGACCTGGGCCCCTTACTGCCTGCCCAAGTTGTAGACCTGGGCCCCTTCCTGCCTGCCCAGCAGTAGACCTGGGCGCTCCTCTGTGAGATCGGCAGACAGCTTGATTTCTCTCCCCCCTCCACTGTATCTATGGAAAATGGAGCCAGGGGTGGTGGTGAAAACTCAGATTATGCCCTGGGTTCCATTTCCCCTGGATATGCCTCTGTCCACCCTTCCGGAGTCTGTGCACGCAGGCTTCTGCCCTTCCCAGGCCCTGGGTTACATAATGTGTGGGGGTTACGTTACCCCACTGGGGTGTGGGGGGCAGGGCACTGTGGAGTGTTGGGCTGGAAAACAAAGATTGTGCACTGGGCCAGCTACGCCCACGGATGCCCGGGGGGGGGGCCTCCGCACAACTCAGATTTTGCAGCAGGCTCCATTTTCCCTAGCTACGCCTCTGGATAATGGGTGAGAGGAAGTGGCTTCATACTTCATGCTACCATGTTTTTGAGCCACCTTGGTTTCTGAAAAGGAAAGGGGGAAAAGAGTTAGTGGTTTCCCTGCCTTGGTATTATAGAAGGGTGAGTGTGTGTCTGATGCACTTGGGTTCCCATTGGAGAGTATGGCTGGGTATTAATGGAGTAAATAAATAACAAATATAACTGAAGATGGGGTAGATAGATTGCTGGGCAGGTGGGAAAGAGAAAAGTAAGTAGGGAAAATAATGATATGCCAAGAGGCAGGAAAGGGGAACTACTGTAGGGAGCGGGATTCAGGAGAAAATGAGGCATGTCCTTATGGATTGGGCCACAGTTTTCTCAGACAGACCCTGCTAGGGGAGCGAAGTCTTTGTAGATCCCTGCTTTTTCTTTACTATATACAGTGTCCTATACTGATCATAGCATTTTTTTCACAATTTAATTCTTTTCCTAGTTCTTTTCGCTGTCCCAGAAAAGGTCAGAACTGTCGGGGGGAGGGGTGGTGGGTGGGAAGTGTTGCTTTGCTTTTGTCTTTCAAATGTGCAACCATTGTGCAAATATGCTTGTATATGATAAGGTCTCCCTAAAGAAATAAAACTGGGAACTGTTTAGTTTAATAAGACTTGGCCATATCCTTGTACATAAGAAAACAAGTAAATCTGTATAAATAGATTATATAATTGAGCAGTGTATTCCTAATGATGAACCAGAAAATGATGAACCCGGAGCCCCTTGGGGACGGGGCGGTATAGAAATTGAAACAAACAAACAAACAAACAAACAAATAAATAAAAAAGGTAAAAGAACTCTGGGAGATACAATCTAGAAGGCAACCTTTCCTGAGCAAAGAGGGGCCGACTGGTCAACAACTCCCACAATCCTTCGCTTTACCAACAGAGTCCTGACCTCCCAGAAAACTGTGGGCAAAAGATCTGAAGAACAACAGGCAGTCAAAGAGCGGCAGAAAGAAAAAAGAGAGCTAGGGTAGGGTGGTAGAAAGATGACGAGAGAGTTGGGGCAGGGAGAGAGAAAGAAAATTGAAATGTGGGCAGAAAGAGAACTGGGGTGGGGAGCAAAAAGAGAAAAAAGGGATCTGGGGCAGTCACATAGCTATAATTGGGACATCCAGGCACAAAGGTCCTGTCCACCCCCTGGTGAGTCATGTGGGGGTTGGAAAACCAACCCCTACACTTTTGACCCACCAACCACACCCCTCTGGCAGGCCTTGGCCAATACGGAGGCTGGAGCCTGGGCTGCTTGGAGCAGCCACCCAGGACCCGCCTCCTGCCCGCTGGAGCCTGGACTGCACAGAGCAGCCAGCCAGCCAGGCTCTGCCCCCAGCTGGAGTCTGGGCTGTGCATTGGCTGGAGCCTGATCTGCATGGTGCCAACTCATGTAAGTGGGTATGGAAGGGGTGTGTAGCTACCATGGTGCAGGGGTGCCATTTTGCCCTGGATGCCATTTTACCCTGCTATGCCTCTGATCTGGGGTAGCAGGGCAGAAAGTTAAATAGAGAGCTGGGGTAGTGGGGCAGAAAGAGAGCCAGGGTATGGGGGCAGAAACAGAGTTGGGGTAGTAGACTCCTCACACCTTCCAAGCAAAGAAACCACTCACTGACCAGGCTTGTCATATTTTTTCCCACATTTTTAACCTCAGGAACTGAACTGCTTCTAATACGGTAGCATTTGGTGATAGGAAGCACTTTCCCTCAGCTGTGTTATACTTCCCAGAAGGTGATAGAAACCCATTATTTAAAAAGCTTTCTTGACAAACCACTTTATATAAGGCAAAAATAATAATGCTGAGGCATAAACAGAATAAAACTTATTTGCCTTATCAAGAGAGAAGATGGGAATAACTTGGATGAAAGGAATGGAGGAAGCTGCAGAAATATATATTTACAACAGAGATCTTGGCAGAGAATCAGCAGTCATTGTTTTCAGGCACAGGCATAAGTTTGTTCAGTTTCACTAAACCTAGATAGTAATAAGTTGTTTCCTAAGATGATGCAGTTCCTTATACTTCAGATGGTGCTCTGGCTAATGGATTATACACACACACTGAGTTTTATCAGGTTTGATACATTTTCTTCAGTACCCTCACTCAGCATTCACAGATAGAAAACCCAATGCTAAAGCATAAAACACTCTCTTGAGAAAAATAAAACAAAACTCCATACAGCAGATTAACTGATCTTTAGGATTCATCTTTTCTTTTCCTGGAAGATATATTCCTTACTGGTTTTATATATGTGCCCCCCACCTCCCTAGCCTGGGCTCTAAGTAACCCAACCACCCAGAGGAATACCTGGGGGAGATGGCAACCGGGGCAACACCTGCAGCACCACTGCCCCTGCACCCCCCTGCACCCCCCCCCCCGTGCCACCCATGCCCCACTTACCTTAGCCAATGGGCTGGGTTGGGCCTGGCCTGGCCTGGCCTGGCCTGGCCTGGCCTGGCCTGGCCTGGCCTGGCCTGGCCTGGCAGCAGGCGGCTCAGGCAGGTGGCTCAGGTGGGCGTTGCAGCCACAGGCCAACTCCTGCCTGAGAGCCAGCCTCCCTGTCAGCAGAGAGGCTGGGGAGGGCAGAAAGAGGCTTCAGGCACCCATCTGAGCTGCTGGTTTTTGAGCCGTGGCTGCAGGCTAGCTCCTGCCCAAGAGCGGCCTGTGGCCACGTCTCACAGCTCAGGTGGGCGCCTGAGGCCATCTCCTGCCACCCTGGCCTCCCTGCTGACAGGGAGGCTGGCTCTCGGGCAGGAGCCAGTCTGTAGCTGTGGCTCAGCAGCAGGTGACTCAGGTGGGTGTTGCGGCCACAGCCACCCTCCCTGTCAGCAGTGCAGGAGCCACTCTCAAGTGCCTGCCTGAGGTGCAAACCACCTCCCAGCCTGGCCGGACTTGGTAGTGGGTGGCACAGGCAAACACCATGGCTGCAGCTGGCTTCCCCATCAGCAGGGAGGTCGAGGAGTGCAGGAGCCAGCCTGTGGCTGTGGCACCTGCCTGAGCAGCACGGAAAAAGATGCCCATGTGATCAAATGGCGTGCCCCTGGGGACATGGGATACCTCATGTCCCCAATGGCGGTACACTACTGCAACCACCACTACACTCAGTTCTGTGTAATTTTTGCTTAAACAACAGCACACATGGCTGTCACGCAGTAGGACAAGCCAGAATCACTCACTGACTGCCACTACTTTCCTCAGAGGTATTATGTTAAGAGTTCAGATATGGCAGATAGCTCTTTGCTTCCTGAATTTTAGAGTCTCAGATTGTTCTCTGTGATCAAGTCTCTATGATCAGTCAGAGTACAGGGTTTCCTCTTCATTTTAGCAGGTACGGTTGCTAGCTCTGGTTTGGGAACTACTTGAACATTTTGGGGGTGGAGCCTGATGAGGGCAGAGTTTGGGGAGTGGAGGGACTTCAATAGGGTATAATGCCATAGGGTTCACCTTCCAAAACACCTGTTTTCTCCATGTGAACTGATCTCTATTGCCTGGTAATCAGTTCTAATACAGGGCGATCTCCAACCATGGCCTGGAGACTTGCAACTCCAGCAGGAGGTGGTACAGAAGAATTCAGAAACATCACCTTCAAGTCTGGAGGGAGTATTTATTCAGAATCAGTTGCTTTTACCTTGTAACCACCCAGCATTTTGTGACTTGTCCTATCCCCAGAACAGCCATTTTGTAATGGCACCCATTACCTAGTTTCAGAATTCTAAAAATGTTGACAGGTTCACTCGAAATGGAAATATTTACCTTAAGAATATACTGAACCTGCTTTGAAATGTTTGTGTCCAGCAGAAGATAAGCTATTTCTTCTGCAAATATGGTTACCAACCCCCAGGTGGGGCCTGGTGCTCTCCCAACCTTACAAATAATCTTCAGTCTATACAGATTAGTTCCTTTGGAGAAAATGACTGCTTTGGGAGGTGGACTCTATGGCATTATATCCTGCTGAGATGCCTCCCCCTTCCCAGGGTCCACCTTCAAATCTCTAAGAATCTCCAAGAATTTCTCAACCCATAGGTGACATCTGTAACAGTAAATAATATTTTCTGTATTTTAAATTTCCCCACATGCAGTGGAACCTCAGTTTACGTTGGTAATCCGTCCAAAAAGAATTGATGAAAACCGAAACCAATGAAAACCGAGGCAAACTTTTCCATAGGAATCAATGTAAATCCAATTAATCCATTCTAGGCACTTCAAAAAACATACCAAAAACACATTTTTGGTGAATAAACACAGTGTTTAATTCTGAAAACAGTAACAAACAATAACACTAGGACCAGCTTCAGAGCCAGTGGACCAAAGTCGTACCAGAAAGCTGTCCAAAGAGGTCTGTTTCTGATGCCTCTTTAAGATTTGTCTGAAATAGGGCAAGACATTGTCATTAAACAAATTGCAGACACGGCCTGCAACAGCTTTGTTCGGGCAATTTTTCTCCACAAACCCCTGCACCTTACTGCAAATCGATGAAAACCAAGGCAAATTGGTGAAAACCGAGACAAATTTTTCACTGAAAAAATCGATGAAAACCGAAACCGATGAAAACCAAAGGCAATGAAAACTGAGGTTCCACTGTATTTGTTTATACATACAATATTTTAAATACCATTCCCCTAAATTACATAAGATGTTCAGTGCAATCCTGATTGCTGCAATACCATGTCTGCAGTACCATTAAATGAGTGAGTAAATTGCTTTGTGTTACTTTTGTCTGTATTATATATGATAAGGTAGTATAAGCAGAGAGATAGTGCATGAAAATAGATTCATAAACATTTTCTAAGCAAAGTGATGTAAGAGAATGTATAAAAATGGTTTCCTAATCTACTTTTAAACTGTGTACTCTTTAGCATTGCATCACAATCAATAATGTAATCAAGATTCCTAACCACAAGTTAACATGAGACTAATCACTTCTGACAAGATTAGGTCAGATTCAAGATTTTTTATAAGGACAGCATTGGTGGTTCAATTAATGTCTCTCTGTGTCCCTATTAAAATAACAGCATTGTTTTTGGTCTTATGTCCAAAAGCCCACCTGATGCTGTCTTATGTTTGTCACTTTCTGCCTGAAGAGTGAATGACAAAAATCCTGCAATACAATAAAATTTGAAATAATCATACATCTCTGTAGTAAGCAAGGAATCCAAAAATGCTGTGAATACAGATCAAACAATCAACCAACCTAAACTTGGTTTTCATAACCTAGTTCAGTACTATTTAATTTGCTGACTTCTCTGTGAATAATACTATTCTAAGTCCATGAAAATTTTCAACTTGCAATTCTTGCAGCTGTCATATGATATGCAGCTGTTCAAATGATAGTTTGACTCATGCAAACATTCACTATGAAGTCTTTCAGCATACTATTAGGATTTCAGCTTGTTGCACAGATATGTACAGAATAAAATTCAACTTCTCAAAATGCATATATCAAATTGATTTCTGATTTGTAAACAAAACAAAATGAATGAATGAAAGAAAGAAGAAAATGTATTTTGCATTAAATCTTTGCAAGATGCAAAAATGATTGTTGTTTATCTGAAAGAGTTCTGTATTGGCTGGCCCAATGTAGGTTACTTTCACACAAGGGCAGAAAAATCCACCCTCACTGTAGAAGCAGCAGTGAGCAGGATGTGAAGATGAGCTGCTGTCCCTGAGTCACTCCTCCACCACCCTTTTGTTGCAGTGGTGCAGAACCACCAGCAGCCAATAATCATGCCATGCTCCCCTGTGGCTTGGCAACCCACCTGCCTTGCTTCACTAGGGAAAAAACTGTTAAAAAGCTGTAGAGGAGTGAAATGTGAAGTTTATATCCATCGTCTTTCAGTTGGCTGTATTTTGAGTGTCCACATGAGCTACCAATCTTCTTGAATGCATGCCAGATCAAAGCAGGTTTGTGCGTGCTGGCTCTAGTTAAAACAAGAAAGAATACTAGCTCCATGAACTGTACTGTGAATTAGCATGATGTCAGGTGGAAGGTCACCCAAAAAGCGGGAATGTCCAGCTGATGTAATAATTTATTTTCCCAATGAAAATATGTGACTTTGTTTCTTTGTTGCATGTATTAGTCCCAGTGCTTTTTTGCTCTTAGGCAATTTTTGCAAGTTAGCCATAGCCCAACTGGAAAGTCTGTAGCATTTACATGGCATTCCTAAGCAGAGTTGTGCGTGTGTCAAGGGCTGCCAAGAAGCTTTTGTTTTATGGTGATCCTATGAATTAATGACCTCCAAAACATCCTCCTGTCATTAACAGCCTTGCTCAGGCCTTTCAAACTGAGAGCTATGACTTTTTTTGATTGAGTCAATTCATCTTATGTTGAGTCTTCCTCATTTCCTGTTGCCTTCAACTTTTCACAGTATTATTTTCCAGCGAATGTTACTATGATAGATTACCCCTCCCACACACACACAAGGCATTTTGCATTCAAAAAGATTGGTAGCTCTGTGTGGACAAGTAGTAATCTATTCCTGTCAGACAGAGAAACATTAAATTGGCACCAGAGGTATGTAGAGTTCAAACAAAGATTTAGTTGTTTTTTGAATACTGAGGAAGATACAGTATCCTTGCAACAAATATCCAATCCACAATTATATACCTCTGCATTTTTGCAACAAAAATATCTCAGTTCAAAAATCTACATGTTTGTACATTCTATTGAGTACTCTATTGAGTACCAGGAACAAATTAGGGATCCTGATAGTCCATTCAAAGCTGGCATTTGGTTGCATCAGGTATCCATTGATACCCAATGCAACCAGGGTCAGGGAAAGAAAATGATCACTCCAGTCCTTCTGTTTGAGTGCTGATGGAATTTATATCAGGCTAGATTCATCTAGAAGTCCAGTGGTACTTCAAAGACTAACAACAATTCCTTCAAATGTTAGCTCTAAAACGGTAGCTGAAGGCCAGCAACTGCTTTAGGTAATTATTTAGTTTGGAGATATAACAGCTCCAGTTTCTGTTTCCCCCAGGGCATTTTTGAACTGAGATATTTTTGTTGCAAAGATGCAGCGGTATATAACTGTGGATTGGATATTTGTTGCAAGGATACTGTATCTTCCTCAGTATTCAAAAAACAACTAAATCTTTGTTTGAACTCTACATACCTCTGGTGCCAATTTAATGTTTCTCTGTCTGACAGGAATAGATTACTATTTGTCCACACAGAGCTACCAATCTTCTTGAATGCAAAATGCCTTGTGTGTGTGGGAGGGGTAATCTATCACTGGGAAAATAACATTCACTGGAAAACAGTACTTAGGCACTAGAAAAATGTAGCCCACCCAGATTTCCATCTAGTGGACAACTATTAAGAGATTATATGGGATAACACCATGTAACACACATCACTATTGATATAACAATGAGCTCTATGCCTGATTCTTATTAATTCTGCATATCCAGGCAGAAGAGTTACATGAGATTTATATTCATATATGACATAAAATGTATTTCTGCCTATTATAGATAGTAAGAGTTAAATAAACCTTTTACACTTTTATAGCTAATATAAACACTTTAGCAATGCTAATCAGTTGTACTGATTTTCTGTTGTGATTTTCCTTAATAATTAAGCAAAAGCTCTAGGATGCAATCAAGTTATACACTAGGGGGTTCATGCAAATAGTTGAAGGGTTGGCTTTTTACAGTCAGTTTTCTTGTTGAACACATTCAGAAGGAAATGTATTGACATTTTAAAAAGGGAAATACAATTTACTTTCATAATCTCTTGTAATAAGGGAATCACCATTGTGTTGGGAGTCAGCCTGCAAATATACATTTATTTTAGTTTAACACAATATTATATGTTATTCATCCACAAAGTAATGTGGTTTGACAGTTAAGGATATACTAAGGATTGCTGCTTCTTGCATTTCCACAGCAACCTTTTCATCTTTATACAACATTTTCCTCTTACAAGTAGCTACTTTCATCCCATTTTGCGTTATTCAATTTTGTTGGGGCATTCAATTAATTTTTTTCAGTTATTTCATTGCACATTTTTGATCTGCTTTCTGATAAAGTTGTCACAGGCAATTTTTGTGGATACAGAATTTTATTTAACTGAAATTATTTTGTTTTAATTACTTTTTTTCAAATAGGCTAGAAAGCTCGCACATCTTAGCCCAAAATCTGGGAGATAGGTGTTTAATTTCTTCTGCGGTTCCATCTTTTATTATAGCAAATCTCTTTGTAGACATCCCTTGTTTTGTAGCATGATAATATCATGAGGAATTAAGACTCAAAATGCATGGCATTAAGCTGTTTATGTAAGTCAGTCTACAGCACTGGATAATGACCAATGGGGACCATTAAGGATTTGCAGGGGGCATATCATTTCCTCCATATCCACTTTAGAGTTACCAGTACGAATCCCCACCCACAGCTGGTGTTTCTTGCTGCCACTTATAGTGGTAGTGGGAGAAATATTAACTGGAATTAAACGTTCTGGTATTTCCCATAAGTGACATCAGCCCTCTCTAGGAATCACCAAAAACTCTATTTTTTAATTTTATTGGGCTTGCTATCCTGCCCTTTCTCATCTGGAGCCAGGCTCAAGGTGACTAACACCCATAATAATACAAAATGTATATTCCATATAAAATGTAGCAAACATAAATAAAAACATTAAAACTACATTAATATCAATCCAGATTCTAAAGATGGTGACCATAATTAAATCACGTAAAGTATCATTTCCAGATCCCAAATAGCTTAAAAATTTCTTCTCCCGCCTATCATAAGCAAATTAAAACAAGGTGGAGGGGAGAGAGAAAGAGTGGCAGTTCAGCAAGGTGGAAAAAGATTGTAGATTAATCAAAGGCCCATTGACCACTCCCCATGCTGCTGCCCCTTGATCTCCCACTAGTCTTTTCATTTCCTCACAATTTCCTCTTTCCCTCCTCTGGTAGCCCCCACAGCATCTTTTCTTTTTCATGCATCTACCCTGTCAGATACCCTGATGAAGGAATTGCCACTGGTTATAGGTTGGTAGATTGACTTGTGGATGAAAAGGAAAGAAGGGAAGAGGTCCATTTTCAGGACTGTTTAATCTTACAAGTTACAGAATCCAAGATTTGGGAGGCTCAGCAATACCGTTGTGGTTTCCGGGTCACTTCAAATATGGCCACTGATTGTTCAGTGGGCATTCTTTTCATAAAGCTACAGACATTTCTGGTTTTGGGGGAAAAGGATTAATCTCCTGATTTTTTAAAATAATAACGAAGAAAAACACAGTAAAAAATGAAAAGACCAGCAATAATAAAGAAAAAAGTATCATGTTAATTACAGTTCAGCAAGAGGTAGTTATACTGCATATTGATCTTTAATATCATAAAATAATCAAGTTATTTTACAAAGATTTTAAGAAAGATTTTTACAATTTTTTTAAAATTTCCAATTAGTTTTTTTTTAAGATTTCAGACTTTTCTGCAACTTTGAGACTTTCCTTCACATTTTCAGGGAAATGCCCCACCTGTCTGTTTCTGTGTCTGTTTTGCAGCTCTATCTGAAATATTCTTTATGACATGGTTCCAAAATAGTTATATTGATAATTACAATGTGAACTGGAGGCATATACAATTTGTTTTCAAGGATAAGTTTTTTGTTTAAATGTGAAAAATTTTGGCAACAATTAATACATATAATGCTCCTTTTAAGCTGCTTTTGTAATCTGTTTGAGCAGCCAATTGCTAAAAGATTTTTGTGTCATTTCAGACAAAACTATTTTTGCTCTCATCTGCTAATGGATTTTCTCCCCAAATAAAGCCACTTGTGTCCTGTTGGCATAAAAAGCTGCTTTCACCCATTCTCACTTCTTCCTTTTGCTTCTGAATCCCTGCGTTGTACTGTTTAGCGTATCTGGAGGCTTCCAAAAATACAACTTTTTCCCTGCTTTTTTGTGGCCCATACTTTTTCCTTCTTTTTTTGGAACATGATAAGATTAAGTCTATAGCACTATCGCACTATAGAAATTCAGTGCATCCAAATGGATTGCTATGGTACTATAACACTATACTACTATAGCACTAACCTTAGAATGTTACAAAAAGCTGAAAAAGAACATGGGGAAAAAGCTGTGTATGAAATGTATGAGATGGCTCATTATCAGATTGAAATCAGCTAAAATATCCAATTTGGAATGATAATCTGAAAGGGACCTATGTGTTTGTTGATGATATTATTAAAGAGTTCGGTGTTTACATTTACTTTAACTTGCTGTATACTGTAGGAAACTGTCTAAATAACACATTTTCTTTTGTTTACGCATAATTTGTTTTCTAGTTTCAGCCTCTCAAATAGCAAACATTAAGACATATATACTATTAGTGCAGAGTAAGTCACAGTGCAGCCCTTTATCATGTCTGAGTATATTTGCAATTTTAAATTCCATAATAATGCCAAGTAGTATAATTTTATATACTAAATTATCAAGGATATGCGTTATATTCCTAAAGTAGTAAAATAAGTTTAGTTTGACAGAAAAGTAAGTATGCCATAAATTTTGTTTCCCTAAAAAAATTCACCCCCACCCCTGAAGAAGGAAGGTTTGTTTTTTAAAAAAACCTTCTATGGCTTTAAAAATTCCAGACATTTTATATCTCTAGAAGTTATGGCTTCATTGGTGTTATAGTAGTATCTTGTGGAATTAACACAGGGATTTCTCTAAACATGTCAGGGAGTTCTGTCCAGACAATAATAAACGTATTTCAAAATCCATTTCCAAAACTCTAAAGGAATTGTTGTGAATGAGTCGTAAATTATTCCACTAATGACTCCCAGGAAACAGAATTGATTGTCCACTAATAGACATGCAGTGTAGACAGTATATTTCATTAAAGTACTTAGTGCAAGTACAGCTGATTCCAAAGTTATATTGCCCACATCAGTGTGTTGAGTTTGAATATAGTGTGGCCGAGGATTCTAAGGAGTCTTCAGTTAACTCCTGCATTCTGCGAAAAATTGACCCATGAAGGCATGGCCATGTTTTGTGTGTGTGTGTGTATGTGTGTGTGTGTGTGCGTTTTGTTTGTATGTGTATTGACTTTATATTCATTTTTATTCCTGATAATTTTACTTAGGTCATAATCTTATAGAAAAAAATCATTTCTTTTCCTTTACTGCTTCAATATAATTAATAATATAATTAATGTATACTCTCTTTTTACAGGGCTCCCTGTCGAAAAGATGGTTCTTTATTTGGACTGGTTTGTTCATTTCCTACTCGCATTTTTGTGCCATTGGATAGACATAACTTTATCCCTGAACCTTGAGGACCCAAATGTGTGTAGCCACTGGGAGAGGTAACATTTCTATTAATCAAATTCTTATGATATTTTGCTTGTAGCTAATGCTTATTTTGGTTCATCATATTTAAGGTATGAATTGTTTGTGTAGCTTACTGTTGGAGCTTTCTGTTGCCAAACAAGGGATTATTCTGCCAGAGAAGAAGCTTTTGGGGTCAGCAGAACATTATTTGCACCAAAGGAAAATGTTAGACTCATCAGAACAGGCATGTAGGATCCAACTTTGTGAACCATATTCTGATGTTACCCTGTAGAAAAAAAAAGCAAAACTCAACTAAATATTCACATTTAATTTGAGATTAAAATGTATCCATGTCTGTATTAGGGAACAGAAATCAAAAGTAGCAGCCACACTAGAAATGAAAGATACCTTTAATCCAATTAACTCAGTGGGGGAATCTGCATATTCAGAGTATAATTAGCCTACTGGAAGCTATCCAGGTATAATTATGAATCTTTTCTATATTAAACCTTGTTGGCTTAATTACTTTCTTATTTTGAAGAGGAGGCAGGAAATTCAGAAATCATACCTTCAGTGCAATATTATTTGCTTCAGTGCAGCAGCAGATCGGTACATATGTCATATGCATGAAGCTATACCTTTCCTAAAGTTAAAGGAGAGATAACATGCAAAGGAGCATTATATATTCATTGGAGTTCTTAAGCATGTATGGCAGAAGCTGTAAGGCAGAGGTATTGCAGAGCTGTAAGGTATTGTACAGAAGTGTTCCTCCCATTGGGCAAAGTGGGCAGTTGCTCAGGGCGCCACTTTGTGGTGGGCGCCAAAAATGCAGGTTCGTTTGTGGGATTTTTTATATTTTCAGTGTTTTTTGTTTTTGGCCTGCAGGGGGCACAGTTTTTAGGCTAGCAGCACCAAAATTACAGGGATGTTTCTGGAGACTCTCCTGATGCTATCACCCAGGCTTGGTGAGGTTTGGTTGAGGGGGTCCAAAGTTATGGACTCCCAAGGGGCGTGCCCCATCCCCATTGTTTCCAATGGGAGCTAATAGGAGATGGGGGCTACACCTTTGAGGATCCATAACTTTGGACCCCCTGAACCAAACTTCACCAAACCTGGGAGGTATCATCAGGAGAGTCTCTTACTAATAGCACCAAGGTTTTGTGAAGTTTGGTCCAGGGGGTCCAAAGCTATGGACTCCCAAAGGGGATGCCCACATCCCCCAATGTTTCCAATGGGAGCTAATAGAAGATGGGGGCTACACCTTTGAGGGTCCATAACTTTGAACCCCCTGAACCAAACTTCACCAAACCTGGGTGGTATCATTAGGAGAGTCTCCTAAAGATACCCTGAAAGTTTGGTGCTGCTAGCTTAACAATTGCACCCCTGACAGCAGGCACCCCCCCAAATTTCCCCAGATTTTCCTTTTAAATCCCCCCTTTTGGCATGGATTTAAAGGGAAAATCTAAGGTCCCCAGTTTAAACATTGAAAGTAATGCTGTTTCAGGGTGAGGGAGAATCCACCCCCAAACAGCATCCCTTTCAATGTTGTTTAAACTGGGGACCCCAGATTGTCCCTTTAAGGTGGATTTAAAAGGAGAATCTGGGCTCCCTAGTTTAAACACCCTTGAAAATGATGCTGTTTGGGGGTGGATTCCAACATCACTTGTTTAAATGAGGGAGCCCAGATTCTCCTTTTAAATCCACCTTAAAGTGAGAATCTGGGGTCCCCAGTTTAAATAACATTGAAAGTGATGCTGTTTCCCCCAATTGGGGGACTGGATACAACACCATAAAATGTTTTCATAGCAGCAATAAAACATTTTGAAAGCATTTTGAAAATGTTTTCAAAAAATATTTCTGCTGTGGGCATGGCCCATTGCTGTGTTCAGATTTGTGAGTTGGGGCATGTTCTATAATGTGATAGTGACTTTGAAACGACCTGGTGGAAAAAAATCATTATTTGGTCACGATGGGGGAGGGTGGCTGCCCATGGGGAGGCATCAAACTCAGGTTTTGCCCAGGGCTCCAGTTTGCCTAGGTACACCACTGATTGTTTAACACAGTATCAAGTTTGCAAATAATTATGACTAGCGTTTCATCTTCATTCCTATACATTGGTACATTTTTGCTTTCCAAGGAAGTTGCCATGCTTTAGAAAAGCCACTAAATTGATCTTTACTATATTTTACAGCATACATGTAACAAACAACTGGTTGTCCAGTGGTCACTTCTTAAATATAGTAATCTTACAGCTTTCTTCTTGTATTCTGGGGTGTGGCAGGAAAGGAGAACATAGAAAACCACAATCTGGAAAGCTATCATGGAACTTTTGGTTGAACTAGAATAGATGATAGGACACATAACTAAATTAGCTTTCATCAGTGAGTTATGTTTGAATATTTGTCAATCCTACATCTGTTAGGAAAACTGCCCACATAATAATGAAGTGTAATGACAATTCAATTGAGATTATAGAACAAATTTAGAACACTGCCTTTGATAAATAATGAGCAAAAATGTTTGATTAATTTGCACAGGATTTTCTACTGTAGGAGGGGGACATCTCAGCTGGGTGTCTTCTCCACCAATAGCAAGGAGGCAGGAACTCGTCATAATTTTAGCCGTGTCACTTCCTGTCCATTGCCGAGGCCATCTTCAATCAGTATTTTCTCCTGCCTAGCAGGGAGTGCTAGTGATTTTGAGAGGCTCTAGTGTATTACGTGTGTGTGTGTGTTTGGGGTGCTTTTGACAGCGTTAAAACCTCCAAAACGACTAGAAAAGCCTAGTTCTGCCTAGGACTGCGACGAGAAAACGCGGCGAACCCGAAAAGGGGGCAAAAGCAGCTTCCCGCCTTTTTCTCTGCAACGGCCCGCCAAAAAGCCCAAGATGGCATCGGGCTCATTTACTCCGCCGCGGCAAGACTTCGCCGAATCGGCAGCGGAAAGAACTCGCGCAGCCAAAGGAGGGCGCAAACAAGCCTCTGCCGTGGAAGATCCGCCGGCTACCAAACAGAACGGCAAGGCAGCAGGGCGCGCGGAGGGACCTCCGGCGCCCAAGAAGGCTAAGAAGAAGCTGCTTGGGAGCTTAGCGCCTTCCCAGGGCGCGGCCGCTCGCGGCGGCTCCCCGGCCAGTTCCTCCTACCCCGTCAGGGCTATGGAGTGCTGGGCCAACTCGCCGTCTAACCCTCCACCCGCGGATGCGGCGGAAGGCGCGGCGACGCAACAAACGCAAGTACTGGGGACCCGGGCGATCGGGGGGGAGCAGAGCGATCCGGATCAGCCGGATGCGCCCGCACACTCTCAAGGAGGCGCGAATGACGATATCATTGCCTGACAGCGCGCGCCTCCTGCTGATTTTGCACTAATGCTTAGAGAACAAATAGAGAGAGTGCTGGATGATAGGGAACGGAGAGCCGCTCTAATTACCAACCCCCCTCCTCCCCCTCCCAGAGCCATCGCTTGCTCTGCGGCTAACGTGACAAACCCACAATATAGAGACCCTCTTGCCCTCCAAGAGGACGAAGAGGAGGAGGAAATAGTAGAAGAAGAAGAGGAAGGGGAAGCAGAAGAAGGGGCTAGGTTCTCAGATACTGAGGAACCTATCATTGAAAAAACTGATTTATCCCCACAATTCTTCAAACAAGAGGATATTCAGCTATTAATAAATAAAACTATATCAGCCCTGGATCTCCAGGACTCGCCAACGCCTTCATCGCAGACGCCACACTTGACGCCATCGCCATGGTGGCCAGAACCATAGCTTCCAATATGGTAGCTAGACGCAACACCTGGCTTAGACCATGGCAGGCGGATATGCAATCAAAAAATGCAGTGGCAGCCTATTCCTACTATGGGGAACAGGTATTCGGAAAGCAACTGGAACAGGTTCTGATCCAGACCAAAGACCAGAAAAAAGCCATGCCAAAATCAGTTAGACAGGACCGTGCCTTTACTAGTCAGGGAGGCCCACGCACTACTTTCAGAGCACACAAAACTCTTCCCAGATTTAATAGAGACAACAGCCGCAACACATGGCAAAACCAGAATTCCTTTCGTGGCAAAAACTCTTTCCGCCCATTCCAAAAACAAGGAAAGAGTTTTAAAACAGACAAAAACAAACAATGACTCTCGGGAAGACCCAGTGGGGGGACGCCTGGCCAACTTTTTACCAGCTTGGCAGGGAGCTCACATAGACCAATGGACAAAAGAGGTGATAAAAACGAGTTACGTAATAGAATTCCTCAAAATCCCAGACCGCCTCTTTGTCCCGTCCCCTCTGTCTTCCAAACGGACAAAAGCCAAAAGAACACTAGCAGCAGTTTCACACCTGCTGGACATACAAGCGGTAGAACCGGTCCCCCTCCAGGAGAGGTCATTAGGGACCTATTCTCACTTTTTTACAGTACCAAAACGAAATGGGGAAGCCAGAGCGGTGCTAAATCTCCGTTTTGTCAACAAATTTATTCGGCTACCAAGATTCAAAATGGAATCCCTCCGATCCATCTCCCTAGCTCTGAAACACAGGGAATTCCTAACTTCCCTGGATCTGAGGGAAGCCTATCTACACATACCCATCCATCCGGCCCACAAGAAGTTCCTCAGGTTCACGGTAGGGAACGACCACTTTCAGTTCAGGGCGTTGCCATTCGGATTAGCCACGGCTCCCAGAACGTTCACAAAGGTGTTACTGGGCCCCATTATACATCTCAGGGAAGAGGGAATACACATACATCCCTATTTAGACGACCTGCTAATAAGGTCCCAAAACAGAGACAAGGGGATACAGGACATTGCCAGGGTGCAACAAATATTACAACAGTACGGGTTCCTCATAAATCTGGACAAAAGCTCCCTCCAACCAGCCCAGAAGCTGGAACATCTAGGAGCAATCATAGATACCACAAGAAACTCACTATACATTCCTCCAGAAAAGATGCACAAAATACAAAGCTTGTCACAAAAAATCTTAGCCACGCCCCGACCAACTTTATTGCAGTTGGCGAGCCTCCTAGGCCTGTTCATATCCGTAATAGACTTAAACCAATGGGCGCGACTACATGCCAGACCACTGCAACTGTTCTTACGACCATTCCAGATGGAGATTATCCAAAAGAAAGACAGAAAACTTTACCTAACGCCACAGGTCAGACAAAGCCTCAAATGGTGGCTGTGCAAAAACAACCTAGTAAAGGGAAAATGCTACCTTCACGACGACAGAATTCAACTGTTTACAGACTCCAGTCTCTCGGGATGGGGGGCCACCTTGAACCAAAAGTTCGTCCAAGGCACTTGGACAAAACTAGAAGCATCACTACCCATCAACCTGTTGGAAACCCGAGCAGTGTACCTGGCCTTACAGCATTTCCACACAGAAATCAAACGCCAACATCTGATAGTCAAAACAGACAACATCGCTGCAAAGATATATATCAACAACCAGGGGGGATCGAGATCCCCCCAGCTGCACAAGGAAGTTCTGAAAGTACTAAATTGGTCAGAATCGCATCTGCTGTCAATCGAGGCACAGTACATCCGCGGGATACAAAACGACAAGGCGGACTGGCTGAGCAGACAGCAGGTGCAAGAGGGCGAGTGGAGACTCAACCCACAGGTGTTCCAGGACATTTGCCAACAGCTGGGCCAACCCAAAATGGATCTGTTCGCTACAGCGAGCAACACTCAACTGCCCCTGTTTATGTCCAGATATTTCCATCACAAGGCAACCCAAGTGGATGCCATCACAGCCCCCTGGCCACGCCAGCTACTTTATGCCTTTCCGCCGATCTCAATGATTCCGCGTCTCCTCTGAAAAATCAGGTTGGAAGAAGCCCAGGTCATCCTCATCGCGCCACAATGGCCCAGAAGACCGTGGTACTCCACACTCCTAGAGATGTCTACGCGTCAACCTCTAACTCTACCAGTATCCCACAACCTACTAACACAGGGACCTATAGCCCACCAAGACCCAGGTTGGCTCAAGTTGACCGCGTGGAGTGTGAACGGAAAAAATTAAGGCTAAGGGGCTATTCAACCCAGGTAACAAACACCATACTGGCAGCGCGTAGACGATCGACAATCAACATCTACAACGCATCCTGGAGAACTTTTGTCAAATGGTGCCAACCACGAAAAATAGACCCAGAAGAGCCATCTATAGGCAACATCTTAGAATTCCTCCAAAAGGGGTTCGAAAAGGGCCTGCGTTGCGCCACCCTAAAAAGGCAAATCTCGGCACTATCCACAGTGTGCAACACGATAGACGCCAAACCCATCTCTAGCCATCCGGATGTGACGAACTTCCTCAGGGGAGTAAAATTATCTCAACCGCTGGTGGTACACCGATTCCCTTCCTGGCGGCTGCACGTAGTGCTAACAGCCTTAACTAAACCCCCATTCGAACCGATCCAAACAATTCCTCTACGATGGGTGCGAATGAAAACTCTCTTCCTACTCGCTATAACATCAGCACGTAGGGTCTCTGAGATTAGAGCACTATCGGTCAACGCGAAGCTCTGCATATTCTTTAAAGATAGAGTAGTACTACGCCTGGACCCAACCTTCGTTCCCAAGGTCTATTCCAAATTTCACCTTCAACAGGAAATTGTGTTACCTAACTTTATGCCCAACCCTTCTCACCCTAAAGAGAAGGCTTGGCATACCCTGGACGCCCGCAGGGCACTAAAGGCCTTCATAATCAGAACAGAGAACATCCGCAAAACGGAGAATCTCTTCATCAACGTTAACTCTCCTAACGTAGGTGCTCCGATGTCAACAGCAGCCATAAGTACAACCTTAAAGGCCACAATCATAGAGGCGTACAAATCGGCCTCACTACCTATACCTTTAGGCGTTACAGCGCATTCAATACGCAGCGCAGCAACGAACGCTGCATTCCGTAATAGAGCATCAGTTGAACAGATCTGTAAAGCGGCCACTTGGTCGTCAAGCTCTTCGTTTATTAGGCACTATAAGATGAACTCTCTAGCCTCAGCGGAAACTGCCTTCGGCCGCAGAGTGCTGGAGCACATCATCGGGGACTGATGGACCCACCCTAATTAGGGACACTGCTTGGGGAGGTCCCAGCTGAGATGTCCCCCTCCTACAGTAGAAGGATCCATTGAATACTTACTGTGAAGGGTCTTTCTACTGTAGGTAAGGGGGACATCTCGACCCCCCCTGGTCCTTATTAGTCCCCGATGCCTTGTAAATAGTTTGAATGTTGGTTAACACACACCTGAGCCTCTCCTTATCTTGTTAGTTGTTCGGTTATTAACATTAGCGTCCGGTCACTTCAAAAACTGTCAAGGCAAACTGCTAGGTCATAAGGATACTGATTGAAGATGGCCTCGGCAATGGACAGGAAGTGACACGGCTAAAATTATGACGAGTTCCTGCCTCCTTGCTATTGGTGGAGAAGACACCCAGCTGAGATGTCCCCCTTACCTACAGTAGAAAGACCCTTCACAGTAAGTATTCAATGGATCCTTCTTAGACAGTGATAGACATATTATCTGTAGTGTGGTTATGCAATATGTCATGTATTTTACGGGCAACCCACAAAGCAATCTTGTTCATGTTCTTTACAGCTTTTTGTAGATTTAGGAAAATTCCAGTTTTCACGTTGGATTCTTCACTTTCCTAACAAAGAAGTTTGCAAGGTTGTCCAGAGAAGCTGAAAAATGAACAAAATAATAGAAATTTCCAAACAGGAAAGCAAGGTTTAAATTCTCACATTTTATATGCAGCTGAGAGCCAGTGTGGTACTTGGTTAAGATGTCTGACCAGGACCTGAGAAACCCAGGGTTCAAATCTCCACTCATGCCATGGAAACTTCCTGGGTGAGCTAGGGCCCATCACACACTCTCAACCCTGACCCTGGTTATTACTTGGATGGGAGACCTTCAAGGAATGCTAATGGTCATGATTCAGAGGTAGGCAATGGCAAACCACTGCTAAACATCTCTTGCCTTGAAAACACTGCAGGGTCACCACAAGTCAGATATGACTTGATAGCAAAATAATAATCCAATTACCAAGATTATTTTTCTGGGTAAAATCAGATCCCCACCCACATATTTGTGGCACAATTTTCATAATTATTTGTGGAGTAGGCTCATCCAACTTTAGTTTCCCAGTGCATGAAATATATGTTTAGATAATGAAAGGAACATATCATGAGTAGTATGCACATGCAAGTCATAATGCCTCATGGCAGACTTTTTGGTTTGGGCTGAAGTTGTCCATTTCTGTGTGAGAACTGCTGGGACAAATTTACGTACAAATTGCGGAGGGGAGGGAAGAAAACACTTTACCTTAGAGGTAGAAGTGTCTTCGTTAGATGCTGACATACCAAGCTTGTTCAGCCTATGACTTGCTGCAGATATGAACCTAGATATTCACCAGAAAAAGTGTACTATTTATTTTAATAATTTACACTGCTGTTATAAAACCAGAATTTTACCTACTAAAACACACACACAGTGTTTGATTTGAAACATTCTAAGATGACTTTGTTTTGAAGTGGAATTTAATTCAAAGATTTCTCCATTCAGACGTCTTAAATTATGCTCTGCATGTGAAGGAAGAAGAGCAATGGAACTTGGCAATAAATTGTGTTTGTGCTCATCATGGACAAACCTCTGTTTGTTATAGGATCTGAATGCCACCAATGTCTGCAGCTTTTTGAAACCTAAATTGGCAGCTTTTTTTGGTTTAAATCAGCAGAGGTTGTGTTGATGAACATGTTTAGTAATTTATTTTTGTTTCTATTCAGTTATTCTGTTACAGTGCAAGAATCTTATCCACATCCTTTTGATCAGATTTACTATACCAGCTGTACAGACATATTGAACTGGTTTAAATGCACACGACACAGGTAATTTTAAAAATATGCTTTCAGTTTGCTTTGTGGGACTAAGTGGATAAGTGGCTGCTTGATATTAAAAAGAGTTTATACTAAGCTATTCATCAGGCTATTCATCATATTCATTCGGAATGAACCTAACATCTACAGATTATGGTGGTACAAACATCATATTTAGGATAGGATTTCTCTTGTAAGTTATCCCTGAGAAATGTAAGCTGTAAAGTATAGTCCAGTGATGGCGAACCTTTTAGAGACCGAGTGCCAGGCGTGGAGTGAGGGGAAACTGCGCCCAGAGCACACGTGTGCCCTGTGCCCTTGCCAAGCCCCCGCCTGCCCCCGCCCTGCCCTGGAATGCCCCCTGAATGCCTTGAAACACCCTCGCCACACCCCTGCAGAGGCGCACGCCCAGTGCATTGCGCACCCCTCACTCCCTTGGTGCTATGCCACTGCCGAGTGCCCAAACTGGGGCGACAATGCGTGTGCCCACAAAGAGGGCTCTGAGTGCCACCTCTGGCATGTGTGCCATAGGTTCGCCACCACTGATATAGTCTATGGAAATATAATGTAAGCTGTAAAGTATGCTCTTGCAAAGGATGGTTGAGCTGTGAAAGTCTGTGTGATGCAAAGGTGTGAAAAAATATTCCTGATGTCCTCTAAAGTGAAATTGTAAATAAGAGTAATATTATTGACGCAGGTAATTTATCTGTTTTTATTATCTGTGAAAAGAATCTATCTCTAGCACTACTGCCAAATCTTCTATTTGGACTAGCATGTACCATTGACTAGGGAGCATGCTATTAGCAGAGGATAACTGCTCTAAAGTATTTGTTTTTGTTTATTATCATTAAAATGTCAATTCAAATTTAGTTTTTGTTAAAAGTTCCTTTAGTGCTGGCTTGTTTTGTTCTGATTACCCTATTCTTGCTTTCAGATTATATTGTGTATGTTTTGAATTTATACCAATGCATTAGATCAGTAAAAATGTAGGTCACAGTCTAGAGATCTCAGTGTCTAATATTTAAAAAACTGTTTGTGTCCTTAAGGTTATTTTAGTTTACTTGTCAAATTCTAAACTAGTTTAGGAAATATGTGAATTAGTAGTTTCCTTAGGAAAGAATTAATATGAACACTTCAGTCAGTTTTGTTTGTAGGTTTAGACTTACAGGTCAATCTACAATATCCCTAAATATCCACAGTTGCATGTTTTAATGTACACATTAACAATTTTAAAATTTATTGTTTGATAGAATCAGTTACCGTACTGCCTACAGACATGGAGAAAAAACTATGTACCGACGGAAATCTCAGTGTTGCCCTGGATTTTATGAAAGCAGGGAAATGTGCATCCGTAAGTGTAATTATCTTTATATTATATGACTTACCTTAAGTTATCAAAAAATTTGGTAACTCAAAGAAATATATGCTAAAGCAGGTAACAAGTATTAGTTAATATTTCCTTACATTAAACTTACTGCAAGGTAGATCTCTGCCCTGTTTGTATGAAGTGGATTGCTGTTCAGTTCATCTTTCTTGAATTCCTCTTCCTTGGAGGTGCCAGTGCTGATGGATGCATAATTTTTTTGAGTGACAGTTCCAGTTGGCAGTTGCATGTTTCTGTCCAACATCCCTAGTGCCAGGATTACAAGAGCCAGTGATTATTCCTTCAGCTGTCAGTTAGGCAGAAAGATTCTAGTGCACAAGTTTAAAGTGGACAGTAACTGTCACAGGAAATGGAGAACAAAACTGTGGTTTCGTCCTGCAAAGGAAGAGTTGGACCATGAACACTGGTCTTTAGATGGACATGACAAAAAAGGATTATTCTTAAGAGCCAGCCTTTAAAAAAACCTTCAGTTTATTTCCAGGGAACAGATGACACTTTGTTGTTAGCTTAAGTTTTTACTTGCAAGTCCAAATTCTGGGTGGACTCCATGGATTGTATGATTGCACATATTTGACAGAGCATTAGAATTTTGTGAACATCAAGTTTCCCTATGAATTTTGATTTTCCTTGTGGAATAAAGTTTCTAATACTACCCTGTTCAGGTACCACTGGTAGTGAGGGAATCTCAGTGAAAGTAGCAAAAGAAATTGAAAATAACTAGAACCTGTTAGAAAAATGAAGCAATATATAATATTTTTCTTCTACATGTTCCTTAAATGTCAGCATTTTACTTGTTTTGTTGATTGTGTAAATACTATGAAAGTATTTGTCTGTCTCCACCTATGATATCAGTTATTGATGTTCTATGGGTACTTTAAATAACAGAAAAATTGGTCCAGGAAATACCCAATGGACATCTATCCTCTACCCTTTGGTTATTACCATTTATTCTACTTATTGTTAACTAGCGGGGCCCGGCCACACGTTGCTGTGGCTTGCTGTGGTGAAATGGGAAAGGAACAGTAGCAGTAAATCAATTGCAGAGGCCATCAGTACGTGCTCATGGAAATGCGCAGGCTGATGCTGTACGATTTCATTTATGTGTGTGACCGCATCCTCCCTCACTTCTGTTCCCCTGCATGGCACCCCGCCCCCTACCTCCCTCCCCTTTCCCTTTGCTAGAGTGAGTGGGTCATATCCAGATGCTGGGCCCTCTCCCTCCCCTCCCTTGCATGCCACCCCTCACTCTCTCCCCTCCCTAACTTCTCTTACCTTGCATGCCTCCCCCTCTGTCCCTTCCCTCTCCCACCCTCTCTGTTCCCTTGCATGCCACCCCTCCCCCTCCCTCCCTTCCGTCTCCCTCTGCTAGGGTGGGTGGGTCATATCCAGATGCTGGGCCCGCTCACTCCCCTCCCTTGCATGCCACCCCTCACTCTCTGTCCCCTCCCTCACTTCTCTTCCCTTGCATGCCTCCCCCTCTGTCCCTTCCGTCTCCCTTTGCTGAATGTGTATGAGAGTAGGTGTGTTGCATGGTAGTAGTGAGTGAGGCACAGAGAGTGAAAGGTACCTGCGTGTAAGGGGGGGAACCACACCTGACGTCTCACACGGCAATGTGTGTATGTGTTTCACGTCCACTCGAGTTATTGCCTATGTACTGTTTTCGCTGCTCACATCTGGCCATCTGAGCAAACATTCTAAGGGCACGAACATTCTAAGGGTGACAGTTACACACAGGCAGCTTCATGGCCTGGTGCGCCAGGAAAAAGATGTTTTACCTGGCTCAGGTGTGTTGTCTGACAGCGGGAGGTACATAAGAACACAGTCGGGGGAATGAGTAAGTGTCTGTGAAATTTTCAGTGCGTTTGGGGCAGCAGGTGCGGGGTTATTCTCGAAGCAACAAACACATGATCCTCTGAAGATGCCAGCCACAGATGCAGGCGAAACGTCAGGAGAGAATGCTGCTAGAACACGGCCATAAGCCCGGAAACCACACAGCACCCAAACGCATGGTTCCATTTTTATATATATATAGATTTAGGGTTATAAAGGAGATACCAGTGAACACACATGTCGCCTTTTACATGAATAATCATCCTATAGTCTACAGCAGGGGTAGGGAACCTGTGGCTCTCCAGATGTTCAGGAACTACAATTCCCATCAGCCCCTACCAGCATGGCCAATTGGCCATGCTGACAGAGGCTGATGGGAATTGTAGTTCCTGAACATCTGGAGAGCCGCAGGTTCCCTACCCCTGGTCTACAGCATGTCATAAACAGAAATAATACAATACAGTAATTTGTGTCAATTTATATGCTTTTTTTGTTCTATGTAATGAGGACAAAATAGATTACAAAACAAAAATAAAATGTAAGCAAACAAATAGGAGAAGGGATGGGGGAGTCTTCCTAAGTGCAGGGCAGGTATTTCTCAGTCTCTGCCAACAGAATTCCAGGCCAAAACTATGATCTTCAAGCCAAAGTGCCCAAGACCAAAAGGGCTTTGGCTCTCACCCTTCATCTTGCATGTATGACCTTTGACAGTAGGTAAGACTTTAAAAATGTGTTCTTAAGAAAGGAGCGGAATATATTAGTATGCTATTTGTTAGTTGTTAGTATGCCATTTGAATAGAAAACTGCAGTCACTACCTAATACTTGTACCACTTTAAGATTCTTTAAAACTACTATATGAATGAAGAATTTTCAATTTTATCTGATCACTTTTCATACAAAAGCTTAACAAAATGCATAAGGACCACAGGCATTCCACCATTCAAGTTCACTACTTTTAATAGCATATGGAATGAAAAAACCCTAAGATTGAAGCTCAGGCAGTATAATAAAGCACATCAATATACAATTTACGGATACAGTCCATTTTACAACAGCTTCGTTGGCTCACAGTTGATTTCTCTGTTTAATTCCAAGTGCTGCTTTTAAAGCCCTAAAAGGCCTGTGTGTACAAATCTTGCATTCTCCCAAATGAACCTGTCCATTTATTGAGATTTTCCTTGAATACTTTGCACTGTTTGCCCTTAACATTTGAAGTAAAGTTGGTGGCTCTGCTAGACAGGACCTGAGATTGCTGAACTCCTTACCCCAGGAAGTTCACTTCACTCTCTTTTTTGCTAGAATTTAGGCATCTGACTAAGGCATCTGGCCTTGTGCTGGAGTAGGGTGAGTTATCAAATTTAATAAATAAATAAATAATAGCATGAAAAAGAATATAAAAATTGGTGAATAAATGATATTTGTTAGTTGAGATTCTTAAATGATAAGAACAGGTTGGATTTATACCCTGCTTTTCTCTCCTGTAAGGAGTCTCAAAGCAACCTCTTTCCCATTTTCTCCCCACAACAGACATCTTGTGAGGTAGGTGAGGCTGAGAGAGTTCTCAGAGAAGGCAAAAACAAAATATACTTGCTGTTCCAAAAATAGTTTGTGATACACATTCTCCAAAAGACATTAAAGTCCTTTTTTTCTAACTGGGTATATGGAACCATAACAGCTATTGTTGTATTCTTGCTGAAATTTTGAGACTGGATAAGACATTAAATTCCTAGAAACTGTGAGGAAGTTATAAAAAGTTTAACTATGTTAAGATTTCCCTTGTTTTTAAGAGCAACTGGAGACACTAGAAAACAGCTGGGTTCTTGAAAGTCTATGTGTGTCCCCCTACTTTTTTCTAATTTTATTCTTCCTGATTTTTGTCTTGTCTTCTGACAGCTCATTGTGCTGATAAATGTGTCCATGGCCGTTGTATTGCTCCAAACACCTGTCAGTGTGAGCCTGGCTGGGGTGGACCCAACTGTTCCAGTGGTAAGTCTACATCTGTTGCCATCTGTCTTCTGCTCTGTCTGTTCTTTTGCCCTTACTTGTGGGCAGGTTTCAAAAAATGTATTCCAGGATTCCCTGTGTCCTGCCTGAAGAGTCAGCACTGATTTACATAAAGGTATTGGAAGTCTGTTTCCAATTTCTTTATTTTTTCTTTTTTTAAATCCCCTAAGTGCCAAGTATCAGCAGCTGAAAGCACTTTGACACATTAACCCATATGGTACTATTGCTAACTGCCTGCACATAGACAGAGAATATATAACACTGTAATCACAACAAAAATGTTTGGAACAGGCCACTGAAAGACATTTTGATTTATTTATTTATTACATTTTCTACACTGCCCACCCCAAAGGGCTCTGGGCAGTTTACAACATATAAGATGGCAAATTAAAACAGAATACAATATAAAATCACTTAAAATCAATAAATTAACAGATATAATAATAAATATAATTTTTAACAAGATGGCAAAATGGCAATCCTATTTGCATCAACGAGGGTAGGCAAGGTGGAAACAACATTAGTTGTTACAAAATCGACCATCAGATGAAATGTACGGATGGCACTTCAACGGCCCCCCCCCCCCCCCCCAAGGCTCAGCAGAATAATTCTGTCTTATAAGCCCTGCAGAACTGTGAAAGGTCTCACAGGGCATGGACATATGGTGGCAAGGAGTCCCACTAGGCAGGGGCTCCATCGGAAGCCAGTGCAGGCGGCACAGTACAGGAGAGATGTGGTCTCATATCGAACTATCTGTGAGCAATTACGCCACCACATGTTGAACCAACTTCAGCCTCCAGACCAGTCACAAGGGAAGGCCCATATAGAGCGAGTTGCAGTAATCACGACTAGAGGTGAACGTAGCATGGATCACAGTGGCCAGGTCAGTCTGGGAGAGTTAAGGGGCCAACTACCGTGCCTGACGCAGATGAAAAAATGCAACCCAGGTTGTATAAGTCACCTGGGTCTCCATAGACAGTGACGACTCCAGGTGGACCCCTGTCAAATACCCCGCTCAGGCAAAAAAAACACTTGTGAGGTTCAAAGGATTTTATTGAAGGTAAATCAGGAACAGTAAAAAGACAGTTCTGGCGAAAGCACACCAGAACAGTTGATAATATGGATAGCATGATCCCCACCCCCACATGGGAACAACAGAGTTAGTAGTGTCCAGTCTGGAGGCTGTTCCCAGCTGCAAACCTCAAGGACAGAACTTGGAGATAATTAACCACCTGCAAAAATGAAAGCGCTCTCAGAGAACCAATTCTATTTTACAGTCAGTTTTATAATGTGGGGCCAACAAATCACATTCCTTTTTCTCGAACACCCAACTCAAATCCTGGTAAGGCGTCGGGATGCTGGTAGCTATTCTGGATGGACCCTCCAATGAAGTGGCCACCCCCTCATACTCCTCTAAGCTTACTGGGGGGGGGGGATAGAACGTACATGACTGTCGCAACGAGGATCAGTGAACCGCACTATGTGATCTGCCCATTTAAAGGTTGGATCATGTTCCTCCAGCCAGGGGATTCCCAGGATTACAGGGTATTTGGCTACGTTGGCAATGATAAAACTGCGACGTTCCCAATGTTGGGCAAACTGAACTAACATCTTTTCGGTTTTTGAAAGCCAGCAGTGGCCCTTCCATCGGGCAGCTGTCCATCTGGGTGAATTGGATGGGTCTGCGAAGGGGGGTTGGGGTAAGACCTACCCTTCGACTACACTGGGATGCATGAGGCAATGCAAACATCCTGAGTCCACCAGTGCCTGAACAATCATCCTGGTTCTTCTTGAGGAGTTGGTGACAATCATGAGCAGTATCAGGGGTCCCGTCAGCACTCACCCTTTTGGTAGTGGCAGGAGGTGGATCCAGATTGCAAGCATCAGTCACAAATCCAACTCCCGTCACCTCAACATCAGAATCAGGGGAGGATGGATTCGGTCCTAATGCTACCTTCATGATCCTCTTCTTAGGTTTGCTTGGTTTGGAAGTTGTAGGCTTGGTTGATCGCATTTGGGGCGGGCCTTTAGCTGCTGGTGGCTAAATGACTGCTGTCTCCACAGTAAAGGCAGAGACCCAGCTGATGACAGTGGGCATATGGGGTCTCCTCAGGCTTGGAGGGTTGATGACTGCCAACTCTCTGAGGCCCCGCCAGGGCCACCTGCCCCGGACAGCGACTGAGAAAGGACTTGATATTGTAACTCCAAGCATACACCATTTCTCGTTTCAGCTTCACCGGCCAGCACTATCCACTCCATAAGGGTATCTGGGTTACCACTCATCGATTACCAACAACGAAGTTCAGGGTATAGAGCCTCCTTGAAGGCATTCACAAACACCTGTTCTGGCCAATTGGGTATTTTACTAGCTAAAGCCTGAAAGCCCTCAGAAAATTCCACAAACAATTTGTTTCCTTGGCACATTTGTAAAATGTCTCGCTTAGCTTGCTCTCCCAAGAAAGGGTTTTCAAAGTACATAAGGCCATCAAAAACTGCTGGAGTGAGCAGAGCTCAGGGGCCTGTCGATGAAATAACCCCACATACCAGTCCACTACTGGCCTCTCCACTAAAGCTCCCACATCATGAACCCATTCAACTTCACTAGCATAGTCTTACATATGGGCATCCACTTGCACCAGGAAGTAAGACAGGCAGTCCAGGATGCCATTGAATTGCACTTTCATTTGTCTATGAGGCACCGGGGCTGGTGCTGCCAGTACTGGGGTGGGTGGCGCCAGCTGCCAGGTTGGAATAGGAGGCGCTGTCCCAAGGCTGGAGGGGGCACAATCCCTCCTGTCTGGGTACTGGTCTGAACGCCTGTCTGGGCACCAGCCTGGATGCCGAGCTGAGCGGTAGCAGGTCGAACCTGGTTACCATCTGTGTTTGGCGCACAAGCTGCTTCTGCAAGTTGCGCTCGGAACTGGAACAGCTCCATTTCATGGTGCAACTTGGGCATCTCGGCCTGGTATTTGCTTCTCTTTTGGTTCCACTGCTCAGCGACTCTCAGGGTGTCACTTAAGGGTTCGGAATCTGAACCAGAGTCATAAGCAGCTCCTACTGGTCAGGTAAGCCACACTGCACTTTTCTGGTGCTCAGAGTGTGTCTCCACAAACTGTCAGGGTTGCGTTCCCCCGCCAAGATCAGTCCAATTCACAGCCGAATAATCCAATACTTCCCGATCAGGATTGTGTGATTCATCCAAACGTGAGACCAGTCACCCCCATTCCAGTGCTGACTGTCCTCCGTCGCACATCCAGTGATCGTTGTTCAGTGGTGGCTGCCTCAGCAATTTCAGACTTCAGGGCCTCTTCATCCAGGTCTTCCTGTACAAAGTTTGCAATATAATAGGTAGGAATCTCAGCACCCAGCACTCAGCACAATAGTGGGGATCTCAGCACCCAGCAAAGGAATGCCTAAGATTCCCTGGAAAAAAGTGATAATTGCCAATAAAACATGCACAACTTCAGCTGACGATGGGAGCGTGAAGTTGGCAACATTAACAACGTAGAACTGTCTTAATGTCAACCCCCCGCTCAGGCAATAAAACACTTGTGAGGTTCAAAAGATTTTATTGAAGGTAAATCAGGAACAGTAAAAAGACAGTTCTGGCAAAAGCACACCAGAACAGTTGATAATTTGGATAGCATGATCCCCACCCCCACATGGGAACAACAGAATACCTTTCCGCACGGGCGGAATATGGCGGCCTGGGGACGGCAAAAACGCTGTCCCCAGGCCGCCATTTGCACAGGGGGCGCAGCTGCAGCGCAGCCGAGCTGCCCTCGTGCCGCCCGACCGGCGCCAAGCCGGTGTTTCCAGAGTGCGCTGGGAAGCGCACTTTCTTGGAAACACTGGCTGGAAGCCACTGCCGTGCGAACGGCAGCGGCTTCCAGGCACTTTCCCCCCCCCCACTCCCTCCCTCCACTTACCTGCTCTCCGGCCCTCCGGCGCGTCGCCAAGGCCTGGGGACACGGCCCCTGCTCTGCGACGCTGAAGCAGGCACGCAGAGCAGGGGAGGCGTGTCCCCAGGCCCTGGCGACGCGCCGGAGGGCCGGAGAGCAGGTGAGTCCACCAGGCAACGGCGCCCAGCGGCGCCGTCTTCCCGGTTCTTTCTGCGACCGTCCATGCGGACGGTCCCAGCGTCGTCGGGTCGGCGTCAGTAACGCCGACCCAAGCCCTTCCGCCTCCGTGCAGAAAGGGCCAGAGTTAGTAGTGTCTAGCCTGGAGGCTCTTCCCAGCCACAAACCTCAAGGACAGGAGATAATTAAGCACCTGCAAAATCGAAAGCGCTCCCAGAGAATTTCCCCTCCCAACTTGATAACCCCCAGGCTGCAAAGCAAGAAGGCCACTGGCAAGGAGACCCCCTCGAGCAATGGAGGATGAAACCTCCCAATCCCCCCATTTTGGCCTGCCCACAAGACCTCTGTTTTATCTGGATTCAGTTTCAACCTGCTACATTTCAACCACCTAGCCACAGCTTCCAAACAGTGCTGCAGAGATGCAGGGGCAGTGGATGCCCCGGCCTCCATCAACAGAATGAGCTGAGTGTCAACAGCGTACTCATGGCAGATCAGCCCCAAACTCTGTACCAACTGAGCAAGGGATTGTACATAGATGTTAAATAACAATGGGGACAATAGGGCCCCCTGTTGGACACCACACCGAAGTGGGTGCCGTTGGGAGGCCCTCTCCCCAATCTTCACTTGCTGAGACCAGCCCCGGAGGAACGAGGTGACCCATTGTAAGGCCATGCCCTGAACCCCAGAAGCAACCAGGCAGTGGATCAAAAGATCATAACACTTCGGTGAGATTTAACAATACCAGCATCCCCTATCCACCTCGGTCAAGCTGCATATGGAGTGTATCTGTGACAGTGGTTAGGATAGTCTCCGTCCCATGCCCATCACAGAAGCCAGACTAGAAGGGATCCAAATCCAAATTTACATCACTATAGTCTTGCAGACTTGGAAATAATTTCACCAGAAAAGCCATGCAGTCCTAGAAAAAACAAGAGAAAACTTGGATTTACAGACTGAGGTTACAGGTAACACTTTAGCCATCATTTGAAGAAAATGTCTCGTGCACTTAAAATGTCTCTTGCACTTAAACAGCAGATGTCATCTTCTTTCCAGGATTAGCATTCTTAGGACTTTTCCCAGTTTGAAAGCCAGCTGTGTTAGTAACAAAAACAATTACTTTCAAGCCTATGTCTGTTTTGTCGATCTCCCACTTGTGTGTGTACGTATGTATGCTTGCTTAATCTTTGTCTGTCCTTGCTGATTAAATCTGGCCAAAAGGTACTATTACCAAGGTCCTGGCCCTGTTTTGGATAACACTATTAGTCCAAGGACTAGAGTTGGCATCTTCAAGAGAGGGATCTCATTCCTATGACCTTAAAGTAAGCTATGACTAAGGCATTAAAAAAAACCTATTGGTCAGTTTTAAATTTCCCTCTTGTTTGTACAAGATGCTTCTGAGAGTGCTGGCAATTCAATTTCAGGTGACTTCCAACATAGATATGTAGGAGTCAGAATTTTTCTGTATTGTTTGACTGGAATGGATTGTGGTAGAAATATTTTGCAGTGCCTCTGTCTTTCCTGGTAGCTCTCAGAAGGTAGTGCTGGATGGTTGTTGCTTGGTACATACCTGGGCACAATTATACTTAACCTTTGTAATACCTAGAAGAATACGTGCCCTTCATGGGCATTGAGAGAATGCCCAAGTACTTTAGTTGCTTCAAAACATTGCACCAGGGGCTTAACAAGTGTTTACAGTGATAAGCATATGATGCCAGTGCTGTGTCAGTTTCACAAGTTTCCAGTTTGTTTTTGGGCCCCCATCTGAGTGCTGATTTTGGCCTCTAAAACTGTAAACAGCTTTAAATCTGAAGAACAACCTCCACTCATATATCTCTGTCTTGGATCAACTGGAGGTCCCCTGTTTGTGAATTGTTTCGTCAGAGAGCTTGCTTAGTCATTATCCCCAGGCTGTGGAATAGTGAAGGATCAATGGAATATTCATCTGAAGACCAATAAAATAAAGTTTCTTTTTATTATTTTTTAAAAAATAAAGTTAACTGAAATCAGAAATTCACCAGTTGTGTTTAAGAGACTGAAGTTCCGTTCACCTTAATAATTTTCTCTTTCTTTCATTTGTGCTGTTGTTAAAGCCTTTTTGTTACTGCATTTTTGGTCTCTACTTGCTACTAGTAGAACCAAGTTGAACAGTGCCAATACTGTGCTCTTGCTATGGCACATAGAAGTCATGTGAAAGAGCCCTTCCTGCCGTACCTTGAACTGAGTGGTCCCCTGTGATGTTTGTGATCTTGTGTAAAAGTTTTTGCATACTAATCACAGCTTGCTTGAAGTTTTAAAAATTGTTTTGGATTGTAGTTAATACTTCAGTGATGGATTAGAAAGGAAAAGGGCATGTTGTTCTCATGCTGGTGAGGCAGGGTTTGGGGAAATAGGCCTGGTCTGGGCATCCTGGCATGTATTCATGTTTCTCTAGCAGACAAAGGAGAAGTGAGATGCTTTTGTTGGATTGTCCTCCTGCAAATTGAATTATCCACAGTTGTTCCAAAACGAGTAACACTTTCAGCCTGCAAAATTTCAACAATGCTGTTTGTTATTGTTTGAGCCATAAGGTATGCATGATTTTCTCATCTATGTTGACAAACAGAGCTTTCTTCTGCAGACTGGTAGTGAAATTCTCACTGGAGCCATGGATGATTGGCTAGTAGGAAATACTTTATATTCTTCTCTGGAATTAATTCATAGCATTCATATCGTATTACAGCTCTGTATAAATAACTCTTCATAAAAAAAGTTCAGTCACAACATAGCTTTTGTAGGTACTGAAAAAAGTAGCTGGGGCATAGGGACAGACAATTTTGACTAGGGAAATAGTATAGAGTTATAAGTACCCTTCTTCCCACCAAAGCATTTTGAAGTCCAGTGGCATTCTGCATTGAAAGACAGGCATGGGGGGAGCAGGAACCCATGTTCTGCAGTCCTGACCAAAGTTGTGGCCCTGCATTACTTTAGAGGGAGTTCCCATGGAGAGTGGCAGATAGTGTATGGCTGCTGGTCCCCTAGAGGACACATGACAAAGTTATATCTAATTAGGCCCCAGTATGTCAAGTCAGGAGGGCCAATAAAATACAGTTCTCTCCTTTATTTTCTCTTTCCCCTGCTATGTACATTGAGTGCTCTTTCTTAGTTCAGAGGCACCTTGCTTTGCTTTACCTTTTGAACTGATCTTTTATTCTTTTCATGATTTTAACTGAAATCCTTGGGAGACAAGACTGCTATATCAACACATCTAAATATCCAGTCTGCTATGAGAGTAGCTTTAACCAGATATCTTTGTTTTGTCATGGAACTTAATGACTTGAGAAGCTCATAGGAGCATTGTTTTAGAGCATCATTTTGAGTACAAAATTTAGTTAAGGGATTAGAATATTATAGTTTCTCTTATCTTGATCCAAAAATGGTATAGATAAAAAAATGCTATTTTAGGCTTATTTTTATTTTACTTGTTTTTGAAATATTTGTTATGACATATTGGATATTTTGGTTGACTGAAGTATATCTTATAGAAGCAAAAGGAGCAAGATAGCAGGCAAAATAGACATAAAAGATATAGATTTATAGAATATTATCTCTTTATCAAAAGAACTGACATTAATATGAACTAAATTATGTTATTAAGGGTTATTGAGTTGAGTGAGTAGACAGATCAATTGCACTTGAGCAAACAGAAAACAAGTTGAAACTATCCCTTGCAGCTAGGTCATCAGCATAGCACATCTTCAGAAAAAAGCTGTTAAGAATAATTGATTGATTTGGTGGTTTCAGAATGTATGAAACCCAGGGTTAGTTAAAGCTGTAGTGAAAGACTCTAAATCTCAAACATCTTAGAAAACAGACTTCAGAAGGCATTTGTATCACAAGACATTTTTGCTGCATATCGTGTTTACTTATTTATTAAAACGTTTATATCTCGTTTTTCCTTGTGGTTGAAGGCACTGTTGCAGATTTTTTTAAAAAGCAGGAACCTGTGAGAAAATTCATGAGGAGAAAATCTCATCTTTGCCTAACTGGTCATTCTGCTTATGCTATCTCTATTTTTTCCTCCCCCAATAGGCATTGTAGCTTCTCCTTTCATTCCTTACCTCCTGACAGACCCCCATCTCCCTGTCTTTCAAACTGAACTGCAACAGCTATTTTGCTACTTAGGTGATGTTGTCTGTGGTTGCCTAGGTAATCCAGAATGGCTGCCGAGATCTTGTGAGGTAATCTTAAGGGATCTTGGCATTTAAAACCTTTTAGTTTTTTTTTAAAAAAATTCATCTTCTTTTTAAGGTAAGATTTTTCTACAAACCTGGGTGTGCCCCCAGGTTTGCTGAAACACCTTCTCTCTGTGTACTTGGTCCCTCTGTATGGTTTTTTTTAAAAAAATCTGTCCTTTGGGGCCATGTTCAAATTACTGTATAAATATTAGAAATCATAACTTCAATCAGACACCAAGGTAAGCATGTATACATTTATTGATTTTAATCTGTCTAGAACAACTAGGGACTTTTGTGCGCTTTCTGCTCATGGCGCAGCTGTTTGCTTGCAGAGTGGTTTTTTCCACGGTTTGCTTCTCATAAGGGAACTCCTGCTGCAAAACATCTCCATGCCGATTGGATCTGCCATTAGACCCACATGCTGCTTCCTTTTTGTTGAGCGATCTTCCTCTGAGGAGTTTCCCTGCCACCTTTGTTTCTGTGGTCCTGGTTTGAGTCTATTGAGAATGCAATTGACCATGTCAATTTCATTAGTCTATTGCTCCACCAATAGATCTGTAGTGTGATTTAAAAAACAACAACAGTCCTTTTGATCCTGGCCAGAAGAGCTGTTGTGTGGGTAGGTGAAGCTAGGAGGAGCTGGAAAACCTGAAGGATGCATAATGCATGGTAATTCCCTTCATCTTCCTTGTGAAGCAAAAGAAAATTTGTACAGTCTAGTTTCAGAAACCACAGAGCTTCTCTGGTATGAGAGTGCAGTGACTTCTGAAAAGGCCAAAATGAGTGCATAATTGAAAATCCATCCCAAAGGGAATGTGTGCTCAATGTGGGACAGACCACAAGTGAATAAAACTCATAATCTGGAAATACCTCCATCGCCTTGCCCCCTGAAGGCTCCAGTTTGACTAGATACACCTCTGCTCACACATCCTCTCCTATAGCAGGCTCCTGTTCAAGTTTCCATAGAACTAGCCAATGGGGGAACCCCTGAGAGGACCTGTCTAACTCCTGTACCTCCAGAATACCATTTTTGGGACCCCAAGAATGGAGAAGACAGGCCCCAAGAATGGAGAAGACAGATGGCTGGAGCTGAAGCTTGGACAAGACTGAGGAAAAAGCACTTGGAAGGTCTGAGCCTCCCACACTCTAGTGTCTCAGGAAAAAGAGACACATGTTGTAAATCTTTCCAGGATCAGGGACCACTCCCTGGGAATAGAAAAGATTGCAACTCTCAGTTCCCTAAATAATCCAGCACTTGTGTCCCCACCTTTGCTGGTTCAACCTCCTCTTTGGTTCAACTTGTGTTTTGCTCAGAGACTGGCTGATTCTGAAGCTCTAGCTTTCTACAGATCTCAAGTTTCAGCTGCACCATTGCCAACTTGGTTGCCTATTATCCTTGAATCTTGCTATGTCCACATGCATGTTAGGTACCCTCTTTCCCTCTAGAGCAGGGGTAGGGAACCTGCGGCTCTCCAGATGTTCAGGAACTACAATTCCCATCAGCCTCTGTCAGCATGGCCAATTGGCCATGCTGGTAGGGGCTGATGGGAATTGTAGTTCCTGAACATCTGGAGAGCCGCAGGTTCCCTACCCCTGCTCTAGAGTGATTTTAGAAAGGATTGTCAGGTAATATTGCACACATCCGTACGTAATGTATAGTTTTAGTTTCAGATTTCTTTTCTACAGAACCTAGTAGGAAGTAAGTGAATGATGTTATTGGCACAGTACATTGGCCAGTACGTGAGTATCCTATCAGACTATACCAGTATAAAAGGGACGTTTCTTGTCCTTTTTTATCTTCTACTTCTTTAAGAACAACTTGGTTTCACTGGTAATATTCATTTTAGTCTATAGGAACAATTCAGGGGAAATTCAAGTGAGAAAACAAACTTAATTGCATTTACTTAATGCTAATAAAATTTTAGTTAAAGACTGGTCCTTATTATTTAGTGAAAATGTTTGATAAAGAAAGAAAAATGAGAACTTGAGCCTGATATTTCATGTTGAGTCTTCAGGTTTGACGAATCAAAAATGACAAATCCTTGTGTGTATTTTTTTCTTTCAAGTTCAGCAAATTTGTTATGGAAATTTCAGATACAAACATCATGCTATCCTGTAGTGTTATTTACCACCAGGAATGTTTGTAAAGTTTGCAAGTTCTATACTTGCAGTATTTTTCTCACAGGATGTGGCAGACTTTGAAGAGAACAAGAAACAGTATCCCTTGGCACAGTTTCTGTGGGACACACATATGAAGTCCAAACTCTGCCAGATTCTCAGAGAAACTTTTAAGTGTTTAATGAACTCTTGAAAGACTGAACTGGTTTGACAACTAAAGTGAAAGAACACATTCTGCCAATGCAGATAGAACCAGAGAACATAACCAGAGAGTTCAAGGTCACCTGAACACAAACTTAAAAGTCAGATTTTTTCTGAATTAGAACAAAACTTGAGCCATTTTTTTAAGTGACTGTTGGCCATTAAGTGAAACAAACCCTTTTACAAAATCCAACCAACTTTTCGTTCAGTCTCATCTATTTTCCCTCCTAACTATAGTCCCACTTCCAATGCCTTTGGTTCGTGCAGGTCCTGTGATTCCAAACAGCCTTTTTGATGGTCATAGGGCACACATTTTTCCTGTTTTCACTGAAAAAAAGCTGTTTGGATCCATTTTAACCCATTAGTCGGGGTTAACTAAGAAATGTTTGAGGTGATACACTTAAAAGAGCAATCCTAGAGTTACTCCAGTCTAAGCCTGTTGTAAGTTAATTTTTTCAATTTAAATAAGTTAGTTTCCCAACTAAAATAAATAATCATGATAAAATCATTATTATATTCCTATATGCATTTCCGTCCAGTAGCACCTTAGAGACCAACAAGAATTTTTGGGTTGTCAGTCTCTTAGTTGTCATAGCAACCATAAATAGCCGAGTAGCCCCCACTAAGGTGACCTCAGCAAATTCCTTGGAACTAAGAACCTCAGGGTCCTCAACTTCATACATGAGACCAAGCATGATACATGACGCACTTTTGTAAACTGCCCTTGGGTCCATTAGAAGTGGAAAGCATTCTAGAAATATTTAATAAACAAAAATGGGAAAGCCCTGTCTTCTCATTATTCTACACACGCTACAAAGATAATTCTGCTGAGCAGAGTGCTGTAGAGGGTATAGAATCCTGATATATGCCAGGAATTATACCTTTTTATC
This sequence comes from Sphaerodactylus townsendi, assembly GCF_021028975.2. Taxonomy (NCBI): domain Eukaryota; kingdom Metazoa; phylum Chordata; class Lepidosauria; order Squamata; family Sphaerodactylidae; genus Sphaerodactylus; species Sphaerodactylus townsendi. The sequence goes on from NC_059431.1 coordinate 62,276,922, forward strand.
TAGTGAGCCTGTGTTGGTGATGTAGCATGCATAACTGGAGAAGACTTACCCTTCTCATTTTATTTAACCCTGTTTCAGTAATGGAAGTCAGATCATTGCCTTCACTCAAGACTACCTTTGGATAAGTTCTATTTTAGTGTGGGCCAGCCTAGTATTAAGGAAGATCACTAGGTTGACGTCAAATCAAAATGGTAGCTAGAATCTTCTGCCCTTAATGAGGGAAAATGCAGTGCACCCTGAAAAGTATAACCATTTCCATCTTATCTATGCACTTAGCTATGCACTTCACCTTCCACTTTATTATTTATTTAAAATATTTATATCCCACCTTTATGCCAAATTAGGGTGCTCAAGGCAGGGTACAATGGAATCATATAGCAGTCTGTTGAAGTAAAATTATTACCATATTTTACAACATCCATGGTTCTATTAGAATAAAAAGAAATCTTTCCCTTTTCATAGAAATACCAGTTTAAATTGGAAGAATCTCCAGTAGTTCAGACCATATTTATGTTACAGGCATTACATTTTGTTTCTTTTCACCTCTATTAGACTGCAGAAGGAAAACAGTTCAGTCTGTTTTGTGTTCTTTCTTCATACTTCATAACCATGTGTACCCATCTCCAGGTTCTTAAGGATACAGAACAGTGAATTGTCAATGTCACCAACTCCACTAGCTTTGCGAATTACACTAAAAATAACAAAGAATTCTAAAAGCTTTAATCAGCTACTTTTTTGTTTGATTGAGTTCCGGTAGCAACACAGATCTCCAGATGCTATTAAAGTAAGCTATTTATACTGACATTCAAATCTTATAAATGAAAACTTTATCAAATGACTTTAACAACAACTATGAAATAACCACAAACTTATGCAGAGAGAAAGCCCACCACAAATTGCATTGGGATGATAAACCACATTCATAGTTGTGTTTTTAAGTTTTCCTGTAATTATGATTCTTCCTGTTCGTCAGAGCCATCTGTTCTTGTTCTTAACAATTTTCAGTTTTGTCTTTGAGTTCCTAAATATGTCAAAGGTTTTGTGAAATGTATTACATGAAAGCCGTACCATTCCTGTCCTTTTATATCTCTGAACACCACATTTACCCTTTTCTTCTATTTCATGGATCAAAAAGCTTTTACAAAAAAATTCAACTTCGATTCTTGAATAAAAATCCTTTTTTTGCACACCACAATAATGAAGAATGCTGAATATGCCAGAGGGCAGAAAGCCTTCAATACAACATATGAAATAGGATAATCATAGCAAGAAAAGATTCTAGAGAAAACCCAGATGTGATAGGAAATGCACTATACAAAAATTTGCTAAGTATTTCTGCAATACATAGGAAAATTGTTTTCAGTGAAAATGATTCATTATTACTTTCACAATGTACAACTTTCTATTTATGCATGCTTTTTGCCATTCACAATTATTCTTGTTGAGACCTACAGAATTGAATTATAAAATATTTCATGGGAATGCTTATGTAGACTTCTGTGACAAACAACAGCAAGGTTACTATCCAAAATTACTGTCTGAATAAGGTTTTAAGCCCAGTTTTGGCTCTGAAATCACTTTGATCACTTGAACAAATGACCTGAAGAGATGCAGTGTGGTAGTAGTAGTGGTACTCTGATTTCTCCTGAATATCAGTAGCTTCTGGCACCATCAACCATGGTATTTTTCTTGATTGCTTTGGGATGCTGAGGTGGAACCATGCTCCAGCAGTTCCATGTCTGTCTTGTGAGTAGGTTCAGAAATACAGTGCTGGGAAACCATGGTTGCAAACCATGGCAACTGTGTTGTGGTGTTCCATGGGATTATGTATTGTCCCTCATGGTAACTGCTGGCAGGGAGAATTGACAATCTCCTTCCAGTTTTTTTTCAATTTAGTCAATAGAGATAAAAGTAAACTAATAGTAGTCGGAGAAAGGACCTCCATGCACCACCTGTTGGTGTGTGGAGTCCTTCAAGGGGCAAGTCTCTCTTCAATATTGTTTAACATTTATATGTGTCCTCTTGCCCAACTGATTTGGCCTGGGTTGTTACCAGTATGCTGATGACACCCAGATGTATCTGTTGATGGACAACCGGCCAGATTTTGTCCCAGATACCTTGACCAGTTGCTTGGAGGCCATGATAGACTGGTTGAAAAAGAGCCAACTGAAGTTAAGTCCATTGAAGACGGCAGTCCTGTGGTTGGGCCAGGGAGGTACTGATAAGAGTTGCCAATTGCTAACTCTTGATGGCTTGCAATTAACACCTATGCAAAGAATCTAGGTGTCAAGAGTCAAGGTCAAGAGTTTAGGTGTGATTCTTGATGCCTCCCTATCTGTGTAGGTTAAAGTAACACAGGTGTCCCACCTGACATTTTACCATCTTCGCTGGGCAAGGCTACTGGAAACCTACCTATCCCAATCTGACCTAGCCACAGTGATCCATCCAATGGTCACCTCTAGGCTAAATTACCACAACTTGTTGTATGCAGGGCTGCCCTTTGGCCTGCCCCAGAAACTCCAGCTGGTGCAAAATGAAGCAGCTCAGGTCCTGACTAGGACCCCAAAATGAATGCACACACAGCCAGTGCTTCACCAGCTGAATTGGCTCCAGGAGGAGTACTGAATCAGGTTCAAAATTTTGGTACTCCATGTGCTGGCAGGGCAGGGCAGGTGTGCTGCTATGACAGCATCAGCACTGAAAAGACTTCTGAGGCAGGGAGTCACCCGGACCCAGGGTCAGTCAGTTTACCGTCAGGTCTAAGCACAACACAGCAAGCCAGTGGGAGAGGCAAGTAACACAGAGAGGCAACTGTCCAGAGAGGCAAGTAACACAGAGTAGACAAACCAGGAGGGAGTAACCGAGAAGCGAGATTGGGGGAAGCTGATCCAAGATCAAAGCAGGGTCCAAACACTCAGAACAGGGGCATGGAGGAGTTGCTGAGAAACTCATGCATTGCATCCACAGCTGTAGCCCTTACAGCAGCTCATTGTACAACTTGGGCTGGGCTGCTTGCTTGGGAAGGCTGCTGCAAAGACTTCAACCGACGCTGGGCTTGCATGTGAGCAGAATGACACCTGCCCTTCAAGGCCACCCTCAGGTTCTGCTGCAGAAATGCTGTGTTACATCGGAGGAATCAGAAGTGCTATCATCCTGCCTGGTGTTCCTGATAAGCCATGAACTGGGAAGCTGTAATTCTTCCTCTTCTGCTGACACAGCTGGTGTGGCTCTGCAAGGCTCAGGCAAGTTTTCCTCTGATGAACTGTCAGCCACAGCAGGGAAGGGCATGTCACTCTCCTTCAAAGCCCTTAACAGTATGCGGCTATCATAACTCTGGGGCTGCCTCTTTCATGACGTTCCCCTGAAGAGCATTGTGGTTGGCAAATAAGGACTTGCTGGTAGTCCCTGGCCTGAAAGAGATCTGGCTGACCTCCACCAATGTTGAGGCTGGGGTGCTGGAGGCATCTGTTGGAGGAGCGAAGGCTTCTGCTGGACCCCTTCAGGCTTGGTGGGCCTTTTGGGGAGGGAGGCTTTGTCCGGGGCCTACAAGTCCGGCTGGCCTTTTTGGTTGGGGGGAAGGGAGGGAAGGTTTCTGCCGGGCCCCTGCAGGTCTGGTTGGCTCTTTTGGGGGGGGGGGGCGGCTCTGCCTGCTGGAGAAGTCTGTTGGGGCAGGGCTGGGCCAAGGGGGAAGGGAGAGGGGTTTGGGGGTGATTTTCTGACCCCTACATGACTTAACAGGGGAAATCCGGATGTCCCCATTGTTGCATCGCCACTGACAGTAATCCAATCTGGAGGTAACGATTGCATGGATCACTGTAACTAGGGCAGGGCAGGGCAGGTAAGGAGCCAGCTGCCAATTTGGTGAAGGTGGAAAATGCTTTCCTGGGCCTCCAAGGAGAGGAAAGTGTAGATGTTAAGTACACATCCGTCTTCAAAAGTGCCGAAATCCCAAGAATGATGTCCAATAATACTGCAACATGGCCTTGCCCCCTGAAGGAGGAATTTATAGCTTGGGATTATTTCCATCCATGAAGTTGTCATTTGACATTGAGCTTCAGGGAGCATACATATTTTTTCTTTTATTACAGTTTATTTTAAAGTTGTATTGTCTTACAGTTTTATACATTTTAATAGTGTCTGTACAATATAATATTCTTATTCTCAAAAGCATTCTTTCACATGAGATATCAAAAATGAAGATATCAAAAATGAACTGCTTCTGTCCTTGAATATGTACTGCAGAATACTAAAGCAATGTTGCTCCCAAATGATCTGAATGTGCAAGTAAAAAATTACAAATTGAAATTTAACAAAATAGTTTTACTTGCTGAGACTATACTGTGTACTGTTTATAATATCACATAACTTGCTAATGGAAATACTGGTTTGTACACTAACCAACTCCTGGAGATAGAGTATGAAATACTGTTGCATATTCCCTGAGCTGTGGAGGCTGATCTGGGGAATTCAGATTAGCCTGTGCACTCCCACACACGCCAGCTGGGTGACCTTGGGCTAGTCACAGCTTCTCGGAGCTCTCTCAGCCTCACCCACCTCACAGGGTGTTTGTTGTGAGGGGGGAAGGGCAAGGAGATTGTAAGCCCCTTTGAGTCTCCTGCAGGAGAGAAAAGGGGGATATAAATCGAAACTCTTCTTCTTCTTCTTCTTCTTCCAAACTGTTGAAAAGTTTCAGCAGCAGCTGTACCACCACCAAGATTTGATTTCTTTTGGCTTGGGAGTTAGGCTACTGACTAAACCCTACACCAAAATAATGCTAAAATACACCACCATAACTCAAAGAACTGTAAATCTTTCAATGGAGCTGCATTTGCCCCTTGGGGAAAATACATGATGAACAATATAGTTCCTGTATGTTTTTCAAGTTTGGTAAATAGCAGGAGAGAAAATAGTGATTCCCCCAATCAGTGTAATTAGTTACTGCTCCTCCAATTGCTATCAGCATTTGAAAAATGAACAAGGAATATTTGACCCATTTGCAGATCTTGCTTGATTTTTTTTCACTACCTTTAGTGGTGATAATCAGAAATCAGGCCCTTAAAAGGATAGGAATATGTTTGTGTGTGCATGTGCGTACATGTGCATACAGTCACTGCAATTTGTATTATTTGAGGTGACATGAGGTGACATGGCTGTGCACATCACAGCAGCTGCATTTTGACCATACACATAAAAGACTCACTTGTAACCACCAGTTTTGTGAGATTCTGGCTGATTTCCAATCCCGTGGGCAGCCTTTCAGTTTAAAAACCCCCTGAAACAAACTGGACTACATAAATGCACTGTGAACACAACTGGTAGCCATACAAGATAATTTATTTATTCCTTCCACTAGTAGTCCATAAAATGGCTTAAAATAAAATAGACATTAAAAATAAAAGAAACAAAAGAAAATGAAGACAACAGAAAATTAGATAAAATCTGGAAATCACTAAAGCTTCTACAAAACGTGGTGGTGGAAAGTGTGCCATCAAGTCACAACTGACTTTTGATGACTGTAGGGTTTACAAGGCAAGAAATGCTCATTACCTGCCTCCTCGTGGGCTGAGAGAGTTCTCAGAGAACTGTAACTGGCCCAAAGTCACCCAGCAAGTTTCCTATGAAGAAGTGGAGAATCCAACCTGATTTTCCAGATTAGCATCGGCTGCTTTTAATCACTACACCATATTAGCACTCTTCTATAAAACTGCAGAGCAGAAATCAATCTATAGAAGCCCCGGAAGATAGCAAGGTATTGATTTGAAATTAAAGATAGATAGGTCACATGTCTGTCTGGGGAATAGGCACCAGTGTAGTTCTCAAAGACCAGGCAGGCTCACATGAGAGTAGACAGTACTTCAACTGCTTTGGTTTTAAGCCATTTAAGGCTGTAAAGATCAAAACCAGTACCTTGAACTGTACTTAGAAATGTTTTAGCAGCAAGTGCAATTTTTTTCAACAATGGAATAACTATGCTCAGAATGCTTTTAAGAAGCACCTTGTGCCAAAGTTGTCACCTGAGCTTCCAAATCAAAGGCTGGGTCTAACAACTCCCCAAATTGTGAATCTGCTTTTTAAGACTCAGAGCAACCTTGCCTAGGGTAGGCTGACTAATAACTCCTGGAACTTTTGAAACACCTCCCAACATGGCCTCCTCTGATCTGCTTCAAAAGGTAGCTATGTTGGTCTGCAGTAGAACAGTTAGATTCAAGTCTGACAGGAAAGTATCCAGAGCTTCCTAAAGAAAACAGTAGTTCTCTTTTAAGCAAGAAATACCTTTAACTTACTTGGCTGGGTAGCACAGTGGCTACAGAAAATGAAAACTTACAAGTGTGGGAGAGAAACAGAGGATGCTTCGCCACCACTTTCTAAGTAAGATTGGAGACTATTTCTTTTCAATTAATGGTCCATCTTTCCATGTTCTGGTCTCTAACCGTTATGCACCCTTGGCTGAGGCTCCAGAAGATTTATTAGGAACCTTGCTCTAGAATATTCCTCTGGAGGTTGCCTCTGATAAAGTTGAAGACCAAGCCCTCCTTCTGCTTGGGTGAGGTAAAAAACTGAAATAACAAATGTAATTTTGATGAACTTGCTTGTTTTGACTGCAAAAACTGTGAACTATTATCTTCAGAAATATTCAAGTGCTGTTCTTAAATATAGAGGACATATCCAGGAAAAACTCTGAACAGAGTCCCCATCTAAGCTCATGACCTGCCCAGAATGGAGTTGCTATCTTACCCAAGTCAGGAGACAGAAATCTCTATAATAGATAGATATGCCTCCTATAGATTCAAGTCCAGCAGCACCTTAAGGACCAACACAATTTTTGGAGAATAATTTTTGAGATGCAATTCTTGCTTTGTCAGCTCAGAAAAAAGAAGCATTGACTCTCAAAGCTTATACCGCCAAATCTAGCTGTTTTTCTGAAGTGGATTTCTTAACTCTGTGCTTCTTGATTCAACTTGGTAAATGCAATCTCTTTAGCATCTACTGTCAAACTGCCCCTCTTTCATATCTGACCTTGGAACAGACATAGTAGCACTATGGTATATATTTCAATTAAACCCCACTGTAACCTGAGGATATTAACTCAAAGACTGCATGTTTTTAGCAAATTAACAACTGTATATCTTCCATGTGTTTTCCTGTACTTATATCACTAAACAGAAGCGATTAGAATGAATCACTGTTTCACCTTCATCATTTGTAAACATACTTCTGCGGAGCCTCTTTAAACACTGTATTTCAGTACAATATTGCTCATACTCTGTGCAGGAACTATTCTTGACAAATCTTTTCAATATCCTGTAACCTTTCAATTTAGAGGTCAGACAGTATTTGGCAGGAAACTGTGATAAATTTGTCTTGAAGAAGAATGTTATTTGTTCCCATTAATCATGTTGCATTTCACAGCAATAGCCACATGTCATGGTTAGAGAAAATATGCTGACAGACTTCTAGTATGTGGCTGTTGTGGGTTTTCTAGGCCAGTGATGGCGAACCTTTTCGAGACCGAGTGCCCAAATTGCAACCCAAAACCCACTTATTTATCGCAAAGTGCCAACACCGCAATTTAATCTGAATACTGAGGTTTTAGTTTAGAAATGCGTTACTCAGGAGTAAGCATGGTGAAGCAACCGTGCAATGCTTTGAATGGGTGAATCACAACCCTAGAAGGGTTTACTCGGAAGCAAGCCCCATTGCCAGCAACCGAGCTTTCTCCCAGGTAAACGATCACGTCCAGGCCAGTCTAGATGTGTGTGTGTGTGTGGGGGGGGTGATTTTCCACCCCTCTACATGACAGACTCTGTGCACGCGTGCCCACAGAAAGGGCTCTGAGTGCCACCTCTGGCACCCGTGCCATAGGTTCGCCACCGCTGTTCTAGGCTGTGTGGCTGTGATCTAGTAGTTTTTTGCTCCAAATGTTTCACTTGTATCTCTGGCTGGCATCTTCAGAGGCAAGTCATAGTCTGGAGTGATTGCGTGATGGGGTATATGTTTTGTCCTCTTCACAGGTGAGAGGGCGTGTGTGAGACGTATTTGCATGTATCTAGGTGGAGTTCAATTGCTGTTGCATTTGCATCTGTCATCCACACAATCACTCTACACTATTCCATGGAGAGAAAAACATCTTACCATGATTTCCTTCTGAAGATGCCAGACATAGATGTGGGCAAATTGTTAGGAGCAAAAACTATCAGACCATGGCCACACAGCTTGGAAAGCTTAGAACAGCCAATTAATTCCAGCGGTGAAAGCTTTTGGCAATAGAATTCTAGTGTATTTGACTGAAGTCACAACTCTTGAACTTCATTAAGTATTCAAGTTAGAAATTCTCTGGAATACTAAACAACTAAATTCCTCTTTTTTTGCAGAAAAATATTAATACACTACAGTATATACACAGGCATGGATAATTTCAATTAAATTATGTAACCAAAACCAGAGTTAAAACCATAACTGCAATATACAACAACAAAATATTAAAAATCAAGTTTTCCTACCAGTAAGGATGGTATCTATCATTAAACAATAAGTACAGTAATCTATGAAAGTGCTATAAACAAAAAGAACTTATAGAAAACAAAAAACCGGAGGCCTGCCATTAATGGTTTCCTCTGTACTTTTTTTCTCCTGATACTACATAAATCTGGTGCAATTGAATAAAATGCATGAAACAGCATTGAAGGAGTGGTACTTGGCAAATGGAAGGCCTCTTTAAATAGAAACATTGTGAATAAATTAAGAGAAAGTTCTGCACCTTAAGTTTCAAATAGATGTGACAAATATCACTAGAGATGGCGGTTCGGGAGTTCCGACCCAGCAGTTCGGCGCAAGCTGGGTGTGGCTCGGGTGAGCTCGGGTGCCGCTGGGCTGAGCCAAGGCCCTCCGAACATCAGCCGCTCCAAATCCATGAGGTTCGGAGCGGCAGGTCCCCCGAACTGCAGCTCACTCCGAGCCTGGGGAAAAAAATCCTCCCGCGTGCATGATGAGCCCTGCAAGGGCAGCGTGGAATCCCGACCTCCCAAAAAGAAAAAAACCTCCCCTGTGCACAAACAGGCAAGCCCTGCAAGGGCAGCTGGGAACCCTACGACAAAAGAAAAAAACCCTTCCGGGCGTGCGCAGCTGAGCCCTGCAAAAAAAGAAAAAACCCTCCCAGCCGGCAGTTTAAAAATGTAAACAAACACTCCAAGCTGGCAAGGTTCAGCTGGACAGACAGACAGACAGACAGACAGACAGACACACACACACACACACACACACACACACACACACACACACACACACACACACACACACACACACACACACACACACACACACACACACACACACACACACACACACACACACACACACACACATACACACACACACACACACACACACACACACACACACACACCCCTGCGGCAATACAACTCCAACACCCCAACCCAAAATAACCCCCCTGCAACCTCCCAAAATGACTCCACTCACACACTCGTTGCTGCTGCAGCTTCCCAGTCCGATGACTGAATGATGAATGGATGGAGCAGGTTAGTACAAGGCTGGGCTGCCGCATTGTGCTACTGCTGCAAAACTGGGGACAGGGGCACCCCCTTTGAGGGCCCATAACTTTGGCTGCCCTGAACCAAACTGCACCAACATTGGGGGGGGTATTGTCAGGACAGTCTTCTGGTGATACCTTGCAATTTTCATGCTGATACACCCAAAAATGCACCCCCCTGCAGGCTGAAGTGTGAAAACACAACAAAAAATAAAAATGCATCCGAATTTCTCGGACGTTCCTGCAGAATCGGATGGATCCGAGCCTGGTAGGCTGGGAGCTCGGCCAGTTCGAGCTCCTCTATCCAAGGCTGGCCGAATCCAAACTGGGGCTGAATTTTTTGCCCATCTGCCCTAAATATCACAGATATCTGTCAGTCTATAAAAGGGGCAGTTATATACACAGGGGCAGTTTAAATCAGGGCCTTGTGGGAAGGGAACAAAAGGCCTAACTCTTCAAGCCTCACTTGATTTTTGCTAATAGAAGCTGAGCTTCTTGAGCTTTTAATAGCGGTTTTAGTAGGGAACAATGTAAACTCTGGTCTTTCACACCACACTTCCTCCATTTCCAAAGTGTTTTCAGTCCCATCATTTACAACAAAGTCCATCTGTAGTCCCTTACTCCAAATGTTTCCTTTCAGCCATTTTTGGTTTTCTTTTTTCACACATGTGTTGTAACAAAGATTCATAGCATTGCTGATTCAATAGTTCCCAAAAATTGAAAAAGGAAGGAAAAGGCAAGAAACTAGAAATTAAGAGAAAAAAGGTGAAGTAGCGAGGTGAGGAACAAAAAAAAAGAGGAGCAAGCACTGAAAAAGAGGTTGGGCAAATGCACAGGGGGCATAGATAGTGGCCTGCCATTTTGGTAGGAAAGAAAGAACATTTCAAATATGTTCACACTTTGAGGGAAACTAGCTCAGAAATGTTTCAGCAAAAACAATGTGGTAAAAGTGTTTTCAGAAACAGAGAAAAAGCTGTTTGGAAATGTTTCCAGAACCAAGTGGGCAAAAACTAGTGCAGAACTCCACAAAGGAAACATTTTATTATCATCCTGGAAATATTGTAAGTGACTTGTATGGAAAAGACCTCTGGTTCAATTATGAGTACTAAACAGGGGCAGCATAGGTCACATGTTTTCCCTTCCTGTATAGCTGCAATTTCTATATTCTCAGTAGTCAATTTGTCATTTAGATGCTGATGGAGATTCATTATCTTTGTCATTTTTGTTGTGCCCCTTATGTGGTCTGAAACTGGAATAAAATAAATACATGGTCAACGGTTAGGTTTTGTTTCATACATAATAATTTCCACTATGGTGAGGAACTATTTGTTTCCTTTTTTTAATCTAAAAAAAAGCTCTATGATACATTGTTTTTGAGCAATGAATAGTTGTTGTTCATCCCATCATCCCACAGACAAAAGCAGTACAAAAATTTTGGAGTAGTTTGTGTTATTTATGGATCCCTGTCAGTGAGTATATATATGACTAGGTCATAAGAATACATTTCGGAATGAACTGGCAAACACAGTGAAATATAATGCCTCATTAGCGTACAAAGGACTCTTCAAAAGAATACGTGTAATCATGTCAATCTTAAGGAACAGGTGCAGATTTGTTATGAATAAGGTAAATGCATGAACCTTAGTGAGTGTTTAGTCTGGCTAGGATCTGACATTGGGAGTTTTATTTCTGGGATCTTGGCTGGTTACAGAATATAAGGCATATTTGTATGCAATACAATAGAGAGACGATAACTGCCTAAAAAAGGTCAGAACTCTTAGGAAGCCAGCCAATGAGCCAAGATCAAAACAGACAATGAAATAATCACACCAGCTTCCTGGAAGCCCAAGAAGGCACAATCCCCACTTGGATCAATTTTCTGGTGGCCATTCAAGATTACTAAATTTCTTTGGATAACAAAAATTGCCAACCTCAAGCTATTAGCATTTATTACCATGACTTTTGAGGATTGGCAAAACTACCAGGGGCTAAGCAATTTTTCATTGCTAGGACCATACATTTTTTGGATTAAATAAATGGTCATTTAATAACTCCCATTCTTTCATTAAAGTCATCCATTAAAAGAAATGAGTTGTTCGGAAAATTGCTTTTAATGTTATTAAATATTATACCCAGCTTGGTCCAGTTATCATTTGATCTATGTGAAATTGCAGATGGAATATATATTCTCAATAAAATTATAGAATGAACACCCAGTGTTAGCAGCACAAAATCCTGTACCATTATCATTTCTGAATCATAGATGTGCAACACTGTAGAAAGTAAACATGCTAGCCCTCCTTGGGGTGGCCCCAAGGGCCTTTTAATGCACTCTGTAGCTAGAAAAATATATACCCCCTACCATCCAGGTTTTCTAGATGAATAATGCAGATAAAAAAGTTCTGATATTTTCACAAGTAGCCTTAGAAGACTAACCTGCCCCATCTCAGGTGAGAAACTATTATATGGGTAAAAATGAGTAAAGAACACCTATGTGTATTTTACTGTGAGTATGCAGATTAATCAGACTTGATGTATTTATATATTTATTTATTTGATTTGGTAAACCACCCTACCCCCAAAGGGCTAAAGAAATGTTCTTAGTCAAGATAATGGTCAATTCTGCACAGCATAAAAATAATGTGTTACAACCATTATTTTTTCATCCGGGTCTATTTTATTCCATTTTTGTCCTTCCATTTTCCATGAAGGAAACAACCTGTTTTTTTCCTGCCCCTTCACATGAACCTGCTAATTATTTATTTTACAATTCAGATGTGCAGGTACAAAGATCTCATTTTTCTTGCATTCTGATTGGCAGTTCCATTATCACAGTCCCCCTTCTGCCTGCTCATGCCCTCTGCTAAGGAAATGCTTCTCAATGGCGGAGAATTTACTGCAACCCCAAGACCACCCCACCCATTTCTACAGCGTGGGAAAAAAAGTTTAGAACTTTGAAACCACACCATATGTAAACATGAAGCATGCAACCCCACCCTTAACATTGGGATATACAAAATAATAAAATCTGTCCAAGAAAGAATCAAAACTGTATGCCCCATCCATGTCCATCTGCCTAGCTGCATTCTCTGAGCACCCAAAATAATAAAAAGAATAGGAAATGTTTGTTGTGCATCCATTGTACTCATAGTCACTGCCAAGGAGACAAAATGTGCTTGGGAGATGTTTCTGAAATTGTGGTCTATCACACTGGTCAGCAGCTCAGCAGAAACGAAACTGACATGATGTAAGGCAGGAGAACGGGCGGCGGGGCAGGAAAAATGAAATGGTTGGGTACCCATGCCACACCCACAGAAGCGGGCTCCACCCAGGATTTTTCAAAAAGATCATGATTCAGTGTTTTTTGAAAACCTGGGTTGAGGGAAATATAATGACTCAATACAGCTTTGGGGAAGGGATCCATGCTAAGTTCTTTCCCAAACCAGGATATTTTGCTTCATCAACCCATTATATTTCTACAGTGCGGAATCAACCGGTGTCTGTGTCCATATGTAGGTACCTGGATAAATTAGTAATGAACCATGGTTTAGAATCCTGAGTTGCAGAGAAAAAAACATATTCCAGTTTGTCCAAGCACTTGCATTCTGAAAACTTGATGATCTGAAGACTTTTGAAGCCACAATGTCTTCTGTCATGCTCTATAAAGTGGGGACGGGATCAGTGGCATACCTCCCATAGGGACATGTAAAATCACATGTCCCCAGGTGCTACCAATTTAATCACATGAGGGTCCAAAATTGCCCCCCCCCCCACCTGTGGTGTTTTGCTGGCCTCCCAGTTGGGCCTGTTGTCAGCCCTGCGCCTTGGCAGTCTGTGTCACCCCTGCGGCTCTCTGGCCACACTTTGCTGGCCTCTTTCCCCCATGCTGGCCCCTGCAGCCGACTAACCTGCTCAAAATGAGTCTGTGCCAGGTGTGAGGGGGCTATGCGGCAAGTTCAGGATGGGAGCAGTTTCAGTGCCAGGTGCGACAAGTTCAAGGTGAGAGCAATTTTGGCGCTGGGTGTGGCAAGTTCAGGACGGGAGCAGTTTCGGTGCCAGATGCAGGGTGGCCGAGCGGCAAGTTTGGGGTGGGAGAAATTTCATCGTTGTGTGTGCCAAGTTCGGGGCATGAGCAATTTTGATGCCTGGGGCGGACAGCAAGTTCAGAGGGAATTCAGTTTCAGTTCTTGCCCCAGGTGTCATTTCCTGTAGGTACGCCCGTGTACGGGATGCAGCCACCCAGATTTCTGTCCATCCTGGACAGATATCTCTTGCTTGTGACATCTGAATGCATCCTCTGTCTCTGGGCTAGTGAAACTTGTATGTGTAGTGACCCTGATTCATTGTTGATTCATTGTCAAAGTGTATGTGAAGCTAGCTATCTTGTCAGTGAACATCTGGTTTATCATTTAGAAAAAACTTCCCCAGACAGAATGTGATGAGCACATCAGGGAAATAATAAATTATCTCAGTTTATTCAGAATGTACTTCTTACAATTGAAGTAATTTAAGTTTAAACACACAGAAAGATAGACCTAGCATACAACCCCAGCATTAAGAAACAATACCATATTGGGAATATAATGTGATCTGTGAAAATGTGTTGAATTCAAGTTTTATAAAGCTTCGTAGCAATAATGGAGACAATTTGTGTAGGCCAGTTTCTATGTTGTCTGGTTTGCATTAATACCACAGCAAGTATGCAGTGTCAGAAGTTTCTTGTGGTGACTTTGAGAATGATTAAGATTAAGCTGCCTCTCCAAACATCTGCAAGACCATTGGTGGCTTCCGTTCAATGTCCTGGTTCTAACTGTTGGGACAAAAATGTGAGTTGGAAACTCTGAGCCAAGGCAGTTCTTTTCCTACGTTACAGTTCACTACAGGTAGAAGTATTGGCAAAAATCTGTCCCTTGTGCAAATTCTTGCCTGACATTAATATTGCTAATTTTATTTCATTGAACTGTCTGATGTCTCTTTTTAGATTATTCAGTTGTTTTTCCAGACATTTCATGGCATTGATGTTAATATTACTTTGCTGTTAGGTATTGGCTGACACTGCCATGTACTACATGAAAGGAGATTTGCCATCTGAATAGTCTAGGAGGTGTTAAGCAAAATTAATCTAATGGTCTCGTTCACGTTCCCGCCCCCAAACAACAGCCAAAACAAGAGAGCTGCAGAGCAGATTGGGGGCCACGGAAAGGGAAAGGGAAAGGGGCCATGGAAAGGGAAGTGGAGGTTTTGATCCCGGCATTAACTCAACCCCTCCACAGATGCAGGCTGCGGTGGGGAGGGAGAGACCGAGATTAAAAGGTATGGGATTTTATGGAACCAGGGGAAACCAGGCATATTTTCAATGTGGGGGATCAGCCACCATTAGCTTTCTAAGAAGATGGTAAGAGTGATTCAGCATAAACATCAAGTTTCCTCTGTCCTGATTCATTAAAAGCTGTTTGATATAACAACTTTTGAGAGTAACACGATAGTTAATTGTTGTGTGTCCAAACTAGAACCAAAACAATTGCTTGCATAAGCATGTCATATCAGTAAGATCCTTTCTAATATTTGTCATTTTTGCCACATACAAACACAAAGATGTACACTGGATATTATAATGCCATTACACAAGAATCCTGTTCAGTAATAAACTGCCACATCAAAGTAATCTATAATCTTCTAAAACATCTAGGTTACCAATCATATAAATATGAAATGATCCTTAAAATAGGCTAACCCCCTTTTTATTTGCATAGTCTGAACGATCTTTCATCGGAGCAATTTTTACCCGGAGGGAATGTCTTGCATTCTTTTTTATTTCTTCTAAGAAAGTAGGTCTGTTCTCTGCCTGACTGCTTTGCCTCGGGAAATGGTTATGAGAACAATAGTTGTCAATCACTAAGGAGGTTGAGTGCATATGATCAGCAAGTAGCTACTCTGGAATTTTGTCATGGCACTATTGTTATCAGTATATCATAAAAATAAAAAGCAGATGCTCTGAGCATATGTTTAGCAAATTCCTGGTGAACTCCGTATGACCTTTTTATAGGATACTTGTAGTTCTTCCATTGAATGTATCTGCTTAATATTTTCTCATGAGAAAAAAAGACAAGAGCTTTTGGAAATTTATCTGTTAGGTTTTCTTTGATACTTCATATATACAAATGACATTATTCTTTTGCCAGTCCTCCATACATATAGCTCTCACGCATGGAGAGACTGCAGTTGCAGAGTAGTGGAAGGGCGCATGAAGCATTTTTAGGGAATACAAGACCATGTGCACTTCCATTAATCCTATCCTGACCTCTTTTGTGCTTTGTTTGGACATACAATCACAGACTGAATGGAGATAAGTACACAACTTTCTGGCTCACCTAATAACCTTGTGTGGTAGCTGTGTGAGTGAAGAGAGAGAAGCAACGGAAGGAAATTGCTCAGTAATCATCTAGTGATCATCCTTCTATTCATGAGTCCTGTGGACTGTGCCCACAATAGGATGGATTGAAGCCCAGTATGTGTAGATAATAATAGCAGACTTTGAATCCTAGTATTGTTGTAGATTTATACAGTATAGCATAGTGTCCCCAAATGGAAACATGTTTCACGTTTGAAATGATTGCCGTCTCAATGCTTTCATTCTTATATGCCTTTAAGTTGTTTACGTGTTTGTGTCCAGAAGTTGTAAACTAACTGGATCCTACCATTTGGCTCAGTGACCATTATGTCTTTGAAATTTTTTAAAAATTATCTGAGTAACTGCACTAAAAGACACCAAATGTTATAGCCTATAGATGACTTTTATATCCTATAGATGACAATGTTATATCCTATAGATGACTTTTTTGTTCCTAACATATTCTTGCATTTTTGCATTGCATTTTTTGTTTTATTAAACAATCAGGCAAGATTTTGTGGGTGTGTAACATTTAGAATGTTGATAGATCAATGGTTGACTCAGTGTAGGACAGATTTATGGGTGTTCAGTAGTATAGAGGGGAGTTTTCAGGTAACTAACAATGCAATCTTAGAGTCCATTGGATTTAGAAAGATTTAACTCTGTTCAGGATTGTAAAATTATTGAGTCGCAAACCATAGGCAAAATACAGTGAAAACTGAGGATTAGATACCATCAGAGAGATCTGGGCCTACAAGGGGAAGCAATTTTCACTAGTTCTCCCTTCCTTCAATGGTTCTCTGACTCCCTGCTCAAGTTCTTTCTGGGGCAGTTCCCACCCCTCATGAGTAGTATTTCAGGGGCATTTCAGACTTCCATGAGAAGGTTTTTTGATGAGATTTTTAAAGTCCCACAGATTAATCACCCAGCTTAATTGTCTCTTATTTCAGTTAATGGGACCAAAAAGTGCTTCCCCTTGGCCATGATCTGTTTCAAGGCCAATTTACACATTATATTGAAAATTAGTTATTGGATCTCTGAATGCATACGTCAGTGGCAATAAGCTCCTCAGTTTAGTCTTAGCAGTGTTGCAGAAGGAGGTTTAATCCTTTTCCTGCACTGATTCCCTGATAGAAATTTCCCTGAGCTGCTTTAGAGCTAGGAAGAAAAAATACCTATTGTATTTTTCAAAGTATTATAACATTGGCTCTTCAATAAAAAAAGAGAATTTTACCCCTTAGCATAATGTACATAAAACATCTAGTGACAACACACACAAAAATTGATTTTGACTAGAATCTGACTTTTTTTGGTACTTGCCTCCTGGATCTTTCCCCTTACATCTGAAAAAAGAAGCAGCCTGCTCCATTGGTGTCATAATAGCTTTCGTTACCACGCACATCCCTTTTTAACAATTTGCCAGGAAGAAATTCTTGTTTCCAACAGTTTAGACCTAGCTTAATTCAGTAAATTTCAGTTTTGTCTTATTTAGTATTTTACTTTGTTTACTTAGTATTTTGTATTTTACTTTGTTACTGCCATTCTCACATCACTTAATATCATTAATTGGGGAATGTTTAGCTGAGGAAGTCCTTGTAACACTTCATTTCTGTTTTTGCTCAGCATGTGATAGTTTCCACTGGGGACCCCACTGCAGTAGTCGCTGCCAGTGCAAGAATGGAGCCTTGTGTAACCCCATTACTGGAGCTTGCCACTGTGCTGCTGGATTCAAGGGATGGCGCTGTGAGGAACACTGTGACCAAGGGACCTATGGAAATGACTGCCAGCAAAAGTGCCAGTGCCAGAATGGAGCCATCTGTGATCATGTGACTGGAGAATGCCGATGCTCTCCTGGATATACTGGAGCTTTGTACGCAACAATTATATTTGTAATATAGGGAACTGCAGTATAGTTACAAGATCGTATATATTATGCTTCCTTTCCCAAAGGCTTGGTGTGGGTAACAAGGCTTTTTCATCTCCTTGACCCGTACACAAATGACAATCAATGTATTTAACATATGGTATTATTCCACAGTGTGGTGTAGCAGATGGAAGACTAGTACCAAGAATACCTCTATTCAAATTTGTCCTGAACCTTGATCTCATTGGATGACTTAGGATCTATCAGTATATGTTACAGTGTTATAATTGGTGAGAGGATCAGGTATATGTCCTGAGTTTCATAGAGGGAGAAGCATATAAATAGTAATACATTATTCTTTATGCTAATACCCTTTGGGTCATGGCTAATATTTGCATTACAAAACAGATAATAGTTTTTTACTTAAAACATTTTTAATCGGGGGGGGGGGGGGGGATTTCAGGTTTCAAAAACCATTTTTCTCCCAATAGATAGTACATGAACAGCCTTATTCATGTGCATAGAAAGAATAAAAGTACAGTAATCGACAAATCTGTGCTGTAAGGTCTTATGGTTAACACAGGAGTGTGTATATGTAAATGCATTTAAATGCATTTAAATCACTGCTGACTTATGGTGACTATAAATTAATAACCTCCTAAACATCCTATTGTTAACATCCTGGCTTGGGTCTGGCAGACTGAGGCTCATGGCTTCCTTTATTGAGTCAGTCCATCTCATGTTGGATCTTCCTGTTCTGCTGCCTTCAACTTTTTCTAGTGTTATTGCCTTTTGCAACGATTCTTGCCTTCTTATAATGTGACCAAAGTACAACAGTTTCAGTTTGGTCACTAAAGCTTCTAAGGAGAGTTTAAGCTTCATTTGATCTAGAACACACTTTGTCTTTTTGGCAGTCCATGGTATTCATAAAACTTTCCTCCAACACTCCATCTCAAATGAATCAAATTTCTTCCTGTTAGTTTCCTTTGCTGTTCAATTCTCATACCCATACGACGTAATGGGGAATTCTGTGGCATGAATTATCTTCGTTTTGGTTGCCAGAGACACATCCTTATACTTAAGGATCTTTTCTAGGTTCCTTGTGGCTGCCATTGCCAGTTTCAATCTCCTTCTCCCTTTAAACTTCCTGATTGGATGTTTTTATAGTGGTCTAAGACTGCAATGAACAAACAGTGACAATCTCCCTTTTGCTTGATGATGGAACTAAGGAATTGAACAATTTCAGTTTCTTCACTGTCAGCCTTAAAGTTGTATAACTGCCCAGTAGTTGTTATTTTGGTCTTCCTGATGTTCAGCTGTAATCCAGCTTCAGCACTTTCTGCTTTAAACTTCATCAGTAGTTGTTTCAAGTCTTGTATTTTTTTCTGCCAGTTATGTGGTGCCATCTCCATATTTCAGATTGTTAACTTTCCTTCCACACATTTTCACTCCACCTTCATCTAAATCTAATTCATCTTTCTTTATAGTATATTCTGCATATATATTGAAGAGAAAGGGAGATAAAATACTTCCTTGTCTGACACTTTTGCCAATTGGGAACTATATTCTATCCTAATGGTAGCCTCTTAATCAGAAAATGGATTGTGTATCAAAACATTTTTTTAAAAAATAACCCTGGCTTTTTAGCAGGACAGCATAAGTCAAATATGTGTTCAGAGAGCAAGCTAGAAGAGCCCTTGTTAGTCCAAAATTTAGATGAATATCAGTGATCTCCATTTTATTATGCATCGACTGCTAAATTATATTTATTTTTTCTGTCTGTTGGGATGGGCAGCCCCATCCAAAGCTTGAGGTGGCTGGGGACAGTGCTGCTGCCATGCCACCACACCACCTCCAGAGGGCTTTCTGGTGGGGTGGAGAGGCAGGGAAAACTAAAAAAAAAATTCCCACTGCCAGAAAGCCCTCCATAGGACTAAATGGACTTAAGGGCTTAGGCACCGCACTCTCAACCCTAAACCCTGGGCTGAAGCTGAATAACATTGGCTCCATTCCTGGGAATGCCCTAGCCTGCCCACCTCAGTGTTGGCATTTGATTGGCCATCAGCATTGCTTTGCAGTGCCCCAACCTCTGAGCATACTGGTGCATTTGCTCCCTTCACCAGCGGGGCTGCCCCTTATATGGCAAAGAGGGCAAATGCACTGGTGCAAGGCCATGGTGCTCTCCTCAAGTGCTTTTGCTACCCCCCCACCCCGGATGGGGCCATAAAGACATCTGTGAATCACCACAAGACGCGGTTGCTGCTCGGGGTGGGGAGAAGCGGGACCAGCTGATGCCCCCACAGTAAGGGCGGAAGGAGAAATGGAGCCAAACTAGGAATGGGCTAGCATCACCGGAAGAAAGGAGGGGCGAGCTGAGACTTTAAAGGGGCTCGCCCTCCTTTGTGCTGGGCCATGTGCTTGCCGGGTTATTACAGCCTTGAAAGAAAGCAGGGCTAGACTTGTTGGAGCTCAACTGGCATGTTTTAAAAACAATGTTGACTGATATTCATGTCCCTGCTACAAACAAGTTGTGAAGACTTTAAAAACTAAGCTTTTACTAGGGAAAATGTCTGCAGTAAAAATTAGATTTATCTCAGGAGTAAGTAGAAAAGTTGATTGGGGGGCTCACCTAAAGAACAAAAATAAGATTTCCTCAAATGTAAATTCTTCATTTGGCTATATATGTACTGAAATATAAAAGGTAAAGCACTGGAAAGCCAGACAGTCCTGTTACACAAATTGAAACAGCATGCAATCTCTATACTGACAGGTCTTTAATTTTTTTTCTTAAAGCAGGGTGCAGTTTCTGCAAAAATCTGCAAATAAAGAAGTGGAATTAAAAGCCTAGTTAATTCAATAAATACAAATTACATACTTTTCCCCTTATAACCAGAGACTAGGATATAAATTAGATTAGGCCAGAAACATCTGTCATTGAATTGCTAACAGGGACCAACTTACCAGGAACTTTGTAAATGTATTTTACATTGTAAGTAACAAAAGAAGCACAGCTTAACTAAATTATCTTGATATGTTCCCTCTATTATTACAGATTTGTTAAATATCTGTATTTGTATAATTTTGGATATTGCTTTTGGATATTATTTTGGATATTATTTTACATGCTTTGGCTGAAAAATTCTGTAGCATATTCAACACAAATCAGAGGTTTTCATAATTAAGCATCATATTTAACATACACCTTTTTTTTTTAGCTGTGAGGATCTTTGTCCTCCTGGTAAGCATGGGCCACAGTGTGAAGAAAGATGTCCATGCCAGAATGGAGGAGTATGTCACCATATAACTGGGGAATGTGCCTGTCCTCCTGGATGGATGGTAAATAAAGCTTTTAAAATAGTATAAATTTTGCCATTGTGGGCTTCTGGAAAAAAATATAATTGGAATAACAGCCAGTCATTGAGCAAAAAATAAGACTAAGATGTGTGTTAGTGTCTTATATCATCACAAGGGATTTTCAAATCCAAATGTTTACAAAAACATATATTATTTGATATCCTCTAATGACAAGGTGCCTAAAAAGCCTTATGGTGAATTGGGGAGTAGGGGGAAACCTTGCATGTCCTATCGCACACAGAAATACTGAAAGTCTCACAAATACTTAGTTTGGTATTTATTTATTTGAATTTCTATTATTTTTTACTGCCATAAACATCTGATCTAAATTGTATTCAGTTACAAAAATATTTACAGCTTTACATTTTAAACTGAAAAGTGTTTCACAAACTCATAGCCAGTGCTTTATTGGATTCAGAGAACAGCTGATAATTGGTTGGGTTCCACATGAAGAGAATTTTTCCAAAATTAGGAAGCAGCAAATATCTCTTTGATTTCCATTTGATATTTGATATATGAAGGGAATTATTAAGAGATATCTTAGGGAGTGTAAGAATTTAGAGTAGAAGGGAATTAGGATAGAAAATTTCTAAATATCCGCCATGGGTCTGTAGCTGGTTACTTGCCATCCTTAGCTGTCTGGCCCTACCTGAGGTGCAGTCCAAGAGAGTAATTAGACAATATGCCCACGCATGTGGGATGACAGGTATGCAGCCGGACTCTCAATCAGATATACATCAGGAGAACTCACCTTAAAAAAATGTTTGGTTCTGTGAAGGAGGAAGGCTCGCTTTGCAGCCTGGAGATAGTTGAAATTCTGGAGGATCCATAGGCTTTACCTGGAGGTTAGTCCTTTCTAGGGCATGTGGAGCAGAAGAAGAGGCAAAAGTTGTCTCCCACCCTGCTGCTTTTCTGCTGGTGAAGGTGGAGTGAAAGAGACTGCTGGAAGCTTCTTCTCTTACAGATCTCACTCACTGCACTGAGCAAACAAGTTTTTTCTAAGGTGAGTTCCCTAATGTATGTCTGACTGTGAGTTTGGTGGCACACCCATGACTCCACACATATCAGTCCTATTGTGTAGTTAAACCCTAACCTTCAAGGCTGCCATTCACAAAGTTGGCATTCTTTGTTTCCACTTTTTGGAATTATTTTATTTTAAGTAAAAGGATTTGAACATAAGGTTTGAGTAAGAATCACAACCTAATATTCAACCGGATTTTAAAACAAACATGAAGCATACATTTATAACTATATGACAATATAATGTTTAGTTTTTGATCCTTAAATGTTTTCTTGTACTGACTTGGGTAGACAAACAAGGACGAGTTAGATTTAAATAGCCAAATGTTTACTGATGCTCGGAGATGAAAGATGAAGTCATTTCATGAGCTGAAACATTCCAGCAAATTAACAGCCTAACACTTATGGCAATATATATATTATGTTGCAAGCTAAAAAATACATGGCATTTTAAAGATACTGTTTACTATAACAGCCTACTAATCTCGTTCATTAAATCCACTTCATCTTTCCTCCCTGCAGCTGCATTTCCATGTATAATATCATTGAAGTTCTGTTTCCAAACAGGGCACAGTCTGTGGTCAGCCATGTCCAGAAAGCCGTTATGGAAGAAACTGCTCCCAAGAATGCCAGTGTCACAACGGAGGTACTTGTGACTCAGCAACAGGCCAGTGTCACTGTAGTCCAGGTTACACAGGAGAACGGTAAGAAGTAACTTCTTCAAACTGAACCATAATCAAAACGGAGAATGAAGAAAGATAGAAGTGATAATTTATAAAAACCCAGAAAATGTATTCAGACAGTTAAGCAGTTTAATTCTCAATTTCCTTGAAAAAGACAACTAGAGAATACAAACTTTTAAAATATGGCACATGTCGTATATTGAACAAATTTCTATTTTTTATATTCTGAATGAAATGACATTTGTATTTTTTCCACTACAATGAAAATAAAAAGGGAATAAAAGCATTCAAATGAAAAGATGGTTAAACAGCTCACAAAACATCTGCAAAAGTCAGCAGTCATTTTAGAATTGCTTCATGTGCTTCCGGTTTTGTTTCTTCCTAAGTAACCACCTACGTATATTTTGAAGAGGAAAAACATGATTTATACTAAACTTGATTGTTGTATTCAGACATGTGGCTAAGGGCTCAGGCTGTGATGTGATGGTGATTTAGGGGTGACTTGGTGCAAAAATCATGAGGATCCCAAAGGATCCATGTTTTTAAGCAGGTTTTTGCACCACTGCAAGGCCACTGAGTGTGGGATGCATGTTTGCTATGTTCAGACATGTGACCAGGGGCATGAGCTGTGATGTGATGGTGATTTGGGGGTGGCCAAGGGGAAAAATCATGAGGATCTAGGGTGACCAAGGGGAAAAATCAGGAGGATGAAAGCCCAGGGGAAGCTGATGTCAGTCAGCTCCACCCCGGGAAGATCCCTAGCCCACCCCTAGCTATGCTGATGGCCAGGTCTAGGCCAGAATAGCTCTGAGACATCAGTCCACTTCAGGTGCTGCTGAACTGTGCAGTGCCTGCCCACCGCCCTCTTTGCCCCCTCCACTGGTGCATTTGCCACTTGTGCTGTTGAGGTGGGCACCTGCATCAGTGCAAGCCCATGCCAGTTCCCCCAAGTCCCTTCAAACCCCCCTACACCCAAGACTAGGCTGGCTGTCAGGCAAACTTACCTGATTCAATGGGAAGCAACTATGGTGAGTTGGGATTATTTGACTGGCCTGGCAAGCATCACAAATGCCTCACGAACTGTTTAGTGACTGCACAGTAGCTTTTTTTTTGCTTGATCTCCAGGCTTAATTAGAAGATCAAGCACCCACAAATTAAGTGAAAGAGTGAGGGACTTGGAAAAAATGGAAATTGAATTTCTGGAAGAGATGAAAGGTGTCAGCGTTTTTTAAAAAAGAAAATTTTCACAATGTTGTGTGTATATTGGTCATTGAATAAAATAAATATTACTTACAATGTTGTGTGGACCCAATCCTGCCAGGACCCAGAGCATAGGGAGATGAAGAGCTCCTTTCCATTACATTTTCAAGTGACAAAATGGCCACAAGCCATGCTACTAGAAGATTCTGATTTTGATTGTAGGGTGTTCTGATAATTAAAGGATGGTACCATTTGTAGTCTTCAAACCACTTGCACTTGAACAGAGAATATTGACAGACATCAAACTTGTGCTGGACTAGATGGACTCTGGTCTGATCCAGCAGGCTAGTTCTTATGTTCTTAAACTTCTATAACCTAACAATTTATGTAGTGCCACCATTGTGACAGGCCCTCTACATTATTGTTCCAACCAAAGGGCTCATCATTCAATGGGCAAAAATGTTGGGAGGTCAGGAAATAACGGTGAATATTATGGTGATAGAAAGGTATGCAAGCAGTGACATTTTTGAAACACATATTCAAAATGGAATTTCCAGGATAAATGTTTTTTAAAAAATTACATAAATGTAATTATTTTTAACTTCCCACAGGTGCCAAGATGAATGTCCAGTTGGAACTTTTGGAGTACAGTGTGCAGAGACGTGCCAATGTATGAATGGTGGAAAGTGCTATCACATTAGTGGTGTATGTCTCTGTGAGCCAGGATACACTGGAGAACGTTGTGAAATAAGGCTGTGCACCGAAGGTGTTTACGGTTTCAAATGTGATAAAAAGTGTCCCTGTCATTTGCCAAATACTCTCAGGTAAAGTTCTAGAACTTTTGACTTTATTGGTATGAATTCATTTACAAGTTAAGCAACAGTTAAGCAAAGTGGGGAGCAAGAGACAGAGGGCCTTTCCCCACTTATACCGTTTTTTTTTCCCCGCTGGCCAGGAGAGTAGCGCGGGGTCCCTCGGCACTCCCCACTGAGAGGGGCGGCGACAGCGCAGCCGCCCTGAAGCTGCTGCTGTCGCACCCCTCAGCGCGCAGCATCCCAGGCGCTCTTCTTAACGGCGCCTTTTGATGGCCCCGCGCAGAGCGCGGGGTCGTGGGGATGGCCAGGCGTGTGCTTGGGATGCTGCACGCTGAGAGCAGCGCGCGGCATAGAGGGGAACGACGAGAGTGGGGAAAGGCCCTAAGATGAATTTTGATGAAGCTAAAATTATGTCAGTCACTTCAAATTCTCAGATAGCAATTGTAGTAGCTGCTACAAGGCATATGCTTTTTCCACACTAGTTGTTTACATTGTATTTTGCTGCCAGATGCTACATTTAAAAAAAATAATTCTGCATGTTTTTCCTTTATTTGGTTCCTGGAACGTTTCCCTTCATTTTTCTGCCATTGTTTCCCCGAGCACCTTTACAACGTTTTTTTCCCCTATCTGTTTCCAAGCTAGTATTCATTAAGCATGCAATCATGTTGCAATTGTCTTTATTTCTCTGCCCCGGCTTTTATCGACTCCTCCCTGTAGTTACTCAATCTCTCCAGCCATTTTATCCTCCCACTCATCCTCCATTATTCTCTGGGTTTTTCTGTTCGCAGGATCCACATTCACAATTAAATATATGATGAAGCCACAGTTTTATCAATCTCTTGAACTTTGTTGCTATTAAAAAGAGTTGAGATTTTTATGACATCTAATAAAGTTATTTAAAGTTTGCGATCAATGTTTTGTAATGACAAGAGTGTATTGCCTTGCATAATATAGCATTTCTGATATTACAAATATTATGTTTGATTCGTGTTTAACACAGCTGTTTCTTCATTTTTATCATTGGTAACTTGTGATCAAATCAAATTGCAGATGCTCAGGTGTAAACAGAACCATATTTTTAAATATGTTTTCAATATATCCCCTATACGTGACAATATATCCCCCATACGTGACAAATAGAGTCGGTTTAGCATATTTTTACTTCATAGGTTAGTGTATAACAGTAAACAGTTTAGAACAGAGAGAAAGCAAAATGAAAGCAATATATTTTAGACATCCTTGGACATTAAATCGTATTCACCGTGTTTTTTTTATTAACATCTTTTTAATGGAAATTGTTGATTCAGCTATTCCTCCTCTTTTTCACTTTTCTACCAATGATTCAGTAATCATTTGTACCAAAAAGATCAGAGTGTACAACCATATGATCAGCTGTCACTGGAGTTACAATGTGTGAATCTCTATTGTAAACCATGGTTTTATAGTTAGTGAACCCTTTTTCACTGCCCCATAAAAGCCAGTGGAACTGGTGAAGGATAAATGTCTCTTCTTCAGTATTTTTCCAGTTATATGCATACAATTCTGCATTGATTCATTGACTGGCTGATTATTTCTGGATCTGATTCCTGATATTTAAAGCTAAATCGCCTGGGACAAGGATACTTTAAGGACTACCTATTCCAGTCTGAACCTACGTAAATATTGAAATCAATATTCCAGTCTGAACCTACATAAATATTGAAATCAATACAGTCCAAGCTTTGCCAGAAATGACATTGTACATGGCTCACAAACAGCCACAGATGTTCTCCAAGAAGCAATTGAGCCACTGGGTTTTTTTTCTTATCTACATCTAAGAAACATTCTGAATGCCAGTGTTAGAAGGTAATGTCAAGGGAAACCCTGATGTTGGTCCTCTGGGAGGATGAGTTGGCCACTGTGACATTGTACTAGATGGACCATTGGTCTGACACAACAGGGATCGTCTTATGTACATTGTATTTATCTCAGAAATTATTATTATATATTCAGTCTTAATTTCAGCCAGTTTGTTTAGCATTCTAGGGCCTAAGCCCTTTAGTTCCTTTGTTTGCATCCAATGCTCTCCAGATAGGAGAGGGGAAGACTCATCAGATACCCACCAAGTTGTGACAATTCTTACTATTAAGTATAAGCTAGAATCAGAGGATATCCTGTGGTAGTTGATATGGGGAAAACACCAATCAGTGGAATTGCTGGTGGCTAAAACAGCAACATGTCTGGGAAGCTGTTTACCTGTGTACCTTCACTGGAAATCTGGTCTGGGGGTTACTTCAAAGAGGAGAGGCAGAACAAGGAAGGGAAGCTCTGCTCTGCATTTAGCTTCTGAAGGTGCTCCTGTTAAACCTTTTCTTTCCTAATCTGATGGGGAACTCTATGGGACATGGGGAAGTAAAGAGAAGGATAGGAGTGTGAAATACTACTTTGTTTGCCTTACTGCATATTGAGAATATCTGAAATATAGGATCATATTCCTGTAAAATGTTAATTTAAAGAGGGAAGTATGTGCAGCATTCCTTAATATCAGTTTTAGCTGTTCTTTCCTAATTAATCTAACTACAGAAGAACCATTGAAAGCTTCCAAAGTCTTTCTGCTTCCTATATTTAATTACAAATTACAGAATAGTAATTTGGGTGTCAATCATTATAAGTGCAGGTGCCGCATCTTCATACTCATTGTGGCAGGAGAACAAGGGTGCAAAATATTTGGGGCAGCACTTCAATTCAACTGCATTTGTGTTTCCATTGCTCTGAGAAAGGGATTAGTATTATTTTTCCCCATCTTGGTAGCATAAGACATGTATCATTACAACACTGGACAATGTTTCTATGGCACATTCTGATAATGAAATAGCACTTGCCGGTCACTAAAACTGGAAAAACGGGGCCACCCACAAGCAAGAAGGCACTCTGAAATTTTAAACAAATGTTCATGTATGCCAAAAGCTGACTTTTTGTTTCAACCCCCAAAGATGGGGAGAATCCTGCAAAATAGGGAGAAAGTTTGCTGCCCTCATGCATCCATTCATCCTTCATTTTGTACAAAGAGTAGGTGCTGTCCCTCAGTCTGCCAGTGACAGAACTGAAAGAAACAAGTGCCTCATTTAGCCTAATTTAGTGGGAAGGAGTCTCATTGCACATATTGCAAAGAATCATTTTTCAAATGGAACTCAAATTCAGTCATGTGGTACCTATCCTCTTCCTAAAAAAGGCAAAGGATGTCATACTGATTTCAACATTGTAGTGAGGTAAATTCCCTCACTGTAATCTCTCCATAAATACAACATCCTAGATTTATTTATTTATTTATATATATATTAGTTTTTAACCGCCCATCCCCGAAGGGCTCTGGGTGGCGTACAGCAGGCCTGCAACAACAATACATAATAACATTAAACACAGCAGGCTAAAAACAACATGTTACACATAATAACTAAGTTAATTTAAAACAGTTTACAAATCTATAACCATAAAAACACAGCAGCAGCAATATTATATGGCTCCCGATCCCAAGGCCGGGAGGGGACAGTGCTGATTAGATAGTATATCAGGCGTGCCAATGATGGTGTGGCACGCAGCACAAGGGCATCCTAGAGGGGGAATCCGTGGCTGGCCTCACCAAAGGCCTGGTGGAACAAAACTGTTTTACAGGCCCTGCGGAATTCACCAAGATCCCGCAGGGCCTGGACAGCTGGGGGAAGAGTGTTCCACCAGGCAGGGGCCAGGGCCGTAAAAGCCCTGGCTCGGGTAGAGGCCAGCCGCATCATGGAGGGGCTGGGGGCCACCAGTAAATTTGCCTCTGCCGATCACAGAGGCCTACCCGGGACATATGGGGTGAGATGGTCACGAAGGTATGAGGGTCCCAAGCCGTGAAGGGCCTTAAAGGTTAACACCAACACCTTAAAAGTGACCCGGAATTCCACTGGAAGCCAGTGTAGGCGGTGCAGAATGGGGGTGATATGCTCTCTGAATGAGCCACCCACCAACAGCCGTGCCGCCGCATTCTGGACCAGTTTCAATTTCCGGATCAACCGTAAGGGAAGGCCCGCGTAGAGCGAGTTACAATAGTGAAGCCTGGAGGTGACCATTGCATGGATCACAGTGGCCAGGTCGGCCTGGGAGAGATAGGGGGCCAGCCGTCGGGCCTGACGAAGGTGGTAAAAAGCAACCTGGGTGACATGGGCCACCTGGTTCTCCATGGAAAGGGAGGAATCCAGACAGACCCCCAGGCTGCAGGCCAGGGAGGTAGGGGTTAAAGACCCCCTCCAATACCAGCAGCTGAAAATCCCCGTGTCCCCCACCCCGGCCCAGCCAAAGGACCTCCGTCTTCGATGGATTTAGTTTTAACCTGCTCTGCTTCAATCAACCAGCAACCCCCTCCAAACAATGCTCAGAGCCGCAGGGGCCGAGGTCGCCCCCCCCCTCCATCATCAGAATGAGCTGGGTGTCATCTGCATATTGATGGCAGACCAGCCCAAAACTCCACACCAGCTGAACAAGGGGTCGCATGTCGAAGTTAAACAAGAGTGGGGATAATAAGGCCCCCTGGAGCACACCGCAATCAAGTGGGCACCTTCGGAAAGCCTGGTCCCCACGCCACACCTGCTGACCCCTATCCCGGAGGAACGAGGCTATTAAATATAATAGTCATCTACAAATCACAGAGAACATCTTATGGAAATATTATGGGTCCAAGCCTTCCTGAAAGAAGATGAGGTTTGTTATATAATGAGGTTTGTTATATAATGCAGCCCAGGGCTTACCTGGGGCTGCCAATGCGGCAGGAGACAGGGAGAAGCAAGCCCCAGCTCCCAAGCATGCACGCGCTTGGGAATGGAGCATATGACGGGGCCCGGCAGGTTCTGATCTCATGACGGGAGCCCTCGTCACATTCCCGAAAGGGGGTGTGCACACCTATAAAAGGCGGCGCATAGGGTGCTCAGGCCTCTTTCAAGGCAGCCCTTCCCTTTGGTTAAATGGTTTTAATTGGGTTCATAATGTTTGTTAAATGCTTTTCGTCACAGCCTTGGCGGGTATGGGCACAGGAGCACATCCTTTCTGGGGAGGTTGAGCTTGCGTGCCAGACCTCCCCTTGGTTGGGGACCTCAATAAGAGGTCTGGGGTGGGGTGGGCTCGATAACGCAAGTCATGGAGGTTCTGCTAGGGAGCCCACTACCCCCAGCAGGAAGGGGTGTCACATAACGGGCATGCACTCAGGTGGCACCTAGTAACTTTCTGTCCCAATTACCCCAATATGGATTGGGGACAGGGCCAGGTTCAGCAAGGGTGCTGCCCACCTGCTAGGATGTGCCCCCTATGCTCGCCCAGCTTCCTATATTGTGTTAATAAAAAGGACTGCGGCCCAATTTTACTCCAAAGAGAATTGTGTTTATGTTTTTGGGGCAAGCGAGACTCCACATATCAGCACACAAAGCACGTTGTCATGATTACATTTAATCAAGTGATACCAAGAGGTGGTAGGTGCACATCTGCCAGGATTTGGATGCCTTTAACTGTGCAGTCCTATACCCTTCTAAGCCCCTGACTTCAGTGGATTGAGAAGAAGATAACTCTGCTTAAGGATTTTAAAATGCCCTTTTAGCCAGTGAAGCTTGACTGCTATGCCATGTGGCTACACAAATTATTCAGTCTTATATAGATACTCTTCAGTGAACTGTTACCATTAAGGAATTTCTAATTCAGTAGCTGAAAATCTAAGGATAGCCACAGTGAAAAAGAATTACATCTAGAAATAACCGTTTGAGTACTTGAGAACAGTCTTAATATGAGTTTAATTCTTTGAATTATAGTAGAGCAGTTGTAAATATATTTGTCCCTCTTTTGGTCTGTCCCTAAATATTTCAAGAGTTTCAATCAAGGACCAACCACATAGAGAAATTCCCTAATGTTCTTGCTTCTCCCATATTAAAATATGTGTGAATGCACTAATCTATGCATTTTAAAATCTTGTCAATATTGTAAGGGAAGGGAATGTGTTTTTGTATGTGCCTGTGATTCAGTAATAATAGACTTTGAGAAAATGAAGTTGACGTGAATGAGAAGGGAGTCTCTCACAGAGTATTTTTTTAAAAAAAGACAAGAAAGGAAGGCAGTCTTGTGCCATAGTTCATTTAATGTGTCCAGTCTTGCATTCACTTTTTCTAGAATGCCACAGGGGGTATGACTTCAATCAGTGATCAGAGTCCATTTTTAAACAGGCTGCCTATTGTAAACATAATTGATCTGGATATTAAGGCTTCCCTTTGGTGAGAGTTAAGCTGAGTGCTTTGTCTGCCAGAGCACAACAGAGCACCCTATTGTGACCACTTTCTGGGGCAATATATCTTAGCACAGCTGATGATGTCCATTTGTTACAAGACAACAGCTGTGTGGCTGGCCATTGAATGGAGCTGCTGTTTTCAGGTAGAGGCAGCTGGTCTGTCACCAGGTATGAAATCCTGCAGGCTATCCACATTTGCTAAGGTGGTAAAGTGCCTTGGCGTCTTTCCTGTGAAAGTGATTTGCCTCATTTCTAGGAGAAAAAAACGCAGTTTCGGTTTTAAAGCAGTTTTAAATAGAGAGCATGTAGATTTCAAAACACTATATCAATTAACAGAGAAATTCAAGAATGTTTCAAAAAGGAATATATATTTCACAATATATTATGAACTTGAACTCAATTATAGTCAGAGGTATATTTTTTGTTTGAAATTCTGCTGTAATGAGTCATAAATGCAAGACTATTTGCCTATTTAAAGCACAGTAGGATGACATTTTGCTTCAAATTTTAAAGTTTCAGAGTTCCCCAAAACATGGTAATAACCATATTAATTTTAAATTCCTGTATGATCAGTAACTTTCCATAATACAGAAAGAGGACAAATCATTCAGGAAATGGAATTCAAGTTTCTGAATTATTTCATTAGTAATGGGAAAATGCAGTGTTTGCTCCTATACACCTTAATCCCAAAATAAAGATTTTTCCAAAAAGTCTTCTATGCAAAATCCTTATATACATGTCTATAATATTGCTTTGCTGCCTTGGCTTCTTGGTATCATATTTAGCTCCAAATGTTTTATTCCTTTCATTTTTTCATGGCAGCTGTCACCCCATGTCTGGAGAATGCTCCTGCAACCCAGGCTGGTCTGGATTGTACTGTAATGAGACATGTTCTCCGGGATTCTATGGTGAATCTTGTCGGCAAATCTGCAGTTGCCAAAATGGTGCTGACTGTGATAGTGTGATTGGAAAATGTAACTGTGCTCCAGGTTTTAAGGTAAATAATTCGGATCCTCTTTAACTCTTCCAGTAATGTTATCAGTCAGACCCAGAGTAGCCGTCTTGTACTAATACTACTAAAAATGTAATCAGGTAATTTAATTAAGGAAACAGTTTTAAGGTCATATCTAGAGGTTAAATGGATCTGCTGGAATCACATATCCAGCAAAGGAGAATGGAAAACTTCCAGTGAGGTATGAATATTGACTATACTGCAATAAAAACATGAAGAACAGCAGATGTAGTACTGATCTAGGGATTAAAGTGATAGAGTTGAAACGCACTCACTATTAATAAACAGTTTTTTCCCCCTTGGGGTAATGCTGTTTATTGTTAAAAGGTCTGCTGAATTATACTTTTATGCAATTTTTCTTGGCCAATTGTTTCTATTTAAATTAAAATTACATGGTCTAGTCCATCACTTTAAATTGCCTCTGTTTAGAGTAGAAGCAAAATGAAGCAGTGGCATAGTAGTTAAGAGCAGGTACATTCTAATCTGGAGGAGCCGGGTTTAATTCCCTGCTCTGCTGTTTGATCTGTGAAGGCTTAGCTGGGGAATTCAGATTAGCCTGTGCACTACCACACATGCCAGCTGGGTGACCTTGGGCTAGTCACAGTTTTTCAGATCTCTCTCAGCCCCACCCACCTCACAGGGTGTTTGTTGTGAGGGGGGAAAGGCAAGGAGATTGTAAGCCCCTTTGAGTCTCCTATAGGAGAGAAAGGGGGGGGGGGTATAAATCCAAACTCTTATTATTGGAAGGTATGTGATCCCTCATAGCAACTGATATAAAATAAATTATAATATGGGAGTTTTGATGCATATATTGACTATATCCAACTTATGTTGTGTCAGGAGAAAATATTAGCAACAATTGTAATTCTCAAATGGTCTAGATAATGCTAAGAGACTCCCTTAGAGAAAATAAAAAGGATAAAACATTTTTCCTGCAGGAAGATAATCTCTTTTTCTACAGTGAATACATCAAATAACCACTCAACAGATCATGTAATCACATAGGAGAAACACAACAATGGTAGCACAATCCTGTGCATGTCTACTCAAAAGAAAGTTCCATAGTAATCTCTAGGGCTTACTTCCAGATGAGTGGGTATAAGACGGCCACCTTAGACAGCTGTTCTATTTTAACTATATAATTAATTCAGACTTTTCCTTGAAAACAAAAAGGAAACAAGACCAAATGAAACCATTCTTCTTCCCTCAATTCTATACTTTTGTTTATTTCTCTCCCAACATGTTTTAGGGTTCTGACTGTTCTATTCCATGCCCTCTTGGAACATATGGATTAAAATGTTCTTCTACATGTACCTGCAAAAATGAGGCTCTCTGTTCCCCAGTGGATGGTGCTTGTACTTGCAAAGCAGGTAAGCTAAATAATATATGACTTATTCTTTGGGGTTCTTTCAGAACCAAAGTTTTTAAAGAGGCAAGGGGTAGCCATAAGTTACATTAATGACTTGTCAGACATTAGTGCACCAGTTCTACTGACTGTTTATACAGTGAGACAAGACTTCTTACTTTGTCATCTCAGCTCTTAATTCAGTGCTTCTCAAAAATGCAGAAACTTGATCTAATTACACTGCAGCAACTGAGGCATGAGATTGCAAAAAGGAAACAGGAATAAAATACAGCCATTCTAAGAACAGTCCACTGACTTCCTTGGAGTAGTTACAATCACATATTGCTAGGGAAATGGAATACTTTTAGTTCATAAATTTCCAAATGTTTAGCTTCACATATAAGCCAATGGGAACATTAGATAAAACTGCTGTCACTTTAATGATCACTATATTTAAAATTTTGTTGTGAAAGTACATGATGTTATGCTTCAACCACATACTTTTTGTAGCTGAAGCATCTAATTTTGTAGTTGGAAGCTCAGAACCGACTCATGAGACAGGTTCATCACAACATGTGTGTTTTGAATGACATATTAATTAGATTCAGCACAGTTACTTTCTTCTAGCCGTAAACAAAATATAAAATTAGAAACTCAGTTTGTGTTGGTTTTTTATAGCACCAAGCCTTTATTGGCATATAAGATGATACAGGTAAAATACAGGAAAAAAAACAGATTTAAAACAATCCCCAAAGAGGATGATAACATAGAATCTCTTAATAACAGTGACACAGCAAAGTTAAAAAAAAACAGCTATCCTTTACAGTGTATAATTTCTAGTAAAAACTTGGCCACTAATTCACAAACTACAAGATCAGGGTTATTTAGCAAGTATAAGATCTTTTAAGTATCTGGAATCCTGTCACAGTTCAAGGAAAGAGCATTTGCATATTTTCCCCTAATTCCCTCATATTTAGTGCAATAGAAGAGGGAATGGGCGAAAGTTTCCAGTTTATTAGAGTTATAGGAGCAGAATCTCTTCGCACCCTCTGTTTTTTTAAAATCTACCATATAGCAGTGGTGAAGGCAGAATACTGAACCTAGCCAATGATATAACTCTCCTTAGGCTAGGGTTCAGCATTATGCATATATAATCTGCTGTTCATCCCTGTTTAAATGGTATCGAGGAGCTAAGGGGTGAACATCTTTTGGATGCCGCTGCAAATAGGTTTTGAGATTCTGTTTCTAGTAATCTTTCTTTCAGACTATTAAAGGCTTCAGCATAGGACAACATACCCAAGGATTCAATAGAAATGCCAATTTCCTCAATTTTGTTTGTAATTAATGGGATCTAGTTGGAAAATTTGGATTCTGTTATCATTAGATATAAATAGCTTGAAGGGTCCTGTTGAAAATGGACACATAACCAGAACCTAAAAGTTCTCAACCAAGCTTTTGTTTCTGAGGTTGATTTTCCAGTTTCTAAACACAATGCTGCATAGGGCACACAACGTGGCAGCCCCATGATTTTGTGTAGAAATTTAGAGTGATTGAATTTAAAGAGTAATTTACCAATTTAATCCAAATGGGGGCCCCATATAGCAGTTGAGATTCTATTTTGGCATTAAAAACTTTCAAAGCGTCCAGAATATACTGGTTTCCCCTGCTGTAGAAGAAGCACAGTACTGCATTTGAGTTGACTGAGGCCATATCGAGGGCCACTTTCCGTTGGGTAGACCATACGAGATTATGACCGAATGTTATCCTGAGATATTTAAATTGCTTTACCTGTTCAATTGGATTATCTTGTATTTTCCACTTGAAAATTTTTAAATTTTTGGCAAATAAATTATAGATTATATATAGATTTCAAGATTTCTCAAAATTGATCTTTAATTGATTAGTCTTGCAGTAGATCGCACAAGCATTGCAGTAGATCGCACAAGCATTAGGCGGGATAGTCCAATTCTAGAGCGGGACAACAAACCGCATCATCTGCATATAATGGTATGGGGATGTGGGAGGGACCTAGTCTGGGACTATGACCTTTAACCTCTGAGAGTGCCAACGGTAGAGTTTGTGTTGATGATCACAGGTGACTGCAGCTCACATTCTGTTAAATTTTAAAATGAAGTGTCTTCTATAGTATGGGTTGGATCCAACTAGCTCCTCTATTTGTGGGAAAGGAAGCAAAAAAGTTATACTGGGAGTTTTGCATGGACAAAAACTATGTGGGATAGGTGCTATTAAAATTGGACCTCCCAGTCAAACCCTGAAGGCTTCTATTTGGTTGCAGCAGATCTAGGTTTAATTTTATCCCAAACTTTTTAATCAGTATTCATGACTGAGGGCTATTATGTATGTTGTAGTTTTTGCTGGATTTATTGCTCTATGAAATCACAGCTTTTTAAATGTTTTGCATGTTTTTTGATGCATCCCCAAATTGGTTTGGGCTCTATTCATGATTTTCCCATTTTTTTTCCCAAGTGGTAACAGGGCAGACTTTCCTTTTAAAGTAAGACCTGACTGAATTGACTTTATGTGAAAAAGCTTTTCCTGAACTTGTTGTCAATGCAAATACACACCCCTATGGTATCCACCGTACTCATACCCTTTCTATTACACATGTTCCTTCCTATTTCCACTTCCCATCTGCATTATCTGTGTTTTTACAAATGTTCTACTTAATATACTAGCATTAGTTTGTTGGTTTGTTGATCTGTCCTGAAGCCAAGCACCCTTGTAACTTTGAGTCCAAGTGAACTAAATAAGGCCTCACCCATAGTGCTCCCCCCTCCCCCCGTTGAGCTGCCCTCCTCTCTCGCCTAGGCTAACTTATCTCACAGGGGTGTTTTGAGGGTAAAATTGAAGGAGAAAATTATATACTCTGCCCTGGCATCATAGGAGGAAGAGTAGGATAAAAAGGTTTTACAGTAGATTACTCTTCTGAGAGTCTCTTGTTTTGACAGATTTTCAAATGTCTCATTCTTTGTTTTCTTTGGATGGAAAATGTTCTTAATTCGATTGACTTCACTGTAATTATTGGTTTCTTTCCAGAGGCCAAAAGGAACTTTGGAGGCAGGGGGTGAATCTCAGGTCCTGGGAGTGGTACAAGAGAAAAGGGTTAAATATATTCATTGCCCCTCTATTCTGATCATATCCAGACTTTATCTTTTCAAGTTAGAGATCCAGTCAGGGATCTCTTTATCATACCTGGATTTCCTTGAGCCACAAATAAACTTTGTTCTTCAAAAAAAATTTGAGCAATGCTTGTTTCAAATTAACTAAAGCGTTTGGACTACTTCAAATCTTCACTAGCTTATCACCTACTCATGATGTATCCAAAGCCTGGCTAAATACTCAAACCATTCTAAGGTTGATTGAGAACAAAAATGGAATAGGGCAGTGGTGGCGAACCTTTGGCACTCCAGATGTTATGGACTACAATTCCCATCAACCCCTGCCAACATAGCCAATTGGCCATTCTTTGAGGGTGTAAACAGGCATGTGGACAGGGGTGAACCGGTGGACATTGTCTACTTGGATTTCCAAAAGGCTTTTGACAAAGTTCCTCACCAGAGACTGTTGAGAAAACTCAGCAATGAAGGAATAAGAGGGGAAGTCCTCCTATGGATTAAAAACTGGTTGAGAAACAGGAAACAAAGAGTGGGTGTAAATGGGAAGTTCTCACAATGGAGAGATGTCGGGAGTGGTGTCCCCCAAGGATCCGTTTTGGGACCAGTGCTCTTTAATCTATTCATAAATGACCTGGAAGTAGGGGTGGGTAGCGTGGTGGCCAAGTTTGCAGATGATACCAAATTATGTAGGGTGGTGAGAACCACAAAGAGTTGCCGAGAGCTCCAAGCGGACCTTGATAAATTAGGTGAGTGGGCTCAGAAATGGAAAATGCAGTTCAATGTAGCAAAATGTAAAGTGATGCACATAGGGGCAAAAAATCCAAACTTCACATATGCAAGCTACAGGGGTCCAGTGCTATCAGTCACAGACCAGGAAAGGGATTTAGGCGTCTTAGTTGATAGTTCCATGGGAATGTCAACTCAATGCATGGCAGCTGTGAAAAAGGCAAACTCTATGCTGGGGATCATTAGAAAAGGAGGTGATAATAAAACTGCAAAGATTGTCATGCCCTTATATACAAAGCAGTGGTGCGACCGCACTTGGAGTACTGTGTCCAGTTCTGGTAAGCATGGCATCTCTAAAAAGGATATTGAGGAGATAGAAAAAGTGCAGAGAAGGGCGAGCAAGGATGATTGAGGGACTGGAGCACCTTCCCTATGAGGAGAGGCTGCAGCGTTTGGGACTCTTTAGTTTTGGAGAGGAGGCAGCTGAGGGGGGATATGATTGAAGTCTACAAAATTATGCATGGGGTAGAAAATGTTGACAGAGAGAAATTTTTCTCTCTTTCTCACAATACTAGAACCAGGGGGCATTCACTGAAAATGCTGGGGGGAAGAATTAGGACTAATAAAAGGAAACACTTCTTCAAAAAGCGTGTGATTGGTGTTTGGAATATGCTACCACAGGCGGCGGTGATGGCAACTAACCTGGATAGCTTTAAAAGGGGCTTGGACAGATTTATGGAGGAGAAGTTGGGTTATGGCTACCAATCTTGATCCTCTTTGATCTGAGATTGCAAAATGCCTTAACAGACCAGGTGATCGGGGAGCAACAGCCTTGAAGGCCATTGCGGAACACATCCTACATGTGAGCTCCCAAAGGCACCTGGTGGGCCACTGCGAGTAGCAGAGAGCTGGACTAGATGGACTCTGGTCTGATCCAGCTGGCTTGTTCTTATGTTCTTATGTTCTTAAAGGTTCGCCACCACTGGAATAGGGAGTAGGCTGCTTAACCTTAGTTAAATTTTAAAAAGAGCAGCTGCTCTTCTTTGAGGATAGATCCTTTTGAACCTCTGGCTACCTCACCATAAAAAAGGGCTAGTTACCTGACAGCTACTGGAATTTAGAATTCAGAATGAAAGTTGAATGACATCTTGTTGTATAATTTAAATATTTCCCATAGCTGCACTTAGAATAATGTGAATATCAGTGCTAACTTGCAGTCTCTGTAAACTTAACTAAACGTGCCTGCTCCGCTTTTTTTCATCCAAAAGGGATTTCAAAATTGTATCTCTTCACTGAAAGCAGACATTTTGTTTTTATTGCGATAGGTTGGCATGGAGTAGATTGCTCTATCAGCTGTCCTAGTGGAACATGGGGTCTTGGTTGTAATTTAACTTGCCAGTGCCTTAATAGAGGAGCTTGCAACACTCTGGATGGGACATGTACTTGTGCTCCAGGATGGAGAGGAGAAAAATGTGAACACCATTGTCAGGTAACTAAACAATCCACTTAATGAGGCCATGATGTTGTTTAAGAAAATATTTGCATTCCCCTTTGAATGATACATTGTTTGAGTGAAGCTTCAGAAACGTTTATAACACGTTTATAACACCAACATCACAATATGTGGAGTCACATGTATTTGATAATACACTACTTAGTGTTTGTAAAAAAAAATTCAGAATATAGTTGAGGGATTTTCTTCTCAAATCTGATTATATTCTCAGTTAGTTAATCCTTGAGCTGTGAATGTTAAGCAGTTGCCAATATATCTTATTTGGCTTACATTTCAGGCTATAATACTGTGATTATTTTTTCCTTGAATGTGTAAATGATGGTTGAATTTCAATTTTAATAGGAATAAAATTTTAATAGTGGTCTTGGATGCCGAAACTAAGTTTGTAGACCAAAGTCTGAGTGTGAGTGTTTGTGTGCATGAGAGAGAAAGAGAGTGCGTTACTCTGTGGTCTTCTACATTCCGTGTTTCCCCGGAAATAAGACAGTGTCTTATATTATTTTTTTACTTGAAGCATGCACCTATGGCTGTATTTTCATGGACTTATTTTTTTTTTTTCCTGGTGTTCTGTTCACCGGGCATGCTTCCAAACAAAAACTTTGCTATGTCTTATATTTAGAACTTCAGCAAAACCTCTACTATGTCTTATTTTCAGGGGATGTCTTAATTTTGGGGAAACAGGGTAGGAAGCATTCTGCATTTTGACCTAAAGTTTCTTAGGCCAAAACTTCTGTGTAAATATTGTATTATAAAATGCATGAATAATTTCTATGTTAATATAGCTAAATGTTTGAATTAGTAAATATTTGTTGCCATTAACAAATACTTCATTTGTATTATTTGAAAATTGTATGTGGATAAACAGCATGCCCACCTATATGGAAACTGAAACTATATAGGAGGATTTTTTAAAAAAGAGTTTTCACTAAAGAGCCAGTGTGGTGTAATGAGTAAGAGCAGCAGACTCTAATCTGGTGAAGTGGATTTGTTTCCTCACTTCTCCATTTTAAGTCTGCTGGGTGACCTTGGGCTAACCACAGTTCTCTCAGAACTCTCATAGCCCCACTTATCTCACAAGGTGTCTGTTGTGGGGAGAGGAAGGAAAAGAGTTTTTAAAGTTTGAGACTCATTACAGGAGAGAAAGGTGGAATATGAATCCAAACTCTTCTTCTTAAAGGCAAAATTACTATGTTACCTTAGAATAGGACAGCTAATATGAGTTGAATAACTTTGTTGTTTTTAATGCTGTTTATGGCTGCATTTTTGAATGATAAAGGCATGGTATGGATTTGAAGGAACTGGCTGATTCTACAATATGTGGCTTTTGGATTACATTCTGCTTGATGGGCTTCCAGTTGCACAGACTTGCATTAGGGTTTTATCAGGATACATTTATTCTATGCATGGATAATTATTGGTCTTCATCATTTGATGATATATAACTGTATATGTGAAAAAAACCTCCAACTGTCCGCTCTAAAATGATGTCACACAAAGTGGTAACCCTGTGTGTGAGGCAATGATCTATTGCCATATGATATCTAATCATTGAGTAAAGTGACTATGACCTAGAAAGGACCCTGTGATACAGGCCTCTGTAGGTTACAGCATGCTTTTGAGATTGTATGATGTTTGCATGTAATAATTATGCATAAATTTGTTTTTTAAAGAGTCTGATGAGGACTCTTTGAAGCGAGGTGGTGAAAAACAATATCCATTTACATGCACCTTTTCCAAGATCTGTATTTTTATATGCTGCTACATTGATAGGAATTAAACCACAGCTGTTGCTTGGCACTGAAAAGACAGAGATGGCTTTCCCATATTCTCTTGCATTGAGTAAACAGAGACGAAGGATAATTGTCATTTGAAAGGTTACTGTATCCAAATGGATCAAAGTAATTAATCTCTTCCCTGGAACTATATATTTTCCATGCTTACCATTGGTTCCTTGTGATATTTAAAACATTGTTGCGTCTTCCTAGAATAATTTAACTGCAAATTAGTATAGGTCATATATTAATCAAATTAGTATCGGTCATATATTAATTAGTATAGGTCATATATTAATCATAGGTCATATATTAATCAGCATGCTTATTAGTAATGCTGGATACACTTAGTGTAAACTGTTAAACACTTCCTTAGTTAAAGATACATAAACGGATTGTATGCAGTGGCTTCATTCTGCTGGGACTGAGCTTTCTGTTGGAGGAAAGCATCAGCAGAATAGAATTATAAATTGCTCATGCTATTGCCTTTGATCATAAACCATATTTCTTCTTGTGGCCCTCTTTATCTATTTGCTTGAGGGCCAGTGTGGTACATCAAAAACATTGGTTAGAGTGTTTTTGGCGGATCCTGCATGGGCCCAGGGAGCGGCAGGACTTGGGCTGTTCACACACTTGTGTGAAAGTGGCCCAGGAGCTGCCGCAGCCCACAGCAGCACCTCTGCATGAGACATGCTGCTTTTTAAAAAAATTACCTCCGTGTCCCTGTGTAGCTCCGTCAGGATTAGGGCACACGTCCCCATGGCCCAGGCAATGGCCCAGGGGGTGGAGGCAGGGGGCGAGTCCCCTCATCGTGACAGAGCTACGCAGGGAGTTTATGGGAGGTAAAATTACGCTTTTTGTTTAGAGATGCTAGTTATGCTGGAAACAGCGTGTGTATCCACCTGGTGTGACGCGGCACCAGTTGGATGCACCAGGATTGATGTCATTGTTTTTTCATTTGCCTTGCTCATTGAGCAAGGGAATAAAACACCGTTTGGGGGGAAGAGTGGTGCTGCCTCGATTTGGAGGTGGTAGCTGTGGGAAGTTTTCCCCCAAACAGTGTTTTTACCGGGCCGACACCAGTGAATTTGACCCATGCAGAATCCACCTTGGACTCTCGTAGAACACAAGTTCTAAGCCCCAGTCTGCCATGGAAGCTTGCTGGTTCACCTTGGGCCAGTCACAAAGACACAGCCTAACACTTTCCTAGAAGTAAGCCCAATTGAATAATTGGGACATAGGTCTGAGTAGACATGCCTCAGATTTCTAAGTCTCTTGCATATTAGCTGTATCACTATATATCTCTAACATTTACCATTATTTCATCTTTTGTTTTCTGGCAGGATGGTACTTATGGGTTAGACTGTGCTGAGCGTTGTGACTGCAGCCATGCAGATGGCTGCCACCCAACCACTGGCTACTGTCGCTGCCTTCCTGGATGGTCAGGTAAATTATGAATAATCATGAAAATATATCAAGGCAACTTCCACATTATTCATTTATTAAATTCATTTATGTGTTTATGTCTCACTTTCTGTTCAAA
The DNA here is from genome assembly GCF_021028975.2 of Sphaerodactylus townsendi. Lineage (NCBI taxonomy): Eukaryota > Metazoa > Chordata > Lepidosauria > Squamata > Sphaerodactylidae > Sphaerodactylus > Sphaerodactylus townsendi. The sequence continues at coordinate 62,319,124 of NC_059431.1, forward strand.
AAAAACCCACTCAAGACAGCTAAAAAAAAATCCTAACATCAACTTCAAATTCTCAATCAGAATTAATAAAATAGGAACTTGCTGCAGCTACATTTGACAGTTTGAAGGAAGAGGATGCCAAATGACCCCCTCTGTTCTTAAGCTGTATCATCTAAATGTGTCACAAGCTGTGAGCTTACAGAATAATATTTAAAACATTTGAAACTTAGAAAAGGGGAAAATGTGACAGTGAAGTCTAGACACACCATATGGCATGACAAGATAGTTTTCTGGTGTTGGGTGTCTGAAAAAAAATCCCCACCCACATAAAAATGTTGGTATTGTCAGCTATGATACTCGCCCACAGTTATTTGCGTGCATGAATTGTGAAGTGGCATAACATTGAGGATGGGCTTTAAAATAGAGCACAAGATATACCACTTTGTAATATTATTCATACCCTTGAGATAGTTTGCTGATTATAGTGGCCATGTCTCATATTGGAAATGTAAATGAATGAATGGAATGTGGTGTTTAATTAAGATGACCACAAAATGAAGAGCATATTTTTTAAAAGGATGCCTGAATATAGCTGGAAATCAAAGAATAATAGCTGAAATTAATTTTGCAGTTACAAAAATTATGCTTCTTCCTGCTGCCAAAAGTCAGTGAAACATTTGGTTCTGGTTTCTTATGTCCATTTTTGTGCCTTGAGTATGCCACCATACTTGAGAAGCAAGATATGTAATAGAAACCCAGAAAATGCTATATTCCAGATACCAATTGTAGTGGTGCCTATATAAGGAACAAGCTAGACATGACTTTTTAAAAAAATGTACTCATTCCCCTTAGTCAGATGGTGGCTGTTTGGAACTAATTTCCCAAGTAGTGGACATAGAGGGATAACTCACTTCAATCTCTCCCTCTCCTCCAATTATCTTTTCACAACCTGAAATAGTGCTGGAGAGCATTATCTGCTTTTCTGAAGAGCTAGCTACATGTACACAAGCAGCCTCTCCAAATAATGACTGTGGGATAATTTCAGGTCTGTAAAATGGTGTGTGTGTGTGGGGGGGGGGGGGGGGTTGAGGCTGGATTCTCTTCATCCCCAAACCACAATCCTGATCTGAATTGGGTTGCTGTGGCACTTCATAAATTCCCATAAGCTCTTGTCTAATTGAGGGGAATGACAGTCAGATCAAACTCCAGCTCAATATGAAAAACATATTTATTTATTTATTATTTATTAGATTTTATAGACGACCTAATCCACAAAGGGCTCTAGGCGGTTCACAGTGCAATAAAATGGTTCAATGTTGGCTCTGTCAGAGTTTTCTAAGGCAGTTTGGAAACCCTGCCTTAGATTTCCCAAGAGGAACTGCATCTGAAACTGGAGGCTCTACCTTTTAGCTCAAGTCTGAGATTTCAGATTTTAAAAGGTTCAAACATGTGTCCCAATTTCCCTTCTGTGCCATAAAGGGACTGGAGATGCATATTATTGTCATGACAGTATATTGTTTACTTACCCTACTTTATCTTCCATCATTGAATTCCAGGTGATATAAACTTTTGGGGAGATCTTTTGTCCAGTCCCTAACCAGTCCCAAGTCTGCTTACCTTGAACAAATCTGCTCTATTTTGTGTGATCCAACCCTACCCTAGACAGGAGTCCCAATCCTGTGATGAGGCCTCCCTTGTGACATTTCTGAGATTATTAAAGCACCACTGACATTTTGTAGCTTTGCTTACTACCAGGCTGTTAAAATACTTATATACATATATAACATTGTAACTGCAGAGATGAAAACAACACAAATACCCTCAAACAATCATTTATTTCATTCACACAATTACTGATGCTACAGGAATGCTGATTTAGATGTGAGGCCCTTGGCATAGTGCTTGAATCATTAAATGCATGAGGATTCAGCTGCTTAGTTAAAGTTTATCATGACCATTTAGCTATTGCCTAGCAACTTGTGAAGGCCATCAAAGACTTCTTTGTGCATTCCCCAGCAAAAACATTTCCTTCCAATCTACTTATCAAGAATGAAATTAACATTTACATTTATTAATAATTCTTTTTTTACAAGGCACATTTTAAATGTTCGGAGTTTACACATAGGCAAATTATTTATATTGATTTAGCTAGAAGTTTTGCATGCACATTACCAGCACAATAATTTTGTCTGTAGGCTTAAAACATTCACCAAAAGAAAAAAAAATACAGAGAGTGCTCTTTGCTGATATTTTGTGTTTACAATCTAGGTATGCCCAAATCTATTCCTATTACAAATTATTTTTGAAATATTCCTTCCTTTGAGCCACATGCAAGTCTGTTTATCAAGTATATCTAAGTATATATATACTCAGAAATAAGTCCCATTTTGCTAAGTAGGGCTTACTCCCAACTAACTGTGTTTGGAATTGCAACTTTAACATACACAGAGGCTTCAAGCTTCTCATACGGCAGGGGAAATGGCGGCCTGGGAGGCGGTAAAAAACGCCGCCTCGTCAGGGCTGCCATTTGCACGGGGGGCACAGCTACTGCGCAGCAGCCTTGGCGGCATCGCTCTCACGCCGGCCCGGTTGGTCAAGAGTCGGCGTATTCCTAGAATCCAAAGCTGGCTGGCGTTAACGCGAGAATACGCCGCCGTGAAGCCGCTGCCGTCGAAGCGAATGGCAGCGGCTTCATTACACATCTTCCCCACCGGCACTTTATTTGTCCTTTGGCCTCAAGCGTCGCTGAAGCCTGGGACACGCCTTTCTGGCCTCGCGCTCGAGCCGAGCAGGCGCTTAGAACCAGGAATAGGGTGTCCCCAAACAGCGGCATAAACTCGGTACCGCGAGCGCGCCGGAGGAACTCCACAGGGTCATCGCCGGGCGTCCGGCTCACAGCAGGGCTGCCTCACTTCCAGGGACCGGACCGAAAGGACGGTCCCATCAGTTAGAGCAGAATATGCGCCGACATTCAGCTGCCGCTTAGTCATGTGAAAGTTCTGGCCAAAGATTAATATGATCAGTTACTTTTAGTAAGTAAGAAAATGAATTCACTGTGAAAGGGTTTCGCTGTACACATGCATACAACCACATAGCTACTTTCTCTGTTTCATATATACATAGAATACATTCAGATACGTACTGTAAAGAATGTACAAAATGAAATTTTATTAACATATTGGAATGCACATCCATTAAAATACATACCTTGATAATATGTTGGAATTTTGACCTAATGAATTTGATTTTTAAACGTGTCTTCAGACACATGTCTATGGGAGAAATAAACTGGAATAAAGAAAAAAGTTATCTCAAATTACCCTCAGTTTGCCTTTTTATAGATTCTAATGCACCCTGATTTGCTGCTGCATAATTATCAACATCTCAGAAAACAAAAAACCCTTTGCCTTCACACATGTTTACTTGACTTTCTACATAGCTGAATCCATCGAAGACAGGGGCTTGTTACCTAGCTTAACAGTTAGAATATTTTTAAAGTAGCAATGGGGAATAACTCGGCTTGGCAGTTTGAGAGGCAGGCTAGGAGGGATCTTTTAGACAACTATACCGGAATTGGATTTTGAAATGTTCCATAGAGAACTGTGAACCTCGCTAACAGGCTGGAACAAAAGGGGGAAGGTGTGGAGGGAAATTTTCAGCTGCACAACTATGGAGTAGCTTTAACACCAGCCTCTTCCGTCAAAAGCCTGGGTGTGGTTCTGGAATCCTCCCTTTCTATGGAGGCCCAAGTCACAAAAATAGTTAAGATGGCTTTTACCTTCACCAGGCAAGGTAGTTGGCTCCCTACCTGTGCCACTCAAACCTTGCCACATGGACCATTGATCCATGCAACAGTCACCTCCAGACTGGATTACTATGGCCCTATTCTGGATTACTACATGGCCCTATTCTTGAGATAGCTCCGGAAATTGCAACTGGGTCAGAATGCAGTGGCAAAAGTTCTTACCGGAATCCTGACCTGGACTCCACCAGTTGCACTGGTTACTGGTGGAATTCTGGGTCATGCTTAAGGTTTTGGTGCTAACCTTTAAGACCCTGAGTAGTCTGGGACCATGTTATCTGTGGGGCTGCATCACCCCATACTGCCCCTGGAGGGTGCTTCACTTGACCAGTAGTAACCTTCTGGTGGTCCCTGGCCCCAAGTACAACTGCCCCCAAGTACAACTAGCCTCAACTGGAGACACAGCTTTTTCGACCCTGGTTTGAGCCTGGTGGAACTCTCTGTCTCCAAAGGCTGAGTATACCTGCATGTGTGTACTCCTAAATAAGTCCCATTTTTATAAGTAGCTGTGCTTGGAATTGCAGTTAGTGGGATCTGTTTCAAGTCTGCAGGGCCTGTAAGGTAGAGATGTTCCACCAGGCCTTTGGGTGAGGTTGTTACCAGTTTTTCCTTCCAACTTGCAGACATCCTGACAGTTGCCCCCCCTACAGTTCCCCATACATTGTAAATGTGGATTAGAAATGGGGAGGGGATATTAGTTTTTGTTTTAGTTAGACTGTGACCCTTAGCTGGAACCTACTGGGATTTTAAATATGTTAAGCCACTATCATTGGATATGATTTTAATATGTGATATTTTGGTATTTTGTCATCCTTGACTTGTATATTGTACTGTTTTATATTTTAACCATGGTGTAAGCTGCTCTGAGCTTTGCCGTCTGGCTGAGAAGAACAGGGTAGCAAATTTAATAAAATTAAATTAAAAATAGAAGTTTGTATTTGAGAGCACATTTTTAAAGGTGTGATCTTCACACAGCTTTCAGTGACATCTTGTACCATATGCTTTTATCCTAGTCAGAAGGTGGGAGGGGTGTTGTAAAAGATGCAAAGGTGCAATGCATGTGTAAAAGGATTCGGGGATCTCCATTTTTTACTGATGATTGATGAAAGGATCTTTGACTCTCAAAAGTATATACCTTGAAACTCCTATTGGGCTCTACAGTCCTACTAGACTCAAATCTAACAGTTCTACAGCACACCACCCGACTATCTACTGAAACTATCTTATAAGAGGGCTCAGTGTCTCCCACTCAGGAACCTTATTCAGATGCAAATTTAGGTGCTTCCATTTAGATTTCAAGTTGAAAAATATTGTTCCAGCCCGTTGAGAAATAAGTTACTTTCTGTCTTGATTCAGAAAACTCATCTAGGCAGACAAAAATCAGCTGGGAATGGGATGATGGTATAAGGAGTTTTGTATCCTGGCTTTCAAATCCCATTCAAATTTGCATTCATCAAGGGAGAGTAGTCTTTTTATAGTTGTTCAGTATCCTGTGTAAAATTAGGTGTTGTTACATTTTAGTGTATTTTCTCTTATAGTTGTCTATCTGGAGCAGCAGTGGCGTAGGAGGTTAAGAGCTCGTGTATCGAATCTGGAAGAACCGGGTTTGATTCTCTGCTCTGCCGCCTGAGCTGTGGAGGCTTATCTGGGGAATTCAGCTTAGCCTGTACACTCCTACACACGCCGGCTGGGTGACTAGCAGGACCTTATAGGCTAGTCACAGCTTCTCGGAGCTCTCTCAGCCCCACCTACCTCTACCAGGGGTATTTGTTTGTGTGAGGGGAAGGGCAAGGAGATTGTAAGCCCCTTTGAGTCTCCTACAGGAGAGAAAGGGGGGATATAAATCCAAACTCTTCTTCTTCTCTTCTATCTGGTCCTTAATCTGACAGCTGTAAATCAATTTTTAAAGTCTTAACAGTTAATGATTTTTATGTTCAGGTCGCACTTACATGGAAGTAACTGCCACTAAACTTAGTGGAACTTACTTGAAAGTAAAAAAGTATAGGTTTGCATTCATTGACCTTTCTTCCAGTCAAGAGAAGCTCTTTCCCAGACAGGGTATTATTGATTAATCAAGAAATGTTGGGTAAGACTGCTTATTGGAAAGATATATAGAGGAATTAATTGTCAGTATGGACAGTCTATTCTAATTCTTCCACATACTCCAGAAAGTAATTTTGGAATGTTTTTAGAAAGATTTTCTGGCAAAAAAACGAGGGTTTTTTTGCTCATTTTAAAAGTCCAATATAAAGTGAACTTGCATATTTTGCACAAAACACTTACAAAGCCAGTCATTCTTCTTCTGAATTTAGTCCCCTTTTTCTTGAGCCAACTGATTCATTCCGTAGCTGCACTCCAATAATAGTCAATTGATAAAAGAAAGCACTGTAGACACAATGAGGTCTGAGAGCTACAGTGGAGTTCTGCTGGCATTTGACACGGAAGACTTTTTAGAAGTGCAACCCCTCCCGGCAAAAAAAAAAAAGATGTACTCAAGAAAGTTAGTTTTAATGCCTGTGATTTCTACTGACAGCTACCATTTTTGTGCCTGCTTTTATACTGAGGTCCTGACCCCAGTGCACCTTCTTTTGCAGTTAGCACTGAATGCCCAATGTCTTTCTCACAGCTAAGCTAGGTATTTTGGAAAGCTCTTGCAATTCATTTTGGAACCTTCCTTGTGTTCCTGTTTCTAGCTTAGCAGTAATCAGCTTATTAGTAGTTAGGAAAAAAAATCAGGTTTCTTCGCTACCCATTGCTTTGCAAACATTCCCTCTTCAAAAAAAAGAAGAAGAAATTGAACCCACACTGAACTTTAGTTTTTCTGCAGTGTTTAGAATAGAGAAACTGAAGCATGAGAACATAGAAATTGTCTTGCTGGATCAAGAACAAAGGACCCTCTAGGCTGTCTGTCTGTTCCCTTCTGCAGCCAGCCACATTCCTCTGGGAGCTCATTAGCAGGATGTGGGGCTGAATGCTTTTTTTTGTCCTCTGCCTCTGATACTCAGAGATACACTGTCCCTGAACATAGAGGCTCCACATCTACTAGAAAAAAGACACAGTGTTCTCTCTGGGTTGTGTTCCATACTCCTTCATGCCACTTCCCCTCTCCAGCCCAAGCAGCTCTAGCCCCTAACAGCCAGCCTCTTCCCAGCCAGTGCCTTACTAGCCATAAATGACCTACTGGCCAGTAACCCTCATTGGTGCTGCTCAGACACCCGTAAAGGGGACCTGTCCTTTTCTAGCCACTTCATGCCAAGCACAGTCCCTTTCAGCTAAGCTACGAAACCAAAAGAGATTTGGCTTGGAAAAGAGCAATTTGGGGAAGAAACTGCAGAGAGGTAAATGGTGAGTACAGGGAATATCTCACCCCCACATCTCTTTTGTTGTATTTCACACAACCATATAAGAACTAAACAAAAAAAGGATGTGCATTACCCAAAAGGCTAATGTGTGGGTAAGTACTGCAGGTAAACTCCAGCAAGCAGAAGGACATTGCCTCTTTTTATTCTAAATATTATCTCTCCTCCCATTCCCAGCCTTTACAATAGGTCTTCAACTGTGAAATCTAATTTGCCCTTAATCATTCTGGCTAGAGCACTTGGGAAAGATGTGAAGTTTGTAATATTACTCAACTGTAATAAATAATGCTGTTACAATGAGCCATTCTCCTACGTTTTGTAGCAGCAGTGTTAAATTTTCTAGTGAAAATCATTTTTATATCCCCCAGGTTTTTAATGACAGTTCTATATGTTAATTACCTACAGGTATGCATTGTGACAGTGTATGTGCTGAGGGACATTGGGGTCCAAACTGTTCATTGCCCTGTTTCTGTAAAAATGGTGCATCATGCTCTCCAGATGAAGGGATCTGTGAATGTGCGCCTGGCTACAGAGGCACTACTTGTCAAAGAAGTAAGTTTTTAAATTCCCTGTTCCTTTATTTCTTTAATATGGCATAGTGGCTAAGAGACTGGAATCTGATCAGGGAGGTAATGAGTTTAAATCTGATCTCAGCCACAGGCTCACTTTCTCAGTCCCATCCTGCATTATGGTGATTATAATACTGGCCTACCTTACATGGCTGTTGTAAAGATTACTGGGATGATATGCGTGAAGCTCTTTGAATGATGCAAGTGCTATACAAGCACTTAAGCATTTTTTAAAATGTTGAATTTGAGGCAAACTCAAGTAGTGCTTTTAACTGTATTTATGTAATTAGTCCAGTGTACACTTTGCCTGTCACATATCCGCAGTTGCTGTGCCTTTCCTACTATCTTTAACTTGTACATTGGATATATACCATATATTTAGATGTAAGGCCCTTCGCATAGTGCTTGAGTGGCATAGTGGCATGCAAATCATAAGCACAATGTAGGGCAGCAACTCCATTATGACATTAAGATGTGTTATATTGAAAGAACCAAGTCTAAGATATGTATTCCAGTAAGAAGACAAATGGCTGCACAAATTAGTGTGTATCCCACCATAAACCACCTGGGATATTAGAGAGAAAGAGGACATTATGACTTACTCATTGCTGTACTGGAAAACCATGAGGTTCTCTGAAAAGTTTTTTTGATCAGACAACCTGTTTTAAGCATCACTTATTCAGGCTGACTTCTAAATGACTTCAGATAATTTAATGGTGAAGTTAGCTTTGTAAATTTTAATTGGTGCTTAACAAAAAGCGTTGCTTAACATACCAACTAGCGAAGATAGTGGTAGACAAGGAAGAAGTTCTGGCTTCAGCCATTGATAAACTAAATATGTTACGCAAAATCCCTGGCCCGAGATTGCATTCACCCAAGAGTTCTTAAAGAGCTCAAGCATGAAATTGCTGATCTTCTCACTCCTTCCCAATAATGCAACTTTATCCTCCTGAAATCAGGCTCCATCCCTGAAGAAGACTGGAAGATGGCCAATGTCACAATTCACAATCTTTAAGAAAGGGATCTAGGGGGGGGACCGAGGAAATTACAGAGCCAGTCAGTCGGTTTGACATCTGTTCCTGGTAAATTAGTAGAATCTATCATTAAAAGGATAAAATTATAAAACATGTAGAAAAAGCAGAGACCTGCTGAGAAAGAGTCAGCAACTGGTTTTTTGGTAGGAGGCAAATCCTGTCTTACAAACTTACTAGAGTTCCTTTGAGGGGTGTAAACAGGCATGTGGACGAGGAGGGGTATGAACCGGGTGGACATTGTCTACTTGGATTTCCAAAAGGCTTTTTGACAAAGAGTTCCTCACACCAGAGACTGTTGAGAGAAAACTCAGCAATGAAGGAATAAGAGGGGAAGTCCCTCATGGATTAAAAACTGGTTGGCGAGAAAACAGGAGAACAAAAGGAGTGGGTGTAAAATGGGAAGTTCTCACAATGGAGAGAGATGTCGGGAGTGGTGTCCCCCCAAGGATCCGTTTTGGGACCAGTGCTCTTTAACCTATTCATAAATAATGACCTGGAAGTAGGGGTGGGTAGCGTGGTGGCCAAGTTTGCAGGATGATACCAAATTATGTAGGGTGGGTGAGAACCACAAAGGATGCGAAGAGCTCCAAAACGGACCTTGATAAATTAGGTGAGTGGGCTCAGAAATGGCAAATGCAGTTCAATGTAGCAAAATGTAAAGTGATGCATATAGGGGCAAAAAATCCAAACTTCACATACATCAGCTACAGGGGTCAGTGCTATCAGTCTGAACCAGGGAAAGGGATTTAGGCGCGTCTTAGTTGATAATAGTTCCATGGGAATGTCAACTCAATGCATGGCAGCTGTTGAAAAAAGGCAAACTCACTATGCTGGGGGATCATTAGAAAGAGGAATTGATAATAAAACTGCAAAGATTGTCATGCCCATATATATAAAGCAGTGGTCGCGACCAAGACTTGGAGTACTGTGTCCAGTTCTGAGTAAGCGCATCCTCAAAAAAAAGGATATTGGAGGAGATAGAAAAGTGCAGAGAAGGGCAACAAGGATGATTGAGGGACTGGAGCACCCTTCCTATGAGGAGAGCTAGGGCTGCAGCGTTTGGGACTCTTTAGTTTGGAGAGGAGGAGGCTGAGGGGGGATATGATTGAAGTCTATAAAATTATGCATGGGGTAGAAAATGCTTGACAGAGAGAAATTTTCTCTCTTTTCTCTCACAATACTAGGAAAGTCCAGGGGGCATTCATTGAAAAATGCTGGGGGGAAAAGAATTAGGACTAATAAAAGGAAACACTTCAATTCACTTAGCGTGTGATTGGTGTTTGGAATATGCTGCCACAGGAGGGTGAGTGATGGCCACTCAACTCTTGGATAAAGCTTTAAAAAGGGGCTTGGACAGATTTATGGAGGAGAAGTTTGATTTATGTGGCTACCAATCTTGATCCCTCTTTGGATCTCTGAGATTGCAAATGCCTTAACAGACCAGGGTGATGTCGGGGAGCAAACACGCAGCAAGGCCATTGCGTTCACATCCTACATGTGAGCTCCCAAAGGCACCTGGTGGGCCACTGCGAGTAGCAGAGAGCTGGACTAGATGGACTTTGGTCTGATCCAGCTGGCTTGTTCTTATGTTTTTATGTTCTTATTGTACTAACAGTGCAATCTATGCAGGGGTGTGTGCGGAGGTGGCTGGGGAAAGCACCATGAAGCCAGCGCTGTGCTGCTTCCACCTGAGCTTCAGATGGCATGGAAAGAAGAGAAAGTTTAAATCCCTCCAGCCACCTGAATTGCCCCAAAGGACAAACAGGCTTGCGCTCCACTTTCGTGTGGCATAAGTCTGCAGAGCCAGAGGCCAGTGTTCCTGGGCTGGAACACTGGTGGAAGCCAACTAACATAGGTTCCATCCCTGGGCATGCCCCACCTCCTTTGCTGGTGTCTGCTCAAATGCCAGTGCAGCTCCACGACTGTCTAGACCTCCAGGTTTGCCTGTCACTGGGTGGCATCACACTGGTGTTTTTACACCCTCCGCCAGTATGGCTGCCCCTTATGTTAGTGGAGGAGGCAAACATGTTGATGCCGCCCTCTGCCACTTCCACAGCACAATCGTCCCCTGTCCCCCATTCTGGATTAGGTTGTAAATTGTTGTGAAAGAAATGCCAGAAGTGACTAGAGAAGTAAAGAAAGCAATTCTACCAAATAGCCTCTTTCTTCTTGTGTCAGTGCAAATGGAGATGTATCCAGTGGTGGGATTCAAATAATTTAACAACCAGTTCTGGTGGTGGGATTCAAATAATTTAACAACTGGTTGTTTACAAGCACCATTTTAATAACCGGTTCTGGCGAAGTGGTGCGAACCTGCTGAATCCCACCACTGGATGTATCTTATGAGAAAGGTAGAATTAGTGTACGTGAAATGCTTTTTTTTTAAGTCATCAGTTGAACAGAAGCAAGCAGTAGTGTATATATGTCCCAATGCCTGACACAACATATATTCTCTGTCCTTTGAATGTCCTCACACTGAAAAAAAAATTATACTGGTATTTTTTTGGAAGCTGCCAGGTTGCACTAAGTGAAAGCAGTTCCTCTAGAAAGAAGGTTACATTGCTGATAGGCATTGCAAAAATCACATCAATAGTGATGATATCATGATGAGGATGATAAAATTTTAACATAACAATTTTAGGTAATCTTTTTTAGATAATACTTCCATATCTTACTAGGTTCTTTAAAAAAAATCAAACTGTTTATTTTTAAAAAATTATTATTATTATCAGTTTAAAAAACCGTCCTCCCCCTAGGGGCTCAGGGCGGTGAACAACAATTTTAAAACATGCATTAAAACACAGTATAAAAATGTCAATGTACTCGATAAAACCAGAACCATAAAAATGCTGATGGAGTCCTACTCCTCTCCCTTCCCCACCCATGGGAGGCCTACTCCTCTCCCCTCCCCACCCATGTGAGGCCAGATGGAATGATAGATGTACCTAACCAGGCTGACCAAATCCCTGGCGGAACAGGTCCATCTTGCAAGCCCTGCGAAAACTCTGCAAGTCTTGCAGGGCCCTGATCTTCTTAGGGAGCCTGTTCCACCAGGTAGGGGGCAGGGTTGAAAAGGCCCTGGCCCTTGTAGAGGTCAGCCTGATCATTTTTGGGGCAGGGATCACCAATAGGTCCTCCTATGAGGAGCGAAGGGGCCTAACGGGGCAATACGGGGAAAGGCGGTCTCTCAGGTATGCTCCCTAACTGCTTCCTAAATAAATTTTAACTGCTTCCTAAATAAATCTATTTATTTCAGTAGCATTTGCACAAATTTTCAAATGTTTTTTAAAGAAGTGTCCCTGATTTTTAAAAAAGATGTGAATTTAAAGCAACTGTACTAGGTTTGTCTTGGCTGGATATGAATGGAGGAAAAATACAGTAACATTTTTCTTCTTTCAGTTTGCTCCCCTGGATTTTATGGTCATCGATGTAGCCAAGCATGCCCCCAGTGTGTGCACAGCAGTGGTCCTTGCCACCATGTGACTGGACTGTGTGACTGCTTACCTGGTTTTACAGGAGCCCTTTGCAATGAAGGTACAAATCATAATGCAGCATTACTGTTGTTGTTTTGTTGTTACTCTATAAATGTCACCTTTTAGCTTTATGATCATTATGATCCTAGGCCTAGAATGTTACTTACAGACCCTAGGGAGGCCTGTAAGAATATTAAAGAACCTATGCTTTTTTCTACCAAAAGATGATAGTGCGGTCGTGCATTTATTGGCAGAAGCCAAATGTGCATACCTTCGCATGTTAAGTAGGTCCCAATTTTTCATGAAGACTAAAGAATTGTATTTAATCACTGGCTTCATCCAAACCATTACCCTTTGCAATGTTAAACATAGCACTTTGTTAAAAGAGCATTTACAATGCTCTGGAAAGCTATCAGCAACACCTTCACTTTTGTACAGTTGGGTCCACCATTTTGTATGCTCCATGCAGCCATGGGAAACATAGAAGGTGTAACTGTACAAAAGCAAAAGTGTTGTTGATAGCCTTCTGGAGCACTATAAATACCCTTTCAACAAAGTGCTATGTTAAAAACTGGAAAAAAATAATGATTTTTACTAAGCCGGTGTTTAAATATGGTTCTTTTGTCTTCATATAGAATCAGATGTGGGGCAGGGAGTGGGGAAAAGCAAGCACTAGGATCCCAACAGAGCATTCCTCCACAAAAAGGTTCTTTGATGCCTTTCTTGATGTTTGGTTCTTCTGCAGTATTCTGGGACGGGGAGGGGAAGCGCCTGGCAGCATTCTCTCATTCCTTGACAACCTCAAAGACCAATCAAATGTTATTTGGTATATTGGGGAGGGGGGTGAGTGTCCCATGCTGTGGTGTCTTTAAAGCCAACCGGGAACAAGGAAGGTAAGCTACTTTTCTGCTAACATGTGTACTCGTGATCATGTTCCCATCATTTTGTGAGCATTTCCCAAATTTAACAATATTTAAGCAAAAAAATAAAAAAGAGAGAGAGAGAAAAAAAAACCTGAGCTAAATCTAAGAATGCTAAATTGATGAAGCCAACATTTGATTTTTGCAGTCTGTCCCAGTGGCAGATTTGGGAAGAACTGTGCAGGAATTTGCACATGTACCAATAATGGAACTTGTAATCCAATTGATCGGTCTTGTCAATGTTACCCTGGCTGGATTGGTAGTGACTGTTCACAGCGTAAGTACCTGTATTTTCTTAGATCAGATTTCCTGATAAAGTAAATATTCATGGTTGTGTTCTTTATTTTTTTCTTGAGGTAGCGAAGACAAAGTTTTTAACTAAGTGAAAAACTACAATGAATGCTGGGGGCAGCTTCAAGCTTTTGAGAGTGCAATCTTAATTAGTCTTTACCTACATAGCTTTGGCACACTTTGGATGAATTTTAGGGTGAATTAAACCTGTGGTCTGGGACTCCTTGTAACATGGCCCATTGTGGATTTACTAGCACAGATTTACTAAGTTGTGGCTTTACTAGCAAAAGTTAACTAGCTGAATCCTAGAGCAGGGCAACATCTGAATTATTTAGAAAACTTTAAACATGATGGTTTTCATGATCTATATTACCTTTAACTAGTTTTGTTCACTTTTAAGACATGAACAAAACTAGTTTTAATATAAATGTTACAGGTAATATAGACAGAGGTGGGATCCAGCAGGTTCTCACAGGTTCCCGAGAGTAGGTTACTAATTATTTGTGTGTGCCGAGAGGGGGTTACTAATTGGTGATTTTGCCACGTGATTTTTGCCTTAGTTACGCCCCTTCTCTCAGCAGTAGGGTGCAGAACTTGAAGCAGTCTAGCCGGAGGTGCACCGGAGTGCGTGGCAGCCTGCGCCTGCGTGCATTAGTTTCCTAGCCACAGCCCCGCCTAGGAATGCCCCACCCCCGGAATGCCGGCCATGCTCCCGTCGTGCCCCGCCCAGCCCCATTGGCGCTACACCACAGTTTGAATCCCACCACCATGGGAACCTGTTACTAAAATTTTTGGATCCCACCACTGAATATAGATGTTTGTGTATGACTGCAGTAGCACTTTATTTTCATGCCGTTATATTAGGATTGTGTTCTAAAAGGTCTTATATAGCCTTCATTGAAAACTTTTTTTAAAAAAAATACAGTACTGACTGGCTTTTACAGATTATTTTGAAGTTTTTACAGATTATTGTAATGTTTACTTTTATAAATTACCACTTTCTTTTTCTTTTAAAGAATTTATTTCGTTAAAATCTTTTGGGATTTTTAAATTGAAATTATAGGATTAGCATGAAGCTTGCCTGTCTTGTTTTGTTTCTGAAGCTCTTATTTGTTCCTTATTAGATAAGGATTCTTCTTTTATTGTTTATGGATAATTTGATGTGGGATAATAAGAAAAAAGGACAGCAGAATGAAGAGGAGAGGTCTGTTAAGGCTTACCTTTAGACCAGGAAAAGGAATTATGCTAGTGTCGGACAAGAGTCCCTTTATAGCCCTGCTCAGTTATGTTTGTAAAGACTGGTAGAGAAACCCAAAAATCAGGCTTTTGACAGAAGAATAATTTTTACTGTGTAGAATAGATGTCTCTCACACCCAACCAGACAAAGACCTTCATCTTTTATACAAAGATTACGATGTCATATTTCATAATCATGGCCACGTAGATACATACATACCCTCTATATGATCATATTTCTCCCACATGTGCTTTCTTCCTTAAAATCAAATTGGCTTGCCTAACCGTCTTCTTCCACAAAAGCTGGAAAGTTCTGTCCTTCTCTGCCCTAGGCTATATGTCCTTTCCCATAGGCAAAGGGGGCAATAAACTGAATTCTATATTTGGTTTCAATCAAAATAGACAGTTCCCAATATTCCTAAGGGAGGGATTATTCCTAAGGGGAGAGACATCTTCATTTTCAATTATCTGATCAGATTCATCTCTATTCTAACCCTTGATCTCTTCATTTCTGTGTTTATTCACGTAGACCATCTTATCTATTTGGGTAGGCCTAAAAGATCTATTAGATATGCTCTCTCTCATGTCTCTGAAGCTGTACCATGACGTTATAAATTCCTTAGTGATAAAATCTTCCCTGATGTGTAACTGCTGACCAGCTGGCCTTTATAGAGAAAATCCTCTTGAATCTTTGGTTTTATAGATCCCTTATTCTTGAATATCAAATATAATTTTCAGGCCTATCCCCCTTTCCCACACTAGTCTTGAGTAAAGGCTTTCAGTTTTTTGAGAAAAAGGAGATCCCATCACTTAAAATTGCTTCAGTGGGACCCTCATGAAGTCTTTTAAAGACAGTCCCTTGTTTGTCTAAATCACCCCACATTTTTGTGAAATAAACACGTAGCTGACATTTTTAAAAGTAGAAAAAAGAATCAGATCCAAATTATTTTATTTTTAAGTGTTTTAAAGATTGGCTGGTAAAACTATAGCTTCTCAGTCATATGGGATAACACAAACAACCTATTTTCTGTGAGACTCCTGTTTTGGAGTAGTTCTCTGATCTGTACCAATCACATCTCAAAACACAGCAAGTGCTTGGTTGCTTTGCTGTGCTATAAATAATGAGTTTTGACATGGAAAGTGTTATTGATTGGTACATTGATTAAAATGAAGACAGGTCCTTAGGCTACATCTGTGTTCCTAACCTCATAATAAAGTTCTAATGAAGGCCTTTTGCATGCTAAAAATCTAACACTGTAATATACGCCATGATTGCCTTGGTAGGAGGTGATCCCAGTAGACTACATGAAATAACATTTGATACTGACTGCAGTCCATAGTCTGTGAGAATAAAAGGGGAGTTTCTATGTCCTTTCACTGTACAGTAGGAAAACTGGGCCTCCTAATTGCCCATTAAATGACATCTTTGGACAATTTTTCAAGAATCGGTTGTGAATCCTGTGTTGTAGACTTTTCAGTCTTTATTGTCTGCATATTCAGTCTGTGGTAAACTATCAGCTGGCTAAATGATGACCTTTATTTGCTATCATAAGGTGTGGCATATTCAACATTACTGAAGTTTTTCATACTCAGAAGCTTTCTTTGTAGTTTTTTTTAACTCTTATACTAGTAGCAAAGTCTCAGTAATGAAACATGGAACCCCACCATTCTGACTTATTTATTCATTGTGCATGAACATATTTAAGACCTTGGTTCTCAGTATTTCATGTGAAACATATTCATGCGTATGAAATGTTAGTGAAATATAACCACACGTTCACTGGAACTAGTAATACATGGGGCAGTGTGTGTAGTCCTTCGGGGATCGGGCGGTATACAAATTAAATAAATAAATAAATAAATAAATAAATAATAATAATAATAATAATAATAATAATAATAATAATAATAATAGTTGTTAAAGTGCTTAACTAGGCTCAGAGAGATCTGGTCTCAGATCTCCACAATCATTTGAAGCTTATTGGGTGACCTTGGACCAGTCACTTTCCCTCAGGCAAGTATATGTACCTAATAGCATTTTTGTGAGGGCAGAATGCGGGAAGGGAGAACCAAGTACAGGCACTGAGCTCCAAAGATCAAGAGTGACATCAAAATCCACTGAATGGAGATTTTGAAAGGGTATGCTGTGTTCATTTTCTGTGTCTGCAAATCAAACGCAAAACTTTCAACAACAGCTACACATACATGGAACTGAAGTTCCACAGAAGTTCTTTCAAAATCATGTGTAGATTATCTGAGGGTGATGCTGAGCCAGGCACAGTGCTTTGGCCATGACATTTCAGGAGATAGAAACAACAGGAACTTCTCAGTATTTTACTTGCAGAGCTGTTTTCCCAAATTAGTACATGTAGGCTGCAATCTGACAAACATTTTCCTGACAGTAAGCCCAATTGATTAAAATGAGACAGTCAGTGCAATCCTGAAGGACGGGGGGGGGGGGGAGAGGGGTAGTAGCACCACAGCCGAGGATGGTGCAGTCATGGTGCAACTGCCTCCAAAGAGTATAACTGCACTGCAGACAGTAAGTCAAAAGCAACACCCATGAAAGTGGCCTATCCACTGATTTTGCCAGCATAATGGAGGTGTTCCTAGATCTAAAGGGCTCAGGAAGTTGAATAAAGCTGCCCCTGCCCCTGGGAATGCCCCATTCAGTGTTGGTTCCTCTGCCAGGGAAGCACTGGTGCCCAGGTGTCACACTGCTGTATGGGTCCCCAACCCCTGTGCAAGTGCCTCTGTGCCAGCGTGTCTCCTGAGCAGTTTTAGAGCCCCTCTCAGGCAATGTTCATTTCAAGTAGACTTGCTTAGATTGATCACATAATTCAATATTTTAATGAGTAAATTATAACATGAATACAAAACAAGAAAATATTGGAAAAGCAATAAAATATTGGAAAAGCAGAAAATATTATTTTAAAATTGCATTGATTTACAGCAGCAAAGCTGAATATAGCCAGTGATGTTTACATCTTCTTACTGTAAGAAGCAAAATCCATAATGGTAGTTATTGATTGATTTATTTAGAGAATTTGCATGCTGCCTCACCAGAACCTTCTTCAGATAGCTCACAACTCAAACAATCAAATACCAGCATGCAAATAAAAATAAGACAAAATCATAAAAGCAAGTCAATAAAAACATGCTGGGGCATAAAAGCAGCATAAAACAAACAGAGCAATCTAAAATAATACTGATAAAACAGTCCCTGAGCTCTGAACAGGTCACAGAACAGTTAAAAAAACATAAACTTCCTTACTCAAAAGCCTGAGTACATGAAGGAATTTAAGGTAGGTGCCAGGTGAGCCTCAAGGGTGAAGTTCTATTGCTGAAGAATCCCTGTGTCTGGTCGCCACAAGGACACAGAGAGCAGGACTTGAGAAGATAATCTGAACTGGTTGGGTAGATTTAATACAGTAAAACTGTAATGACTATACTTTAAAATAACCAATGAATATTATTTACATATCATACATATATTTGAGTTGTAGAATTCTGCAAAGCTGTATCAGATATAACTACATGTTTTTTTTAATTGTTTCAGCTTGCCCTCCTTCCCACTGGGGCCCCAACTGTATCCATACATGCAATTGCCACAATGGAGCTCGGTGTAGTGCATATGACGGGGAATGCAAATGTACACCAGGGTGGACCGGTCTCTACTGTACCCAGAGTGAGTCCTCACTTGTACAGCTGTGTGCTAAAAATACATAGTAGAATAAAACTTGTAACAAAGGAACTGCTGCTGATAGTCACAAGAGAAAAAGTATATGTATTTAATATGTTCATCAACCATATTAGGTAATAGAAGCAGAGTAGGAAATCTCTGTCCCAAGATTGCACAGTTCTTATGAAGACAACACAAAAGGAGACACACATTCCAGATCAGTTGTCATATTCGATCCAATGCCCCTGTTACAGCCATCCTGTAGAACCACAGGAAAAGCTTTCAGAGGTCCATTGCTCTCCACAGTAATTATCCTTCCTTATACATAATTCACTAAGGGTTGGAATGGCGTGATGACTCACTTTCCACCAATTGGCATGCAGGACTCACTTTCCACCATGGAAGTGAGTCCAGCTTGCCGATTGGTTGGAAGATGGGTGGGGACCACCCTCCCCTTTCCCCCACACACCCCTCCCAACCCCCAAAGACCAAGCCAGGCCTGGCGGGGCATGTGTGGCCCTCCCAGCCAGACTCAGCACAAGCCTCCTCACTCCCTCTCCCACCCCCCCAAAATTCTCCAGCCGGCATACCACGTGCCCAGCCCACTTGCTGGTTGCCTGCTCGCAGCATGCCAAAGAAGTAGGCAAGAGGAGGCACAGTTTTGGGAGAAGGGTGAAATTTGGAGGGTGCACTTTCAGTGTTTGCCTCAGTGCCAGTTACTGAAGGTATGTCACTGGGCACATGCCAAGCAAGACCGCCCCAGCCAAAGCAGCCCTCACTCCCCCCCACATGTGGGGTTTACTGTTAGTAATATTAGAAAGTTGCTTTCATTGATTATCCCAGTTGTATGAAAAGTTTTATATCACTGTTAGTAGGCATGGGTAGTGCTGGCATAAATCTCAAAACAGATGTGTAATCTACACAGCAAGTAACCTATACCTCAGCAGAAATGCACAGTTGAGTGCATTGGAAGTTCTGAATCTAATGGGGTTTGTCAATCTGTTCTAGAGAGAAAAAGCCCTTAGCAACACAAGATCTTAAAATATAAAACTATTCAGATTTTAACTATTTTGCACTTTGTACATGTTCTTCAATTATCAAAGTTAAATAACTACTTAAAATCCCATTTTAACCTTAAATGTTTTCAATGATGAAGGGTTTAAAAAAATAACCAAGCAGTGAAAGCTGTAATGAACTAATAAACATTGGCAACCTCATTCTATTGATAAATGTCACATTGTTCCATGTGTTCATTATCACACCCACTGAGTTAATTAATTAACTGATCATTATATATACTTGACTGGCAATTACCTTGGGGTCAACTGTGTACATTACTCCAAAAACAGTGCCACTACAATCTTTTCATAAGATCGTTATGGCCAACCTAAAAACAAAAATCTCATTTCAAATTGCTGATGCCAGGAAGTAGAACATTTATTAGAGGGTTGTTCTGACCTGGTAAACCATCAGCTCTGAAGATGCTTTTCTTTCCTGAGTCTGAATAATGATCTCTTTACATGTCATAAGTCTTTTTTTCAGACGAAAATGGAATTTTTGTGTGGACCTAAGTCACAAATATCTACTCATTATTAACAAGTCTTCCCTTACTTTGACATACTTTTTCCTTTGAATTTCACTACTTACCTTACAGCCCAAGCCAGACCCTGGAGCAGCCAGGGATGGTGCTGCTGTCGCACTGCTTCCAGAGGGCTTCCAGGGAGTGCAGGGAGGCAGTGAAAAGCTGAATAACCCTAGCCACCTGAAAGCCCTCCATAGGACTTGATGGAGTTGAGCCACCCAAAATCTATCAACCATCCCACTAGTGTTCCCAGGGCCAAAGCCCACTGGAAGCTGACTAGTATCAGGTCTGCCTCTGAAAATGCCCCCAGAATGCCCCAGCTGCACTGGCCTCCATGTTAGGTTGACATAGCTGTGGAAGTGGGGGCTGCAAGTGGGTCATGCGCTGCGGAGCTCTGCAGCACGGACTCACCTCCTTGTTTGCCCTCCTGGCCAACATAAGTGTCATTTATTCCAGCCGGGAGGCAAATGCATCAGCACGAGCGCATGCTGCCTCTTGTGGCCTTTCCACCACCCCATCTGGATTAGGCTGTCAGTCTTACAATTTGCCTTCCACTAGTATGACTGACCTTCCACCTCCCCATATAAACTCCTTCAAATGTTATCAGGTTTCATAATGTTGAATCTCCCATTAAATCATTTAGTTATGATTTCAGTTATATGACTGATCACCCCATTATTAAAAATAACTGTTTTTTGAAATAGATTGGGTTATTTTTTTATTGTTTCCACTGCAGGATGCCCTTTGGGGTTTTATGGAAAGGACTGTACATTACTCTGCCAGTGCCAAAATGGAGCTGACTGTGATCACATCTCAGGGCAGTGTACATGTCGTACAGGATTCATGGGAAAACAGTGTGAACAAAGTAAGCTAGAAGTTTGTTGCACATACTGAAGAACTAATGCATACAAGCATAAATGTACAAAAGCATTCTAACCTAGGACAGCTGTAGGAGACACATTCACTTACAACAGACCCATTAAAAGCAATGGGATTGAAATGCATAGTTAAATCCTTAGGTTCTGAAATTGTCAATGGGATTAACAGAGCAAGCCTAAACAGAAGCACTTCCTTCCATATCCATTGGCTCTGGAGGACTTAGAAGGGTGCAAGTTTGGTAAGGATGGCAGTGCTTCAGAGCCAGCATGGTATAGCAGTTAAAAGCAGTGGACTGTAATCTGAAAAACCAAATTTGAGTCCCTACTTCTCCACATGAGTGGCAGACTCTGTTCTG
Source organism: Sphaerodactylus townsendi (assembly GCF_021028975.2). Lineage (NCBI taxonomy): Eukaryota > Metazoa > Chordata > Lepidosauria > Squamata > Sphaerodactylidae > Sphaerodactylus > Sphaerodactylus townsendi. The sequence continues at coordinate 62,340,285 of NC_059431.1, forward strand.
TTGCTTTGCCATGACCCAGTTTTGTTTCCATGTTCCTGCACATGAAGCCTGCTGGGTGACCTTGAGCTAGTCCCAGTTCTTTGAGAACTGTCTCAGCCCCACCTACTCACAGGGAGTCTATTGCAAGGAGGGGAAAGGAAGGAAAAGTAAACCACTTTGAGACTCCTTAAAGGTTGAGAAAAGAGTGGTGTGAGCACCAACTATTTTTCACTGTCACAGCTGTTGTTAGATTGTGCTCAAGATTTTAAAATTAATAAATACAAGGAGACTACCATTGAAGTGTAAATAAATACAATTTAAATTTTATTATTTTATTTATTCTGAAATCTTTGAAATGTTGTACACTTTAAGGAACAGAAAATAATACCCTTTAAAAATACATATGGATATCACAAAATATATCAAGCTACTAGACAAGGGACTGAACTTCAGTCTAACATATAAATGTATTTGTGTGTGACTGTATAAAATGTGTGTGGGAAACTGGACAAATATTCTTTTCTCTACAAGTTTCTCAGAATTCTTACATATAATTTTCTTGTGAACTTACAAGCCTTTTCTGCACGCATAGCTTACCACAGATTTTCCCAGTGGTCAGATCATGTGATTTGGAAATGCTTTCTGGGAAATCCTTCTGCATCCCTTTTCATCCCCCCTCATAGCTTTGGCATTCTTTTCCTCAGTTGTGGTACTGCAAAAAAAAAAAAGTAATATTCCTGATGAGGGTCAGATGTCACCTGTGATGTGGTAGGTGACAGCACAAGACAAAGAGAGGGTAGAGAAGAAAGAGGGAAGTCTGTGTGAATGCTGTGTGTCGCTCTCACTCCCTAACAGAATAAAACCAAAAATGGGGGTATGGACAAGACTGGCCATTCAATAAGGTGGAGCAAAAAAAATTTGAGGAATTTTGCTCCGGCATTATAAGCCAGCTCTGAAATGGATGAAAAAACATTCCAGTTAAAGTGCTTGGGGAAAACACAGAAAAGATTAAGAGAAAAATGTTTTGAAAAGCAGAGGGAAAACATTTGCTAAAATAAAAAAATAACATAAGGCATGAAATGATATAAACCACTCATTCAAAAAAAGCTACAGATGCCACGTTGCCTAGTATTGGATCATCTTTACTGTATGCAAGCATGTACTCTGCTTACCTGCATTTATGATAATATTTTAAATGTACCAATTTTTGGCTAATATTCTGGCTAATGAAACATTGCCACCTGCTGGTGATAAATAAAATCTGCAAGATTTCAGATGTTCATATATGGAGTGAAAACTTTGAAACTGACAAATCTTAAGAGATTTCAGTTCTATGCCTGCCAGAATTTCAAAGAGCCATATGCCAGATTTATCTAAGAAAGGCTCTTCTCAAAAATGGTATCGATTAACCTGGATCGGTGACGTACAGAGCATTTTTGGCTTCCTCTTGTTAAGTGCATAATTTCAAATTGCCGTGTTTTCTGACCATGTAAAAGTTACAGTTCTACACAAAGCTCTGTTTTATTGCATCATGGAAACTGTTAATTTTCTGTGTATTGTCGAAGGCTTTCACGGCCAGATTCAAATGGTTGTTGTGGGTTTTCTGGGCTGTGTGGCCGTGGTCTGGCGTATCTTGTTCCTAACGTTTCACCTGCATCTATAGCTGGCATCTTCAGAGGTGTGTCGCAAAGAGAAGTCTGTTACACACTGTGTTCGTGAGAAGAGAATGTTTAGTGGGGTATATATTGTCCATGTCCCAGGGTGGGGAACCAATCAGTAAGTGGAAAGGAAAACCCACAACAATTTTCTGATAATTTTCATTTTACCAAATACTTAGTAGAATGGTTTGAAAGGTAAACTAGACATTGTTGCATGCTATTTTACACAGAGTGTCCCCCAGGGACATATGGCTATGGCTGCCGGCAAATATGCGATTGTCTGAACAATTCAACTTGTGACTACATCACAGGGACCTGTTACTGCAATCCTGGATGGAAAGGAGCAAGATGCGATCAAGGTAATATTTTCTGAACACAGCAAACTTAAAATAAACTTTGAATTGTTGATATGTAGGCAGGGATATCACAAGCATTCCAAAGAACTAAAAAACTGTGCCCACTTTTAGCTATTCCAAAGCTAGCATCAATACAGACAAAGAAAATACTTTCAAAGTGCTTTTTCTGAAATGATCCACTTACTATGATTCTGCATCATACTATCAGTATCAATACCATACAGACCTAAGCAGAGCTGCTGCTGGTGGTGATGGAAAGTGTCATATACTTTGTGGTGTTTCATTTCACTTGATCTTTTGCACTGTAGACTTTGTACTATTAAGTTATATGACATTTACCTTGATTCCATTTTATATTTTGTAACTTTGTCTACAGGATAAAATAATCTTTAATTATATAGTCTGTTTTAAATGTTTAAAAGGCAGCTATGTAGATTAATAATGCTTTATCTTCAGACTTTTGAAAACTATATGGAATAATGTATAGAACATCTTGAATTATCTAGATGATTGATTAGAATCATTAAAACCTCACCTTTTAAAACCTCCTTTAAAAAGAAGGTTACTAGTGTGCACAGTTGCAGGAAAAAATATGAAAATGCTTTGAAATTTTTAATTCAGAAAATGATATTCCAACCCATCTTTTCCAATCTGCTACAAAAAAGCATAAAATTTCAAGTTCTTCCACAGATTGTGTGATTTGACATAGCAACATGCATGCAACAGATAAGCATATTCATATTTGTAATACATCAAAGCAGTGCACTGTGTATATATATACAGTATATACAAAGCAGTGTATATATTATCATGGGTTTCAGAGAGTAATTTTAAAGTATATCCTGAATATACTGATTGTGTTTCAGGGAAGTGGATGTACATGTAAAACATTAATTATCCTAATAGATCTTTAAAGCATAGAATTTCAGAGCTCTATAACATCAGCCATCTGATATGTCTTCAAAAGCATTTTGACCATGCTTAATTAGCATCTGCAGCTAATCTTTGGTCACCAAAACCTGTGTTTTTCATTCTATTCCACTCCCTTTAGTGGTATTTTTCACTTGTTCTTGTTTTTCAGCTGGAGTAATCATAGTAGGAAATTTGAACAGTTTAAGCCGCACTAGTGCTGCCATCCCTGCTGATTCTTACCAGATTGGAGCAATTGCTGGTATCATTATTCTTGTCTTGGTTGTCCTCTTCCTGCTAGCACTGTTCATCATTTATAGACAAAAGCAGAAGGGAAAGGAATCAAATATGCCTGCAGTTTCTTATACACCTGCCATGAGAGTCATCAATACGGATTATACCATTTCAGGTGGGAACTTGGAAGCGTGAAACCATTATAATGTCTCCATTCAGCACAAGCTTTTATAAAGGGGAAGTTTTGTTTCCTCAGCTTTTCCACAAATATGTCTTTTGTCTATCACATTCTATGCATTTGCATGCCCTCATAGTATTCTCTGTAGGAAAGTCCATGGTGACAGAGAACTTTTGATATCAGGATGAAAATCTGGTTTAAGTACTGTCCCTCATGCTCCCTGTTTCAATCAACATCTCTCTATTAATCACCAAGTTGCTATCTACTAATTATCAGTATTAATAGGTACCAAGTAACATTTCCCATCAGGCAACACCTGGAAAATCACCTCAACCATTGTGTCTGATCATGGTCTTAAATAAAATTTTGGTTTACATTTAAATATGATTAACATTTATGCTAATAAACTAAATGGTGGATGAAAGGTGGGGCTTCTCCTGAAAAAGTACACATATTCCTGGCTCCCGATTTGCTAAACATTATCATCAAGAAGGCTGCATAAGACCCACAAAGATAAATTTATTAAATGCAATTATTATTTCATTTATACTCCACCCTGTATCGCAATGGGGACCCAAAGTATCTTACACTGTTTTCTTCTCATCCATTTTATCCTCAGGAGTGGCACCTCATCTGTGGAATGCCTATGAGTCAGGTGCCTACATTGCTTTCTTTTAGGTGTCTGACCAGAACATTTTTGTTTTCACAGACTTTTAATTAAGGGATTGATCTTCTAAAATCATTTCATATTATGCTGTTACCATGAAAAATGTTAAATTCATATTAAGCTGTTCAGTTGTTTGTTTTTATTCTCAAGCAAGAGATTTTTTAATGCTCAGTTTTAATTTATAACTTTTAGTGTTTATTTTATTATGTTGTTCTGCAAGCTGCCTTGGTCAAATTCTCTACGAGAGGTTGCAGAAAAACTTGCTATATTAATAAACAATCCTGTGCAGCAGGTTAGGCTGAGAATGTGTGACTGGTCCAAGATCACACAGGAAGTTTCCGTGTCAGAGTGGGGACTCAAACTTGTCCCAGAGTGGGGACTCAAACTTGTCCAACAGATCATTTGTGATCAATGACGTAGGTATAGATTTTTATGGGGGGGTTGGGGGCATGGCCACGCCCCCACCTGCCTCTGGGAGCATGGCCACGCCTCCCCAAGCCCTGCCCTCGGCGGGGCTTATAAAAACAGCTCTCTGAGGCCAGGGACAGCAGACTCCCCTGCCCGCCCCGCCTTGCCCCCCCACTGGCTGGGCTCGCAGCCGGCAGTCCCTTCTTCCCTCCACTCCGGGCAGAGGCGTAGCTAGGAAAAATGGAGCCCGGTGCAAAATCTGAGTTTTGCGCACGCCCCCCCCATGGGTGGCCACTGTGATGCTGAAATCCACCCCCAAAAAGCATCACTTTCAATGGTGTTTAAACTAGGGAGCCCAGATTCTCCTTTTAAATCTACCTTAAAGGGAGAATCTGGAGTCCCCAGTTAAAACAACATTGAAAGTAATGCTGTTTTGGCGTGGATTATCCCCCACCCTGAAACAGCATCACTTTCAATGTTTACGCTGGGGACCTCAGATTCTCCCTTTAAATCCTTGCCGAAGGGGGTGAATTTAAAAGGAGAATCCAGGGAAATTTGGGGGCTGCCTGCTGTCAGGGGTGCAATTGTTAAGCTAGCAGCACCAGACTTTCAAGGTATCTTTAGGGGACTCTCCTGATGATACCATCCAGGTTTGGTGAAGTTTGGTTCAGGGGGTCCAAAGTTGTGGACCCTCAAAGATGTAGCCCCCATCTTCTATTAGCTCCCTTTGGAAACAATGGGGGATGGGACTCCCTTTGGGAGTCCATAACTTTGGACCCTCTGAACCAAACCTTGCCAAACCTGGTGATATCATCAGGAGAGTCTCCCATCAAATCCCTAAAATTTCGGTTCTGCTAGCCTAAAAACTGCCCCCTGCAGGCCAAAAACTGAAAAAAACACTAAAAATATATAAAAAAACACAAACGGGGCGGAGCTTCAGACATGTAATGGGGGGGTTGAACCCGAGGAAACCCCCCCTTACCTACATCCTTCTTTGTGATACAAAGAATTAATGGAAGACCAAAAACGTATCAAGATCTAAGAAAGGCAAACAGGATTTCTTCAAGTTAGCTAAAAAGCTTGCTTCAACCATTTTGAAGAACCAGCCAGATTAGACTATAAATATGCATTTGAAAACCCCAAAAAATTGAAATTTATTTGTAATGTCTTAGTAAATCTTTGTTTTATTCTGGTGGAACTCTTGTCCTGTTTTTTAGTTCAGTGGCAGGGACTAGTATAATATAACGGTTAGCTAAGCTTGCCAAGCCCTGCATTTCCCCACTCCAAGTCCCCCCCACTTCCCCACTCCAAGTCCCCCCCCCCCCCACATTAGCTGGCCAATAAGGAACTTATTGGCATGTTGGGGAAAGGGAGTCTGAATTTTCAGCAGCATCAAAAAGAGGTCTAGACTTGCTCACACAACAAGTATTGGCATCATGTTGCAGGCAACACAGGGACACTCTAGTATAAAATTACCTTCTACCATAGACTGGGCTACCCTATTTGGTGGTGTTTCTGTGAGCGAGGGAGGATCTGGTGTGCGAAAGGGTCAGGGATATGTATGTATTTTAAAAGATGCATGGTGAACTGTGACTAATTGAACCCTGAACAGAATATAATCCTGAACAGAGGTTGTGCAGAGTGGTAAGACCTCTAATAGAGTAAGAGGAGTCACAATAAGCAATAATACCTTCGTTTTTACAGCTTTCACTTGCAATTAATTTTCAGAAACCATTCCTCACAATAACGGTGGAAATGCTAATAGCCACTACTTTTCTAACCCAAGCTATCACACTCTGACACAGTGTTCAACAATTGCCAACAACATGGACAGGATGACTCTGGCAAAGGTGAGAAGGGCCTTCATTGCTCGGTTTTTAAAAATATATTTTTTAAATAGTATACTGAGTATTCAAATATTACTTTGTATTAAAATATTACTGAACAGTTACCATCTTCACTGTATGTTATTTTTATTTTAAACAGTCAACCAACAACCAGCTGTTCTTGAATCTTAAAAATGTGGATCAAGGGAAGCGAGGACCTCTCATGGACTACACAGGAACACTGCCTGCTGATTGGAAACATGGAGGCTACCTCAATGAGCTTGGTAGAAATAAAATAACCAGTTCTCTGTAAGAATGTTAGGAAAGAGAATATTCCTGCTGTCAATGGTATCTCTAATTGCGGTAGGAACTGCGCAGAAGTTCTCTACTTCTGCGCAGAAATGAGCCGCCTGAGAGAGCTCCCCCTGCCAGCAGCTGCACAAACTGTGTCACCAATACGGTATCTCTGCATGGCTGTGTGGTTTACAAGAAATATTGCCTATTGTATATGTTTTTCTTCCCTATGGGGTCAAAGATTGTGGATATGCCTAGATACTTACAAGTTCTCAATGTGTTCAATAATACACGTTAGTATTAACCAAGCTGTCAGTGTAGTAAAAATCTTAATAGTCAACTGCATGCCAAATGCTCTTCCAAAGACTTAGTGTTTCCTCCTAGAACATGTTCTTTATTTATGTTCCTCTTTTTTTTAAATAGGTGCATTTGGAATTGATAGGAGTATAGGAAAATCCCTGAAAGGTGAGTTTACATTTTCTCATAGATGTAAATGCTGGTGCCCAAATAATGGTCCTTCTGATGTTGAAGCTTTTCTAAAACCAAACAGTTCTGCATGTCCAGACCATTGAAAGCCCTTCTTAAAAGCAATATATAACTATAATAAATAAAAGGTCAAAATAAATAATATGAAATTAATTCACACTCATTAAATAATTGCATATTTCCTCCCAAGAATGTTTGTTTATTGCATGATCCTGAATTTCTGAATGGATAGAAAATAAATCAAAAATGGTACCCGCAAACCTGGTTGCCATTTTTTCTACTCATCAGCCATCCTAAGGGTACCATCCTAAGTCCTGCCTCAGAGTGGCTTAGGATGCAACTAAGCCCCTCTTCTGCATAACCTGAAGAAATGCCAGTGTCAAGGGACTCTGGTGTACTTGTTATGATCTCTGCATCTTGATGTGTGGTCTTTTGTTTACTTTCATCTCCTCTACAAAATAAAGATAGATACAAATTAGCATCACTGGCCCTCAGCCAGAGTTAGAGAGAGGGAACAGAGAAAATTTTTCTCCCTGCCCCTAGATACTAGAAACATACAATGAGGTTGATGGGCAGTAGATTTAGAATGGACAAAAAGATACATTTCTTTTGATCAATGAGTGATTAAACTGTGGAATTCAGTGTGAGAATGTAGTAATGGCCATAGGCATCAATAGCTTTAACAAGGGGTTAAACAGATTCATGGAGGATAAGTATATCAGGGATTACTAACTAAAGGAAATCTCCATCTTCAGAGGCAATCAGTGGCAAAGCTCCCACAGGGACATCCAGGGCGCTCCCCGTGGGAGTCACGGGGGGCACAAAATCACCCGATTGCGCCCCACCCCCCTCCTCTGCCCAATCACGTCCTTTCTGATCGTCCTCCTCCTCCTTGCCTACGTCCTCCTCCTCCTTGCCTACTCCCTCCCTCTCTCTCTCTGTTTCTCTCACTATATAAAAAACTCACTCAGCTTGGTATTTATGCCTCTATAATCAGTGAACCTTTCAAGTTATGGTGAGTTCAAATTTCATTTTACATAGTTTCCCAGCATCCTCAGGGCATCTGAAAATAACTATTTTGTAATTTGCCCTTATCCCTTTCTGCCCCCCCAAAGGATATTTCCTCCAAACTGTCCCTCAGCTCCCTCACAGCCTGCATGCAAATGAGCATTCTTCTCATTGGCTCCTACTTTTAGTTTTGCCTCATGAAGGGGGGGGGGGGAGAAAACTGATGAAAGGGCTGAGATGGAGCCAGCAGGGACAGTAAAGAAGAGATCATGCATGCCCTTCTGAAGGGCATGCATGAGTAAGTTTTGAAAGAAAAGAAAACTTTCTACTTTTAGTTTTACAGAGGGGACAAATCAAAACAAAAGCTAGTTTGTGGCTTTTACCTATTATGTTCCAGCATAAGTACAGCATGGTATCTGTGAATTGCATTTGTACAAAATCTTTAATGCATTGAATATGAAAATAATCCCTTTATAGGTAACGGTTTAGCACTATAAAACTGCATTATGCAAACAGCACACTGGCAGCATGAACTTTGGAGATTCAGAATCTGAAGAGTTTACAAAATAATCTCATAAATGCTAGAATTCATCCACTCATGAAACTTGAACAATTGAACCTGCAAAGTTTTAATTAGTAGTTTTTTTATATTATGCATAAGCCATATATACATGTATGCGATATAAGTGATATAAGGATTCCACTTGAAAAAGTTTGGATTCCACTTGATTCCACTTGAAAAATATCTCTCTTTAAACCTTTCAGTCTTCCTCTGCTATTTTGCCTGTGTCTATTTTGTTTTTGGTATAGCTTTTGGCATATAATTTTATAATACCGTGTCTCTCATAATGTGCATAATGTGGTTTTTCACTATAGATAGTGGAATGAATTTCAGATACATAATAGTTAGCTAAGGAGTGCAAGTCATATTGTTCCACCCTCCAGGTGGTGGCTGGAGATCTCCTGGAATTACAAATGATTCCCAGCACTGGTGGGATTGAAATAATTTAACAACCAGTTCCGGTGGTGGGATTCACATAATTAACAACTGGTTGTTTACAAGCACCATTTTAACAACCGTTTCTGCCGAAATGGTGCAAACCTGCTGAATCCCACCACTGATTCCCAGGTACAGAGATCAGTTCACCAGGAGAAAATGACAACTTGTATGGTAGATTCTGCATTGCACTCCACTGAAGTCTGTCCTCTTCAGAGTAACAGATCCTTACAGCTCTCTTTGAATCCCCCTTCCTCAGTTTCACCTTGAAAATCTCCAGGTATTTCGCAGTCTAGAACAGGCAACCCTAGTTCTGCACAATGTAGGAGGTTTTCATAATAGCTATATCTTCAATGTATTGTCGAAGGCTTTCACGGCCGGAATCACTTGGGTGCTGTGTGGTTTCCAGGCTGTATGGCCGTGTTCTAGCAGCATTCTCTCCTGACGTTTCGCCTGCATCTGTGGCTGGCATCTTCAGAGGATCCTCTGAAGATGCCAGCCACCCCCCCCCCCCCCCCCCCCCCCCCCCCCCCCCCCCCCCCCCCCCCCCCCCCCCCCCCCCCCCACCCCCCCCCCCCCCCCCCCTCCCCCCCCCCCACCCCCCCTGCGAGTCCGCCCGCCCCCCCCCCCCCCCCCCCCCCCCCCCCCCCCCCCCCCCCCCCCCCCCCCCCCCCCGCCCCCCCCCCCCCCCACCCCCCCCCCCGCCCACCCCCCCCCCCCCCTTCCCCCCCCCCCCCCCACCCCCCCCCCCCCCCCCCCCCCCCCCCGCCCACCTCCACCCCCCCCCCCCCCCCCCCCCCTCCCCCCCTCCCCCCCCCCCCCCCCCCTCCCCCTCCCCTCCTCCCCCCCCCCCCCCTCCCCCCCCCCCCCCCCCCCCCCCCCCCCCCCCCCCCCCCCTCCCCCCCCCCCCTCTCTCTCTCTCTCTCTCTCTCTCTCTCTCTCTCTCTCTCTCTCTCTATCTATCTATCTATCTATCTATCTATCTATCTATCTATCTATCTATCTATCTATCTATCTATCTATCTATCTATCTATCTATCTATCTTTGTCTCTCTCTGGGAAGAACCTTTGGGTCATCCAGGGTTTACTTTGGGCTTAGCAATTGCACCCTTAGCAATTAGAGGACGAATCTGCAGTACTTGGAGTTCTTGTAGATACAAGTGTGAAATAGGCATTCAGAGGAAGAGATGGAAATTCAGGATTGCTTGTACTGTGGCTTATTTGGGCAGGTTTGATATTAATCCAAGCTGGCTATTATTTCTGGCAGTGCTTGGGAGAAGTGCAAAGGAATGAGTGGAGGATAATAAAACATTATTCACTTCAGTAATAAAACATTTTGAAAGCATTTTCAGTCATATGACACTTAAAATACTTTTAAGTGTTATAACAGTTGTTAAACATTTTGAAAGCATTTTGAAAATGTTGTCAAAAATTTTATCTCTGCTGTGTGCCGTGGCCCATTGCTGTGTTTAGATTTGTGAGTTGAGACATATTCTGTAATGTGATGGTGATTTTGAGATGACCTGGTGCAAAAAATCGTTCTTTGGTTATAGTGGGGGAGGGTGGCCTTTGGTCATGGTGGGTGAGGGTGGCTGCCCATACAGGGGGGCCCTGCAAAACTCAGATTTTGCCCCGGGCCCCGTTTGTTCCTAGCTACGCCTCTATAGGCAGTAAACTTATGATTCCAGAGTTATGAGGCAACATCTCAGGGAGGGCTCAGCGTCTATGCTGCTTGCCCTGCACAGTAATTGGCTGGTCATTGTGTGGGAAAGGATGCTAGACTATATAGACCACTAGTCTGATTTAGCAGGGTTCTTCTTTTGTTCTTATTCATAGTGAAACACCTTCTGGGTTTTATTCCTGGAATCCTTGTTCCTAATCACATCTAATTTAGCAGCTCCACTTGCTGGCAAAAAAATTCTGGAAGTTCTGGAATAATAATTTCACTTTCATAAAAATAATTTAGTGTAAACACTACTCCATCACAGACATTTTTATGTGTGTTTTCAGATCTGGTGAAGAATTCTGAGTATAACTTAAGTAACTGCTCCTTAAGCAGTTCCGAAAATCCATATGCCACGATTAAAGATCCCCCAGCACTTACACCAAAAAATTCAGAATGTGGGTATGTTGAAATGAAGTCCCCAGCACGCAGAGACTCTGCATATGCAGAAATTAGTAACTCTGGTTCAGCCAACAAGAATGTCTATGAAATTGGTAAGTCGATATGAAGCATTTTACCATTCTAAGATGGGACCTAGAGTTTTTACTTTGCTTCAATTATTAGCAGTTCATATATCTCCTCTGCAATATAAACACGCTCATCCTCAAAAAAACTATGTAAGAAAAAAAAGGCTAATTCTATCTTTTAAGATATCAGAACTTCACTTGTTCTTCTTCAGAGGCTTTTTCCAATCTTCAATTGTTCCACTATTTTTCCCCAAAAAGCAAGGAAAGGATTTAGATAAGGAGCCCTATTTTAAGAATTACTGCTACTACATTTTGTCCATTTCATGAGAGTGAAGAAATCAGTAAAATGGCAATCTAGTGTGGCAGCACATATAATTTACAAAACATGCATGAACTTTAATGAAAAGCCTCTTAAACAGTTATTTGTGATAATTGTCACCAACCTACATCAACAAGCATTCCCTTTCAGTTTAGTAAAAGCAGGTCCTGCATCTCTCTTCATTTATGTAACTATTTTGCATTTGTGTGTGTGTGCTAGTATCTAGAGACATAAACAGAGCAAGAGATTCATTTTATAGATTTTGAACAGTTTATTTGAGACTAAAGTAAGAAATATTTCAGGAGAAAAATCTTTTTTGTTTTAATTACAGCAAACCACACTAGATTGTTGATTGCTATCAAATGTTGTTATTCTTCCCAGTTTATCAGTATCAGAGCACTAATATATGTCTGTTTTTTTTCCCACTGTAGAACCTACAGTTAGTATTGTCCAAGGAACATTTAATAACAACAAACCTTTCAGCCAAGATCTTTATGATCTACCAAAAAACAGCCACATTCCCTCCCATTATGACCTACTGCCGGTTCGGGATAGTCCTTCGTCTTCAGAGAAAGACAATGGCAGTGAATGACAGGGAGAATTTTGGAGCACACTGGAACTCTTACAGAGAACTGGGGCCTAGTTATACTCCTTCCTCTCTTTTGCCATCTGCATTCAAGTAGACATGTTGCTGTATATTAACCAGGAGTGTCAAACTATGACTTGCACATACATATGATCAATGGATAGATGCCAAGCTGGGAAGACCCTATTGGATGTTCTATTGCAATTACTTTTTAAAGAGAGAGGCAGATGCCAGACATGTTAATTGCAAGGTACTGCAATTAAAGATATGAGCTTGCAGAACAATTGTAGTGCCTGGAGTGCTGTGCCTCACAATGGATGGCTGGTTCTTTCAGCAGCATAGTTGACATGCAGTCAAGATTATACAATCTACCAAATATTCACTTAGCCACGTCCTCTGACTTACTAGATACTTCAGAAAAAAAGAAACTAATTTGTCATCACTTTTTATTATATGCTCCAAATGGATTAATGTTGTCCATGGACAAGACATGAAAGGATATACAGTGTGTTAGAGCATGACTGGCTGCAGTAAAAGGGAGATTTGTGAAAATGATGGCAAGATGGCATTACTTGTAATGGAACTGTACTGTTGACATTGTTTAGAATGCAAGGAAAGCCTTGGATGAATATACCTACAGAGCTGTGACATGGTAGGCTTTGGCTTCAATTCTTTCCAAATTATTGGCATTTGAGATTCAACAGTTCTGGGTACCATTTCTGCTATTCACAAGTAGTAATTCACAACATATCAATAATTGCTTCTGAAAAGTCAGTACAATGGATTTATTTTTTGGCAAAAAGGACTGAATAAGTATGTTAAAAATGTAGCATATGTTGTACATTTTAATGTAAGAAATGGTTTTATAAACAAGTAGCATTATTGTAATATGAAATACAAATAGTACAATGTTTAATTATTTCCCTGAAATCAGCTGAGCAGTCTTGGTGCATTAATTGCTACAAAGGCACCTTTTCTTTTTATAATTGATTTAGAGGAAATATGCTTAAGCTGGTCTTTTGCATTATTAATAACCTGGCACATTTACTCTATGTTTCATTAACATGTACCTGTTTTTAAATGATCTAGCTATGTTTTCTAGTATTTCAAAGTAACAGTGCCAAAACATTATATTTTATGCCCTTTGTATTTTTGTGAACTCTCTTCCCAACATTTTATACAGTTAAGTAGCACTGTTTGTTATAAAGTAAGAGATATTTAGGTAATGTCAGTTGCCAAACCAGAGATAGGTTAGAAAAGTGTTCTTAAACCAGGGCTAGACTATTGGATTTAGCAAAAAAAATTAAGAAGATTTTTAATGTGAAGGATGTTTATAGGAAGAAAGACTATTAAATAGAACTCTATTTCCCATCTTGAGTTTTAACCAGTTTCTTTGGCTGTAGAGTTTTCATCTGTTCCAAAGACGTTTAGTGTCTGTTCTAAATGGACAATTTATAGTTAAATTCTCATATTAAAGGTAAATTGTCATACAAGCCATGTCTTAACATAGAGTTGTTTTGCAGGATTGGATTTCCCATTACTAGTTTATTCCTAGCTCTGACAGAGAATTCCTCAAACTATGAACTGAGCATAAGTGTTGTCCTTTACAACTTTGCATTTTATCTCCATGTTACATATAAATCCTAAAGCTGATAAATCAGGATGATTAAGGTGCTCACTGTTGAGCATGTGAGCAAAATATTCCACTTGTGCTCATCCTGTGTGCATATATAGTCTTCTACTTTTAGTATCACAACTCTCATCGAAAAGCCTACATTCACAATCTGCAGTAGAGCTTTTAAATTCAAAGGAATAATGTGGTTGCAGTACAACAAAAACAGACTTGACAACACCACTACTGGTAATAGAAAGGACAGCGCTTTTCTGGATTCTCAAGGTAGACTGAACATGCTTTATTTTGCCTTACTCTGTACCATTGAAAACATTTCCTTCAGAAGTCATTGCCATAGTTTAACAGTCTTTGGCCAACTGTATATTTACCTACCAAAAGATGTAGGACATGCAAACAAGACACTGAGTTTCAGAAGTTAAAGCAGCAGAGATATCCTCCTGAAGGATGGATATGGTATGGTGTTTAGAAATGTAGTTTGACACTGTTTTGTACTGTGTAATAAAAACTCACAAATAAAAGCCTATCTTTTTTGAAATTGTGATTACTATTGTAATTTCCAGCATTTCTATGACACAAACCCTTGAAGAGTCTCAAATCCCCAAACCTGGATATAGATGGCTCGCTCCAGTTCCAGTCAAATAAAATTAGAATTTCAGATACAGAAAGGAAAATGTATGTATAGATAACATATGAAGTGCCTGAGAACCAAATTGCCCTAACAGATAATTTAAGATGGGAAGAGTGTTCACGCTAACCACCCTCAGCAGACTCCGAGAAGATGCAAGCACAAACAAGTGCTCAGCTCATTCAGCCTCAAAGTTCAGCTATGGTTGATTGAACAGCTGCATATTGACCTGGAGGAAAATTAGCTCCTGGATGTTTCAGGGTGCAAGTCTGGAGTGGAATGGGTCAAACACGTTGCCCATTGCTGAAAAAACACACTCACTCTGGACAATCGTCGGAGGGCATGAGAGGAGCACCAGGGCCACTTCAGACAGGTCCAGCTATGACCACCCTGAAACATGGCCCAGAAATTCAACAGATTGGTGACCTGCAACTCATTAGGCTCAGCAAGGTAGTCAAGGTTATGCTCACACTTCATTGGCCAGATTAAATTTTTCCCCTCCTCCTGTGGTTTGTCTCTCAAGATGCAACTCTGCAAAGTCTTGGCTAGCTAGCTGGGTCTCTGCAGAAATGCATTGGCAATCATTGGCTGTGTCACACCTAGCTCTCTCCCATTTTTTGTCCTGGTATCAAGTTTACAAAACAACAGAGACTGCAGCCTGAGGCAGAGCCAGCTCAAACACCACCATTGCTGCTGCTATGCTTCAGGCTGCCCCCACCCCCAGATCACACTAGAGAGTCCCCAATAAGGTAAGTATTGGGGGGGGGGGGGTGTTCTTTGGGATAATTCTCTAGTTTTAACTAGACACTAGGGAAACTTTGTTTACAGGAAATCCAAGGCAGCTAACTGCCTCAAACATTAAATTCCCTGCATTCGGAGATATTTGGCTCGGCTTGTATTCGGGCAGCTTGTATTCGACTCGAATACAAACTGAAAAAGCCAAATCTTGCCACAATTCAGCTTTTTTTTTTTTGCAATTTGTGCATACAGAATCACCAAGCCTAGTAAAAACACATTTGGTTTTAATGATTTTTTAAAATGCTTAATTGGTTCTGCACCACCTGACTACTCCTTCTGATTAATGTACAACCATGTTCTAAAAGGACACTTGTCAGGGTATCCCTAAAATAACCACATTTTCTCTTATTTAAAAGAGTCTCAGATTATTTATGGTCAATGAAAGAACTAGGGACTTGTCATTGTGTAGAAAAGTTATCAAATTCAGAACCAAGTTGCGCAGAACTGACTGGTGTTAGATTGAATTTAAGACTGTTAGTGTCTTTTCAGTTATTCCACCTGTTTCCTGGTATTTATTCTATGAGGTGGATGTAAACTAGATGTGGCTTTTTAAATGAATTGGGTCTCGGTTCCCCTACTTTCCCTTTCAGGCAGCAGCTTCTGGGAGCTATTTTTTCAAACACCACAAGGGACTGGTTTGGATCAGGACCATGGGGCAAGGTAGTTTTGAAAAGGGCTTCTGCTTTCCCCACACATCTTTTTCACAAACTGAAATGGTCCGAAGTTTTTTTGAATTCCCAGTTTTAATTTTTTAAGGAAGTTTCTATACCCTGTTCCACATAAAGACCTTAGTAAAATTGCAACTTCACCCACCATTTCCTCCTGCCCTCCCCCATGTGCGCCATGCCTCCTACTCCTCGCAGCCTGGTCCAGACTAGACGACTAGTGGGGGGCATACAACACGTGGGGGAGGCGAGGAAATGGCAAATTAAGTTATAATTTTACTTAGGTCTTTATGTGGAACAGGATATAGTTCCTTCCTTTGTGGAGCTACATCTTCATATCTCTAGGGAAGCGGCTAGGTCCTTATAAGTTTCCCTTTCCATTGCTTAATCCTTTCTGGAAGGTGAGGAATGGACTGCGAGTAGCTAGAGCACTGGGCGCTCCGCCTGCGTGGCCACCACCTCTCCACGTGGCATCGCGGAAGGCGGAGAAACGAGGTCCGGAGAGCCCTTCCCGCCCGACAACTCCTCCCCGCTGACTGCAGCGAACGTGGCAGCCTGAAGGGACGGGAGCAGAAGCGCTTCCCCGGTTCGTCCCATCCCCGCCATTTTCGATTCTGGAGCCGGCAAGAAGCGGGGCGTGGAACATTCGACATCGACACTGGTGAGGGAAGACCGCTGCTGCGAGGCTCAGAGCGGCCACCAGCCTCTTCTTCGCGGCCCCTGCGGTTTCTAAGGTGAGGACAGACTGACAGGGAGACGGAAGGAGAGGATCAGACCTCGCCCGAGGTCCTTCGCTATTCGATATAGCATCCAAGTTGCTCATTGAGGATTTCGAGGCAAAAGTAGGGGCAGAGACGTGGCACACCGATGTGCGCACGCGTGGGAGCTCTGTCGTGCTTTATGGGAAATGTAGTCCCATGTCTCCCGAAAGAGTGAATGACAATCAGCGGCCCTTCGTCCTCCCCGGGCCGTTCTGCAAAAGAAAACTCGGTTGGCGCCATCGAAGGTACACGGGGCCTTCTTAAGTGTGGCGTCATCGATTAATTTCTGAGCAGAATTAGCTCCTTCCGTGTTGACTGAAAGTTGCTCCCGACAATGAGGGGCGGAGTTTAGACCCTATTGTTGGCTATAATATTATGGCATCTGCGGGAGGGGGTGGGTGATGTGGGGGGAGAGGAATGGCACTTCGTTATCACTGCTTTACAGTTTTAGGTGTCGGTAGCCCTTCCTCTGTTGCCTGGGCAATGTATTATGAGTCGACCGCCCGTCTCTCTCGCCACCCCCACCCCCCCGGCATCATTTCAATTTTGCCTTGAACCTGCTCTAGAGGCAATGTTCACAATATTGTGAAATCGCGCAATAGAAACTTAACTCAGAAACCGAGTGATGCGGTGAAATTTACCAATTGTCATATTTGGTTTCAGGGGAAAACATTTTCTTCTCAGTCAGGTGACCTGTCTAGTGATGGTGTGCATTATGTTCTCTAGAGTTATTTGTTCTGTGGCATCCCTCCTTATGGCATCTGTTCTGTAACCCCTGAACACAGAAATCTCAGCAGAGATAGTAGGAGTAACAATCAGAAATATAGACAGTCAGAGGAGGGACACCTGCTGTTAGGCCAGGATCTTCGATATCTCCCACGCATACATTTCCATTATAAGATTCCATTTCTCTAAATAATTAAACTGAGAAAATAATGCTGTGTTGACTTTAAAGAAGGAGAGGATTAGGAACTGTACCTGTCCCAAAAACCTTTTATGGGAGGGCCATACGTGTGGCCGCCAAGCATGACCCAAGCCCCCATTTAGAGATCCAGTCTTCCCAGAGCAAAGGAAGCTTTACATTTCTCTTTTCATGTGACCAATGACATCTGGTGTAGTGAAACACACTTGTTAAGGAACAAACTTTAATAAAAGGTTTCCAAGTGGTCTCTCTAGCACAGCTCTGAAGAATGGTTTCAGCAATTAGTTAACTTCCATAGAGCAGCTAGAGCCTTCAAAGAATCAATCCAAACATTCTGATGTGCAACAGTACCACCTGCTAGTAGGGACAGTTATATAACTATTATAGGAGCATAATGATTAAACAAATTAACTGTTTGTTTGAGTAACTTGTTCAAATGTCCTTAAGATAGTAACTGACAACCACTGTATAACTGAGTTATAGCAACTGATTGCATCCATTTAAGTACAGAGAAGGAAGCTCCAAGTTCTCCTACTGGTGCTGTGCTCAATTTCTTTCTCTTTTGTCTTGGGCCTGCAGAATAGTTTGTAATATTCTTAAGTGCACTGACCTGCTTTCTGATGCTTCCTGAGTGGACTCAGTTGACAGTTATACACGTACTGATTAATTATCATGTTATTGTCAGTGCATGTACTGCAGACGTTGTAATTGGAACCAATCTTTTATGTAGGTACTGGCCCCAGTTTTCCTCTGTAGCGTCAACATGTGTCGTCTCTTTATTATAAACCAATGTTTACATATGCATCAGGATGTATGTAGGTTTCTTCTGGAATGCTGTCTTCACAGTAACCTGCGCATGATTTTAATTCACCCTCTGTGGCTTCCAAGACTTGAGCACTCCAAGTTCCAGGCCACTCGCTTTCTGCTAAGTGACTGTAATCCATCGATCACCTTGGCAGTGGCTAAATTCTTGGAAAGCATTTTAAACACCCGTATTTAAATGTTTTAAAAGTTTTCTCTTTTAAATGGAAATAATTTATATGCCATTAAAGGTTAAAATGAAATGAAATGTATGTAGGTTCACGATAGCATGTACGATTGCTAGGCCCCTGCTGGGGGTAGAGATCCCCTGCACTGCCCCGCACCCACTAATCACCTGGCTGACAAGGAACGTAAAGGCAGGAAAAATAGACGTAGTTGTTGCTGGCAACAAGGTGATATCTCTTCTGGCATGCAGTGGAAGTGACATCAGTTTGCAGGTGATGTGGGGACAATCTAGTATATGGACAAAAGCCCTATGGTAAAAATGACTTCTACCATACAGTTTTTGCCCAGTGATGTTGTTTCAGGTGCGCATTAGGAAGTGATGTCACCATGTTTCCAGTGACACAGGCCTAGTTTTCCTGCTCGTAAGCCCCACATCCCATTCCAGTGGCCAGTAGGTATCTGGTAAACCTAGTAATATGTGAACAGAACTTCTATGTAGACTGATTGAAACTATTTCTTCAAATTTAACTCATTTTCTCTTTTATTAAAAAAGTGACATACCTTTAAGGGACAGTGCAAAGAGTTACATAGTTTAGTTTGTTTTATTTGCAACATTTGTATATCATTTTTCTGCCCATTTGAGGGTCATCATAGAGATCTTGGTCTGAGGCAGATTAGGTGAGTGAAGTGCTTTGGGTACAGAGTTTTTCTTACTGCTGAATAGTAGTAGAAACTGGTGCTTGTAACCATCTAGGCCTAGATTCATTTAGTACCATTAACTGTTTGATTTTGTTCGTGATGAAGAAATTTGAGCTTCAGCACATTTTTGTCCTTCTTTTCAACTGTGTGTCACTGAAGAAAAATGATGGAAGAGAGTGGCATAGAGACAACTCCACCTGGAACCCCTCCACCAAGCACAGCAGGGGCTGCTGCTGCCACCCCAGCCCCCATCTCATTAGGTACCAGAGCTTCATAAATTACTGGTCTTGATGGCTCATGTGCTGGGAAGCTTAGCTGTTTGCCTATAACAGTAAAATTAAATGTTGCAATCAATATTATTACAATAAACCTGTCAAACAAATAAGTGGCTGTTTCTAATCCATAATACTGTGCTTTATAAACAGGACAGCATTTGAGAATATGCTAAGAGTGTATAACATTTGTTTTGAAAGAAATTATGCTAAAGCAGTTGACAAATATGCAGGACAGTATAAGTTGTTTGCCCAGATTATCCCCTTAAACTCTTATAAGATGGTTAAATTCTATAGCATTGATAAACATTTATTTGTTAGACAATTTATCTTGCTACTTGTGATTTGACTCTGTTGAGCCAGATAAAGTATCTCTGAATCTTTAGTAATCGTTATAATGTATTATTCCTCAATCTGCTGCAGATTTCAGATTGTCTTTTTAAATACTTGAATGATGCAGAAAAGTTAATGGAACTTTAATGAAAATGTGCCTTCTTTCTGTCTTTCCTTCTTTACCTTCAGCTGCTCCACTCCCTCCTCCAAACTTTTCCTCTCCCTCATCTTTTGATCCCCAGACTTACTCCTCACCATTACCACCTGCAATTTCCTCACTTCCATCTATGATATCTCCAGCTCCCTTGCCTTTTGTGTCCTCTGCATCAGTTGCAACTGATGCCCCCCTTACTCTTCACAATCCACCTTCTGTAACTCCTCCAATCACTTCAGTTCTTAGTTCTGGTCCCTATTTCACACCACCTCCTCCACTAAGTTCTGCTTCTGGCCCTGTGCTTTCTGCACCCCCAACTGGTCCCCCCATTTCAGGTTTTTCTGTTACTTCCACCTATGATATTACCAAAGGTCATGCTGGGCGAGCACCACAAACACCACTGATGCCATCATTTTCTGCACCTTCCATCACAGGTAAGGTTGTGTTCCAATATTCCAGAGTCAGAGATATCAGATTACTTACTAAAAAAAAAACTACTGTTGAATCTCTGTCAAGAAGTGCTGGCTTATTTTTAATTTCTCATCCTGTTAAATGTAATTAAATTCTAGACCAGGGGTGTCAAACGTGTGGCCTGGGGGTCGGATTTGGCCCCTTGAGAGGGCTTATCATGCCCGTGAGCCAGGTGAAGCAACCCCACCTCCCCACTCCCAGTTTTGCCTGGCAAGCCCATTATGGCCCCAACATATAGATTTTATGTATAGTGGAGCACAAGAATGATCCTTGGTCTTGTATGGCTGAGGTTGCAAGACATTTAGGTATATAAGCTCCCAAGGAGCTTGTAAAATCTGTGTGCTTGGACAATTTGTGAGCTTAACCTAAATGTGAAGGTGATGGATTGTTGAGTCAAAAAGAAACATATTGTATGTGATTTGCTAAGACAATTCTGTACCCCAAAAAAGCTGGATTCTATGATGTTCATCATTTGGCCATTGTTAATCATAGGGACAGTTAATTACATGGGGTACTGAAGCCCCATTCCTTGACTACTGACTAGTTATCTCACTTGGCTAATTGCCTTTGGATAATTCACTGGGTGGGACTTGCAAAGTTTTAGTATGTCCTGATATCTGTAGAGGTGGTTGCTTTACAGCAGTGGTGTACCACTAATGGGGACATGGGGTATCCCATGTCCCCAGGCGCACGCTGTTTCACCTGGGGAAGGCAGGAGCCGGCCTACAGGGGGGCGGGGGCAGTGGCCAGCCGGCTTGCCCAGGAGCTGGTCTGCTGCTGCAGCGCCCATCCAAACCTTGTCCCCCTGTGCTTCCATTTAATACACATAGTACTGCATCTACATGACAGCCCCTAAATTTGCTCTTGAAGAAATAAATGACTAAGTATTGAGTTCAAATGAGCTAGTAACACTAAACTTCATTCAATAATACTCTGTTTGGAGCCAAATTGTTTTTTATGTAGCATTAGTTTTCTTGTATAGCATATAGAATTTATTTTCATGCTGGATAGTTTGTAGGCTATGTTAATGCATACAAAATGGAATAATCTTAATACATTCTTGTAATAAATTATTATAATACATTATTATAACTGTTATATGGCAAAGTAATTAAAATAGTTTACCCTTGTTATTTTAAAATGCAGTCAGTTAAAATTGGTCATCAAAAACATTTGCTGATGAGTAAGTCAGAATCCAGTCCAGTTAATGAACCACAGTTTAAGTAGATTCCTCCATTCCATGATTAATAATAGCAGAGTGTGTACCATAGAATTTATCTTTTTGTCACAGAATTTTGACTTTTTCTCCTACAGGTATATTTATACTACCATTGATTGCAGACCTAAATGGTCTTTGTGTTTTTATTGAAACAAAATCTGGTATTCTAGTCATTTTTCCTGAGTTACTGATTCCAGAGAAAAGGAGAGAAATATTCGGGAATTTTTCAGAAAGAAAATAATCCATATATTAAAGTAATATTCTACAAATAACAATCACTAAGCTTAGTTGTTAATTTGTAGATTTTTGCCTCAAATTATTTTAATTCTCCTAAATCTTTATTTATATTATTTTCTAGCGACCCTACTACTTTAAGCTGGATGTCATTTTTGTGTTTTGTGAATTACATTTTTTCCCTATCCTCTACCATACCAAAATAAAAAGCACACTCTTACTGAGAAAAAATGTCAGGCTTTGAAAGTATGAACTCTGTTTCATTGAAATATGCTCTATTAATAGCTGTAGTATTCTTTCCATGTCTATGTCTGTTCTCTTTGGATATGAGTCATCAAAATCTTTGCTCCTAAGTAATCCAACTGAATTCTGTTCTGCAGTAGAAGTGGTTTTTAGTAGTGCCAGATTTTGTCTTTAAACTAGTAACTGGCACATAGCACATACTGTTTTCTGAATAAGCACAAAATAATAGGCTTAATTTATGCAATAAGGAATCCCAAGTTACAACAGAATGAACTATATTAATTTATACTGTTGCTTCTCAGGTGTCTTGACAAACCCTGTGGCACAGGAGACTTCTGTACCATCATCATTAGCATCTAGCACTGGAAGTGGCTCTACAATTACTTTCCCAGAGGAGCGGGAAGACCCCAGGGTAGCTGGCATGCCAACAGAAGCATCAGCTGGAGGACTGTGGGGCTTTATAAAAGTAACGATCACTTTATGTTTACAATCCTGATGGAAATCTTTCTTATAAAACAAAGTGAAATGAGTCAGGATATTTGCATAGCCTACTAGAGCAAGCCTGTATATCATAATTCCTATGGGATGTGGCACCTCCCCTGCTAATATTAGTCTCTAGAGCAGGCGTGTCCACCATGGTGCCCATGGACAACATGTCACCCACCAGCACCTTTCCTGGTTCTCACCAAGAGTTTTTTACAAGTGAGTGGGGCTGGGTAAGGCTTTTGCCGAGCAGGGAAGCTGATTGGCTGTCAGATTAATGTTGCATTCTTTCAGCAGCAGCTGCCACTGGTATGTTGGTTTTATTCTACTTCTCTTTCTTAGTATATTTTTTAAATTGCCTTCATTGTACTTGGATTGTACTTCAATTTCCCTGTACTTGGATTTGTACTTTTATTTGGATTTCCACTCTGTGTGTCTGGCTCCACCCCCACTCCCGGGTTAATACTGATCCATGAGGTTATGTCACATCATGAAGTTTATTAGGCAGACTGTGTTCACGGGGTAGATGGTTATAGCCTTGGAAGGATGGAAGGCTGAGTCAGCCTTGAGCAGTTGGGATCAAACTCATGTTGTGTTCAGAGCTTTGACTATGGTACTGTAGCTTACTACTCTGTTCCACAGGACTCCCATGTAGATTAATAGCCTGTATTTGGCTTTTCACTGCAAACCTGTGGCTGGGTTGTTCCACTTCTGGCTGCAGATGTACTGTTTTTGACATGTGAGATCATTTTTTCGTACGGGAACATTTCATCAAGGGAGTCCTCAGTTGCAGGTGAAACGGTATAGCCTGGATACAGATGTATTCCTGAACTCAGAATTGTTCCTGAACTCAGAATTTATTCCTGAACTCAGAATTATATGAAACATTGTCATAGTTTACTAGTAGAGGATTCCTGTGCTTGTTCATTATTCTATTTTTAGTGCCAGCCATTGGAAGTTGGCCAGTTTTCAAGGGTATTCCTTGGGTGGGATATCATTACAGCTTTGGCAGTAGCACTTCTATTCCAAGAGTGCTGCATTGCTCACCCCTGCAGGATGGAGACTGAATGTTTTGCTTGAGCTGTATCCAGAGGGGCAGGTCAGAATCTTCAGCACCTTGGTGTTAGGAACAGGCTCATGAAATGCAGCTTTCTAAAATGAAGTTGTGGTAAAAATACCACCGTGTGGGAGAAAGAAGGGTGAATCCAATGAATGACTCAGTATGCAAACTTTTCAGCCTCATGCATGCAACAAAAAGTAGCAATGAGTCAAGGGATAAAATAAATTTAATTGAAGATATTTGTAACTTGTTTTTTCCCCTAGGGACATTGAACATGCCATTATCCCATTCTTTTTCCTTTAAATGCTATGAGGTACATTTGGTTACAAGATAGCAAGCAGCTGAAGTTCACCAATTAATTTTTTTGCTGATCAGGAATGTAGTCAAAAGAATGCTGTGTTTTGGAAAATAATTTGCACATATTCTAAATGTGAGTACGGGCTAACTATGAAGTAACAATCCTACAATACGCTGTTTACTGAGAGGTTTCTAACTAATCACTGTTTGCACATAACTGTTCATAGAGGACTAACTACATTTCATTCCCCCAAAGGCAAGTAGATTGCAGAGGGAAGCAGCAATTTCTAGGTTTTTTTATTTATTTGCATGCAAGCCATCACAAAAGGGATCTATGCAGTAGTGTGACAAAAGAAATGGGGAATCTTCAGTTTGAAAAGTTACATGCTAATGAAGCTGCAGTGTAAAAGAGAAGACCAGCATGACAGCAAAGTGGACAATGACATGTGACTTTCTCCTGCAGGGTGTAGCTGGAAATCCTATGGTGAAATCAGTACTTGATAAAACCAAACATTCTGTAGAGACCATGATCACGACACTGGATCCTGGCATGGCTCCTTATATCAGTAAGTGAAGGGTAACAGGAATTGTTGTTTGTAAATCCAGATTATACAACAGTGGCTATCTTTTGCTGGGGTGCGTCTCTTTGCTGTTAAGTGTTGTGATCTGAGATTCCCCCATAAGATGTGCTGCGGCATTGCTAACAAAACAAAAAAGGCAACAGTTATATAAAGTTGACTAATTATAAGTGAAGAATATCATGGATTTGGGGACCTAGCTCCAGGTAGTGGCGGAGCTAGATGAGTGTTGTGATGATTTTGCTAGCTTCTTTGCTGATCAGATCTCTCTGATTGCTTCCAGTCTAAATGTTGTTGTTTTAAAGCCTAGTTGGTGGTGCCAGCTTATCTATGTTTGATGAATGGTTTCAGACTAAGCTCTCCTTTGGGTGAGGATTGGAGTATGAAACCTACAATTTTCAAACTGGATCAGTACCCTTAATGGCTAATTAAAGCTGCCCTGCATTGGTTAATTCTTGGTTGGACAAAATCATTAACACCTCATTATTGGAGCAAAGCTTTCCTTCTGAGTTAAAACAGGCTTTAATAAGACTGTTTTGTAATGAGTGTGAATGATGTTAACAGTTATTGACCTGTTTCCAACCTTCCATACTTAGGCAAAGTGGTAGTAGAGCAATTCCTATAGTAGTAAATAGTTGCTGGCTTCAAATTGATATGGGCAACTCCTCCTTGTTGATTTTGTTGGCTGTGTTTGCAGCTTTTGATACTGTCAGTCACATCTTAACAGAGCATCTGAAAGGCCTAGGAATAAAAGGATTGGCATTAAAATGGTTCTGCGCTTGACTGACTGGCAGAAACCAAAGGGTAACAGTTGGTGATAGGCCATCATATGTGGAATGTGACCTGTGATGTTCCTCAGGGTTTCATCCTTTCACTAATGCTCCTTAACATCTGTGTGCATCCTTCAGGGGAGATTGTTTGAAGTGGTCACAAAGCTACAAGAGGGAAGGACGTGCGCTGTGCACCAGGCGCACGCCTGGGGGCGTGAAAAATTGCCCCAGGCCCCCTCGTGGCACTCCCCACCCCCCTTTCCACACTTACCTTAGTTCCTTTCCTTTTTCAGAACTTTTTCAGGCTGCAAAAGGCCTATTTGCAGTAAAAACAGCCTGAGGAACTACAGTTCCCAGAAGACCTTGGGGCTCACAAGGTCTCCTGGGAAGTATAGTTCCCATCAGGCGGGAACATCAGGGAGTCAGGCCTTTTGCAGCCTGAAAAAGTTCTGAAAAAGGAAAGGAACTAAGGTAAGTGTGGGAAGGGAGGAAGCGGGGAAGGGGGGCGCTATGGGGGCAGAAAATTAGAATGCGCACCAGGCGCAGTTTGGCCCAGCTACGCCTCTGGTTTGAAGGCTTGAGATTGGTTGCCACCCATATGCCTGTGATGCCCTACTGTACATTTATTTGTCCAAGCCTTGAGAAGCAGAAGTCTTTGTGCTAAACCAGTGCCTGGGAATGGTGGTCAAGTGGATAAAAGAGAACAAACTGACACTGAATCCCAAAATGGTAGAGGTAATGCTGGGTTGGGAAGACTAGTTGTACTAGTCTAAATCTGTGGGGTAACAGTCTGCTTCTATAACTCAGTGAAAACCGTGGAAGTTACATTAGACCTGATCCCTCTCTTAGGAAAATAAGTTGGAAAAATGTTTAGAAGCGTTTTCTGTGGTCTACATTGTATGCACCCAGTGACCTCTGTGCTGATTTTGCTGATCTTGGCATGCCGATCAGTGCCACTGAAACTGCGAGGTTGGATTCATGGGACTACCTCTCAAAATTGACTGGAAACTTTAGCTGGTATAGAATGCTGCTGCTTGTTTACTGACTGGGTTATACCAATTTGATCGTATAACAGATGGGCCTTGGCAGCTTTGTTGGTTACCTGTTTGCTTCTGGGAACAATTCAAGGTGCTGGTTGTTACCTTTAAAGCTCTTCATGGCTGGACCTGCATATCTAATGGACCACCATTACCCATATGATCCTGTGGGCCAATTAAGGTCATCAGGTGTTTCACTCACAATGGTCCCCTTTATTCAAATGTTCCATTCAGATACAGCCTGTACACAATTTTTTCTGATGGCTGTCCCTATGCTTTAGAAAATGTGGTATGATATGGCACATAAAGTTCCTACACTGTCTTCCTTCCATAAAAGGTACAGAGCAGAATTGTTTTGACACACTTTGAAGTGAAATAACAGATGAATATATTGATAGTTGCAGTCTTACAGTTTTACAGTCTTACAGTTTTAATTGAATATATTTTAATGTGTGTGTTGGGTTTATTGTTTGTAATCCACCGTGTGCAGTATGGAATTGCAGGATATAAATACATAAAATAAATAAGTAAACGATATCATGAATGTGTACGCAGGAGAATAAATTCATAAGAAGAGTTTTAACTTTCATTATTCTGATTGTGGTGTGTATATAGGAATATGGGAACCTCTCAACACAAAGCATTTGTTCTCTTATTTTCACAAATTTTAGGGACAGTCAAACAAGTGTAAAATGCTTTTCACTCTTCAAAGGAGGGTTATTCTTAGCACTTTCTGCTGTGGTCTTCCCTTTGCTGCAAGAAGAAAAAAAGATCAGTTTTCCAGCTATATTTTGACTTCCCCCCCCCCCTTTCCTTATTGTCCACACAACTAAATGATCACAAACAGCCACTCGGAGATTATGTAGGAACAGTTGATGGAGAGGTGCCTCCTTGGTAAAAAAGGTTTATGTGCCTTTGAGCATTCCCATATTTCTACAGTGCAACCCTATAGCAGCTGGAGAGGTCGAATCATTACTAATTAGGGGGAAATTAGCTCCTGACTGAGTTCAAAAATTGAGGACAACTTAGAAGTACATGGTCTGTATGGATTCAATGCAGTACTAGAATGATTATAAGAAATAAGCTTGCACAGGTCCACTATGGATCTGGACAACAAAATGGTATCATCCACATATAGGAGAACAGGCAACTTTACTGAAGCAAAGTGGGGGAAGTGGCAATCCTCTTGTTACAAAAAAGAATTAAGATAATTAATATACAAATAGTATAACATCCTTTCTTAACAGCTTTATCTAGCTGAACAGGGTCTGACAGTACTCCTAAAGTGTTACTTTTGACTCAGCCCTGTGTATGCAAGATGGTTTTAATATGCATATTTTTTTTCCAGAATCTGGGGGAGAGTTGGACATTGTTGTCACTTCTGTAAAAGAAGTCAAGGTTGCTGCCATAAGAGATGCTTTTCAAGAAGTTTTTGGAATGGCCACAGTTACAGGAGAAGCTGGACAGTCCAACATTGCGCCGCAACCTGTTGGCTATGCAGCTGGATTGAAAGTGAGTAACCACCATATGAGAAGCCTGACAAGAAAGCCCCTCATATTCTGAGAGCATTGCAATACAAAAATATTATTGGTCTGTAATCAACTTCATAACTGCCAGCATCTTCCAGGGAAGTTCTTCTTTTGTAATATTGAGTTTA
This sequence comes from Sphaerodactylus townsendi, assembly GCF_021028975.2. NCBI lineage: Eukaryota > Metazoa > Chordata > Lepidosauria > Squamata > Sphaerodactylidae > Sphaerodactylus > Sphaerodactylus townsendi. The sequence goes on from NC_059431.1 coordinate 62,368,278, forward strand.
CAATGTACCAAAATCAGTTCATCAGGTGCATAGAGGCAGAATCTTTCTTCCTAGTAAACTATATAAACGCTGGAACTGCAGTATCATTATATATACTTTGTGCAAAGGATAATCATTTTAATGTTATTCTTTATTTCAAGGAGCGTGTTATGTCCAGTTCTTACTGACTTCATTTCATTTAGGGAGCACAAGAAAGGATTGACAGTTTGCGCAGGACAGGAGTGATACATGAGAAACAGCCTGTTGTGTCTGTTGAAAATTTTATTGCAGAACTGCTTCCTGACAGGTGAGATGCTTTAATGTGTTTGTCAGAGCACAAGTACATTCTGAATTGCATCTTCAGGCTCACAAAAAGTGGCTACTGTTCAACATTCTGCATTGGAGAGGAACAAGGAATATCCTTTGCTTGAAGCAGATACCTGGTCGTTTTTGCTCTGCTACCTTGCACCACCATCTTGTAGTGCTTTATCTGCAAGGACGTAGGTAAGGGGGGGGGTTTCTCGGGTTCAACCCCCCCGCATTCATGTCCGAAGCCCCGCCCCCCCCCCCCCCGTTTGGGTTTTTAAAACATTTTAGTGTTTTTTGGTTTTTGGCCTGCAGGAGGTGCATTGTTTAGGCTAGCAGCACCAAACTTTCAGGGCTTGTTTGGGGGACTCTCCTGATGATACTACCCAGGTTTGGTGAGTTTTGGTCCAGGGGGTCCAAAGTTATGGACTCCCAAAGGGGGTGCCCCCATCCTCCATTGTTTCCAATGGGAGTTAATAGAAGATGGGGGCTACAACTTTGAGGGTCCATACCTTTGGACACCCTGAACCAAACTTCACCAAACCTGGAAGGAATCATCATGAGAGTGTCTTACTGATACCACCCAGGTTTTGTAAAGTTTGGTCCAGGGGGTCCAAAGTTATGGACTCCCAAAGGGGGTTCCCCATTGTTTCCAATGGCAGCTAATAGGAGATGGGGGCTACACCTTTAAGGGTTCATAACTTTGGCCTCCCGAACCAAACTTCACCAAACCTGGGTGGTATCATTAGGGGAGTCTCCTAAAGATACCCTAAAAGTTTGGTGCTTCTAGCTTAACAATTGCACCCCTGACAGCAGGCAGCCCCCAAATTTCCCCAGAATCTCCTTTTAAATCCACCCCCTTTGGCATGGATTTAAATGGAGAATCTGAGGTCTTCAGTGAAGAAGAAGAAGATGATGATGATTTTATCCCCCCTTTCTCTCCTGTAGGAGACTCAAAGGGGCTTACAATCTCCTTGCCTTTCCCCCCTCACAACAAACACCCTGTGAGGTGGGTGGGGCTGAGAGAGCTCCGAAAAGCTGTGACTAGCTCAAGGTCACCCAGCTGACGTGTGTGGGAGTGCACAGGCTAATCTGAATTCCCCAGATAAGCCTCCACAGCTCAAACGGCAGAGCAGGGAATCAAACCCTGTTCCTCCAGATTAGAATGCACCTGCTCTTAACCACTACGCCACATTGAAAGTGATGCTGTTTCAGGGTGGGGGATAATCCACCCCAAAACAGCATCTCTTTCAATGTTGTTTAACTAGAGACCCCAGATTCTCCCTTTAATGTGGATGTAAAAGGAGAATTTGGGCTCTCTAGTTTAAACACCATTGAAAGTGATGCTGTTTGGGAGTGGAGTCTAGCATCACAGCAGCTGCCCGGGGGTGGGGGTGGGGCAAAACTCAGATTTTGCACCGGGCTCCATTTTCCCTCTATGCCTCTGCCCAGAGGGGAGGGCAGAAGGAACTGCCAGCTGCCGGCTGGGAGCCCAGCTGGTGGGGGGCAGGGGAGGGCAGGGCAGGGGAGTCTGCTGTCCCTGGCCTCGGAGAACTGCTTTTATAAGCGCTAGGCCGGGGGCGGGGCTTGGGGAGGCGTGGTCATGCCCTAGGGGTGGGTGGGGTGTGGCCCCACCCCCGAACCCCCCCATGAAAAATCTATACCTATTTCCCTGTTTATCTGACAGGGTTTGCATAACTCATAATTAAACACTGCAGTATACAAACACATTGGTATTTACATATTGCCTGGTCTTATTTGTGAACAAGGACAAACCCTGATTCAATTGTACAAAAAGACTGAATTAGCCAGATAACGCAAGTCTTATTTTAAGAGCTGATGAGCATGAGCAATGTACAGTAATTACCCAACTCTTGGATTTCTATCTAATGTTCCTTTACCTTGAAACTTCTTGCTGTTACAAATTTTATGTGATATGTGTTAATTAGTTAGGATACTCGCAGTTCAACCATAAGCAGGTATTCTCAGAAAGAAGTCCCATTGAGTTCAATGGAACAAATGACCTGCTAAGTATACTTCAGGTTGACAGAGTACGGTCTGAAGAATTAAAATCCTACTAAAGTCTGTTCAGTGGGGACCGGCTCAGGTGAGAGTTCTTAGGATTGTAGTTTAATGCTGCAATCCTAAGAACACTTTTCTAGAACTAAGCCCCACCTAAAAGCATGGGACTTATTTCTGAATAGACCTACTCAGGATGGCTTCCTAAAAATGGTTTCCAAGGAAATAGTCTTAGTGAAGAGTAGTTGCCTTGCCTTTCAAAGCCACCAGTCTCTCTTGTTCCATCCAAGTAATGTCTGTCATTAAACACCAGAAGGATTTCATTAACTCTTTTCCACTACAGGTGGTTTGACATTGGTTGTCTAATTGTAGAGGATCCGATCCACGGTATTCATCTTGAAACATTTACACAGGCAACACCAGTGCCACTGGAATATGTACAACAGGTGAGTTAATCCTCAAAGAGGGATCCTCCAAGGGCTGGGAACTGAGAACTCCACACCTTGGAGTTCTACAATGCTTCTAATATGTCTTGTAATTAAATTATCAGCTTATTTTTCATTAAGTATGTAAACAAAATGTGGATTAGATTTTCACATGTGCTGCTGGCTAAGTTTACATTTTGAAGATACTAATGAGTAAAATAATTAAAACTTTTTGTTTAACTTTCTTTTAAAAAATTAGAAAACAGAAAAGTCCATTGGCTTTGCAAACCTGATAACTTTAAATTAATTTGGTTTTTCAAAGCAGCTAATATCAATATCATATCTGGAATATTTAAGAAGGGATCACTTTCTTAAAGGTTAGGATTCAGAACATCAGGATTAGCTTATTTACAGTTAAATCAAATGTGGGGCAATGAAATCAGCTGCAACAATATCCCCCCCCCCCCCCCCAAAAAAAAACCACCTCCAAATAAAGCTGAATATGTGCGTTTCCTTTTGGTCTTATGCTATCTTTAATTTATTCCACAGGCTCAAAGTCTGACTCCTCAGGATTATAACCTAAGATGGTCAGGTTTGCTGGTGACAGTAGGTGAAGTACTAGAAAAGAACTTATTACATGTCAGCGGAACAGACTGGCATGTTGCATTCACTGGTATGTCCCGTCGACAGATGATCTACAGTGCAGCCAAAGCTATAGCAGGAACGTACAAGCAACGTTTGCCACCAAGAACTGTTTGAAAGCGGTGGTGGGGAGGGGAACCCTCTGAACTTTGAAGAACATTAATTCCTCTGATAGGTTTTGGAAGAAAATATTCAGCGATCCTCTACATACACCTCAACTTTGTACTCTATGTATAAACTGTACATTGTTTCTTTATTGCAAGTTAAGGTATTGTCAAAGGTTTCCACAGCTGTAAACAATTGGTTGTTGTTAGTTTTCCAGGCGGTGTGACCATGGTGTGGTAGGAGTTTTTGCTCCTACCGTTTTACCCACATCTATGGCTGCCATCTTCAGAGGCATGCCACAGTGAGATCCCTTGTCATTCCTCTGAAGATGCCAACTATAGATGTAGGTGAAATGTTAGGAGCAAAAACTAACAGGCCATGACCACACAGCCTGGAAAACCCACAACTCGTTAAGGTATCCTTTGGAAAAAAAGAAGTGGACAATTCTTTGCCCATCCACATGACTAAAAGTTCAATTCTAAGCACAGTTTGATTGATCTTTCTGAATCCAGTGAAGTCTGCAGGCTTGAAAGAGTTCAACTCTGCTTAGGACTGAGCTGTAAATAACTTCCAAAACATAGAAAAGATCCAGCAGGCATATTTTTAGCAGGGCCAAAGAATTCTAAAATGAAAATTTAACGGATTGGATGCATTTAAACACTAAATAGATGTTTGATAATACATTAATTTTTTTTAAGATGGGTATTAATGTGTAATTGTTGCTATGGTAATAGCCCCTCAAAGGTAGTGTGGAATGCAAATTCAGAATAACTGCTCTTTCACTGTATGTTTGCAGGAGTACTGCACCTGGGTGCTGATGTACACAGATTATTGGACTTCCAGCATAAAGTTTCTCCTTGCCCATTTTAGTACCAGCATGTTAAGAAACATGCAAATATAATTATTGGATATTTATTTTCTGCCAAGGAACACATCCCAAACCAGTTAACTGAATCTCTGTTGTCAAATGGATCCCCCCACTACCTTATGTAATTCTTAAGTGATTTTCAGCCCCATCCATAGTGGAGGCGACGGGCTGTGGTGCTGCTGTGGCATTGCCCCACCACTCCCAAAGAGGCTTGCAAGCGGAGTGCAGGGGCTTGCAAAGTGTGACAGCTTCCCCACCACTGACAAGCCTCAGTGGGCTGCAGTGGGCTTACGCCAGCCAAAAGGCTGACTTAAGTCCAGATGGCGGCCTGCCGGTGCAACGCCAGCAAAGGCTGTGCGAGAGCCAACTAACATCAGTTCTTCCTCTGCTACACTGATGGTGGAGGTACAGGAACACTGTCACAGCGTCCTGTGCCACATTTTACTGCTCGGGGGAGGGTGACGGCCGCCACATGGCGGTGGTTTTGCCCCTCTTCCAGGGTAAGTTCCCCTGGCAGGGCAAATATACTGGTGCAGCTGCCCCACTGCTCTCACAGGTGGATTTCCCCTTCCCTTTGGATCAGGCTGTTTGGCACCTATCTCAAGATACTGGATATTACTGAATAGCTGTTGAATAGATTGAATGATAGGGCTGATGTACAGAATAAGCTCATTCTTATTCTAGATTGAACGTACAAAAAAGATGCTATGTTCTGTGTTTTTATATTTGTTCTACAATACATTTGTAGTGACTTTTGCAACTGATGGGAGAACGGTGAGACTTAAATCTACGTCATTTTTGGTACATGAAAACATCTCAGCAAAGCTACGTAATTAATCTATTGGTGTTTCTCTGGTAGCCGCTTGATCAAGAACTGTCATAGACTGTTGTTAATACAGGAGAATTGACAGCAAATTGGTAATAAACTATATTTTCCAAGGCCTAACCGATCCTTGCCATTATAAATGTTGGTTTTTTACTGTTTAACATCACCAGCATTTTTCCCATTACATATATGGCCCTGTATTCTATTTTCTGGACCAGTCTCTGTTCTGATTTGTAGAACTGCTTATAGAAGAGAGTATTTTGATATCCTTGTGTTTTTCACAAGACTCTTCTGCCTTAAATTTAAGCTTCCCAGTTGATACTAAGCTTTGCCTTTAATAGTAATTTCAAAAAATATTTTTATATAAAATGTAAGCCAGTTTCTTGTATAATATCTGGTATGATAATCATTTTTCCAAGTAATTTTTCTATTATTTGCTAAACTTGTAATTTAAAATTAAATAAATTTTGTTCTTGTAGGATTGTGATTTCTTTTTCTTTAAACTATTTTGTTTAATAGTGATTTCATTGTTAGGTATTTTTAAAATACTTCTTAAAATTATTCTACAGCCAAAGATAAATTCTAACAGCATCATTTGTTTCTGCAAAGTTGAATTATTTCAGCAATAAGTTTTCAGCTACACAAATGAAGCATATGGGTGACACTTACCTGCTGTCATTTTGTTTTTCTCCCTCCATAGTTCCTTAAAAATTCTGTTCTTTGTGTATTCTTTAAGAATTTGTCCTTTTTTTGTGAAAAAATAAAAATAAAATTGCAGAAGCATTTAATTGCTCATGCAATTAAATGGTGATTCTAGTAAAGGATTGTTTGTTATACTATTTAATGAAAAAATAAGTATGTTAAAAGCCGTGGTCAGAATTCCATAAAATAAAATAAAACAGTTTGAACCCATGTGTGCATTAAGTACTGTCAAGTTTCTTCTGACTCATGGCAACCCCATTGATCAGTGTTCTCCAAACTGTCCTATTGTTAATAGCCTTGCTCAGGTCTTGCAAACTGTGGGCTGTGGCTTCCTTTACACAGAGTCAATCCATCTCATCTTGGGTTTTTGTCTTGGCGTTATTAGCTTTTTCAGTGGTTTTTGTCTTCTCGCAATGTGACCAAGGTACGATAGCTTCAGTTTAGTCATTTTAGTTTCCAGGATCAGTTCTTGCTTGATTTGATCTAGAAACCACTCATTTGTTTGGTGGTCCATGGTATCTATAACACTTTTCCATCACCACATTTCTAAGTTATCTACTTTCTTGCTGTCAGCTTTCTTCGTTGTTTAACTTTAACACCCATACATAATAATAGGGAATACTGCCGGTATGGCATGAATTAATTTGATTTTGTTTCTAAGTGACACATCCTTGCACTTAAGACACTTTTTGAGCTTTTTCATGGCTTCCTTTTCAGTCTCAATCAGTTGCAGTCTCCCTTTTGGTTGATGATGGAGCTGAGGAATAGAGAGTATCCAACAATTTCAGTTTCCTCATTACCCACCTTAAAGTTGAGAAGTTCTTTAGAAGTCATTAGTTTTGCCTTCTTAATGTTTAGCTATAGTTCTGCTTTGGCACTTTCTCCTTTAACTTCACTAGTAGACTTTTCAAGTCTTTGCTATTTTCTGCGAGTAATGTATCATTGACACATCTCCAATGTTAACCCCCACCCCAATTTTCATTCCTCTTTCATCTGATCCAGCTTTCCCTGTGATATGTTCTATATACAGATATAGGGGGATAAAATACATACTTGTCTAATACCTTTGCCAATTGGAACCTATTTTATTTCTCCATATTTTGTCCTAACAGCAGTGGCGTAGGAGGTTAAGAGCTTGTGTATCTAATCTGGAGGAACCAGGTTGGATTCCCAGCTCTGCTGCCTGAACAGTGGAGGCTTATCTGGGGAATTCAGATTAGCCTGTACACTCCCACACATGCCAGCTGGGTGACCTTGGGCTAGTCACAGCTTCTCAGAGCTCTCTCAGCCCCACCCACCTCACTGGGTGTTTGTTGTGAGGGGGGAAGGGCAAGGAGATTGTAAGCCCCTTTGAGTCTCCTACAGGAGAGAAAGGGGGGATATAAATCCAAACTCCTCCTCTTCTTCTAACAATCGCCCCTTGTCCAAAGTTCAGGTTGCACATCAAAACAACCAGATACTGTGGCACACCTCTTTAATTTAAAACCAGCTATAGCTTTTCATAATTTTCACAATCAAAAGCTTTGGTTAAACCTATGAAACACAAGCTGATTTTCTTCAGAAATTATCTCGTATACTTTCACTCCACATTCTAAAACTCGTAAGTTTTTCAAAAGATTCTTCTTGGAAGGAATCTCATTTTTTCATCTCTTCTATACAGTTCTTCAGTGTTTCCAGACATTTTGTTTATTTTATCTTGTTCAGTTAATGAATTTTCATTTTGATCTTTCAGTAACTCTGCCATTGCCAGTCTCGACTCGTTAAGACAAACTGCCGAAAAGACAAGAAGGATTGGCTGAAACAGAAGCACAAAAAGAGCAGAAGCAGAAAAAGCAGGTGACCGAAATGATCCCAGAACCCTCAACCGTATTATCAATGAACTGACTGAAACCAGGAATAGCTCTAATGTCCCAATTAGGGACAAGAATGGAAAGCTCCTAACTACCCAAGAGGAGCAGAACAAAAGGTAGATTGAACACTTTCAAGAAACCCTCAACCAACCCGGCCTAACCACCACATATGACTTCAATTCAGAAGATTCCCAAGAGGAGCTCCAAGTGAACACTGGTGAGATTCCCATCGAAGAAGACTGCAACCAAGACACTCAAGAACAACAAGGCAGCTGGGTTGGATGAAATACCTGCAGAGATCCTGAAACATGGTGGTCAGGCAATGGCAGAAGCACTGATGTCACTATTCAACAACTGCTGGCAAAGGTGTGCAGTCCCAGAAGATTGGCGAAGTGGTGCCATATTCAAGTTCTCCAAGAAGGGTAATATCTCTTAATGCACCAGTTAGCAGAGCATCACACGCCTCTCAATCCCTGGGAAAGCATTTTGCATGATCCTACTCCTGTAATTGCAGTGTGCCCTTGACCAACACCTGAGAGAGGAACAAGCTGAATTTCGCAGTGGAAGGTCCTGCAGTGAACAAATCTTCACCCTTCGAAACATTATAGAGCAATGCATAGAATATCGACACTCACTGCCATCAACTTCAAGAAAACTTTTGACAGCATTCACCGAAAGTCCCTCTGGCAGATCCTGCGTTTCTACGGAGTACCTGCAGCCTTCATCACCATCTTCCAAGACTTGCACCTATGATCCAGCTGTTGCATCAAGACAGATAATGACTTGCACAGACTTCCTTGAAATCATCACTGGGGTCAGACAAAGCTATATTCTGTCTCCACTTCTCTGCCTTGTTGCTCTTGACTACATCTAGCGGAGAACTGGAACACGCTCTGGCAATGGCATACACTGGCCTGATCAAAACCACCTTGGCAACTTGGATTTTACTGACGGCAGCAGGAAACAACTGACCTGGATAGAGAAGTGGGCAAAATTGGCCTCAGGATAAGCGCTGATAAATCAAAGAACATATATGTTAGCTCTACAGCCCGAACACAGGGAATCATCATTGGATCACAGCAGCTAGAGAAAGTGGAGAGGTTCACCTACTTGGGCAGTGTGATCTCCCAGAATGGAGATGCAGAGGCAGATGTCAGGTGCCACATTGGGAAGCTTGCAGCCATTTTCAGAGAATGACAAGATCTGGTGCTCACCAACCATTGCCCTAAAGACCAAGCTCTGCCTACTCACTTCCATTATGATCCCAACAGCCATTAATGCTTGAGAAAGTTGGGAAGTCATCAACAAGTATCAACAACAGGTTCAATGTCTTCCACCAGAAATGCCTTTGCCGAATCCTGAAGATCCAATATTATGACCACATCACTAACAAAGAGGTGGTCCAAAGGAGCAGCATGTTCAAACTCCAAACCATCATTCATGCAGAATACTTCGACTGGCTGGCCACGTCCTTCGCATGGAAAATGGTCGGATCCCAAAGACAGCAATATGGTGGATACCTCCTGATGCCAAATGACAGGCAAGGATGCCCCCAGAACACCTAGAGGAGAACATTCAAGCAAGACCTGAAGGCACTGAATATTGCATGGGAAGAGGCTGAAACATTCGTCCAAGACCGGAAATGCTGGAGAACACCTGTTGCCCGATATACTACTTAGCATGATGGATTTGATGATGATGATCTTTCAGTATGCCTAAACATACTTTAACTTTTCCTTTGATTTCTTGGATCTTGTGAAACAGATCTCCTGTTCTTCCTTTTTTGTTGTTCTCTTCTATTTCTTTACATTGGTTATAATGGTTCTCTGTTTCTTCATGTTAGTGATGGAACACTGCATTTAAACTTGATTCTGTTTCTGTCACCTTTTACTTTGCCTTCTTGCCTATCCCGCCTAGCTTTCTAAGAGTTTCCCCAGATCTCCATTGAGGCTTTTCATTTCTTTTGGCTATAGGAATAGTCTTTGTACATTCTTTCCTGATAATATCTCTTGTTTCAACTCATAGTTCTTTGTTTACTTTCCCTTGAACTTAGCAATGCAAATCTGCTCTTTACATGGTCTTTAAACTCTTCAGGAATGTTGCTTTGATTGTAGTTTGGCACTATGAATGTTCTGGTGTTTTTCCTCATTTTTAGTTTAACTTCCAATATTAACAATTTATAGTCTGTGCCACAGTTGCCTGGTCTTGTTTTAGCAGAGAGAATAGAGCTCTCAGTTTTCTGCTTAGTATTGTGTAATTATTTGATTTCTATACTGGCCATCTAGTGAAGTTAATGTATACAATGAAATGTGTCTGCAATGAACAAATTGTTGTTTTCACAGAATTCTATGAGTCACTCTTGTGCTTCATTTCATGTTCCTAGCCCAAATCTGCCAACAATGTTTGATTTTGCTTTGTTTTCTACTTTTGCATTCCAGTCACCTTGTTTTGGTGTGCAATCATTTTCTTCCTAGACTCTTGCAAAAAAGCTTTCAATTTCTTCCTCATCAGCATCTGTAGCTGAAGCATAAACTTGAATGATGGTGATATTGATAGGTTTTCCCTGAAGTCCGATTGATATTATTTAGTCAGACTTTACATTACAGCTTCTGATTGCCTGTGCTACATCTTGCCTCACTATTAAAGCTGTTTTTATTATTCCCTGAGTAAAACACTTGTGATTTTCTGTCTGAAAAATGTCCTAATCCAATCCATTTTCATTCACTCACTCCCAGGATTGAAATGTGGAAATGTTCCATTTCTCATTTTACAATTTCAAACTTGCCTTGATTCATGCTTCTCATATTCCATGTTCCTAATATATGCATCAAACACCTTTTGCACCTGTTCACCTCAACAATTGAAAGTCCTTTTAGCTTTGGTTCAGTTATGTCATTAACAATAATGCTACTTGTACTTGTCCTTTTCTCTTTCCCAAGAGTTGAATGAGTGCCTTCTGACCTGGGAGTACCTTCTTCCAGCTAGCTAGCTAGCTAGCTAGCTATCTATCTATCTATCTATCTATCTATCTATCTATCTATCTATCTATCTATCTATCTATCTATCTATCTATCTATCTATCTATCTATCTATCTATATCTATATATATATCTATATATATATATATATTTCTATTTCTATTTCTATTTATATTATTTCTATTAAATATATATATATATATATTTCTATTTTGGATTGTCTCATCTTAGGGATTTCAAGGTAAGGTTTGGTCAGAAGTGGTTTACCATTCTATTCAATACTGACTAGGGTTAGCTGAAGGAGCACTGTCATTGCTACCGAAGATCCTCTGCCAGTGTCACCTTCCACTACTGCTGCTACTTAGTAGCTAGCCTTTAAGGGTCCCTCTTCCCTTATCACCACTGGAACCGTTCTGTTCTGCTGATGTGGCCATTGATCCCTGAAGTGAATGGACGCATCTTAGTCTGGTGTCTCAACTGACCGTTCTGCCTTGAGTGTCTCTGCTAGGAGTTTAGCCTCTGGACAGAGTGGTTGACTATCCAGACCCCTTACTGTATTGCTCCCAGCTTTGTTGACACACACATCCCCCCTCACCAAAAGGGTGGGGGGAGTTTGACTCTACAACTATGCAATAAATCAGCCAAAATTAAAAGTGCTGACTCAACATGTCCCTAAGTGTTTTTACATTATGGAAACAGGTTCAGTGGTCTCTTATGCTGTAAAATTGGACTTTTAAAGTGGGATGATTCTACCCTTGGTTTGTGATCTGCCATCAGTTCTATGATCCAGCAGAGGGCAGTATTATTGCAGTGAATTTTGTAGATGAGAATGCATGAACTGAACAAATAATCCTATGAATATTCTACTCCCATGTATGATGGAAATTGTTGGAAAAGAAATCAGACCATTTGCCCAACTTGGCCAATTTGCTCCTTTCAAACCTATCACATGAACAGTATTAATAATAACAATATTAATTAGAGATTTTGGAGTTCCTAAATTATCTATGGCCTTTCTGCACTCCAAACGTACCCCATTTCAAGGAGTCTGTCCACACTCGGTTCCTCAGAACATTGCTTTCTGATTACCATCTCTTTTTATTATTTATTTTCTACACATGCACTGTAGCAATGATTTAATAATCCAAAAAATGGAGAAAAAAATAACACAAGAAATGATAAAAAGGGCACCACAGTGAGGTGAAGAATGGAAAAAATGACAGATCAAATGCTGAGGGGAAGTTTGGGTGAATGCACAGGGGGTACGGATAACAGCCAGGTTTTTTGGCAGGAAAAAGTATGATCACAATGTGGGCAAAGTGGGCTTGGAAACGTTTCAGAGAATAACATTGTGGTAAATATGTTTTCAGAAACAATGAAGCGAAAACTTGGAAACATTTCCAGAACCAAACCGGGGGGCGGGGGGAGGGGAGCTCCATCCTGTCTTTCCAATAATGCATATCTTCAGCTGCCTTTAAGTCGTATCTGATCATTTGCCCTATCCATAACTTTTTCTTGACTCCTAAGGGGTTTTTTTAGTTCCATGGTTCCACCATTCAGAGCTTGCTCAGACTTTTGTGTTTCGTCTCGCAGCCTTTGCCCCTTTTCTTTTGCCATGTGCTTGAACAGTGGACCACTGCTCACGGCACACATCTTTGCCTGGTCTCAAGCACAGCGACACTTTCTCAGAGACCTTTTAGTTCCCTGTCTTTGCTTTCCTAAACCAGAATGGTACAGTGAAAAAGAATAGAGTTTAATACCCCATTTTCCTCTACCATAAGGAGTTTAAAAGCAGTTTACAATCTCCAGCCCTTCCCCCCTCATAATGGGCATCTTGTGAAGTAGGTAGGGCTGAGAAAATTCTGAGAGAACTGTGACTAGCCCAAGGTCACTCAGCAGACTTTGTGTGGAGGAGGGGGAATAATATCTGGTTCTCCAGATTAAAGTCCACTGCTCATACTGGAGAAGCGGGGAATCAAATCTAGTCATCCATATTAGAGTCCACCACTCTTAACTACGTTGGTTAGAGTCAGGCTGGAATATGGTTAGAATATGGTTAGAGTCAGGCTGCAATACCCTGCCCAGTGGTGGGATTCAAATAATTTAATAATCTGCCCAGTGGTGGGATTCAAATAATTGAATAATTTAACAACTGGTTGTTTACAAGCACCATTTTAACAACTGGTTCTACTGAAGTGGTGCAAACCCGCTGAATCTGCCCCTGCCCCCCCCCCCGGCCACTGCAGAGGAATGTCCTGGCCCAGCCAGGGACATCACCTCGAGCGCTGCTGCATGGTCTCAGGCTGAGCCGCATGCCTGGGAGGCCTCTCCCCTGGCAGGGGATCATGCAGGTCAGGGCTGGCAGGATCCCCAGTGGGGGAGGGGCTATCCCAGCTGCGTGGCTGGGCCTGTCTCTTTTAATCTGACCCTGAGATCATTTCACTGGAGCTACCTGTTATATCGAGTCATATGACTATCACTGAACTGTGGCCTCTAATCACTATAAAGTGGTTTGATCACACACACTTTGGAGAGGGGTTGATTTTTACTTACATTTTCTTCACAATACTTTATCCTATGACACTTCCACTTCCATTTATATTAATTGGGCTAGTGTGGGGGATGTTTCTTGGGCATGGTGTCTGTAAGATGTATATTTCCCATGATTTTAAAATAGAGTATCAATTTGAAATTGAGCGACATGTCATATTATAACTGGACATTCATGGAATTTCCTTTACAAAGAATATATGGTATGTACAAAGAAAGAGAAAAGAAGAATCAGGAGACTGCTTGAGTGTAAAATTCACTGAATTTCCCAACAAATGCTGCCAATTTGATTTACATCTTTTGAATGTACATTCATAGAAAGGTATCAGAATGCTGCTGCATTTCAATAAAGGCAGAAATGACTCCATCCATCATCTTGGAGATTTTTTTTTTTTTTTGCAATAAACCCCAGGCATCAAGAGAGGTAGCACATTAGTATTCAAGTGAACCGGATATTGTTTTCTTGATTTGTTCTGAGGCTAGGCTAAGAATGGATGCATTGTTTATTGCAGCATTTCCATCTTCCTCGCACCTGAAAGTTTAAAAAAACAATTTGCAACATAAAACTATTTAATCTCACTGATCACTGAATGAGAACCCCTGAACCAATCTTGACTAAACTTGACAGTTCTTGTAAGGAGAGTCACTGACAGATATGCTGAAAATATGGTGACTGTACCTTAAAAACACCCTCCCCAGAACCCCAGAAAGATTTCCCATGGGTTTTAATGGAACAGAAGGGAGGATTTAAACTTTGAAGTACTGTGGAATTTGACACAAATGTGCTGAATTTTCTTTCTTTTTTTAAAAAAAGGGGTTTCTTCTTTTTTCATTGCTGTAGTCAACAATCCTGTAGAAAAGCCAAATTTGTTGGCTTTTTAGGAATTAAGATTACTGGCTACAGTTTTAAAAGCCATTAGCCAGATCCAGTTGGCCACCCTCCTGTTCTTGGCCTAGGCTGGGCTCCAGCTCCTGAGCAGACCCTCTGCACAGAAGGGTCTTGACTGGCACTCCATGCTTCTCCCGGCACTCAGATGGGACAGCGGCAGAGGCGTAACTAGCCTGGGGTAAAATCTAGGGAAAATGGAATGGGGGGCCCCTCAGATTTTGCCCCGGGCTTCATTTTCCCTAGATATGCCTCTGGTCGTCAAGTCACAATGACTATCATTACCCCTGCAAGGGGCTTTCAGGGAAAGTGAGAAGCAAAGGTGGTTTACCATTGCCTTCATTTGCAGAATCTTCTTTTGTAGTTCCCTAGCTCAGGTTCTAGATGGGGATCTTTCAAGATGGGGATATACCACTCCACCTTCCCTTTCAGGAGGGTTTACTTCTGAATATGTACAGTTAGGCTGTTTCCGCACAGCCAAACAATAGCACCCTAGGGACGGTAAAAACACCATCCCTGGGGTGCTGAGCTAGGTTTTTCAAAAGCGGCATCATCCTGCTGGTGTGGTGCAAGCTGCACCAGCATGAGGGCGCCACTTTTGGCCCCTCCAGTGTTTGCAAGGCACCCAGGGGTTGGAGGACAGCGTGGACGTCTCTTTGCAGCCATCCAGAGCTGCACAGGAAGGAAAGGTAAGTGCCTCACAAACACCCTGGGCTGCTCCTGTGGGTAGCGGCAACATCGGGACTGCCTGCACGGGATCGTGTGAGTGGTCCTGAAGCTCCATTGGTTTTGTTTAAGCCAGTGGGAAGCCGCTGCTATGGCTGTGCAGAAACGGCCTTAGAATCACATTTCAGTTTCTCAGTTAATGTTTTTAACTTGGCCCATAACTTTAGTGGACTAAGTTCATTCCAAACAAAAGTGGAAGCTAGTAAGAAGAATGATTAGATTTAAATTATTGCATATTTTTTCATTTCTTATTAGAAATACATGATTTTTAAGAAAAGCTGTTTGCAAAACCAAAGAAGATTAGCACATTCTTCAAAAAACAGAGGAAATACACTCTGTAGAGATGGGAGGACTTTTTCCACTAAACTGAAAAGTGCATAACCCACCAACCGTCATGGTGAACATCTATAGTGGACATCACCTGTGTAAATGGGGATGGGGCGGTCTACAAATTCAAGAAATAAATAAATAAATAAATAAATAAATAAATAAATAAATAAATAAATGAGATTATTTAACAACAGTACCAACAAGCTGTCAAATCTGAGGAAAGATCAGGATGATTGCATCAAGAGGCTCAGCTTTTTGGGGCACTCTGGTCAGCAGGAGCAGCAAAGGGCAGTCCAACAAGTTATCAGGCAGGCACTTTTACTGGGGTCATTCCTCCACTATTCTTCCACAACATACACTATGTTTTTAGGTCAATCTGCATGAACTGGTCCAGGAGGTGGAGAAACATTCTGTCAACCATATTGTGGATTTCCTTAGCAGCCTAGCTGAGCTTCTGGATATGGCCCTGTAGGCCCCAGTGGGTAGTTAGGGTAAGGACTGAGGAGTCCATCTGGTTGTTGGGTCCACCTGACTGTTGGGAATGGGGCAGTAGGTCCCAGGCAGGGATAAGCTGGAAGATTTTTGTAGTTCATGTGTTTTCTGTCCTCACAAAGTCTCCTCAGCAGTTGGCAAAAAATCTATCAGTGCATTTTTCTGCTGACAGGTAATCTCCCAAACTACTGGACTGATTGCTTTGAAATTTTCACACAACGTCGCATTCGTGTGTGGCCAGGTTTCTATACTGTTTCCACACTTCCTGTTGTGTCCATGTCACAATTGTGCGAGTTATTGTGTACATGCCACACCTGTGACAGTTGGAACCACAGTTCTGTTCCGCAACAGCGCCATCTGCTGGCCGTCAAAGCAACACCCTCTGATACAAGGGAACCAACCATGCCTCCCTTGAAAACTACTGCCTTATGGATGGGGTGGGCCATCTGCACATGGCCCACCTACCCTAGCGGAGGAAGGGGAAGGTGAGAGAGGGTCCAGGGGTTTGCTGGACCAAATGCTCTGAAATTTGAACACAACGTAGCTCATGCCTCCCAGTGTGTTTTATGCTAGATAATTTGCCTGCAAGGGAAGGGAGTGAAAGGGACAGAACCAGCCACCTGCACATGGCCCACCCACCCTAGCAGAGGAAGGGAAATGTTAGGGAGGGACCGGCCAGGTTGCCATGCAAGGGAATGGGAGAGAGGGAGGGGAGTGAGGGGCCCCTTGCCCCTCCCCTCCCTTGCAATCATTGTGCAATGACACATGTTCGAACCGTTCGCTTCCCCTTTTCTTTCTTTTCCACTTCACCAGACTCAGCCACAGCAATGCGTGGCCGGGCCCGCTAGTTATTTATATTACAAAGGCAGTTTACTCCCTTTAAAAACTGATCAATGATATTTCTTGGCATAAACCTTTTTATAGCTTTAGCTAATTATTGCTTGTTCAATGATAATAGAAAACTGAAAAACTGAATTGTGAACTCCCTCAGATTTATCATATTACTTGGGTTGAAAATATTAATCTGTTTTACCCAAGGATCATTACTGAATTGTTTATCCTCCATCGTTTATTCTGTCAATTGTATTCTCATTTGGAACGTCTCATTTTGCAGATTTTATCATTTAGTGGTTAAATAAATAATGCTATCAGGCTAAACATTTGGGCAAGTTTTTAAGCTTACCTCATATCTAAATTGATCATTTCTGAAAGTTATACATTGGAAAACTACTGCCTTTGCTTACTTTTTGACTGTTTCAATTATAATAGTGAAAAAAAATATGTGGCAGAAATATGAAGCTAACATTAACCATCCCTTTAAATAAAAAGCCAAAGTAAGCTGAACTGTTTTTGGAATTTTGTGAGAGTCTATGAAGTGACTCTGAGCTTGCCATAATTTCCCATGAATTCAGTGTAAATATTAATGTTATAAATACAGGGACAGAAATATGTCTCCTATCAGCAAACTCAAATGGAAACTTAAGCTTGTGCTTTATTTTTTAATGGGTTATATTTTAAAGTGAAATTTCACGTTGCATGTTCCATTGGAATTGGGAATTTAGAAACACACAATCGAAGCATTTGGATACTAGCATGATAGAAAAGGAAGAGCAGTTTCACTGAAGGAGAAACTTTCGAGTGCCCTAGGGACAGGAGGAGGAGTATTCCATCTATATCTATAAACACGAAATACCACTGACTGACTCATTGACTCATCAAAAGAACTCAAAAACTACCGAACCTACAAAGTTGAAATTTGGCACACCAGTTCATTATGTGATTTAGGTGCTCACTAAGAAAAGATTTTTCAAAATATTCAGTTTTACTCGAGTTATTACACATTTACTGTTTTAACTGCTCATCTCTGGCCATCTGCACGAACATTCTAAGGGCAAACCAGCCCCTCAGTCCACAGACATGCTGCACGAACATTCTAAGGGTGACAGTTAAACACCACCAGCTTCAACAAACAGGCTGCAAAAAGCATGCTGAATGTCACCCCGAAGTTAACAAACAGGATGTGAAAAAGTACTCCTCCACCCACCCTCACATTAACAACACCACTACAGCCAAATACAATCAAAACAGATTACCAACCACACTATCACCTTGGACTACTAAACATTTGTCGGTTTTTGCATATGGACATCAGATTGATTACTGTGCAGACAAGTTTACTGCTGTCAGCCTCCGATCACCCTGTGCTTGGTGTTGTGCTCTGAAGTGGCAGGATGAGTCCCCAGGAATGTGCTGCAGTGGTGGTACAGTCCAGCTCCCTGCCCTTCAACCCTTCCCTGAACCTCTTCACAGCCTTCTCGGGCCATCAATAGCATCCAAATGGCAGAACACTTCCTTTCTCTGGCATCCTGAAAAAAATACAATGGCTGCTTCCATTATTGACGCCTTTTTGAGCTACCAATTTGGTGGTGAAAAGGAAGAGAGCAATAAAACATTGCATTAGAAAAAGACAACTACAGGAAGCTGCTGCAAAATATGCGAAAACAAACCCATCAGTTCACAGACAGGCTGTGAGGAAATATGT
Organism: Sphaerodactylus townsendi; assembly: GCF_021028975.2. Classification (NCBI taxonomy): domain Eukaryota; kingdom Metazoa; phylum Chordata; class Lepidosauria; order Squamata; family Sphaerodactylidae; genus Sphaerodactylus; species Sphaerodactylus townsendi. The sequence continues at coordinate 62,386,504 of NC_059431.1, forward strand.
TGCATGTCACCCCAAGGTTCACAAACAGACTGTAAAGAAGTATGTTGAATGTCACCCCGAAATTCATAGAGAGCCTGTGATAAAGTATGCGTAGCAAAGCATGGGTGCCCTGCTAGTTCGTGATAATGAAATGGAGGCAGATACGAAGTCTTTGTTTTCAGAGTTACAAAAGGATGGTATGAAGGCTTCCAAATTAATGTTAAATACATACGGTCAAATGACAGAATAATGTTTTATTAATAAATTTTGTCCTGAACAAATAAGAATAGAGTATAACAGTACAATCCTGAGGGGGAGGAGTAGGTGAGCAGCAGTCAGGCATGGCACAGCCCCACCTCCTCCAAAGAGATTTGTTATGCCAGGACCAGCAAGAAAACAAAGAATGTTCCCTGAGGGCAGTGAAAAGCTCCAATGCAGCCCAATGGGCTTTGCCATCCTTTTTAATAGCATAAGTCTACACCAGCAAAAGGGGCATTTCCAAGCTGAAAATGCTTAGAAATGCTAAAGTTGGTTCCACCCTGGAAATGCCCCCATCGGTGCAAGCATGGGCTCTTGTACCAGAGCAGTGCTGGTTCCATGACAGCATTCACATTTGGCCATTGTGTTGCTGCTTAGCTCTCTAGCACTGGTGTAATTGCCCTGTCACTGGCATAGATGCCAATTATGTCGCACTGAGTGGCATCTATGCCAGTGCTATGCTGCATCTAGAACCTTTTTGACCCCCCCCCCTCAGGTTTGCACTGTAAATTCTGCTAAGTTTATTAACAAACAAAATTAATTCTTAAACGTTAATGGGTTATTATTGTAACAATTTTGCTTGAATTGCAGTTCGAATGGTTGTTTTTGTTCTAAAGCTGATTGTTTTGGATTGTCTAACACTTTTTTAGCTACAACAAGCTGAATTAATAAGTTGCTGTCTTACTGCTGTCAAAATTATCTTAAGAAATGTACATAAATAACTTGGGGGGGTGAAAGAGAGAAGAATTTCACAATGTTTATCTGTCATAATCCTTGATTTTTTTAAAGCAAATGTCATGTGTTTTGCAATCTTGTCATCTTTGTTAAGACATTCCTTATCTTTTCATTTCATTCTGCAATGAAAGTAAGGAATGAAGGAGGAAATTAAAATACTGTAGTCACAGTTTGAAATGTTTTTTTTTTAAAAATGCAATGAATTATTCAAAGGACATCATATGGTTCTGCCTACTTTGCTACCATTACAGCATAAACACCCATTTCAGAACAAAACAAAAATATATTAACTGGAAAAGACAATTTTGCTATGTAAGTAAAGGTTCTGAAACACTGAAGCACAGAGAACTCAAGATCTGTGTTGGTTATGTTACCTTTAAGATCCTACATGTTTTAGAGGCAGGAACGACTATCTCTTCTCATACTGTTCAGATCACCTGATATCTAAAGCTCACTTCTCTGTGGGTCTGCCTTCAGATGTGAGGCAAGTGGAAGATGGCATTTTCTGCAGTGGCACCTTGCCTTTGGAACACCCTCCTCCTTGCGGTTTGCCTGATGCCTACTCTACTTTCTATTGAGTGCCAGGCCAAAAAACATTGTTTTTATCCAGGATTCTAATTAGCTAGTTTATCTTATCAATTTTTAAATGGCCTGCTTCTGATTTGTGGATCGTTTTTATTGTGATTATACCTAATGGTTTACTTTTCATGACTTGCTTTTTATGATTTGTTTCTAATGACTTGTTTTCTTATGCTGTGACTTTAAATAAATAAGTGTCCTAAATAAATATATTCCTACACAAGGAAAAAGTTCCTTTCTGTGGTGGGAGATGGGTTGGGGTATATCAAGTGATCCAGACACAAAAGCAAAGAGAAAATGCTAAGTTGCTGGGAAGAGCAGTGGGAGCAGCAGTGGCGTAGTGGCTAAGAGCAGTGGCTAAGAGCAAGTGCACTCTGATCTGGAGGAACCGGGTTTGATTCCCAGCTCTGTCACTTGAGTTGTGGAGGCTTATCTGGGGAATTCAGATTAGCCTGTACACTTCCACACACGCCAGCTGGGTGACCTTGGGCTAGTCACAGCTTTTCGGAGCTCTCTCAGCCCCACCCACCTCACAGGGTGTTTGTTGTGAGGGGGGAAGGGCAAGGAGATTGTAAGACCCTTTGAGTCTCCTGCAGGAGAGAAAGGGGGGATATAAATCCAAACTCTTCTTCTTCTTCTTTTTTTGTGACTTCCAAAAGAAAAAGGAAGCAAATGGCTGCAGCCAAAAGAAGAAGAAGAAGAAGAAGAAGAAGAAGAAGAAGAAGAAGAAGAAGAAGAGAGAGAGCGCGCAACTGTTGCAAGCTCTCAGGAACAGCAATTATTGCTCCTATGCCTTCCTATGGTTACATGATGCTATTAGAATAATGTTTTTACAGGTAATAATATTTGAAACTTTGCAGATGCAAGAGATAAAATTGCCTCACTGTTGAGCCAAGGGAAATGGAATACCTCATGATCATGATCCAGTCAGTGGGTGGAATGTAGGAAGAACCAACAAAGGTGCTGGAAACATTACACGTGTGAACAAATGAGCTTCAAATTTGGTTACTAGAATAAATATCAAGGTAAAAGTGGATCCATAAGAAAAGGGGGGGAAAGGAGGGAACGCATGGGCTCAAGAGAATGTGTGAAAACCAGGTGATAAATTGAAGCACTATGGGGTCACAACCAATGCAATAATGCCATGTGGAAACCTGTGAGCTGAAACTGAATCCATACAAGACAGAAGTGATGATGCTAGAAGAAAAAAGCCCAGATGTCCTTGAGTGCCAGCGTGGTATAGTGGTTAAGAGCAACGAATAAATCCAAACTCCTCCTCCTTCTCTTCTTCTCCTCGTTTTCGTCTATTTAACTATGGATTGATCACATTTTATTGAATTGATTCAAGCAAAGAACTTAGGTTTCTTCCAAGATTCAGGTACTTGCGAGGAGTGCTGTAACCATTTAGGTATAATTAGTAAACTTTCTACCAACTTGGACCCTTCTATCCTAGCCACACTCATGCTGAAATCACTGAGACACAGCAATTGAAATAGCAATTGGTAAAATGGCAATGTCTGGAGAAAGTGTAACTGGTACCTCTAATCTTATGACATCTGTGCTGGTTGCCAATCTGTTTTCAGGCTCAAATGAAGATACTAGTATTTACTTCTAAAGCTGTTCACAGTTTGGAACTTTCACTTGAAGGACCACCACTCCTTGTACAAACACACTTACCACTTTTAACCTGCTCAGCATCTTCATTTGGAGTTGCCTTTTCTGTGGTGGAATCCACCCTGTGAAAAAGCCTCTCTAAGGAAGGGGTTGAAGAATATGTTCTCTGGAGAAGTTTCACAAACTATACAAATGTATCTAATGTGAAAAGCTTTTGGCTAATTTATTTTTGATGTTATGCCACTTTTTTAAAATTTAATGAGCTTTCTGCTGAGCTGCGTGGCTTGACTGTGTTGTTAACTGCAGTCTTTGAGACTGCATTTTTACGGATTTTGTGTGTGCTGCTTAGAGTGGTGGTTTTAAAAACAGAGTAAAATCCAATTGTATTATAGTGATAATGCAGTGGCATGTAGTCCTGATGGCAGTGCACCCTTGCACTGTTAGAGCATTATTGCATCGGTTCTGACCACATGTTGCTTCAGTTCACCCCCTGCTCTAGGATCTCCCATAAAACCATAGAATTTTGAAGGAATTCTACAGGAATTCACCAATGTGGTAACAGCACTTCCATTTGTGCTGGAAGTGACACTGCACTATCAGCATGGTGTCATTATGCCATCCCTGTCCCCTATCTCTTCCACTAGTTGCCAGTCAATGGCTAGCAATTCTAAGCCTAGTTGAGGGCCCAAAGCAGGGTTATGACTGGTTTGGCCAAGCCAACCAAACTGAAAAAAAATTGAATTCTAAAGCAATAACAGTTCATTTCAAAAATGAAATCAATAGCAAAAGTTGTATTATATTATTTGGTGTAAAACATAGCTTGTGAGAAGTAAAGTAAGTCTAGGAGCTTGATCCTGATTGAGTTAGGATTGCCAACTCTGCCTTGGAAAATTCCTGCAAACTTTGGGGCAGTGTTGAAGAAGGCGGAGTTTGGAGAGGGGAGAGTGTAGATTTGATGTTATTCTAGAACTGCAGTTGAGGAAGGCGGAGTTTGGAGAGGAGATCTGATGTTATTCTAGAACTGCGGTTGCTCCTAGATTCTATGATATACCTTATAGCTCAACTTCCAAAATGGTCATTTCCTATAGGAGATCAGTTGGAATTCCAGGAGAACTACAGGTCCCATCTTGAGGTTGGTACCCTATTTACCTCTCTCTGCTTAAGAAATTCTCCACAACTTCATTGCTATATTTCACAAAAGGATTGCCAATTCAGTGACCAAAACTCTCCATATGTTTAAGGCAGAATTAATTTCTTCTCTTTGTTGAAGTATATGAAACATATGATATAAAGATTACTAATTCTTTATATTTTGTTTGTACCAACAGGATCTGATGTAGCTTACATACATAGAAGGAGATGAATGACAGCTTTGCAGACCTATAGCTGTGGAATAGTGGTAAAACATCTTCTTGGCATGTGGAAGGTTCCAGGTTCAATCCCCAGAAACTTCAGTTAAAAGAATATGGCGTTACGTGGTATGAAAGACTTTTGTTAGAGACCCTGGAGAGCTGCTCCCAGTCAAAATAGAAAACACTTATCTTGGATGACCAGTCTGACTCAGTGTTCATTTTATCATGCACATCAGTGTGAACCTAACCTGTAAAAAGCAGTGCAAATTTAGACAAATCTAGCTACTTGGAATAAAACAACTGCATGATACTGGTTTTTAAACAACTGAACAAAAAATGTGTCTTGGCAAGGAACATGACATCTCAATCCTAAAATCTATTTTTCTTCCATTTAGATATTATTCTGAATTATTGTATTTTAAATTTATTGTTAAATTTTAAATATATTTTTCCTAATGAGTCTTCTATTGAATGAGTTTGCCTGAAGGTCACTGACTGTAATGAATATTCCAGTTGGCTAATGCAAGAGAGTTAACTGGCATCAAAAAGGAAGATTACTGATCGCAATCAATAATATCTAAAAAGAGCAACAGTGGGAAACTTATTATAGCTTTGATTTTTGCAAAGGCATTGGGAATGCCCTGTGATTTTAGGGGGAAGGGTACTCCTTTTGAATGTTAATGTGTTCTGAACACGGTTTCAGACAGGCTGCTCAATTGCTGTGACTCAGTGAAGCAGAATCTACTGAAGAGTTGCTGAGGCAGAACTGAAATCGTGGCTTGCCTCAAAGAAATGACAGAGTTGTCAGCTAATTATTTTCACTTTCAAGGTTTCTTTTCTTTTCTTTTTAAAAAGCTTGTATAAGATTCTAAACCTTTAACAACTGATGCCAGATCTTGGGATGCTTACCTAGTTGCTTGATGCTTTAGAAAACAAATAAGGTCTTGAAGACGAAAAACCAACTAATCTGTATCTGTGGGTTAAGTTTTCTCTCAACTGGATGAAGTCATTTCTACAACAAAAACTGAGCTCTACAAATGCATAATACTGCTTATCCATGTAAAACAAATGCTTATTGTTTGTGGTAAGTACTGAAAAGAGGAGTGCCTTCTATTCTGTTAACTATAAACAAGTGCATGTTAAATATAAGAGTACCATAATGAGCCCTTCGGGGGTAGAGTGGTTAAGAAATCGAATAAATAACAATAGCAATAACAATAATGTTGATGATGAAATTAGTACCCCATGTTAATTTTTGAGGTGCTGTTTGTGTATACATTCAGAAATGTTATTTGTTTTTCAATCCACTAACATCTGACTTGCTTAAGAGGCTTCAGTATTCAGAATGTTTTCTTGCAGAATCTCTGGCAAACACATTTATTTGGGAATAAACCCCACTGGACTCAGTGTAACTTACTTTTGAGTAAACATTGATAGGATCAGGCTGCACATGACCTCAGAAATAAAGATACATTCTACATTCATAGAATTAAGCAAAATGCTAGACCAGTTTTCCTCCAGAACATCAATTCCTGAATGCTAGTGGATTAATGAAAAATACTTTTGAATGCCAAAATGGAAGCTTTATTCATTGTACTGTTAATTTAAATGTGCTTAAGGTTCGATTCAGAGAACCCTGATTTTGTTAGATTGTTGTCACTATCTTGATGTATGTTCAAAGATTTGTACTCTTCAAACTGCAAGAAAAGCATGTTTTCTGAGTAGTGATAGTTTAGAGATCTGAACTTTGTAAGCACAAAATAACAAAATGAGATATAGATATAACAAACCAGATGGCTTCTATTGACGGAACTAATATCAAGGACAAGCAGTGTGATGAATCATTTCACACCATACAGAGGGCAATTGATACAATCAGCAGTTTTAAGAGCCTCATACAGAAGCTAGGATTACTGTTGCTTTTACTATGAGATTCAACATATGGAACTATTTTATTGGTATATTTGGTATTTGAGACAGATGGATCTTATTATCTACTGAAAAGCTGAGACCTTTGCTAGAGCGTATGCTATAGGAAAACAGGATATCTCAACAGATATTGGGTAACTTGATTTCCCCTCTCTGAACAGGTGCCCCATGATGTTACAGTGGAGCTGAACCAGTAACACAGTGGTGATGTGGTAAACTGGTAAAAGTAACAGATCCAACTGTCAAGTTTAAAAAGTAAATGGAAAGGATCTGCTTGATAGAACTAAGAGCATATTTCCTTGCCTGCATGTTTAAATTAATATTCGTACAAACTAGAACAGTATATTTCTATTCTGAAGTAAGTCTGACTATGTTTATTGGAACCTACTCCCAGTGTATATATGACGGTTATCCTAATCTATTGTCTCAGGCTTGATGGAATTATAAACATTTACCTTCAGCAAAAAGAAAGGGTAGCATAGCGGTGTGGGTAGCGTGATGGCCAAGTTTGCGGATGATACCAAATTATGTAGGGTGGTAAGAACCACAAAGGATTGCGAAGAGCTCCAAGTGGACCTTGATAAATTCGGTGAGTGGGCTAAGAAATGGCAAATGCAGTTCAATATAGCAAAATGTAAAGTGATGCACATAGGGGCAAAAAATCCAAACGTCACATACACGCTACAGGGGTCAGTGCTATCAGTCACAGACCAGGAAAGGGATTTGGGCGTCTTAGTTGATTGTTCCATGGGAATGTCAACTCAATGCATGGTAGCTGTGAAAAAGGCAAACTCTATGCTGGGGATAATTAGGAAAGGAATGGATAATAAAACTGCAAAGATTGTCATGCCCTTATATAAAGCAGTGGTGCGACTGCACTTGGAGTACTGTGTTCAGTTCTGGTCGCCACATCTCAAAAAGGATATCAAAGAGATAGAAAAAGTGCAGAGAAGGGCAACAAGGATGATTGAGGAACTGGAGCACCTTCCTTATGAGGAGAGGCTGCAGCGTTTGGGACTCTTTAGTTTGGAGAGCAGACGTCTGAGGGGGGATATGACTGAAGACTATAAAATTATGCATGGGGTAGAAAATGTTGACAGAGAGAAATTTTTCTCTCTTTCTCACAATACTGGAACCAGGGGGCATACATAGAAAATGCTGGGGAGGAAGAATTGGGACTAGTAAAAGGAAACATTTCTTCACACGACGCATGATTGATGTTTGGAATATGCTGCCACAGGAGGTGGTGCTTGCCACTAACCTGGCTAGCTTTAAAAGGGGCTTGGACAGATTTATGGAGGAGAAGTTGATCTATGGCTACCAATCTTGATCCTCCTTGATCTGAGATTGCAAATGCCTTAGCAGACCAGGTGCTCGGGAGCAGCAGCAGAAGCAGCAACAGGCCATTGCTTTCACATCCTGCATGTGAGCTCCCAAAGGCACCTGGTGGGCCACTGCGAGTAGCAGAGAGCTGGACTAGATGGACTCTGGTCTGATCCAGCAGGCTCTTTCTTACGTTCTGAAAGGGAATAAAATTATCTGGGAAGTTACAGATGAAAAGGCAATTCTGTTCAGAGTTGGACAAAATAACACAGCTCACCAGAAAGATACAAACATTGCTTAAGTATCACATTTGTATCCTAACTTGCAATGGGCTTCAGCTAAAAGCAATAAATATTTTCTGGAACAACATTCTTCATAAGAGGACTGTGAATCCGGAGTTTCATAGCTGTTGAAGGGGGATTTGCATTGCAGCTCTCCTGTATCCCAGCTTTATTTATTTATTTATTTATTTATTTATTTATTTATTTATTTATTTATTTATTTATTTATTTATAAACCGCCCAATCCCCAAGGGGCTCTACATTATACTACATCATAATCTCATAGCATAGAAATTAATTTGTTAAAGTTGATTTTGTTGGATTTATATCCATTCCCGGAGGGCTTTGGGCAGATTACAACATAGATCAAATATTCCATAACAATAAGCATTAAAATATAAATCCTAACAATAATTTAACATTTAAGATTTCAAATTCAAAAATGTAAAAATTCCCATTAAGATCATTTATCATTTATCCTTCCCACCGTCATTTATCCTTCCCATCATCACCGGCAATCATTTATCTTTCCCACCGTCCACCCTTCCTTCCTCCTCTTCCCCCCAGGTACCAAAATATGTTACAATCATCTGACTGGCTAGTTGGGAAAGGCCTGGTGGAACAGTCATGTCTTGCAGGCCCTGTGGAATTTGTTAAAGTCATGTCTTGCAGGCCCTGTGGAATTGACATACTTCCCACAAGTCCCTGACATCACTGGACAATTTGTTCCACCAATCTGGAGCTAGGATTGTAAAAGCCCTGGTTCTCGTTGAAGCCAGCTGGATATCCATCGGGCTGGGGATCACCAGGAGGTTTCCCTCTGACAAACGGATTGTAAGGCAATATGGGGAGATGCAGTCCTGAAGATATGCAGGTCCACTACCACTTAAGACCTTAAAGGTCAGTACCAATACTTTGAAAATGACCCAGAACTTGACAGGCACCCAATGTAGTTGTCTAAAAACAGGTGTTATATGATCACAACTGGTAGCCCCAGTAAGCAGCCTTGCAGCTGCATTCTGAATGAGTTTTAATTTCCAGATCAGAGACAAAGGTAGGCCACATAGAGTGAGTTACGGGTAGTCCATTCTTGAATTCACCATTGCATGGACTACTGTGGCAAGGTCAGATCTAGAGAGAAATGGGGCCAGCTGCCATGCTTGTCTTGAGATGAAAAAAAGCAGTCTGGGCAGTCCTCATGATCTGGTCCTCCAATGATAAACTGGAGTCCAGAATCACGCCTAGACTCTTGACTGATGCAGCTAGATGAATAGCTGCACTGTCCAGGTCAGGCGGCAGCCAGAAGTCCCCTCGCCCCCGCCAGGCCAGAGAACCTCTGTTTTCACTGGATTTAACTTCAGTCTGCTCACCTTCAACCAACCTGCCACAGCTTCAAAGCAATGCTGGAGAGCCTCAGGGCCAGAGTCCAGCCAGCCCTCCATCATAAGAATGAGCTGGGTGTCATTGGCACACTGATGACAATCCAAGCCCAAAGCCAAATTATGTTCTCTGGTTACAATTTGGCCCAGCTCTTTATAAAGAAAACTAAAAAGACTTTTCTATAGTGGGGTGATATTATTTTCCTTACTGGAGGACTGCATGAGTACTGATGGAATTCACATTCAGGCCCTGGGAAATGGCACAAACGAAAAGGCTGAACCCCATTTTCCCTCCTGTACTGTGGTCCTGGGACAGTTTGACTCAGAACAAATATGTATAATTGAACTCTCCCATTACTGCTACTTCTTTCCTTTCTGAAAGTTTGGTCATCGGTTCCAGGAAGGCATCATAAACTCATCAGTCCGGCTTGAGGATCTCTAATAGACCCTCACAATGAGATTACCATTGTTTCTCTCCCCCTTAATTTTTACCCAGATGCTCCCAACCAGGCTTCCAGGATTTAAGTCATAGACCTGATCACAGGCATAATCATCCCAGATATATAATGCTACTCAACTTCCTTTCCTAGTTGATCTTTTTCTTTGAAATAGGTTATACCCCTCAATTGTTACATTCCAATCATGAGACTCATCCCACCAGGTTTCAGCTATGCCTATTATTGTGTATTTGCTTTTCCGCGATAAGAGTTCAAGTTTGTCTTATTTCCTATGCTCTGTGTATTTGTGTAGAGATGTCTAAGGACATGGTTCATCCCCCTGGCAGCTTATTTAAAAAATCCCCCCCCACCCACTGTTGGATTCTTCAACTATTTGCTCAGTTTTCTCTATAACCTTCAGACTACTATTTATAGCACTTGAGGAACTCCTGCTCAGTTGTATACTGTCTCCCTTCCCCACATAAGTCAGTTTAAAGCCTTCCTGATCAGGTTTATGAGCCTTCTAGCAACAATGTTCCCAGCTACAACCAGTGTCATACCATCAATGGAGACATGGTGTATCTCATGTCCCAAGGCGCACACCATTTTGACACATGGGGAGCGCCAGGTGCCAGCTGGGTCCCCATGGCTCCCCCCCATGCCAGGGCGCTGCTTGCTGGCTGGCTGAGCTGGACACTGAGGCTGCAGGTGAGTTCCCGCCCCTTCCAAGGAGGCTGGGAAGGGCAGGAGTTGGCCCATCGGCTTGGCACCTGCCGCTGAAACCCCTCCCCGACCTCCCCGCCGGCTGGTTCCTGCCTTCCCTAGGGAGGCCAGGGAGGGCAGGGCCCTGCAGCGGGCAGCCCAGGCTGGCCACTTGGGGGCAGGAGTCGGCTTACTGTCGCAGTGCCTGCCTGAGCCACCTGTCCAGGTCGCCCGCTGCTGGGCCCTGTCCTCCCCGGGGTATTGAGGTGAGGTAGTCCAAACACTACTAGATTCAAGATGTATATAAACTACCCAAATTTACAATTACAGCTGGATAGTTTTCGTCAGGTGGGCTAGGCATAGGGAGTCTGTAGGGAGACCGGGCCCCCAGCTTCTTCAGAGACCTGCCTGCCTTGCAGACCCACAGCAGGCTCCTGGTCTGCAAAGGTGGTACGGGGGCAAGGGTGGGGGGGTACTGGCACAGAGAGTGTGGGCAGCCAGTCATGTCCCCGGACGCCATCTAGGCCCAGAATGCCACTGCCTACAGCAGTGAGGTACAATCCATCCCTTGCCAATAGTCCATCTTCATGAAATTTTGAACCATGGTCCAAGAAGCCAAAACATTCCTGGTGATACCACCTGTGAAGCCAGTTGTTCACCACCTGCCCTCTAGTATTCTGTCTATAACTGTCCATAAGCCATCTATAACTGTGGTTTCTCATCACTTCCATTTCAGACCATAAAGAATCTCCTAGTGTCTTCTAAAATGTCCTGTATGCACTGACGATGAAAAGAAGAAAATTGTGGGATTACTCCTTTCATCTTTCTTGGAGAATGGATGGAGAGTCCTTTACTTCTACCATCTATTCTGGGAATATTCCCTCAGAAACTGGCATGACACTGGAACAGAAGACTACCTTTGTCTTTGTTATTTTATTGTTCATTTTCCTAGGAATTCTCATTATCAGATGTTTCCGAATTCTCTTAGACCCATACAGAAGTATGCCAACCTCTACCTGGGCTGATGGACTTGATGGACTAGAGAAGGGCCAATTTGATTATGCTCTTGCTTAGAATCAGTTATTCAATTTATTTGAACCCTCAGACATTCAAAAATTTATGTTTAACAGGCAAAGAACTATTTAATTTTTTAAAAGTTGCAAAGCTTGCTAAGCATTTAAAGAGAAACCAGTTGTCTCAATAAAGAAAATAATACATTTTCATGTGCCAAATTCAGCTTCAAAAGCATAGCAGAAACCTATGCAATACGCATATGTCTGACAATTCAAATAATATTTCATTTTGCCACTGTTAGGGGCATCAGTTTCTCAAAGCTGGTGTATATTTCCTGGGGCACAACTAAATCTTTAACAAGCATGCCTAAGTTTAAATGCAGTTCTCCAAAAAATATTTTTTCTTTGAAAATTGTTTGTGAAAATTAGATATTACACAAGCACTGATTAAAAAGTCTCTTTATTCCATTTGCTTCCTGTTACCAGAGATTCTTCTCAGCAATTTTAATTCAAAATGTATAGCTAAAAGCAATTTATGCTGAAAAGCTGCTTATAGCACATATTTGTATATCTATAGCTGCTATCACAGATATAAATCACAATTCTTCCCTGACTGCAGGTTAATGTATAAGCTGGTTTATATCAACCATTGCTAGATTTACCTTTTTAAAAAGTGGGACTACCATACTAAGTTTAACAAAGTTCTGAGCTGCCCTCAAAAATACATGTATGTTCATATCTACATTTAAACTGTTCCTATTTTCTGGGACCTGTTCTTGGTTAAACAGTGCCTTTTAGAAAAATACAAGGGATAGTTTTTAAAAACAATTGAATAATTGAAATACAATTATTTAGAATATCCAGATGTTTAGAACTTCACCCACTCTTTTCTTATATTCCCCCTTAAGGGAAACTTAATATAATAACAATGCCAGTTATGTTCTATGGAATTTGCAAGCAAGACAACATATTTGGAAATCTTTTCCAAATATTATTTATTGTCGTATGGTTATTATCATATGCTTATTATTATACATGTGTAAATACCCTAAAGTAATTAAGAAGAAACATACAACATAGCCAATAGTAGGTTATAGAAACTAGAAAATCTCATCTGTTAAATTTTGTGAGAGATTCTAGTTAAATCATATTCAAATTTCTAAATAGGTAAGGAAGATATTTATTATTTTATTTATTTCATTTCTACTCCACTCTTCAATGAGGCTCAGAGTGGCTTACAACATTCATTCCCCCTCCATTTTATTCTTACAATATCCCTGTGACACAGGTTGGGTTGAATGCGTGTTACTGGCCCAAAATCACCCAGCAAGCTTGCACAGCACAGTAGGAATTCAAACCTGTGTCTCCCAGAGCTTTGTCCATCACTCTAATGCACCACATCAGCTAACATAATAATATGAAAACAGATGTTTCCATATATATTCAAGGTGGGATTAGTTTATCTGATTTCTTTAACAAGAAATTCTTTAGGAGTAATCATAAGAATATAGATCCTGAAAATCCTTTCTAAAAGTTTAACGTCTGTGCTCTATAAATAATATGATAGAAAATAATTATTTGGTCCAATAAAAATAAACATTTTCTGTTTCTTTGTATTTAATTCTGTGAAGCCAACATGGCTTCAAATGCCTTTGTTTTTCTTATTAGGTAAAGATCAACCTACTTTTAAGAACCACTTAGTCAAATCGGCCAAGGTATCTGCTTTACAGTTCATCCTGTGCTAAGGACAAACAACCCACATTCAATGAGTTTTTCATTAGATAACTTTTATATATTCAGCGCAGGTACATCAAACGTTTTATGCTGCTTTCCTTCACCATGCAAATGGATCCAGTTCATACTGCAGTCTGTCACATGAACAGCTAGCTTTACAGCTAACACTCGGATGAACCCCTCAGTCCACATTATTTGCTTGGTGAACTGCTCATCCTCCACACCATTATAGCCTCTCCCCCATCCAGATGAATGAGGGCAAGATTCCTTAACAGATCAATGTTGTTCTGTCCCCATTTCCTGGAATCCCCTATCTGGGTTGATGTAAGACTGTGTACCAGGCCAAAAATGTCCATGTGATGATAAATTCTATCACTCAAGTTTAATTAAACACATACACTAAATGCTTTTATATAATAGAAAATGGTTATTTTATTTCCTACCTGATTCAACTGTAACAGCATATCTGGAACCTCCAACTCTTGAAAATTCTATAGGAGAGGATAAAATGGAAGTAAATCTTCAATTTGCCATCCTCCTGCTGCTGCTAACAGATTTGAATCTAATCTCATTCCTCACTGTGCCCATTGCAACCCCCAATATCCCAGCCCCTGGGCCACAGTGGTCAGATGTACTAGACTGAATGTCTGAAAAAGAATACTGGACTAGAGGAAACATTATCCTATTCCAGCAGGACCAAAATAATGCCTTATAGAGATAAAAGACAAACCTTAGCTTCTACTTTCAGCATTCCAGTCTCAAGGTGTATCATCACATTTGAAACTCACCTTGAGACCTAAAGGTCCACTTGGAGAAACTTAAATTGAACTAATTCTAACAGGGCAAAATCAGCCACCTGTGGTGCAAAATGTGTTCCATGTGACAGTTGGGCTAGGCGGGATTTAACCTTGAATAATTTTAAGGCAGCAGGGACATAATGTTCCCCTTTAGAGTGACAAAGTTTGATAATGTTTAATGCTGAACTTTCTTCCAGGCATGCAGCATTATTGATGTGGGTGACGAGAATTTGAAGCATGCAGGACCATTCCAAGGTACCTGAAGTTGGAGACCTGCTCAAACCTTTGGCCTTTTATGGTCCCAACCCTAGATTTTGGCCACTTGCCAAATGCGATAATCTTTGTTTTGTCATAGTTTATCTTTAATTTATCTTACTCACAACAGATGGTAAACCTTGTGAGTGTAAAGTATAATGGAATGAGTCAGTTTGGATGGGTATAAATTTGCCATACCCTCTCCTACCACAAATTTTTAAAGAACAATGATCTAGCTATGCGGGGTCATACCTAGCCAAATTAAAATTTAAAACTGGTCTCAATATATTAAATGGGTCTACCCAGAAAGACCACCTGGGGGGGGGGATTTACCTACATGGCTGGAGATAAAGCCAGTACCTTAGATTTTATACGGTTGTGCTCCCTTCAAATATTGCCATATTTAGAAGGGAATAATTTCCCCCTATTTCTACAAGTCTCCCTAGCCTCAAAGGAGATTGGCTATTGCTTTTCAGTATCTGTTGTCCCCTCAGAACAATCAAACTGCCCTATAAGGTGGTCAAGCTGCCTAAAAACCCAGCTAAAAGAGATTCTAACAGCTGAAGACTTCCAGGCCTATTCTTCAGCCTTTCTGAATACCAACCCTAATCAGGATCTTCTATCTCTGTATGAAACTCTCACGCAGAAGCTCAAAACTTTTTTATTTGAAGTTGAGAAACTGAAGGGTGATAAGCTTTACAAATCAAAACCAGTTCAACAAGACTTGTCTCAAAAAGAAAAGGGTTCTTACCCAGGCGAATCGTAATGACATTAGTGCACTCACACACAAAAAAATACAGACAAGACACCCAATTAGCTTTAGTAGATATGAAAAAGTCTATAAATACTTAATCCTCCAAAATAAGAAATATATTGGAGAGTTTTTGGGGGATCTGATACAGGCTGCTAAAGACGAAAATTCAACTACATTCTGGTGGTTGATCTAGGACCAAAGCTGGAATGACACCTCTCCACTTTATTCCCATTTATCACTTGACAACTGGGCCTCTTTTTTGCACAGAATGTATGAGGATGTTTCTCCTTCAGCTTGCTCCTCCTCAGCTTTTAAAGACCTCCCCAAGTGTTCCCCAGTTTCTTCAAAAGAGATGATCACACGCATAAACCAGCTTAAACCAGCTTAAACCAGGAGCAGCAGTGGCGTAGGAGGTTAAGAGCTCGTGTATCTAATCTGGAGGAACCGGGTTTGATTCCCAGTTCGGCCGCCTGAACTGTGGAGGCTTATCTGGGGAATTCAGATTAGCCTGTACACTCCCACACATACCAGCTGGGTGACCTTGGGCTAGTCACAGCTTCTTGGAGCTCTCTCAGCCCCACCCACCTCACAGGGTGTTTGTTGTGAGGGGGGGAAGGGCAAAGAGATTGTAAGCCCCTTTGAGTCTCCTACAGGAGAGAAAGGGGGGATATAAATCCAAACTCCTCTTCTCTTAAAATGGCAAAGCTCCTGGCTTTGATGGCATTATCTGAGAATTTGTGAAAGGAAATATTGAATGATGGGCCCCTTTTCTATCATCTACCTACACTGATGTTTCTGGCTATATTCGCCAAGGATTGGGGGATGGCCACTGTGGTCCCTTTTTTTAAAAAAGTATGCAGAAAAGATAGATCCAAATATAGGTCTATTAGCTTATTAAGTATCACCAGCAATCTTCTACCAGCTCTATCCCTGGCTTCCTTTTTTAAACATTCAGAACCTGTGAGCAATGAAGAAAGGGTATACTGGCCATATTTTATGAACATTTTTGTCCTTGCATGAACTAAGGTTCTCTTTTGCAAAAAGAGTACAAAGCTGTTCAAAGAGGGTCAGTTTCAGAGAACAGTTTCCTCACCATGAAAGCACATGGTCCTATATTCCCTCAAATTAGGAAGTTTATCCAAGTACAGCCCACTGTCCTGTGAACAAAAGAACTTCATTCAGAAGCAAGTGTTTATTTGGCTGTACACCTGAATGTGCATCCAGTGCAAATGCAGATGTCATTTCCCTATCTGTTTAATTGGGAATACGTTTAGACATGCATACCAAGGCAAGAAAGCAGCCTGGTTGTCTTGAGAAGCATAAATGTCCTTCTTCCCCCATCCTGTTCATGGCCCACACACAGAAAGAGTAGAAAGAGGTTTTTTCTGTAGCCCTCCTCCATTTTTGCTGTGAAAATCAAACCTCATGAAAATTCAGTGAAATAGTATATTTTACAATTTCTAGTATTAAACTTGCTGGCTACATATGGATAACATCTTAGGACCACTCACAGGCAAAGCAGCAGCCTTTACATGCTCAGGAAATATGCAGAAAAAATCAACTTGTATATTAACTGAAAGAAGAAAATTAAAGCACAGTCTGAAAAGGACTGTAAGTGTCCTGGAAAAGGAGTGTGGAGAACACTTAAAGGGAAAAAAGGGAAGGAGGGAAATTAGCCTAGAGGTTCAAGCTGTTTAATTATGAAAAAAAAATGACTCAGTACATTAGTCTAGAGGAAATTAGTCTAGAGCAGGGGTAGGGAACCTTTAACACTCAAAGAGCCATTTGGACCCGTTTTCCATGGGAAAAGAAAACACTTGGAGCCGCAAATAATTTTTGACATTTAAAATAAAGATAACACTGTATATATTGGGGGGGGGGGTTTACCTTTTACTCCGCTCATTCTGAGAAGCGCATGGATGCGTCCGCCCTGCTGCCTGCGAGAGGGGAAGCCCGCGACGTGGCCCAGCCGGCTGTGGGCAGTTGGTGCACCTGTTCTGCTGCCTGCAGGGTGGGCAAGGATGGGGCCAGCAGCTTGGCTCGTGGAGCCGCAGTGCAAGGGCAGAAGAGCCTCATGCGGCTCTCGAGCTGCAGGTTCCCTACCCCTGGTCTAGAGGTTCAAAAATGACTCAGTAAATTAAATTAAAAAGCCCTTCCTCAAAACTGTTTGGTAAAGACTATGTTCCAAGAGCACAGACTACTGAGAGCACTGAGACTTCAGTGAAAATACAGAGGAGGAGGAATGGAAAGGGAACCAGCATATTCAAAGTCCTGATAATTAAAAAAAAATAGAGATACACATATTGTGGGGTTGGATTTCTGAATTGTTTCCCACTCCTGGTGTTCTTTAAGAGATCACCTGGTTTGCCTTACTTTGTTCCTCCAGGATTCATACTTGCAGCAAGCTGAAGCTTGTTCCTTCATTTTATTTCACATTATATGAAAAGGTTTGTGTAAACAGGGGTTAAATGAGACTCCTGCCTTTTCTCAGTTAATCATAGAAGGAATAAAGTAGTGTCTGATCCCTTTGTGTGTCTGGTCTTGTTGTCTACCAGTTCTTGTTACCTCTCCTTTCTTTATCACTTCTAGTGTTAAATTACTGCTTTTTATATTTTAAAAAATCTAATTTTGGGAATACATTTTGTTGAAGGGACAGGTATCTATTGTCTAATAAATCAAATAATATTTTGAAGCTCCCAGTAAATGAATGAATGAATGAATGAATGAATGAATGAATGAATGAATACATACATACATACATACATACATACATACATACATACATACATACATACATCAAACCATGAAATCAATACAAACACTTTACAGAGATGATATCGCCAATTAACATCAATAATTCTGTTCTAATTTTTAAAAACCCCATTTATTTAGCAGTCTGGAGTCAAGCACTTGGAACTGTATAATTCGCTAGAAAACCTACATCACTTTAAAATTAGGCTCTGTTCTATTTTCTGTCAAGTTTTTTCATGTTACCATGAAGTTTATAAAATGCATTCACATGGATGACTGAAATTCTCATGATCATAAATCTCTTATAAGGGCAATTTAATGATTTCTATGTTGTTGCCTTAAGGGTAATTTTATCATTTCTATGTTGTTGTTTTCATCTTTGTGTGTAGAATAAGCATATGACAAAAGGATGTGACTCAGACTCTAATTAATGAAATGAACCAAATGAAAAAGCCATTTTCAACATTGTTGGTGCTATAATGGATTTGATTATTCAAAATGATGACAACATGTAATTTCCATAAACATTGGACATATATTTTCTAATTACTAGCGCCTGCATTTTGTACTTTCTAGTCACACAAGCCAGAAGCAGGAAGGACAGTAAGGAGAGAGTGCATCTAATTCAGTATCCTAAATGGCCATGACATCTTCTAGTTAAAAGAGCTAGCAAATCAGTCAGTGCACTGTCCCAATAGTTTTGAGAAAAGCTCAAGGTTTATTTATTTATTTGATTTATATCCTGCCCTGTCCCCGCAGGACTAAGGACTGGTCACAACATAAAATTATTATATAGTTATTAAAACCTTTAAAAATATAAATATCAATACAAATATTAAAACAATGAAACTCCAGTGCCAATAGCTGATAAAAACAGATGGCAATAACTAATACATAATCCCCTTCACCACCTCTTGCCCCCCTCCCCCTATAATGTTATACTATGGCACTATTTCCATGCCAGTGCAACACTGTGCTCATACTCATGGGTTCTTTAGCAGCTTGCTTTGCTATTAGCAACTGCTTGTTGATGTACTACTAGCGGTCTTGTGGGATAAGGTGATTTGCTGTAGTAAGTATAAGAACATCACTATTTAGGCAGTATTATTCAATGTGTGAGCATTTCTTACTGAGATTTCTTCCAATGTAAAAAAATAGTGAATTGTTTGGCTACTAGATGCAAATCTTTTTGCATACTCTGCCACACTAACTTTTTCAGACTTTCTTTGGTTGCCATCCAGGATTCCATAATATAGAATTATGGGAATATTTTCTCCTACCTGTTGGCACTTAGCAGAAGGGATCCTTTGGATGAAGATACAGTCTCTGAGAATTTCATCCCACTTGAACAGGAAACAAATGGGAGTAATACTGATATTGAAGATGAAATGATCTAATAACCACCACCAGCAACAACAACAAAACTTTCTTTTCATTTCCCTCTGGAGTATTATCCAACAGTTAGATAGAATAGAAAGGATTTAGGATGATAGGTTCTAATTGGTTTGGAATATTTTCTGGGTTCATTGAGCTAATGCACATGTTGGACTCAAGCCTGTGCTCTAGCACAGGCCTACTTGTCTTTGTTCAAGCATCACTGATGTAATTAACTGCATGTCAAACCCTACAAGTTAATATGCTGTTGTTATATTTGGCTGATCAAAGAATATAATACTTTTTAAAAGTAGCATATAGTTGTTTTATTTATTTAAAACATTTCTGTGTTGCCTTGCCACTTAAATAGGGTCCCCTGGGTCTGAGCATTAAAACTTTCAAAAGATTAAATAACGTATAATTTAACAATGAAGTAAAGACATATAGACACACAAACACAATACAAGTTAGAGTTGCATGCTACCATAATTCAGTTTTGACCTCAATGTATTAATAATCTAGATTTGGCGATGAGCAATTTGGAATAAAAGAAACCACAGAGAGTGAAAACATAAAAAGAGTTTAGACAACTTAGAAGTATAAACAAAAGTATTTTTAAAATTATCTTGCTTAGACAGCATGTGAGTTTAGGTCATTCCAAGTTCTTTCTTAATAAATAAATCAAAGAAACTATTGTTTGGATATATTTGTAAGTGTAACTGAAGAACTTCAGATAGAAGTTTGTGCTCTCTATTTCCATATTTACTTACAAATGGTAAAAGCATGCTTTTTGTCTTTGCTGCAGTGTCCAGGCCAATTATTCAGTCAGAATTCCGGAGGCAGCCCAGAGGCGAAATACTCATGTACCAATCAGCACTCCATATTCTCCCACTCACACTGCCAACCAAACATCAAACACATAATAGTCTACACATTGGTGGCCAAGAAATGAAAACAACTCTATGCTGATAGCTATAACTGTAAAATTTAACCAGAGCCTCATTGGTCCCAGAGTTTGGCTTCTTATGAATAAGAAGAAGCTGTTACTAGATCAAGCTGTTACTAGATCACTGAACAATGAACAGAGCTCAAGATTGGAAGGCAAGAAGGACTTCCATACTATTAGCAGTTTCTGAGAAGCCTCATGCAGGTCTTGGAAGAACTATCATATTGTTGTTGCACTTGAGGTGCTTTTGAGAGGGAATGAGTTGGGGCATAACGTGATAGTGAGGGCCAAGTGGCACTGAAGCGTGTAGTGAGCTGAACAATCTATTCCTTTTGTTGCCTTGATGACAATCAAGTCTCCTGCTTTTCTGATGTGAAACCCATATACTCAATTTTCAATTGATTATCTGTATCTAATAGGTGTCCCTCCACAGTCCATGACTGAACATGTTAAAAAGGAAACTTGAAGGAAGCCATGTGGTTTCACTAGCTTTTCTCAAGTAATAAAAAACTAGCACTATGTACCAAAAATAGACTCTTTGAACTTTCAATTTAGACAGTGGGTGTGGGTTTTGGAAAGGAAATGAAAAGGGGGTGGAAATACTCCAAACACATCTATTCATTTCAAAAAATTCAATGACCTCAATTTGCTTCAGCTTATAACAAGGACCATTTAAATGTATTTCAAAGGCAACATGTAAAAGAACAGAACTGTAAATGGGGAAATATGTAGGTCATCTCCAGAGGCCCTGCTTTGGGTGCCACTGACAGCTGAGGTGGCAACCTGAAAAAGACCTTTTCAGTTCTGGCATCAAACCTGGGAAACTCACTCCCTGGGGAGATTTATCTGTCTCTCTCTATTGCTGTCTTTCCCTCAGTGAGTGAAGACTTTTAAAATTTTGCATAGTATTCCATCACCAACTGTTATTAGCCCTCCCCCTTGTTTCTGTGCTTTCAGTTGTGCATGTATTTATGTTTACAGTATGCTTTATTTGTTTTAAATATACCCCACACATACGTATGTATTATGTGTGAATGTATTTGAAATGCTTTTTAATGTCTCAAATATTCTAATGTTTACCACTCGAGGACCTTACAGTGCTTGGAAAGACCACACAACACATATGGGAACAAATACAGTTAGAGATTTTTGAGAAACTGTCAAAAAATAAACTATGGGAAGAAAAGATGGAAGATATAATGAAATTATGGACAGTGTATGAAACATGGATGGAAGAAGCCGGATTTAACAAAGAACTATGGAATAAGAGAATAAGAAGAATGAATCTCCTACTGCTTGCATAAAACAATTAATAGAAAGGGGGGAGGGGGGGATGAAAAAAATGTATAGATGAAATGAAGATATTGAATGTAACAAATGCATAATTATTCTATACAATAAAATAATAATAAAAAGGAAAGACCACACAACAATGTTTAAAATAAATAAATAAATAAATATTAGATTTAGCTCTTTTTTGGCCTGACAGCATATTAATCACATGATCAAATTTGCGATCAACTGTGACAGGAACATTAGGCATTCATTCTTTTATAAATTAAATAGTCAGTTGCTGGAATCAAATAAAAACTTTGTTCAATAATCAACCAGCACAGGGGAAGAGAAACAGATTGTTCCATATACCTTGATGTCTCCCTATACAATCACATACAATAGCATTGAGGAGTTTTCAAACTGAAATATACTTTGGACAGAAATATTGCACTTGGAAAGGTGAATGGTGGGCCAGTAGGGTAGTCTTTCTTAAAATCCCACAAAGTTTGAAAAGGAAGTGTATGTCTGAAAACACATATTACAAGATATTTAGATTGGGGAAGGAGATACATGGCAACTTTAGGAAATGTTGAGTATGACCGTTTATGGTAACTATAAATGGACACTATGCTGATATGTACACAGAATCCAGTTTGGCACATGTCATTAACTGGACCCCAAATGAATCCACATCCCAGGCTATTCATTGCAGTAATATAGTTGATTCCCTAAGATCATGGAAACCCTGGTAAAGAGGCAAGAGAGTGGCTTCCTACCCCAGTGGTGGCGAACCTATGGCACGGGTGCCAGAGGTGGCACTCAGAGCCCTCTCTATGGGCACTCGCGCACAGAGTTCATCATGTGGAAGGGCCGTGGAAAATCACCCACCCACCCACACACACACACACACACACATATTTAGGCTGGCCTGGGCATGATCCTTTACCTGGGAGTAAGCTCGGTTGCTGGCAATGGGGCTTGCTTCTGAGTAAATCCTCCTAGGATCGTGATTCGCCCATTTGAAGCATTGCACGGTTGCTTCACTAAGCTTACTCCTGAGTAACGCGTGCCTCAGAGCTAACCGTTTTTTCTAAACTAAAACCTCAGTATTCAGGTTAAATTGCCGTGTTGGCACTTTGCGATAAATAAGTGGGTTTTGGGTTGCAATTTGGGCACTCGGTCTCGAAAAGGTTCGCCATCACTGTCCTACCCCATTCCTGCCAATGGTATGGGTTTTTTTTTAGCCCCAGTAACATGTGTAGCTTCTTCAGCTACCTTCTAAAACTGATAGAGTTCCGTGACAAATTCTCCATCTGGCATATCATCCTCATGGGAGGCATCCAGTCATCCCCATGAAGCTTCTGCTGTCTCCACTTTGACTACCTCCTACATGTTTTTCTATACTATGATATTTATTCTGGTTCAAGTTTTGACAAGTTGCAACCATAGTTATTCATATTAAAAGAATATTGGCCACATCCCCCAGATATAAAACATTTCCCAGACCTCAGTATCCTGTTTATATTTCCAGTCCCTGCTTCACAAAATAAACCACAAGCATCCAGTGGAATCTACAAAAATTGCTGACCCCAAACATATTAATGCTGGAAGAATACCAGGAACACTGTCACCCAGAGCAATCTCTAGCATTTCCCTTGAACCAAATGGCACAGTCTGTACCTAATATCAGGACTGTTTCCCAAAAGATGGAAAATGGCTTTTTCAAAATTCATTGAAGATTATGGAAGAATCTTCTATTATTTCCTCTGTTCTTTAACTTGTATTTTAAAAATAAATACTGTATTTGTGATTTACATGTTGCTTTAAGAAATAACTATACACAATATTCCAGGTGAGGTTTAGAGGTACAATGCAAAATAGAGAGGTACAATTACATTCTTCGATCTAGACACTATACTCCAATTGATGCAGCCCAAAATCGCATTGGCTTTCTTGCCAATATTTCTTCCAATATTCTTTTAATATGAATATTCAGTTTGTGGCCTACTTATTGCACTGAAGACTATAAGTATTAGTCTTTAAGATCCTTTGTTGTTTCTGCTGATAAATCCAGTGAGATCTGCCCTCTTGTAAGTGTGCCTAGAACTGGGGTGTTGGGGTTCCCGGGCTGTATGGCTGTGTTCTAGTAGCATTTTCTCCTGACATTTCACCTGCATCTGTGACTGGCATCTTCAGAGGTGCCTACAACTGCAGCATGAGAATCTATTTTGGTAATCTATATTAATTTGGTAATCTAAATTAATTTGAAGATATGATTGCAGTTATTGATATAGTTTAATCCATAATTGGCTTTGTAATGGCCCTTTAAAATTATTAGGAAGTCATTTTTATGTCTCAGTATTAGATGGAAGCTATTCCAAGCCCCTTCCTCAGAGGAATTAATAGAAATTGTAAAAAAAACAAAAACAAAAGAGGGAATGGAAAACAAACATTTATTTGGCCACTGGGTGCCACTCTTCTTCCTTGCCAGTCACCATATTCCTCTACCATAGCAGCAAAATGACATCACCAGAATGTAAGGTTACTAATTCAATCAGCACAGGGATATCGGTTCATATTTAGCCCTTTAATTTATGGGTAGAAAGTGGAAACAGAGCAATATCTTTTTAGGATTTCCCAAGATCATAATATCTAGGAAAGAGATGTTCTTATGGGTAAAAAAACCCCCAACCACATAATTATCATATCAGTGAAATCTGGTCAGCCTGCTGTGATTTTCTTTTAGATTAATGGCATCATTCCTTGCTCTCCAAGGATGGGCTCTTGGTATATAAAAACAAGAACACTGTCTATCTGATTCATCCACCTTGGACCTAAATTAAATGCTGTACTGAAGCTTCATGGAATAGTAGGCCCACAGCTGCTTCTCCTTTATTTTATTTACAACATGTACCTCAGAAATTTTCTATGTGGTTTGATCTCATGGTAAATAGATCATTTCTGTGGGGCAGGCAAATAATGTGATTACATTGGATTTTGTAGTGACTAAATTGATGAAAAACAAAGCTGCAAAGATCATGTATTTTCAAGACACCTGTTGAGCAGAATAACAGGCCCAGCTATATGCATTTAATTCACTTACTCTAACTTGGGCCCGGTGGGGACAGGGCTATTGTCTGAATATAAAGAAAAAAACTGTTCTGAATTTTTTTAATATCACACCTGACTTATGATAATCTGGTATGGTTTTTAAGGCAAGATACATTCAGAGGTGGTTTGCTATTGCCTGCCTCTGCATCACAAGCCTAGACTTCCTTGGTGGTCTCCCATCCAGATACTAACCGGGCCAACCTTGGTTCAAAGATCTGATGAGATCAGACTATTCTGGTCTATCCAGGTCAGGCATTCAGAATAACAATGTTCAATAACTAGAAATATTGCTGCAAACAGAAATACATTGTCTGAAGCAAACAGAGTCAAAGATATGTATGCTTGTGTAATTCCAGCAAGAAATACTATGCCAGTATAGTAATAATAATCTTAATCTTACAGATTATTATTTGATACTTGTCCTACCAATTTAAAACTGTATTTTCTTCCTGACTGAGGAATGCAGAAGCAGATATATATATATCTGCATTCCTTGCCTTTGGGGGCAAGAGTAGCTTTTTGATGTTTGCCATCATGGTTACATTAGCAATGTTATAGCAAAGTGGGAAACAGTAGGTTAGAATCATAGAACTGGAAAAGACCACAAGTGCTGTCAAGTCCAACCCCCAGCCATGCAGGAACACACAATCAAAGCACTCATGACATATGATCATCCAGCATCTGTTTGAAATATTTCAAAGAAGGAGACTCCACCACTCTCCGAGGCAGTGAATTCCACTGTCGAACAGCCCTGACAGAAAGTTCTTCCTAATGTTTAGGTGGAATCTCTTTTCCTGAACCTCAAATCCACTAGTCCAGTTGAATTCACAACTATTTTCTGTTAAGTAAGGAGATCTGTTGTGGTGGAAGAACCTTGTTCTGGCTGAAGCCAGCTGTTTGATCCAACCCAGTGTCTCTACACTAGCAAATAGCTCCTCAAACAAATTGCAGAAGGACATCACAATAGCAATAGATCTTGTGTTCCTAGCTGAGATGGAACTGCATTTTCTCACTAACAAAAGAAGGCAGCTTGACTACTGAAGGCATGCTGAATCCCTGCAACAGCAATACCTCTTCCCATCTAACACAACAAAAAGTGTACATACATTGTGTGGTAAAAATTATACAGAATAATCTTGAGAGCAAGAGAACAGAGGTATTGTTCCCACTATAAATATCAAATTCACTTCTTAACAAATACTTACTGCACCAGTCTTCAATATTCAGAAATTTCAGCTAATCTGATTACACACTTAATTGCCTTTTGTAAAGAACAAGATGTTGCCTCCACAACTTCATAAATTAATCATTCTTTTGTTTAGCTTGAGGAGGGAAAATGCCTTTGTTCAAGTTCATTGTTTGGGTGTTTCCTTGTAACTGAAAACTTTACAAATGTTACGTGGGTGATTGAATCTCAAAAGAGACATTTGTTGAGTGTGTCAAGTGTTCATGTATTATAACATTTCTTTGGAACCAGAGAGCCTCTTGTCTTTGCCTCACAATCCTTTTGGTGTCACTCGAACTGCTCATGTGACAGAATTCTAATATGGAAAGAGACAAAACGCATTGTTAAGGACACAAACAAAGGCTGCTTCCTGGAACACTGTGTCACAAGATTCCCAGGGTCACAGCCTCCTTGCTTTGCACACATGAGAAGCACTATTGAAATCAAAGTACGACTCAAGTCTCCAAAGGAGCTGTTCCACATGAAGGAACTCTTCTTGGCAGAATTCAGGGCCTGTTTATTACACTGCTGTGATTGACATCAGGAACCAGCCTACAGTTGTCATTGCAGTTGTCCTCATTTTACACTCATGTGAGATCCATGGATTTAGACATTTATTTAAAGGACCTACACACCCCTCCTATGGGACTACAGAATCTCAAAGCAGCTTGCAGTAATTACAACTAACTGAAGTTACCTCACAAACAAAGCTATGACTAGAGGTCATGAGTACAGGCTGGATTGACTTGTGCCTCATACATTCCCATAAATAAGTCCAAGTTTGGCGTGAACTGTACCCTCAGTGTGGAACCACAGGCACTCTCAGTTCTCCCACGAATAAGATAATATGGTGGTTTATCATATGAGGAGAGGGAGCAATCCATAAGATCCTCTGACTTCAACTAGAGAGAAAGAGGTACTTGACACAGAACCTAGCTCCTTTTGGTTTGTGATTAGAGAGCAACTGTAACCTCTTTCATTCTCAATCTCCCTCTTTGTCTCTTTTTTAATCTGTATCTTTTCAGCCTCACCTGTGTTCTGCATTCTTTGCTCAGTTCATGAGTATGATGTTAATCCCCCAGCTGGCCTTTAGTAATGAAAGGTCATTGTTCTCATGAAGGTTTCCCTAATACTCATGAGTACTAATTGTAGTCGTGCCCGCAGGGTCGTCGTAATAATGAGACGAGACGTGGAGATACCATCTGGTGGAGAGAGCCAGCAGCAGGGAGCGCGGGATCCCATGCCGTGGATCCGGCTACTCTGCCTTGTGCTAGGCTCGGGCTCCTTTTATTAGGGTTTACAAGAGGGGGGGCTACGTGGGCGGACCGGGAGGCAGGAGAGCAGGAGAGCAGGAGATCATCATGTGATGCATGATCTCATCGGGCTGTTACGTGCAGGAGGAAGTGTCCGTGTCTGGGTCTAATCCACACCTGGGGGCAAGGGCTCCCATTGTCCCTTTGTCCTGGGACACCTGGTGGCTGCCAGAGCCAGGTAGTTCATGACCCTGTGACTCTCACGGGGTGTGGGGGATGGGGGAAGCCCAGTGCGACCAGAAGGCACGTAGTTGGGCCAGCATGCCAAGCACTCTGCCCTGCAGTTCTGCTGGGTCAGCGGCTCATCCCTACATCTCCTCCCTTTTGCATTTTAGGAAGGAAGCCCGAATTGGTTTGGGACAATTTAAGGGGATGCTCACACCTCCTCAGCTATTTGCCCAAGCTGAGTCGAGGCTGCTTGTGCAACATGAGAACCTGGTTGTGAGCGTAGGGGAAAGTCAAAGGGTCTCTTACACACATTATAAAGCGCAGCTAGGAATACATTACATAGAGAAGGTTTTCAGCAATAAGGCAGCTAATCAAACCAATGCAGAGTGCGGAACAAAAGTATAGCCATCTTGCAACTCACATACTTTCATATGAGCTAACAACAATAAGCAAATCCCAATGGCGGCATGGTATCTGAGGTTTGTAGACCAAGCTCTTGCGGCCGGGAGGCCAGAGCATCCAGAGCAGTCGAGGTGGAGATGATGGACTTCGCTTGAGGCTGAGGCCAGAGCCCGGCCCGACAGTCTTAGTGATTACAGGAAACAAGTCCGGGGACTCCACCAGGGGGGGAGGTCACGAGGGAAACCTCTCTCCTGCCTGGGGAGGGCAGCATTAAGCTCCGGTGAGAGGAGTCGAGGGGAAGGGCAGAGGCGGTGGCGACGCATGCAGGACTCCTAGGAGGTGGAGCCTGAGGCAGAACTTGATAATGCCAAGCTGGCTGAGACAGCAGAGAGTCCCAGTGGAAGGATGGCCGAGGATGGAACAAGCAACAAATAGCATAATTTCTAAAATCAAGGCATGCAACAACACCAGCGATCAGTTGGGTTACAGTACTCGATAATTCCTTTGGAGATTGACTCCAAAAGGCATCATACAAAATGGAAACAATAAACATGGCTAAACAATGCAAAAGCTAGGTGATGAAGGGAAAGGAGGGCAGCCCATGGCTGCATAATTATCCAATGCACGGCTCTTGCTGTTTTATTGCAAAGCCTTTAGAGCGATGGTGGTAGAGTCCATGGATTTCTCAAGAGCGTAGAGAGAGAGCTACTGATAGTCTTTAGCATTTCAAGTTCAGTGACTCTCCACGAGCAAGGCTGCAACAGAAGGCATGTTCCGATAACAATCAATTGTAGCTGGAAACAGCGGAGAGTTCCAAAGGTTAACCTATCAGGAATGTTCCTGGCTGCAACTTCAAACTCCAGCCAGGGGGCGGCAGTGACAGAGAGAATAGCTGACTGTAGATGAGGAGCAGCGACACACAGCGTCAACCTCCTGAGCCATAGCTGGCCCAGGCTGAGCACCTTCCCCGGAGGTGGGGGCAGCGAGGACTGCGGTCTCCCAGGTAAGAGTATGGGTAATGCCGGCTCCAAGAGAGATCCCTCCTGTTTAGGCCCAGGCTGGGTGGGGGGGGCGATCGTGCCCTCTCAACAAGACACGACTTTCCTGCGTCCCTGGGATTAGGTTGGCCCCATCCCGAGTTGGAATCCTGTGTGGAAGAGAAAAGACAAGCAAGGCTTTTTCCCCGGGGGGGTTTGCGGCACTGCTGAGTTAGTATAGAGAATAGTACTTTGGATATGGTCTGCTGGATGAGACCTTGATTGGGTCGATAGGGGGGACTACTCCCCTTTCTTTAGTTTGTTTTGGCCAGCAGCTTTCCTTAGGTACAGTTGGCCCATTCCGACAACGATCACTTGCAACAATCAAAGTTAAAAACACACAAGGCAGAGAGTTGCCCGAAGGCTTAGGAGAAGGGAGAGGTCACATCCAGGTCGGGTGTTTGTTTGTAAAACAATCCCAATCACCGTCTAAAGTGTAGGAGTTTTTTTTGCAAAGCAACTTAAACAATTCACAATTATAGTCATATCATTAATATAGCAATCCATAGGAAAAGATTTAGAGAGAAGCGCAAAGAAAACAGTTCCTATGGGCTTGAGGTTTGATCACCACGAGCAGCTTAGCAGAGAGGTTTGCAAAGCCCTTTATCAGATCCTAGATCTAGAGGTGGGAGATGCGTCAGCCCATTCGAGGTAAGGTGGGTGTGCAGAAGAGAAGGCAAGGGGGGGAAAGGAGTTTGGAGAAGTTGGCTCTACCTTCCCCCCCCGTAAGGAGACTTTGGCGGGTTTGGGCTAAGCTTCCTACCTTCACTGCGGAGGCTGTGTAAGATAGGTAATGGCTGAGGAAATCCCCTAGCACTGTGACTAGCCAGGTGGCGCTCAACCAAGAAAATGTGGGAGCATGGAAATAATTCTGGCTTCACCTATAAACAGCCACGCCAATGTGGCAGTGTGGAGGCTCAGAGTAGAACAAAGAAAGGGTTCTCAAGGAAAAGCGAAACCAAGAAAGAGCTTTGAGGGTTTAAAACTAGAATGGAGGAGGTAACTTGAAGCAGATTCCAATGGCATCCCAGGGAGCACTGTGCCCCTTAAAGAGGCTGATGTCATAATGGGTGGAAACTTTTTTTTTTTCAAGGCATAGGTACACATAATCAAAGGGAGGAAAACTTTAGATTCAGGAGTGCAAGAGTACGGCTTAGAAATGATGGAAGGGGAGCCCCTCTCATGGAAAGGGAGGGAAAACTTTAGGGGTCTCTTTACAGAGACCAAGACACACAGAATATACATAAGCATACATAATACAATGAGGAGGAGGGTTTGTGAACGACTCAAGATCCTTTTTTTAAAATCCAGTGAAGGCTTAATAAGCAGGCTGAAAAAAAAGTGTGGTTAGTCTTTTTGTCCCAATTCTGTAGGAGGAGTGTTTCCAAGCTGGATCATTTTTTTATTGAACATACAAGTGAAAACACACCTAAGAGGAGGCGACATGAGTGTAAACATCTAGGCTTCTTGTCCCAGCCCCTCCTCAGGAGGGGGGAGGGGTTAGCCGCTCTTCGTTTTTCTGTGGAAGAAGAGAGGGTTAGGTGGGGAGTCGATGAGGAAGTTGTGCAAGCCTTTGTTTTTCTATGGGCTGGATTTGAAACCCATTTGATCTGGACACTAGAAACAAGCAAGTGTTGGATTTTTTTTAGCAGAAGGTGGCTATATCAGGACTTGAGAAACTTACTCTCTGGATCTACTTAGGCGGTTCAGCCTAGCAGGACTGGGATTCACCTGCCCTTCCTGGGGTACTAATGATTTTTGCTGCCACTGGGGGCTTTAGGCTTAGGGCTTTGCACGGGCTCCAGAGGGCTGTGAGATCTGGTTTGAACCCCTTACCACAGGTGGAGGGGGCCAGGGGGGCACCTTCTTTATGAAGGACTCTGGAAGCTTAAGGCCATCGTCTTGAGAGCATCTTCCCTCTCTCCGCGCCTCATTGTCCTGTAGATTGGCTATAGGACATTCTGAGGAAGGGTCAAAGCGGCAGTCCTTTTGGTTGAGTAGAGGCGGACTGGGCATAGTGCCAGAATGTTAGCGTCTTCTTTAAAATCAGCGACTCTTTCTGCTGCAATTCAGGGGTTATGGACTCTGCAGAAGATTTTTGATATGCACGCCACTCTGTGGCACTGATTGGGAGAGCATGGTGACTTTCAGAAATAGAAGGAGGCTAGCAGAGCGGGAAGCATAGACGCATGAAGGAGAGCAAGCAACGAGATTTAAGGCAAGCTGAGCTTAGATTGGAATTCGAGTGAGAGCATAGAGGCAGAAGGATTGGATGGGAGGCCGGACATTGGACCTGGCGAGAAGGTAGGCATCATCTTCCGTCAGGGTTTCCTTCCTCCGCAGATAAAGGTTTTGAAACCAGCGCCATTGCGTGGCAGCTGTGACGGAGGAGATCTTGGTGGCTTCAGAAAATGAAGAGGCCGAGGAGTGGGCCGGAAGGCAGTACGAAGGGAGGAGGCGGCCCGAGCCGTGGGAGGATCCGAAGGCGGGGGGGAAGCAAGGGAGGCAGAAAGAAAGAGGACGAAGGCGTCCAGTTTAGTGGATAGAGAAAGTTCTGGGGGGTGAGAGTGAAGCTGAAGGAGTCGAAAGGAGGGCGATCTATGGCAAGAGAGAGCCATAGACCTGCTACGAGCTGATGGCGACATAACATTGCCTCCACGTCAGTAGCGGTGACATGTGTGCGCGAGGCTCTCTGTGCAAGAAGTGCGCCCGATGTTTTCCCAATCCATAAGATTCAATGTCCCCCTTTCTAGGTACCATGGACATTGAGCTTCAATCTCCTCAAGCAATTTGCACAGCTCCCCTCTCTTCTGAGGAGACCCTGCAGCTTTTTAGCTAAAGCACTTTCAATTCGGTAACGTGATTGTCACTAGCCCTGCTTTTGCAAGCCCCCATACTTACCGTTGTTTACCGTCCGGACAAGAGGAGAAGTGTCCTAGAGCACTCGGGTCCCCTGGATGCGCCGATCCAGCAGGCGAGCGATACCGAGCAGTGGAGTCCCTGGATGCACCGATCCAGCGGGCGTGATTACCTTGACCCTTTCCCAAGCGGCCGCGGGGTGGAGGTTTGAGGATTCCCGGGTTTCGGCACCAGTTGTAAGTCATGCCCGCAGAGGTGCGACCATTAATGTGGGCGGGACACAGAGATACCATCTGGTGGAGAGAGCCAGCAGCAGGGAGCGCGGGATCCCATGCCGTGGATCCGGCTACTCTGCCTTGTGCTAGGCTCGGGCTCCTTTTATTAGGGTTTACAAGAGGGGGGGCTACGTGGGCGGACCGGGAGGCAGGAGAGCAGGAGAGCAGGAGATCATCATGTGATGCATGATCTCATCGGGCTGTTACGTGCAGGAGGAAGCGTCCGTGTCTGGGTCTAATCCACACCTGGGGGCAAGGGCCCAGTTGTCCCTTTGTCTGGGACACCTGGTGGCTGTGAGCCAGGTAGTTCATGACCTGTGACTCACCGGGGGGTGGGGGATGGGAGAGCGGGTGCGACCAGAAGGCCGTAGTTGGGCCGGCATGCCAAGCACTCTGCCTACGGTTCTGCTGGGTCAGCGGCTCATCCCTACAACTAATGAAGAATTAGAACTTTCCACCATATCCACAGAACAGCTCTGTTTCCTATCCTCTACTTTTCCTCTGTCTCTAGAGCAGGGGTCTGCAACCCACAGCTCCGGAGCCACATGTGGCACTTTCACCCTTGCACTGTGGCTCCACATGGCTTGGGTCCTCTCAGCCTCTTTCGGAGAGTCGCCCTA
The DNA here is from genome assembly GCF_021028975.2 of Sphaerodactylus townsendi. NCBI lineage: Eukaryota > Metazoa > Chordata > Lepidosauria > Squamata > Sphaerodactylidae > Sphaerodactylus > Sphaerodactylus townsendi. Next base: position 62,418,981 of record NC_059431.1, read on the forward strand.
AGGGTTAATGGGAAAGAGTCCCCATTCCTAGAGAGGCACAGCCCAAGATGGCTATCCCAAGCCACATCCGGTTTCCCTGTCCCAGCTGCCTGGTTGGCTGATGCCAGTGATGACGGCATGGGGCGGGGGTGGAGCACCGCTAGTGGATCCTCTTGAACAGGTGAGCAGTGAAGGGTGGGAAACGGGAGGGAGTTGCAGGAGCGCAGATTTTCAGCACAATCCTAACCTAAGTCAGCCCCCCTTGAATAGGGGGTCAGTGGTCGACCCTGCTTAGGGTGGCCTCATTTCCCCCTCTCCTGGGTCCTTCTTGGGGGCAGGACCACATGGGGACCCCAGCAGTGCCACAGACCCCCAGCAGCCCCACTGAGCTCCAGGGGCTTTCCTGGTAGATGGCAGCCTGGCTGAGTCCAGGTGAGAAAGACGATGTCAGGTTTTAAAGGAGTTATTACCTGCAGCCGTGCAAAGCTGCGCTACCTCCTCCGGGGAGCTGTTTGATGGGGGGGAGGTGGGGGGTGGGTGGGGAGATTGTTTTGCTTCTGCATTGCCAAGGAGGGGCAGGAGCGCATGGGGAAAGCCTTGTATGTGTGGATCTTGGAAGGTTTACTTCCAGAGTAAGCCAGTGGAGGGTAAGCTTGTAGATCGTGGAAGGGAGGAAGGCCGGGATCATCCTCAGGCATGGTTGTCGCGGGTTGCCAACTCCCAGCAGGGAAATCCCAAGACATTTGGGGGTAGATTCTCAGAAGTTGTGGCTGTTGGGACCAGGGTGGGGGCCATGCTCAGTGAGGAATGTGGCTGTCGAGTCCACCCTCCATGGCAGACATTTTCTCGGGGGCGGGGAGGGAGAAGTTTAGGCTTGGGGGGCATAATCAGTGTCTTTCAACACAAGAAAAGAGAAATGTGTGAAATGGGGGTTCTATTGCTGGTCATTAGAATCATGTACAAAACAACAGGCTTTTTATCCCCTTCCCTTTTTGCTTTGATGGGTAAAAATGGACCCCAAAGAAGGGAACTTCTCCCTGCATGAGAATATATACAGTGTTATCTTCATTTTAGATGTCAAAAAGTATTTGCGGCTGCAAGTGTTTTCTTTTCCATGGAAAACGGGTCCAAATGGCTCTTTGGGTGTTAAAAGTTGCCGACCCCTGCTCTAGAGGCTTTAACAAGATGAGATGTCAGCTTGAATTCCCAAACACACTATATTTACTGTTTAGTTATATATGATGAATGGGTGGCAACTGAACTTACCTTACTGTAAGGAAGGGCACAATGAAAAGATGTTACTATTTGATTTATTTATTTAAAATACTTATATACTGCTGTCTTGTTGTACACTCAAAGCTGTTTCCACAAACAAATAATACCATAAATATTACACCATTAAAACAAACGTCAACATATGCTGTGATAGATACATTTTAAAAAATTCTTAAAGATTAGAACCCTCTTGTGAATTATACTAAGCAAATAAAATTTTTCATGCATTTTAAACATATTTACAACATTAAGAACTGTTTCTAAACACCTAAATCAATGTAATATAGTGGTACAGTAGGAGTAATTTAAAATATAGTTGCTAAGAATAGTCTATATACTAATTTAGAAAATTTTAAGAATCTAGAAGAAGGATTGCTAGATATTACATTACGATGAAAATGTGAGGCTAATAGGAAGTGATCCAGATATGTATTGTTGTTTCTTTGTTTTGTTGTAATTTTTTATGGTTGTGAAAATGGTGTATAATGGTTTTATGAGTGATAGGTTGCATTGAACTTAGCATTGAACTTAGCATTGAACTTAACATTGAACTTAAAATGTTCAAGTTTATTGAATGATGAACTGAAGGAATAAATGGCTTCAAGTAAAACCAGTAAAGTGAACTGTGGAAGTTTTAATATTTCATATGAAATAGTGGTTAGTGCTGTTAGAATCAGCAAGTTGTAAAATGCTTTCTTATAATTTTCTCTCATGTTTTTATTACATTCAGAACTTTATGAGACATTCCTTTTAAGGGCAGGGATTTTCCACAGCAGATGGCAATTACATATAGAGCAAACTGTAGAACAATATCTTGCCAATGTTTGCAAACTCTTTATGACTAAATCAATTTTTTTCTCTTTGACTGCTATAAAGTCTGCCTTATACAATAGGTTATTAAATGGTGGAGTTTTTAACATGGGTATGTAAAGAGTGTTTGACTTAATATGGAAAAGATAAAAGATGGTAAGGCTTTTAAATGGCCCATCACATTCATGCATAAATGTATTCCATTCAACAGCTGTACTATCTGAGAGAAGAATGACATTATCTCCAGTGCAAAATATTCTGCTTTGAAAGTCTGGAACATGTAGTATCTGCCCAACTGAAGTGATTCTTAATGGGAAACACCTAGGACCTATTTTGTGCATTTATCATGTTAAAACATTGCATGGGAATACCTTAATCTGTACATTAATAAATTCTATATATAAATGTTTATGAGATTGGAACAGTGGTATCTACTTGTCAGATGTGCCACAAACCCAGTCCACAGTATGAGATAGCGCTATTTTAATGCATATTATAGCACCTATGTAGCTCATTTCTATCTCCATCTGTGTCTATGCACACACCATAATTCCAGACCACCATAAACTATTGTTTATGCCAACATAAGGTACCTATGAAATCATTTTATCCCAGCCCTGTAAGTCTCCAATAGTCAAATTGTGACCAATGCTATATCATTTGAACAAAGAAAATTGCAATTGCTGTCATTTTCATTAGGCATCTAGTGCACTTTCTGGCAAAGCATTCCATACAGCTGTCTCATACCAAATTATAACTGACAAATAAGAATGTTAAAAATGTTTATTTATGTAATAGCACTGGCACCTTGATTGTACAGCTTGTTTGATAGAAGCAGCCTATATAGGTCAGTTCCCATTTAGATTGTTTTCCTTATATTTATATGTAAACTTAGTTCTGTGAATGAAATAGGGTATTTCATTGGTGCATTACTAGGGGATTATTAAACTTGCTGGGTGGTTAGCATCATCTGAGGCATGCAATAATTGCCCAGAAATGCAGAGCCTATTGTATTTTAGGGCTTTAAAAAGAACTGCAGATCTAATGAGAACAACTTTGAAGTTAGTTGGTCTTGGTTGATATAATCAAATAGTATATGCTTCATTTAGGACAAAATAATATGTTTGATTGGGTAACATTTTATATGAACATTAGCTAGCTGATTAATTCCAAAATGAAGGATATAAGTCATGGAAATAACCTGATTTGTTTTAAGGTTATTTCCTGATCCTGCATAAAATATCATAGACACTCATTGTTGATGAAAGAACTTATTATGCAGTCAATTTTTCAGTAAATGGACATTTGCATTTGATGTTGACAGTAAAATTATAATTTTAGCAAACATCAGCTCCTATTCCTCCCTGTAAATAGAAAAGTGAAAAATACTACCTACAGGCCAATAGTATGAAGGACTGCCTCTACTATTTATTCATTTAAGTACAACATTACAACCACTATTGCTTACTTATCAACCCCCCCCCCCCAAAAAAAATTAGATAAAAACAGAATTCACCTAAATAAACCAATTCGGTTTTTTAATCCAAAATAAAATCCAAATGTTATTCACTTCATCATGGTGCTATAACATGTGACTAATAAAAAAGAACTATTTCATAAAGATCTGTTGTAAAAGATGTCTTTGTTATTCTATTACTAAACAGTTGTAGCATCAGGATTGGACAGGTTTCTCATGAAAAGCAGTTGTACTGCAGTTAAGAGCCATGAATTATTGCCTCTTGGAACAAACTTCATACAGAATGTTTAATCAGGAGTCTGACTGACCACCTGTGACAGATCATCCACAACAAGTTGTTAGACTGGATGTTATATAATGAGAGGGGGAAGAAAACAGAAGTGGCCAGAGTTTTCTCTTTCCTGTGCTTCTTTAAGATGCCAAAAGAGAAACTTCTTGTAATCCTTCTCTTTCCATTGTGTGATGTGCAAATTTCTGATGTGAGAATAGCTTGTACATAGGTGGGGATAGCTTGTACACATGATCATAGGAAGGGACAATGGAAAAGTTCCACTTCAATTGTCACAAGGAAGTATGACACTCCTCCTGATTCTGCTAAAGTATACTTGTTTTCACCCACTCCTACCTGGAGACTAGTAGCAGTGGCATAGGAGGTTAAGAGCTCGTGTATCTAATCTGGAGGAACCGGGTTTGATTCCCAGCTCTGCCGTCTGAGCTGTGGAGGCTGATCTGAGGAATTCAGATTAGCCTGGGCACTCCCACACACGCCAGCTGGGTGACCTTGGGCTAGTCACAGCTTCTCGGAGCTCTCTCAGCCCCACCCACCTCACAGGGTGTTTGTTGTGAGGGGGGAAGTGCAAGGAGATTGTGAGCCCCTTTGAGTCTCCTGCAGGAGAGAAAGGGGGGATATAAATCCAAACTCTTCTTCTCTTCTTCTTCTTCCATTGTCCTCAACTCCCATTTTGTAACATCATGTATAATTTGCCCTGTGTCTGAATGTCACAGTGCTTGTTAAGCAAGGAAATGTGCATCATAATGAGATCACAAGTTGCACTAGATATTTACAAAGAGTGAAAGGAACTTGACACAGGGAGCCATTTTGAGTGGCAGCACTGTGTGTTCTTGTAACCTTTAACCTCTATCCATATTTTTTTCTTTAAATCCTGGACCTATACAAAGAAGTTGAAAATGATTCTAACCCACTGTAGAGCCAGAGTAGTGTAACAGCCCAATCCAGTTCCTGGAGGTGCTTGGGGAAAGCACTGCTGCAGCTGTACTGATGCGCCGCCTCCAGAAAGCTTCCCGGTGGTGCTGGAAGGCAGCTAGAAGAGAAAAAAGCCCCACCACCCAGAATCCCTCTGGCATAGGCATAGCTACCATGGGGCGAGGTGGGGACAGGCACTCCGGGCAGCCGTCGTTGGGGTCGTGTGGGGTGCAAAATCACCCCGCACACCCCTCACCCTTCCCCCTCACCTCACCCCACCAGGCCCAGCAGAGACCACTGCCAGGCACCCCTGCTCAGCCCTGCCCCACCTGGGCTGGTGGAGGCTTCTGCACATGCCCCTCCCTGGCCCCGCCTCACAGCCCTCTGAGGCAGCAGCAGCAGCAGTGGTGCAATGGCAGCAGTGGCGATGCCAAAGCAGGAAGCATCTTCCCATTCCTCCGGGTCTCCCCTTCCCAAGGTGAAGACTCCCTGGTTCAGAGCGGCGCTACTGCTGCTCATCATGCTGGTACTGAACGCGGCTTGGGCTGAGAAAGAAGGTAAGGAAGGCATGTGGGGGGGAGGGTTATGGGGCAGTGAGGACCAGCCAATGCTTCTATCCACCCCCAAATTTCCAATCCTATGATCTGGAGCTTCTTTTCTTCTTTAACTGACCCCCCTGGTTCTGTCCTCATTTTCATGGGTATTTAAATGCTCGGTAGGGTCGGACGGCCGTGGTTCCCTTCCTTTAGCCTTCCTCTTCCCTAGTTGTTTAGCTAGTACCTCTGCTTTTTTATTTCCCCCCTTTCTGCTGAATCTTTTTCCTCATGTGTCTCCCCCCCGCATGACACTGCTACTTCTGCCCCCCTTTCTGCATGTGAAGTTCATGACTCTTTGCTCATCTGTTCCGAAGCTCTGTGATCTCCTCTGTTTTTTCTCTTTCCCTTTTCTCTCTGGAACTTACCTCCAACTAGGTTTCTTTCTCTCTCTCTTTTGTTTTGTGCCCCTTGTTTCTCTTCCCCGCCACTCTGGACTTGTCTTGCTCCTTCCCAGCTGGGCTGCTAACTCACTGGCCGGCCCTGCTCCACCTGGCTCAGGACCTGTCATCTCAGGGCCTGGCTCTCCTTCTTTCTGTCTGCCCCTCCCACTTCATGGCTGGCCATGGAAGTCACGGCTCGAGCACTTCTGCTTTGGTGCTGCTCCCCCACCACATGTATTTGGTGGTGAGGTAGGGTTGCTGTTTTGAACCTGTTTGTCTTTTTGAAGCACTAGAGCAGTGATGGTGAACCTTTTCGAGACCGAGTGCCCAAATTGCAACCCAAAACCCACTTATTTATTGCAAAGTGCCAACACAGCAATTTAACCTGAATGCTGAGGTTTTAGTTTAGAAAAAATGGTTGGTTACTCAGGCGCACGTTACTCAGGAGTAAGCTTGGTGAAGCAACCATGCAACGCTTCGAATGGGTGAATCATGCCCTTAGGACGGTTTACTCAGAAGCAAGCCCCATTGCCAGCAACCAAGTTCACTCCCAGGTAAAGGATCATACCCAGGCCAGCCTAGATGTGTGTGGTTGGGGGGTGATTTTCCGTCCCCCACATGATGAACTCTGTGCACGTGTGCCCACAGAGATGACTCTGAGTGCCACCTCTGGCACCGTTGCCATAGGTTCGCCACCACTACACTAGAGACTGGAATGCAGCATTATGTTTTCTCCCACCCAGTCATGAACAGCCATTATACCATCCATGGCTAAGCCTGATTCTGGCTTTCTTGTTGAAGCAACTCTTCCCTTACATATCTATTTTGCAAATTATACATGTCCCAGCTGCCTTACACCATTACTTTTTTTCTGAAAAGTTTGTGGATGCTCCTGAACATCAGAGTCTATTGAAAGGAATCCAGAATGGGTTTTTATTTTGGGACTGGGGTGGTGGTGGTCGTGGTGGTGGTGGTGGTGGTCTTTACATGCTTGTAATGTAATGCCTTGGAGAAATATCTGGAAGACTTAATTCCTGGAAATACATGTAATCCATAGGAAGGCAGAACAGGAGCCCATAACTCCAAGCCCCAGAGCATGGTGTTCATGGACCAAACTCCAAGTGGAAGCTGACTGAAGTTGGTTTCACCCCTGGGAACACCCTGGCCCATCCCCCTCACTACAGAGTGTCACCATGGACCCGAGGGGTGACTGAGCACCAGTGCCTCTAGCCCTGCCACTGGCAGGGATGCCCATTTGCACCGACAGAGAGGGAAAATGCATCGCCATGTTCCTCCACTGCTCCCTTGAGAGTTCAGCCCCCCATCTGGATTGGGCTTTAAGAATGCCAGCTAGTACCTGGAAGACCTGAGTTTGAATCCTCACTCATGTCATGGAAGCTCGCTGGGTGACCTTGGGCCAGTCACACACTCAGTCTTCCCTATTTCAGAGGATTGTTTAAGCATAAAATAGAGAAGAAAAAATGATGCATATGCTTTCAGTTCCCATTATGGAGAAAGGTGATGTATAAATGAATTAAATTTAAAAAATCAACTGTGCAAAGGGGAAATCAAAATAAATGATAAATATCTTCATAATTATTTATTTTATAAAGACATTATTTATTTTATAAATTGTATAAAGACATCAACACATCTGACTCTATATTCAGTAATATAAGCAAAAAAAGAGCTTGTTCTATGGAAAGAAGAAAAAACTAATATATACAAAGGTGGTAAAACTATGGCCGTTTCCGCACGGCCTCCTTGCGCCCCCACACCGCCAAGAGTGCGGGTGGCGTGGGGAGCGTATAAGCCGATTCGCACATGTGCAGCGGGAGAAGCGGAGAACCCCAGCAGGCGGCAGAAGCGGCTCCGCGCACGGAGACGCCTGTTCCCCCTCCTCCCACTCCCACTTACGGTGTCCTCCCTGCATTGCGCAAATGGCCTGCGGGCGTCGCAGCCGCCGCCCATGCGCTGCCACCTCCGGGTCGGAGGACAGTGTGGGCCGAGGGCTGCCGGCGCTTCCGCAAGCTTGGCGGCTAGGACACCGTAAGTGGGAGGGAGGAGGAACAAGCTTAATCTTCCAGCCGGCGCTGCGGTTAAGCGCACCGCAGCTGCAGGGAAGGCCGCTCCCTCCCCAACAACAACCCTTTAAAGGGTTGTTGTTTAGGGCGGCCTGAAGCCGCCCTGGGGAAGGAAAGGCGCATTCAGAATTAAGCCCGCTGCTCGCGTTGCAGCAGCTGGCGGCGCTATCTTGAAACGGCGGCCTGGGGGAGCCTTTTTTGGCGCCCCCAGGCCGTCATAAATGGGCCATGCGGAAACGGCCTATGATTCACACAGATATGCATGCAAATCACTTTCTGAACCAGTTGTGATTTTTTCTTTCTTTCTTTCTTTCGGAGAAACACAAAGCAGTACAGTTTTCGATTGAAGCTCATTGTTTGTGCCCCAAATCAAATACTGAAACTAAAAAGTAGTATGGACAAGCCCTTTACTAACAAATTGTGTTGCACCTTTCATGCCTCAGTCTGATTGCAGAGTCCTACGATCCTGTGATCGTCATCTGTGATCTGTCGCCAATAACCCAGAGCTTTCAAAGAAACGAGTAGATGAAGAAGTCAGGAATGCAATCATTTACCCATTCTAAAATGCTTTTCACTAATAGAAGGGATAGAATTGCTTTATTACAACTCTTTGCCCTCCTGTTACAATATAAGCAATACAAGAATTCTCAGGCAAAGTAGATTTCTGGATTGTTTTTGCCTAATGCAACACGAGCCCTTTATTCAACTTGACTTTCATCTGATGTCTTGAAACAATATCTCTTCTTAATTTGTATAAACTAAAAATAAGGTTTGACTAACAAATGGAACTTCAAAAAAAGAACTTGAGAAAGAAAAATCAAAGAAAATTGTCATTTTGAAGAACAAGAGATTTTTCCTATAATGAAGGAATACATGTAATATATAAAAAGAACCTGTACAAGCTGTGACTGTTTAAATATGAATTTCCCCATGAGAATCTGAGGTTGGAGTAGGTTTAGTTGATAAATTAATTTATTAGTATTTATTTATTGTTGCGGTCAATTAACTCAGCTAAAGTAAAAATTTATTAGTAGTATATGCCACCCTTCCCCTTGCTGGTTCAATGTAGCTTCTAAAATCACAGTACACCTCAATGTTAAAATCTAATCTAAAGTTCAACAGCACCAAATATACAGTTTCAAACCCAATGCTGAAGGGAAGAGGAGTGGGAAAGGGAAAGCCAAATGATGGGGGAAAATGTAGCTGCCTCAACAAATATGCCTGATGGAACAGCTCTGTCTTATAGGCCATGTGCAAATACATCAGATCCCACAGGGCCTGGGTCTCATTAGCAGAGCATTCCACCAGGCTGGAACCAGGTCTGAAAATGTCCTGGCCCTGGTTGAGGCTAGCCGGACATCTTTCCAGCCAGGGACCACCAGAAGATTGTCGTGTGCTGAATGTAGTGATCTTCAGGGAACACACACAGAGAGAGATATGCTGGCCCCAGACAATTTCAGGGTTTATAGGTAAATACTAAAACCTTGAATTTTGAATTGGCTCTACCTGGAGCCAATGTGGCTGGCAGAGCATTGGTTGAATGTATGCCTTCCACAGGATTTCCGTAAGGACCTGAACTGCTGCATTCTGCACCAGCTAAAGTTTCCAGAGCAGGGTAGCCTTGCATAGAGCAAGTTGCAGTAGCCCAATATAGAGGTGATCGTTGCATGGAACACTGGGACAGGCAGGGAGCCAATTGTCTTACCTAGCGAAGATGGTAAAAAGCCAGGCAGGCCACATATGTCACCTAAGCCTCTGACAAAGAGGCATCAAGGAACACACTCAGGCTCTTGAGGGTTGGTGTAGCATTGTATGCCATCAAGAGTTGGCAATTGGCATCACTCCTGAACTTTTCAACCTAGCCACAGCACCTTCATCTTAGATGGATTTAGCTTCAACTGACTCCTTTTCAACCATTCCACCACAGCCTCCAAGCAATTGGTCAGTACATCTGGGGTGGTGTCTGGATGTCCATCAATAGATATAGCTGGGTGAACCATTAATTTTTACAGTATTATTTGAGGATTCTAATTTCTTCTTAACCAGTAACTTTGGAAAATAATACTGTCAGAGATTAAAGTAAATAAGTAGGAGCCTGCAAGGACTTCTCAGAGGCAAGTCCCCTACCACACTGTGTCCCGAAAACCCCCAGAGTCTCTCCTCTTTTCCTGCTTCCATCTCTTCTTGTAGGGTTTGCGAACCTCCAGATTGGAGTTAGAGATCTTCTGGAATCACAATTGATCTCCTCAATACAGAGATCAATTTCCTTAGGGTTGCTAGCTCCAGGTTAGGAAATTACTGGAGATTTGGGGATTGTCCATCTAGTATCTAGGCACTTTCTTTCCAGATTCTTGACTTTCCCCATCCTCTTGAATTGTTGCCTTGTCTACTGGCCATTGTGTTCCTTTATGACACTTACCAGGCTAAAATTTTCCTTAGAAGTCACAAGGAGGACTGAAGAGGGAATCTGGTTTGCACAAAGGAAGCAAATTAGGGCATAAGCCTAGTTCAAGTTAATGAAATAATGTTTTGATATGTGGCCTAAAGTGGGAAACTGGACCACCCAGATATATTCCGGAGATATTCACTAATCTTCCAACTATGACCTTAATTAGATTCAACCCAAAGGTTTAGCAATGTCACATTGCATAGTTCTCAAGGGGAATGTCACATGTGCAAATGAAAAGCTAGCATATTTTTAAAAAATCATTTTGGCTTAATCTAGCATTGCATACGCAGAAAGATTTTTATGTATATAATCCAAATAGGGAATCTATCAACTGCATTCTGCGATGTTACAGTTATGTGGGGACCTGTATTTATTTTAAACTTGTTTTCTTTGTTGGGGAAAAATAGGTTTGCTAACTCTCTGGAGAAAAAAAATTGTCCTGTCCCTTTAACAAAAATTTAATGGGATGTTATTTACTTTTATGCTATGAAAAGTTTCAAGGGCCCATTTCTAAACATTCAGCCTCCATTATATGTAAGAGGTGTGGGGGTGAGGACTTTAACCTGTTCCTATCCTTCAATTCCCTTACTGCAAAAAGTACACCCAGCTGCTTTTATTGCAGTGGAGAAAAAATGACAGGTACCTGTATTTCTCTGCTGTAGCATTGCATGAGCTGAGCTTCTATCAGTATAAGTCCTTTGAATGCTGGGATGGGGAAAGGAAATAGAAAATTATGCCAAATACCAGTTTTGCCTGAAAATAGCAAGGTTTTTTGTACGGTCAGTCTTGCAAAGAATACATATTTGTTTTCCCTATAATTTATCTGACACTTCCTGGTGAACACTCAGGCCCCTTCCGCACATGCAGAATAATGCACTTTCAATACACTTTCACAGTTGTTTGCAAGTGGATTTTGCTTTTCCACACAGTAAAATCCAGCTGCAAAATGCACTGAAAGTGGATTGAAATTGCATTATTCTGCATATGCAGAAGAGGCCTCATAGATTTCATTGTTCCAGGCTTAACCAAGTGAAATTTACATGCATACAAAACCATCAGCAGCACATCGTATGAGCAAAAAGGTGCTTATTATTACATTTTTGTTAAAAACAATTGTTAGAATTACTTTAGTCAAAGGGAAACATTTTCCTAAGCTCCAGTGAAAGAAAATTCTGCTATAATAGTTACCGAAAACAGGCTTTCAAATTTTGAAAAGCACCGTGTTTGTGAACCAATTAATTTGTATGTAGCTAATTAATTCCCAAAGCTTAGCTGAGCTTCCATCACCACCAGTAAACAATGAACTGTATCACTATTAATCACTCTAGCACAGCCAGACAGCTGAGTTCTGGTTCCGGCTGCATATCACACCATCAGCACTGTGACATTCTTGTTCATTTCCCCCTCCTGGATCTGCCAGTCTGGGTCATACAGTTTGTGATTCTGTGTGGTTTCAGAAAGGATGCGGCCTTCAGGTTCTCACCATACACTCTGTTGCCTTCAGACTGTGTTTAACCTCTCAAGGGGTCGATTTATCTATGTATAATAAAGAATAATGCTTCCTCCCAGGAAATTTAATTAGTAAGTCTACAGAGGTTGACAGAACATGGAAAATTATTCATACAATATATACTTGTAACAGTATTTCAGCTGGGGTTACTGGATCCCTTCTGGCTACCTATGGGGGGAAGGGACTGTAGGATTGCCAGATCCAGGCTGGGGATGGAGCCTGGAGAGGACAGGGACCTCAGTGGGGTACAATGTCACAAAGTCTACCCTGCAAACATCCATTCTCTCCAGGGGTGCTGACCTCTGTAGTTGGAAATGAGCTGTAATTCTGGGGTTTCCTCAGGTCCCCCCTGGAGGCTGATATCCTGAGATCTATGCAGAAGGGCAAAGGACAGAAGAAACAATAACATGTTGAACTCTTAAATGACATCTACACATTTCATATGGAATCTTGATTTAAGTTGAAATAAAATTTTAGCTTACCAAGACTCTCTATATGGCTTATATATGCATATATACATGTTGTGAGACAAGATGGAAAGTCAAACAGGTAGGTGTTTGATATTCTTTCAGTGACATGGCAATAAGGTTGGGCTGTTTTTCATCATTATAGATCTTGGTGCCTGTGCCCATAGTGCTTACCCAGCACATTTAGGGTCTGTCCGCATTTGAAGTCAAAGAGAGATTTTTCTTCTGGTCAGATTGTTCAGTCAACTGGAAGATTTATTCACTTTCATTTTCTTGGGACAACTTTTTTTTAGTTGTTTGTGCCATAAGGAGTCCCTTTAGTCATGTAGAAATATTTTAAAGTGCATTCTTTCCAGCAGTCTTATACCATGATCTGGAATGTGTGGGTAGTTGTGGTGGAGAAGCTGATGACTGCTTGAATGGTCTTGCCTTGAGGGAGAAGGGTTTAGAAGGGTTTAGAAGTGAGACACTTCATGTACTACTGGGGGGGGGGGGAATCTGTTGGCTAGTGACTATGCTAACAATTAGCAACACTACCCTTTTATTTCTTTGTCTGCTAGAGGCAGTGGGAGAGCTCATGTAGAGAGATAAACTAGTGAACAGGAGGATTAGCTAAACCTCTTTCTAGCAGCATTACCCCTTCATTCAGGGAATACCTCACCCTTTAAAAAACCTGCTTCTAAGCTGTGACCTCTTCTATTTAGCAATGGAGGGTCCACACTCAGACCATTTCTTTTAAAAAAAACTATCTGATCAGACAATCCTTCTGCAGTGATTCTACTTCACCCCTTCTAGTAAAGTAACCCATGCCAGCAGTGGCGCAGCACCAATGGGGTGGGGAGGAGGCAGGATGCCCCAGGCGGAGCCACGGCAAAGGCTTGGCCAGGCCGTGGAGGGTGTGTAGTGGGGGCATTCCGGGGCAGGCAGCTCTGTGGCAGGGGTGCATGGCACATGCAGACCCTGGGCACAGTTTCCCCTCGCTCCGCCTCTGAATGCCAGCTATTTCCATCATGAATATAGCAACTTGGGGGCACCAATGCACTAGTTCAATTTTTAACATTCAAAAACAATTTGCAAAATGCTTTCCAACCAATAAAGGTTATGTCACTGTTATAGTTTCCCAAAGTATGGCTCAGGAACTTTTGTAAATAATTTTTTATTTGGGAGAAAAATATTTATAATTAATTCAAAATTATTTAATTAATAGTTTTATATAATTTTTTATTTATGCTGTTTTAATGCCATTTTGTTTTCTGTTAGCTGCCTTTGAAATCTTTGGCTGAGAGAAGGGATAAAAATCTTTTTAATTCAAAAACAGGCTTCTGTGAAGACATTCCATGTTAGAAGGGGAATTCTGTGCACAGTTGGCTACTGCATATACAACCCAACAGCCAGGTTTACCTTTGCAACTGTCCCTTTTAGATACACAGAAAAGTGCTGGCCAGCTGATTCAATTGGGTACAGGTGTGGACTGACCCTTTCACTTACTGGGAGAGTTTCTGTTGGGCTTCTTCTCCACCACAAGGAACAAGCAAAGCTTGGTGATAAGAGTCTGACGCCTTCCCCATTGTTGCTGAAGATATGCCCAAGCAGAATGGGCCCTACATTACTGCCAGTACCACTTAGACCACTTGGTCCAGAGCTGCTTCAAGATTTGTATTCTTTCCTGAATGAGTGCTAAGAAACTGTATTTTTGGTGCCATCCTATGCACAGTATTGATGGGGTCAGATTGGAATAATTCTTTTCAGAATTGCACTGTTAGTGATTTCTTGACTACTGAGCACCTGAGCAATGCTATTCAGAGTACTAGACTGGCTGGGCTTCTGTATGTACATAACACAGGTTTGTGGGCTTGTGACTTTATACTACTCAAGAGTTTGGATTCAGCCATTAGTGATGTTTGGCAAAACAAAGTGCCACTTTAAGTTATGCAACTGCTGTAGTAAAAAGAGGCATTGAGCAACTATTTTGGCATATTAGGTATTCACAACTCCCATTTCAGCCCTTGTTTACTTCACTTTCACAGAACTTTCTAAAGTGTGTTGCGCAACAGCACAAGAAGTGTGGGTCCTGAGTTCTATCCAGTTTCACTATCATATGCTTACAACACAACTCAGTTAAGTCTTTCACCTTGTGAGTCATGACCAGCATTTGTCTTTCTGCAGTATGGTACATATTTAAATCATGCTACACAAAAATATTTACTCTAGGCAATCCATGACCCACAATGAAACTGAGAACCAAGGGAAATCATATAGCAACAGTCCTGAACAGTTATGAAAAGCCGTGTGTTCATCTGGGTATCAGCCTGACATTGCATGCACATCAGATACAAAGGTTATTTCATAACTATGGTTTATTTTCCTTTCTTTGGCTTTTTTTTTAAAAAAAGGGAAGCAAAGGTTCAAAAGGAAGTTGGCAGGGTCATCAGTTTAGGTTTCAAAATAAAACAGTTTATAGAATACAAATGTTTACTGACACAATCCCATATGCTGCTAGTACACTGCACCTATTGGGCCAACAATGCCCAAATGCATAGGCAGCAGGTCTCATGCTAATTTACACTACAGGTGACACTGCTGTTTACTGCAGCTTCACATTATGGACCAATATTACTGATAAGCATTTTTGAAATTTTTGTCCATTTTGAGACAAACACCCTATCGTGTATAATACTGTTCCTGAACTGTGCCACTTCAGCCTGAAGGCAGGAATGGCATGACTGAATACTCTTCTGACACATAAAAGACTAGCTGCCCCAGGCAGAAGGATTCTAGCTTACCTTTCCCTCTGATGTGCTATGTGTAGGAATGCTTTGACTCATGTGGCCACTCAGTCACACCCAGCACCTGTCTGTCGATTCATCATGGGGCCTTGGTAACAGAGGTGGCCAGAAGGAGGAAACTGAGACTATGTAAGGAATGAGAAAGCAACAGTGCTCAGTGGGAGGAGGAAATGGGGAAGGGGTAATGACCAGCAGAAAGAGGAAGGGGGAAATTGCATTTTTGTTCCCACAAGTTTTTCTCTTGTTCTTTCCTGTTACATACATAGATCTCTTACATAAAAAACATGCACACATATAGTGTGAAATACAGCTGTACTTTAAGCTTAGTACTTGCTCCTCAGGATTTTATAGCCAATCAAAATACTAGGAATGTCAGCAAACCTACCAATATTTAACACACTATTTAACACACAATGGCTGTTTCGGCATGGCACAATTATACAGGGTTATAATCGATATCTTACAATCCAGGTCTATTTTATCCCAGTTTCTCCCTTTGCATGGCTACCTGTTTCTGTGAAGGAATCAAGTGAAGACTCAGAGGAAATACTCCAGTTTGTTTTGCGCAAGCCCAGGTCTTTTGTATTTACACCGCAAGCGTATCCGCGCATGCGCGAACATCCCTTGTGTCCCGCTTTCTGATTGGCTGTTACTTTTGAGCAGCAGCTTGAATGAATGTCTCTGCTCTGCCTTTTCTCTGGCTCTGCGGTTTTTAGGTAGGAGCACATTTTGTGAGCCAGGAGATCTGAACCTATTGAGCATGGATCCAGAGGTGGCACAGCTGCTGGATGTATTTGTGGCACACCTACTCAGCCTCATGCACAGTTCCATTGCTGCGTGTGCCCACTACCAGGAAGAGATGGCCCAGGCATCTCTTCAATCTGCTGTACTGAGGAGACATTGCAGGTGGACGTGGTTTGCCCTGGTGACCACTCCCCAACCCCCTCGCTACTGGGTTTATCCACACAGGAGCAGGCTTGTTGGGATGATGAGGAATGGCTTGTTGGGATGATAAGGAGTGGCTGAAAAACTTCTGCATGACCAGGAAGACCTTGGAGTCAGCATGGTGTTGTGGTTAAGAGCAGGTGCACTCTAATCTGGAGAACCAGGTTTGATTCCCTGCTCTGCCACTTGAGCTGTGGAGGCTTATCTGGTGAACCAGATTAGCTTGTGCACTCCAACACATGCCAGCTGGGTGACTTTGGGCTAGTCACAGTTCTTTGGAGCTCTCTCAGCCCCACCCACCTCACAAGGTGTTTGTTGTGGGGGGGAGGAGATTGTAAGCCCCTTTAAGTCTCTTTACTGAAGAGAAAGGGGGGATATAAATCCAAACTCCTCTTCTTCTCTTCTTCATGAGGATTGTGGACAGCCTTAGATTCCATCTGCAGCGCCAGGACATGCAGGCTGCATTCCCAGTCTGCATGACTATCTGGTATCTGGCCAGCATGAACAGTTTCTGTGAAGTGAAACAGCAGTTTGGTTTTGGCCTGGCAACTGTTGCAGAAGCCATGCATGAATTCTGCCTAGCCATGAGGGTCACACTCTTCAGGAGGGGCGTCCATTTTGCAGATAATGTGGAAGAGGTACATGGATTCTTCTGTGCAGCTGGAGTGGCCCCTTTATGCAGAGACTGTGTGTATCAAGCCACTTCTCGCTTTATGTTCTTGGTGTCAGTAAACTTGTGTATGAGTTCATGGCTGTACCTCCTCAAAGCCCCTGTGCACACATGTGTTGATCCCCCCACCCCTCAAGGCACTTTTTGCTCTGTGGAGTGATGCTTTCTTATGCCTCTCTCAACAGGTCACGGCGGGATTTGCCCAGCTGGGCTTCCCCCAATGTGTGGGAGCCAGGGATGGATGCCATATTCCCATCAGGAATCCTTCTGATGCATCGGGGCAGTATGTGAATAAGAAAAACTTTGCCTCTGTTGTCCTGATGGCAGTCTGCGATGATAAGGGTATATTAAATCTGATATATAAAATAAATAAATAAAATAAAGGGACATTTCTTCAAAGTCGAGATTGGACACCCAGACAGGAGCCTTATGCTCACATCTACAGGGGATGTCACTTCACCCACACTATGGATAGGGGTGTGTTTATTCCAGGGAATCCAACAATGACCATGGAGGGGGGTCACCACCACCCTGCTAATTCTGGCTGATGGTGTGTTTCCCATGAGGAGGTGGCTTGTGAAGCCGTATACTCCACCGCATGATGTGCAGGAGCGTAACTTCAATTACAGACTTTCCTGGGCAAGGAACGTGGTGGAGTGGGCATTTGGGAGACTGAAGGTCAGGTGGCATTGCCTTCTTACGAGGCTCCAGGTGATGCCCCACATTGTCAACCTAGTCAAGGGAGCATGTGTTGTGCTTCACAACATATATGAGAGCGAGGGCCAAAAAGCTCCAGAGAGCGAAACCTGGCCTTGAGCACTGCTGATGCAGTTAGAAGAGCAGTGGAAGATTTCAGTGAGGGCACAGGAAAGGAGGCAGTACAACCCCTCTGATGAGACCAAGCTCATGGAGGGCAGGGCTGTGTGAGATGCTCTGGCCACCTACCTGCACAGGAGCGAGGGTCAATGACTCCTGCTCCAACTGTGGGAAATGGCTATTAATAGATGGGGTTGTTAACATGACCATCATTGACTGCCTCACCCATGTTTACTTCTTACTCCTGCCTCCTAATGTTTCGGTTGTGGTCTCCTGCCTGTGCAGGCACTATTTGTTAACATTATTTCCAATGTCAGGTTAGCATATGGGAAAAAATTGTTCTTTCAAAAAGTGTTTTGAAACCATTCAAAAAACTGAGTGTGTTCTGGAACAATACAAATGTTTACTTTTCTTCCTCAAGGGTCCCTGACTTGGTGGGTAGGGTGATTCAGACCACAGGTGGGGAGGAAGGCCCCCTCACCTCCTGTTGGACCCAGGGCGGCGGGGGGGGGGGGGCTGCTACATGCTGCCTGGCTGTTTGAGGACTTCCACCATTTGGTTTTCCTTTCATAATATTGGGTGGGGAGGCAGAGTGTTCTCCCCTGGCTGTGTTCTGGGGAACGGTTCTCTTGGAACCAGACAATTATTGTTTTGCCAGCATGAGTCAAGGGGGGGGGGGGCAATGTTCACTGCTTTGTTTAAAAGCCGGGCAGGCAGCTAGGTGCCCACCTGGCAAAAGACCTCCTTATCCATGCGGATTCCCAGCTTCCTCGCTGAGGACTGGGCCAGCAAATTGTCAGGTTCTGAAATTCTGATCCCCAGATACCTGCCTAAGAAAGGATGCAGGGTTGGCCTTCCTCACCACTGAGTTCTAGGTGTGGGTGAGCATGCAGGAGTGGCCACAAATGGCAGTTCTGAGTCCCTCTCTGAAGGCAACAGAATTGCCTGGACTGTTGTTTGGGATTTCGCCCTGTGTGTGCCACTTTGGACCATGAATTATCAGTGTAGTTAATTATTCACATCCCACAATGCCTTGCCTCAGGCTAATGAGCTGATCTAGCTGGCGTGCCCAATGTCACTACACACTTCCCAGGCTGCCTACAAGTCCTGCCAGCCCTTTGAGAGACTGGCAGGAAAAAGCTGAGCGACTTCAGGTCCCCTCGGCGATGCCGGGAAATAGCTGATACATCTTCTGACTGTGGCTACAGGATGCCCCAATGCCTCAGGCGAGCTGATCTAGCCTGCAAGTCCACTGCCGCCACTCCCTTTGCAGGCATCTGCACCTGCAGTCCTGGTGGCCTTTGGCAGCTCTCCCAAGACCCTGGTGCTTTTTCCAAGATAGCATGCAGGACAAGTAGTCTCCTCAGTCCCCAAGCACCCCTGGCTGACCTGCCCCTAACTAGTGGCATTAACCCTGCCACTCCGCAGGTCACATCTCCAGTGGCATTGCAGCTGGTGGCTGAGGGAGAATTGGGGGGGGGGGGCATCAGGTCTTGACAGGTACCATTGGGATCAGACCAGCCTTGGACAGGTCAGGGTTGCCCAATACAGCAATTTTAGCTATGTCTTTCACACAAAAGGGCGGAGAGGCCACCTTTTCTTGTTGGGCTCCCCTGAGGTAGTTACATTAAGGCACTCACATTATGGGCAGCATCCCAAATGTCAGTGCCATCAGAACCAAGCAGTTTTGAGTGGCCACAGACAACGTGGTCCTCTCAGTGTGTGCTGCAAAATGCAGGAGTGAACATGGTGGACTGCTTAAGAATATGCATGAAAGTCAAGCAACAGAGCTCTTGCAGTGCAGGGAGCTTCTACACATGCCAGGTCCTTAAGAGACCCAGACTTTAACCCTGCTTGTGTGAAGCCGAGGGGTCTGCTTTCCTTGCTCCTGACCTCTAGGTGTGGGTGAGGACACCTGAGTGGTGGCAAGCGGTGGTTCTGGGTCCCTTTCTGAAGGCAACAGAATCACCAGGCCCATGGTTGGGGATTTCACTCATGTGTACTGCTTTCAACCTTGAATTGGCAGTGCCATTAATTATTCATAGCCCACAATGCCTCGCCTTGGGATAATGAGCTGATCTAGCTGGCATGTTCACTGTCGCTATGTGCTTCCTGGGCTGCCTACATGTCCTGGGGCCCCTTGGTGAGACAGGCGGGAGAAAGCTGAGCGGCTTCAGGTCCACTCAGCAATGCCGGGCAAATAGCTAACACATCTCCAGCCTGTGGTGAGGGATAATGGTACATGAAGAGAGACGATCTAACAGATTGACTTAATGAGAGTGGTACCCCCACAATCTGTCTCAGTATAGAGCAACTTGACATTTATATATGTACATGTTCCTATGGCTCTTCTTAAGGGCTCACTGGATCTCCTGCTCACCCCAGATCATGAGCAGGTCCCTGGGTTCCACCTCCTTCAAGACAACATCTCTCCCTTGTCCCTTGGCACAGCTCCTGCCATAGACCCCAACAACAGTGTCGTCACTTATGCCAGCCATCATCATCTGTACATGCCAATCACTCAAAACCACACCAGCAGTTGCTGTTGACCCCTGCTTAACACTGAATTCAAACTGGCCGTTTCCTGCCTAAGGTCCTTTTTGGGCCATTGCCACCCCCTCAAAAAGGCTGCGCTTCTGATTGGTCAATGCACAGAGAAGTGGGGGAGGGGGAGAAATTAAGCCCCCCTTTTCCAGTTCTGAATAGGGCCCGTGCAGGCCCCAACATGGCAAGTGGCAGCAAAAAACAATGGGGCACAGTATCATATCACATTCCCACTCCCACTTTCATATTTTTGTGGGAAACAAGAGACTCCCCCTCCCCCCATGATATGCCCACTAACATTTGGCCCAAAGTGCACATCTCCCTAGCTATATGCTGCAAGCAACAGCACATGTTCACAAAAGAAAATGGGGACATTTTGGAACTCCACTCCTGATTCACCAGGCGAAATGGCACCCAGTCAATACCATGAGCAGAAAAAGTGCTTGGAGAAACATTTCAGGAACAGTGGGCTGCAATGCTTGGCGGCTCAGCAGAGTTGAAAACTGACATGACATCAGATGCGGAGATCGGGGGGGCAGGCAGCAGGGCACAGAGAGCAGGCAGTTGGGCGGGAAAAATAAACTGTTTCTGCTCCTGTGGTGTTTGCTTGGTAGCGGTTCGATATGGGATTTTTGAAAAGAATCACCAAATTGTCAATTATTGAAAATCCCGGGATGAGGGAAATATTGCAGGGCAAACCCGCTTTAGGACCAGGAACATTGCAAACTTCTTGGCCAAACCAGGATATTTCCCTTGCTCAGCCCGGGATTTTTGGACCGTGCAGAAAACAACCAATATTTAACAAACGTGTGTTCACTTTTTCCTTGCTGTGAAAGGGTTGGAGGTTGACAGATATGAATTGTCAGGGTTGTTATAAATTTCAGTGTTTCATAACATGTAATTGTTCCTCAATGCATTCTTAATTGCTTTTAAAATATATCTACAGTATTTATGGAAGAAGAAAATATGTTACAATTGGTTTTAGTAAAGTATAGTATTTGGAAGGAAAAAGACCCTCCCTCCATGCCAACATTTGTAATTAATTTAAACTGTCATTGCTTTGAATTTTATTATTATTATTAGAGAGCCTGAGTATGTGATCCTTCAACATTCTTGAGTGACCAAATGATACCCATCATTTATCTTTTTAAAACAGATGCAGTCAGAGTCCTCATACATTTTGCCTTCTGGCTGTTGACTCAATGAGAAAATCTCTCAGTCAGACAGTAAATCCTCCTATTCTAGTTCTCTGTGGCTCATAGTTTTTGCATTGTCTGGCACATGGATATTCTGTTGTTTTTAAATCATAATTGGTTTTAAAACAGCACTGTTTTGAAATTTACTTTTTAAAGGTCTTATAAATATTTAAACTGACTCCTTTCAGTAAAGAATCCATAACTGTTCAGCCAACTAATCACTGAAGTCAATGGACTTAGAAGGGTGTAACACCAGTTAAAATTGCACTGTGTGTTCATAAATGTTTTCATCAAGATGAATACTGTGGTATATGTGAATCCTGGCACTGGGTAAACACCGAATACATATCTGACCCCCTTTAAATACCGAATACATATCTGACCCCCTTTTAATTCTCCATTAAAACATAATTCCAGAGGTACCTTCAGAAAGATTGCTCAATTATTAATTTCTGCACTGCTACCCCTGAGATTACCCCTTCCACACATAAAGTGGTGTCAGGATAAGCAGGTATACTGATAGAATGCATCATGTGTGAAGATCATGTGCATACTCTGCTAAGTATGGTTTTCAATGTACAAATCAGTCAAAATAGACAAAATAGACACTGTTACAGTCTTCACATGTTTACAGCTTATTTTAGTGGACTGGGTTCTTTCCCTTACACTTGTGTAGGAAAATATATATTCTAAAAGTCTATTGGCATATGGACAAGAGTTCTTAAATGTCAGACTGACTCAAATTTGTATCTTATTCCTCTGTCATTAGTTTAATGGCTCCATGATTGAGCCATCTATATTCCAAGCCACTTAAAATCAAACAATGATACAACAATGCTTTTTAAAAGTTTTTGTTTTGTTCCTTGGTATTATTTGCATTTGACATTTTTATCTAGAAGTGGAAGAGCTTTATTGTTTTGCATCAAATTATCTCCCATTGACTTGAATTCATTTATAGTTTCATTGTTGTTTACACACAATTTAATTACAACCTTCTATTAAATCCACTTCTTGTTGCCATTTACCATTTTAATTCCTGTCATCTTCTGTTGAAGTTACTGTTTTACTAGTCTTTCCAAAGCACTTTATAAAGACAAAAGGCCATGACAGAGATCTGGTGTAGTGTAGTGGCTAAGAGGCTGGCTTGGTCCTTATATCTGCCACACCTTCCTGATGTAACTTTAGGTAAGCCTTTCATCTTCAGCCACACAAGGATAATAGTGTTTCATTGCCTTATTACTATTACCACAAAATAAAGAAGAAAAGATTGCATTTATACAACTTTCTCTCCTGCAAGGAGTCTCAAAGCAGCTTACAAACTCCTCCTCATCTTCTCCCCACAACAGACACCTTATGTGGGGTTGAGAGACTTCTGAGAAAACTCTGACTAGCTCAAGGTCACCCAACAGGCTTGCTGTGGGGAAACAAATCATGATCTGCTTAGAAAAATGCGTGATCTGGAATGCATGACCTGCTCAGCAGAAAAAAAAAGATCCCGCCCCAACACGGCATGACAGCCAATCAGGAGAGACCTGCCAAGCCTATTGCGTGGTAGTGGGGACTGTTACATTTTTTGAATCCGAGATAGGCCTAGATGTCTTCACTGGAAACATGCTGCGGTGGGGAGGTTGAAACCTCGATGAAAAGGTGCAGTTTATTTTCAAACTAGGTTTGATCTAAATTGAATTTCCCAGTGCGGATTCGGCCCTTGATATTTTTCGTATCACGCAATTAATTGACCGTGGGGATTCCACCTAATACTCTAGTACAGTGTTTCCCAACCTTTTCAACATCATGGTACCCTTGACCTAGTTTTTCATATCTCACAGTACCCCGTGGGCAGTACACTGAAAAATTCGGGTTCAGTAGCATTTTTTTTGGCATTTTTAAAGAATCTTTCCCTTTTTTGGCCTGTAGGGGGTGCGTTTTTAAGCTAGTGGCACTAAAATTTCAGGGTATCTTCTAGAGACTCTCCTGATGATTCCAACTAGGTTTGGTGAAGTTTGGTTTAGGAGGTCCAAAGTCATAGACCCCCAAAAGGAGTGCCCCATCCCCCATTGTTTCCAATGGGAGCTAATAGATGTGGGCTACCCCTTTGAAGGTCCATAACTTAGAACCCTCTGAACCAATCTTCACCAAACCTGTTTCAGGTATGATACCCTGAAACTTCGGTGCTCCTAGCTTAAAACATACATTTCTGACAACAGTCGCATAACTACCACAGGACAGGGTGTGCCATGTCCCGGGTGCACACCTTGGGGTCACAGTGGGGGCATTTTATGCCCCACACCCTCTCCCTCCCCCTCCCCCCACCTTGGCAGGCCTGGCAGAAGCCTCTGAAGGTTTGGCCTCACAGGGCCAGGCCCAGCAGAGACCATTGCTGGGCACCCCTGCCCGGACTTGCCCCACCAATCAGGCCCTATGGCCCAGAGCAGCCCCACTGCTTTTTCAGCGGGCTGCTCTTTACAGCCGACTGAACTAGGGTAAGTAGGGGGTGGGAGAGGGCCCCCACAGGTGGCCATGGAGGTGGGGGGCCTTTCCAGTGGCCCAGCCAGGCTGCTTGACTGGCATCCCAAGATATTTTCCCCAATTTTCCCTTTGAACTGCCTTGGCTCCAATGCAGTCAATGGGGAATTTCTGCGTGTAAGCAGGGTGCACATTTTTCCAGGTAGAAACACCAAACTTTCAGGATATCATCAAGAGCATTTCCTGAAGATACCCTAAAAGTTTGGTGCCTCTACCTGGAAAAATGTGCACCCCACAGACACCCCCAGAAATTCCCCATTGGCTGCAATGGAGCCACATCAGAGCAGAGAATCTGCCAGGGAGAGGAAGGTGGGGAGGGGTCAAGCAGGGGTGCTGGGAGAGGAAAGTGGGGGTGCCAAGCAGGGGCACAGGGAGAGGAAGGTAGGGGATGCAAAGCAAAGGCACTGGGAGAGGAAGGTGGAGGGTTGGCAAGCAGGGGAAGGGAAGGGAGTGGCAAGGGGAGGGAAAGCAGAATTGAAAGCAGCGTTGTTTTGTTTGCCTAAATTCGGCGGCGATTGGGTGGGAGATTTAAATGGACAGCTCCTTTTAAATCCCCCCCCAATCCAATGTTAATTTAGGCAAGCAAACAAAGCTGCTTTGTTGTTTAAAGGGAGTCCGTGAGGCTCCCAACTCTCTCCCCCCCCCATGCCAAATTGCCAAGCCTAGCTGTGAGGTTGCCGAGTTCTGAGGACAGGGCTAGGTGGCTGAGCGAGCCAGGAAGCACCTGGTGCTGGCAGGAGACACCTCAAATGGAGGGGGGCCAGTAGCATTGTTGCAGTACTCCTGGGACGTGCTCACAGCACCCCAGGGTACCACGGAACCCCGTTTGAGAATTGCTGCTCTAGTATTCAGCCCAGGCTCTAGTGCAAAATCACAGAGCAGTAAGTTACATTGTGACACCAGGGATGTCAGAATTGTAAAGTCCCTCCCCCCAATTTTTTCCTCCCACTGGCATCCCTACTCTGTAGCTCACTGATCTCCATGAAATGTTGCTCTGGGGGGATATGGGACCCTGAAGAATGGCTTGAGGGGAGTTTGTGGCAGGAAGAAGGTCACCTTTCTTTCAGTAGTCCTTGACGATTTACAACAAAACTATGAAAACAAATTCAGTAATAGATAAAATACCATCAAGCATGCTATGAAATAGTTCAATGACAAAGAGCCTTGGACCCTTTCTGTACAAATCCCTGAAAACAGAGTTTTAAAAATGTACAAGTTACTTTATACTGGAGTGTCCTTCAGTGCAGTGAGGTGACATTTATAGGTTTTTGAAGGGTTGACATATGCTTATTTTCCCATTAATTTTAGATACTGATAGTCAAACATGTATTAAGTTCTTCTCTTCCCATTATTGTTTCAGTTAAATGGGTTCAGTTGCAGATTTGTGAAGAAATGACACATGCTTTTGAAAAATGGCTTATTTTTTCCCCAGATCAAGATACTGCTTTTAACAACTCAGTTCAATAGCTAGCAATACAGCGATGGGGAGTATTGCAGCTGCTTGATTTTGTGAAGCCTTAAAGGGATAGAGTCTCAGACAGGTGTATACATGGTAACCCTGCCCTGTCAGCAATAAACAAGGTGTTTTTATCCCGTTATTAGTCTGTGTACTGAAAAAAGGGCAAAGGGAAACTGAAGTACAGTCCTAAACAGAGAATTGCTCTTGGGTTTAAAAGTGTGTAACTCTGCTTAGAATTGTGCTATTAATCAGCTAAGACAAGACATCTGTGTTGAAGAACTGTGTTGAAGAAGTCCCTCTGGTAGATTCCAGAAAAGCAGATGGAGAAATACCTCTAGATTTCTACTAGCAGGTCATTATTTTTCTCTATCCCAACACTGCATTGCTGATCTGTATTTGGATTTATTATTCAAACTGGATTTGGATTTATTATTCCACACTCATCTGTATTTGGATTTATTATTCAAAATGAAACTCAGGCAAGAGTTCTTGTTACTACATGTTTTGTTTCTAGAGTGCTAATTAACTGATGCCTCAGAAGCCTTGGTAATTTTCAGTACTAATTTTCTTTTTTTCTTTTTGTCTGCATTGAAGGCTCTCTCCTAATGCATCTCCTGGAGATAAACCATCAGCTTCATTTACATACTTGTGAGGCAAACATATACCTAAAACTTTCAATATCTACCAAATTGCATCTCAGAAGGTAGGCAGCTAATTACCAATACCATACATTAAAGATGACAGCAGTGGGGGAGGAGTCTTCTCTCCTCAGAAAATTGTTGACATTGATCTTTATCTTAAATCTGGAGTGGGAAAATGATCCAGGCATGAGTTCAACTTCTCATGTTCAACCATTTTAAGATAACCTTCCTCCCATGTTTAAGGTGGCTTACGTTAAGCTTAGCTCATCAACATAAGCAATTGTTTGTTATGAGAAATGATACAATAATTTTCTTTGTTTTTGCTTTGCTTAAAAGGAGGATATATTTATAATAAACTTCAGAAGCCATTATTATTTATTTCTAGCTTTTTGCTGATTCCTCTGGGATAGTATTTTATATTATGAGTCTTTTAATGCAAGCTTAAATAGAGTTCAGTCAATCACGAAACTCACTGAGCTTAAACTAAAGTAATTCTGCCTAGAATCGCACAGTTTACCGGCAGTTCAGATTCCTTGTGATAGTTTTACCATTTGATGTGTATTTGACTTTGCTTAACACTTACCAATATTAATGGCTGCTTATCTGTCTTGATTTCACACAAAACAGATTGCAAAACTACAGTTTTAATTTTCAGACACAAGTTTCGAACATATTTCCTTGGCAGCAAGAGCACATAGAGCTGCCATGTATGTCATGAATGAGTCTCCTGAAGAAGGAATACTAGTTTCTCTTCAGTTATGGCACATTATCTTAATGATTATGTTTATTCTTCTCATGTTTTATCAGTGTTTATTTAAACAATCTTTGTAATGGCTTTTGGCCTTCCACATGTAATAAACGTTTATTACTAAAATCTGTCTTGATCTTCAGCAGTTTTCCAATGCACATGGCCTCACGGCTCCATGGGAGTTACAGTTTTCCCCTCCCTCCCCAATGCCATTTAGTTTTGACCCAACCATGATCCTGATAGAATACTGATTTCACTTACAGGGTAGATACAAAAGCAATCACAAAGCAGATGACCATAACCTCCTCTCCCACTTCCCATAGTGCACAGCTAGAAATATGCTTAACATGGTGACTGAGTTGCGCATCAAGACATGAAGGTGAAACAAGCCATGGGTCCAAGCTTAGACTGGAGTAACTGTTATTCATGGAATATCTGAATGTTTGGTGCTAAGATGGAACAAACCCAACAGCTGTTTTCACAGGTGGTAAAAGAGAGGCTTCCAAGTCATGAGTCTGATTATTTTTAAATTATGTAGTGCAAACTGGTAACATTCAGAGTGGCTGTGGCTATAATATACTGCGGTGGAGGTTTTAATTGCTGACAAACAAGGTAATGTTAGCAGAAAAAGTTGCTATGCTGTATCATTTAGTGCAGACAATCAGAATAATAAGCATTCATAACAACAAAGATGAACAGTTTTATGTAGCACTTTCAAAGCTACATTAGTTACAGTACTGGACTACTGACATATATTGCCCTCTCCCGTAGGTCTCCAAATCACAGAATGCAGGACAGAATGATACATAGCAGAGCTGTCATTGTACTCCTGATATAAACAACATTTAGGCAACCATTCCTATTCCATACATAATAAGAGGTTGCAAATCCAGTTGTAAGTAGAGACTTCTATAAAGAAAGCCCGAATTCCCTTTTCTGCTCTCTCCCCTTCTTTCAAATAGCAAAGAATTTCCTGTCAAATAATTAAGAATACATCTTCATACTAAATACATGTCTCTTACAGTACATGTAATTGCTGATGGGAGAGGACAATTGGTGAGAAATGCTTGTGTACTTTCACCTCTGAAAGGAGAAGCATAGGTTTTTATTGAGTTATATACACTGAGACTTGGACCTGACAGGTTTCTATGAAACAGCTTTTTAATTTCTCAGGTCTCATATTTCAACACAAGATGAGCTGTAATTACACTAGTAAATTTAGAGAGAAAAGGTCTCTAAAAGGCTCTAATGGCCATATAGACTGATCCAGCTGGGCTCTTCTTGGTCTGATCCAGCTGGCCTCTTCTTAGGCTCTTCTTCAATTTGTGGTCTTCGAAATGGTATGCAGAGCTCATCGCTTTGCTTCTATTTCCAGTCAATCATATCAGAAAATGTCAGTTCATTGAAATTACATTTGTTGTGGGAACATGTAGCTACTGGAACACTTCCATCATGAATGTCCAGTCCATGAGAATCTTATTCTCATAACTGACAGATGATTCATTGCTTTCCATCAAAATAGATATAATTTCTAGTGCAATGCTAAGTGCCATAAGGGTTAGGAGTTTCTTTCCAGCTTCAGAATGACGGCTCACTTCCATCAACACACAAGGGGAGTATTAAAATATTCTTTCTTCTTAACATCCTGAGGCAAGTAACTGTGTAAGTTTAGAATCTCCTCCCACAGGAAACCTGGAAATCTCATCTAATATAATATGCTGAAATTTTCCATTAACTGGAAACATTTTGTCTCAGCCAGCTCCAGCTAGAAAAGAAGTGCAAGGATGAAAAAGGGGAAAAGAATATGTAATTGACACTTAGATATATGATTGTATTTTATAGCAAGGGGAAACCATTTCTTGAGGCATCATCCCACTATCATATCCTCCCCCCCTCTACTCTCTCTCTCTCTCCCCCCCCCTCTCTGTTTGGATGGATATCACTGCCCATTGGCTGATTTATGATTTTATCTGCTTAATTACCTCCAGTGTGAAATATTGAAACTTGCTCTTCCAATGCACTTTCAAACTTCATTATATTGTAATTTAACTCTTGAAAAAGCTGTGTTTCAGAGGTGGGTGGGAGCTGCATGTGAATACCTACTATTTGCATAGATTCACATGCCTCCAATTACATGTGAGTGAGTACAGTTGAACCCACTTGTCCTTTATGTACATTGACGTCATCATCTGCAATGATTGTCATAAATATGCAGATGACACCTACCTGTATCTGTCAATGTCTGGGTGGCTAAATATCATCCCAGAAACATTGACCAGGTGCATAGAGGCTGTAGTAAAATGGTTAAAACAGAGTGTGCTGAAACTGAACTCATTGAAGATGGAGGTTCTGTGGCAGGGTAGGGGAGATCCAGGCTTGTGACACCAAGTTACGACTCTGGACAGGGTGAAATTAACACCAGTGTGCTACAGCAACACACAGCACTGAGGAGACTCTGAGCTGAGTCTGTGCTGACAATAGTTTAGAAGGGAATAATTCAGGAGATAACAAGTCCATCGGAGAGTCCAGAGCAATGTCCATCAAACCGGGAGTCAAAAGCCAGGAAGATGCACAGCAACAAGGAGAAGCCAAGAGTCAAGATCAAGAAGCCATTCCGTAATCAGTCAGGGTTTGGAACCAACAGTTGCATGCAGGCACAGGTCAGGAAGGGCACACTTTGCAACCACAACTTCAGTTCCTGCCAAAGGCCTTTTATTCCTCAGAGCTACTTGTCTGAGACTGCTCTGGCAAAGATTCTGGGTAATGCCTAGCCGGTAACCTTGCTGAGTGGCACCTCTCCTTTAAGGCCAGTCTCAACCTTCGTCTGCAACACAAGCTTACATCTGGACAGCCAGAGCTACTGGCATCTTCCTTAGTCATGTTAATTAGCTCGGAATCAGAAGCCTGTGCTGGTTCAGGGTCTATTGATTCAGCTGGCATCTCTCTGCGTGGCTCTATTAACTGTTCCTCAGATGAGCTGTAAGCTGCAACAGGAGGGGCCATGACAACTAGCATCAACTGTCAGGATATGATTCTGGATGCCTTCCTGTGAATAAAAACTTAGATCACATGGGGAGAGCACATACAACTGGTGCTACACAAACTCCACTGGATCCAAGTTGAGTACCAGATCAGATTCAAAGTTTTGATAGTAACCTTTAAAGCCCTAAATGGTTTGGGGCCATCATACCTGCAGGACTGCATCTTTCAATATACTCCCCTCCCCAAATATTGTTACATTCAGATAGTAATAAACTGCTGGTGGCCTCCAGAGGCATATCAGGGGGGAATGGTGCCCAGGGACAACCCCTTCTCTGGGCGCCCCACTCCATGCCTCCCATGCTCAGAGTGGGGCTAGGAGCAGGGCTCAGGGGATCTACAGGTCAGCTCCTGCCATCACCAGGCCCTGGGGAGGGCAAAAGCCAGCCTGTACGGAGGCTGGGAGCGTGGGGCTTGGATCAGTGGCCATTCACCACTGATCCCCATCACCACCCACCCAGCAGGCCACTCCTGCCAGGAGCAGGGCCTGGGGACATCAGGAGATGGCCTGCAGGGGGCGGGGCGGGGCTCAGCAGTGTATGGCTGGGGTGCATGCCTTTTTGCAATGTGGGGGTGCCTGGCGCCCCCTCATGTGATTGAAAGACATGCAGCCGTGGACATGGGTGACTCCATGGCCCTATAGACCACATGCCTCTGATGGCCTCTGACCCAAGAAGCATCCAGTTGTGCTCAACCAGAGTCAGAACTTTTTCAGCTCTGGCCCTGGCTTGGTGGAACACTCTATCAATTGAGTTTCAGGCCCTCCAGGACCTGTCTCAGTTTTACAGGGCCTGCAAGACTGAGATGTTACACCAGGCCTATGGTTGAGGCAATGATAGTTCCATTTTAGCTGGCCTCCCTACCCCTACCCTTACTTCCATTTTCTCAGTGGTTTTTTGGTATTTTTTTAATTTTTGCCCTCCCTTCCCTTTCTTATACTCCTGGTTTCTCACTGGTTATCTCCATCATTGTTATTTAATGCTAAGAGCACCAACTAGCGTTTTTAAATTGTTAAGGTTTTAATTAAAGTTTATATATCATACAATATGTTTTGTGAGCTGATTGTGTTATTTTGGTTGTTAGCTGGACTGAGCCTGACTATAGTCAGGAAATGACAGGATACAAGTCTAAGTCAGTCAGTTCTCTGTAACAGTCAGTAACTAAATGTAGAGTGCTGAGGAGTTTTTTACATTACCGTGGGTAGGAGGGGAGAGGGAAGGAGAGAGAGAATTCACCATTGAGGATTCTAGTAGGCTAATAGCTTGGGGGTCTGCCCTCTCACTGAGGCTGCCCCAGCCTCAAGTGAGGAGTGGGCAGCAGACATTGCCATTGTATGCTGGCAGCTCAAGTGGTGCTGGAAAGGAGTCACACTGCCTGGTTAATCCTTGTGCCGGGCAAGGAAGGTTGGCTATCTGGCTGAGTCTCATGCTGGACAGGGAAAAGGCTTGGACAAGCTCTGAGCATTCCACCCTGGATATTGTCATAGCAGAGTAGAAAAAACTGGCCAAACCAGTTTCCCTGATTTCAAAGCTTAACCTGGCAACCTGCCTCTAACTTTAAAAAGGGCTTGACTACTCCAATTATGCCCAAGAGGCCATTTGAGCCCCCATCATGTTGTCAAGGGGTGGGTCTGACAGCAACTTTACATCTAGTAAACTCAGCATGATATAAATGTGGAAGTGCTGCACTGCCTTTTCTACAGAATCATCTGGCTGTCCTCAACCAGCACCAGAGACTTTCTGGCCCTGGACCCAGCCTGGTGGAACTCTCTGTCTAATGAGCTCTATCCCCTGTGGAACTTGACTTAGTTCTGCAGGACATGTAAAATGGAGATGTTCTGACAGGCCTATGAGAGCCAAAGTGGTGTAGTGGTTAAGAGAAGGTGCACTCTAATCAGGGAAACCGGGTTTGATTCCCCGCTCTGCCACTTAAGCTGTGGAGGCTTATCTGGTGAATCAAATTAGCCTGTGCACCAGGGGCGTACCTAGGCAAACTGGAGCCCTGGGCAAAACCTGAGTTTGATGCCCCCCCCCCGCCGGGTGACTTTCAAAGTGATGGTGACTTTCAAAGTCACCATCACATTATAGAACATGCCCCAACTCACAAATCTGAACACAGCAGAAATATTTTTTGAAAACATTTTCAAAATGCTTTCGAAATGTTTTATTACTGCTATGAAAACATTTTATGGTGTTGTATCCAATCCCCCCAATTGGGAAAAACAGCATCACTTTCAATGTTATTTAAACAGGGGACCCCAGATTCTCCCTTTAAGGTGGATTTAAAAGGAGAATCTGGGCTCCCTAGTTTAAACAAGTGATGCTGGAATCCATACCCTCAAAACAGCATTATTTTCAATGGTGTTTTAAACTAGGGAGCCCAGATTCTCCTTTTAAATCCACCTTGTAAAGGGAGAATTTGGGGATCCCAGTTTTAAAACGACAGGCTAAGAAAGTGATGCTCTTTTTTTTGGGTGTGGATTCTCCCCACCCTGAAACAGCATCACTTTCAATGTTTAAACTGGGGACCTCAGATTCTCCCTTTAAATCTATGCTGAAGGGGATGGATTTTAATAATAATAATAATAACCTTTATTGTAAGCATTGAGAGAATAAAGAAGAAAGAAAGAAAGACAATGCTACTTATTGTGGCAGGAAGGGGGTGTGGATTTAAAAAAGGAGAATCTGGGGAAATTTAGAGGGTGGCTCCGCTGTCAGGGTGCAATTGATTAAGATAGCAGCACCAAAAAAATCTCAGAGTATCTTGGTGAGATCCTCATTGATGATACCACCCAGGTTTGGTGAAGTTTGGTTCAGGGGGTCCAAAGTTATGGACCCTCAAAGGTGTAGCCCTCATCTCCTATTAGCTCCCATTGGAAACAATGGAGGATGGGGGCACTCCCTTTGGGAGTCCATAACTTTGGACTCCCTGAACCAAACCTCACCAAACTTAGGTGATATCATCAGGAGAGTCTCTGAAGAATCCCTGAAATTTAGGTGCTGCTAGCCTATAAACTGTGCCCCCTGCAGGCCAGAAATGGAAAAAACACTGAAAATACAAAAAATCCCACAAACGAACCCTAACTCCCCTTACTAATACATTAAGGCTGTTTCAGGAACCAACTGCCCAAACTTTGCCCGGACAATGGAGAGGGAACGCCTCTGCTGTGCACTCCAACACATGCAAGCTGGGTGACCTTGGGCTAGTCACAGCTCTTTGGAGCTCTCTCAGCCCCACCCACCTCACAAGGTGTTTGTTGGGGGGGGGGGAAGGGAAAGGAAAGCCCCTTTGAATCTTCTACAGGAGGGAAAGGGGGTATAAATCCAACTCTTCTTCTTCTTCTTCTTCTTCTTACTTCTTCTTCATCTTCTTCTTCTTCTTTGGTTGATGATAGTGACGGTATTACATATTAGCTGGTTTCCCATTTCCCTTTCCCTCCTCTATTCTGTCTCCTTTCATTACTGGCCTGTTAGATTTCTGCTCATCTTGATAATCTCTCTTTATTGTCACCTCTTGGTCCAACCTCATCCTATTGGTGATAACATCCCCTATATGAGATGGGAGTGAAATTTAAGGTGCCACCTTACATTGCACTAGATTAGGATTTATGGTTTTAATTATATGTTTTAACCTTATATTTATATGTGCATTTATTGATTGTTGTTTGTTATTGTAGGCCACCCTGAACCTCATCCTGCTAGGAAACAGTATAATAAAATAAATAAAAATAAAATGTACAGATTATATACAGACAATTTTTTTTCATTTATTTTACTAGGTCAGAGAGGCTTTGTGTATTTTGCATACTTTGTGTATTTTGCATACTGGATGAGTAAGTGTGCCCATCCCTATACTTTGCAGAGAAAGTTGCAGGTGCTCTGCATAGGTGCCTGAAGCAACAGGAATTGCACATGTGCAATTTGCCACCCCCTCAAAAGGGGCCAAAACATCTTGCAACTCTGCCATTATTCTGCTTACATCATGTTACATTAACAGCATAGTGGGCTGAGAGGGAAATAGTGTTTATCCTGTTTATCCTGTAAAGACTGTCCTTGTTCTGGTAAATATCAGCTGGTCTGCACTGTCTCCTCCATAAGATGCATAGTGCAGTCACATAGTACTTTGAAGTTCAGAACCTAAGCAGGTTATATGAAACCTGGATACAAGTCAGAACCATGGTATGTACATCAACATAAAAACCTAAAGCCTAGATGTAGGGTTCTATAGTGCATTTGCATCTGGAAAGGTGTAGTGATTAGAATATCAGATTGGGATCCAATCCCCACTCTTCCATGGAAACTTTTCTGAGTGACCTTTTCTGTCAATCACAAACTCTCAGCCTAATTTGCCTCACAGGATTATCATGTGAATAAAATGGACAAAAGGAGAATGAGGTAAGACACTTTGGTTCACTTTGGGGTTAAAAGGTAGTGTGTAAATGAAGTAAATTAATAAATAAAATGAGGGGTGAGTAAAAATCCCACTCTGACACAAACGTTTGTGGATGGCCTTGAGCAAGTCATTCTCTGTCCCTATTAAACCCCCACAGAGCATTGTTGCAAGGATTAAATGGGTGAACTGATATATGAGACTTTAAACTCTGTGGACACAGGGCAAGATACAAATGTGAGAAATATGCATGAGTATGTGTGTGTATGTTTTACAGTGTTGAGATATGCAGACTCTTGGAACAGATGCATTCCATTTCCCCACTTCTTTTTTCAGTCCTCCTTTAACATGGATGAAAAGAGACAAAGATTGTGCCCCAGACAAGCAAGAGATAAGGGCTGCAGACAGTAGTGTTGCTTTTTGTGTATGCAGTGTGTCAACCAGCCAGCTATCAGCAGCCAAGCCAGCCATCCTCTGCATTTGTTTCATTTGTTGTTTAATACACTGTGGTGCCAGTGGTAATTCTGGCAGCTGACTGAGTCAGCAGGGGTCACAGAATAACTAAGGGAGAAAGTAAAAAGGAGTTCAGGATTTGCTAGGAATGCTGCCACAATTTTACATTCTGCAGAGTCAAATTAACAGATGTGATAACTTTTTTTTTCACTTGCTTTCAGAAGACCCTATGATTCAGGCAAAGATAGCCTTCAAAGCTCACAAAAGAAAGCTTTAAAGAGAAGCATTATATTTCCATGAGGCATGCAGAGTGCCTACAAAAGCGAACACACCATGCTAAGTCACCTAGATATTAATATTTCCTACAGTACCAAAATGTTCAATAGCACCTTTTACTTAATAAATCTATATAGCGCCAGTATGTATGAAAAAGAAGTGTCAACAAATAACTACATCAAAGAGAAAAAATGGGGAAAAGGAGAGTGACACTACATTCAGATTTGTTTCATACTGCCACTCCAATGCCGATCACGAGCAACTAGTTGTACATTACAACTAATGGTAACAGGTGGGGAGACACTGTCCTATTTCCAGATGCATCCACCAATTCAATTGGTTCTGGGTAAACATCATTATGGGCTGTTGCACAGGCTCGGGCTGCACTTTCCCCTCCCCATGCGGCTGTTTGTCCTTCTTCCTCAACAGGGTGACCTACTTATTTCCTGCCAAGTGACCTCCTTCCTCCTTAGCCTGGCCAAGGTTGGGTACTGGTCTTGGACCTCACGGGCAGGTTTGGTTTGCAAATCCTGCCCCTCCTCTGTTTAAGTATTTCTGCATGTTGAGACCAACTGGCTTTTACCCACCTTTCCCTCCCTTTGGTTTGGCCTGTTGTTGTGTATTGTTTGGATGCTATTATTATGCTTGCTTGCTTCATGGCACAACAATATTGGTGGTATCAGTATGAAGCCGTATTCATTGGTGGTGGGGAGGATCAGTCTGCATCATTTCTCTCATCCTCAGGAATCCCTTTAAAAGGATGAGTGCTTTTGGGACATGCCCAGCTTGAAGGCTGTCATTGTGCCCTCACTCCAAGTAGTAAGGGAGACCATATAGAGGCTGGTACCCAAGTGGAATCCATCAACCTGCCACCCCATGTGTTCTTTCCCTCACCCAGCAGGCAGGCTGTGGCAGAGGAAGAGCAGTATATCAGCTGACAGGGTGTCTCCCATGCTTTTTTAAAACATCTACATGACACTGCTGGAACACATCCTCCAGCGATTTGCCACCACTATGTAGGTATTAGCTCTATTTTAGGCTTACAGGAAGGCTGTGGAAACTGAGAACAGTTGTCTGGAAACAGTTTTTGGATGGATAAGGCCTAACAAGCTGAAACAATCCTGACAAAACAGAGGTGCTCCTCGTAGTTAGGGGGAAAAGTTTGACCCAGAAAATTGGATGTCTTATATTCTGGATGGAGTTGCACTCCCCCTAAAGGAAAAGATTCATCGTTTAGAACAGACCAGGGGCTACATTTACCAGTTTTAGCTGGTAATCCAGCTGCAGCCCTTCCTGGACAGAAAAGATCCTGTCACTGTAATACATGCCCTGGTAATATCTAGGTTAGATTGCTGCAATGCATTCTATATGGAGTTGCCCTTGAATGCAGACCAGAAGCTACAGTAGGTGCAGAATGTTGCAGCCTGAATGTTGACTGAAGTGGGTGGTAGGGACTGTATCACTCCAGTTTTGTCCCATCTATATGGGATTCCTATTTGCTTCTTGGCCCAATTCAAGGTGCTGGCATTGGCTTTTAAAGCAACATCTAGCTTGGGGGCAGCATATCTCTAGGATTGCCAACTCCCTTATAAATCTGCCCAGTGCCCAACCATGCTGGCCACCTTCGGAGGCCCTGCTTCAGGAGTCCCCACCATCTGAGACTAGGTGGGTGGCAATCTGAGAAAGGGCCTTCTCAGTTGTTGTGTTGAAACTTTGGAACTCCCTCCCCAGGAAGATTTGTCTGTCTTTGTTGTTGTTTTCCACCAGCAAGTGGATACTTTAAAAAAAAAATTGGTTGCCATGCCCTCACTAATTATTATAATATATATATATATTATATTAAATCCAATAAATAATAATAATGATAATAACAATAATAATGATAATGATGATAATGATAATGATAATGATGATGATGATGATGATGATGATGATGATGATGATGATGATGATGATGATAATAATATAAGCCCAGCTCCTTACTTTGGTGCTTATATCTGTTTATATGTTTTATTTAATTGTTTTAAACATTTTATATAAGGCTGATTCCGCATGGGCCAAAAACAGCAGTGTGAAAACGGTGTGAAAATGGTGTAAAAGAGTTTAAAACGGTGTAAAAGGGATACTGTTTTCACACCGTTTTCATACCGCTGTTTTTGGCCCATGCGGAATCAGCTTGAGATTTTAAACACTTTAATGCTTACAATGTTTTGATGTTTACCACTTTGGGGACTATGATTTGGGTAGAAAGATGGCACACAACTGTTTGAAATAAATGAATAAATATCTTCCTGGAGCTATTTTGCAGCTTCCCCTTTCCATATCCTGCTGCAGCCAGTTATGTAAATTGAGCTCAGCCTCTACAAGGGAGTGTGGCACTTTGCAAACCTATTTAGAGCTAGCTATTCATTTATCCCAGATGACGATAACGCATCTGCTACACCTAGACAAAGAATTTGACCCACATTCAGACTTTGTGTAATCAAAATGAACTAGCCTAAAGACTTGAAAATTGAATCCTATCTGATATTGAACCATTTGTACCCTGTGGCACCGAATGACCCCTGCTAAGAGCATATGGTCACATGATGTTAAAGAAGTGATAAGCTTTCAAAAGAGCAGTTTGTTTTACATTCATGTTTTACATTCAAAATATAATGCATAATATAATAAATTACCGAATGCTATGTGATGTAGTGGTTACAGTGTTGGACTAGGATCTGGGACAGTCCATTTTGTCATGGAAGCTTGTTGGGTGACCTTGGCCTAGTCACACTCTCTCAGCCAAACCAACCTCATAGGGTTCATATGAGAATAAAATAGAGGAGAGCAGGCTGATGTAAGCCACTTTGTGCCTCACTGGAGAGAAAGGAGAGATATAGATGAAGTGAGTAGAATAAAATGTGTGATTGGTATGAATATTCTTAAATCAAGCACTGTATATAAAGGAATGTTCTTATGCCTTCAGTGTCTGGAAAAGTTTCCCAAGGAACAGCATGACAAATGACTGACTGAAGGGCTTGGCTACCAAGTCTTGTTAAAAGAAAGGCTGTCAAGGTTCCTAGATCAGAGGTGATCTGTAAAACATTTGCTGATACTCACAACATATGCATTCATATCCAGCTTTTAAAAATATGATATGTACATTATCAACAGTGCTGTTTACCTCCATTCTATTTTATCCCCTCGTGAAGGTCTTTATCACCCCTCCATAGACCTAACCCACTGTTTCAGCTTTCTTGCTCCTGAAACTACCAGAATTTTCCATACTCATTAACCAACATTCAAAGCACATTTCACGATAGGCCATGTTCATACTGGCAAGGTACCATTAAAGTACTTTAGTTTGTGTTCTGTTCTCACATTGGCCTGATTCATGCATACATTTAACAATACAATAACTTAAAAGGAACTCATATGAAACATCTCCCAATCTAACCACTCAGTTGCAAATTTTGGCTCATTCCGCACATGCAGAGGCGTTCCTCCCATTGGGCAAAGTGGGCAGTTGCCCTGGGCGCAGCCCTCTGGGGGGCGCAGGTTTGTTTGTGGGATTTTTTTGTATTTTCAGTGTTTTTCAATGTTTGGCCTGCAGAGGATGCAGTTGTTAGGTTAGCAGCACCAAAATTTCAGGGATTGTTTGGAGGACTCTCCTGATGCTATGGCCCAGGTTTTGTGAAGTTTGGTCCAGGGGGTCCAAAGCTATGGACTCCCAAAGGGGGTGCCCCATCATCCATTGTTTCCAATGGGAGCTAACAGAAGATGGGGGCTACACCTTTGAGGGTCCATAACTTTGGACCCCCTGAACCAAACTTCACCAAACCTGCTTCAGGTGAGTATCGATTAGGGGAGTCTCCCCTAAAGATACCCTGAAAGTTTGGTGCTGCTAGCTTAACAATTACACCCCTATAACAGGCACCTCCCAAAATCTCCCCAGATTTTCCTTTTAAATCCCCCCGCCTTTGACATGGATTTAAAGGGAGAATCTGAGGTCCCCAGTTTAAACATTGCAAGTGATGCTGTTTCAGGGTGGAGGAGAATCAACCCCAAAATAGCATCACTTCCAATGTTATTTAAACTGGAAACCCCAGATTCTCCCTTTAAGGTGGATTTAAAAGGAGAATCTGGGCTCCCTAGTTTAAACACCATTGAAAATGATGCTGTTTGGGGGTGGATTCCAGCATCACTTGTTTAAACTAGGGAGCCCAGATTCTCCTTTGAGAGCTTCGATGATGATGCTGTTTCCCCCAATTGGGAGAACTAGATGCAACATCATACAAGGTTTTCAAAGCAGTAATAAAACATTTAGAAAGCATTTTGAAAATGTTTTCAAAAAAAAATTATTTCTGCTATTATTGGCATGGCTTATTGCTGTGCTCAGATGTGTGAGTTGGGGCATGTTCTATAATGTGATGGTGACTTTGAAACAACCTGGTGTAAAAAAAAACATCGCTTGGTCACAGTGGGGGGAGGCTGACTGCCCAGCAGGAGGTGCCAGGACTCCAGTTTGCCCTGGAGAATAGCAGCCACTGGGCATAGCTACAAGGGGGAGTGCGCGTTGCATTGGGCACGTGCCTGGGGGGGGGGGGGCATCAAACTCAGGTTTTGCCCAGGGCTACAGTTTGCCTAGTTACGCCACTGCGCACATGCAGAATAATGCACTTTCAAACTGCTTTCAGTGCTCTTTGAAACTGTGCGGAATGGCAAAATCCACTTGCAAACAGTTGTGAAAGTGGTTTGAAAACGCATTATTTTGTGTGTGCGGAAGGGGCCTTTGATTCTGACCATGAAAGAAGAGCTGAGATGGCATACTACTAGAACTGTGTGGGCAAATTGCTTCCTGCACTGAACAAATTGCAAGTAAAAAAGAAACAAGTTGAGACTTCCAATTCTGGACTCCCTGTACCTTTTTAAAAAAATGTGTGTGTGTGTGTGTGGGGGGGGATTAAGCACATTAAGAATGAACCCTTTAGGGCTACAGCAACCCATTTGACAAGGATCAGTTGGAATGCATAAAATCAGAGGGAAGTTTGCAAATTAAATTTGCAAGTATTGTCAAAGGTTTCATGGTCAGAATCAACTGGCTGTTGTGGGTTTTCTAGGCTGTGTGGCCATGGTCTGGTAGTTTTGTTCCTAACATTCTGCCCACATTATCTTCAGTAATGGTAATATGTGTTTCTCTCTGTGGCACAGTGTGTTTTCATGCTGTGCCTTGGAAAGAAACCCATCTCACCATGACCTGCCCCTGAAGATGCCAGCCATAGGTCCAGGCAAAATGCTAGAAGACCACAACCACACAGCCCAGAAAACCCACAACAACCAGTAAACTTGCAGGGTTTCAACAGATCCTGGCCTTTCTGAAAACTATACTTGTGAGGCAATCTACAATATACAGAATAAAGTATGTTTTTAGAATGCAGTTCACTTTTGGTGTTTTTGACATTCCCCAAAACATTGCATTGCACACAGAATCCTACTGCATCTGAAATGTTTGCACAGTGACCTTTCATTCATATTCAGCTTCATCAAATGTTACTTCATGCTTTATTTCAAGAATAGCATTAGCCTGAGCAGTGTGCCAATGTATGCCTAGAGACAGAGGCATATTGGAGGGAAATGCACCTGCACCTGGCTGCCTGGCTGCCATCCTCCCAACCTGGCTGACACCCCCCCCCCCAGGCTGCTTGCCGCCCCCTTCCTGGCTCCTGGCTCCTGGCTCCCAGCAGGCAGCTGGCAGTCCCTTCTGCCATCCCCTTGGGGGCGGGCAGAAGCAACTGCTATCCCTCAGCCTCCAAGAGCTGCTTTTATAAGCACTGAGGCCACTGGCGTAATGCCCATTGGGCAAGGTGGGCAGTTGCCCAGGGCATCACCTTGTGGGGGGCATCAAAATGCTGGTTTCGTTTTTAGGTATTTTAGTGGTTTTCCATTTTTGGCCTGCAGGGGGCGCAGTTTTTAGGCTAGCAGCACCAAAATTTCAGCGTATCATCAGGAGACTGTCCTTATGCTACCCCCCAAGTTTGGTGAGGTTTGGTTCAGGGAGTCCAAAGTTATGGACTCCCAAAGGGGGTGCCCCATCCCCCATTGTTTCAAATGGGAGCTAATAGGAGATGGGGGCTACAGTTTTGAGGGTCCATAACTTTGGCCTCCCTGAACCAAACTGCACCAAACTTGGGGGTATCGGTAGGGCAGTCTCTGATGAGTCCCTGAAAGTTTGAGACTGTACCTTCAGAAATGTGCCCCAACCTGCAACCCCCCATTGACAGCAATACAGAAACTCAATGCAGAACAAAGATTTAGCAGGCAAATTGCTAGGATGTTCCTGCAGGGGTGCATTTTGGATGTATTGGCACCAAAATTTCAGGGTATCATCTGGAGATTATGGCACCCCCCCAGGTTTGGGGAGCCAGTTGGTTCAGTGAGGCAAAGTTATGGACCCCTCAAAAACTGGTAGCCCCATCTCCCCATATTAGCTCCCCATTTTGAGAACAATGGGGGATGGGGCACCCCCCTTTGGGAGTCCATAACTTTGGACTCCTTGAACCAAACCTCACCAAACTTGGGGAGTAGCATAAGGACAGTCTCCTGATGATATGCTGAAATTATAGTGCTGATATGTCTAAAAAGGCACCCCCTGAAGGCACCAATGTCCTGGTGCAAAAAAAAATTTGGTCGTGGTGGAGTGGCCACCCATGGGGGGGGGCATCCAACTCAGGTTTTGCCCAGGGCTACAGTTTGCCCAGGGCTGCCTCGTTACGCTCCTGACTGAGGCTGGGAGGTGGGGCTCAGGGGGTGTGGTCATGCCATCACCCTTCCCTGGGGGAATGGCCATGCCTCCCCAAGCCCCTCCCTCAGGCGCAGTGGTTATAAAAGCAGGTCTCGGATGCCAGGGGACAGCAGTCGCTTCTGGCCTGCCCAGAGGGGAGGAAAGAAGGAACTTCTGGCTGGGATCTGGGAGCAAGGGGGTGACAGCCAGGGGGCGGCAGCTGGGTACCATCAACCCTACCCATGATGATGATGACATGGGCGGGGTCGAGGGTGCCCGAAGATGACAAGGCAACAGGACTTCCTGCTGCCTTGCCATCTTCCTGGTCACACGCCGATTGTGCGTCCCTTGTGACCAAATTAGTGTTGCCCGAGGACACCCTTGTCCCTAGGCTAATATGCCACTGCCTAGAGATTTAAATAGCAATCAGTTTATCTAATGAATTGTTTTAGCACTGCATGGCCACCTCTCATAGCTCTAAGGTGGCTTACAACAAATAAAAGTACAGATATAAAACAAGAATAATAAACTTCAGTTAAACAATAGAAAGGACAAAACACAGAAAAGAAACAAATCAAAATAAGAATCAATAACAAAAACAATTACGCTGGGGGTGGGGAAAGACCCTCTGGGTGAAGACAGATCTTCCTACAATGGAAGGCATTCATAAACTTGTCATTTTAAAATTGATGCTTCAGCTGTGCATTGATGCAAATGCTTTGAAGTTTATCACGTTAATGCCATTCAGGGGTATTCCATGTCCCTGGGTGCAAGCTGTTTTGTCATGTGGGGGGTGCCAGCCAGGCCCCCGTGCCTGGCCTTTCTTGTGGTGCAGCAACCTAGCTGGCACCCAGCGGCTCCTTCCATGCCAGGGCACCACTTGCTGGCTGATCACTTTGGCCGCAGGCCGGCTCCCACTCCCCAGGGAGGCCGGGGAGGGCAGGGGCTGGCCTACTGGTGTGGTGCCTGCCCAGACCTCCCACTGCCGAGCCCTGCCCCCCCGGCCTTCCTGCAGGCTGGCTCCTGCCTTTCCCAGGCATGAGTCTACTGCCATGGCACTCATCCAAGCCACCTTCCTTGAGCCCCGCACTCCCCCGCACTCCCTGCTGACTCTTGTAAGTAAGTGGGGTGTAGGGGTGAGGGGCATGGGAAGCTAGGCGGGGGGGGGGACATGGGTAGCCAATCATGCCCCCAGGTGCTTTTTAGGCCTGGTAAGCCACTGATGCCATCCCATGTTTTCTTAAATGATTGTGAAGGATCATATCCTTAACAATCCTGGATGTTATCCCAAAGAAGTTAGTCCAGTCCTTATTACATTACTAATCTCAACCTGACAGCAACATGCAATTTAAAAAAACATTTTGATTTTTGTCCTTAGGAAGTTTAAAAAGCCATCCAATCCCAGGTTAAGATGGCCACCATGATGCAAATATTATTTGGAATTAAAAATGCATTTAAGTTACTCTAGACCTATAGAGTACATTCCAATATCTGAGGCCGAATATGCTAAATGTGCACTACTTGGATGTCTTGAAAATAATTCTGAACTGGTATTTGCTTTTTCCAGTTTCTTTGGGACATCTCTGGGTCAAGCTTCTTGCTATGTGTATATTCATGCATTAGCTAACCATACGGCTGAGCAAGTATATATGGAAATAACATTTGGGTGGGGAACGGAAGTGTGGAACCATTCTGCCCTTTTGCTGATCAACTGGGGAGACAATCATCTGGACATGTGCATGCTGCATGTGAAGCAAATGCCATGACAAGTCAGCCAGGCAGCAGTCTCCTATTGGGGAGTACTTTTAACCTCTTGTACAGATTAGACCCGTGGTTCCCAGTCTTTTTGGTAAAAGTCCAGCTTTGCTTCGTGCTGTGACTCATTCAGTGCTGGGCAAGGTTTTTTGATGCCTTAGGCAAACTATGACTTTGATACCCAGCTATTCCAGCATTTCATTTTATGTAGTACCCAACCAGATGTCTTGAGAAACCAGTAAGCATTACAGAATGGGAGCAGCTACCCTCCCCCCATTATGAACTCAAGATGTGGGAGTTCATTGCCTCTTCTCTTGCTATATAGGTGGACCAGAGCTGCAATTTGAAGATGTGTGTTTATGGGGGAGCGCTGGGTAGAGGAGATGGCAGTGAAGAGGTTAGCAGCAAAGGGCTCAGTGCATATATTGCCCAGCCATAGAAGAATTAGCCAAAGAAGAAAATGTTGTGCTGAAACTGGCCCTGGTATGGGCCAGGCAGAGTGGTTGTGAAATACAAGGCCAGAGAGCAATTTAGTCCTTTGCTCTCTATAAATTGTTTTATGACTATGTGCTGTGGATCTTTTGACAGCCAGTGTAGTGAAGTGGTAAGAGTATCAGAATAGCATCTGGTAGACCCAATTTCAAATCTCTACTCTGCCACGGAAGCTTGCTGAGTGACCTTGATCAGTCACACTTTCTCAGTATAGCCTACCTCACAGAATTGTTGTGAGGATTCACTGGAATACAGATGGGTCCACATTGTGGATAAAAGCAGG
Source organism: Sphaerodactylus townsendi (assembly GCF_021028975.2). Lineage (NCBI taxonomy): Eukaryota > Metazoa > Chordata > Lepidosauria > Squamata > Sphaerodactylidae > Sphaerodactylus > Sphaerodactylus townsendi. Next base: position 62,462,993 of record NC_059431.1, read on the forward strand.
GTATAAATGAAGTAAAGAAACTGTTTTCCCCTTATAATAGTTTAATCAATAGTTTACTGTCTTCCTTTAATCCTACATGCAGTAAGAGATTACTCCTGTCCATTCCATATTCTCCTGTCCCTTCTACCTGCTAGTGTCGTCCGGTACTGAGATGAGGGAGATTATTCTATTCCAGAGTTGGCTGCATTACATTTTAGCAATCTGTTCTCTGAGTGAATCTCTCCCTTTTCCCCATCTGAAGCTAAAGTTACAGATTGACAAATTGGTGGTGGGGGCGGGGAGTATAAATAGTCAACAAAGTTGCTATAGGTGGGAACTAAGGTTTCCAATCTCCAGGAAGGGCCAGGAGAGATCCCTGAATTACATTTTTAGAATAACAGTAAGAACAGTTCAGCAGTGGATTCGACTGCCTAGGGAGGTGGTGAGCTCTTCCCCTCTGGCAGTCCTCAAGCAGCAGCTGGACAAACGCTTGTCTGGGATGCTCTAGGCTGATCCTGTATTGAGCAGGGGGTTGGATTCAAAGGCCTACATGGCCCCTTTCAGTTCCAAGATTCTGTGTGGCTATATTTATCATTCATTTTCTTAAAAGACAAAGAATCCAGTGTTTTTGTTTATTTTATGAACACAAGCTTGCACCTGTATTCATCAGTTTTGTGCCACATTTGAAACTGTGTGTTAGTATCTAAACACAAAAGGCCATTATGATTTTATACATAATTAAAAGATTTTTAAAAATAGCTTTGAAGACTATACCAAAGCAATACTAAGGATACTAGCACAACGTTGATATTATAACATGAGCAGGGGAGTCTTATCTGGTAAAAGAGATTTCTTTCCTCACTCCTACATTCTTGCTAGGTGACATTGGGCTAGTCACAATTCTTCCTAACTCTCTCAGCCCACCTACCTCCCAAGGTATCTTTTGAGGGGAAAGGAAGGGGGGAAAGTTTGTAAGCCCCCTTAAATCTCCTTACAGGAGAGATAGATAGTGCCTAAATCCAAACTCTTCCTCCTTTTCTTCTAGTACTGCTCCCCAGGTGCTTCCACTAAATCAGTGGTCTTCAGCCTTTCCAGACCCGGGGACCCACTAAGCTGTAAGCTTGTTATAGAAAGTCATGTGAAATCAGAAATAACATGATAGATACAGGAAGGACAGAGTTATGACCTTTCCAAAGGTAGGATCCGGGACAACAGACTACTTGTCAGGGTTAGGAACATAAGCTAGGCACTGGGAGGCATACCATACAGAGAAAAAAAACCAAATCAAGTGTTAGAGACAGAGTTAGGGTTGCCTACCACCAGGTGAGTCCTGGAGAGCTCCCAGAACTACAATTAATCTCCAGATTACAGAAATGAATTCTCTCCCAAAAGATGGCTACTCTAGAGGGCAGGCTATATGGCATTATACCCCACATTATACCTTCCCCTTCCCAAACTTTGCTTTCCCCAAGCTCCATCCCCAAATTTCCCAACCTGGAGTTTGCAACCCTTGTCAAGATGCATGGTGCCCTTACTGTCCATGTATGGCAATCAACAGCATGCTCTTCCAGAAGGCAGCAAAAGGAAAAGAAAATGGCTCTACAGGGCTTATGGCTGAGGACTGTGAACTAGATAGGATAAAGACCACTGCATTAAATGGGAACAGTAGAAAGAGCTAAACTTTAACATGAAATAATACAAATGGCAAAAATAGTTCCAAATACTAGCAACACTGTGAAGAAGTTATTACACCATCAGATGCCTTAAGAAGTAATCAGCAAGGCAGAGCAAGGGGGAGCTCTGCCCGGGGCCCAAGCATGCCCTGCGCCCCTGCTGTGGTGCCGTCCCACCCTGGAACTCCCTGCCACGCCCCCGCCATGCCTCCGCCACGCAATGCAACACGCCTGGGGCATTGCGCCCCACTCAGCCCCATTGGTGCTACTCCTCTGGTAATCAGTAAGTGTGCAGGCAGTACATCAATTTTTTCTAGAGATTCAAGTACACTTTCCATGTTTCCATCCACATCTCGCCCTCTGCTTGGTCAAGTTTTAGAACTTTTGGCATCTGCAAAATTTCATCAAATAAAGAAGCATGTTTGGGTGAAAAAAAAATCCCAGAATGAATGCTGTTAAAAGTCCTGCTGTTTACCATATGTGAACTGGAAAATATGAGAACAAGGAAATGATCTCCTATTTTCACCATAACAGTGTTGGCAATTATGGTGAACCATATTTAAAGTTGCTGAAGTTTTCCCCCACTGCTGTAGGATGAGGAAAGTATGGAGAAAATGGCAGCTTAGTTTATTTGACAAGGTTATTTTCTTTAGTGTCCATTCATCAGATTTGATAACAGCCCTACAGATAGCACAAACTTGTCAATTAAGACATAGGACTTTGCTGTCTCTGATCTTCAGTAGCTCAAATTAGAGAATAGAAGTCAAGCAATAACTTGAAAATATGTCTAAGTGTCCACACTGGAAAGATTTTATACAACATGAAGTCTACTTTATATTAAAAGTTCAAGCATTGCAGTTCACAAACACGTTTGCACAGCATGTTGGATATCTTGACCAGAAAGAGGAAGAGGGAAATAAAGTGGATATAATAAACAAAGATTAACATGATGTGGGAAAAGATTGTACTGTACTTGATTTGTTTATTTTGGCTACTGTTGCAGAGAATATTTCAGCAGCAGAGACAAAGTAAGTGGCAATAATTGGTAAAGGTAAACTTTTCATGACTGCGGGAATAAAAGCATTTTATGATTCCACTCCTTAAGTTCACCAGAAGGCAGCAGTGTGTCTACTGATAACATTGGCTATAATATTTGATGAAGGTAATTAATAGGATTTAAAAGAGAACTGTAATTGTTCAGAAGTTCAATAAAGCCATTGTTCTTTAGGACATTCTACCATGTCTGATGAACAGAGAATGTGTTCCATTCTGAATGACTAACACTACAATAGATTTTTTCCTCTAAATCACATTTGTGCATAAAGATAGTTCACATTAAAGATATTTGTGAGTAATATATTTTTTCTGTGTTCAATAAATATAGGTTTGTTTTTCATTTGTTGTTCTATCCATACTTGTTCCTTGAAGGCTGTGGGGATGTGAATTTTTTCCTTTACCCACACTTCAGACTTTTTATTTATTTATTTTTATGGTCCACTTTTGTCACTGAAACTGAACACCAACTACACTGTGTAAGTCCATGCAGTCAGTAGATGTAAAATCTAATAAGCAATCCAATCAATATAGGATGACAGAATTTTGAAACAAAAAAGTATTAGACATAGAATCTTAAATAATGCAGAAAATTGCATTACATAAGTAGAAGATAATGCAGTGGGAACAGAATAATAGTACATACTGTCCACATGCTATAGTACATTTCTGATCTATTCCATTATAATATAGCCATATTATCTTTATTTAAAATACCCTCCTAAAAATTCTGTTATACATAGTTGATGGAATAAAAGAACCATGGGAATCTTCCTGATTCCTCAGGCAGGTTATTTCACAAGATAAGGGCTATAACAGAGAATGTATGTGTATAAGCAATTGTTGATCTTGGCAAGTTACAGGGTGGCTCCTTCAGAAGGCCATGCTCAGATGAGCAAAGGTGCCAGTGCAGAGCATAGAAGAACAGTCCTTGGTGGTCCTTGGTTTTGCAGTTATGAAGGCCCATGAAGACACATAAACACAGGAAACTTCCTTGTATGGGATCAGACTATTGGCCTGTCAAAGTCAGTATTGTCTAATCATGTTGGCTGTGGCTCCCAAAGGTCTCAGAGATGTTGCATATCGTCTACTACTTGACCTTTTTATCTGGAAAAGCCAGCAATTGAACCTGAGACCTTCTGCATGCCATGCCAATGCTCTGTCACTGAACCACAAGCCCTTTCTAAGATAATACACATCTGATCCAGTCCAAAGGAGATCTCCCTTAGCCCCTATTTCAAGATTAGCCAACTAGACAAGGGAACTAGATTCTACAGAAACAATACAGGAGGTCTTATTATAAGAAAGGGAACTTGCAATTACATGAAAGTCATAAGCATCATATTACCCATAACACTGAATTAAAGTCAATATCTTATCATCTTATTCAAAAGACTTGATGCATTTGGAGTGCATTCAGAATGAAAACAATTCTTCCATATTTTTTTGAACAGTCTAATATTACAAGGTCAACAATAGTTAACTTTATCACTGTGGTCATATCTAAAATAAGATCACTAAGATTTAAGACACACTGGATTCAGTGGAATTTACTTCCTGAAAATATATTTAGGATTGCAGCATTATGGAACGTTGCAGGCATACACACTGTGATTTCTTACAAAATAATGTGCTGTGTCTAAACATGATCTTGCTCATAGATACAGGAAGGAATACTGACCTGCAGCTGAGAAATTCAGCTGGCCCTTTTGTGACGCTATACAGTTTAGCAGTTTACAGAAACAATGGATTTCAGTTCAGAAAGGAAATCTATTCTCTCCCTTATCCCAGGGGAAAGATGAGAGAGATAATGAACCTCATGTGATAGGACTGGTAATGTTACATCATGTGACAGTGAAAGGCAATCACAACCAAACCACAGGAGACTAGAAGTGATACTATCTTGTCCATTTAAATCTATGCAGGTGAAGCTTGTCAGATAAGGGGTTTTGCCAACAGCCCAGTTCACAATAACAGATTGAAGCTGAACAGGGGCTTAGCTGCTTAAGTATAGAGCCCAAAGGGCTCCCACCCTACGGTGGGAGTTGCACCTATGGTTGTACCTATGGTGCAACTCACATTTATTATGTATTTCAGATTTTCTAAGCCAAAATGGCACTCAAACTATAACAAGGCCTTGCATGGGGTTTTCATAGCAACAAAAACTAAGTCTTCTGGAATGGATTAACACCTAAATACAAGTTAAGACAATATTCATGTAAACAGAATTGTCCCTTCATTTGGATAAACATACTAAAGCAAGATACTTTCAGAAGGACATGAATCATTATCCAGACAAGGGTTAGATTAAATATAACAACCCTCCTGACCAGATGTGGTTACTGAATGTTCAGTGACACATTGCTAGAGAAGAGCTTGTACTCAATGCCTCAGGCAAATTCCCAACTAAGACTTGAGCAGTGCTCTGAGCTGCAACCTCAGGTCTGATCTTGCAAACTTCTGAGTGCTTTCTGAGAAATGTGGTTGAATACTCTCAATTCCTGTTGATATCAGATGAAGGAAAAAGTGAAGCATGCAGCTGTACTTCTGAGGTGAGTCATTTAAGGTAAAGCAATCCTCGTGTATAGACTGCAAGGCACATAATGCCCCTAGGAGGCAGACATTATATTCACAACATGCTAGACACAGACAAGTGTGGTGAACAGAGTCTGACCATGATGCCTTCATTATTATTTTTTAAATAATTTTTATTGAGATTTTCTTATTAAAAAAACAAAAAACCAGGAACAAAACATAAAGTATACTATAAAAATGATATAGCAGGCTTCATTATTTAAATAATTTACATAAAAGGATCACTAGTTAACTCCTCTGATAATACTTACCGGATAAGACTGTAGAATGCCTAGGAAATCCTATGGCCAGTTCTTGGACACTAGTGGGTGTACCATGCTATCACAGTCCTTCTCCTTCTCTGGTTTCCCTCTACTTCTCTGCTTCTTGGAACTTTCAACATTCCTTCTACACAAGCCCCACCACATTACAGGTGAATGCTCAAGCCAAGTCTCACCTACACCAGAACATTATGGCCTTAATAAAGGGGCCTCTCATTGATCAATTGCTTCCCATGCTTCCCAGGTGGTTTCTTTAGCATCCCTTGGTGTGCATAACCAAAGGGGTGCCAGGAGGCTGGTAGAAATGAGGTCATAGCTTAGAATGTAGTCTAGGAAGCTAGCATTCAAACTCCATATTACCAGAATAGGATTTGGAATCTTGGGCTGGGTCTGATGTCACAAAGGGAAAGTGGTTGAGTAAATATGCTGCTATCATTTATATAGTGGTTGTATCTGAAACACGTGGTTTGTTTTCAGAATTATGATGTCTTATATGTGGAATCCTCCTAAATCCTACTGCTTGGGGTGGTATGGTTTGGTTTTCCAGCACAGTTTCAATTTCTGGGGGTTATGCCAAAGAGGAATGCCCATTTTAAGATGTATGGTTGGAAAATTAAGCAGATCATCAAATGTGTGCATCAACAACAAGAAGAAAGAACCACAAGAATGGGCAACTTGCTATTCAGCTAGGTTTGTACATTATTTGGTCTTGATTAATCTGGTCTGTGAATTACTGGTACTGGTGAAATTCATTTCATATTTACCATAGTTTTCTGTAGACAATTCTGGGTGCCTAACAGTCTTTGAATAAGTAGATGTCCTTTCCGCACGGGCCATTTATGGCGCCCTGGGGACGGCAAAAACGCTGTCCCCAGGGAGCCGTTCGCACAGGCGGCACTGCTAAAACGCAGCAGCACTGACCTGGCTCCCCTCCACCACCCCCAGGGCGGCGTCAGGCCGCCTCCAAAAACCTCCCTCCTGGAGGGAGGTTTTTGGAAAACAGTGCATTCCCAGCGGCGCGGTGCGAACAGCACCACCGGGAACACACTGTTTTCCCCCTCCCTCTCCCACTCACTTCGTTGCCTTCGTCGCTCTACAGGACTGCTGAGACCCTCCCTCGCTGTCCTCCGACCCCTGGAGGTCGGAGGGCAGCGTGGGCGGGTCTTAGGAGCCCAGCAGGGCGACGAAGGCAACGAGGTGAGTGGGAGAGGGACGGGGAAGAGGTGGCTCCATGCGGAGCCGCCTCTCCCGTGCTGGCCTCACCAGAGGCCGCTCGCACGCTGCTGTGCGAACGGCCCCCACCCCTCCACCGGCAGAATTCCTGCCGGTGCAGGGGCGCCCTTTCCGCTATGCGGAAAGGGCCTGAGACTGTTTGGAGTGCCTTTTACAAACTGCCTGGTGAGACAGCTACAGCTGTTCCTAGAGAAAGTAGACCACCTATTTTCAGTTCCACAAGCTTTGATAAGATCAAGACTACATTATTGTAATATACTCTGTGTGGGACTACCTTTGAAAACAGTTTGGAAACTACAAGTGGTACAGAATGTGGCAATAAGAGTCCTTCATGAGACTTTCTAGAGTGATCATGCAATAGGTGTTGTATCAACTACATGAGCTGATTTATTTCCAGGTGCCACACCCTAAATGGCTTGGGTCTAGAGAACATGCAGGATTTTCTGCAAAGGATGTGCACCTTTAAAAAATCTGTATTTTTCAGATGCAGATATCAGGGAGCTAAAAATATTAGTATTCATTGTTATCTGGGTTCCTAACACTGGTTTACTATTCAGATCTGTCCTGTCCTCCCAGGATGATGATATTTTTCAGTTCCATTATTTCCTGTAGAGAATATTTATGGAGGGCAGAAGGGGCTATTTGTAAGCTAATGGTACCAAAATTGGAGGGGAGCTGATGATGCCTGTTTCCTAAACCCTTGTGAATTGAACTAAGAGCTCTAGTTCCACAGACCCCTGAACAAGGTGCCCCCCAGCTATCCTCCATTGTTTCTTATGGGGGGGATTCCAAGAGATCTCCAACTCAAACCATCCACTGGCCAAAGTAGCCACTGGCCAAAAATTTTACCAATGCAAACTAAGCCTACAAGCTGGAAGAACCAATACAGAACCAGGGAATCCCAGGAGCAGCATGGGAAAATGTGGAATGCTTAGTACAACAAGTGTCAAATTAGAGAATGCAAGCTAATGTCAAACTAGAGACTACTCCAAGTCAAAACTATTGTGCAAGCAAGGCTGATGTGAGTCCAGCAAATGTTAAATCAGAGAATACAAGCAAATGTCAAACTAGAGAATGCAATAAAAGCAACAATTGATAATGCCTTCCTACAGAAACCAACCCTATGAAAAGTGAGAGGAGTCTGGACATCTGGGAGGAATTATTGGCTATTGCTGTTTATTTCTAGAACACTCTGGCCCCTTCCGCACAGATTCAGGGAGCGGCGGGGCACCGGCTCACATGACATCGGTGCAGCTCTGAGGTCCTTCACACACTTCTGTGCGGATGGCACCGGAGCTGCCACGGCTTGTGGTGGCACCTCTGCACAGAGGCATGCCAGTTTTTTAAAAAACTTACCTCCTCTTCCCTGTGTAGCTCCATCGGAATGAGGGGACACCCCCCATGACCCTGGCAATTCCCCAGGGGTCGGAGGGCAGGAGGCGTGTCCCCTTGCCCCCATGGAGCTACGCAGGGAAGAGGAGGTGAGGTTTTTTTAAAGCGACACAGCAAAAAAAGGCTCCTTCCACCTAGTGCCATTTTCTCGGCACTGGGTGGACGCCACTGTTTTCTAAAAGACTTGCTCATTTAGCGAGTCACATAAACACCATTGTGGGGAAAATGGGTCAGCAGCAACTGTGCAAAGTCCTCCCGCACAATGGTGTTTTACCAGCCACACATTGGTATATACAGCTCATGAGGAGTGGGCCTCTAGGTGTTGTAATGCCATTTAAGCCTTCTGGAACAAATTGAAGGCATTTTGGGCTTCTTCTCCTCCAAGATGTGGGGACACTGCCAGCAAGGAGCAACAAAAAAGGGAGGTAGTGGCAGACTGCACCTTTGTCCACTGTTTTATTGATGGGTGCAAATTAGACCCTCTGGTTGTTGAGAGAGGATTGTTGAATGCCAAGTATCTCAATCTTAGCAGCATGCCACTGACTAATCTGTCACTCACAGGTCTGCATATCCCACTCATTCTGTGATAGTCCAATCTCTGGGGAGGGCAGAGGGAAGTTGCTTGAGAGCTGACTGGCTAACAGCCAGTGTTGGGCCTAACTGTCCAGAATCCTCATTTCCCCACCCTCCTTCTACCCAGGCACAAATGGCCCTCCCATCTCATGGCTGGGAGACTGTCTTCTGGAAGTTTTTTAACCGAGGGATAATGCCTACTGTGATCGGATTCTGCTCAATGTTTTAAATTATTGATGTTTCAATTGAAATGTTACTGTTTGGAATTTAAATTTTAAAATGTTTCATTAGCTTTGGGGCAGGGGCCCATCTTAAGCACTTAAAAAAAAGTTTTGGGTCACACATTTCACTATTGATGTAACCAGGTTAAAGACTTCAAGTATGCACCAAACCTGCATGGCAGTACTTTGACTCTACAATTACACAAAGGAATATTGTGAGTGGGAAGATTGTCCTCTTTGTATATTATTTTACACTAATTGAGTCAAATATCAAAATAAAACCATACTGGTTATAGATTCTTTCTGAGGTTAGGATGTTACAGAAAACTCTGTGCCTTTTCACATTTCCTTTTGCATATGACAATCATCAGGTTCCTTACGCTGAACTACAAACATTGTTTCTTGATTAAAGTAGGTTGGTTCTCATAATCAAAATGTAAAAGACCAAATCCACATGAATGTTCATATATCTTAGGCATTCACTAAATTAAAGTCTACACTTAAAGGAACAACAGTAACCATGGCTGCCTTGGGACGCTAGTCATAAATTAGAGTGCATTAGCCATTTATGGCTGAGTATCGATTTACATGCTTTTGAAAAGCCTTGGATCAATGTTAAAAACTGAATCCAAAAAAAGCTTTGAACCAAGTGACATGATTTAGATATCTTTTCTGCTGCATTCTTAAGAGGGCTGAGCACTGGTCACCCTGGTACCTGATACAAGTTGGAGTAATTCCAGCAATAGCATTATTGCAGATTTATGCCAAAGTATTTCAGGAAGTATGGCTCTAAATGACTAGCAGCCTGTCTAATGAACTGTAATAGAAATGGTTTTCCTACAGGTTAATCATTTTGTGTATGTTTAGCTCTGTTCAAGTCATTTAATGGTATTAATAACTAAGAATCAGCAGCTTCCTTTCAGCAGTCGATGAAGCTTTGCTCTACCTTAAAAAAACTTATTTGAAGAAAATAAAGAAGTAAAGTATTTTAAAAGGGACGAAGCAAAAGAAGCACAAGATAGAGTTTAACAATATGTGGTCCACTACAATCTGCTACATGCTGGTATTTTTAAATCATGTGACACTGATTTTCCACAGTGGAATTCCCTGCTAAATTAATATAGAACAATAGGATTTCCCTTTCCCCACCTAAGGATTTCCTGATTATCTAGCAATTCTTCTACAACCACAGAAGCAGGAATAGGGTTGGCTGCATTTGAAGTATGATTTGAATATAACTTCTCCAAATTATATATGTTTTTATTCTGATATGGAATCAATGGTACCACTCTAGTACAATGGAGTGGACTGTGACATGAGATCAATGCAAACAGATTTCTGTTCAGTAGGGACTCTAGTGATAGATGTAGTTTAAAGGCCATTTGTTTCTATTATGAATGTATTATCAGATGTTCAAAACTATTAGCCCTTTCCCCTGGACAAAAATAAAAGTTGATGTCTTTTTGGAAGGCCTATAATTTAAATGTGTCAACAGAGTTGATATTTTCCCCTCTGCCAGATCCCTGGTAAGAACAGAACAGGCAGCAATTCAACTAGTGATTATTTTTTTAAACATAAAGTGATGGGAGACATTTTGTTTGTCAGATTTTAGTCCATCATGAAGTGCTAAAGTTTCAGAAGCTTTGTAAGAAAAAAGGGTAGAAATCAGTGCCTGAAATCTGCCTATGCCAAATACTTTTCTTCATGTAAGCATGGGGAAAACTGCCCAAAAGAAACTTCCGTAGACTGGCAATATTTAATTTCATTTAACTTATGTAAACAAGCTGAACTTTGTCAACTCTGCAGTTTAAAAAAAACTGCTTTAAACATGGTATTATTCCTAGTACTTTTACTCACACCCCCACCCCCACAATACAGAGCTTTAGGTATGAATTTTAATACAAGAATACTTGCCTAACATCACACATTCATTTCTAGTAAGTTTTATGTTATGGAGACTGTCCGTGACTAATAACTGTACCTGTTACCTGGTCTTGTCCATAAAACACTTTGTGCAGGCACAGATTAATTCTAAGGGCAATCCCAGAGAACTTCCTCTCATATATGACAATGGGAAATCTCGCAGTGCTACAGTGACTGGCCTCACAGCTGAAATAGTTTCAAGAAATGTTTCCCTCTCACACAAAAAAGAGCAAACTGAATAGGATGGGCATGGACTTTTTCCACAACTTTCTCCAACATCACCCACCCAAATGTTTTAATATATTTTAAATGTTTGTAATGGAGGAGAGAGTTGATCCTGGCCAGTACTTGGATGGGAGACCACCAAGGAATACCAGGGTTACTTTGCAGAAGGTAGTGGCAAACCACCTCTATTAGTAGCTTGCCTTGAAAACCTTGCATGTCGCCATGAGTCAGATGTGGCTTGACAGCACTTTACACAAACAATGGAGGAGTGAATGCAAACGAAGTGAAAACATCCAACCCAATTTTTTTTCAGATCAAAAAGTCTGTGCTTATTATAGCTGAAGAAGAGATACTCCAGATGATATAAGCCTCTAGGGGTCAGTATAACTGTAGTAACATTAATACATGGAAAACCATGATTTGATTAGAGTATGAATTCGAGAATTAAAATCAACTGTGTTAATTCAATTAAGCTTTGCTTCATACTTTATTTTTATTTATTTATTTAATGGATTTCATAGACCACCTCATCCCCGGAGGGCTCTAGGCGGTTCACAATACAAGGTAATGACCAATAAATAACTTAAAACACAGCTAGAAACATTTAAAATCAATGTGCAGAATAACAATTTACATGACAGCAGTCTAAGCCCCATGTTGGTAGCACCCGGCCTTAAGGCTTGGAGCGCCTGGCAGCACCCAAAGATGAAACCAAGATGGGCACTGCCAGAGATGACAGAATAAGGCAGGGACCTCATGAAGGGGTCTTTAAACTTAAGGGTAGGCTTGCCATTTGCCTGCTAGGGAGTCAAAATCTGATCCCAGCTCCCCTTACTCACCAGCTCTCTGGCAACTGGCAGGAGGAAAAACAAAACCAGTTTACTCTGCTGCATTTCATCGATATGTAAAAGTTAGTAGGTGAAGCTTTCCTTTGTATTACATTTTCTTTCATCCTGTCTCCTGATGTGGCACATATCATTCTCTTCTTGTGCATTTTGCTCTTTCCTGTCCTGAGAAAACCTATGGTTACGTGGCTGAGTATCACCATGTATGTAGGACTCCTATATAGTCTTAATCTGGGATACACTATGCCACAGAACCATCTACACAAGATCTTTTTACCTATCCTGCCTCCCTGAGATTGGAAGCACTGCTTTCTGAATATTCCTGATCATAGGGAAGCAGCATAGGTATTCACAATTCCTCCATGTATTGTGCTCTGTGCAGTAGTGGGATTCAAACATTTTAACAACAGGTTCCGGTGGTGGTGGGATTCAAATAATGACTGTTAAAAAGTATTTAAAATATTTTAATATCACTTTTTAAATTTTAAGTATTAAAAATATTAATACTTAATAAAATATTTTAAGTATTTAAAAAGTGATATTTTAAATTTTAACAACAGGTTCTACAGAACCTTTGGAACCCTCTGAATCCCACCTCTGGCTCTTTCATCACTAGAACTGCAACCTCCTGACCCACCATCTAGCTGCTGTTCCATGGAGCAGCGTGATCAAAACTGGGGGCAAAAAATGGGTACCATGCAATGCACTAGGAATTTCCCAAAATTTTATGGTACAAACCATAGAGATTTGGGAGATTCTTAGAGAGGTACACTATGTCATGACATTGTTCCCAGTGTCAGTACTGGAAGTTACATCATGGCATTGCCAACATCAGTTCTGAAGCCTCTGCCCCAATTTTGCTTCTGGAGATTGCCAGCCAGGAAACAGCAACCTTACATTGCACAAATGTGGGTGGGGGCAGCATGCTTGTGCTCACCCCTGTTCTACACATATTTATTAGACACACAAACATATACAGGAATTAGAAATTACAAGTGGCAAACCCACAGGTACCTACTGGGGCATCTGATTTCCCCAGCCCAACTATTTTCTCATTCTCTTCTCTGAAAGCCCTCTTGGCCTTTTTACTGCTTCCTTCTCTCCTTCCCAACCACTACCCAACCTACCTTTATCTGCTTCCCTGTCTTCAGCTTTCCCTCTTCCCCTCCCCCTGGTAGTCTCTACTCAAAAAACCTATGGGCTTGTTGGGCTGTGCTGGCCACTGGGCCAGACTTAGTTACACAGTGGGGAACTCACAATAATTTGCAAAGAGTACCTCATATATTCCCTTTTCTACAATATTTCCTCTTTCCCACTTCCTGATAACCCCCAAATCCTTACCTTTCCTTCTTTCCTTCTCTCCCTCCCACCCACCAATTAACCTGCTTTTTATCTGCCCCTATCTAATTTTTATTTTACTTCATTTATACCCCTCTTTTCTCTGCAATGATGACCCAAAGCAGTTTCATCTCCTCCATGTTACCCTTTTTGTTAGGCTGACAATGTGTAACTGGCCCACAGTCACCCAGTGAGTGTCCATTACAGAGTGGTGATTCAAACTGGGTATCCTAGATCCTAATCAGAAATCACTGCAGCATACTGGCTTTTATGGGGTGGTTGTGGTTAATTATTATTATTTATTAAACTTGATAAACCACCCACCCTCGAAGGGCTCTGGGCGGTGTACAACAAAACAACAACTAAAACAATAGTATACAATAAATAATTAATAAATAATTTAAAATAGCAGCAATCTAATCTAATATGACAAAACTGATAAGACTAATGATGATGGCGCCCGATCTCTAGGCCGGGAGGGGACAGACAATACCAGAAAGATGTCACATAGGTAATGCCGATGATGATGCGGTACACAGTACAGGGGTATCCAATCCGCGGCTGGTCTCCCCAAAAGCCCGGTGGAACAATGTGGTCTTACTGGCCCTGCGGAAATCACTAAGATCCCGCAGGGCCCGCACAGCTGATGGAAGCGCGTTCCACCAGGCAGGGGCCAGGGCCGTAAAAGCCCTGGCCCGGGTAGAGGCCAGCCACACCATGGAGGGGCCAGGAATCGTCAGCAAGTTGGCCTCAGCAGAGCGCAGAGGCCTACCAGGGACATATGGAGTGAGACGGTCCTGAAGGTATGAGGGCCCCAGGCCGCGCAGGGCCTTAAAGGTTAATACCAACACCTTGAAAACGATCCAGAATTTCACCGGAAGCCAGTGTAGGCGGCGCAACACGGGGGTGATATGTGCTCTAAAAGAGCCACCCACCAAAAGTCGCATCGCCGCATTCTGGACCCGTTTCAGTTTCTGGATCAGTCTCAAGGGAAGGCCCATGTAGAGCGAGTTACAATAGTCTAACCTGTAGGTCACCATTGCATGGATCACAGTAGCCAGGTCGACCTGGGAGAGATAGGGGGCCAGCCGCCGGGCCTGGCGAAGATGGAAAAAGGCAACCTGGGTAACATGGGCCACCTGGCTTTCTATAGAAAGAGAAGAGTCCAGGCGGACCCCCAGGCTGCAGGCCAGGGGAGTAGGGGTTATAGAAACCCCCTCCAATACCTGCGGCTGAAAATCCCCATGTGCCCCACCGCGACCCAGCCAAAGGACCTCCGTCTTCAATGGATTAAGTTTTAACCTGCTCTGCTTCAACCAACCAGCGACCGCCTCCAAGCAATGCTGTAGAGCCGCAGGGGCTGAGGTCGCCCCGCCTCCATCATCAGAATGAGCTGGGTGTCATCAGCATATTGATGGCAGACCAGCCCAAAACTCCACACCAGCTGAACAAGGGGTCACATGTAGATGTTAAACAAGAGTGGGGATAATGAGGCCCCCTGGGGCACACCGCAGTCCAGCAGGCACCTTTGGGAGGCCTGATCCCCACGCCACACTTGCTGACCCCTATCCCAGAGGAATGAGGCAATCCACTGAAGGACTGTGCCCCGGACCCCGGAAGCGGCCAGGCGGTGGACCAAAAGGTCATGATCGACCACATCAAACGCTGCGGTAAGATCTAACAATACCAACAACACCGATCCGCCACAGTTGAGCTGCATGCGGAGCATATCTGTGATGGCGACGAGGACAGTCTCCGTCCCATGCCCAGCACGGAAGCTGGACTGGAAGGGATTGAGTGCCAGCCTTGTATTTGCAATCCCATTCTGGTGGGGCCTGCATTAAAATGGCCCATGCAGGCACCATTATACAATGGGGGAATTAACAGTAGCAAACAGCCAGTTCTGAGTGAGTCATGCAAGTCATGTGGTGCTGCCACACCTGGCAGGTGCTGTCACACCTGGCTCTGTTGTGTTCTTCCATAATGGCCAAAATAGCTCTGACCTTCCCCTTGCATTTTACTGACAGAAACTAAGACTTGAAGGCTTGCAGTTCTATTGTGGTTGCCTAGCAATCACCATTGAAGGCATTTGTTTCTTTAAGGTACAAATGCTATCGGGGTTTTTTATTTGTTCAGTTTGTTTTACATTTCAGAGTTTTCTGCCAAACTGAGGCATTTTTGGCTTGTCAAAATATTTGTTTTTTCTGTTCATGGCTGTTTTATGTATTCACCGATGTTGGGAATTAGATACAACTAATCATTTTGAGATATTTTAAATCATTATTAGATATTTTAATTTATTCTACAAACATTATTGTTTTTATTTTGATGGAATTGTGTTGTTGTTGTGGTTCACTCATTAATGCAGAATCATGCAATAAAGACTGACCAACTATTTAGGTATTCTAATGATTATCTCCCAAATAGACTAAATGATCTTATATCTATATAGACCAACCCTAAGGTTGGCTCTAGTTTTATCTATTTTACAAGCTATGTCAATTTACTTCAAAATCTTTGAGAAAATACAATTTCTCAATGATTAATTCTATTATTGTGATTGTTGTAAGAAACCCTTACCCAGAACACCATTCCAAATTATTTGTAAAGATAACCAGGCAACTAAAATAACATGAAAGAACTGTGGTGAACTTTATTCTTAGAAATACATAGAACCATTGTAGATTTTATCTCACCTAGTTTTATTTTGAACTGTGATCCATAGATCTTCCATAAGTAAATAACATCTATACTCTGTCAAAGTCTTAATAGCATTTCTGTCACTCAATATCAAAGAGAGAGCAAATACACACATTGTGACAACATGAGGTCAGTACAGTCTGCCCAGTTCCACATTTTTATTTCACAACTGGTTCTATTTTGTACAGGATGTTTACAAACTTCATGCCAATTTGGAACTTCATAAAGTATAATAGTAAACAAAGAAAGACTTATGCAATATTAAAATAATATACACCAAGTCTTCAATGGACTTAGAAGTGTCTGTTTAGGAGTGCACTGCAGCATTTCTACAGATTCGTAATGATTATAAGAATGCAAAACACAAATAGATTTTGTACATTGGAAAGTTCTGCTGAAGGGACTAATAATCACATTTACTCAGGAGGACAAACTGACTATGAAGTAAGGAAAAAATCAGAAACAGTACCTTGAAAATTTGTGAGAAGCCATTTTGAGATAGCAAGAATGTAGGCTGAGAGCGTCTTCTAAAATTAACTTCATAACACAGAATTATGTTGTTTCCATTGTGTTGGAAAATTCCTGAAGAATTAAGGGTGTAGCCTGGGAAAAGTGTGAATTGATAAGAGTAAAAGACTCAGAAGGGTATAATGTCATGAAGGCCCATTCCGCACAGCACAAATAAAACTTCTTCAGAACAGAAATAAAATAATTTGGGGAAAAATTCTGCACAGCTTTTTCACCAAAACTTCTTGAAAATGCTTTGTTTCCTCCTCAAAATGTTTTATTTGGAAATGCTAAACTAGTGATCTTTTTTTGCCAAAATGTTTTGAAAACATTTCTTGCTTGGTGTGTGGAGATTTTTTACGTGAGTAGGAAATGTGTTATTTCTCCCACCAATTTTTGAAGTTCTTACTTTCATTTTCTCTGCTGCTTGCCGCCACCATTTTCTGCCGCATCAGTAATTTTCTGTGCTGTAACCATTTGCTGAAATTTCCCAAGGGTGTTTACTTATCTGGTATCATGGGTGCCCACCATTTCTGTCATTAATGTACATTACTAAACTCAGTATTGCCTGCAGATTACGCAAACATGCCATTTTTCCTTTCTAAAACCTTTCTGTGAGATAGCTTCGAAGCTACAGACACACAATATGAACATTAGCAATATACACAGATTTCGAGTCTCTGTATCTCAGTAGCTTTGATAATACCTCACAGAAAGAACCATTTTTGCTTAAAAAAAAAAAAAGCTTAATTTTTCTGGCCTACAGAATGGTGACCCTAACACAGAAACAACTGCAGCAGTGCAGTTGCTTCCCACGCTGTGATGTCAAAAAACCCAGTCATAGAGGAAGAGCCCATGCCTTCTCCCATGCCATTGTTGTCACTTCCAGGAACTGAAACAAAAATAACTAATGAAATAATGCAGTGAAAATGTATGTGGCGAAGCAATGATACAGCCACCTCACTATAAACAAAAGGTACATGTACACAATCCACATTCTGGCTATTTATGTTAGTTATTTATAATCTGTTCTCCCACATACACAATGTAAAATTGGTTACATAACAGTGTATATAAAATGCAAAGCAAAATGACCAACAGGTCTTTCTAAAGCAAACAGCCTTGCTGGCCTTCCTAGACTAGAAAAGGGGCCAGGTTCTTATTCTCTGCTGGTAAGATTGCCAGTTCTGAATTGGGAAATATCTGGAGATTTTGGGGTGGATCCTGAGAAGAGCAGGGTTGGTGGAGGTGAGGGACTTCAATGGGGTTTCCCAGTGAACTGATCTCTGTCAACTGGAGATCAGTTATAACCTCAGGAGATCTCTAGCCACCACCCAGAAATTGACAGTCGTGTCTATTGGTATGCTGTTCCAAAAGCCTGGAGTACTGGTGAAAAGTCCCAAGAGATGGCTGAGGTAGTTGTAATTGCCTTGGCACAAAAGAAGCTGCTGTTTGGAGGAAGGTGGCTGTTACATAGATTTGTACAAGAAATGCCAGAGCTAGATTTATGCACAAACTAAGCAAACTACAGTTTAAGATCTTAGATTATAAGTGGCCTCTAAATTTAAAAAGTTACAAAAATATTAAATTACCGTTATTGGTATTGCTGTGGGTCCTCTTGAAGTTTAGGACCATATCATGGTTTAATCCAGCCCTGAGAGGGACTGATTTGAAAGTGTACTCATATGACTATTTTATGGCAAGACTGCAACTTCAAAATCCATGGCTATTTAACTCTATAATAATAATTTACAGGGTGCCATTTTTAATACATTTTTTTGAGAATTTGTGGTGACCTGTACACACATGTAATGTGAATGTGGCTAGCTGGTTTAGCATTGCCAGCTCTGGGTTGGGAAATTTCTGGAAATTTCAGGGGTGGAGGCTGGGAAAGGCAGGGTTTAGGGAGGGGAAGGACCTCAACAGGACATAATGCCATTAAGTCCATCCTCCAACAGCGATCTGCCATCTGGAAAACAGTTCTAATTCCAGGAGATCTCCAGACCCTACCTAGATGTTGGCAACCCTACTGACAGCCTCCAGATGGGGCCTGGGTTGTTTGTGATCCACCTTTTTGTTATCTGTTCTTTTCACTGTGGGGAAAAAGGAATAAAATATGCTTGAAAGTGTGGCTCAGTCCCTGCTATGAAGAAAGGATCCTTTGAATCTCATAGATAGTTTTGCACTTATGATCTTGAGTTACTCTGTGAACTTGTTATCCAAGAAGTTAAAGTACATCTATCTACAAATGTGTGTTTTTCTTTTGCTGGTACTAGACAGCCTGACCATGTTTTGAGGCATTATTTGCCTAAGTCAGGCTAGTTTGTCAGTATCTGAAGCCAAGCATAATACCTTTGTTCTGAATGAAAAAGTCTTTGGACAGATAACTTTTAATAAATTGCTCGAGTCTCAAAACATTGTCACCTCTTTATTAGGAAATCATGGTTCAGAAGAGGAAAGATTTAGAGCACTGCTATGGGTTATCCATATGGAGATAAACAAGGAGAGCTTAAAGAGTCAATTTCAAAATCCCCTGATACTATCAAATATACAGATTCAGGCTTTACAATCAAAGTTTGGCACTGATCTGAACATATATGATACTGGTGGGCAGCACTGGAATGTAGCAAGGAGTACTGCCTCTTAGGAAATTCTTTCAGCATGCTCTACCTTGCAGCAAGTCTCCTTAACTTGGTTAGTAGACATGTATAAGATATTGGGGGGGAAATGTGAGGTATAAAAATATTTGAAATCTTATACAGTATAGCTCATTTGATATTTCTGAATACCATTCAAAACAAAACAGAACATAAGAACAAGCCAGCTGGATCAGACCAGAGTCCATCTAGTCCAGCTCTCTGCTACTCGCAGTGGCCCACCAGGTGCCTTTGGGAGCTCACATGCAGGATGTGAAAGCAATGGCCTTCTGCGGGTGTTGCTCCCGATCACCTGGTCTGTTGAGGCATTTGCAATCTCAGATCAAGGAGGATCAAGATTGGTAGCCATAAATCGACTTCTCCATAAATCTGTCCAAGCCCCTTTTAAAGCTATCCAGGTTAGTGGCCATCACCACCTCCTGTGGCAGCATATTCCAAACACCAATCACACGTTGCGTGAAGAAGTGTTTCCTTTTATTAGTCCTAATTCTTCCTAATTAGTCCTAATTCTTCCCCCCAGCATTTTCAATGAATGCCCCCTGGTTTTCCTCTGAGTAATTCACTATTCTTTGTTGTATACTCAACAGAGATCAAGGAATGGACCATGTTTCTTTTTCAAAGCAGTTAACAGAAATTTTTAGATTGTTCAGAAAAAAACAAAACAAAAACCTTTGGAGTTTTCTACACTGGATTTTTTCCCTCTGGCTGGCTTTTTTACCAGTTTCTTCCTGTCCTTATACACAATATCATTTGCCTATCATTGTGCTTCTGACACCCCCACTCCCCCAGCTTTTCCAGTGTTTTCTCAGACCAAAGTTGTCATAAGAACATAAGAGACTACTGGATCAGACCAGAGTCCATCTAGTCCAGCACTCTGCTACTCGCAGTGGCCCACCAGATGCCTTTGGGAGCTCACATGCAGGATTTGAAAGCAATGGCCTTCAGCTTCTTCTGCTCCCAGATACCTGGTCTGCTAAGGCATTTTCAATCTGAGATCAAGGAGGATCAAGATTGGTAGCCATAGATTGACTTCTCCTCCTCCTATTAAAGCTATCCAGGTTAATAGCCATCACCACCTCCTGTTGTTACCGCCAGGAAAATAGGAAAAATATTTTCCTGAGCCCATCGCTGAACTACACTGGCTAAGGATCAGAGCAAAGAGACCAATGTGGTCCAGAAGCCTCCATAAGGCTTGGAAAGGACATACCATATAAACTCCTGTATAAGCCTACTCATGTATAAGCCGAGGCACCTAATTTTACTACCAAAACCTGGGGAAACGTATTGACCCATGTATAAGCCGAAGGTGGGAAGCCGGGAGGCAGAGGGAGCTCCTTATTTGGGCAGTGACTCCCCCTGATGTCATTGCCCAAATAAGGAGCTCCCTCCACCTCCTGGCTGGGTTTGAGAAAGCCCAGGCAACAGGGAGGTGGAGGAAGCTCCTTATTTGGGCAATGACATCAGGGGGAGTCACTGCCCAAATAAGGAGCTCCCTCTGCCTCCCAGGGTTTGAGGAAGCCCAGCCAGCCAGGGTTCCCCTTCACCCTCCAAGGAGGGCAGCAACAAGAGGCTTGTGCAGCCGCAGGGAGGTCGTCCCGGCCATGCCTCCAGCCTCGGCAGAGGCCTGAAGAGCTGGCTGGTAAGCAGGACTCGTGTATAAGCCGAGGGGGCATTTTTCAGCCTTAAAACAGGGCTGAAAAACTCGGCTTCTACGTGAGTATATACGGTATGCATGTGATTGTGCCAATGTTTTATATGGTTTCCTTCTTGTTTTCTTTCCCTTTTAAGGTTTAATGCAAGCCCCCTCAGTGTTGGATTTATTATTTGCCCAATGTTTAGGATTTATACTTTAGTTGATGTTACTGTTAATTTAGGATACTCTTGTTTATATGTATATGTGTTTGTACTGTATTGGAGGTTCTTTAAGATTTCCTCTAATGTTTAAGTTTAGAAATGTTATTTTAGATATCTGTATCTGTTGGGAAAAGCAGCAGCTTGCAGCAGCTGATATTAAGGGCCAAGGAAGCTAGCCTTGGAATTCAGTTTGGACCAACACCCGGTAGATCTCTTTAGTGAAAACAAATCCCCCTTTGGATTTACAAATTGAATCTGATGATGGGACCCCAGATATCCCAGCCGTTGAAGGACGTGCCAAGATCGCCATTGGACCATTTGAACTTTCTTTTGTTGTGGGACTGGGGTGCGGGAGCCTCAGGACATAACTCAAGGAAGCAGCCCATCTAATAACCAGATTCCTGGGTGCATTAAACAGCCTCACCCAGTTTTATGAATGGACCCTCTCCGCTCTCCATTTCAGCACTATCGTAAAGTCTCACGGGAAGATGCCTGACAGCGAGATCTCATGCTCCCATTCACAAAGTTTTAATTGTACCTTTTCTAAAAGTTCTAGCACTTGGCTACGAAAGCGCGATTCCTCTGCCCGAGCTGTAGCAACCACTTCCGAATAAAATACTTTGTTTTTGAAGAACACCGGCTTCCTGCGCCTCACTACGTTGCCTGAGCTGAAATCACTTAATGTTTCCCAAGCAGCAGCGGTAACACTGTGGCAGCATATTCCAAACACCAATCACGGATTGTATGAAAAAATGTTTCCTTTTATTAGTCCTAGTTCTTCCCCCCAGCATTTCAATGTATGCCCCCGGTTCTAGTATTGTGAGAAAGAGAGAAAAATTTCTCTCTGTCGACATTTTCTACCCTATGCATAATTTTATAGACTTCAATCAATCAGATGTCTCCTGTACAAACTAAAGAGTCCCAAACGCTACAGCCTCTCCCCATAAAGAAGGTGCTCCAGTCCCTCAATCATTCCCATTGCCCTTCTCTGCACTTTTTCTATCTCCTCTATATCCTTTTTGAGATGTGGTGACCAGAATTGAACATAGTACTCCAAGTGCATCACTGCTTAATATAAGGGCATGACAATCTTTGCAGTTTTATTATCAATTCAATTCCTTTCCTAATTACTCCAAGTAATTCCAAGTGCAGTCGCACCACTGCTTTATATTAGGGCATGACAATCTTTGCAGTTTTATAATCAATTCCTTTCCTAATTATCTCTAGCGTAGAGTTTGCCTTTTTCACAGCTGCCATGCATTGGGTTGACATTCCCATGGAACGATCAACTAAGACACCCAAATCCCTTTCGTGGTCTGTGACTGATAACATTGACCCCTGTAGCATGCATGCAAAGTTAGGATTTTTTGCCCCTATGTGCATCACTTTACATTTTGCTACATTGAACTGCATTTGCCATTCCTTAGCCCACTCACCTAATTTATAAAGGTCCGCTTGGAGCTCCTCGCAATCCTTTGCGGTTCTCACCACCCTACATAATTTGTATCATCTGCAAACTTGGCCACCATGCTACCCACCTCTACTTCCATGTTATTTATGAATAGGTTAAACAGCACCGGTTCAAAAATGGATCCTTGGGGGACACCACTACCTACATTGTGAGAACTCCATTGTGGGAACTTCCCATTTACACCCACCCTTTGCTTCCTGTTTCTCAACCAGTTTTTAATCCATAGGAGGACTTCCCCTCTTATTGTCCGAAGAATACATGTTAAAAAGTAGGCAGGGGAGGGGGGATGGCAGGAGGGGAAAATTGATGCAGTGAAGAAGTCATGTTGGAGAAAAAACTCAATGTGGAAAAGCCCCTTTATGACAAGTTTACATTATCTATTCATCTACAAATCAGCACAAATGTCCAGACTCTCTCCCTCTCTCCGTACTTATATATGTATATATTATATATGTATATAATGCAGACACACAGATAGAGAGAGAGAGACTATGTATATTCATAAGTAGGAATAAAACTTCGCAATTATATGGATGACCTTCTTTGTAACTCTTTCGTTTGAAAAACATTCATAGGTAGCTACCAATTTGCTTGCAGTAAGAATGTGGAAAGGAAGTGCCCCTTCTGAATTGACATCCAACTGCTGGGGCTTTTCCCCAATTTCTCTGCTCCCCAGGGACTGCCCCCAGATTTTTATGAATTTCCTAAGCTGGAATTTTCAACCCAGTTCCATAAAACAGCTTTAAAATATGGAATCTCTTGGGGTAAACATAAAGATTTTGGCCTGATGCCTAAAGGAAAGAAAGGAATGGTCCAATGACAAATTTCCGTGTGTTTGGCCTTAAGAAGCACTGTTGGTTTATTTTAATTTAATTATACTGTGCCAAACTGAAATAAAGCCATGCATTTTTATTTGCTATACAGTCAGCTTCCCTCAGAGTAAATAAGTGACTGAAAGGCAAGTGGAATGCTCACAGTAAAAGCAAACATCTTAAGTGTAAAACCAGCAAAACAGGAAACTGGCTGACAACCTTAGGGTTTTTGTTAGTTTTCTCTGTGCATGAAGAGCAGAAAGAGCATAGCCAGTTTTATAACTTATCTGTGGAACCCAAGGAAAACACATGTCAGCAACAAAGTCCATAAACAAGGTTAGGCCTTCCGTTCGAATTAGGGTTGTCATCTTCCAGCTGTACTGGAGATCTCCAAGTACTACAACCAATCTCCAGATTAAGGAGATCAGTTCCCCTACAGAAAATGGCTTTTTTGGAGGAGGACTGCATATACCCTGCTGAGGGTGTAAACCTCACCTGCCTCAGGCTACCACCTGATATTTTCAGGAATTGCCAACCCAGAGTGGCCACCCTAGATCCACAGAATTCTACCTCCCTGACTTTTGTTGAATTACACAAAGAACTTTCTGAGATGGAGCACATTTCTTCACATGCCATAGAAAAGTTTGCTGGGGAGATGTAGAAGCCTCTTAGTTATGTATTACTCAGAAAGTCTTGTCTGAACACTGTAAAGGTGGGAACCAGTTTTATACACTAGACCAGGGGTAGGGAACCTGCGGCTCTCCAGATGTTCAGGAACTACAATTCCCATCAGCCTCTGGCAGCATGGCCAATTGGCCATGCTGGCAGGGGCTGCTGGGAATTGTAGTTCCTGAACATCTGGAGAGCCGCAGGTTCCCTACCCCTGCACTAGACAAACTGTTTATATGTAGGAGAGGTAAAACCACTAAGTATCCCAGTCTTTACCAGGCAAGTAATAAGGAATTGTGTCCAGCCATCTTTTCTGCTGCTTAAAATGGGAAGGAAGGTTGCCTTTGCCCCCTAAAGAAAGCTAGGCTAGTGAATATGGAACCTGTATGAGACATTGGCTTTAGTATAAACGCTGGCTAGATCAAGCCCATAGAATTTTAGCAGGAATGGACGGAGAAGAATTACCAGCTGCCTAATTCTGCTTGTCACATTGTTAAATCAATTAAATATGGCAATTCCTTTTGACACTAATTCACATTTAAACTGGTTTAAGAGTCCAGTATATGAGATAGCAGTACATGATTGGTTCTACTTATAGCGGAAGTCACATGGGTTGGATTTTTCTAATACAAAAATGTTTTACCTATGGCCATTATGCAGAAATTATTAGTTTTGTCCCACAGTTTAAACTTGAGAGACTATTCTTACTCCCAAATATTCCTTAATTCATTTTGTATAGCCTCCTGTAACCCTCTGGAAAAGTCATACACATATTTCTTGCTAATAATTTCTAGTTACATATATAGTGTGCTTAATTTTTAAAATCTCAACAGGAAGCGGGGGAATGCCTCCATTCTCTGGTATGAGAAATCTTTGTAGTGTTCTGGACAGGGGCTGTTTCTAAGATAGAGGCCTCACATTTGCAGTTAACTTCAGGTTACTCTCTTTAGATGCCAAGTTTGATAAAGACTGGGTCATTTATCCTCCAGTGGTCCTCAATTATTACAAACTTGGGGATCTTCTAAGGAGAATCACCAGTAGCTATGCAGCAAATTTGGTGCCTCTACCTTAAACCCCCCCCCCAAAAAAAGATTCCCTACAGGATATAATAGAACCAACATTTTTTGAATCCCCCCCCCCCCAGCAAAAAAGAAGCTAGAAAATTGCATATTGATGCGTGGATTTGGCTTTTTTCAGAAATACCAAAAATTTTGGTGCACAACCCTATTTATTGCATCTGTAGCCTGAAGTGATATTTTAGTGAATTTAGTGAATTAGGTGATACTGTGATTTGCTGAAGGGTCAACTCATTGCAAAAATCCTTGAACCTGGGTCTCTTACGGGAAAGTTCAATGTTCTTAGCTTGTCTGGTGTCCTGGCTATTGGGGTACAATAGGATTTAGGTAAAATGCAGCTATACTATGCATCAAGTAAAATGCAGCTATACTTAGCAGTTATTGTAAATTGTGTGTATTAGGAAACAATGGATCCTGAAGGATTTCAGATTGGCACAAAGTCCACGGCATTTTTCGCATGGACCCAATATCCCAGGATGGGGAGGTGAAACATCCCTGTTTGTGACTGATATTTGCATGACTTCCAGTCCTAAATCGAGGCTTCCCCACAATATTTCCCTTATCCAGGGATTTTCAAAAATTGCCAAATTGGAGGTTCTTTTTAAAAATCCCAGGATAAACATGCTAGAGCCTGCTATTGTGCAAAAATCAATCAGAGCCAGTTTATTTTTCCTGCCCAGCTGCCTGATCTCTCTGCCTGACATTCATTCAATCTGCCACTCAAAAACAACAGCCAATCAGAATGTGGGACACTGAGCATGCTCATTACTGTACTTTCTACATGTTTACAAAATGTGGCTAACATAGTATTTCAGTCAGTATTAATGCTGATTCCCAAAATCTCCTGAATATTAGCCTTAACTAAGGAGGCTGATCATTCAGTTGGAAATGCTGCCATTTCACAGACAAGAGGAGATTATAATGTGCTTATGGTCTTGTTAGTTACGCTTGAAGTTGCCACTCAAAAACAACAGCCAATCAGAACATGGTACACCGGGCATGAGAGGCTTTCAGCTGCCACTCAAAAACAACAGCCAATCAGAATGCAGGACACTTGCAAAGTGAATACAGAAGTCCCAGGCTTGTGCAAAACAAAATGATGTATTTCATCCCAGTTTCAACTCGGTTCCTCCACAGAAATGGGCAGCCATGCGAAGAGAGAAACCAGGATAAAATCAACCTGGTATTTACAATCCTGATTCTACCCCTTGGTAATCGTGGCGTGTGGAAAACATGCATCAGGGCTTTTCTGACTCCAGCACATTTATAAACTGAAACACACAGCCTTTATTTCTGCATGTATGACACAGAATATGAGTGACTACATTTCATGAAATATGGAGGCCAGCTTAAAAAGGAATAATTTATTTTATCTGAAAAAATTGGTTAGGGGGAGTGGGGCAGAGACTGGGATTAAATGAAGTTGATGCACAAGACAGTTCAATGCAGGGTTGATTCAGTGGGTAACTATGATTATTTGGAAGGTTCACTTTTTAAAAACTGGTGTGCTGAATCCACAACGTATTTTCACTCAGTATTCCTTATTTCTTACTGTAGTCTGCCCCACACAGCTTTCTCCAATAAAAACCTGGCTGAACCTTTGTCCACAATCAACAAGGCAAGAATTCATTGACTAAAAAAAATTGGTAACTTAGAATTTTCAGTATTATACTACAAGACCAGAAAACGTACATATTTCCAGACTGCTTTCTCACAGTTGAAAATATACTGCTGTAACGTCTGTAAGAGCAAATTACTTTGCTATGTATTTGCTGGTGTTTTTCTAGATTTATGTTATGAACCAGTTAAAACAGAACTGTGATTTCAGTTTGTACCTGTTGCTGCTACCCTTACATCAAATCATAGAACTACAATAATTCCGATTTGGGAAAATATCTGATTAATATCTTAATCTGTATTTGAAACACTTGTCAGGCCTGTGTCTATGTTTTTTTCCTGAATTAGGCTCTTTCTGAAATGCCTTTGTTATCAAAGAATAATTTCATAACATCACAGGAGAATTTCACAGAAACTAAACATGTGCAAGAAAATAAGGGAGAAAGTGATCCTGAGACTCACTGAAGAGCCTGCTCCCTTAGCACTAAAGTTTCATTTGTTGGAGGACCTTAAAGATAGAGTCATGGGAAGATTTTGGCCTTGAGAAACAGAAACATCTGCTGGAATTTGACTGGATTGTTTATTTTACTGGAGAGCACCTAGGGAACAAGCCATTTGATCAGATCAGCAGTAACCTCCACCAGAAGTCATGATGGCAGACATTGGAAATGTTTATAGAAGAAGAAAGAGTCTCGGGTGGCATGTTGACATGGGGATAGGAGATATTTTGCTCTACAAAAGAGCATAAACAAACCAAGGAAGAGCATCCTGCATGGCAGTTCCTCATTAGCAACAACAACATCCTTGGTGATGAAATAATTCTCATTAAACCCAGGGTTCCTCTTTTCCTCCACAAGTGCAAGAAAATTCAGTAGCCCAATGAATCGATTGACCAGCTAAGAGAAATTGTACCTGCATTAAAAGAGCTTCACATTTTGGAATAATATTAAGAAAATAATTTGCTTCTCAACTGAAATGAGAAAAAAAACAAATGTCCAGATTAAGACAAGGTAGGAGCCCACAAGGAACTGCTAAGCATATTTTTTCAGCTTTGGATTTAATGACATTAAACTTTTCAGAAAAAAATGAAAAAGCCAATATGTAGTATCGACTTCTTTTGGATTTTTCAAACATTTCTGGGTTTAATAAAGCCACCCCCCCCCCCAAATATGAATTTTTTTCCACCCCTAATTTCAAAGCTCATCAGACCATCTTTTAAAGATTTTTTTTCTTTTGTTATGCAATTAAACATTAGATATAATGGGGTGCCTTTTATTCTTCCTAGTCTAGAAAATGTGGGGAAATCTTATTTCTCTCTAAGGCACAAAGGGTTACAAATAGAATTGAATTAATGTATCTCACGTGTGTCTTGACTTAGATGGTCCAGAATAGTCTGATCATGGAAGCCAAGAAGTCTTGGTCCTGGTTAGTATTTGGATGGGAGACCACCAAGGAAGTCAAGGGTTGCTACGCAGAAGTAGGCAATGGCAAACCATTTCAGTTCCTCTCTTGACCTGAAAACTCTGTGGGGTTACCAGGAGTCAGCTGCAACTTGATGGCATTTGTCTCATAGATCCAGCATTAGTCTCATAGATCCATTTTTAGACCACCCCTTTGTGTATATAAAACAAGTGTTTTCGTTGTAAGTGAAGTGACATTGTTGCTTGTTGAACAGGAATATCTATTTCAATCTTTTTTTTCAATTATTCAATGAACCATTTGGAATTATTATGAAAGAACAAATAAATTGAAGATGATAATTGTAATAAATCTTGGACAAACACTTTAATATTAATGTGATCACTGTTTTTCTAGAAAACTAAAGGACACAAACTTTTCATTTAGATGTTTATTTCCTTCTATCTTTCTTCTCCTTCCTGAACAATTCTGAAATGTAAAAGTATGATAAGCACACAAAGAAAATGGCTATAAATTAATCTGTATTTCCTGTTGTTGTTCCTTTGAGGACCTGGAGGTGTATTGACATAAATCATCATAAAGATTGGCCATATTGACTGTGTGTTAAGAACCTGCATACTTTCCAGTTCGCAGACCATAAAAACAATCACGATGGGAAAAACAACACAAGCACACCTCTGTTAAACAGTAATATTGCAGAGCAACTGATCAAAAGATTACTGGACTACGTACTTGAAGTGCTCCACAAGGAATGGAAGGTGGTGTAATCCCATATTTTTTATCCAAGCAAAATATTCAGCAGATGTAGAATCCTGTGTGTATGCTACACAGAACTAAAACTGAATGATAGAATTGGTGATTTGATGGGTTGGATCCAGCCAGCTTGATTTTTTCCAATTCACCTCTTTACTGCAATCCCTATTCCACATGTATTTTTGCCCATACTAGTTCCGTGACTGCCAGCATAGCATAAAAGGGCTGTCAAAGGGGACCATTCCTTTTTTAGTGCCTGAAAAGTTGGTTGGATCCAACCCAATATCTTGCGCTGAATCAATTGCAAAATGGTGGAATAACTTCTTGTAGAACTGTTCAGAAGCTTCCATTGGTTAGCTTGGAACTCCTGTAATCTGAAAAAGCAGCAGAATTCACACTGCAGTGACAAATGAAAAAGGAACTGTCTCCACTGAACTAGACTGTATAGTTTTGAGCTATAAATGCTGTTTTTTTTCTTGATGAAGGGTTCTGTACATCTTGAAAGTATGCACAACATCTTTACCAGTTATTGTAACGTTAGGTATAGTTCCCAGCTTTGATGTTTCTGTTAAACATAGTGGGAATATTTTACTAAGGACTTACAGAATGTACTAATGGTGTGCTCAGTTAATAATGAACAGTTAAAGAGTAAAGCATGCCAGCTTTCTTTTCTGGTAAAGACAGCAAAGCAGAATTGCTGTTAGAAAGTGCTTAGATATGTTCTTAGATCTGTGCACATTTCCAAAGCCTTGAGAACACTAACCCAGAATGGGTAGCTATATTGAACAGTGACTTACCAAGTGCTCACACATCAGTTTTCACAGGTGAAATTCAGTAACTTCACTTTCTTTTTGCCAGTCTCATATTCAAGAACCAAGACAGGCTGCAGTGCTGCAGCACAGGTCAGCTGGAAAAGAAAAGGCCTTTTACAGAGCTGAAAAATGGGAGAAGAAATGAGGAGCTTAGTGCCATCATTTAGAAGAATGCTCTGTCTGTAGTCACTGAAGATACCCCTTTGCCTCTAATCGATGCAGTGGTTGTGTTTTAATAGTTTTATTTGTTTAATTTGTTCCACTGTTGATGTCTAGAAGCTTGTCCCATTAGGGAGACCACATCAGTTGCTGGGCAGACTAAAGCCCTTAATACTGCTTCACAAACTGGTTTGGAAAAGTGACCAAACTGAAGCATTGCTTTGTACCAGGCACACAATAGTTTGCTGTGGGTGCTCAGAAAATGCATAGTCACTATAACAAAAGGCACTAAGATAGCATGTGAATTGTGTGCACAGTGGGAAAACAAAGGCCTACACACGCACACACACACACATTCACGCTCAATGTTACTTCTAAACTGCACCACTTTGCCACCACGTAATTGAAACTCTCTTGAATTTGATTGATATCTATTGCTAGTACATTGGTTTCATAACTGAACATGCTGCATTATTAACATTACACTTTCAAAATACTTTTAGCCTGCATTTCTCTGTGGTGGTTTCCGCACAGCCCAAATATAATGGGCTGAGGAAGATATTTATCTCGTTAGGGGAAGAACATTGCACAGGGCTCTTCCTAAAAATGGGTTCAGCCTATTATATTTCCCTTACCCTGGGTTTTACAAAAATCACTAAATTAGTGATCTATCTGAAGGATCTGAGTAGAAGCTGCTCCGAGTGAACAGGAAGTGATTCTGCCTGCCCCTCTTCTTCCCACAGTTCAGCAAATATGGGGGTAGAGGGAGGGATTCTCTGACTGAGCTGCCTTTAAATGTCCCAAGCAGGAAGGGGGATTCTTTTTTTTATTTTGGAGGTAACCAGTGTGTAGCTATGGCAATACATGGAGGATTTTTATCTCTGTAGCTTTTTTCTTAGATGAAAAAGCTTTTTTCTTAGATGAAAAAAAGCATTCTCATGCAAAGGAGCAGTGAAATCTCCAGTGAAATCTCCAGTGTGAAGGCAAAAAGGAAAATGGGTTGAGAGAGAGAGAGAGAGAGATTGGTTTTATTCTTTTATTTATTTATTTATAAATAAATAAATAAATAAGAATAAAACCAAACTGTTTAGTTACATAAAATAAGTATTTCTTTTATTTAAAATCACTGCTCATTAACTTATAACAAATAAATAAATAAGAATAAAACCAAACTGTTTAGTTACATAAAATAAGTATTTCTTTTATTTAAAATCACTGCTCACACCTCTACAGAATTTTTCTTGATGGTCTTCCTTCCTTGACCCTGCTTAACTTCCAAGATCTGAGAAGTCTATACTATTCCATCTTTCCTCATAACCTGCTTCTCTAGAAGCAAAGATGTTACTTGAATTCTAGTTGAAGTTGAAATTCTTGTACAATTTCAAGAAACAGATAAGTTAAAGTTATGGCAGGCAATAATCCAGTTACACAGGTCTTGATTATTTTAATTGGAATACTTCTTTATTTTTATTTTTTTGTTGTGTTTATAGCCTGCTCTTTTTAATGAGATTCAAATCAGATTGCACAGTTTAAATTAATAGCTGCTCCTGAAGACCATTTTTTACAATAACATGTGTGATTGCTTTCTATTCTAAAGGAAATGATAGTATGTACATTGGATGGTTATTATTACACTATTTAGTTTTGATATTTTTATGGACCAGAATACTTTTTAATGCTTCCAGAATGCATAGTTTTGGTCTTGAGGATTTTCACTTGATTTTCTTACACTAAAATTAAAGAAATCTAAGTTTGGCCCCTAAAAGAATATTTGATGTATTATTTCATCTAACCCCCACCCCACCCCGCCACCTCTTTCATTCTGCAAAACATAGCAGATGAACAATAAGTAGCTCCCCTGAAATAACCCTCTTAGGTGTTATTCTTAGAAGAGGCATTTTCATTCCCATAATCTATCTTTAGTGCAGAGAGTACTTGAAGGCAGGGCTCAGTGGCTGTGATCAGGGCTAAGGCCTGGCCCCAGAATCTGTGGGGTTTCTGTGTGCTGAAGAGCTGAAAATGATTTTGAATTTTAAAAATGCCTTTTCTTTTCCATAAACACAAGTGTTCTCTAGCCAGCTTCATAGAATATCATCCAAAAACCTCAGTTGCCCTAATAGCTGACATTGCAAGAGTGCTTTGAGAGCAAATAAGTTCAAAATGAAACTTTCTTGCTAAATTGGTCTGTTGCCCATATATATTAAGTCAGTTTTACTAGATATTACCCATGCTCACATTATAGATCTAGCAGAGTGCTGGGACTCAGCCAGATTCTTTCCTTTTCTTTGTCATCACATAATTATTTGTTGGATTAATACACCCAAAACGTGTTCTGTCTCTACAAGTATGCTGGTAGTAGAATTGCATAGAAGAGACATTTGTGGCATCATCTATTTTACCAGAGAAGGAAAGCATTTAGTTTTGACTCTCAGATGGAATGTATTTTGGGGGGTGGGGGGGGGAGTTTTTTTCCAAAGAACTGGTCAAAGTAAAAATTGCCTGAAGAACTATACGTCCCAGGAGACCTTGTGAGCCCCAAGGTCTCCTGGGAACTGTAGTTCCTCAGGACATTTTTACTGAGAACAGGCCTTTTGCAGACTGAAAAAGTTTTGAAAAAGGAAAGGAACTAAGGTAAGTGTGGGAGGGGGTGGGGCAGGGTGCTGGGGAGGCACTGTGGGGGAAGGGGGAGGGGCCTGGGGCACTTTTTGCACCCCCAAGCATGCGCATGGTGCACCCCCCGCCCCAGTCCCCTTGTAGCTCTGCAACAAATATATCCCAAAATATATATACCTCACTGGTATTTTTCAGCTATATTCCAGTGTCTGGAATATGAGATTTTGGGGATCCCTATTTGGGAGAGGTATATTTGGGAATATTTGGGACTGGCATTTTAAGACTCCCAGGACTGTTTTTCTTTAGTTGTATAGCGTGTCTTTTTCAATGTTTTCTTGTCAGATCTTGGTACTGGCTTGTCAGGTTGCTGTGTCTGGATTCTTTGGTCTGATATTGGTTAAGTTGGGCTTTCCACATTAGCCTGTTGTTCTGTGGGGATCTTCTGGTTTTATGTTGGTTCTGTTAGACTTGTTTGCATTTGAAAGCTTTTGGCCAGTGGTGGTTGTTCTAAGCTTGGTTATCAGCTTCTTTGCCCTAAAGAAAGCATGGAAATCATTCCCCATATGAAACAAATCTGCTCAAAACTTGCAGTGGGGGCTGTTCTTTAGTGAACAAGCAGTAAAGGGTTCCCTGAAATTTTGATATCATTTAGTTGAAAACAGCCATTCCAGTCCTGCAGGAAGAGTGTCCCCTAAGTAATAATAGACCCATAATATTTCAGAATTCTGGGGGTGGGAGAGGACTCTGAATCTGAATACTAAAACCAAAATAATCTAGAATACTGGTATTTATGCCTTTCTTAAAATATGAATTTAAAAAATAGGCTTATCCTGCTCTCTGCCTTGGTAATATCCAATAGAACAAAATCCATGACCATAACAGTCCAAATGTTTTTGCTTCTGTTCCACTTTATTGCTTATTGCTTGGTTTTCACACTGGCTAATGTGGTAATACTTTTATTTTCTACAGCTTATCCCCTGCCTTGCACAGACTCCAGTGTCTGAAACAGGAGCCAGCTTTCTGATCTGTGACTGTACAGCACTCAGCAAACAGTCCCTGGGACATGTTCTGAATCTTGATCAAATGTGCTGGAATGTATCTGTAATATGCACACACTTGTTCAGGATTCATGTTGCCTTTCAGTTTGGGGCTGAGCTCTGCTTGAAGTAACTGGTTCCATGATGTGTATTAAAGAATAAGGGGTGGGGGATATCTACATTAAGTTTTTTGGGATGAAGTGCCTTTTCTTGAAGAGGCAAAGCTCAGTGTGTTTTCCAATATTTATGTAAGAAGTGTTATTAACAATTATTGAGTAGGATCAAACTCAGAAGTGACCTTTCAGATGGAATGAAGGCATTCCAAAACAGTAAGAGAAAAAATGGGTTGTCAACTCTGGATTCTGGAGATTTGGTGTGAAAAGTGGGGTTTGGGGAAAGATCTCAGTAGGTTATAATGATGTAAAGTCCACCTTCTAAAACAACAATTTTCTTTACGGTACTGATCTCTGAGATGCAGAGATCAGTTATAATTCTGGGAGATTTCCAGGCTACCTGGAGGGAATTAATATGGAGTCACTGTCTGTTAGATCACAGACATAGTTGTAGTGCATCTTAGAGTTTTTGTATATTGTTTACTGGAGCTATATTTAATCAATTAATAAAGCTAATAGGATTTTCAGGCTGCATTCTTCAACTTTTCCTTAGCAGGCCTGACAGCAAAATGTTTCCTTTCATAACTTCATGGCATGGAATTTCTGTCTTCTGCGACATGAAAGTCTTGGAAGCATGCTGAACTCATGTAGCTCTTGATTAATTCAAATTCACAGCTCCATGTTTATGGAATCAAGACTGAGTAATGATAGGGCCAGAGATTTTTGAAGCCTTTTGAAACTTCACTCTCTGAGAATTCAGAATTCAGATACCTTTATTGGCATACAAAAATAAATTTTAAAAATTTTAACAATAAAATCAATTATAAAAAGAGGAATTAATAATTGAACAACTCAACCATTGTGTTTCAGCTTTTGACAAGCCTTGATTTTTAATTTCAGTGAGATAAATTTGGCAACAGTGCTGGTAAAAACTGGGTCCTTATCTGATAAGAGTAAGGAAATTTGCTTCTTTTTTACTTTGGCTGTTTTAACTGGTATTAGTGGGGTGTTTAATTTCTCTTGCAGATCAATATGAAGTTGGCAGTCCAACAATAAGTGAGAAATAGAATCTGCCATATTTCTCCCACAGATACAGAGTTGTCTGGAATATGGAACAAGAAGAAATATTCAGAAAGAACAGATGATGGGAAGGAATTCAATCATAAAAGCACAATTGTGGCAAAGTAACTCAAGCCGATAAATAGGATAAATTGGTGTTGCTGTTAAACTGAATACCTACATAATGGGGGGAACAAATTTTTGCTTCATGGGGAAATGGTGTTGCTATTTCAAGATCACGGAGTCTTTGAGTTATTATACTCAGTAGACCAGATTTTCTATTCCAGTTGGACATGTAAGTGTCTTCTAACACTGATGAGAGCAAACTCAAAGGTCAGGAGTTAAAAAGTACACTAATCCAATATTTAATGGTAACTGCCCAGACTTTGTTTAATTTCTGCACAAATGGTAGAATGATTAGCATATCTAGCCACTCCCATTATTTGGCAGAGAAAATGAGCTTGTGGGTATTCAGCTGCATTTTAAAAAGTGTAGATCCACTCATGGATTCCATACAGTATTTGTGGGATGACTTTCACATTGAAGATGACAGTTGTGGCAGGGAGAGGTTGGTTTCCTTGATAGAAACAGAAGTTTGAGACTGTTGATGTTGCACACTTGATTAAATTAGTAGCTCGAGATCTGTGGAGTGACCAATTTAGATTGTAATTAAATTTCAGCCATAGATACTTGAAACTATTAACTTGCTCAATTTTTACATCCTCAACTCTCTTTTTGAAGTGCTTCCACCTCTTTGAAAAAACCACCACTTTACATTTATCAAAGTTAATGGTAAGATAATTAAAGTGACAATAATTTGTGAAAGCATGTAGATAATGTTTAAAGCTGATGCAAATACAGGAAAGGACTACCGCATCCACATAGAGAAGTAAAAGGACCTGTTGTTTTCCTTTTTTGGAGGATGACTATCTTCTCTCACCAGGTGCAATGCTAGATAGTTTATTTATTTATACTTTGTATTTACTATACTGCCCACCCCTGAAGGGCTGTGGGTGGTTTACACATTAAAAGATTGCAAGAATCTTAAAACCCATACATTGGGCTACAGGCCACATAAACCTGAAAGCACATAAAATGGCAAACAACTCTATAAAACGAGTTGAATAGGCATGGAACTAAAATACAGCCTTGCTTGACTCCCTTGTTTGTTGGAATTTTGGGGGGTTAATAAAACATCCAGAGAATACTTCACTTGGCAAGAAATTCCTAGATGCAAATTATGCAAGAGGATGAGTAGATGAGGGTCTATTCCTGGTTTGGCAAGTTTGTTCTACAAGGGTTTTCTGGGTATGGCATCAAATGCAGTTTTAAAGTCTAAAAATGCTACAAATATCTGTAATGCTGTAATGATCACACAGGCCCATGTTTATTTCTCTCTCTTTTTTAACCACAAGTTGTGTGAAGGCAAGAAATGTTGCTTTTGCTCTCATCTGGCTTCATGATGATGTCATGTAGAAAATAAAACACTGTTGTATGATGACCTCCAATGCCTAAACAGACAAAGAGTGCTGTGCTTATTCTGGTTTTTAAAAAGATACAAGAAACTTTTTGTTTTACCACCCTTCCACCAAGGTCAGAGCTGAGGGTGTCAAACCTGGGTGTCCCTTCCTCCATTTTATGCTCACAGCAATGTGGTCAAATAGATCAGAAAAGACTGTGAAAGGGCTCCTACACTTTAAAAGCTGTGTGGCAAAAATGCAACAGGTGAAGATTTCTGAATGTACGGATGCATTGATGGAAAGAGCCTGTTGAATTTCTGATTGCTATGCAGCTGTTATAGCTACTAGTCTGGGGTTGGGGGGAGTCACTAACTTGTGTGTGCAGCCTTCAAAGAGTTACAAAAGAGACGAAGCTTTAAAAATAGCAAAATGCATAAGCTTTTAAAATATTTTTGCAGCGTGTGATAGGAGGTTTTCACACTTCAACCTGCCAAAGCTCTTGTTAAAAAGAACAGCTGCCCCCTCCAGAGCTTGTCATGTGTTTTCTGTCCTTCCTCTCTATCACTCTTGATTAGTGAAAATATTTGGATCTGAAAAGGGCCTTTTGTTTCTCAAGAGCAAAGCTGCTCCTTCTATTTATTCTCTACCTGCAGGCCCAGCTCTTCATTTTTTTGGCAAGAGACTAATTTCCACAGCACCCCCACTGTGACATTACAAACAAAGGATTAGAGTTTCAGTTGTGTAATTAAGTGGAAGAGGCAGAGGAACCCTTAAGCAAATATCATGTTTTGATACTAATGTCTCCAGTAATAAACAGCCAGGAAGAAAAGTAAAGAAAATATAGAATACAGAAGCCAGATTGTTTCCGAACAGAGGAGCTTTTTCAGACCTTTTTAAGCTGTATCAGCTGCAAGTAAAGAATGCCATTGTTTGCTCTTCATTGTCCATTATTCTCTGGGGACCCAATTTGGCTGGAGCACATCCCAAATACTGGATCACATTTTGTTCCTACAGTTGGGTCCAAGGTGGCAGTGTATAGGGAATGAAAAAGGACCAGCAAAACTCCTGATAGAATGTTCTTAAAGGTACAGATGGCAGAAAGTACTGAGTAGGTAGCAGGTGGGGAGAAGTGTGGTGTTCTTATTTTGGGTGCTGAGAAGCTACAATGCAGAAAACTGCTCTGTTTCAGAGTGGACTGTGGTGCTAATATATACTATATTTAGATGAACTAAATTCTGTGTGCAAACATGATGGAACTAGACGGAGATTCTGTCAGTACTTGAATTAAAAAGGCAGACTGACAAACAAGGGAGGCCCTCCTTGAATTTCACAAGCTGCAACCAATGACATACCTGCTCCAATAGGGAGGTTAATCATCCTTCCTTTCAGACACATTACAAACCAGTGGTGAAGGAGTCCCTGGTATGGTGTAATTTGAGCACTGAAATCTGCATATAGTAGGGGTCAAAGATCTTACCATTTCAGACTGTATGATAACTTTAAATTCTTAAGATGTGTACTGATTTTTTTCAGACTACTTTGTCTAGCCAGGCCAAAAACAAGTACACAAGTGGTTTCCTCCATCTGTGATCTGCTTGTATGAAGTAACCCATAAAAATGGGGCATGATTGAGCTTTTAGCATTTAAACTCTTGATACAGTTATGTTTATTTATTTATTAATCAAATATATGGCCCCATCCCTGAAGCGATGTACAATTCAATGAAAACACAAAGTAAAATTCCAGTTAAAACCATCAATTAACAACAACTCCAACCTTAGCTCTAAAAAATCAGATGACAAACATCAGCAGTAAGACTCACCAGGGCAGTCAAACACAATAAATGTGTGCTCCAAGGATGGAATATGGAATGCAGGGGATGACCTCCCCAAAGGCTTGCTGGAACAACTCCATCTTGCAGGCCCTGTGGAACTGTTCTAAGTCCTGCAGAGCCTGGATGGCTGTGGGGAGAGTGTTCCACCAGGTTGGGGCCAGGGCACTAAATGCCACCTGAGCCGTGTGGGCAATCTGGGTCTCCATAGAGAGAACTGAATCCAGGCAAACCCCCAGGCTCCAGGCAGAGGGGCTAATGATAAAGGAGCCCCCCCAGCAATAGCAGCTGAAACCCCACTTCCCCCTTTGTGACCCACCCACAAGACCTCTGTCTTTGATGAACTAAGTTTTAATCTGCTTTGCTTCAACCAACCAGCAACCGCCTCCAAACAATGCTGGAAAGCCTCAGGGACGAAAGTTGGTCTCCCCTCCATCAACAGAATGAGCTGAGTGTCATCAGCATACTGGTGACAGATCAGTCTCAAACTCTGCACCAGCTGAGCAAGGGGTCACAAATAGATGTTAAATAACAAAAAGGATAATAGGGCCCCCTGTGGCACCCCACATTGAAGTGGGCACCATTGGGAGGCCCTGTCCCCCAACCTTACTTGCTGAGTCCAGTTCCAGAGGGACAAGGCAAGCCATTGCAGGACAACGCCCCGGACCCCAGAGGCAGCCAGGCAGTGGGTCAAAAGATCATGATCGACCATATCAAACGCTGAGGCAAGATCTAATAAAACCAGCAGCACCGATCTGCCTTGGTCAGGCTGCATGCAGAGTGTGTCTGTGATGGTGGTGAGAATCTTCTCTGTCCCATGCCCAGCATAAAAACCAGACTGGAAAGGATTGAGCCCTGCTGTTTCCTCCAGAAAGCCCTGAAGCTGCTCCAACACCACTCTCTCAATTACCTTCCCCAGAAACAACAGGTTCAAGACGTTCTCTATAGTCATAGGTTCAAGTCATTCTCTATAGTCATAGCTATCATAAAAGATATACTGCATTTGAACATGTAGGACAGGTTCAAGTCATTCTCTATAGTCATAGCTATCATAAAAGATATACTGCATTTGAACATGTAGGAACTAGTTTTAAACAGTGATTAAACATGTTTTCCAAATTAAACCAACAACTTCATCAATCCTAGAGAAGATTCTCCAATATGCTAATAACTTTAGAAGTTCTTTTATTATCTGAAGCCCTATGGCCCATTCTGCACGGGCCAAAGCAGCAGTTGCATGCTAGCATAATTCATGCGGTGAAGTCTTGGGACCACTCTCATGGTCCCATGCAGGCAGCCTCCAAGCTGCCGTGGCCCGTGGAGGCACATCCGCACACAGGCACCTCTTTTTCGTCATCCCTTACTTGCCTTCCATCCCTCTGGAGCTCTGCAGGGACAGAAGGTAAATTTGGGGAAAACCGGAAGTGCCTAAAAGCGGCACCCCCACCCTGGAGCCATTTGCATGGCGCCAGCTGGGAAATGTTGTTTCCTAAAAAACTCACTCATTGAACTAGTTTTAAAACAGCATTTCTCCCCAGTTGCGAGGGGAAAGCACAGCACTGCCTCGTTTCAGAGGCGGCACCCATGCAAACAGCGCCCCATGCAAACAGATGGTGTTTTACCATCCCTGGGGCACTGTTTTTGGCTCGTGCAGAACCGGCCTATGGTATCCTTTTCTGGAACAGGATAGGCACAAAGGTACAAGGTCAGCACCTGTAGGAATCCACAGGAATTTCTCCTTTGGCATCAAAGCAGCAAACTAGAGGCAGGAAAAGGCCCCATCTGTAAGTCCTTTATTATACTTTCAGAATGGCTTCAAACTCTGAGAGAGCAGTATGGAAATAATGTGAAAATAAGTAGAATAGCAGCAACTAGTGATTACATAGTAATGAGCATGAATTGAAATATTTAATTTTATTTACAACACTTTAATACTGTCTTTCCACCTAAACTGGACCCTCAAGAGGAAAACAGTTAACAAACATTAAAAACTAACTTTAGAAATTGTGTGTGTGTGTGTGTGTGTGTATGTGTGTGTGTGTGTGTGTGTGTGTGTAAAGTGCTGCCAAGTTGCAACCAACTTAACCCATAGGGTTTTCAAGGCATGAGACAGAGGTAGTTTGCCATTGCTCTCCTCTGCATAGGGACCCTGGCATTCCTTGGTGCTCTCTCATTCAATTGTTAATAAGGGCCAACACTGCTTAGCTTTTAAAACCTGATGAGATCAGGCTATTCTGGGCCATTCAAGTCAGAGTGCATATAGAAAAGTGTATACAAAGGAATTTTCTTGGGGGGGAAATTCTAGAAACTTGGTACATAACCAAGAAGAACCTTTCTGGGGTTGTTACCTGTCTCATGACAGATGGTGGAGATATCTGAAGCAAGGGCCCTAAAGATAACTGTAATTGTTGGGAGTAGGCAGTCCTCAAAGGAATGCTGGTCCCAAGCCATACAGGGCTTAGAAGGTAAATAAAGCAAATTGAATGATCTCATTCAATTTGAAGCCAGAGTAGCTGGAACAAGACTGGAGTGACATTATCCCCAAAACTCACTCCACTCAACTTTTTGCTGGAGCATTCTGTGCCTGATACAATTTTCAGACACTCTTCAAAGGCAA
The DNA here is from genome assembly GCF_021028975.2 of Sphaerodactylus townsendi. Lineage (NCBI taxonomy): Eukaryota > Metazoa > Chordata > Lepidosauria > Squamata > Sphaerodactylidae > Sphaerodactylus > Sphaerodactylus townsendi. The sequence goes on from NC_059431.1 coordinate 62,503,539, forward strand.
TCCCACTTACAATATACCACAATAATCTAAGCTAGATGTTTTTAGGACATGCACCACAAGGGCAAGATCCTTTTTATGCAAAAAAAGACCACAGCTGGCTCACCAGCCAAAGCAGGTAAAATTGCTCCTGGCCATCATTGTCACCTGCTTATCTAACAGGAGAATGAGGTTCCATTGCACCCATAAGCCGTGAACCTGTTCCTTTAGTTGGTCAAGCAGAGAAGCTATGCCATTCTGCTGCAGCCAAAATAACAAAGGATTTTGTAGCAGGTTGAAGATGATTAAATTTATTGAGGTCTAAGCTTTGGTGAGTCAGAGGCCGCTTTACTGGGTACATTATGATATTGCATACTTGGGCTTTCAAAAAACTTTTGACAAGGTACCTTATCAAAGACTTCTGAGTAAGCTTAGCAGTCATGGAATAAGTGGACAGGTCCTCATATGTATTAAAAATTGATTAAATGTAGGAAGCAGAGAATAGAAATAAATGGACAGTTTGAGCAGTAGATTCCCACAAGGACCAGGGTTGAGGCTGGTGCTATTTAATTTGTTCATAATACTAATTGCAGTGGCCAGGTTTGTAGATGAGGTACTCATGATGTGAAAATGAAGGCTGATTATGAAGAGCTTCAGAAGGATCTCCACAGATTGGTGAGTGGGCAGCAGTTGGTCAATGAAATTCTATGTAGGTAAGTGTAAGGTGAGGTAAACTGGAACAAAAAATCACAACTTCAAGTATATGATACAGTGGTCTGAACTTATTGAGATTGAGAGGGAAAGAGAATGGGGTTGTAGCAAATAGCTCAATGAAGGTGTCAATCAAGAATACTGCAGCAGTGAAACAGGCAAATTTGATGCTGTGGATTATTATGAAAAGGGACTTAAAATAAAACAGCTATTATTACAATGCCCATGTATAGATCTAAGATGCAGTCTCATTTGGAACACAGTGTTCATTTCTGGTAACTGTACCTTAGAAAGGACATTGCAGAGTCCAAAACTGCATAGTCCCAAAATACAAGAGCTGGATGACATCTTATGAAGTTGATGAGCAGTAGATTCAGGACATATAAAAGGAAACACACAGTGAGTGATTAAAATGGGGAATTTGCTGCCAGAGGATATAGTGATGGGCACATGCATTTAAAAGGGAATTAGACAGATTTATGGAGACAGATTTATGTCTTTCAGTGACTACTAGCCATGGTGATTATAGGAAACCTCTACATACCAGTGCCAGGAGGCAATATTGGGGAAGACTTCAACCTCCGTGCCCTGTTGTTGGACCTCCAGAGTAAATGGTTGACCACTATATGAGACAGGATGCTGGTCTAGATGGACCACTGGCCTGATCCAGCAGGGTTTTTGTTATGTTCTTATAGAGCAGTGGTTCTCAACCTTCCTAATGCCGCAACCCTTTAATACAGTTCCTCATGTTGTGGTGACCCCCAATCCTAACATTTGTCCATTTTACAGATGGAGAACATTGATGCAGAGAGTCTTAGGCGACCCCTGTGAAAGGGTTGTTCGACCCCCAAAGGGGTCCCGACCCACATGTTGAGAACCACTGTTATGGAGTGTTAACATTAATTATTCAGCCACCTGATGAAGTAGACTCTAGTTCACAAAATCTTGTGCTATGATAAATAGTCTTTAAGATGCTATGAAAAAGCTTTGTTATTTTGAGCTAAACCCAGCTGTCTGCCTTTGCATTGGTTAAATATGAATACAGTTTGGGGGGGAGGATGGATGACTGATGATTCAACAGATCTACTGAACTTGTTATGTCATTAAGTATTCTCTGTCACAAGTATTATACTATATCTCCAATTTTGACTTTTCACATGACCCCATGGAAAGATAAGTCTGCTATGTTCAGCCACACCACAACCATCTGGGAACATACGTTTGTGGTTTATCCAACTGTGGCTTTCCTGTAAGATGAACATGTTTACTAAACGAGGCTTTGCAGAATTAAACAAAAGCCAAGTCAAAATCCAAGTTGCTTAGATGTTTCCAGAGAAGAAGAACAAATTACTTTCCTTGAGATTTGCCAGATAGAAATTAGCACTGGATTTTTCCACTGAATAGAAGAATAAAAAACTGCCTGTCAATCTATTTTTTTTATTTTTAAAAAGATGCTGCTTCTCCAGGGACCTGCTCAAGAAAATACAATAAAAACATAAAATGATAAAAGTTATTAAATAAAATCCAGAGTAAGAAATGCAGCCAGAGCACAACAACAGATAGTTGTCAGTAAGGCCATTCCTTTCACATCCTGCATGTGAGCTCCCAAGGGTATCTGGTGGGCCACTGCGAGTAGCAGAGTGCTGGATTAGATGGACTCTGGTCTGATCCAGCAGGCTTGTTCTTATGTAATAAAATAACAATTTTCTGATCAAAAAGCACATTATACAATGGCATTATAAATGGCTAGCTTGGTACAAGAGCCATGTAGAACTTCTTGATATTCTTCAAGCTACATTTTTAGAAACTTGCTGAGTATTCCATGATGTATCTCTTCCTGCACTCTACAATTAGAATTTGGGGGTCCCAAACCTATAATCTATTATATGTTGACAAATTTCAGTACTTCTTCTTTGAGCCATCAACAGCTCCTGATTTGTTTCAGTTGTTAATTCCAGATATCTCTATGTTCATCTGGAGTAGTAGGTTAGCAAAATATTTTTTTCTCCTCAACATAGTGCTTGAAAGCTGCATGGAACAGTAGTCAAGTAAGCTATAAGTGTAACCCCCATGCCCAGAATGGGTTGGCCCAGAATGGGTTGACCCAGTAAGGGGGTGGAGACTCGGAGCAGCAGAGAGGCTGAAAGAGCTCTTTTGCAGAAGAACAAGGCTACCAGACTCGGACCTTGATTTCTATAAGCCCTTAACACCTTGTTAAGGTAATTTCAATATTGTTGGGAACTACTGGGAAGGTAGTTGTTGTTTTGCTGTGTTGTAAATGTTGGAGTTTATTGTTTCAGGGTTTTCTTTTGGTGGTTGTAATGGGTGAGAGTTCTCCTGGAAACCTTCATCATGTTGCAACCTGTTCATCAAGCCCTTGGAGTCTTCAGGAGCCAGCCAACTTGCAAAGAAGAATTTGGACTTGGCAATATCAGTAGACTGTAAATAGAAGGACTTGAAATGCAAACCTCCGAATAACAGGACCTTGAATTGTAACGTTAAATGTTGATGTTTTAAAAGTGTTAATTCTTTGTGAAAGAAAAGTGCAAACCATTTTGTTGCTTGTGTTTAAAATTGTTGTTGCAACTTCATTCCAAGTACTGCCCCACAGAACCTGCTAGCCAAGCTGAGGTTACAAATGGCTTCCCCAACCAGCGTGGAGGCTTTGGAAGTGAGATTGCAAATATAAATTGCTTGCAATGGAAATGTGCAGCAAGTTGGGGTTTGATCCCCATATAACTGTTTTGTTATGTGATGTAAGTTCAAGAGATGTTGCTATGTGAATTTGAAGCACATGATTCTGTTTGGCAGTTGCATGAAGGAGGGGATTCCAGTTGCAACCCCCCATCCCTTCTGCAAACTAATTGGCTGAATCGCAGCATTTGCTGGAAAGTTTTGCAAACTTCCAGTGCAGCTAAGTTTGGAACAGTTGGAAATCCTTGCAAGGGAAAGACACTGTTGTGCTTTCAGATTCACCAAATGTGGTTCCTCCAAGTACAGGAATCTCTGGGGAAATCATTATGCAATGATTTCAAGAGTTGCATTGTAATTACTGTCGGGACGACAGAATTTTAGTGGGGGAGAATGTAACCCCCATGCCCAGAATGGGTTGGCCCAGAATGGGTTGACCCAGTAAGGGGGTGGAGACTCGGAGCAGCAGAGAGGCTGAAAGAGCTCTTTTGCAGAAGAACAAGGCTACCAGACTCGGACCTTGATTTCTATAAGCCCTTAACACCTTGTTAAGGTAATTTCGATATTGTTGGGAACTACTGGGAAGGTAGTTGTTGTTTTGCTGTGTTGTAAATGTTGGAGTTTATTGTTTCAGGGTTTCTTGTGTGGTTGTAATGGGTGAGAGTTCTCCAGGAGACCTTCATCATGTTGCAACCTGCTCATCAAGCCCTTGGAGTCTTCAGGAGCCAGCCAACTTGCAAAGAAGAATTTGGACTTGGCAATATCAGTAGACAGTAAATAGAAGGACTTGAAATGCAACCTGAACAGGACCTTGAATTGTAACGTTAAATGTTGATGTTTTAAAAGTGTTAATTGTAAAGAAAAGTAAACCATTTTGTTGTTTAAAAATTGTTGTTGCAACTCATTCCAAGTACTGCCCCACAGAACCCACAAGCTGAGGTTACATAAGCAGTTACAAAATAGGACTGGTCCTTAGTGTTCAAGGACACAAATTTAAAATATTCACTTATTTTCTTCCAGATACCCTTTAATGGTAAGTTTTCCTTGGCAAACTAATTCAGCTGCTTGAAATTCTCATTTAGACAAAAAAAATATTGGCAAGATGTAATGCCTAAGACTCAGCTGAGAGGCAAGGATGTTATAATAAAATTATTGCCAAAGAATGCAGATGCCCATTTTGTCCAAACCAAGTAGAGTCCTAGGCCACATTGTTTTAGCATGTTCACAAAATAATATTGTAGGAAATAAATATCTCTCTCCCTGAATAAAACAGCTAATGATACTTTCTGAGAAGTGGATATTGTGTTGTCTGCTAACAAGTAGATTGGTGAATTGTGTGAGACACTTGGTAACTCACTTAATTAAAAGCCTGAGTGAACAGAAACATTTTGGTCTCTCTAAAAGAGAATTATGTAGGCACCAGGTGAGCCTCAAGGGGAATGGCCACAAGCAGAAAACCATTACTGAAAACGCCCTGTCTCTAATAGGGTTGCATTTGCCCACTGGGAGTGAGAGATATTCAGCTTCCGGTGGACCTTGCTTACAGGCATTTCAGTGGCTGGTGGAAGAAAATTTACAAAAAAAATTGCTGCCAGTAACTGCAGTGGCCATTCCCCTTGAGGCTCACCTGGTGCCTACATAATTCTCTGGTGGGTGGGATATCTGCTATAAAAGGGGTTGGTAGCAAGCTATGTTGTGACAGCAACGTTGTGCATTGTAACCCTGGCCCTCATCCCCTGCCTTATAAAATATTGAAGTTCATATTATTTCTCATACTGTGTGCTGCAAAATGCCAGTTTCCATGTTTGTATGGGTGGATAGCAGAGTGTCCCAGCCAAGAGCAAGCCTAAGGCAAAACAGCCTGTTTGCAAAAAGTTAATCTGTGAGTTACTCCAGGCAATTATCTGGACATCTCATAACAAGGACATGCATCTTTGATTATCTTACCCTACCAATGTACTCCATTGACATAATGGAATCTGCACATCTCCTGAACACCACACCTCGCTAACCTGTTTTTGGAAACTCCCTGATACTGTGCTTTTGAGAAAATGTTTCTCCAAACAATTGCTTTCTCCCTGCATTTCCTCAACCTCTATACATGAGCTCCCTAACAACAGAATCCCTTCCTAAATCAATCAGCCTCAGCTAAATCTGAATACTTAAGGCAGATACTTTAGGAAGCATCTCTGCATAAACCATTCATGATATCACTGATATAATCTAGGACCAATTGGCCCCATTGTCTCTGGGTTTAGAACAATAGATAGAGCCATTAATTAGCTCAAGCCCTGCAAGTCCATCATGGAAATCCCAAGTAAAACGAAACCTAAGCTTGAAGTTCCCGCCAGACTACCAATCCACCCTATAAAAATACTGCTCACCAGAGCCTCAGTGCTCATTGCTAACCTGAACCTCCCTTGGTCTTGTTGGTGTGAGACACGAATTTGTCTTTTCGCCTGGATTTCCATGCTGGCATAGAAATCCTTACCTTCTTCTCCAAGATCTTCTTCAGCTGAATTTAGATAACATATGGTCCCCACTTCCCCAAATCCCACTCTATCATCCCACATATCTTTTCCTTCCTATCTAAATACTTAGGAACTGTGTATATGTGCCTTGACGTCTTACTGTGTGATTGCTTGCAACAAAATTTATATAAAAATATTTAAACTGCAATTTGGTCTTTTGTGAATTCTCTGCAGATACGTTTCAAGCCGTTTCTGGTATACATAGTCTAAAAAGATCCCCTCCCAGCCTGCCTCTCACATTGCCAAGCCGAGTCATTTTCCCCATCACTAATTTAAAGATATTCGTGTGCTGTTACACTCTTAGCAGCTGGTGGAGATTCCCTAAAAATACGTTCTCAACCTGTTAAAGCTGGGTAACAACATGGACTCACAAGCCACTGTTTATGGTGCCTGAATCTGTTTTTGATCTTGCTTTGGATTCTGAAAGTTCAGTTTCACCCTTCTGTACTTGGTGCTTGATTCCATTAAACTACTGACCCAGCTGGGAGTGGCTCTATTGGTAAGGGTCTGTCTATGACAGTTATTCATCTCCCTTTCCCAACTCCCTGTTAATAAACCTTTTATTCTGTTCAAGTTTAAAATCTGCATCAGTGCTTATTTTGTGTGCCTTATAAAGGGGTTTACTTAGAAAGGTTTAAGAATGGAATCCCTCACCTTCTAGACAAGTTATAGGCCGGAAAGTACTTTTATTACGCCAAACACTACCATTGTTTAAGCACCTCAGTCACTGAAGGGGAAAAGAAGGGAAAATTTGACAAGCTAGGTCAATGAATGGTTTCCCTGCCTGAACAAATTGAGAAGGTATGGAGGTTCATCACACATGGCTTCCAGCCCAGGGAGCCCAGGGAGGGGTGACTGTTGAAGAAACCTCTTATTGCTGGGGTTCTCCCCCATTTCTTGAGACACACATACAAAAAAGAATTGTGGTTTGGAGAATCCAGGGGGAAAAAAAGAAAAAATTCAAACGCACTGTTTATCATGCAAAACGGGACACAGAGAGTACTCTACTTTAGAAGGAAGACCCAGTGAAGAAAATATGAGCTAGGATGGGGTCAAGATCATTGTGTTGTAATTTTTATCACAAAAGAAAAACCTTTTCCTGCATTTATCTCAGTGTCAGAGGAAAGTGAAAAGAAAAAATATATTGGAATTGAAGGCAGAAATGGAAATTGGGTTGTGTCACATAAAACTGGTGTAAGTAATCTCTGCAGAAAAACTCTATTAAAAGCTTCCCATTTGCAGGGAATAAAGAAGTAGTTTGCGCATAACAATGAAAGAGTCAGGGAGAGACATAGGGCTCTTTGTAAATGGAAGCTTCCTTCATGAACTTGTGTCAGGCTCTGCAGCTCAGAAATAAGACATTGGAGTTTGTGATCTTATCTATAAAATCATAGCAGTCAGAAGGCATGAAAAATAACTGGAGAGAGCTTGAGGCCCAATTCACACAATTACTCAAGCAGTATGTCATGTGCCAGGAAACAAAATGATAGATGCCTGATGTATGGTTACTCTGAAGAGGTTTGGCCCAAATTCCGGCCACACTGCAGATAGTCCCCCAGCCCCGCAAAAAAGGGTGGATTCCCTGATACAGTTAACAATTTATTTATTTATTTATATCATTGCTAGTCTGCCTTGCTCAATAAGACCGAAGGTGGCTTACAAAACAATGCAATAAAGTAGTATAATACATATAACAATTCAGGAGAGGAAGATTACAAAGATAAGAAACAATGCCATAAAACAGTACATGTATTAAAATGTAGTAAAACTGAATTTCAAAGGTTAGGAAACAATGCAATAAGAACAGTATAGTAAATACAATGAGCAAAGCACTAAGTCTGCATATTTTTGATTTACAATGGAAACATTGTAAAAAATGCCCTCTTAAACATTTCCATTTCCCCTTAGCATAAATAGGTACATCTACTCATGCAATGTGCTCTTTCTGTGGAGCCCCTATCCTCAGAGGCCCCTTTTGTGGGAACAGGCAGTCTCAGAGCCCCATCCAGAGGGGGGGGGGGGAGGGCTGAATCTACTCAAAGAAACAGTGCAAGCTTTTGCCAGTGGAAATGTCCTCGCCAGGGCACTTACCCTGGTGGAAGGGCAAAACAGCTGGTGTGTGGCAGCTGCCAGCCTCGCCCAAATGCTGGGATGCGACAAGGGATGCTGTGGACAAGCCAGTGTCCCAGTGTCTCCTGGGGACCGGGAGAGCCGCCATCATCAGTAGGTTTCCTCTTGGCCATTTGCCAGTTTATGCCAGCAGCGAGGAAACCTCAGCAGAGGGGAGGATGCCTCTCTAGGAGTGGTGGGGCAGTGCAGTCATGGTGCTGCTGCTGCCCACCTCACCACTTGGATGGGGCTGTTAGTGATTCTAAAGCCTAGGGCCAAAGTCAAGGACAGGGTCCCAGAATCACTGTCATCCCACTGCCAGCCTCCTCACCCCCACACTGGGGTCGAGCAATAGGTGCAAAATGGGCAGGTGGAAGACAGTTGTCCAGGCCCCAGACAGGGTAGATGAAAGCAGTGGCAAGAGCCCATTCTTCTTCTCCCCCTACCTTGAATGGCTGTGCATGTGGGCAGCTACTCCTGTTGCCCATTGACTAAGACTGCTCTTGTATGTGTTCCAGTAACATGCAACACGTGGAGATGGCTTCTATGTAATCAGAGCCTTCTATGTAATCATTAAGGTCTGGCAGTGGTTCTTCAAGTCTCAGGCACAGATCTTTCACATTATCCACTGCATGGTCCTTTTAATTGAAGGTGCTGGGATTGAACGTGGAATTTTCTGTAGGTAAAGCAGAGGCTGTTGCACTGAGCCACAATCCTTCTGCAACAAGTAGAGAGGTGCAGCTCCAAGACACATGCCTTAACCTCTGACAGATGGCCAGGCTGAGATTGACATAGTAGACATAGTCTATAAAGTATATCATCATGGCAGGAGATGCAATTTGCTCCCCCCCCCCCCCCGCATTTTCACCAGCATAACATTATGGTCCTGCTAGGGCTGAGGATGCCATTCTTCCTCCTTTAGCACACCACTGACTACCCATTTCTGGCCCCTTTGGCAGAAACATTTACACAAATGTAGCGTAGGTGATGCAGATATGCTAGCATATCACTGTGTTAATCCAGCATAGGGGCTTAGTTGCTATCCTGGGCACTTTCCAGAGTGGCTTTAGGACTGTACTATTAGGGCTGACTAGATTCAGAGCTAATATCCAGTTCAGAATTAGCTTTTAAAATAGCATTTATGTAAAGTTTTGATGGCATTTTACAATAGGATATCTCAATTCTAGATGTTGTTTTCTGAATGTTATTGAAGATATAGGGCTAGTTAAAAACAATAGATCACTTGCATTCTAATCTCTCAGTAGGTTCTTTTGGAAGACCTGAAGGCCAAGCTATTCTTAACTGAAGAGAAGGAACAATGCAGATTTTCACAAGCTGGAAGGTGCATGGAAATGCTGTATTCAGCAACAGTGAGATTCCTTATTTCCTGGCTACACAGTGAGAGTTTGGTGGATTACCATAAAATCTAGGGCCCCTTCCGCACACGCAAAATAATGCGTTTTCAAACCACCTTCACAACTGTTTGCAAGTGGATTTTGCTATTCCGCACAACTTCAAAGAGCACTGAAAGCAGTTTGAAAGTGCATTATTCTGCATGTGCGGAATGAGCCTAGGTTAAATTATGCATTTGTAAAGCCAGATAATTTATTAAGCAAGGTTCTGGAGCAATCCATATTATTCTTCAGTAAACTGATTAAACAGAGAAATCCATTTATTAAAGGCCAAAGTAACAGACTGTGGATTCTGAGAGAAGCTGAAGAGGATTCAAGGGGGGGAAATCCATTTTTCCAATGAGAACTAATTTGAGCAGCATGGCTTAGGATGTTTACAGTTGAAAAAAAACTCTCACGCTTCTCCTTCCTGTGAATCTTTTTTTCCCTTCAAGAAAAATGAAAAATTATCTGAACAATTTTCATCCTTCCCTCCCTTTTTCTGAAGGTTTTTTTTTAAAGCAGTAGTTCAGATCTTCTCCATTGCCACTCTGTTGGTGAGTGTGTTCTAAAAAAATATCTGCGGATCGGATGTTATTGTAGTTAGTTGCTATCTTTGGCACTTTGCTTGGTATTATTTGGCCTCAGCTTTGACTTTCATATACTTATGTGAATGAATCACTAATGTATACATGTTATATGTTGTTAGGTTAAGTATGGTTCACTGATCTCTTCCTGTATCTTCTGATTGACATAAACCTTTTTTAGTCTGAGTTCTAGGAATTTCTTTCTGTGTAAAGGATATGATGCTGCTTTTTCTATCTCCATTTACTGCAAGATTCCATATAAAAGACAAAGCATCTGTGTCTTCATCTTACAGTTGGCAATCCAAGTACATCCAAGTACATTAAACAAGTGAACATTCAAGTAAAGTCTGCCTGGTCCTCCTTGTGTTGCTGACTGCTTCACTGTATCTACTGGCTGATTTGCTGAGTCTATAGTTGAGTAGAGATCTCTATGTAATTCCAAGAGGTAGAAAGTTTATTTAACAGGGCCTTTGATGAGGCAGTCAATCTATCTTAAGTCAGATCACCCTATTTTCCTGCTGCCTTCCACTTTTCCTAGCTTTATTGTCTTTTCCAGTAAGACAGTATTCCAGAACTAAGCTTGTTGAAGCCCTACTAGAGTTTTATCACAGATTTGCCATGGAGTCTGAGCAAGGAAGGAAGAATAGAAGTAAGATTAGATGTGGTTTATTGATGCACCTTGATATCTGCCCCAGGCACTCCACAAACAAGATTTTTTGGGCATTCTTGTGGGAACAAGAAAGGGATTTGTTGTTCAAGCCTGATCTATAGAAGATAGGTTTTTATTTCCTTTCAGCCTTCATACCTTCAGCAGAATGATGAGACATGAACACTTTTGTAAGATGGAATGTATTTTCTATGCACTAGTTCTGGGTCATCATACAGTCTAACCAATATCTAAGCTGTGCAAAAGGAATTGTTTTTATATGCTCCGGAGATCCAACAACAGGCCATATGAGTCTCTTTTTTTTGGGGGGGGGGGTATTTTTGGAAGAGGGCTGCAATATCAATATAACTGCAAGCGCAGGTATATCAAGATAACTGCAATTTAAAGGGATTTAACAAAGCCCTTTATCTTGCAACTACCAGGTGTGAAGAGATCTGTGCCTTTAAGAGGGAATTGGTGGGTGGAGCCGAGAGAGCTGTGCCTTTAGGCAGAGGTCCATTCAGACTTCAGTAAGCAAGCTGAAGAGAAGGAAGTGAATGCCTCCACATGTGTAAACATAAAGACGCAAGGAGACCACACTACAGCCCCTATGCTAAGAGCCCCGAGGTAAGTCTTCCATGCATAATGGGCCTTTGTTAAAATTACAGCATGCCCAACCCAAGCACTGAACATCTAGATGTAACTTTTTCACATGAACTAGGACTCACTCTTTGTTGTTAATTAGGACCATCAGCAATATAACTGCCCAGATAGTTAATGTTCCAAATTTCTCTGCAAGTCAAGTCTGTCAGCCATAGGTGCACACTACTGGGCAATGTTTTATCATGACCTGGCTTACAGAGAGGCATTTTGTAATTTTAACCAAAACATTTTATGGTGTGTGTTGTACAGATTTAAACCACTGATTAAGGTCTCATGGCCAAAACATGTCATATCCAACTTAATTAATTAATGAAAAGTGGCTTCCTGTCTTTTCCCCCCCACAGGAGTTAACTGTAGTGGGGAAGGGTTATTTTTGTCAAGGAAATAATGTGAGAGAAAGATTTAATACTCCCTGATCTAGCATTATGTCCCCAGTCTGGATCCTCCCAATTAATTTTAAGGGAAATTAAATATATTGAGAAATCTCAGACCCTAATTGTATATCAGTTGCATCTTATCTGTGTTAGAATTTTCCAACCCCATCTTGTTATGCTGATTGTACATACATTTTGGAAAAAAGATAGTAGCTGCTGCCTAACATCTGGGGTTGAAGCATAGCATTTGTCTCTGGTCCCCTACCTGTCTGCATTGCTTGTATTCAAAGGGCTGCAAAGAAATTTGTCTTCCTCTCCAGCACAATCTTGCTCATCATGGGAGGGTATAAAATATGCCTATATATTCCCCAAATCTGTATTACCGCTTGTATGTCTCGGATGCCACCAAAATGATATCTTCCTTTCTAGCAGTTGTAGCATCAGAGAGAAGAAGCTAGTAAACAGCAATCACCATCTGCTTGAATCACAGCCTGTCTTGACCTCGTGAGCCAGGAATATGATTTGTGTAAACAACATGATGGAATGAATTGTGTGACTGCTGGTTAGGAAATATCAATGTTAGTTGCATGATTTGCTGCATAATTTTTCTACTGTTTCCCTGTTCCTCTGACTTCTATGACATTCAAGTCAGATAACACTCATGAGCCTGAAATAATGGATTTCTTAAGTTTTCTCAATATTGCTTACTATCCTCTTCTCCCTCCACAATTTGTATTAATTACAATGAATAGAGAAGGTAGACATGGCTCACTGATAGACCCTCTACTTTGCATGCAGAAAGATCAAGATTCAACCTCTTACATTTCCAGCTATGAGAGTTAAACGGGGCAGGTAATAGTGGATGTGAAAGACTTTGACATGAGAGATGCTGCCCCAGTTGGAGCAGAGAATATTGATCTTGATAGACCAATGGTCTTAGTATAAGTCAGCGTGATATGCTTATATATTAGCTTATATATAAGCAAATAGGACAGATACAAATATATTTGAATGCATATCTCATTCTTTCCACACACAACAAAGACCCAGATAAAAAGAACGAGGAAGGAGAAGAGCCAAGGATTTTCATTCCATGCTTTGGAGGAAGCACCTAGCAAAGTAAAAAGTTGAAATTTGCACCACTGACCATGTAACAGTTTATGCCATATAACTTCTTGTTCTTTGCTGACTAGAACAAGTAGCAGTAAATTATCTTCTGGACTAGTCAAGACACATGTGAACACAGAGATAAGTAAACATTGGGCATCTATAGTCCCTACCAAATTTTCATGCCTCATGTGGGAAGCTTGCCTGAAGCATTGTTGTTCTATGGTTCCTTGGAGACAGATATAAACATGAAAAAAGAAGCATCAGGCAGCACTGATCCAGAACAGGAAGAGGATGAGGGTCTGATTTCTGAAGTCAGAGATACCCTTCAGACTGTCACAATCCAGATGTGTGAGGTGATTCAGTATGCAATGTTTCAGCCACACTGCTGGTCCTGCAAAATCATTACAGAATCTACAATCCGTGTCACTGCCTCTTTGTACTTTTTCATATCATGGGTGTTTTCTGATGGAAAGAGAAGTACTTTTTCTCAGGGGAAAAACTTTTGGGGTTGTGTGCTACTTGGGCAGCAGTTTAGGCATACCCTACTATAGGCCACTGTCACTTTTAAATGCATTTGGGTTTTCTCTACCAAATCTGGCGTTGCATGAAGTAGAAAAATTGACACAGTTACAACTATGAGATTTTGGTTTTTTAGGTGTATTGTTCCAAATTATATATAATGCAGGAAGAAGTGGGAAGTTTAAGAGAATTTGTAATGTTCCAGGTAGAAATGTTGGCATTGCTCTGTAATTAGATGTGCAATCTCCTGATGTGGAGAGAGTTTAAACATCTGATTTTGGGAAGAGACAGGTTCTACTTGACAAAGAAGCCTGCAGAACAGAAGTGTGATCCAACTGCACTTTCTCCCTTTCCCATTACATAATATTCAAGCCACTTTCAGAATCTTTTTTTAAACATTTAATTTGCATCACTGCATCCATTTATCTTGACACCTTATTAATTTCCGGTGCTAATTTATTCAGCTGAAGTTTCAATTTGGTCACTTCAAAATCCTCTCTCAACTCATTCACTCCTTTTTCCTGGCACACTGCCTAAAATTCAGCAAAGGATATACAAATACAATAGGCAAGTTACATTTATTGCACATGGGGGGGGGGGCAAAAATTAAAAAACTGTACCTATGAAGACATGTGCGTATATAAGAAATACACAGATTTGAACAAAGTCAGCATGGGGTGAGGGTAAAGTAAAATTACATACAGTATATGTGTGGCTTGATAATAACCACATAGTAACTCAGTTCAGATAATACGTAGGTTTTTTATAGGCAATTTATAAAAACTGCAGTGTTCAGTACAAATGTTCAATGGAGGTTACTTTGAAAAGTGTTTAGTAGTACCAGTGAGTTTGATCATTTTACAAGTATATTTCTCTGTCTGGTGCAGAATAATGTCAAGGTACTTAAGGTATATTCAAGGTTGTATAGAAATATTGATTTTCAAATGTATAAGGAATGTTTCCTAGCAGTGATTTCCAGGGTGGAGAGAAGTCATACTTCTGTACTCACATAGTAGGTGTTAAGCATTCAAACCTGTCATTATGAAAATTCTGTGTCTGGATTACTTGCTCACCAAATGTTTCAATAGAAAGCCTTCCATTAAGAGACAAAGGCCCAAGGGAATACTTTAAACAATGAGACAAAATGTTTGCTTTTCAAATGTCCTGGAAATGGCACTAGTGCTTGAATACCCAACCCGAACACATGCTCTTTGGCATGGTTTCCTAGGTGCCTAAATAGGGCTACAGTACTCATGGTATGAATAGCAGCAAATGCTTAATGTCCTAAGACGCTTGTAATTTTGCACTGTAGAAGTGAGTCATTTTGCAAAGAGCACAGCGGGAAGACTGAGCCTCTTAAGGCTAATCTGATTTTGAGAAGGTAAAATGTGTGTTTAAGGAACACTTAGAAATGCCTAACATTGCAAAATTTCCTCAAATGCTTATATTAGAGATTAATTCAGTGCAGAAACACTGGAAGAAAGATTATGGAAGACAGCAGGTACAAACAGTAACAGTGACCTCTATATGTCCTGATGTCTGGAGGTGACACCTCTGCCCCCACACTTACTCTAGGAGACTGGAAGCCCCACAGCTGGGGAAGATGTCTATATGTTGCAGCAGGGCCTGGTCTTGGCAGACTCTGCTCAGGAGTTGATCAGCTTAAAGAACCCCAGCCAGCTCTCAACAGCACAATTGGCAGTACAGACATTCTCAGAAAAGGCTTGGTGGAACAACCACCTAATTTAAAGGGGGAAAGGCCAATGTGTGTACCACTCCAAAGCAATAACTATTTGTGCAGGATATTGTTCACAAGCAGGAAATTGAGAGGAAGCTCTTTCAGTACTACATTGAGAGGAAGCTCTTTCAGTACTACATTATTTCGAACACAGTATAAAATCAGATACATTAATACTCCCCCAAACTGTCTGGGCACAGAACCCTGGAATGTCATAACATTCACTCCTTCCTGACCCCATCACTTTCCAGTCAAAGTCCGGATTACTACAATATGGTTTATGCGGGGATGCCTTAGAAAATGGCCCAGAAGCTTCAATTTGTTAAAAAGGCATGTGAGACATCACTCCAGTGTTGTGTCAATTGCACTGCTTACCTATTTACTCTTTCAGAGGGCATTTGGAGGAAAGTAAACTGTTTCAGCAGATTTAGCGCTGTGGTTTGAAATATGTTTATTTTATCTGTCAGTGGACTTCTACATTTTATATTCTTGCAACATGCTGCTGCAGTTACCCAAAGTATAAGGCAGGATATTATTTTAAGTAAATAAAAAAGACAGGATTGTTCCATAACACTGGAGCAGCCACAGAAATACCTTGTGCATAGGCTGCAGGGGGAAAAACACACCATTGTCAGAGGCGGATGGCCAAAATGCATTACTATACTGAGAAAGTTGCTGCTCAAGCACATACTGGTGTCTACAAAGGGCTAGAGGGCAAAGCACATAAATCCCAGATTAGGGACAGAGACAAGTATACAGATGTCTCTATGCTAATAGTTGAAGCCTTTGACCTAAAATGTGGGAGCTGGAGTACAGAGTTTTGAAGGAGGACATTAATATAGCGGACTTCACAGAGACATGGTGGAATGAGGAGAACCAGTGGGATGCTGTTATCCCAGGTTACAGGCTCTACAGGAAGAATAGGATAGGGCATATTGGGGGTGGTGTTGCCCTCTACGTCAAAGAGAGCATAGTGCCACATAAAATAGACAATGCAAGGGGAGCTGATTCCCTTACAAAAGCAGTGTGGATATAATACCGGTATGAAGAATAGTCTAATATTAGGAATATATTATTGTCCCCCTAACCAAAGCACACAGGAGAATTCTGAGATGGAAAAAGTAATTAGAAAGGCCAACAAAAACAAAAACATAATGGTAATGGGTGATTTCAACTATCCCCACATATGCTAAGTGACTGTGGCTTAGAGCAGATGATTGTGGAACCAACCAGGAGGGAGGTGATCCTAGATCTAATTCTACGTGGGACCCAGGACTGGTATGGGAAGCCAGTGACAGTGACCACAATGCTGTCAGATTCAGTATCTCTGCATGCAAGCAAGTGACAACTACTAATGTAGTTACATTTGCCTTCAGAAGAGGAAATTTATCAAAGATGAGGGGGATAGTGCACAGGAAACTGTAAGGGAAAATCAAGAAGTCAAAGCTGTCCAAGATGCTTGGGGGTTATTTAAAAACACAGTAATAAAAGCTCAGCAGGACTCTGTTCCTCAGACTAGGAAAGGCAGCACCCAGTCCAAAAGTAAGCCACCATGGTTAACAAGGGAGGTTGAGGAAACCATCAGAAAAAAAATGTCTTTTAGAAAATGGAACTCTAGCTCAACTGATGAAGAAAACCAGAAGGAATACAAATGGTGACAAAAGAGAAGCAAATTAGCGATAAGGGAGGCAAAAAAAGGTTTATGAGGAACGCATGGCTGCGAACATCAAGACCAGCAACAAACAGTTCTTCAAGTACATCAAAAGTAGGAAGCCAGCTAGGGAAGCGGTAGGTTCATTAGATGATGAAGGAACAAAAGGTGTTCTAAAGGATGACAGGGAGATTGAAGAGAAGCTGAATGAATTCTTTGTATCTGTCTTTACCCAAGAGGAGTTGAGGAAAATTCATGCATGTGAACCAAGCTTCCTAGGAGGTGAATCTGAGGAACTAGCAAAGATAGTGGTAGACAAGGAAGAAGTTCTGGCAGCCATTGATAAACTAAATGCTACCAAAGATTACAAACGCCAACCACATGCCCAGATTGCATTCACCCAAGAGTTCTTAAGGAGCTCAAGCATGAAATTGCTGATCCTCTCACTTTAATATGCAACTTATCCCTGAAATCAGCTTCCATTCCTGAAGACTGGAAGATGGACAATGTCGCACCAATCTTTAAGAAAGGATCTAGGAGGGGCCCAGGAAATTACAGGCCAGTCAGTTTGACATCTGTTCCTGTAAATTAGTAGAATCTAACATTAAATATAAAATTATAAAACATGTAGAAAAGCAAGACCTGCTGAGGAAGAGTCAGCATGGCTTTTGCAGAGGCAAATCCTGCCTTACAAACTTACTAGAGTGGATAAGGGGAAACCGATAGTCATTGTCTACTTGGGTTTCCAGAAGGCTTTTGAGAAAGTTCCTCACCAGAGACTATTGAGAAAACTCAGCAATCAAAAAATAAAAGGGGAAGTCCTTCTATGGACTAAAAACCGGTTGAGAAACAGGAAGCAAAGGGTGGGTGTAAATGGGAAGTTCTCATAATGGAGAGATGTAGGGGGTGGTGTCCCCCAAGGATCCATTTTGGGACCTGTGCTCTTTAACCTATTCATAAATGACCTGGAAGTAGGGGTGGGTAGCGTGGTGATCAAGTTTGCAGATCATACCAAATGATGTAGGGCGGTGAGAACCACAAAGGATTGCAAAGAGCTCCTAGTGGACCTTTATAAATTAGGTGAGTGGGCTAAGAAATGGCAGATGCAGTTCAATGAAGCAAAATGTAAAGTGATGCACATGGGGGCGAAAAATCCAAACATCACATACACGCTACAGGGGTCAGTGCTATCAGTCACAGACCAGGAAAGGGATCTAGGCGTCTTTGTTGATCGTTCCATGAAATGTCAACTCAATGCATGGCAGCTGTGAAAAAGGCAAACTCTATGCTGGGGATAATTAGGAAAGGAATAGATAATAAAACTGCAAAGATTGTTATGCCCTTACACAAAGCAGTGGTGGGACCGCACTTGGAGTAGTGTGTTCAATTCTGGTCACCACATCTCAAAAAGGATAGCTAAGAGATAGAAATAGTGCAGAGAAGGGCAACGAGGATGATTGAGGGACTGGAGCACCTTCCTTAAGAGGAGAGGCTGCAACGTTTAGGACTCTTTAGTTTGGAGAGGAGACGTCTGAGGGGGGGATATGAATGAAGTCTATAAAATTATGCATGGGATAGAAAATGTTAACAGAGAGAAATTTCTCACAATACTAGAACCAGGGGGCATACATTGAAAATGCTGGGGGAAGAATTAGGACTAATAAAAGGAAACACTTCTTCACGCAACGTGTGGTTGGTGTTTGGAATATGCTGCCACAGGAGGTGGTGATGGCCACTAACCTGGATAGCTTTAAAAGGGGCTTGGACAGATTTATGGAGGAGAAGTTGATCTCTAGCTATCAATGTTGATCCTCCTTAATCTGAGATTGCAAATGCCTTAGCAGACCAGGTGCTCGGGAGCAGCAGCAGCAGAAGGCCATTGCTTTCGCATCCTGCATGTGAGCTCACAAAGGCATCTGGTGGGCTATTGCGAGTAGAAGAGTGCTAGACTAGATCGACTCTGGTCTGATCCAGCAGCCTCTTTCTTATGGGCCATGATCTTTAAGGGCTTTAACGGTAAACACTACCAACTTTAATTGAACTGAGAAACCAACAGGAATCTCCTACAAAGATTTCTTAATAGCTGTAATATGATCTCTGCAGCTCTTGCCTAGTATTTAATGTGTTTGGAGTTTTTTAACTGTGTTCAAGGGCAGTCTCACCCAAAATGTGTTACAGTAGCCAATCCTCAGTAGATGCCTTTCCAGTATACCTTTATTAAAATTTGAGAGAAGTGTGAAGGACCATATAATATCCATTGGAGCCACTTTGAACAATCTTCAGAAAGTAGAAAATATGAGAGTGTTAGTATCAGGGGAACTTTTTAGCAATGCCAGATTAAATTAAAATTGATCAGACTCCTTTTCTCTTTGTTTGCTTATTTTAGAAGAACACTCAGCAGTGAAGACATGATGAGATCTCACACCAGTAGGGGAGAGAGACAGAGGTTTTGTTTGATTTAAGAATTATGTATTCAATTTTCTACTGCACCAGGAAAAATAAAGCAGCAGAAAAAAGCTCTAGCGCTATATCAAATGAAGATGCTGCAGCTGGCTGGCAGGAAAAATTCAATCATGGTCTATTTGGGGTATTAAGAATCTTCAATAATTTATGGATCTATCCATGGTTTATGGATCTATTCATGGTTTATGAAAAGGACCAAGTGGCTAGTACATTTTGATAAGTGCTAGAGAAATTTTTTAACAATTGCTTCCCAGGAGCTCATCAAGACAGAAATAGGTTGAGGCAACACACATATGTAGGTTATAATTTTGTCATAAAAACTAAAGAAGAGTTCTGCTGTTTCAGATCAAAATTCCATCAGTATTTTGATTCCCACAGTGGTCAGCCGGATGCCCGCAGAATGTCACAAGTAGGGCTTATGAACACTGCCACTGTTTTCGCTTTCCCCAAACCTAGGTGCCTGTGGTGGCATTTAGCTATTGTGGCTAATAGCCATGGATAGATCCATAAATTGTCCAATTCTTTTTGTAATCACCACATCTTGTGACTGTGAATTCCATGAATTAATGGTGCATTGTATGAAGTTGTGTGTTCTTTTGTCCATCTTGAATAGTCAAGAAGAGGAGAGGGTGGGCCTACTCTTACAAAGGGTTCCTCCCCCTCTTCCCCAGTCACCAAAAAAGCAGCATCTTGCTATTTGACCTTTCTCTGGCCTGTAGAAAACTGCTCTCCTTCTCCAACTTGTGAATTCAGGAGTTGCCACTGCCTAACAGTTTTACAGAATGATCCATTATATGAGAGATTATTTCAGAAATTTATGTAATTTTAGAAACAATTATCCTGCCCCCTTAGTAGTCTTTGTTCTAATGAGTGAGAAACATTTTCATGTTTGGTTCTTCAACCTCTTAATCTTTTGGTTGCCTTTTTGGGCAATTATCCCATCTCTATGATATATAGTTTTTGGAGATTGAACAACTATTATTGTATATAGTGGTTACATGATAGATTTATAGAAACTAGCAGTTTTATTTTCTGTCATTTCTTGGCAATCTCCAGCTTGGATTCCCTTGAATTCCCTCCACCTCGGCTGCATATTGAATTGATATTTCTAGTGAGCAATCCACTACGCTTACAAGTAACTCAGGTCTCAAACAGCAACTTCCCCCAAACCTCAAATGAATCAATCTAAAGTTAACTTGTTGCTTTACCTGATTACAGTTAACTTGTAAATATTTTGATCTTGCTAACATCTTTTTGTGTTCCTGAAAATAAAAACTTCTTGTGTTTGTTTAACTTTTTGGAAGCACAAAACCCTATTGTGCCTTTATTCATTTTAGGAAGTCTGACAGGAAAAGAAAAGGGTTTGGGGAATATAATATTTATAATATAATTATCTGTCTCAACTGAGCAGTTTATTGTTCTCTAGTTCACTCACTTTTGTAAAGTGGGAAATCAATATCTATTTAAGCTACCCCAGTGCCCGAAACAGTTTGTGGCTGCTCAGTGACTCCTCATAGAGACATGATTTTAGTGGGAAAACTCCTGAGAGCACCTTGACAGGGCAGGACAGAGGAAGTCACCACAGATATAATATGATATAAAGATGAGCCAGAGTCATGACGGCTTGGTGATTCAGTAAATGCAAATCACAGAAAAACCCCCAAAAGCCATATTGGCTTTTTCAGATTTTTCTTTTACCAATAAAAACCCACAGGTGTATTCAAAAAGCCATATACACCAGGGCCCGAAACTGCTGAATAACATTTAGCTTAATATCTGAAAAGTGAGACATACTAGACGTGGGGAGCTGACAGGAGGGTCATAAGTGGCTGTGGTGACTGTGCCAAGTGAGGAGAAAGGCAACAAGGAGCATTCATGAGCAATTTGGGTGCTACATCTCAAGCACACGTGCAGAGCATTATAGACTCTGGTAGGCCAGGCTGGCCTGAGAGAAGACAGGGACAGTACAGTATGACTGCTGGGAATATGGGCTGGCCAGGCTGGGTTGTTACCAGATAATGGAAAGGGAGGCAAGGGAGTTTTGAGCAGTAGGGGGATTGAATATTTGCCCATTGGTCTCGACATCAAGTGGTCCAAATGATGCCTTTTAAGATCATTAAGTGTGAAAGGCCACTAAGACAAAGCACAGAGAAACTGTCCAATAGTGTATTTTTTCAGCAGTTTTGATATATTTTCCCCTTAATATTTTCATTGTTTGAGGTGGTCCAAGGAACATCATCCCCTGTCAAATAATGAACCTTTTAATCCTAGAATTGATCATATAATTAGAAAAGAAATCCATGACCTTCATTAAGAAACATATGGACAGAGCTGACACACGCTAGAGAAAATATTGCAAATAATAAAAGGGGGATATGAAAATCTCTGTTGCTAGGCAGCTGACTTTTGAAAGCAGAAATGTCAAGTCCTGCGGGAATCCTAACTGGAGGTTCTTGTAGTTAGGACCCAAGTATACAGGACTATTGCTAATCAATAAATAATCATGTAATTTCTTTTTTGAAATTCTATTCCATTCAGTTTTCCCATCATAAATTTTGTTTGTTACTAAACATTTCTACAGGTTTTTAAAAGCAAACAGTTATGACAGTAGACAAGTTTTCAGAGTTAAGAAGGGCAAATTCCTTTTGTACATTAATAGCAAACACGGTATTTTTTCAGTGGTGTGAGCTTCAGAGATATACTAAGTGATATATATCCTAAAGGCCAATTCATGGGTAGGATCTGTACTCCACTCCCTGTTTTCTGTGTAACAGTCATGCTTGAGTTGCAGGTTCTCCTCAGTTCCCTTGCATGAAGTGTCTGATTTGAGTCAGGGTGTGAAGAAGAGTTTCAACCTCCCTTCCTTTCTCTAACCTGCCAGGGGAATGTTATTTGGCCCATGGGGAAAACATACATGTACATTCATGGGTATTTCCAGTGGTTCAAATGGTGTCTTTCAGGATCATTTGCAGGTCAGGAAATAGTGCAGTGCAGAAGGCTGAAGTCCCTTTTCCATGTATGCTGCAGTAGCAATTTGAATTGTGAAAAACATACAGTTCATATGTGACTGTTATACAGGTCACAAATGATCCAGGAGAATGCATACTACTTTGAAATACCAGTGGGGATGGCAGGCTTGTACCAAAATTAAGAACGTAGGAAGGACCCTAATGAATCAGAGCAGTGTTTAATGTAGTCCAGTATCCTCTCTCATACAGTGGTCAGCTAGTTATATTAGACAGCCAACATTAGAATATAGAGGCCAAGACCTTTTCTTGTTGCCTCCTGGCACTGGTATCCAGAGCTTTACTGTCTCTGAATGTAGAGGTCAGAGTTGCCAGGGTTCCAGTTGGAGTAGACAATTTTTTTTAAAACCATGAAGCTGACTGTGGCATCAATTCACTTCTGGTGAAATAGCAGAAGTGACAAAGGGTGGCTCTAGGAATTACTGCAATTTCTGGCAATTCTTACAGCTACCTATGCCACTTCATTTTATGTACTGGAAGCAATGTGATGCCGTAGCCAGCATCTCATCCCCATCAACAGCCCTCCTGTAGTGCCTTCACAACCTCAGTGGAGATTCCCTTTAGTCACCATGGCTAGTAGCCAATGTTGGCAGAATTTTGTTGGTCCTTGAACCAACACAGTTTGTTGTGGAAGATTGTGCTAATCACTTTTCAAGATCACACCCAAAGGCACAATCAGATCTACACACCATTCATTACCCTAAGAAAGAATTGTTAAAATCTTGTAAACCAGGCAGTAATTTGGTTTTGTGACTCACTGATTATAGACCAAGTATTCTTGCCAAAATATAATAAAGTAATTACAGCAAATTTTACATAAAAGAAAAGGAAGAAAAGAAAGGGCAGATCAAGCAAGGTTAATACTCTACCAAGATGTACCTTCAAGGTCACTAACATAGCTCAGTTTGGCAAAGAATGAAAAGTACATTGACGTAGGTAATATTGCAACAGGTCAACTTGTTTTATTCAGTCCTTCAGATACATCAAATTTATATATTTACTCTGGCCATAATTCAGTTAATGTTTAGTATTTTTGGGTTCTTTTGATTTTAATGCTTAAATCATCCCTATTTAAGCCAGTGAGAGACTCAGGACAACCCTAAGCATATATATTTGTAAGGAAATTCGATTAAATTAAATGGTAGGATTACGCCCTATTAAGTGTTAAGGATTGCAGACTTGGAAATGTTTACTTTGACTAGAGATCATGGTGGAGGCAAAAGTCCCATCAAGTCACAGCATATTTATGGCAATCTTGTAGGATTTTCAAGACAAGAAAGTTTCAGAGGTGGTTTACCATTGTCTGCCTCTGTATAGCAACTCTGGATTTCCTTGGTGGTCTCCCATCCAAATATTAACCAGGCCTGAGCCTGCTTAGCTTCCAAGATCTCACTAACATGGGGGATCCAGGTCAAGACATAGATTATGCCTTTCGGATCCATTATATTTATTTTTCAATGCCTTACTCAATGGCCACCAAGAACTCTCAAGGCAGTTTACAATACACTTTCATTAAAAGTAAAAAACAAACATGTTAAGTATAAAATGTTATAAACCACAGAAAAATAATAGAAAGCAGGTGGAAGGAAGGACACCTGGCTCGGTTGGTGCCTTAATGCTGTATAAAATGAACAGAAACACTCATCTTCCTGAAAGGTAACAGGTTTGGTAGACCTGCTTAAGTAACAGTTCCCTTGCTTCTGCTTGTGCTCAAGAACACCATTAATATTTTCTTTTTCCTATAGCTGTAGACTTGCATCTATGAGATCAGTGTAGTAAAATCATCTACTTCCAAATTAAAAAAACCCAAACAAAACCCTGATCAACATTCCCTCTGTTTATCTGTCCAGTTTTTTGTGTGATGTAGAGCCACCATAGGAGTTCCAAGTGATTTGCATAATGTGTTTTCCAGCTTGTTATTGCAACCATATTCCTATTCCCTAATCTCAGTTGAGCACCAGAAACAATTTTCTAGTTGCAGATCGAACTTTACCCAGTTTCATCCTGCCCTTGCCTCTCCCTTTCCACCCTCAAAAAACTTTCAAAGGATCATGTGGGGCAGAGGAAGATGCCAAGTCATGTATTTTGATGCATATGAACTGCTTTGCAGAGCTCCAGTCAAGGGGAGTCAAAAAGGATATGGGCCACTATTAACACTCGAAAAAAACAGGCACAGGTCCACACTGGAAGCCAACTGCACAATGGCTTTGCCATTGCCTTCCTCCACATCATGATCCTAATATTCTTTGGAGGTCTCCCACCCAAATACTTGCCAAGGTAGACCCTGCTTAGCATCTGAGATTTGGTGAGTCTGCTAGCCAGGCTAGCCTGCTGAGTCTGACCAATAATAGCAGGAGTGAGGAGCAAGTTAGATGGTTGTTCCTTGTATTTTTATATGCTGTACATGTATATGTACAAAACAAAAGTATGACAATATGAGTTATGAGCACTTATTTTTTAATTGCCATGTCATGATTTATTGCCTTGACCTGGGTCCATACAGAGGTGGAGCTTGCACGGGAAGGCCTGGGGACAAACGCCCCAGGTGGCCACTGTTCAGTCACATGGGGGCCTCCCGGAAAATTGCCCCCACACTTCTAGCATGGGCTGGGCATGGCTGGCCTGCCTTTCCTTTCAGGCATCTGCAAGGCCTCGTGGGCGTGCTGGTGGGCATGCTGCCTGGTGGGCAAGGGCTGAGGTAGAGGGGGTGCACTTGTGCGCAGGCATGGAGCAGAGGCTGAGTGAGCGGGAAAGAAGCAGTGCAGCATGGCTGCAGTTGGAAGCACTGCATGGGCTGGCTACCAATTCAGAGTGAGGCACCAAGATATAACTTGCGTACTCCATAATGTGTGACTGTATGAATGCTCAACTATCCTTAGATACCCGATTATCAGTATATATTCTATTCTATTATTATTTGTGAAATCAGCAATATATCCTCACAGGCAAGGCAGAATTTTCTACACACCTGAAAAGGGACCTGGGTTTCCAGAAAATGTGAAATGTTAAAAAAAATACATTGGGGTTTTAAAAAAACCAAAAATGATAAACACTGATAGCTTTAAGCAATATATTCCCTTAATGGCTGTTGCCAGGCAAACTGAGCATTCCAGTGTTCAATGTCTGTGAATAAAATACAGGGGAGTAAGGAAGAGCCCTTCCAGGTCAGTTCTGTCTTGTGAATAGGCTACCAGTCCTGGGTTAGGAAATATCTGGAAATTTTGGGCATAGAGCCTGGAAGGGAGGGGATGGGAGCAAGGATAACACCAGAGATCATCCAGAATTACAGCTAATCTCCAGATGACAGAGATCAGTTCCCCTGGAGAAAATGTCTGCTATGGAGGGTGGAATCTAAGATGTTATACCATTCTGTGGTTGCTTTCCTCCCTAAACCTCTCCTCCCAAGGCTCCACTCCCAAATCTCCAAGAATTTCCCATCCTGGAGCTGGCAATCTTAAGGGGAATTGATCTCTGTAGTTGTGAGATCTGTTGTGATCCTATTAGATCCCCAGTTCCCACCTGGAGGTTAGCAACCCTAGAAGAGAGAAGGAAGTGGAAAAGGGGAAAGGCTATGGGGGCCTTCAGGAAAGGGAAAGAGGAAATGGGGAGAGACAGTGAGATACTTCCCATAAGTACTTGCTGTCAGGTAGCGCCTCTGGCATCAAAGCCCCCCCCCCCCCCACATCAAATGGGCCTATATTGGTCCAGATCCAGGGCTTGACACTTGCAAGGTTGCATTTGTATGTGTTTATACATCTAAAACATACTCCAGGAAAGCATGAGCAGAGACCTACACATTGAAGGATTCTGTAATTTTTGTCTAGACAAAATCATTAATATAGACATAATACATATGTTAACACACACACACACAAACACTATCAACAGTGTACAAAGCTGATTTTAAAATCACACTGCCAGACCAAAGAAAATAAAACTCCCACTGTTGGTGCACAATCTTGTACTTGTATAAGAAAAAGGCTCACTAGACTGTGGTCTAGCTAGTATTTGCTAACAGCTTTTTGTAGTGGTATTATAGCGGACATGCAGAATACAGTTCACTTGTCCACCATTTAACTGTAAGCCCCTCTTGTCATTCCCATAACTTTATATTTGTAGAAGTAAGAGGCTGGAATACCTGTTGGCTTAAATAAAACACTTCATTTATTTCAAAATAGTGATCTCAGCTTTTTTCAAGTTTATTCAATTGTATTTAATTATAGTAATGGAACTAGAATGGAATCTGTGAAGTTACTGGCTTAACTTCAACCTTTGGTTGACGACTAGAAATATATATCTATATATAGCTTCAGTTGTTGATTTTCACCCTTATTATTCAAGACTAATAATGGAGACACTGCTTTAACAGAGTCTTGGGAAATAGATTAGAATAGACCTGCAGAATATGGCAGATATATGAAAAATAATACAAGCCATTGCTTTTAAAAAGGCAGATAAAGAATACACAGGGGGTCAGGGAGAAGAATTATAATTACAAAATAATAAAATTAAATAAAGGTTCATTGGAAGCCTCCCATGGTAGTACTGATAACTCCATTATAAGAAGACATTGTGGAATAATACTGCTGCCTATGTACGGCCACATGTAAAAAAAAAAGAATAGCAACTTGGCAGATGTACATAAAGTCTTCTAAAGAAAATAAATGATTAAACTTTTACTCAACCTTGAATACATAAATTGCTCTTCTGCAGAAAAATGTGGCATCTTAAGGAGCTGTTTGGTAATCACTGTTTTACATTTCTATTTTTTGGAAAGAAGCAGGCATAGAAGCTCTAAAATACTAAATGAAATAACTTTCTTCTAAGAGATCAGGAAGATTTATATTTGGGTATGTTGGATGGACAGCTGAGGAGTTATGGAATTGCCTGGGACTAGGTAGAGTGAAAATATTACAACCCATGTCTTGTTTATCCACAAGCATATTTAATGTGTTTGCAATTCAGTTCTATGATATGTTGACAGGAAACGTTCTATAAAAATGTTTACTTCTGAATATCAGACTTTAGACTGGGGTGACAGTGCCACCTTTCCCTTTGTGTAAAATCTATGTAGAACATTTTGTAGATGGTGGTGGTGGAAAGTGCCATCAAATCACAGCTGACTTATGGTGACCAAGTAGGGTTTTCAAGGCAATAGATGTTCAGAGGTGGTTTGCCATTGTCTGCCTCTGCATAGGCTGAGAGAGTTCTGACAGAAATGTAAATGGCCCAAGGTCATTCAGCAGGCGTCATGTGGAGGAGTGGGGAAATGAGCCTGGTTTTCCAGATTATTTTAACCACAATAAATAAGTTGAATTCGTACTGTGTAAACAACTAGAAAGGTCTTACTCATAATAAGACCATTATTATAGGTACATCTTACTAAATGTATTGAGATCTTTCAGTTTTAGATGAGATGCCATATACACTCAGGAATAACATTACAGAACCTAAAAACATCAGTTATATTATCTTGAGCTCATCTACTCAATATATACTGTGTGTCAGCAATCACCTCTGCTCCCTACATAGGATAAATAAGTTAGTGCCTTTTCAAATCTGAGATTAAAATCACAGAATACAGAAACTGGAAAAAGAATACTTCAAACCCAACCTTCTATTGCTCATCTAAAAACTGGCATTTTTCAATTAAAGTGCTTCAAAGGGAGCATCTCTGAATCAGAAGCAGAATTCATTGATGGGTTTGATACAATCTGCCATGATGCCAGAGATTGATAAAGATATTTTATAGGAGCAGAGGAAGATGCACCTTATCATACATGTAAACATTGGGGATCAGTGTATTGTCGAAGGCTGTCACAGCCGGACTCAACTGGTTGTTGTGGGCTTTCTGGGCTGTGTGGCTATGGTCTGGTAGAACTTGTTCCTAATGTTTCGCCTGCATCTGTGGCTGGCAGAGGCGTAGCTAGGGAAAATGGATCCCAGTGCAAAAGCTGAGTTTTGCGGGGGATGTGTGTGTGTTTTTGTATTTTTTAGAGTTTTTTCAGTTTTTGGCCTGCAGGAGGCGCAGTTATTAGACTAGCAGCACCAAAATTTCAGGGTATCTTTAGGAGACTCTCCTGATGACATCATTCGGGTTTGGTAAAGTTTGGCTCAGGGGGTCCAAAGTTATGGACCCTCAAAGGTGTAGCCCCATCTCCTATTAGCTCCCATTGGAAACAATGGGAATGGGGCACCCCCTTTGGGAGTCCATAACTTTGGACTTCCTGAACCAAACCTCATCAAACATGGGTGGTATCATCAGGAGAGTCTCCCAACAAATCCCTGAAATTTTGGTGCTGCTAGCCTAAAAACTGCA
Source organism: Sphaerodactylus townsendi (assembly GCF_021028975.2). Lineage (NCBI taxonomy): Eukaryota > Metazoa > Chordata > Lepidosauria > Squamata > Sphaerodactylidae > Sphaerodactylus > Sphaerodactylus townsendi. Next base: position 62,532,044 of record NC_059431.1, read on the forward strand.
CCACCTGCAGGCCAAAAACTGAAAAACACTAAAAATACACCCCCAAGTGGCAAGTGGGGGAATTTAGACTGAGGCCCACACCATTTGGCTCTTGGTTCCTTGGTTTCCTCCCAGCTGGGGGGCTGGGGGAAGGTGTTTCATTGTGCAATAGGATCTGTCCCTATACTGTGCCTCTGTTACTTTGCCTGGATTTAATAGACAAGCTGTGGCCAGCAGATGCTACCAAAGGAAAGGTGTCAGTATATACTTCCATTCCATGCTTCACCTTATCCCCTCCTCAAACCATCAAGTCAGACATGAGGTATACTTAAACAAACTCCTGGAAGCATACATTTAAGCTGTAAGGCTGGCACTAAAAGCAATTACTTTGGAATAGCTCTATTGTGCAACAATTTTTAAAAGTATAGTCCATAGACAAAATAGTCAATGTTGCAAAGGAAGGCATCATCCAGCGTTCCCAGATTCATAAGCTATATTTAGAATACATACCCTACTGGTCAAATCATTAAGGAGTCACTAAGCCCCTTTCCCTTTTCTGTTTTGTCTTAAAGATAGGATTTCCCATGTACTTCACATTTCACACACCCATCAGGAATAACAACAATTAGTACTTTATTTTTGTGAGCATTCCTAAGAGGTAATAGAGTGACTGTTTTGATGTTTGGCTGTGTTTTTATAAATTCTGAAAAATTCCTCTGACAGCATCAATTCCAAAATAGTTGCATCTGAGACAGAGCAGAAAATATTGTGAGTCATTTTGAAAACCTTTTGACTGAAAATAATCTAATAAACAATTTTCCACTTTGTCATAATCCAGTGATGTTACACAAGAAAAGCTTATAGTTTTGCATGCCTTCTCTTTATTCTCTTATATAACCATCTGCTGCACACAATAGAGGTACCACAACACTTTTATAACTCTTAGTACCTTTTTGTGCTTCTTTTCTTTTTTGGTTGTATGTTGTGCTATAACTGCAGGCCAGTTCAGAAGTAGTTACAGATGTTTACTGCTCAAGTGAAGCAATCTGGGGATTTAATTACTGAAATAACCCCCATTGAATATGAACAGTCATATGACAAACTCATTCACAGCAACAAATCAGGCATTCCTTACTTTCACTGGTCATGGAGATTTTGATAAGTGAAAGGAATAACCCACAGTGCATCACTGTTGTCCTGTATAATTCATCCTACATCTTAGTTGATTTCACTTCCCTGGAGGACTTCCTGTTGAGTAAAGAGGGTCCATTCCACATCCTTTATTAGGCATAAAACAGTAAAGGAATTACAAGTCATTGTGAACAAATAAACCTAAGAAAATAAAATGCATATATAAAGGTACAATGAATTAAGTTAATATATTGATTCGTCAAACCCCATATTTTGGGGATACGGAGTAATGTATCAGACCAGGGAACTAACTAAATATACTTCTTTGTAATTTCAAGCAAGAATTTAGCAACTTCATTGCAATGGACACAATTAAAGTTATCCAACAAATGGGGAATTATCAGTGCATCTCCTGTACTCATCCCAAGAAGTGGTAAGGTTTTAACAAACCCCCTTCTAATGTCATTATGCTTAGGGCAGTGCAACAAAGAATGAGTCAAGTTTCGGCTTGGGCCCCATTATAAGAGCAGAACCCATGTCTCCAGCAGAATTGAAGAGAACATGAAGTTGGAGCCATGGGTAGTTCCATTTACTAAGGCCCAGAATTGCTTGGTGTTATTAGTCCTGGTAGCCAGAAGTAACCTGTGCCATTGTCTTTCTAGGTAGTCTTGTTTTAGAAATGTAAGAACTCTAAAGTTTTGCTTTAAGTTGGTCAATTGGATCAAGGTTTCTTTCGATTCAGATCGTCTATAGCTCCTGAAGAGTGTTCTTATAAATTTATTGAGCTTGATGCCTTCTTTATCAAACCAGGCTTGCTTGGTATTGGTGTTAGTACTTTGATTAATTGAGAATTTTTTAAGGTAATCTACTTGAGTTTTTGTTACTAGTTCAAAATTGAAAATTCCTGTTCTGGGTAAATCTACATTTAAAATTAAATCAATTTGATTGATAATAGGAGATGATTTGAAAAAGTAATTGATGTCATTCTCTAACTGGGGGGGGGGGACCATTTCATATTTAGTTTTCAAGTCTGTGACCTAAGAGTCTTTAGATTGAGAACATCTTGACTGGTGACCCTCAAATTAAGGCACAATGGTAAGTGGTCACTTAGAAAAAATCACCAATACAAAATGTCTGAACCAAATTTAGGAGGTAGGGGGAGATCAAAATGTAATCAATGACACTGGATAATCAATTACACATAACCATCCTTTGTGCTGAAGACAGAGGAATATGAAGTGAATAGTTCAAGGAGTTAGGGGCTGGAGGTTCTGTGCCTGACATTAAATGGAAGAGGCTGCCTCATGTCTATATGCATTCTTCTTATCAGGGACTGTCAGTTTTGCACAATTTGGTGTGTTGTTCTCAATGGGGGCAGTGGTGAATGATCCTTCTTGAGTCAGCTTTTTACTGATGGTTTGTTGTGATCCATTTATTTTCCCTATGATGATTTCCAGATGCTTTCATTCTTCTAGAATCTTATTGATATTTTCATTGTCCTTACACAAGAAAGAGTAAAGAGAGTTATGTTTGCAGGTTGGGTGATAGCAGAGGCCTATCGGGGGAAATAGTGCCCTGGGACAACACCTTCTCTGGGTGCCCCCCGTTCCCCCTGCACCCCCATGCTCAGGGGCATGGCTTGGGATGTGGCTCGTGGGCACCAAGCCCTGCCCCCTGCCTCCCTGCTGTCCCCAGGGCCTGTGGAGGACAAAAGCCAGCCTGCACAGAGGCCGGGGGCAGGGCTCAGGGGTGGGACTGCCTGCTGCCAAGCCACACAGTCCTGCCTCCCCGCAGGCCGGCTCCTGCCGTAACCAGACCCTGGGGAGGGCAAAAGCCGACCTGCACAGAGGTCAGAGGTGTGGGGCTCAGTAGTGGCAGGTGGCCCAGGTGGGCACCATGGCCGCCTGCCCCTGAGCCCCACCTCTGCAGGAGCCAGCCTGCAGGTCCTGGGGATGGCAGGAGATAGCCTGCAGGGAGGCAGGGGCAGAACTTGGAAGTGTGAGGCTGGGGTGTATGCTGTTTCATCACGTGGGGGTGCCTGGTGCCCCCCCATGTGACTGAAAGGTGTATGGCTGGGGTGCAATAACCCAGAGGCCACACACCTCTGGGTGGTAGTGATACTAGGAACCAAAAAAATTATATCTGGGCAATAGAACACAGACCTGGAATGCCAAGACAAATGTGATTCTGGGAGTTCATGAATGGAGTTCCTGGAAGGTAGAATACCCAAGTAGCAGGCATGCATAGGTCCAATTTGAATCAGGGCTATGACAAGGGGAGCAGGTTAAGTTTTCCGACCACACAATTTTTTTTAACCTAAAACACCCCCACAGAGCTGCTATTGGCATGCAGGTGTTCATATCAGTACCTCTAAGCTTGCCAGTTGGGAAAAATATAAGGCTACTTCATATCTGGAAAATGGCACATTCCCTGGGCTACAGACCCATCCTGAATCTGTCATTATTATTTTTTAATTGCTGAAGCTCCATTCCAAAACTTCCTGCTTCACATCTAATTTTGCTTTTATTTCTGTCAGTGAAATTAACCAAGAATATGCCCTCAGATACCAGAATTAAATGAACAATTTGTACAGCACTCTGTAAGAAGAGAAGTAGTAGAAAACAGTAGGATGAGCTAAATTGAGGGGAATCAGGGATGGGTCTTGTAGATTTCATTAAGGGCTCCTCTTTCTACCCCACCCCCCATCTGAGCAATGATCTGGGAGTACCCTTGCTGTATTTCCCACATTCTGACATCTGACAAGAACTCTACAGTCATATGACAGTCATAGAAAACAGCCTCCCAGACAAATCTTCCTTTTTCAATTTGAGCCTGAACTTGTGCTACCCAATCACAGGAAGGCAGGTTAAGCCCCACCCTTTGCTCATTGCACAATATGTTCTTCTTGTTGCTGCCATAGTTACTAGATAGAAATCAAGGTCATCTTTGGTTGTAATGCTCCTGTACTAAACCAGATTTCTTCTTTTTTTAACAACTGATAGCTGTCACATATCAGAAAAAAATTAAATCATGTTTTCAGCAGAGAAGTGTGGGCTTAAGCTAATTCAAGTATAAACATGCTCAGACAGGATTTCTGTCCTTTTTTACTTGAAATTGTATTTTTTCTGCAGAACAAAATCCAGCTTGTGTTGTATTACAGTCAAAGCAAAGTCATAGATCTAATTTCTCTGCATTGGTATCATACAGAAAGTAAGAGAAGAGTTTAGACACTGTTCTGTCATTTATCTGTGAAAATTTCTGACACGAATGTTTGTTGCTAATTTTAAATGGGCTGAGGATACAGGATTAATGTGCTTCTGCAAATGAATTTATTATGCTTATTTTTTCCTTACAGGGCAAGATTGCAAAGATGTAAAGATTTGTAATTTATAAAATCAGATTAATTTGTAAATTAAGCAGTTTTGGTATCAGATACCCAGTGTGTAAAGTATACAGGATAAATGAGCACCTTTCTGGAGCTGCAAGAAAAATGAGGTGGCTAAACTTTATGTTAGCTACCAAAATATTAAAACTCAGCCAAAAAGCTGTTCCAAAACCAAGATTGTCTGGAATACATTATCTTGTATACTGTAAGCGCAGTTTTCTAAATTGGGGGTTGGATCTGGTTTCATATAGAGTTTGCTTCAAGACTGAGGAAAGGTGAACTCATGAGTTTTCTTTTACTTTCAGCAATGATAGACTATGGAAATAACAGAGCAGAAGCCAGCTGGTTTGTCTCTCTTCTCAGATTTGTTGACTTCTTCCAGAATGCATGGAATTTGTGACATAAAAAGGTGAGATTTAACACTTGATTACCTTACCAATAAAGGCACGTAATTCTAGAGGGGTAGCTGTGCCATGGCAAAATGTAATAGTATCTTCACAAGCCCTTTTCACACAATAACTGATGTGTTAACATCCATGCTGAATATTAGGAACTGAAGAACTTTTGGGAAAAAGAAAGTACAATGTGATTCTGAACAAGCTTGTGTCAATATTATCCTTTAGATTATGTAAACAGAGCCATCCTCATGCTTGCTGCTATTTTTATAGTATTCAGACCACCTTTAGTTGCTTCAGACATAAGTGTATTAAACAAACTGTACATTAGAGATGTGCATCTACCTATTATTATAGAAAACAGTTCTCTTTGTTATTGTTAATGAAGATGAGCAGGAAAGCATACAGTATGTAATGTAAAAAAAGAAATAGAGAAGAAATCTAAATTAGCTAAGTAGGAACAATCTACCAGACTAGCAAATATAGCAAATCAATTGTACTCCTTCATACACAGGTTAATCACATGTTATTAGCAATGAAACACACCAGAACCTATAATATAAACTGTTTATAAGAACAATATTAAAACAGTTGAAATGACAAACTAGACAGGGAGAAATTGCTATCTCTATAGAATCAAGAACACTTTCCGCAAGTTGAGCCTTTTCTGCATGCGCAGCCTACCATATATTTTCCTGAATGTCTTGGAAGCATTTTCTGTGACATCTTTCTGCACATCTCCTTTCCCTTGTAGTTTTGGGGTTTTTTTCTGTCCTTGTGTCTTCAGTTGTATTTATTCCACACATTGAAAACATATTATTCCTGATGGTGGTGGAATGTCATTCCTGATGCAGAAGAACAACCATTTTTTCCCTTTGTGCTAGTGTTACTGCAGTGACATTTTGAAATGGCATTTCAAAGATACCCCAGCCTCTGTTTCTAATATTGAAAACTATCAACCCGAAATAGAAGCTAAAAACAACTCATGGAACAGGTGCCATTACCTGAAGAATCACATTTTTCAGCCAAACTTGATCTGCAGTAATGCACAATCTTTACTGCAGCAGTCCCTGGTTACATGCAGCAGTTATTCCTACTACTTTCAACCACCCCCAGCTTTAAAATTGCTCTCTGCCTAACATTACAGTGACAGTCCGATATGAAATTGAGAAACCTGATCTAAGCAACCCCTGGGGGGTTTTTTGTATCTCTTCTTGAATAAGATAGTGTTCTATGTGAAATTGACAAAGTAGATCCAATCGATCATGCTAGTTTGTGTCTCTGCCTCAACATTACATTACTTGTTCAATAACCTTACCTGGAAAATAATATCCCATTAAGCCTTTATTAAAAGAAGATATTTCTCTCTGGGTCAGTTGGCAACCTTAAGAAGTGACAAGTTTCCATGGAGAAATAGTGGTGAGGAGAGAGATACTTAATCTTTCTCTGTCTGCTGCTTCTACCAGTATGTTGACGTAACTGGTTTTATTGTTAGGATTTTAAATTCTGTTAATGGCATTTTTATTGTTGTTCACTGCCCTGAGCCCTTCAGGGAAGGGAGGTCTATAAATATAATGTAAAAAATATATATGCTGAGAATAATTCTCTCACAAAGTGTCTTTTTCCGGTTACACATGTTTGCATATAATGCATTTTTAACTGCTGCCTTAAATATGGATTAGTTTGCTGCTGTGATGAAAAAGCCAAACACAACATTGCAGTGTTCTGCCACTACTTAGAATAAGAAAAGATAAGGAAGGATGTTAGGAGAAACACATGGAACTACACTGTACTGAGACAGACCAATTAGTATTGTCTACTCTGACTGGCAGCACCTCTCCAGGGTCTCAGACAGAGACCTTTCACACCACCTGCTAATTGATTCTTTTAACTGGAAAAGCCAGGACTTTGACCTCAAACCTTCTGCATTCAAACCAGTTGCTTGCCACTGAGCCTCATTCCCTTAACTCAGGTGTAAACCCTACAGCCCTATAATCCTGTCCATGACCTGGTTGCCAAGGACACCTGGATAACTGGAGAGTTAGCACAAGTGGCCCAGCTACTATAGAATGGTGTTATATACAACCAGCCTTCCATTCACTGTCTGAAATGAAGAAATGTTTTCAGAAATTTATTTATTATCAGACATTTATTTATGGTCCAGGAGAATCATCCTAAACTGGGCTACTCAGAATTCTAATCAGATCTATTCAATGGGGTTTATTCCCAAGAAAGTGTTCTTTGCATTTCGCTGTAAATCTGTCATTTGATTAAGAAATAAATGTAAACCTGCCCCTTCAGAATACCATTGCAATGCATAATAATTTCAGTGTTTGTTGCACTGTGCTATTGTAGATTTTCAAAACAATTTTTGCAAACTATTTTGTATCCTGAGATCTTTTACATAGGACCCATGTAAAAGAGAAAAGGTCACTAGTTACTGCACTACATGGGAAATCATGTGCTCTCTAAAGAGGCTATTATAAGCAGACAAACAATTCCGCCTCCTAAGGGGTAAAGACACTGAGGCCAAAGATTGGCATCAGATCAAAGCACTGCTGTCTCCAAAATGGATGCCCCTCAAAGAGTTTTGGGATCCATTTTGTGTGTTAAGCTTGGGCAGGAAGGCTGTTGGGCACTGAACTTTTTCCTCTGGCCCTAAAGTATGTCTGGCTGGGAAATGGGGCTAGCTAATCCTCATTGTGTCACCCTAAGATGATGTAATCAGTGCTCTGAGCAGATCATTACTTATCCTATCTGTATCCATCCCTGCAATCAATCAGTATTTAAGAGAATAGTCCAGGGATTCTCTTGGGTAGCAACAACCCATCAAGCCTCTGCTACTCTTTCTTAGGAATCCCAGTAAAGCAATCAATTCTTTGTCTCTGGCTTTCCTGCCAGCCTATTTCATACTACCTCATGATCCATTTTGAGGTATAAATATTGGTCCTTGGCCATTGATGGTGAGCGTATGCATCCCGGAACTGTATATCTACTCTACTTTGCTCCTGCAAATGTTTCTCACTTTCCTCCTCAGCACTGCTTCCTTGGACTTCTCTTCAAGACTGGTGACTATCACCCATTCCTCCCTTTTTTCTCTTAGCCAGCTCTTGTATGCTTTTTTTTGTGGCGTTCTTTGCCTGAAATATATTTCTTATTTTATTATTCCTATTATTTTAGAAAACCCATTTCAACTATACCACCTCCTGCTCATTTAAGAGTTTTCACCTGGGACTATCCTGGTATACATAGGTTATTGAGCCCAGTTATCTCCTCTCACTCTCTATCTCCAGCTAATTCCCTAACTTAAGTGGAGACTGCCAGCTTAGGGTAACACACTGGCTTTTTTAAACCTGTGAAAGCAAGCCTATTCCTCCCCCAATTTCTTTTTGGACTTTGTTGTCATGGAAATAAATAAGGAGAGTGTTCTCACCCTGGCGTAAAATTATAATAAGTGCATAATTGGTCTCAAAACTATTTTTAGAACAGAGGTTTTTGAGAAGAATGAGTGGACAAATATCAGATGCCAACCTGTGCAGGGCCCAATTGTGGCTTGGATTCAGATCTTTTGAGTACTGTGCACTGGCATTTCACATTAGAAACATTGATTAGCTATGTGTTGGAACTATGTATGTTTAATGAGACAATGTACCCTTTGAAAGTATGTTAGAACAGGGAAGTAGGAAATGAGTCAGAAAATATCAGACAACCCTCTGTTTTGACATTTAAGGCATTATCCTGCTTTTTTGTTGTATATCTAGGCAGACAAAGAAACAGGAAATATGTCAGTGAGAGGCAGAAACCACCAAAAATTCCTTTTTCATATAGCAAAGTCTTTCTGGCATTTTGTTTAAGCTATGCCAGGTATACTGGTGAGAAAGCCAAGAACAATACTTGGAAGGGATAGACCTATGTGGAAAGAAGTAGATGTTCTTTTTTCTTTGAAAAAGTTCTGTCAGGTACACAGAACATCAACAGACAGGTTGAGCCTCATAAATTAATTGAGAAAACATTTTGTTGGATCTACATTATGCTTGACCTGTTTATATTCTCACACTTCTATTTTTTGCCTTTGAATGAAATCATGGGCTTTGCAGAAGTCAGGCAATGATTTGCTCTGATACTAATGGTCTTTCCTGTGGTTTCCATTGATTATTGCTTTTATTTTTACTATGTTACTATAGAAATATTTTCTATTCTCTGGAAGAACTGCTGAGGGTGATTTCCCACAATGCAACCTAAAGTACAGGCCACAATCCTCTCTATGATGGGTTGCAGCCAAGTCTGAAAATTAGTTCTGGTGGGTTTTCCGGGCTGTGTGGCCGTGGTCTGGTGGATTTTGTTCCTAACATTTCGCCTGCATCTGTGGCTGGCATCTTCAGAGGTGTATCACAGAGAAAAGTCTGTTTCACACTGTGTCTAAGGCCGGTTCTGCACGGCCACGCTCGGGGGTGCGTCGGCGTATACAATGCCAACGCACACCCCCCAGAACCGTTCGGGGCAGGGAAGACAGCACAGCACTGCGCCGTCGCCCGAATGACGTACCTTCTCTGTGACCTTCCGGTGCATCGCCCAGTCCAGGGGACACGCCCCCCTGCCCTGCGCGACAGCTCTGGAGTTACAGGGCAGGAGGGTGCGTGTCCGCAGGCCTGGGCGACGCGCTGGAAGGTTGCAGGGAAGGTAAGTCGTTCAGGAAAGGGGGGGAATGGCGCCTTCCAGCCGCTGCCATTTGCACAGCAGCGGCTGGAAGCCGCTGTTTCCAGAAAACCTCGCTCAGGGAGCGAGGTTGGGAAACAGCAGCTTCGCGCCACTAGGGGGGAGCGAGGGCGGCGCTGCTGTGATGCAGCTGTGCCCCCCATGTGAACAGCTCTTTAGGAACGTCGTTTTTGCTGTCCCTAGGGCGCTGTTATTGGCCCGTGCGGAAAGGGCCTAAGTGAGAAGGGAAAGTTTAGTGTGGTATATTGTCCGTGTCCCAGGGTGGGGAACCAATTATTAAGTGTTTGGGTGGAATTTGCTATGCAAAGGTGTGGTTGAGTGCATTGTATTGCGGGTGGGGTTATCAGTCCATTTTTTAAGTGCTGGGAGCCAGGCTTTGCTAGTTTTTAATGTCTCTTCTTTCTTATTGAAGTTGTCCTGGTGTTTGTGAATTTCAATGGCCTCCCTGTGCAGTCTGACATAGTAAGCTTCTCTTGTCCTTTGCTGAGCGTAGCATTTGCTGTATTTTCCTGGTGGGTTTGAAGATGGTCTGTAGGTAATGCTTTTTCATCAGTTTCCCTATTTGATCTGTGATTCCCTTGATGTATGGTAGAAATATTTTTCCGGTGGTGGGCTGTTTCTTCTCAGTCCTCTGGGTTTTTCTTGGCCTTAAAGCTCCTCTGATTTCTGTAGTGGAGTAGCCATTAGCCTGCAGAGCTACACTCAGCAAAGGACAAGAGAGACCCCCTCACTTCTGCAGAAGTATATCGCATACCCTGTAGCTGTGGAAAGGTCTACATAGGAACCACAAAACACAGCATTCAGACCCGTATTAAAGAACACGAAAGACACTGTCAGCTTAACCATCCTGAAAAATCTGCAGTTGCAGAACATGTGTTAAACAAAACTGGACATAATATTTTATCTGAGAACACTGAAATTCTGGACAATTCAGAAGCTTACTGTTAATAGCAATGAATAGTCTTGGCATACATTGCTTCTTACAGTTAAGACTAAGTGGCAGTTTCACCCCCAAAAATGAAATCCCCTGTAAGCGGCTTTTTTTAAATAGGCTCTGGTGCTAGAAAAAAGGGGGACACACTTCACCCAGCACCACAGAAAATCTTGTAAGAATGCCAAGTTGCAAAGTCTTTAGTGTCAATTCATTAGCATTTGCAAACCTAGTAAAAAAGTGTTTTCTAAATGGTCAGCAGTGCTTACTTCTGAACTTGTGAACAGGGGCTATAACATAGATGAATGTTTCATAGATTTAAGTATTTCAAAGAAACAGACTTTTTCATTCTCCCCCCCCCCCCCAAGATAAATGTCCATGACTGATTTAATGAAAAAACGTGGCACTACTAAATAGATCTATAAAAATTTATTTTGGCACTATGAAAGATTTAACTGTCATTAGGACTCTGGTGCCACAGAGTATAAAGCTCAGTTTGATTTAGTTGCAATTAGGTACCTCCCACCCTCAGACTCTGCAAGTTCTGTAGGGGTGATGGAAACCTTCTAAATCTATTACATGAATTTCCCACAGATTGAGAGAGAGAGACTCCATGATTTTTCCTGCTTTGTTGGACAGTTATCTCATTCTGGTAATGTGGAATCTATACAGACAGGGGCATTGTATTTTTGGATGCAAGAGATGTCCTCAGCTATAGGGAGAAAGTGCCTGTTCTTCTTGACCCCCTTGAAGAAGCTGATTAGTAAAGAGACTTTCTCAGTGCTTGTGCAACCAGTTTAACCTGCCCTAGGTTAGCTGAACAAATAATCTTTTTGGATTCAAGAATTTTATCCCCAGCTGGAGAATAACAAGACATCTTTCAAAACTCCAAAGATTCTTGAGTTGCATTAATTAATTCATGAACAGTTGAAGAAAATGTGTCCTGTTGACTTTCATCTTGGATAGGAATCAATGGCTTTGCTATCCTGCAGTATCAACTTTCTAAATATCGGCACCATGATTTCATTACAGGTCACACAATGGAGTGTATGTTGCTGAATGAAATACACCCAGGCAGCTATTCACTGAGATTAAATACACAATCTACTCAGAAGGGAGAGGGGCCTTTCATTTCAGCTTGGCTGAACAGAAGGAGAAAATGTGTCTCTGTGTGAGCACATGTGCACAAACACATAGAAGCCACGACTTTTAACTAAATCTATGCCTGAAAATATCATAATGCTAAGTTTGAATGTAGATGAAATGAAGATCTATGAAAAATTTAGTAATAGTGAAAAAGTTATGCTAACAGAATATAAGGAGAGGTCTGGGAACATAGTGCTATGTATTCTACCACCTCTTCCTTCAGCGTTCAATCCTTCCTACAACTGTTTAATCAAAACCATTTCTTCCAAAGGGGAAAAAAAGTTTTGCATGAATACTGAATCTGCTTGAGAGGTCTCTCCACCTCAGTCTTCATCAAAATTTTGTTTATGCTATTAAAAACAGAAGAGACCCATGGAGTAGTGGCAAGTTGCAGTACTGCAGTCAAAGCTATGCTCAAAACCTGAGTTCAATCCTGTTGGAAGTCAGTTTCAGGTAGCCGGTTCAATGTTGACTCAGCCTTCCATCCTTTTGAGGTAGGTAAAATTGTTGCTGCAGAAGGCACCAGGCAGGCTTACCCAACTCCCGACGGGACAAGGAATATCAGGAGGCAGGGGGCTTGAGAATTACTCAATTACATTTTATTGAGGCCGACAGCATCTCCTGTAGCAAGGGTAGGGGATCGATGAACTGGCGAAAAGAAAGGGTTTTTATAGGCAAAAGTATGGGAAGGAATGTCTCCAAAACAATTCAAACATTCAAACATTAATACATCGATTTGCAGAGTATTGGCATCTTGATGGCAACGTTTAAGATTTCAACATCTGCTTTCTCATTCAGTACCTAAACATCCTGGTTCTCGATGACCTTGTTAAATCAACAAAAGGAGCCCTTTACAACATTCAGTGGTACTTTAGAAATGCAGATGTTTTCTGTAGCCATTGTACTTGAAGGCTAAATGTACTTGATTGCAGAAGGCAGGGTGTGCCATGGTGGGGGGTGTATTCAGCTTATCAGTATTCAGAGAGGCAGAAATTCTACTTTAGTTTAACAAACATTCTGCAAACTATCTTCATAAAGGTTGACAGGCAATTAATATCTCAGGCTTCATAATACCATTTTCCTACAAATATAAGCATACAAAAATAGAAATACAATGCAGTAAAGAAAGGTACATTAGGATCTCGAGGACAAAAAGCATGGATCTTTTGAACAAAAGAAATCATTCTCCTTAAAGCACACACCCATTATTCTCAGGGACCCTTGGGGCAGACTACATGGGTTCTTGATATATTCCTTCAGGGAAGGGCTATCCTTTCTGCAAGTCAAAAGGACTTTATTCTTCCATGGCCCTTTGTTGCCACATCCTGTGTATGTGTCAGTTTCCTTGTCAGCACTTTGGTGAGGTAAAGGGCTTGGGCTGAATATGGCTTCATGAAGAATTCTGAGATACAACTTTGGCCAAGCTGAAATAATACTGGCTGAATTAAAAATTAGAACAAAAATGCTTGTAAGGTTACAAAATGAGTACCCAGCTTGCTGTGGACAAAGTCTAGATGACTGGGGAAGGCAATGGCAAACCATCCCATAAACACAGTCTACTCAGTAAACATCACAATGTAACATTACCCCATGGGTCAGTAATGACCCAGTGTTTGCTTTGGGGACTACCTTTACCTTTTAAATAAAATCAGAGCTCGAGAAGTCAATAGAAGAGGCATAACTGAGAAGGCCCTAACAAGAGCTACCATCCCAAAGTGGGGAGACCCAACATCTGACCTCTATGACCTGAAACCTACTCCAGCGTTATTAGGCCCTCAGTGTTGGTGGGAGATTCCCTGAACCCAGCTCATGTTACCCCACCAATACTCTAAGCATTGGATTTTTTAAAATTGGCAGTGTTGCCTTCAGGCCTGTATCATTTCTGTTAAAAACCTCTAAGGCTCATTCCGCACATGCAGAATAATGCACTTTCAAACTGCTTTCAGTGCTCTTTGAAGCTGCGCGGAATAGCAAAATCCACTTGCAAACAGTTGTGAAAGTGGTTTGAAAACGCATTATTTTGCGTGTGTGGAAGGGGCCTAAGTGACACAGGGCATTACCAGAAACTATAATTTCACCATAGAGTTTGTGGTGATTCTTAAAGAATCATTTCTGTTGTTTAGCTTCTCCCATAGCTGAAGAATGATCTCTTTTTATGGAATGCACATATGTTACATTTCTTCCACCTTTCCCTCAAATTAATGCACAGTTCTTTGACTCTAGGTGTGCATTAGCCACATAATCTATGACTTTTCTGTTGTTTCCTATGCTACACTTGTAAGCTATAAGCCTACTAATGAAGAGCAATAAAGGTTGCAGCAAATGATTGCCTCAGTTTCTTATGGAATTTCAGCACAGATTTGCTAACATGAATACAGCCAATGCTATGGTTTTGTACCATGTAAGAAGTATATATTCTGATAGATAATATGTGCTAAAAGAGTAACATTTATTTTTCCAGAGGCGCTATAATCATATAACAGATGAAGTACTGAGGTTGGGCTTAAAAGTTCTGGACTCAAATTCCTGCTCAGATAAAACTCACTGCATATCCTTGGGTATCACTTAACTGATTTCATAAATGTGAGTACTATAAATGCATGCCATGTGCATCCTTTATTAGGTCCTCAGTATTGGTGGGGGATTCCCTGGAAGGATGAGTACAAATGAGGTGAATTTTAAAGTGCAACAGTAGTTCGAATTCCACATTAAGCAAAGTTCTATGACATGAATAGTTTTAAAATAACATTTGGCTCATTCCGCACGTGGAGAATAATGCACTTTCAAACTGCTTTCAGTGCTCTTTGAAGCTGTGCGGAATAGCAAAATCCACTTGTAAACAGTTGTGAAAGTGGTTTGAAAACGCATTATTTTGCGTGTGCGGAAGGGGCCTTTGCTTATGTTGCAGATTTGCCTCCTACAATTAGCAGAAGCAGAATCAATGTGAGTCAATATGGGGTGCAGTGGTTAGTGTCAGAGTAGAATCTGGGAGATTCAGGTTTGAATCACTGCTCTGCCTGGGTCACTTTGGAGACAATCAGCCTAATCTACTTCACAGGATTATTGAGAAAAATTGGAGGAGAGAAGAATGGCGTAAGCTGCTTTGCATTCCCACTGGGGAGAAAGGTGAGGTATAAAGTGAGCAATGCTGGATTCAGAAGCCCTATTCTCTGCTCATTCTGCTCAATCCTACATCTGTGAAGAAGTCACAGCCATTGCCCACACATTTTCAAGTCTGCACATCTTTGCAGGGCTAGAAACATACCTTTTTAAAAACTGAAAGCTGAGACTCCCAGGACCCTGAATCCTGCTGTGGCAAGTTCCAATATCGAGCACAGTTGCAGAATAATTTGGAATATGCACAGTTCAGTATTGTATTACAGTGCCATGTGAAGCCTGAAAATATAGTCTGCATTGATTCCATAATAATCCTATTATAGGGCCTGGGGTGCTGATTTGGTGCAGAAAGGAATTGGCACAGCCTGGGGCACTTCTTTTGCACTATATAGTGCTGAAATCAGATGCACCATAATAGCAGATCCCCCAAGTGAGAAGGAGCAATGCAGATGTAACCCAAATGTGGAGCAGTCTTAATGATATGAGAAAAGCATTTTAATGATCCCAGTGGGGTAAATCTTTAGTACATTAAATAATAAATCAGTGAGTGATCACATGGCATTTTTTCCTGTACAAGTGATCCTTAAGCTTTGAATGAAAGGTCCAAAGTCGGTTATGTTGAAATTGTTTCCTCCAGTTGGGTCAGTTTAACTGTTCTTAATCTTGGTGAAAAATTGCTTGTCTCAGAACAGTCTTGTGATAAAAACTCTTAAGTATGAATGCTGGAATGACCACAATGACATTTGTTCTGAAAAACCTTTGACTTAGGGAGAGCTTGCAAAAGAGGAGCATGAACAGTTTGCAAGTTATTTATGGAATTTATATACCGGTAGACAATTTTTTTTTAAAATCAGCAATATTCAGCAGAAACAATCAGAAAAAAAAATCAAAGACATACTTTGACCTCCATAGTTAGAAGACAGGTGACAACCATAACAGCAAATCTAGTCTCTTGCTTTTGGACGGAGATGTTGTGTCTGCCGCTGTTTTATCATATATCTCATTACAAGAGACATAGTTATTCTCATCTGAAATTTGATTTTCTGTTTCCAAATTATATGTTTGTAAAATGAAACTAGTCTATTACATTCTGTCTCACAAAAAGATCTCAAGAGATTTTGAAGTTATCCTCCGCCACTTCTTGGGCCTTCTTTGTTGCTTTGCTTGGGTCCTAGTGCCCACTATCCCTCCCAAGCCCCCTCCAACCCCACTGAAATCTAAAGACCCCCCTTCCCAAGTTTAAAGTAAATTGGACCAAGTGATTCAATGTTACAGATGTCCATAGTAGATGTCTCTTGGCACAGACACCTCTACTGATACATAGAATCATAGAGTTGGAAGAGGCCATACAGATTTGCTGCCTGAACTCAAGCTCCTCAGACTGAATTGCCAGCAATTGCATTTTATAGGATCCAGTTGGAATCCTGTGTCTGCAGCAAATTTGATGATGGTGCTAGGAGAAGATGGTAGGTTTCTGGAAAAGAGAGAAACAATGGTATCCTCCATTTAAATACACACACATACACACACAAAAGACATTTGATACATGAACAAATACATAAGACATTTGATCCAGTACTAGTTTTTAGACTTTGACAGCCAACATGGGGTACAGTTGCCAAGTCTGTGTTTGGAATTTCTGGAGATTTGGGAGCTTGGGGGTCAGTGGCATTTGGGGAGTGGAGGGACATCAGCAGGGTATAATGCCATAAAGCCCACCCTCCAAGGCACCCATTTTCTTCAGAGGAACTGATCTTTGTACTCTGGAGATCAATTGACATTTCAGGAGCTCTCCAGGGCCCACCTGGAGGTTGGCAACCATAGCATGAAGTATTGGTTAGAATGACAGAGTAGGCTGTAGGGAGAACCAGGTTCAAATCCTCACTTTGCTGTGTAAATTTCCTGGATGACCTTGAATCAGCCATATATTCTCAGACTAATCTACCTCACAGATTTATTGGAAGGGCAGCATGGAGGAGATGAAAGTAATGTAAGCTTGTCTGGGTCCCTAATGGGGAGAAAGCTGGGAGCACAGTAGTTAACAGCAGTGGACTCTAATCTGGTGAAGTGGATTTGTTTCCCTGCTCCTACACATGAAACTTGCTGGGTGACTTTGGGCTAGTCACAGTTTTTTCAGAACTCTCTCAGTCCCACCTACCTCTCAAAGTATCTGTTATGGGGAGGGAAAAGGAAAGGTATTGTTAACCACTTTGAAACTCCTTAAAGGGAGAGAAAAGTGGGGTATAAAAATCAATTCTTCACATAAATAATATACAATAAATTAATAAATATTCAAATGATGGCTATCATTTTGTCCTTTTTATTTCTAATCAAATAAAATCTCTGGTACATGCTACACCCATAGCAAACAAAATCATGAAATTAATTCATTTTTTCTCCTTTCCCTATTATTTTGGTTGTCACCTTCTATCAAGTGCTTGATGACTTCAAAGCTTGCATCCTATTTTGTGATATTTTTGTTGGTATTAATAAAATACATCACAGCTGTTTTGTTTACAGATACAATTGCATGCGGAAACCTCAAGAGTGCCCAGCTTTTTCTTTTTTAATAACCACAGAATGGTTGCAATACAGGCTGAAAAAATATACAATTGATATGGTATGTAACTGGACCGGCTTTTATTGATGAACTATCACCCTTTGTACATACTTTATGTTTCATTTTTATGAATACTGTTTTTGTTCTCTTGACAAGCTGATGGAAATCTACACCTATACATTGAACAAGGCACTGCTGTGTTTGAAAGAAGGGCAATGTCATCTGTTTGACTTAGCATGAAGCTGGGAGACAGCCAGCAACATGGGATCTCAAGCAGGCTCTGCCACTTTCTACTTCTATGTCCTTGAAGAAGTCATTAAATCTTTCCATTTACCTGAGTGGGAATACAGTCCAACTGCACAATTAGTTGTGACTCAGTTTCTTTTTGAATCCTAACAAAACTTGTGGAAGAAAAAGTACCAAAAGTGCCAAACGATGTCAGTTCTGAAATATATCCTATGCTTAAAATGATCACTTGTTTTTGAAAACAATAGTGTTGAGAAGCGTTTTAACACCCAAATTCCTAAAATGTGTAAAAATGGCAAAGCTCTTATGCTCTCTTTTTAGAGGTTTAAACACAGATTCCCTAAACTAACAAGGCAGTATTATTGGGAGAAAGACACCCCCCCCCCACCCCGGGTATTATTAAACATCCTCGACTCATCACTGCTGTTGTAAAACAGCATCCTGTCCTTTCTCCCTCAGAGATGTTTTACACGTAAAACCGCCCCTTATGATTAAACTTACATCTGGTTTGCCCCAAATGTCTGTCTTCTTGAAAACAGCTTCTATTTGCTTATTCCATCACCATTTGGATAGTCTTTGCATTTTTCTGCCCTGAAGTTCACATCAACTGAATATTTTTAGGTTTATTTAACAGGGAAGTATTGCTTAGGATAAGATTAGAAAGTGACAGATGTTAAACTATGGGGAGTGTGCTCTTTCATGAACTGGTTGGCCAGAAAGCTTGCAGAATCTTATAATCTCCTCCTTAATTACTATATATCTACTGGTTTTCCTCAGAGTTTCAAACAAACACTACGTCATCTGGAAACCTCAAACCTATGAACAAAGCACCTGCCATAAGCAATCAGCAGATTTGTTTCAGATAATGAAAAAAACCACAGAGTTGAAGGACCTGTTCATCTTTTACACTTGAATACTATTCAGTGTTTCCCATAATACCCAGTTTGGATGTTGTCTCACCTTCAGGACAAGCTGCTATTCTTCTTTCTAAGCATATTGACTGATGATGAGTTGCTATGCCAGAAGTCATGGCATTCTGTGTGCAATAGATAAAATCATTTTAAGATGGGGATTCGCTCCTTTCAAAAATTCCACAGGGGTCCAATCCTGAAAGCCAACCTGATGGCACTCCAGCGGGTGGAAACCCAGGAAGTTTTTCCCTTCTAGAGGAGGCTTGAAAACAATGTGTGGGGTGGGGGGGAGGGGAAGAGGCATCTTGGCAACAGCAGAGCAGAGGAGAGGTGCTTGCTGGGACACCTGTCTCCATCCCTGCATGCTTTTTCATCACCCAGCAAACATCAGTACTTACCTTGCTATCACGAGGAATCCGCCCCCCCCCCACATTGCTTTCAAGCCTCCTCAGCCAAAGGAAGACTGCCTCACTCTCTGCCCAGCCAGGGGGCTGTCATTATTCTGCAAGTGCGCAAGGGGCCAAAGTAGAACCTGGGTCTCCGCAATCTGAGTTTCACACTCTAACCACTATATCACACTCATTTTTAGTTGAGTGGCTGCTGTTGAACAGTAGTAAGCAGCCAGGCTTGGGTGAATTATGCAAGTCAGTTGATAGCAAGTTACCAGGTGGTTGCTGCCAGGCGTGGCCCGTCTGAGTCCTCTAAAAGACCAAAATAGCCTTGGAAAGATCCCTGCCTCCTCCCTCTGCCTTTTACTGACAGGAACCAAGTTTAAACAATATTCTTGTGCTTGTCTATCAACCCTCACAATGTCCCCCAACAAGGCATTTGGGTTTTTTTTAAGCTACAGACACTCTTATCATTTGTGGGGCTGCCTGCCCCCAGTGCATTTAGAGTTTAGATTTTTCTACAAATCTGGGGTTTTTATTAAGTTTCTACAAAGATCTGTCTTGTCTGTTCATGGTGTCAGTCTCCAGATTTAAATATCCACAAATTTGGCCACATTTAGAATTAGATATATTGATGATTATTACCAACAACCTTCTGAACTGTGACAAGTGGTAGAACATCACTAAATATGTCAGACAGACACGTATAGACAGAAAACCATGACATCAGCAGCTGGATGTTTCCCCCCATTTTGATCTTAAATACATTTTCTTGAAAGCCAGCTTAGACTTACTTCCAGAGAAGGGTTAAGAACATTTACGAAGATTTATGTTGTATGTGCAGTTTCCACGGAGAATAAGTACACTATCCCATGCCAAAACCATCCTAAGCTGTCAGGCTAGTGCGTGTCATTGTAGGAAAAATACCAATGTTGAAGAGGGAAGGGCCAGAAAAAAAAATCCACTCCCATGTAGAAATTTTCTCCCCATTAAGGGATGAATGAGAGAGTTCAATTCAGCTCTGCATTCCAAGTATCAAAACAAAATGTCCTTGATTATGGATTCAATATTTTGTACTTTAAATTTAAAATGTACTGTTGTAGATTTCTTTTGCATAAACATTTCTTTGAAGTTTTCTTCATGCAGCAAAAGGCTTAAGAATGGTTAGTTTATTTGGATCTATAGGATTTGGTCTGTATTCCAATGGGCTAATGCAAGTTATCATAGGTATTCCTAAAAGGAATCCCTTTCTCCAAAAGTACCAGTCCAGACCAAAATATATATAAACTTGTGGGACAATTAAAAAAAAACCTGCCTGTATGTTTTCACTCCGAATAATTCTCACCCAGAAATTATAACATTGTAACATAGATGGAAGGTTGTGAGAACAAAGATACACCAGTCTTTTCATATGCTAATACATACAGAAAATCCTGGCAATCCTTTCTTTAACAGCTGTATGCAGATGAAGACAAGGTGGTGTATGTCAAGATCTGAATAAAATACATACAGATCTGTCAGTTACATTTTTTACTGCCTTAGGAGTGGCACTTAGAAGCCACTGTACAGTCATTTTATCTGGTGCATATTCAATAGGGGTCAACTCAACCTTGAATGTGAACCAGGTATTGTTTCACACTGTACAGATCTTCCTCTCTAGAACCAAAGGTGAAATATCTTGCCAAGGAACAGAGGGGAGGATTTAACAATATTGGTCCAAGGAACCATGACGACTTCACCTGGATGAGCTTTTCCAAACACTGTAGAACATTGCTTTACTTTTGTAGCAATTTAGACTAGGCTTGCAGTGGGTATGCCCATGATTCTCTCTCTCCTCTCTTGTAAGGTAAATATCAGTATTTATGGAGAGCTGTTAGAGATAGTTAGCTGTGCAAGTTGGTTGAAGCAAAAACAATGCAAAACCTTATGGTGTCTTAAAGACTAAAATATTTATTGGGCAAAAGTTTTCATGTACTAGAGGCTATATGCATGAGAGCCCATATATTTAAAATTATATATGATATGGACAAACAACGCACACACACACACACAATAATATATATAAAATAAAGCGGCCTTTCACTGAAACACAATCCATCGAGATTTGCTCTGCTCATTTAATACCTGTAGGAAGGAAAAGAACTTGTTCTTAGCTATTAATCAGATATTTATACAGTGTTCTGTTTGTATTATGATAGTGCAGAATGAAACCGGATTTTGAAATGCTGGGGCAGTGGCAGGGTTAGCTGCATTACAATTGTTTGAACTCAACTTCAATCCATACCAGATTCTCCATTCAGATCCATCAAATTTTCAAACCAGCAGTGCCAGATTTTCTTTCTAAACCTATATTATTACACAAATTCTGTCCCAAACGTTTCTCAATAAGTTCAAACTCAAAACTGAATACATTTTCATTGGAGGACTTCTGAGGTTCTTAAACGTGAACCAGAATGACACATTTCAGCACACTCTGAGAATCTGAATTTAATCTTAATTTTATTTCTTACCAGACAGTAGGAAGGATGGAGGGCATAAGGGACTGTGCTGCACTGTGTAAATATAAGTTCTTGGGGAGGAAATTTGGAAGGTGGAGCCTATGGCATTATATCCTTCTTACATAATTTTCCTCTCTTTTTTGTTGTCTGTACAATGATCCTGTGAGGTAAGTTAGACTGAAAGTGAATGACTATTCCAAAATCACCCAGGGAGCTTCTTCAGCAAGGTGAGAATTCAAACCTGGGTCTCCCAGACAGTACTCGAAAACTCTAACTGCTATACCAGACATGGCTTTCAGAGGGTGGCTGTTGTTGAACAGTAGCTGGCAACCAGGCTTAGTTAAGTCATGCAAGTCAGATACTACTAAGTCACTCAGATGATACTGCCTGGCCTAGGTTTACCAACTTCCAGATGGAACCTGGAGTTCTCCCACAATTATAACTGAACTCAGGAGAACACAAATCTGTCCTCCCGGAGGAAATTATTGCTTTGGAGGGTCGACGCTATGGCATTATGTACCACTAAGGCCTCTTCCCTCCTCCACTCCTGCCCTCCTCAGCTGGCAATCCTAGCCAGGCATAACCCCAAATGAATTCTCCCTCAAATGCTAAAATAGGTTTGGAAAGAGTACTGTCCTCTCCCCCATGCCTTTTATTGCTAGAACCAAGCCTGAAATCTGTGGTTACCAGGTTGCAAACCTGGGGTCCTACCAAGTTTGTATAGAAATATATGTCTTACCCATTCATAGTTCCAGTCACCAGATTAGTATATGAATACTGTACAGTATTTTGAATACAGTACTCCCCTTACACTGCAAGCACAAATCACACCCCATGCTGTGCCTGAGGATCCCCTTGATCTCCAGTAATCACCCTAGATAGCAGCAAAAGGGAAAGGAGAAAAATTCTATTTCGCTAATGGAATTCAATTCTTTACCCAAGGGGTCCCCAATGTGGTAGCCATGGCGCTGCGGTGCCCACCAACATCTTTCCTGGCACCCGCCTAGTGTTTTTAGAAAGTTAGTGGGGTCAGTTGGGGCTTTTGCCCAGCAAAAGCTTCTGATGGCCATTGGAGGTATGTTTGACTCTGGAGATAAAAATGGTGCTTCGGCAGCAGGTGCCACCACAGCCCAAAGATCTTGTGAAAGCAACCTGTGGCAACCATTGTATGGTAGGTTCTGCTTCCTATGGCAGCCATTTTGTGGTTATGCCCATGCTGTGATAGAATTCCAAAAGTGCCCTTGGTGCTGTTAGGGTCCCCAACAAAATGGCTGGGGACCCTAACAGCACTGAGATTGGATGGACTCTTTTTACCACTTCCAAAAACGTACTTAAATACATGCCTAGGAATGAAACAGGTTCATAGCATTTTAAATATAAGTATAATGAGTAAATAGACTCAATAATATTATCTATGAAATGGTGAATTTTTGAAGTTTTTAATTAATACAGTATATTGTATTTACATACTTGTTAGCCAAACATGCTTTAGGGGCTATTTTCACTTGCTTTGATCGATTAACCATATAAACACATGGGCCAAATTTGAGGTTAAAAACTAGTCTCCCAAATCCATGTTTGTACAAGGATAAGCAAACAGACTGGCAAAAGAAAAGGTGCCATGAAGTCTTTCCATGTTTTGTGTATATGGTACATAGAATGATCTATGAAACATTAAGTATTGAAATTAACAATATGCAGCTTGATCCTGCCAATGCATACTTATATATTTCTTTAATTTCAGTAGGAATACTCTGAATTTGGTCCTGTAAGACTGCAACCTTACATTTAAGAAAGTTTAAATGGTTTCAGCGTGGTTTAGCACCAGTTCAGACGTACAACTGGACACCTTTCTTTCCATGTAATCCATCCTTGGGTGTAGAATTACAAAGAAAATTTTCTGTAAGAAGTGGGCTGTAGATGGCTACAGTTCATGTAGCTGGCAGCCAATTCTGTGACTGTAATGGTGATCCAGTACACTGCAAAAACAACTTGCAAGATTTTTCAGACTGAAAGTATGGTGTACTACACATCCACTAAAGAAACTGGACTATGTGTGCACATCTGTAAACTCATCCTTTCTGCCAACCATCCAAGTCTTTTGTTGCAGTGAACCTGTAGCTGGAAACAGAAAAACATAATCAGTACCCGTTATCATTACCCTGTGATCTTTCTGATGCAAACAAAGGCAGGTCTATAGCCACATAAATTGCAGGAGTGGGTTCTGCTGAATTTGAGCCTCAACACATATGCATTTCTCTGGCCTGCACAAGCAGAATAATGCACTTTCAATTCACTTTCACAATTGCAAGTGGATTTTGCTATTTCGCATAGTAAAATCCAGCAGCAAAGTGCATTGAAAGTGGATTGAAAGTACATTATTCTGCATGTGTGGAAGGGGCCTCTCCCTTTCTCTTTAATATATATCATATGTGTGCTTTTTCATAAAGGCCATTTACACCTTTGAGTTCTGCCTCACAGCAAGTTTACCTTTCCTTCCCCATAGACTTTCTTTTATGCATTGTTTTTGCCCGGTCTGAAACCTCCACGGGGAGAGAAGCTGTGCAGTTTCCAAATGCTGGCAAAATTTAATTTTTCCTGTTGCTTCGCTTTCCCCCAGCGAAGCTAAACAACTAAACTGGAAGCGTAATTCTTTATCTGGGTTTTGTTGCTCCTTCCTGCCTCCCTCAGCCCACCCAACAGCAGCTTTTCCTACTCTTCTGGCCATCATTTCCAAACATTCAGAAAGGCTTTTGTGTGTACGTGTGTGTGTTTTTAAAATCCTGCTAGTCTACTGCGGGAGCAAGGGAATTGTCTATTGAGCTATTGGACACTACGAAAATAAAGGTGGGGCGAGCTTCCCCAAATGGAGTTTACAGGAAAACAACAAGCCATGTAATATTTCAACTTTTGCCTCTGTTGGACTGGAAGGAATACTTTAGATAAGAAGGACCCTTTTAAAATGCAAATTGTGTAGGCAAAAGGGCTATGCTGGTATGGTACATTTATTGTGTGTATATGTATATAGTAGAACACGCTGTGCCTCCAATATAATCTGTGTGATATAGTTTGGTCCTACTGGCTGGAGCCTTTGGATCCAGTTTCTAGCTCTTGTATGTTAGCTAATGCTGATAGTTGTAAGAAGTACGTTCCTTGCAAATAACGTTGTTACTTTGGACCAGCTTTTCTCTGCTGAATGAACCTGAGACCAGTGCCTGAATGAGTACTCCAACCCTATTTCTTGTGTAAACAGAAAACATGGAAAACCCTCACTGCAAATCAAACAACCTTGAGGCAAGCAGAAAGTATACAAAAGCCCACAGTCTTTATGGTAATTGCTTCAATACTTACCTGCAGTGCAAGTGTACTGGTCTGGCAATGTCTGTTCATATTGCATTGATATCCTAAAATGTATATCTCATCCAAGCAAGTACTTTATTTTCCAAGATGGTAAATTGTGGGATTAGTTTGGAGGATTAAGCTCTCAGATTCTGGGGTTGAAACCATAAGTATTACAATAATTATTGACTTTATTATTTGCCAGATTCATTTTCTTACATTTTAGGAATGTAGCAGACACTGAGTAGTTAAGAATTCATGTAATTATGCAGTAGTTTCAGAGGGCAGCTATGCTGACCTGCAGAAAAACTGATTTGAGTTCAGTAGCACCTTAGAGACCAATAAAAGTTTCAGGGTATATAAGCTTTCAAGAGTCAACTTGTTTCTGATGAAGGAACTTTGACTCTTGAAAGCTTATACCCTGAAATTCTTGTTCGTCTCTAAGGTACTTCTGGATTTGAATCTAAATGTAATTATGTAGTTTCAATCAAAATGCACGGGATATTTCATTATGAATTTGGCAGACATTCTAGGGATTCAAAGCAGGCCAAGTAACGACGAGGAATGAGTAACCATGTAAAAAGTCAGGCTGACTTGTAAGAATCTGCCTACTTGTTTTGCAATCTGGTTTGGCATTCTAAAGATGAATGACTACACTAATTTTGATGTTTCATATATGCCTGAACAGAGTAAAGCAAGATGTTTTGTTGCGAAACTTTCACTTCAGAAAGAACCAGGTTTGACTTTTGAAATAATGCTACGGTGGATGTTATTTTTTGTTCTCTAAACTTTCTTTCCATAAATAGAAATCCAGAGCCTAGAATATAAATCAACCACAGGCAATTCACCTCTATAATTAACGTAAGTAGGCAGTGAGTGCCATTTACTTTAAGAACTAATGCAGCTCAAAAATACTCCTCTAACAGTGTATTTTGGAATTTGCATTTTGAGCACGATGCTGAATATCTCATGACAGGGATTTATTGTTCAACTATTCCACAGAGATCTAGGTTGAATAATAGTTTTTGCAAAATTGGAGGTCCCTTCCAAAGCCAAAAAAGGCAACCCCCATATTAATGTATACAGTGGTCCTTTAATGGTTAGAAACCTTAGTAAATTACTCAAAATGATTTTTTTTGGTCATTTTGTAACTGCCAACTCCAGCTTCTCATCTCCGAAGATTTTAAAATGGTTTTCCATAATTGGTGGAGAGCTACCTAGTCGAACAACCATATTCCAACAGTCTCTGATACTGTGATTTCAACTAAATATAGTACTAATATACACAATTAAAACCTGTTCAACATAACTAAAAATGTATGGGGATATTTTGTCAGGAATATAACACCTAAATACATACCTGTGACATTATCACCTTTCACTGTGGTTTGCTGACAACCACACTGCACTGCTAGGCAAATCACCTACCTATACCATCTTTCAATAGAAAAAAAATAACCCTCTAGACATATTCAGTTGCTATTACTTGCATCTTGACTGATAGCTTTAGTTGAATAATGAAAAACATCTACAGATAGAACAGATTGCTTTGAGAATTTTTAAAATTTATCTGAGGGAAAACATGTAAGCAGGGGGTCCCACAAGGACTGGTTTTGGAGGTGGTATTATTTCATTTGAGGGTTGAAGCTCCATCTCAATGAGAAAAGGCTAAAGAGCATGAGACTTTTCAGTTTAGAAAAGAGATAACGAAGGGAGGACACGATAGAGGTTTATACAGTTATGCATGCAGTGGAGAGAGCTGACAAAGAAAACTTTTTTCACTCTCCCAAAATATTAGAAGTCAAGGGCATCAAATGAACCTCATGGAGAGTAGGTTCAAGATACATGTTCATACTTTACATAGCGAGTGGAATTCACTGCCAGAGAAGGTAGTGATGGTGATAGATATAGACAGCTTTAAAAAGGGATTAGACAGATTCATGGAAGATAGCTTTATCAGCGGCAACTAGCCATGGTGACTAAAAGGAACCTCTGTTTTGAGAGGCAGTCAGCCTCCGAGGTCCCTTCTGCACATGCAGAATAATGCACTTTCAATCCACTTTCAATGCACTTTGCAGCTGCGTGGAATAGCAAAATTCTTTTGCAAGCAATTGTGAAAGTAGATTGAAAGTGCATTATTCTGCATGTGCAGAAAGGGGCCGAGTATCAGTGCCAGGAGGCAACATCAGGGAAGTCCTCTATGCCCAGTTGTTACACACCTAGAACAACTAGTTGGTCACAGGGTGGAATAGGATGCTGGACCAGATGAACAACTAGTCTGATCTAGCAGGACTCTTACATTCTTATGTAGAGTTACTCTGGTCAAAGGCCATTAATACAGCAGTAGTTTGAAGTATTTGTCCTGTCCTCATTTTATTTTCATTTTCACATATAAAAAGATTACATACAATACCATTGCCAAATGTCTGCTAAAGCCATTCCTTTACTTTAAACTTCCTCTACTAGTTTCTGAACAAGTGGACTGTGAGTCAGTTCTCAGATGGTCATGAACTAAATGTGAACATTTTTGGCATATTATGTATCAATTTCACTCAGATATGTAAAATAACTACTTGAGCCGCTCCTTGATCCTGCTATATTAGAATGACAACAACAAAGGTAATACCACTGTGCCATAGTTGTGATCCACACAAGGGAGAAAAACTTTCTTTACTCATGAATTGAAAACATCAATGTGTTCTCAATGGCTGCTAGGTTTTGCTTTGCCGCAAAGTTGATCTCGCATATAAAATGCCCTTTTTAAAAATTCCCTATCACCATATCCTCATTTATATCCTCCCCTCCTTCAGACATGGAGGATGAATAATGCAGATTCATGCCATGAAGTAGATTTAAGTTATCCCCTGTAGAATACTTCCAATAGTATACCATTGTTAGCAGAAAAATTAATTAGAATTCTATCCTCTAGTTCATTTCAGTATTCTTTGGAATACAAAGAAGTTAAAAAAGAAGACAAAACTGTCTCAAAACCATCATTAAAACAGCAAAATCAAAACCACATAATCATAAACAAACTCTCAAATCATGAGAAATCGAAAGCCCCACACCTGACCCAGAAAGTATCTACACTTGTCTCACAACTCAACAGGACTCTTGATCAAAAACCATTTCCAAACATCTAACTTAAACTGGCCCAATAACATATTTTTCAGTTACCAAGAGAAAAAAGTTCCTTTGCATTATTTCTGACATTTCACAAAGACTGTTGTATAAGAAAGTGGCAGCTATCCAAAATGTTTGGCTCTAACACAGACTGTATAACTCTCCAAAGTCAGGGTCACTATCGGTAACAGCAGCTCTCTAACTTCCTGTAACTCGCTAGCTGGCAGCCACTGCAGTGTAGCTTATGCATCCCATAGAAGATCCAGGAAAAGGTTGTGACAAAGTCATGTCTGAGGTTCTTCTTTTTTAAAGCTTTTATTTGTATCTGTGCTGTTTAGCTGGTAACTTCATTTCCACTGTTTTCCTAGTCCATGTTTTGTTGCAAGGACAGAACAAAACTTGGTAGCATGCTGGCAACAGGTAGGAGATAGGGATATTTTCATTACTCAGAAATAGCTATCATTAAAGAAAAGGTTGATGACCCTTGCTCTAAAGGAAGGGATCTCCAGTAGATGAAATGGTGCTGACCTCAGTTGGCATGAGTGCCTATACTGGAAGAAGTGATCGTTTGCCAGCATCAAGGGCAGGTCTGATCAAGGGCAGGTCTGACTAAGCATATCATCCAGAATGTATGGTGATCTTTCTACCAAGCTCTTACCTCTGCCTAGTTTGCTTAAGGAGCAGTAGATATTGTGAAACACCATGAATTCCCCCCACAATTTTAGGTTCTCTATATTTCCATGGCCTTAGCCGTAATGGAGGATTTAGAAGAGATCCTGCTCTTGGCAATGGTTTGAACAACTTCCTGAATACAAGCCATATAGTCCATTATTCCTGGATTATTCCACAAAGCCTCAGAAGTCTTGTTTCTTTACTTTTTAAAAATACCTGTGCCCAAGGACTTAGGTAAAGGGGGGGGGGGTTTCTTGGATTCAACCTCCCCATTGCATATCTGAAGCTATGTCCCATTTGTGTTTTTGTATTTTTAAGTGTTTTTTA
The DNA here is from genome assembly GCF_021028975.2 of Sphaerodactylus townsendi. Taxonomy (NCBI): domain Eukaryota; kingdom Metazoa; phylum Chordata; class Lepidosauria; order Squamata; family Sphaerodactylidae; genus Sphaerodactylus; species Sphaerodactylus townsendi. The sequence goes on from NC_059431.1 coordinate 62,560,909, forward strand.
GTTTTTGGCCTGCAGGGGGCACAGTTTTTAGATTAGCAGCATCAAAATTTCTGAGATTTGTTGGGAGACTCTCCTGATGATACCACCCAGGTTTGGTGAGGTTTGGTTCAGGGGGTCTAAAGTTATGGACTCCCAAAGGGGGTGCCCCCATTGTTTCCAATGGGAGCTAATAGAAGATGGGGGCTACACCTTTGAGGGTCCATAACTTTGGACCTCCAGAACCAAACTTCACCAAACCTAGGTGGTATCATTAGGAGTCTCCTAAAGATACCTCAAAGTTTGGTGCTGCTAGTTTAACAACTGCACTCCTGACAGCAGGCCAGGCACCCCCCAAATTTCCCCAGATTCTCCTTTTAAATCCACCCCCTTTTGGCATGGATTCAAAGGGAGAATCCGAGGTCCCCAGTTTAAACATTGAAAGTGATGATGTTTCAGGGTGGGGGTAATCCAGCCCAAAACAGCATCACTTTCAATGTTGTTTTAACTGGGGACCCCAGATTCTCCCTTTAAGGTGGATTTAGAAAGAGAATCTGGGCTTCCTAGTTTAAACACCATTGAAAGTGATGCTTTGGGGTGGATTCCAGCATCACAGTGGCCGCCCATGGGGGGGGGGCACAAAACTCAGATTTTGCACTGGGCTCCATTTTCCCTAGCTACGCCTCTGCCTGGAGGGGAGGGCAGAAGGGACTATTGGCTGCCGGCTGGGAGCCCAGCTGGGGTGGGGGAGGGGCAGGGGTGCCTGCCATCCCTGGCCTTGGACAGCTGCTTTTATAAGCGCTGAGGTCAGGGGCGGGGCTTGGGGGGGCTTGGCCATGCCCCCAGGGGCAAGTGGGGGCATGGCCCCACCCCTGAACCCCCCCCCCAAATCTACACCTCTGTCACTGCCTGTGCCAAATGTAGTACCAGAATCCTATACACTATTTGGTCCTTTTTTATCATCCAGAATTAGCCTGGTCAGGAGTGAATTGGAACAGCTGCTTAATCCAATACTGCAACATTATGATATACCAGGGGTAGGGAACCTGCGGCTCTCCAGATGTTCAGGAACTACAATTCCCATCAGCCCCTACCAGCATGGCCAATTGGCCGTGCTGACAGAGGCTGATGGGAATTGTAGTTCCTGAACATCTGGAGAGCCGCAGGTTCCCTACCCCTGTGATATACCAAACAGTTTTCGGATAGATCCACGTGTATTAAATTGACCTTTTTGAAAAATCCTTCTGCAAGCGAAAATAAGGATTACTCATCCGTGACCAAGCACAGCTGACAAAGTGAACTACTGTTTCCAGCAGCAAGCTGTGTTTCTAATCAGCCCCACCTCAGGTTGTCTTCTATTCAACATTGTTCTCCACACATGTTAACTTCCATTCTTGTATTTCATGTCTAAACTAATCACTATTGCAGCTGCTTTGGATAAATGATGCCCAGAAGTATTCTAAACATAGCCACAAGGGAATGCAGATACGTTGGTCTGGAAGGCAATAGAAGTGAGAATGGATCACATATTTCAAGGGTTCCCATCTGCACCCATGGTTTGCCATCTTTGTTTGGCAATAAAGAATTGAGCACCTAGTATGAAAAACATATCTAGGCTTGCAGAATGCAATCTAGTGCAAAGTATAAAACAAACCTATATATCATTGTAGATAATAATGAATTCTATTTTAGACCTTATCTCATGGAGTATCTCCGCCCCGATCAGGACTCCAAAAGTTCCTGTGCACATGCATTCTCTCCAGTTTCTCCTACCTTGCAGAACAGCCTGTCTGAGATCAGGAAGTCCCCAACATGCTTACCATTCCACAGAAAGTGCCAAACAGATATGATCAGGAGGACATTTTTATAAAAGGTTTAGAACTGAATAGAATGGAACAGTTCAGGAGGTCACTTTTATCACAGCACATACTATTGCAGAATTTGTATCACTTTTGGTTTTACCATTCTAAACCATTTTTTGCAGTATGGTATGTCATTCTTCAGAAAGGTTTGTATTGATTGCTTTGTTTCCCTTGTTTTCCCACTTTATAATCCTAGTCCTACTACCTCATGGCCCTGGACGTTGTTGCTTTCTGGTCAAATTGTTTATTATATTTTGTAAAACACAAATCTCAGCAAGAATGGAGGGTTTTAATGAAATAAATTAATAAACTGATCATGATCCTGTTTTCCTGTTATCCAATGCCAGTTATAACCTACACAGAAAAGAATAAAAACTAACAACCTTTCAAAATAGCTTTAACAGACACAATTTGGGGGGCATTTAATTAGAAGAATACTCTAGCTTTTGTTATTTATCTTATGTTTCATTTTTGGGTTGTTTCATATACTTCAGTTTCATAGTTTCATTATTGTTGTTCATTTTCATAATTCACTTTTGTAATTATTTCCCATTGATTTCAATAAAAGCTTCTCCCTGCCCAAATCTAAACCTTCATATTTTTCTATCCAAACGGGCAGACTGAAGGCACAAGAAGGGCAAGGCATTTGGGCATGCAGGGAGAAGCAAGAGGACTTTGAGGTAGATTGGCTTGGACAGGGAATAAGGTTTAGAAAGTATCAGGCAAACAAGGGTGTGCAGACTGCAAGGGGAAATTTGGCACAGCAGGGCAGACACTGGGGAAAGAATGAAAGGAAATCTTACCTTACGTATTTCAGGATTGAAATACCTCACATGGGTGTATAATGCTAGTAAATACAGCTCGAGGGCAATTAAGAAATCCCAATGTCTCTCTCTCTCCTCCTTCTTCCAAGAAACCTAGTTTATGCTCTTATTAGAAAAATGCTGACTGTCTTGTAAAAATGGAATCAGAAAGAGGCAAGACAACAATAACTAAAGAGAATAAAAACAAAAGAAAATAATGGGTGTTTTCATTATAGGCTGTTTAGCTGAGGAACTTGTCATTATAATTATGAACTATCCCATTTTAAATGATTATTGTAATTCCTAAAGAAAGAAATCCACAAGTCTATTTGGGATGGTTTTGGTAGGTCAGTCGCACTCCTTTGCCCTGCTCTGGGTTCACCAGCTGGCTGAGGCTCACTGAGGCCAGCACGGCACCACACCCACAGAAACAGGGGTCTCATTGCCTGTGGCTGCCCACCACTGCTGATCCAAGGGCCATGCGAATCACTGCCTGCCACCACTGGGCTTCTAGCTGCTCCCTTTGCCTCTGTCCTAGTTGCTGGGACATGTGCCAGGACCAGGGCCATGAGGCAGTGGTGCATCCGGGCCAGCCTGCTCTCCTGCTTGCCTCCAGGTAAATCTGAGAGTGGAGTATCTGCTTCCCAACACAGTTGTTTGAAGCAAGCCATTTACTTCAGCACTGAAATGAATATGCTTCTGATCATTTCCAGGTTACATTTATGTGCACTGACCAATATTTATCCATAGGGCTTCACTAATGAAAGGCAACTTGAGACATATCTAACCATTCAAAATACAGCAGCCCTATCACTGAGTAAAGAGAAAGCAAAAAAAAAAGTTTCAGTTGCTTTTACTAACAGTTCCTTGAAACTTCTGCAATGTTGCATAGTCTGAGAATTATGGTTAAGTTTTTTACAAAATCTAATGTTCAAAGAAAAGTGAGAGGATTATTGTTTGTAAGTGCCAGATTTGCAAAACTTCCTGGTAATTTACAAAAAAATGCCATGAGCATACTTAAGAAACTGGCTCAAGGTTTAATTGAAGAAATTGTTATTTAAAATGAAAGGAGGTTAGAAGTATTTTTTAAAAACTCCATATAATCTAATATATCTGGACTACCTCCACTTCCTAAGATTAAAAGATTAGGCTGCAAATAAGAGCAGGATTTCTTGCAAGCTATTTAGTGCCACATAATCCAGCCTAAGTTAAAACACTTTAAAATGCCATTTATTTCAATAGGAGAGAGCAGTTCCCTCACCAATTCTTCTCTGTTTACTGAATATGTGATAGATTTTAGTAAAAACTGGAGAAAGGAGATTTATGCGAGGAGATTCCTGCAGAAGCAGGTCACAGACACTGATATGTACTGCTCATTACATGGGTAAAGTGTAAAGCCTAGAGTTTTCCTGGGAGTGACTGGGGTTATGACTGATCTTCCGTTTCCACAGATCAGCTCCCCTGGAAGAAATGGAAGCTTTAGAGAGGGAGGCGTTTATGGCATTACATCCCTGCTGAGCTCCCTCCCCTCTCCAAACTTTGACTTTCCCAGGCACTACCCCCAAATCTCCAGAGATCTCCCAAGTCAAAGTCAGTGTTCCTAGTTGGGTCAGATAATTCAGAGAGATCCTCTTCATATTGAGACAGATGTTTAGGAGAACAATTCCAAGTATGTCCTACTCAGGTCTAGTCAAGGGGTTTACACTTAGGAAAGTGTTTTTAGAATTGCACTGCAGAGGAGGAATTGTTTCAGGCAGTAACTTGGATGTCTTATTCCAATGGAATAGGCACTGGAATCAAACACCACCCTTGCACTGCACACTAATTCAAGCATTTTAACTAACACACCTTTATATATGTATGTATGTATGTATGCATGCATGCATGCATGTATGTATGTATGTATCACTTAGATTTAATAAACTGCCCAGCCCTGGAGGGCTCTGGCTGGTGCACAATGTACTTGAAAACAATATAAATAAAACAATCTAGAATACATAGATTAAAACCAACGTTCCAATATACACATAAATACAAAAAATCAGATGGCTGGATGGCATCTCGTTACATATTGCGAGAGTCAGCCAGATGGTAATCCAATGAGAACATAGTACACCGAGTACTATGATGGCATGATGTCCACGGCTATCCCTGCCCACCAAAGCCCTGTTCAAGGTCCTGCAGGGCCCGTATGGATGATGGTAAGGAGTTTCACCAAACGGGGACCAGTGCACTAAAGGAGATTCCATATTCACAGTTACAACTGCAAGTTGTAATCCCCATTTCTGCTGTACTAAGAAGGTCAAAGAAATCCAAGTTACTAACTATGACTAAGGGAATGTTCAAATGGTACACTGGGATTAAAAGTAAAATAGCCATATGGAATCCCTATTTGTATCAAAGCAACAGTGGATAAAGGGAAATGGTTTAACTCTTTCCATCTTTGCACAGTTTCTGACACTCACACACATAAAGTCCCCCAAGATTTTTAAAATCCTGAAGGGGAAAAAGACACACACCATTTCTTCATTTCCTTTATGGGTGTGTGTCCAGAGCTAATAACAACTTCTTCCACACAGCAGAAATAAAACATCCTGCAGAAGTTTTTAAAAGGTCCATTTTGGCTTTTTGTGTTCACTCTGCATGAAGAACACAAGCGTTGCCTGCCAAATAGTTCTTTTTCCCACCTGCCACCCGATGTGGCTCTTATCAGTTTCATAGTTAGTGCTCAAGCATTAGGTATACTGTAGAGATCTCTCCTGCTCTCGTTATTCGCGAAGGTTTCCACTTAAAGTTTTCCTCTGCTTGCAGCTTATCCATACATGGTTTCACTGTGAAAAGTACATGAATAAAGTTTGTTTTGCCTGGCAATCGTGCTCATATGTTGTTTTTCCTTTTGTTGTTGTTGTTGTTGTTGTTTAGAGGGGGTGTCTATGAAGCTACAACACAAGTACGTGCATATTGCAGATCCCTGTGCTGTGTTGTCATAGCTTTGCAGACACCGCCCTCCAAAAAAAGAGGGAAAACATGTGCACTGGATCACCAGGCAAAACAAATTTATTCATTTCCTTTTTTTTTTTTACAGTGAAATCATGCCTGGATGAGCTGCAAGCAGAGGAAACCTCCATGGGGAACCTTCATGAAATGGTGGAAGCAGGAAAATCTCTGCAGCAGCACACAAAATGGTGGGCACAACTGAAGCAGAAATGAAAGGAAAATCTGGGGAGAGGGGGAAATAAAGCATCTCCTGCCTGCTTTTGTTCATGAAGGCAAGCAGGAGGCGTCTTCAGCCTGTCTTCAGGGAAAAAAATGTTTGGTAGTTTAGCGATTTTTGAAAAAGTTGGTTGAGAAATAAAACATTCTGAAGATGTTTGGGGAGAGAGAGCTGTGTGAACTTCTTCAAAACACTTTTTTAATAACATCCTCAAGACATTACATTTCTGTTGTATGGAAAAGGCCAGTGCTAAGCGATGAGGATGCTTTTGAATGGAGAAATTATGCAAGGTTTTAATCCCTTCTCCAGCTGTACTTCAGCTCCACTATAAATTGAATCCTACACAACCATCAAGCCCTTATTTAGGACATTTATTGTCACCAGGAGGGCCCCAAAGCAGCTTACAGTACGAATACAAGTACAACTGAAATACAGCAGAAAGAGACATAAACTTTAAATAAAACAAATCGAAAATAACAAATTGTAGTTTGAGCCAGGCTTGAAGGGTCAGCTCATTCGAGGACCCAGAGCCCAAGCCATAGGCTAAGAGCCCTTTAGCTGTTGTATTTTGACTCATGCCTAAAGACTTGGTCTTCTTGGCATATCCAAATTTATATATGGAGACAAGAACAGCAGGAAAAAATCTTAGGCCGTTTCGCCAAGACGTGGAGATGACGGCGACCTGGAGACCTGCAAAACGCCATCTCCAGGTCAGCCATTCGGCAGGGGCTTAGCTGCATCAAAGAAGTCAGCTACCGCTGGCCGCCTTCTCCCGTCCGGGTCAGCGAAGTCGGTAGCCCCAGGCAGGCGCTCTTTTTTTAGAGAGAAGCGCTGGAACTGCCGCTGCGAAGCTGCTGCCGTTTAACGCAGCGCTCAATGACTCAATCTCCGGGCTTCTGTTCCTCGCCATTTGCTTTGTCCCTGGCTCAGGTCGCCGCCGAGGCCTGGGGACATGCTCCCTTCGGGCCTGCGCTGGAGCAGGCGCTAGAGATCAGGTTAGGCATGTCCCCAGGCCTCGGGCGATGTGCTGGAGAGCCCGGGACACAGCCGGGTCGAGCTGGCGCCAGGCCTCATGCGCCGCGGCTGCCCGGCTGTTTCCAGGACCGTCCATGCGGACAATCCCAGCGTCGTCGGGTCGGTGCAAAATGCGCCGACCTAGCCGTTTCCACCTCCATGCGGAAACGGCCTTAGAGAATTTTGCAGTCAGCATCCATGGGATTCCTCTTTCTCTGCCCACCCTTCTCTAAGACAAAGTTGGTTTACCAACTCCAGCTTGGAAAACTCTTGTTGATCTGGGAGCAGTAGCCAGAGATGGTAGAATTGGATGAGAAAAGCATTGCACAGCCTGGATGCTTAGCAGCCATAGAGTTTGCCTTCCAAAGCTGTCATTTGCTTCAAGGGAATGCCTATCTGTAGGCTGGAGATCAGTTGTAATTATTACAGAAAGAACTCTAGGCTGGTACACCAAAGTGTGCAAGGTTTTAGAAATAACTAATCTTAGCTATATATGAGAATATGTACTTTTCACTAGATGGCACCAGCTCAGGATGTTGAACAAGAATTGCCCCAGAAAGAAATTCTTTCTAACATGGAGTTAGAACTAACTGTGGATGGTGTGGCACAACTGCTGTACATCCTATAATGATTCTCTATCAGGTGTGGAAATTCAGTTTATTTTCAGAGGCCTCCACTGGAAGTAGCTTGTCCAAAAATGGAAGTGAATTATAACATCAGTCCCATTTGAAGTATATCCTGACTGCCACTGTCAGGAACAGGGTGTATGGTTAGATAGACTATTACCTTAATAAAATATAGCAGACCTCTGAAAGGGGTGAGTCTGATCCACCTAAGACTTAACTTATGGAAAATAACCCTGCAAGACCTGTGTACCTTTTATCTATCCTTAACAAATTCCAGTGTGGGATGTCTTTGGAACAATCATATGTTGAATGAACTGATACAGTAGTCTATATTTCCTGTCCTAAGAGTTTAATGGCTAGAAGTCCTTCTTTTCGGCTATGAGAATTTCAACTAAGTGATCTTCAGAAATTTAACACTGAAGAAAGTAAACTAGATGCACCAGAAAACCCTATTCCTTTTGATTATTTAACTAGGAAATGCCCTCTTGCGATGGCTTATCCTGTTTCTCAAGAACACCCTTGAAAAATATGTACTGTGTACAGAGGTAAACATTTACATAACTCATGTATATTAGTGCAGATAAAAAATGTTCCATTGAACATATTACACACAGCTACAGCCTTGATAAAAATGATGGGCCCAATTCAAACAAGTATTACCATTTTGAAGGGATGTTTATTTGATATTCAGGGTCAGGATAAACCCTAGTAGGAATGAAAGGCCTAAAGAAGCCCAGCAAATATATTGAAAATTTTGGTTGGAAACTGTCAAGACTTCTGCAGAATCTCTAATAACCTTAAGGAAACCTTTTGTTTTCTCTAGACTGAGGATGCCAATGATCACAGTTTTAATCTTTTTAAGAAATTTCTTTCACCAAAGGTAAGCTGGAAAAATATCTTCCATCACGTCAGTAAGAGCTACCATCTCATTTTTTCCTACAGTATACAATGTCTATGATGTCCAATTTACAATTATATACCATTTGGTTAAAATAGCAGTTTAAACATTTGTAAAGCAAGGGTGAGCTGTGATATGCCTTCCCCAATCAAGTTACAAATAGCTGAAGACACCTCACAAATTAGCTGCAAAGCTGTCAAACTCCCAAACAAACACAGGAGACAGTTAATTCTTGTTCAATATATTTAGCTAAAATACCTACCTGAACAGTTTTAAAGGGATTTACATATCTCAACATTGTACCATGGTAAGTGATGGTCCAATTCACACAGTGGAAATACAAAATGTTGAAATACAAGTCACTCCTGCTCCTTCCTCCATGAATTCTTCTTTATGCCTGGAATTGCCTTTTGCAAGAGCACCCAAAGCAGAGTAAACAAAGGAATATGCCATCTATCAAACATTTCCCAAGAAGGCGCCATGAAGAAGCAGAAGACCAACGTGTACAAATGGTATGATGCAAACTGAAATAACTAGTCGTAAACATTATGCTCCAAAGAGTCCAAAAATTTGCTGTAGGAGTCTGCTGGTGATTATGTTGGATGGAAATTGGTTACAGCATAATTACAGGAATCAGCAGAAGTCCAGCGCTAACCAAGCTTATTTATTTATTTATTTACAAATACAAATACTGGCATAGAAATACAATTTAAAAAATAAATTAAAAAATACTTAAAACTTTATAAAAGTTTGGGATAGATTGCCATTGCCAAAAACTTGACCACATCCTCTGTTCTTCTTGGACAGTGATAATCTCCCACTAATACATCAATTATAATACTCATACACTGACCCAAATGTCAACATCAGTAGTTGAAGACAACTCCTCCTGCAGTGCATCTCCCAAGCAAACGTCGTGATCAAACAAATGGGAACTCCGGCTTAAATAACAATGCCATACCCCTCTGGTATAATAGGACAACCCTCTTCCCAAAAAAAAAACATTAATAGGGAAAGCTGGAGCTCCCCTGAGCACTCATTAGACCACTTCTATTAAATCCAAACTGACTAATATTATCTCTAATCCAGATAATTCAACCTTAAGGTCGTAAATATTCAAAACCTTCTATCCTAATCTGCTTTCCAGATCTGTTAAGGCCTTTCCAAGACGAAGCGGTTAATGAGCTGCCCTGAGGACGGCAAAAAACGCCGGGCCCCTAGGGGAGCCATTCGCGCACAGGGATGGTGCTGCTGCTACGCCCGTGCAGCCGCCTCTTGCCGCCTCGCTTGATCGGAAAGCGCTGAAGCCGCGTTCCTCAACCTCACCTCAGTAAGCGGTAGGTTGTTGGGAAACGCCGGCTTTGAGCCGCTTGCCGCATAACAGCAGCCCGGCTTCCAGGAGCCTCTCCCACTCCCCATCGGACTGGACATTTCATACTTGTCCCTGCGGGTTTCGCTCCGGCGTCAAGGCCGGTGGCCTGGGGACATGCCCCTTTGCCTTCTCGCCAATCTCTGAGCCCGTTGTCGCGACAGGTAGGGTAGAAGTGTCCCCTTGGCTCATGACGTGGCCGTGCGAGGGTCGCGAGGACAGGTGAGTCACTCTTGACGACGGCGCGACTCTCTGCCCCGCTACCGTCCCTGCCGTTTCTGGGACTGGTTCCATCGCGAACGTTCATAGAGGTGGGGCCGGGTCGGCATGGTTATTAGGCCGAGGCCCTTCGGACTCTTCCAACTTCCATGCGGAAACGGCATGACTGTCTGCAAGTGAAAATCCAGCTTTGTGCTCTTCACCACGAGCTTATGGAGGACCCTTCCAAACAAATCCATCCATCCAATTACAGACCAGTCAGTTTACTCTCAGTGACAGGAAAACTCTATGCCAGTGGTGGCAAACCATTGGCACTCCAGATGTTATGGACTACAATTCCCATCAGCCCCTGCCAGCATGGCCAACCGGCAATGCTGGCAGGGGCTGATGGGAATTGTAGTCCATAACATCTGGAGTGCCAAAGGTTCACCACCACGGCTCTATGCACTCCACTTACAAGAGAACCTTTTAAAGTGGACAGCAACCCAATTAGGTCCAGAACAGATTGGGTTCATGAAAGTCCATTCCACATACGACCAGTATGCCGTCCTTAACCACCTCGCAGAAAAACAGTGCAAAGCTGTTCCTCGTATCCCAACATCAGAGAGGCAGTAAACCAGAAGGTCATGATCTACCACTGTCACACAACAGTGACCAGGACCGTCTTAGTCCCATGACTAGGACGGAAGCCAGACTGGAAGGAATCCAACACTTTGGTATCTTCCAGTCACTTCTCTAGCTGACCTGCCATCACTCTCAATTACCTTACGCAGGAACGGAAGGTTCGATACTGGGCGGTAATTGGCCAGGTTCCGAAGATCTAAATTTGGTCTTTTAAGAAGGGGGTGGACCACTGCCTCTTTCAGCCAACCTGGGAAGGCTTGAGAGAGCCATTGATGATATCCAACAAGAGGCTCTGAAGCTCCTCCTTACAAGCTTTCACTAGCCAGGAAGGGTATGGGTCAAAAGGACAAATGGTAGATCTAACAGCTAATAGAAGCCTGTCCACCTCAGAGAGAGTAAGCAGGTTGAAATGGTCAAAACTAGAACCAAAAGACAGGCAAGGGACCTCCAGCTCCCTTATTGCATCAATTATGGCCAGAAGAGCCTGGCGGCATCAACCTGGGCCCTTAGTACGTAGTGGTCGGACCACAGCACTGTGACAATAGAGGATAGGACCACATGTACACCTGCCACAAAGATCAGGTCAAGAGTATGGCATCCTTGATGGGTAGGAGTCCCAAAGTTTATTAGGGAGAGGCCTAGCATTGCCATGGATGACACTAGGTGTGTGGCAACCGAAGAGGAGGCCGAATCAACGTGGACGTTGAAGTCCCCCAACACTATCAGGTTAGGGAAACCGCAATGCCCAGTCAACAACCATCTCTAGGAGCTGCACCAGACTGTCGGTGGGGTAGGCAACCGATACAGCAGCAAAACAGCCGACCTCTTCAGAAAATCTTAATGGAGGACCAGGCACTCTATTCCCTCAAACAGTGGGATGGGGGGCGTCCAAAAGGAGATTGAATCCCGGACAACCATCATCACGCTGCCACCCTGTCCCTGTGTCTGCAGTTGATGGACAATTATGGAGCCTGCTGGGGTAAGTTCATTGAGGACGACAGTCTTGCCCTCCCTCACCCAGGTCTCCGTGATGCATGCAAGGTCCACAGCTTTTTCCCCAAGAAAGTCATGGAGAACAGCGGTCTCACTGTTTATGGACCTTGCATTCATCAGCACCAACTGCGGAGCAGAGTACATAGCTTCAGCCCCACAACCCACATCCCGTATTCATTAGTAAGGCTTCATGATATTGGTGGGATATGTCCAAGGAAGATTGATTAGAAATGGCTGTTAATCCGATGCAAACTTCTTAATGCTTTATTTTCATAGAAGGTCTGGCTATCAAATAGCATTTGGTGATTTCTGCGGCCATTACAATTGTATTTGCATATATTTATTTATTTATTAGATCTATAGCCCATCCTTTCCCAAATACAGTCAGGCACATAGTGGTTACATCATGGTTAAAACAACACATACACCCCAGTAACAATTAAAACTGTCATTAAACATTGAAATTTCCCTGGCACTCTTAATAACATTTAAACTCTAACAGCCAGGGAAGGAGGAAAAGTAGAAAAAGAGCACAAGGAAAAGCACAAGGAACACAGGAGAAAATTTACCCAGAATTAACAAATAAATAAATTAACAAATAACTGAAAACAGCAAACAAAACAGAGGTGGAGAGCCCAGCAAGATGCAATCATCACTGCCTCAACCACAGGCAGTAGAAGGTGCTTTGGCACAAATTTAAAAGCCTGTGGTTGCGACATTTCTAGGTGAAGCTGCAAGTACACCCACTAAACCCACCCCAACCTAAGTTCTACAGATCTCCATTGTTCTTTGTACCCTTCAGTCTCACATATTAAGCTAATGTGTAGATATGAAGGGCTTTTAAAGAGATTTCAGTATTGCATGCACAGAGATGATAAAAATGATCACCAACAAACTGAACATTTGGTTCTGAGGCATCTCTAAACAACTCAGTACCAGTCAATTTGCATCTTCGGGGAAAATAAGGCAGTGCAATGTCACCATACAGAAGAACAGAACATCTTCATTTGTTACTGAGGATATTAACAAATGGATGACGATTCAGGCTGAGACCGTTTTCTCGGCATTGTGTTATTTCTAATATTCAGAGCATGCCTGGATTAATAAACACAATCTAGAAATATGTTTCATTTGCACGCTGAAAAGCAGATGATGAATTCAAGACAACTATCACATTGGTTCATAAATATCTAATGTGCTTAAAGAAGCCAGACATCTAGCAGATAAAAATGCACATTTTGGTTAATCTGGATATTATATAAACATAGTTATCGCCACTTAATATTTATCATTAATTTTTTTTATTTTCTTCCAGTTCATTTCTGCCATTTTACAAAAGTTAAAAGGAAAGTGTAATTCATAGGGAAGAATTTGCAAGAAATTGTGATTGAATGTATGCTAAAGTTCTTTGGAAGACTAGAAGGAACTTGTTTGCATGACAGCCCCCCTTGTTCCAGCACAGTAAACATTACATTAAAATAATTAATCAAATTTATTGCCTTGGAATGCATAGTGTGTGTTTCTAGCCAGTCTATCAGTTCAAGCCAGGCTATGTAGCAGTGATAAAATATTCTACTTCTATTGCAGCAATATCTGTGGGTCTAATTATTATTATTTTCTGCTCTCAGGAGTGTATGTTGCTTTGCATGTATATGAAAGTAAAATTTTGTACTTAGGGACACCATTCCTGTAGAGGCTATGTGTTACCTCCTCCACTCCCATTTTCCTGAGGAAAACAGGTGTGCCTTTCTTTTCTAACAGCCTTGGCGTTTGCTTCTCTTGGAAAACATAATGGGAGTCTTTTGAGAATGGAGCTAACTGCTACCTTGACAGTTCTGCCTCAGGCCCTGTTTCTTAGTCACACTGAATATTTTGCTAGAGTGAGCGGAACAGCTGTGGAACAATTTCTTTTCTTTTGTAATCTGACATAAACATGGAGTAAAAGGTAAAAAGCAAATCCATAGTTTCTTCAGACTAACAGCCCAATCCAAAGTATGTATGTGGGATGGTAGTCAGCAGTCAGGGTCACTGCCATCCGGCTGTGTCCAAAGAGGTATTTGATGGTCCAGCCCGCAGGAAAACAGATGAAAGCCCCTGCTGGCTGTGAAAAGCCCTATTCAGGGCAATGGCCTATGCCACCCTTTTTGGTGGTATAAGTCTGAGCCAGGAAAAAGGGATGTTCCCAGGTCCAAAAGGCTTAGGAAACCAACTGAAGTCAGCCCCATCTCAGGAATGCCTCTGGAATGCTCCCATGCATGCCAGAATGGCCTCCTGTGGCAGAATTGCCTCAAAGGCAAACTTCCACATTTGTGCACCATAGAGTTATGTGGGCCCCCTCTGCCTCTGTGTCAGCATCTGTTCCCATTTGGCAAACACAATTGACAATGATACAGGTGCAGTGGTCACGCCACTTCCAATGCAGCTTTCCCTCCACCCCTTCGGATTGCACTGTAAATCACTACAATTTTTGGAAATCAAAGCCCATGCCGGGTCATTCGAGAGCAATTTAATTTTGCTCTTAAAGGAAAATTAGAATCTTGTAAATGTCTCCCGTCTTTCCTTCAGTTTCATCTGCACCACCGCACAATGTCAAGTATTTCCACCATAAATATGTCATGTGTTTCAGAGCAAAACCAACCAGGTAATCTGTTCTGTGGCATGGTCTGCCATTTGGACAGCTCTATGATAGGGAGACAATAAAGTTAAAGTTGTACCTTTATGCAGAGTTATGAGGGTTTTTACAAGCTTTGCCTTTCTCTCTGCCTGCAGCCAGCCTGCCTAGTCTTATCCCCCAACTCCCTTGCACTGCGTTGCACGCTTTCCCCTCACCCTCCTCCCTTGCTGACTACTTCCCACTTCTTGTCCTGCCGTATCATTTCTATTGCCCATGGCCTCCCCACTCCTGCATATCTTTAGATTTTAAAAAATTAAAATAACCATATTGATACATTGATAAATCAATACTAATACTAAAAAAATGTAAAAATAATAAGATTAGTTGATCAGTCCAAACACCGGATTTCCCCTTGCATTTGATCAACAAACTGGGATGTCTCCAGCTTTGTAGTTCTATACACAAGCAGTCAGTGATCCCAGAACACAACAGGAAAAATCTGTTGGTCTTGATGCTTGACTTTACAGCACATTGGGTGACAGATGATCGTGAATCTGGGGAGGTTAGCAAATGGCAGTTCACACTGTCCTTTTGTGGTTTTGCAGTATGCATACCACCATTACTCCCCCCTCATTTCCCACCATAAAAAACAATTAGAGTTCAGACAAGGTATACAGATGCCTTATTCAAAACTTTTCTTTAATAGATTGATAAACTGATATACTGATCGATTGATAAAATTAAAGATAAAAATTAAAGATTAAAAATTAAAGCATGATTGAGCAAGAGAATCCATGAAACCTCTGGACACAAGCAAAAAGCCAGTTGATGGGTAATGTTTGCCCCGCTGCAAACAAGGCTGTAGGTAACAATGCTGAACATGCCCCAAAACAAAGGCTCATTCCGCACATGCAGAATAATGCACTTTCAAACTGCTTTCAGTGCTCTTTGAAGCTGTGCGGAGTAGCAAAATCCACTTGCAAACAGTTGTGAAAGTGGTTTGAAAACGCATTATTTTGCGTGTGCGGAAGGGACCAAAGTCTCCCCAACCACTTCTCTTTGAAGCTGTGGGAACCTTGCCGTGTATAATTGGCCTTTGACTACTTCTTGTAAAGCTTATTATATTTATCACCACAAATCAGAGGTATCAGGAACTAAATATTTGACCTATTATGGCAATTCTGGTGTACTTTCTTTTACAAACAGCTGGTGTGTAATAAAATCTCATTATACAATAGGGCTTTCTAATCGTTGATGGCAGTGGAGTACAGATAATTTAAAAGCAATGGAATCCTCTGTAATAGGCACATAATGTGCCGGCTTAATTTAATTTAATAATTCATGATTCATGTAGCAATTACAATAGATGAGTATAGAAACATAATATATTTGGTACTGCCTCAAAGTTATTATCTAACTTTGGAAAGGAGTCTTAAAATGGCCCAGTATTTTAAGCATGGTACTAATATAAGGCAGTCTATGATTAGTAGCAGACCTCTGTGAAAACAAACAAATTAACATTATATTTTATCTCCAACAGTGTAAGAAATAGATGCATCGTTTCTGTTTGTAAAATTATGGGTCAAACCACTAGTTCTCAGTGTAATTGTTGCTGGGGTTCCAAGCTTTTCAGTTCTATTTTAGGCATGTTTATTCAGAAGAAAGTTTCATTATGTTCTTTGGGACCTAGTCTCAAGTACATAGGTTTGCAACTCTCAGTCCTTTGGGTCTTGGAGTAGATGAATGAACTATCTTGAAATCTCTCAGAAATGGTACTGAAGAAATGTTTTAGCAATTGACAGTCATGGAAAACTTCCACTTATCAAACAAATATTTTACCTTCAAATTATACTATGCCAAAATAGATTCTGTTGTACCTGTGAAAACCGTTTTGACTGTTGAGCCAAACAGCAAATAAAAAGATCCAGTGTTTGTGACCTAAACCTGAGAACACTCTGTTCTCACTTTCTAGTCAAGCAACACTAGGGAATGTTGATGTGAGCATTCCAGCTTAGTCAGCTTCCAGACTGATTTAATAAATACCTGCTTTTAAAAAGTAGAAATAGCAAAAAGTCTTCATACAGAGATAATTAAAATGTCCATGTTCCCAAGGGCAATAACAAGCTGTCATTGGTGTGTTACCTTTTTCCACAGAAAGTCCAGACGTGCAGAAGAATTCTATGTGCACTCCTAGAATATATATTGGGGGATCATTATGATTTAACCTGAGATCAGCCTTTCGAAAAATGTTCTGGAGAAAGTGAGGTCATAGGCCTCCACCAGTGGAACAGTGGAAGCTAGTGTGTAAAGATTGTGCAACAGTTTACTTCAGCATTCTCTAGTAGTGACATCCAGTTTATTAGGTCACTTATTCTCTAATTATGAAATCCATGCTATGCGGTATAGTATATTGCATCTGTTCAATTTTTTTTTAAATGTGCAATACACTACTATTTTGTTGTTTGTCATATGTAATATACTGTTTTTTGCATTGTCTTTCACAACTCTAATCCACTTTGGGTCTCTATGAGAAAGGCAGACAAGCAATGAAGTAAATAAAAATAAATAAGAGCAGTTGTAAGGGTTCTGAGAAAACAAGTGTCAGGACAGAATTCTTCCTTAATTTGCTTTTTTATTCACTTGTTTTGCTTGTTCCTCACTAGTGATCACCAAATTCCTATTTGTGTGCTTCAAGTTTTTCAGAAATTTGG
This sequence comes from Sphaerodactylus townsendi, assembly GCF_021028975.2. Taxonomy (NCBI): domain Eukaryota; kingdom Metazoa; phylum Chordata; class Lepidosauria; order Squamata; family Sphaerodactylidae; genus Sphaerodactylus; species Sphaerodactylus townsendi. Next base: position 62,577,832 of record NC_059431.1, read on the forward strand.
GTTGAGTGATACTGCTTTGTACTGTACATTCTATTATATAAACTGCCTTGCTGGGGTTTCTATGTTAAGTGGTGGTGTGCTGTGATTAGGTCCTATTCTTTTACATGGTTAAGGATGAGAGGTGTGGAAGCAATTGTCTTGGCTGTGGCGTTCCCCCTCCTCACCCGGGCCCTTGGGTGGTGTATCCTTCCCTCCTGCCCTAACCTGGGGGTTGGTCTCCCCAGACGATGATTCTTCCAGACGATGACTCTTTGGCACCATGAGAGAGCTACACTGGGGCCAAGAGACAACCGCACCCACAAAGCACGGGGTGTACGGGGTAGCCCTCACCCACGCCACCCTCCTACTAGTAGGTCTCCCTGCCTCCCTTCCCCCATCTGGCTTGAGAGTTCGCACCCTCCCTCTCCCTTGTTGCTTCACAGGGAGAGGAGTTTCCAGGGGTTTGTCTCTCCCCTGTGGCCTCACAGGGAGAAGTGCTTGTGTGAAAGACTCCCACCCTGTTACTGCACAGGGTGGGGACCAGCCTGAACCGTGGTCTGGGATCTGATAGGGGGTCTGGGCTTCAGGGTTTTCCTCCCTCCTTCCCACTTCCCACCATTAAGCTATCACCTTCCCTTGGCTGTTCACACCACCACCCACATTTCCTGCTGCTGCGGCAGCTCCTCACTCTCTTTCCCACTTCCTTATATACCTTCTGCCCTCTCATTCTTCTTCCTCCTACCAGCTGCTTCTCCAGCCCATCTTTTGCAGCTGCCTCAGCTGTGGGCGGGCGGGCCCTGCCTGGTCTGAGCTGCTCCTCCAGCCTATCACCCCCATTTGGCTCAGCTGTGGGCTTGCTGGGCCTACACCTCCTCTCTTCCCTGCCTTCCTCTCTGAACAAGGCTTCTAAGGCTTCAAGAGGCTCCTCTGCAGCCTTTCCATCTCCTCTGTGCCAGCCTGTGTGTGACCCAGCAGGGCAAGTATGGGTACTGCAGCTGAGCCCGGACATTGACCTTCTTATTGATTTAAGGGGAACATTATGCCATCACCACTGAATGTGAAAATTTCAACTATCTTTGTAGGTACAATTAATGAACCATATCTACGGTAATCTGGATTTTCCCTATGTGCTACTGGTATTTGTATATCAGATTGCCAACCAATGGCTAGCACCTGGCAAGAGATGGGTGAGGGGCATGGTGCAACTTTCCCAGCTCATTCCAGATTGCAGAGGAGGTGTGAATCAGCTTTTGGGTATGGTAGACGTTGCGCCAGTGCATTTGCCACTCCCCTCTCTGCTGGCATAAGGGGCAGCTACACCAGTGGGAAAGCAAAAATGCCAGTGTGTGGGTAGGTACCACACAGCTCCACAGCAGCCAAACCCAGAAGTGGGCACTATGAGAGAGCTACACTGGCATCCAAGCAGATGTTGGCATGGGAGGGCAGGCTGGGAGTGTTCCTGGGAGCGGGGCTGATGATTTTCATCACTCTTCCAGCCTGGGAATGCTGTTCACTGGGGATGTAGGCTTAAGTCACAAAAAAGTATTTAGGCTTTGGGATGATTTGAGTGGCAGGAGGACTTTGTTGTGCCAGCTTTCAGTCCTCATTTTAATTACATTTTTTTCTTTATTCCTGTTTGGTTTTCTGGGCCTTCAGCAAATGTCTGTTCTTCACTTTAATCAATGCCTGTTCTTGACTTTCATTTACATAATTGGCCAGCGCATGTTTCTCCTCTTCCATTGTTTGCTGTACTTGCAGTAAGCTTCTGCCACCAGATCTCTGAGGAAGGTATAATTTATCAGTATCACCGTGTGGGTGTAAGGCATAGTGCATTGTCATAAGCTTCCCAGTGTTTCTATCCAATGCATCCAACTCAGCCTGTGTCCAGTTGATAATTCCGGCAGTGTACCTGATGACGGGTATGGTCCAGGTGTTGATGGTCTTAATGGTATTCCCATCATTAAATTTGGATTTCAAAATTTTCCTGACCCTCTGGGTGTATGCTCTGCTGACCACAGTCTTCACTTGCCTGTGCTTGATGTTACCGTATATACTCGTGTATAAGTCGAGTTTTTCAGCACATTCAGCCCCCCCTCGACTTATACACGAGTCAGATGTATTTTTAAAAAATATTTTAAGGTTTTTACTTTGTCAGCCACCAGGGGGTGGAGTTTTTAAGCTAGCGGTATCACAATTTCAGGCTACTCCTGATGATACCAGCCAAGTTTGGTAAAGTTTGGTTCAGGGGGTCCAAAGTTATGGACCCCCAAAGGGGGTGCCCCCATTGTTTCCAATGGGAGCTAATAGTAGATGGGGCTACCCTTTTGAGGGTCCATAACTTTGGACCCCTTGAACCAAACTTCACCAAACCTGGGTGGTATCATCAGGAGGGTCTTCTAAAGATACTCTGAAATGTTGGTACTGCTAACATAAACATTCCTCCTCTGACAGGTTGTGTGAATGTTCCTTCTAAAATGACACCTGCCATGTGCAATTTTAAAAATATGTACACTAAAAATAATGAACTATTCTTTTAAAAAGCAGGGTAGTTTTGAGTCACAGTGAACAGGAATGTACATTCCAGTTTTTATTGTAAGATCCATTGTTTAAAACCCTTCCTTACAAAAAAGATAAGGTTTTTGTACTTTTAAATTTATTGTTGGTACCATATTGTTCTTGTTGACCCTCTTTTCCACTTACAGAGCTAGTTTACTGTTTCTCTTTGAAATAAATATTCAAAAACATTTAACCTACTGATGCCTCAATTAATGTAGTTTTATTGGTATCTATTTTTATTTTTGAAATTTACCAGTAACTGCTGCATTTCCCACCCTCGACTTATATGCAAGTCAATAAGTTTTCCCAGTTTTTTGTGGTAAAATTAGGTGCCTCAACTTATATGCGGGTCGACTTATACACGACTGTATAAGGTAGCCAACTGCAAAAAGTCAAGGTATTTATAAGATTCTTCTTGGTTGTACTTGATGAGTTGGCCATTAGGCATTTCTGTGTCATCATTCTCAGTGATTTTGCCCTTCTTTATTGCCATAGTGGTGCACTTTTCCAGGCCAAATTCCTTAAGAACATAAGAACATAAGAACAAGCCAGCTGGATCAGACCAAAGTCCATCTAGTCCAGCTCTCTGCTACTCGCAGTGGCCCACCAGGTGCCTTTGGGAGCTCACATGTAGGATGTGAAAGCAATGGCCTTCTGCGGCTATTGCTCCCGAGCACCTGGACTGTTAAGGCATTTGCAATCTCAGATCAAGGAGGATCAAGATTGGTAGCCATAAATCGACTTCTCCTCCATAAATCTGTCCAAGCCCCTTTTAAAGCTATCCAGGTTGGTGGCCATCACCACCTCCTGTGGCAGCATATTCCAAACACCAATCACACGTTGCGTGAAGAAGTGTTTCCTTTTATTAGTCCTAATTCTTTCCCCCAGCATTTTCAATGAATGCCCCCTGGTTCTAGTATTCAAAATGTCAAAATGTCTCTGCTGAATATCTGGACTGTGTTCACTTGTGACTGATTTCTGGACTGTGTTCACTAGTGACTGATTTCCGGTACAGCTTCAAATCATCCATTTACAGCAAATGTGAGATTTTTTCTGAGTCTTTGGCCATTTCATATCCCAACTTTGTTTTCTTTAAAATTACTGTTAGTGGGATCATGGTGATGATAAATTATCATCTAAGTTTATCTAAGGAGCCTGTCTTATTCAAAGATCCTCTAAAACAGTGGTGGCGAACCTTTGGCATTCCAGATGTTATGGACTACAATTCCCATCAGCCCGTCAGCATGGCCAACTGGCCATGCTGGCAGGGGCTGATGGGAATTGTAGTCCATAACATCTGGAGTGCCAAAGGTTTGCCACCACGGCTCTAAAACATGTGCTGAGGAAGAGACAGAGAAATTGTATTTCACCCTTTTCATTTGGATCCTTTGCTTACTCTTTTGCTGTGCTGAGATTACGAATATGGACATTTTATTTTTACTAAATGCTTTATAACTCTTAATGCTGTTAGTGTTTTCCTAGTACCATCTTAGACTCCTATTGTTCTGAGCATGTTATTATAAAAAGGAATGCCAGAAGGGGGGGCAGTCAGTTGGCAAGTGGCTACTCTCTCAGAGACACATACTGGGAGACACAGAGGGGATACCTCAACACAGGGAGAAGAAGCTGGGAGCTTGAGAGGCCCTTTCCGCCCAGCAAATTTTGAGCAGGTTGCAGCTGGGATAAATGAACCCGGCATAGCCCCAGGCCGTTCCTGTGGACAGCCAGTGCATCGGCCAGGGCACATGCTTTCGCATGGAGGTGCTTTTTAAGGGTAACTTTTAAAAAACTGACCTCCTTGATGCGCAGCTACACAGGCAGGCACACAGGCTCGCCCAGAGCCTTGCTGGAGGTAGCATTGCCTGTGTGGCTCTGCAGATGAGAGCCAGGAGAGGTGTGTGTGTGTGTGTGTGTGGGGGGGAAGCTCAGTCGCATAACACGCCTCACAGCAGCGGCTGAGCAAACAGCCATGGCTACAAGGTGCATTAAAACAAAAGAATAATAGAAATTGCGATTCTTAAATAACCCAGGTTGGGGGAGGAGGAAAATGTGGAGTGGATCCGCGTTAGGAAAACAACTCAGAGACCTTGGGCAGCTACTGGGGCTCAGATACTTTGGACAGCATGGTGGAATAGGGCCTGCAGGTGAGAGGACTGTTCCAGGACAACGTAATAATTAAGCTTGTAACAAAGCCTTCATTAAACTGTCGAGCTCAGGTCCAGAAGGGCAGAGCTCTGTTCCCTTGGATTCCTTTCTCCTTAGGAACACAGTTCCTGTTAACATAGTTAATACAGTTCTGTTTCTCATGATACATCCTCTCTGCTTTATAAATATTTTTAACACAATCACATTCAATAAATCCACTAAATGAATTCTCTGGTCTAATGTTTATTTAACCCCAGACTTGAATTCAATAAACTGAGACTAAAGCAGGGATCCTTGTGCTGTTATTCAGTTACATAATCCTTAAGGTATGCAGGTCTTCTCCATGTTTGTCCATATTGTGAGTGCCCGCTGTTAGACTATGGTCTTGATTCTTCATTCTGGCAATCTTCTTTTTCAGCAGATTTAGCGTCTTCTTCAGCTGGCACTTTCTGTTACTCCTACTAAAGTTGTTCAGGCATATCATATGATACACTTGTAGTTGCTTTCTGTTACTTTCTGCTACTATGAAAAATTGATTGCATTCTATATACTCAGTTAATCTTTAAGTTTAGGCTCCTGTTGGGACCTGATGTCTGTCTTCAGACCATCCTTTTAGTATTCTCACATTGACAGCTGGGCTTTTGTGAAGACAAAATGGGGGAAACTATGCTGAATTTTCTCTCAGGAAGGGTGGGATAAAAACAGACATTAAAAAAATAAAGATTACAGTCACTGAAGATGTGGAAAGAATAAATTCTGAGGCAAAACATGACCTCACAGTTTACAGAAGCCTAGCAAATAGAATACTGCTCTGTCTTCATCTAATTAAAATGAACACATACTATACAATTATGTGCAACTGACGTAAACGTGATTTAAGAAGTCAGAGAATAGATTTGGACATTACTGTGAAGTATGAAAAGCATCTGTATGGCTTGTACACTTCCAGTGTGGTGTAGTGGTTAAGAGCAGGTGGACTCTAGTTAATTGGATTTGTTTACTTTCTCCTACACATGATGCCTGCTGTGTGACCTTGGGCTAGTCACAGTTTGTTCAGAACACTCTCAGTTCCACCTACCTCACGAGGTGTCTATTGTGGAGAGAGGAAAGGAATGGAATGTGTAAGTCCCTTTGAGTATCGTTAGAGAAAGGAGGAGGGGGATAAAAGTCCAAATTTTTCCTGTACTTCAGAATGACAGATGGAGAAGGATAACATATTTCAAGGATAACATATAGGCACTGGACATCTGATACAGGCATTGCTACGTATTTCACTACTTGGGAGATACAAAACATATTTTGAATGTAAGAACATCCAGAGAAGAGGTATGATTTATGTGTGCATCAGCTTAGTTTTAGTGCAATTCTGAAATTAAGTTCAAATCTGGATCTGTAATTTAGAAAGTTGTCTCTCAGCCAATATTCAGTGACAAGAGAAGTGTGAGAGAAGACCCAGAAAGACATTGTATGTGTGTGTAGGATTTTCAAAGTAATTATACCAGTGGGTAGTGTCCACCAGACCTGCATATTTATTTTATTTCTACCCAGCCTATCCTAGCTGGAGCTAGGCTCAGGGTGGCTTACAAAAGTTGAAACATAAAACATTAAAATTCCAATAATAAATAAGTTAGTTTTAAAAATTTACATATATATCTCAAGTTGACTATGTACACAGGGGTCCTAGATCCCAAGCCTAGAACCTATACCACCCCACATCCCAATTTAGTCTTTTTTTACAGTAAATTTGTTCTGGGTGGAGGAAAGCGATAGAAGGTTAAATGTATTGTCGAAGGCTTTCACAGCTGGATTCAACAGGTGGCCGTAGTATGGTACATCCTGTTCCTAACATTTTGCCTGCATCTGTGGCTGGCATCTTCAGAGATGTATCACAGAGGAAAGTCTGTTACACACTGTGTCTAGTGAGAAGGGAATGTTTTTAGTGGGGTATATATTGTCCATGTCCCAGGATGGGGAACCAATCAGTAAGTGTTTGGGTGGAACTTGCTACGCAAAAGTGTGGTTGATAGTACTGTATTACGGATGGGGGTTTTCAGTCCAGGGAATGATTCGTATTTGCATTCCCTGCAGCAGCAACAGTCTTAGTGAATGCAACCCCTGTGTCTGGGTGGAGTCCATTGTCCATGAACCTAGCATACCCTTGGCCTTTTATTCTGATGTTTTTAATTACTGGTAGCCAAGTCTTGTTAATTCTCAGAGTCTCTTCCTTCTTGTTGAAGTTTTCTTGGTGTTCATGGATTTCAATGGCCTCCCTGTGTAGTCTGACATACTAACCTTCCAAGTTGTCCAGAATTTCAGTGTTTTCAAATAGCATGTTATGTCCAGTTTTGTTTAGAACATGCTATTTCAGGATGGTTAAGCCGAAAGTGTCTTTTGTGCTCAATACAAGTCTGAATGCTGCATTTTGTGGTTCCTATATAGACCTTTTCACAGCTGCAGGGTATGCGATAGACTCCTGCAGAAGTGAGGGGGGTCTTTCTTGTCCTTTGCTGAGTGTAGCATCTGCTGTATTTTTCTGGTAGGTTTGAAGATGGTTTGTAGGTTATGTTTTTCCATCCGTTTCCTTATTTGATCTGTGATTCCCTTGACATATGGTAGAAATATTTTTCCTGTGGAGGGCTGTTTCTTCTCAGTCCTCTGGGTTTCTCTTGGTCTTAAAGCTCTTCTGATTTCTGTTGTGGAGTAGACATTAGCCTTCAGAGCCCAGTCTAGATGATTGATTTCATCGGGGAGGAGGTAAGGTTCACAAATTTGTTTTGCATGATCTGTTAGAGTTTTGATCATACCCCGTTTTTGTTGTGGGTGGTGGCTGGGGTTTTTTGTAGATACCGGTCTCTGTGTGTAGGTTTTCTGTATATTGTATGGTCTAATTGATGGTTGGGTTTGCGAAGGACCAAGACATCTAAAAAAGGCAGTTTTCCTTCTTTTTCAGTTTCCACGGTAAATTGGATGCTGTTAAGGTGGTCCAGAAAATTCAGCAGTCCTTCCTCGCCATGGTTCCAGATTGTAAAAGTGTCATCCACAAATCGGAACCAAGTTGTGGGGTTTCTGGGCGCTGTTTCGAGGGCTTCCCATGGCTACCCCATTTGTCTGCTCATAGTAATCATTGTCCCACTGGAAGTAGCTGGTTGTTAGGCAGCGTTGAAACATAGCTGTGAAACTGTTTGGAAAAATCCGGCTGATGAGTGCGAGTGTGTCTTTCACTTGAACTTTGGTGAACAGTTAGCCAACATCAAAGCTGATAAGTCTGTCGTTAGGGTTGAGATGGAGATTGCTAATTTTTTCGATGAAGTGGGCTGAGTCTTTAACATAATGCATTGTGTGTCCAATGTGGCTTTGTAACTGTGAAGTCAAGAATTTTGCCAGTTCATATGTGGGGGAACCAATCACACTCACAATAGGTCTGAGTGGAATTTCTTGGTTGGGTCTTGTTTTAGTTTTTTTATATGTTATGGGATCCAGAAGTTCTCTGATTTTTTCCTTATATTGTTCAGTTTTTATGATTTCTGTGGCATTTCCCTGCTGGAAGTATGATGATTTCTGGATCTGAGCTGAGATTCCTAATGGCATTTATTTCCTTTCATATAATATTGCTTTTTGTAATATCCTTGCTGTTTCTCCTCTTAGTTCCTCTACTTCCTCCTCTGGAAGATGCCGAATGGCTGATTCTACATTAGCAATGATGTCGTCCACCGCAACTCTGATAGGAGTGACAGCAAAATTGCCTCCCTTGGCAAAATTGATGTTTCATCACTGCGAAGTTGCTGTTCAGTCAAATTTATAATGATTCTTGAAGTGTCCAGTGAGGGTTTCTGTTGATTCTGATGTTTTTGGATTTTGCTAAATTTCTGCTTCTGTCTTTATCCATCTGCATTATCCATCCAAAGACATTTTAAAGCTTAAGATGGGCAATTTAAAAATGGCATGACGACCCAATCCTGATCACATCCAGTGTAAAGGGACAAAACACTCTTGTTTTCCTCCTATACCTTCTCAAATGCTGAAATCCTGCCTCCCTCCCCACTGATGGTTTCAAGTGGTGGAGGGAAACAGGAGCCTCTTGTCCTGCCACACTGCTGGCTCTCCTGATATTTTAAAAATAATCTGTTAGGCTTTAAAGAAAGGTGCCAGCATCCCCACATTGGAGCATCTCTTAACCCCCCACTCTTATCAATGTGATGTTACAATCCATGTTTCTGCAGATGACGTTCTCTGACTTTGAGTAACTGCTTATGAAAACAGGCATCTGGCAAGACAAAAACAGTGAAATACACTGCTTTCTTCATCAAATATCTTGCCAGTCCTTTTTTCTTTTGGGGAATACTGTTCAGAAATTGCCTAAAAGAAAGCAGAAACACAGGATCATACAAATATTAAAAGATGGTAGTCATAACAGATAGGAAGTGTACAAAGCTGAAGGAAAATGATCAAAGACTAGACAGAGAATCTTGGAAAGAAATACACAGACCTACAGACATTTTTGTGGACAAAACTGGGAAAGTGGCCATCTCCTTAAGTTTTCAAAACCCAACTGATATGAAAAGGATGGAAACCTAGAAGAAATATTTCTATGACTGATAAAACAAATAAGAAATCTATTTCAAAGATGGAAAAATACAGTGTGTATGTGTGTGGTAAGCAGAGCCAGACAAAACCTAGTCAGGACCACTTTTTTTCTTGGACAAGGAATATCTTCAAAGTGAAATAAAAAGAATTAGTCATATAGTTGATTCCAGCCTATTGCCAAATGAAGAACCATCAACAGTTCAAAGGGGCACAAAAAACCATTACAAGAGGCATCCATACTATCAAAGTCAGTACAAACTGTCTTCCACTGCTTTTAATCTCAAACATGTCCCTTTTACCAGCAAATCTAAGATAACACTTCCATTGGGTACTGGCATCAAGGACTGCTTAGTACAACCGAGATCATGCTTTTTAGAGAGTTAATAATGTAATTATATGAATCTAATAAATAAATATATTCCTAATTCCTTGTCATTCTACAGGAATCCATGAAACATATAACAACATCAATGCCTTTTACAGTTGTATGTATTTATTACCATTATTTTAAATAAAGTATCCCATCATACCAATCAATTTAGGCTGTCATGGAGGCCAACAATGAAACATCGATAAAATGCAACAAGATCATTACAATAAATATTAAAATACAATTTCATACATTAAAAAAATTAGCTTAAGACACATTAGCATCAAACTTTCCAGTAATTTTCCAATTGGGCCACACAGTATACAGAAAGCCAACACACACACAGACCGGAATCTACATAAAATTTCCAACCACCACCCACAACAAAAAAGAGGTATGATCAAAACTCTGACAGATTGTGCAAAACAAATTTGTGAACCTTACCTCCTCCCTGATGAAATCAATAATCTAGACTGGGCTCTGAAGGCTAATGTCTACTCCACAACAGAAATCAGAAGAGCTTTAAGACCAAGAGAAACCCAGAGGACTGAGGAGAAACAGCCCCCACAGGAAAAATATTTCTACTATATGTCAAGGGAATCACAGATCAAATAGGGAAACTGATGGAAAAACATAACCTACAAACCATCTTCAAACCTACCAGAAAAATACAGCAGATGATATGCTCAGCAAAGGACATGAGAAACCCCCTCACTTCTGCAGGAGTCTATCACATACCTTGCAGCTGTGGAAAGGTTTATATAGGAACCACAAAACATAGCATTCAGACTCATATTAAGGAGCATGGAAAACACTTTTGGCTTAAGCACCGCTGAGAGCAGCAGTGGCATAGTGGTTAAGAGCAGGTGCACTCTAATCTGGAGAATCTGGTTGGATTCCTCATTCTACCACTTGAGCTGGAAGCTTATCTGGTGAACCAGATTAGTCTGTGCACTCCAACACAAGCCATCTGGGTGACCTTGGCTAGTCACAGTTCTTCAGAGCTCTTTCAGCCCCACCCACCTCACAGGGTGTTTGTTATGGGGGGGGGGGAGGAAAAGAAGATTGTAAGCCGCTTTGAGTCTCCTGACATGGGAGAAAGGGGGGATATAAATCTAAACTCTTCTTTTTCTTAACCATCCTGAAAAATCTGCAGTAGCAGAACATGTTTTAAACAGAACTGGACATAACATTTTATTTGAAAAAACTAAAATTCTGGACAATTCAGAAAGTTACTATGTCAGACTGCACAGGAAGGCCATTGAAATTGACAAACACCAAGACAGCTTCAACAAGAAAGAAGAGACTCTGAGAATTAACAAAGCTTGGTTACCAGTACTTAAAAACACCAGAATCAAAGGCCAAGGCATGCTAAAGTCATGGACAATGGACTCCACTCAGACACAGGATTTGCATTCACCAATACTGCTGCTGCTGCTGCTGCTGCTGCTGCTGCTGCTGCTGCTGCTGCTGCTGCTGCTGCTGCTGCTGCTGCAGGGAATGCAAATGCTACTACAAATGTAAATGGACTGATAACCCCACCCACAATACAATGCACTCAACTACACCTTTGCATTGCAAGTTCCACGCACACTTACTGATTAGTTTCCCACCCTGGGACATGGACAATATATACCCCACTAAACATTCCCTTCTCACTAGACACAGTGTGTAACAGACTTCTCTCTGTGATACACCTCTGAAGATGCCAGCCACAGATGCAGGCGAAACGTTAGGAACAAGATCTACCAGACCACGGCTACACAGCCCAGAAAACCCACCACAACCTTTCCAGTAACTCACTATGTTAAGAATGCAAAAGGCCTGCTAAAAATGTAGGTATTCACTAGTTTTTCCAAGACTGATATGAAAAATTAAAAGACCTCCATGACAAATCAAACAGAAACTAGTGGCAATCCACAAGAAAACTTCCACAGTATAACTCCCTGATGTATCTATTATTCAAGGAAGGACTTTAAAAAACCAAATCAAATAAAACAGAGAACACATTTCAATGCCATCTGTGGTGTGTGTTCTCAACACTGTTTTGCAAGAATTCAGTGGTTATTCTATCCATGCACAGGTTTGCTTCCCTCATGTCTAGCTCGCCCTGAAAGTTGGTCTCTTGGGTATGAAGGGACCAAGCTGTCCTGAAGTATAGGAAGCAAAACAAACACATTTAGCCTGCACTTTCATAAATGCATCTCCTCCACTACTATGAGGCTAAATGCTGTGGTTTGGATTAAGAGCATGAGAATTCAGTAAATGTATGTCCCTAAGTATGATCCATCAAAAACTGTATGCATGTTCTGCTACTTTGTGATGACCTGCAATCATGGAAGCAATAGGAGGAAATTCCCAACTGCAATAGTGGTGGACATAGGGATGGTTTCTACTCTGTGGCCACTCTGTGAAGCATCCAGCTTCAGTTATTGCTTTTGATCATCCACAATGTCACAAAGACATTTTTCTTTCCAATCCTACTGATTAGTAAAATACTTAAAACATTTTTCTAGATAGTTTGCAAAATGAGATGTCCAACAGTCTCTACTGAAAACAAAAGAAATGAAAAATTGTGATACAAACACTTGATTTGGAATATTTAGGGTTTTTTCTCAATAAAAATGACATCACATTTAAAAGTAGGAGAAGGAAATTAGAGCTTCATCTGGAAATAAGAATCACAGCAACATTGGTCAATATTTTTTTTCAAATATATGCATCACTCTCTTTTTGGAAGATGAAAAGTTATCTTATGGCAACTGTTCTTAGTTACTTTATGGGATTTTTGCTTATATCCTGCTGCTGTGCCTAATGAAGAATGCGAAAGTCCACAGACAAAGAAATAAATCCGCACTAAGCTGAAAGAATCCACAGAGTTTTAAGCATGTAACAAAGAAGCTACTCTGTACACCAGAGAGGCTACGGTTGTCATATCTGTGATAGCTGAAGAGAGATTCCTTACAAACACTGAATCAGCAGCAAAGAACTTGAGGCAGGGCATAAACGGATTTGCCCATACTGAATCTGTAACTGGTATACATGATAAAAATAGCTCAGAGAACAATGAAGGGAAGACTACAATTGAAAAGATGTACATATTGGTGTGTTAACTTTTAATTTGCCTTTCTTTGGGGAAAATTAAGAAAGGAGGAAATTGAGCAGTATCCACACAGGTGACTGGGACTCTCAAGAAAAGCTACAGCATGCATCTGGTTCAGCTACAGTCTAAACTACATTTTACATGGTGTGGAATTATACAGACAGCCTAAAATAGGTATGTAATGTTTATATGAAAACTGTCATCTTTCATTAGTCAAATAGCAGACATTGTTAGCACTGTGCACTTACAGAAAACAAGCAGTATGGGGGGGTGGGGCTGTGCTTTTGAAATGCTGTTTTCTTCTGCTTTGTAGCCTCATTATTTAATTTTATCAGTGAGTTTGTGGCTCTAGTTTTCTCCTTCTCAGGTTCAGCTGAGAACTTTGAAAGAGGCAGTGGCACAGAGGGAGAACCTGTGGACCTCCCTTAGCAAGAAGCTGACTAAACTGTGGGAGGGAGACAGATCAGCATTGGTCCTCTGAGGTGACCTCAGACGAGAAGGAAGCTAGACTACTGAGTGAATGCCATAGTTTTATAAACCTGCTGTTCCCTGCTTTAGCAAGTGACAGGTACTACAAAGTCAAAGATCTAGTACCTGTTCAACTGTGAATGGAAACTGATGGCACTTAACAAATAAACTGAGTTAGCTGACACTTTCTGACTTGGGTCCATTCTGCACAGCACATATAGGATGTCCTGAGGATGCAAAAAAGGCGTCTTCAGGAGGAACTCCACAAAACCTTTTTCCCCAAGACATCCTCAGAATGCCTTATTTCTATTCAAGCCTCCTATGTCGAGGACACTTTAAAGTGCATCTTTTCCCCTAAGCTGCCCACAAGACATTCCCTGCCTGGCTGTGCGGAATGCAGAGCTCAGGAGGCATCATATTTTTTCCATCCAACTGTTTTGTCCTCTAGTCAGTTTCACCCTCTGCTTGCGCCCGACATTTTGTGTGCTGCTGAAGGGATTTTTCCCTGCCTTCATTTGCTGATGGTTGACCTAGGGCGTTTGCTCTACAGGTTCTGATGCTGGGTGCCTTTTCAGCCCGAAAAGTACACAGTTGTACTCAGCTGGTCCTGCCAATTCCAGAAACATATAGTTTTTCTATTTTAAAAAATTTATTTTGAAGGAGCTGTATTGAAAGATATGCAAACACGCATGAGAATTGTAGCCACTGGGAGGACTCCCATTGAAAAGCATTGGGACCAGGGAGGGCAGGTCTATTGCCCATTGAGAAGCATGGGGCAATGCTTCTCGGTGGGCAGTACATCTGCCCTCTGTGGTCCCAATGCTTTTCAATGGGAGTTCTCCCAGTGGCTACAATTCTTATCAGTGAGTAAAACTATGTACTTTTCGAGCTGAAAAGGTGCCCAGGATCAGAGCCTGCAAAGCAAACATCCTGGGGCGACCTCCAGCAAATGCAGGCAGGGAGAATCTCTTCAGTAGCACACAAAATTTTGCAAGCAGAGGGTGAAACTGACCAGACAGCCTACTGGTTGGGCAGGAAAATGCCTCTTCCCTCCTCTGATGTCTGTGAGGTCTGGAAAACAAATAAAAGGTAGCTATTCTTAAGACATCCCCAGGACATCTTATTTTGGGGGTGTGGAGTAAAATTAAGAAGTTGTCTCTTTTAAAGACATCTTCAGTCATCTTATTTGTGCTGTGTGGAATGGACCTTGGTCAAGACCCTAGGGATGACTCCAGACCCAGCAGTACTGCTGGAGAAGGAAAATGACTCAGTCAATCAGGCCATGTGAATCTGTCCTATACTAATCATGAAGCTAGCTAGACTACAGTAATGCACTCTACATCAGTTTGCCCTTACTGTTAACTTGGAAACTTCTGTTGGTTCAGAAAGTGACAGTCCAGTTAACAGGAGATAACGTGAATACTGCAGGATTCCATCAGTTACTGGATTCAGTTCAAGGGACTGATTATCACTGAAGGCTCCTCTCAGCAAATGAGTAAGTTCAGCAACTGCCCATTCATGTGCACCCTATGTGGTGACACCCACCTTACAGAATAGTCTGCCTAAGGAGGTCACCCACAATTATACCATTTCACAAAATGTGCTAGAGAGAAATATTCAGGGGGACATTCTTATAATGCTGTCAGAGATGGATTAAGATGGAACAGTCCAGAAGAGCACCTTCATATTAGAACAGATGTGGGCTCCACTGCAATAATTATCATCTATTATTATTGATATCATCTGGCTTTAACTGTGTTAGTCACACAATACCTTAGAGACAAACTAGAAATACTTGTTGTCAAGGAGGGGAAACCTGGACCCAGTTGGGATATGGATGTTTAAAAAATAAATAAAAGAAGAGCCCATTTGAGCTCAGAATGCTTCTGCAGAGGGAGGAAAGATTACTGACCCTCAGCTGTTTCCCCACACCGAGGCCCATTACACACAAGGTGTCTGTTGTGCAGCAGAGGCAAATGTTTGTTGTAGCAAGATTTCTTGTATGGATGTATTTCTCTGAGCCCGACTTTCAATCTCCATTCTCCCCATGACAAATAACTTTTAAGTGCAACTTTAATTTTCATTGCTGCCAGAGTGGGGGAGATTTGCCAGTGACCACAGTTTTGCCCTGGACACCTTCCATCTGCCCACTACCAGTCCTTCCCATTCCCTTGCGCTCCCCTCCACTTTCCCTTTTTAGCTTAGTTATTACTTCAATTTTTGTAATATTGATGTATTGATATAAACAGAATCACTGTCTTTTATTGCATTTGAAAACCTCCAAATGGTGAATCAGCCATTTCCCTATGCTCTCACTTCCGGAACTGTTGCAGTTAGCAGGGTGGGGATGGGGGATTGTCTGTAGGATGAATTACGAATGGTGGGCTAACCATTTAATAACAAGCCTCTCTCTTCTCCTGTGGCAGCAGCAGCAGGAAGTACATGTGTGTATGGAGGGTGGGTGGGGAGAGAAATCAGTTCAAGGACATGGTTCCCTTCTTCAGTAGAGTGTTGTCCAGGGACCTGCTTTTCCTCTTTCTTTTGGGGGATTATTTTTGGAAAGGGTCTTCAATACTGATATACCAGCAGGTATATTGATATAACTGCAATTTATCTGACAGCTACTAGGTGTGATGAGATCTGTGCCCTTAAGCGAGTTGACTGGTGGAGTTCAGAAAACCAGGAAAAGCAGAGTCCCATTGAGACTTCAGCAAACAAGCTGCGGAGCAGACAGTGAATGCCTCCTTGTGTGTAAACAGAGAAATGCGAGGAGACCACACTGTAGCTCCACTGCACAGCTAAGAGCCTTGAGATAAGCGTTCTATGCATAATGGGTCAGAAAAGGAACTGGGGAGGTGCTATTTCTCCATATTCTTTTTACAAAAACAGTGGAATAACCTGCCCCCACCACCCCAAGCTGTTTCAATGCAGGAAAACGGCAGGGGGAGAAGGCAAGAGCCCTTCCCCCCCCAACAGCATTTCAGGTATAAAAAGGTTTTCCCTAGTTTTTTTTTAACAACCATTCCCTACTATGGGGAAGGGCTGTGGGGAAACAGAACTGGGTCTATGGAAGCTGGAGTCAGCTCTCTGAAAACCATCTCATCTAGTTTAGCCCTTAGGTAGTTTGCCATTATCTTTCAGTTTAGTATTCCTAGACCTTTTGCATTGTTCACTGAGTGTTATATGTATGCGATTACATTGTTTTCATTTTTCTTCTCTGCAAGCTATTTTGAGTCTCAGTGAAAAAGGCAGGCAACAAATAAACTAAATAAATAATAAATTTCATGGATATAACTAATTCTTCAAATGATACTTATATAAAGTGCAAACATTTAGCTCTGTAGTTTTTACTGGAGCTTTTGGTTACTAATGGAAGTCTTGACATGCAAGGTAAAACCAAATAGAAACAGGAGCTAGAAGGCACAGTACACTACTAGCAATTATAAAAATCCTAACAACGCACTGAAGTGAGCTGTTCCGCCTCTGCATCCGGCTGCAACACAAATCTCTTAAAGCGTTTCAGCCAAAAGGACTTAACCATGAGATCTGCCTGGCAAACTTTCACAAATATACCACTGTAATTACTTTTTAAAACATTTGCTCTGATATACAAACACATATAAGATATGGGTACACCATGCATGCTTAGGAATGTATCCAATATCTGTGTAAGAAACCCAACATAACGCAAGTACAGTGTCCATGCCAAAAGGAAAAAAATAAACCTCAAAGTGTTTTTAATAGGACAAAAATAACCCTAAGAGTTATTAAGTAATAGTTGTCATTATGTTCAATACTCATATTCCTTCTGGGTTGTTGAGTTGACTTGTTGAGGAAATTTCATTGCCTGTATCTTGCCATTACTTTTACCTCTAGAAATGTATGTAAATCTGCAATCCAAGCAACAGCACAAAGTAGAAAACTGATCTATTTTTAGGGCTATTATGCTTACATAATAATGGAAGCTTGCAGAATGACCCTGGTCCAGTCACATGCTTTCAGCCTAGCCTACCTCACAGGGTTGTTGTGCAGATAAAATGGAGGAGAACAGATAAGCTGCTTTGAATCCCTATTGGGAAGGGTATAAATGATATTAATAATGAATTGATAATGTAATGTAAGGAAACCCAGGCTATCCTTATCTCATTGGATCGCAGAAGCTAAGCAGGGTCAACCTTTGGATGGGAGACCTCCAATGAATATTAGGGTCATATGCGGAGGTACGCAATGGCAAACTTCCTCTGAATGTCTCTTGCCCTGAAATTCCCATCAGGGTCGCCTTAAGTTAGATGTGACTTGATGGCAAAAAAGTACCAAGGCGGTTATTCGCTGTTTTATAATATAGCATACTGTAGAATTTAAGGAGTTATTTTGACAAGGGGGGAGTGGAGGAGATGGTAATGAAGATTTCTGTTTTATTACCTATTGCCATCTGTTTTTACCATCTGTCTTGGCATTGAAATACCAGTTTTTAATACTGCATTCTTATTTATGTTTTTAAATGTTATAGGGATTGTGTATTGTAAGCCGCTCTTTGCCCTGTGGGGATAGGGCGGGATATAAAACTGAAAAATAAAAGCAGGATTTAAACATTTTAAATAAAACACAAAACAGTAATACTCTTCTGACTTACAAACGCCTCACTAAGCTTACTCGAAAAACAGGCCTCGCTCTGTTCGACAGGGTTCACCTCCCAAACGAAGGCGCCCAAGAATTGCAGCAGCCTCCGCAGCTCCTGCGCATTTTGCCTCGCGAGATTTTGGGCACCCTTTGCTATTCCTAAAAAACGCTGCCAGATTGAAAACTTTCAACCGATCCCCGGTCATCCGCCCGCGGCTCAGGATCCACCAGCCCCGCCCATCCTCTCAGCTGGACTGGGGCCAACCATTGTAAGCAAGCGCTGCATCCGCCTTCAGCCTCGCTCTCGACCCAGAGGCGGATGCAGCTCAACGGCAGTGTCGGCGGTGCGGTGGATTCCCTCGTTTCTCGGCCGTGGGACAGTGCCGAGAGGCAGTCCCTGCAATGAAGGGCAGACGGGGCCTGCTCACCACCAGGCGGTGCTTGGCGGCTTCCAGGGATCACTGGAGATAGGGACGGCCCCCAGAAAACCCTCAAATAAGCGGCCCGGCAAGGCAGCCGAACTCGCACCGGCTATCTCCACAGGAAGCGCCTGTGAATTCGCTCCCACCTCTCGCTAGGCCGGTCTCTCCTCCCCCTCCTTATGCGTCTGCCTTTGCCTCCCTCTTCTTCCCCAGCGGATGCTTGAAAGGCCCACCCCAGAGTCGCGTAGCAGGCAGGCGATTGGCTGCTGCCGGCCCGCTCACTTTTGCTGCTTGGCTTGGGCTTCTTGCGTGCGGCGGCTTCGCTTGTCACTGTGTAGCGTGGCCAAGGGGAGCTTTGCGGCGGGCCGGCTTTGCTCGGGGACGGGTGTTTGGGTGAAAACGGGGGGCGCCAAAGCGAAGGCGGGCATCCCTGGCGCGCTTGGCCCTTATACGAGAGGGATAAAGGGGCGCCGCGTGCCGGCCAGGCCAGGATCACCGGCTTCTCTTTTCCAGTGACCCGCGAACGGAGCCCCGTGAGGTAACGAGGCGAGGTTTGTGACGTCTGCCGGAGTACACAGCCAGGACTTTTGGGCTTACGGTCTGAAGCAAAACGGCGGCAGCGGCACTTCCAGGGAGGCGCGAGGCTTTTATGGATCTTTTTGTGTGTGCAGAGAAGCCGGTCTGGGGTGCTGCGAAGCTCCTCCGATACTGGAAGAGAAGCGGGCGGTAGAAAGCTCGGCTGCTCCCCCGAGGGTGCATCTTTGCCCGGCGACAGCCGTTGTGCACCCCGAGTTCTTACTGCGCGTGAAGGAGAGCGAGCAGCCGCGCCGTCTGCCAGAGCATCATCATCACCTGGCGCGGCGGCGGCGGCGGCGAGGACAGAGGCGGAGGGACGGAGAAGGGCGGGGAGGTGCGGGGCGGTTGCCTGCCCAGGAGGCGCGGCGTGTTGCGTAGCGCTCTAGTGTCGTCCGTCTGCGGGGTGCCGGAGTGTCAGTTGAAAGCGCCCCGGAGCAGCAGCCGCCCGCCCGCCCGCCTCAGGAGGGAGAGGAAGTCGACTGAAGCCACGCTAGACTCTGCTTGTCGTCCGGCCCGTGTTGCTGCCGTGTGAGGAGGAGCCATGGAGGAGAAGCCGTTGCAGAAGCAGCAGGCTCCTCACACGCCGCCTCCTGCGCCTCGCTCAGGCTCTCCCCGGCTGAAGGCAGGAGGAGGAGCCGCCGTTGCAGCATCATCTGGGGCCGCTGAAGAAGATGCTCTGGCCGGTGGCGGCTCCTTGTCATCGGAGGCTGAGGCCGGGCTGGCCCCCGCCTTAGCAGCTGGCGACGGGCTTTGCAGACCGCTGGGTCCCACGCCGAGCCAGAGTCGTTTTCAGGTGGACTTGGTGGCAGAAAACTCCGGCCGAGCAGCAGCGGATGAGAAGGCGGGCATGGCGGAGTCATCCTCTAAGCCCCCCGGGGATGGGAAGGGAAGCGAAGAAGCCAAAGGCCGATTCCGGGTCAATTTCGTGGACCCCTCTGCCAGGGACGAGAGCTCTGGTGAGCTTGGAGGTGGCGAGGTATTCAATGTCAGCTTCCAAAACGGCGGTGACACGGTGCTGAGCGAAGGAAGCCTCCATTCTGGGGGAGGCGGCTCAGGAGGGCACCATCACTACTACTACGACACCCACACCAACACCTACTACCTGCGCACCTTCGGCCACAACACCATCGATGCTGTGCCAAGGATAGACTATTACCGGCACACTGCTGGTGGTCTGGGGGAGAAGCTCATCCGGCCCAGTCTGGCTGAACTACACGATGAGCTGGACAAGGTGAGTGAGGGTGAGCATGCTGTGCTCTTTCTCCAAGCCATTTTATTCTTCTGTGTGTCTGTTTAACAGACTAGCCAGAGCGACTTTGCAGAAATACTAAGCACTTCAGACTTCTGCTGATGGACTGAAATTCACAAACGTTGCTGAACTGAAGGTAGCGTCCATGGGATCATTGACACTATGCATGTCCCCCAAGACAGGATCATTAGAAGGCAATCCCACCTTCCTCACTGAGTATCCTTCCTTTGCTTATTGTATTATATGGTGAAATTGCAATTCTCTACCTTTGGGCACAGATTTCCTTACAAAAATTGAGACATAAAGAAACAGGCACCTGACATAAGAGTTGGCAGATTGTTAGTAGACTTAAGTAGTGCTATTCTGTAAATGTCAAAGAACTAGATGAGCATTGTCATTCTGTGTAGGCTGGCAGAAGTAGATTAGCTTTAACTAGGAACTGTTAAGCTCCTGTCTGTATACTTTATGCATTCCTTCTTGGCTTTTTCAGATACAAAATGAAAATACACGTTCTATTTCCTTCTTTTCCCTTTCGTGTACTATCTTTGTTCGTAGTTGCCTGAACTGGCTGTGCACACATAAAATCACTGGATCACTTGTATCTGAAAAAACATGGAAAAGCATTTATCAGATTCTGCTGTAGTAGAAACTTAAAGAAAGACGACTGTTTACATCTTTAAATGACTCCCCCCTCCCTTTCCATCCAATTTTCGCTATCTTCCAGAAACTTATCTGATGAAGTCAGCTGGGGAAACACAGACTGATGAGTGGTGAGGAATGCATTAGTTTAGTTGCCTGACCATTTTCCCTTTCTAATAAATGTGACACACAGAGCTAGTTTTCTTTAAAAACTCCAGTGGATCCAGATTAGGCTTTACTGTACCAAGCTGAGTTTTTAGGTTATCAAAAGTAACCCAGTTGTGAATAGTGAGACTTTTAGCAGGTACTAAATTTCTTAGCAAACAAATAATTAATGTTTGATAGACTGTTTCTTACAATTATATCAGAATCTGCTGCATAATCTGAAATGTATGTAGTTTGGATCAGAATATATTTTAGAGAATAGTTTTATTTGTGGGTGAATGACTGTGTCAGCAAAGGATTGGATGTAGAGGCACTGAGATCACAAAACGTTGGTTTTTGCCGAAGAGGTCCAAACACTTTGGTGTAGGCAACAAGGAAAGGTCACCTTGAGGTAGGCCTGAGTAATCTCTACTTTGTTACAAGTATCTTAGCTTCGTATGTGTACCCATTGCTACCCTTTTCTTGTTACTGCGATTATGTAGTGACACCATATTATTTGACATATTTTTGAGAAGGACTCGTTCTGAATTTTTAACTTATTAATTCTCTGTTCAATATAGTTTATGACAACAGCTTATTTCTTTTGATTTCTGTTGTAGTCTGCCTAAATTTTCATGTGTAAATCCACAGACTTTTTTGGGCTTCTTCAGATTTGTAAATAAATTGCATAACCTTTCAGTAGGAAAGATCTAGGAAACATATTTTGTGAGTTCATACTTCTGATGTTTCTCTTTAATGTCACTCAGAAATGATTCCATGACTTTTAAGTCAAAATTCTGTTAACTAAAATACAAGGCATTGCATGCTACTTTGAAATCTTGCCTTATATCCTTGGCAATTACTTTACTGATGAATGTAAATCTTTATTGGGGATTCTAATAATTGCCTGTGTCAAAATAAGCTGTGAACAGCTACAGGCAGTAGTAACTTGGTTGTGAGTACTTTGATGATGTACAAGGGGTTGGACTTGGCTAACATGTTTTTTCAATTGCCACATTCTCTTGTCCCTCATGGCTTTTGCTCATGTGGTTCCCATGATCCCCCAGCATAATTTTTTCTGGTGGTTAAAGGGATGTCCTCTTTTCACCCATTGAAAAGCTGGCAGTATCCCACCCAAGATAGTTATGGTGGAATCCTATACACCTTTCTAAACCCATTGAATTGGACTTAGCTGGATCTAACTCTCTGTAGCACTGCACTGTCAATAATTTGGCAGTATTTTTAATGTACTTTACAATTTATTTTCCAGGTAGTAGAATATTTGAGGTCAGTTCTATAGATTTGTGATATTTTGTACACTGGATGTGTAGAAAATTATTTACAGCATAGAATTTTTTTGCTTTAGCTTATCTTATTGAAGCAAGTCTGAAGCCTCTAATGAAAATTCTCCTTCATGCTAGTACTAGATATTATACATTTGACAGCTGCATTCAGTGGTGACCTTAGAACTGGTTGATAGGTGAACATAAGGTGAAGAGTAGACAAAGATGTTAGTCATGGTAGTTGAATGGAACCTCCATTTTGAAGGCAATGTATCTCTGAATGCTGATTGGGGTCAGGAGGAGGCATTGACCTCTGTGCACCTGCTGTAGGCTTTCTGCAGGTCAGCCTCTATGGTCAAATCCAGTATGACTTTTTGTGTTATATCGAATGATATATTAGGTATGTTTGCATGCTTGCAGCACATGTTTCTAGTCCTGTTGTTTACTAAAACAGGCTCTGTTCACTGTCATTATTAGGCTCCTCGGCAAGCATAAAAGACTTTAAGTGAATCTGTGTGATCAAGTGAGTAGCCAGGACTTTGCTCACATCCCCATATTGCCAGGAATCTCACTGTCTTTAGTCCAGTTGTCATCTCTCAGCCTTACATACTGTTAAGGATGATTCAGTTGAGGAAGGGGAACAATCTGTGCCATCCTGATTGTCTGGTATAGGAAATCTTCAGTGAAAAGTCTGGGTAGGATATGCAAAATTTTGTATTTACGTATTTCCTTAAGTTCAGAGATGGATTAATGTTCTGCCTAATGTAGGTTACAGTGTTATCTACAACTTTTGTGTATTACCAGAACATTGTTTTCTTTCCTATCCTGGCAGGTTAGGTTTCAATTGTGAGTTCAAGTCCAACTAGACATAGGGCCAAATGATAAAAAGCACTGGAGTGGAGAATCATAGAGGTGGAAGAGACAAAAGGACCATCCGGTCCAACCCCCTGCCATGCAGGAACACACAAGAGTACTCCCAAGAGATAGCTATCCAATCTCTGTTTAAAAATCTCCAATGAAGGAGACTCCACCATCCTATGAGGCAGTGTAGTCCACTGTCGAACAGCCCTTACCATCAGGAAGTTCTTCCTAATGTTTAGGTGGAATCTCTTTTTTAGTCTCTGGAGCAGCAGAAAACAAATTTGATCCCTCGTCAACATGATATTCCTTCAAATATTTAGACATGGCTATTATGTTACATCTTAACCTTCTCTTCTCCAGACTAAACATACCTAGTTCCCTAAGACTATACCTGGATGAAGGGGATTTAATTCTCTCTGAAACTGTTGGCTGTTGTAGGTGGAAACAGAAAAGTACAATATATATCAAATCAGTTTGAGGCAATTTTTATGATGGCAAGGATAGGCAGGAAGAAGACCATCCCTTGGTAACATGGCTGTAGCAAACCCACCCCTGCTTGAAATCTCATCAACCATGTAATGTGGTATTTGGCCTGCAGTCCTATAAAACAGTAGTCTTTTAACCTATGGTTCATAATATCCCACCTGCTGAATTTTAGTTTCTATAGAGCTGGGTTCTTGAAGACTTAACTGTGACACCTCTCTTTCCTGTCATGTGATTTTGATATCGGAGGATTTGTCTCATTCTTGTAGCTCAGTGGACTCCATAGTAACTCTTGGGCATTAAAGGTGCATCCCAAGTTTGGAAACATTGAAGATTGTTGCTGTAAAGTAAGCTGCAGCATATCTAATCTTACTGGTGCCCAGCACAAACATCATTGGTATATACACAACTTACATTTTTATGTTAGATTTTGATTAGATAGTATCCAAACTACAAAACACCTTGCTGTGACTTCAGAAAATTGATACATGTGGTACCTGTAAGAACAAATCAGAGGACAATAGAAGTCTTGGTGTGTTAGTCATTCTAACCTTTGCTTATATTCTTTGCTGTCTTTCTTGCCTGTTTGGGGTGTGTATGGTAAGCAACAGGGGATGTTGGTGGTTCATCAGTGGGTATTTATTGCACTGTGTAAGAATCAGTGTAATTTCTGAATTTGGAAATAATGGCTTTTATGGAAATTTAGAATAGTAGTACTCTTTAATGTTCATAATAACCCTCATGCCTGGTTTCATCTGATATAAACTGGCAGTGTTGGAGCAGAGGGTTGGTTTTGCTATCATTGCAGCAGTGGTATCCCCAAGAAAAGTACTTTGCTTTTCACTTGGAAGAACAAGCGGCAGCTGTTGGTGTTTCTGAGAAAGATGGGCTGCAAAATGCTTATGACTTCAGCATCTAGAGCAGGGACCGATTTTGGTGCCCTATTTTTCAGCCATAACCCAGGTTGCAGATTTGAATGGGCGTCAACGAAAGTTCATTCCTAGCCCCATTTACATTTTTAAACCTGTAAAAAGCATCCTGGAAAGCTCCACTGTTTATAAATGGGAATAGCACCATTGTACTGCGTTGGGAAGAGAGATACCATAGTGGGTGACTCCTGTTATTTCTGTTATTGAGACATTATGGGTCTGGTTGGCTGTTAGATTCATTCTTTTATATATTGAAGTCCTCAGGGTCCAGAAAGTATGATGTGTTAAAACCATCCTATTATATAAAAGGCTAGCCATTGTGACGACTCACTTTCAGCCATCGCCATGTATGACTCACTTCCAGCCAATCACCACTCACCCATAGCTTGAGGGTGGGCTTACACAGAACGGATAAAACAGAACACAAAACAGTGGATTGTGACATTCTTTTGCATGCTCTCCCTTCTCCCCCACTGCAAAATAGTCACAGTCACTATACCATCTGCAGCTGCCTGAGGAGAAGCAGGTGCAGGCATTGGCTGCTCCTGTATTGAAGGCAAATGGACTACTACTACTAGTATTACTACTACTGCTATTATTATTATTATTATTAATTTAATTTAATATACCGCCCTATCCCCGGAGGGCTCTGGACTGTACTGTGCCTTTAACTTCACTGTGCCTTTAAGTGTTGCATGGTGATGCAGGCATTTGGGAAGAGGAGCAGATGTCTGGGAAGAGGAGGGGAAGAAGAAGGGAGCTGGTGACCCAAGGCCGGAGGGGAAGAAATGCAGGAGGCATCGTCCCTCCTCAGTGGGCACCATTAACCCTTGCATGCTGATGCAGGCATCTGGGAGGAGGAGGAGGGAGCTGGTGACATGGGACCAAGTGGGGAGAAAAGGCAGCAGGGGTTGGTCCCCTCAGTGGGCATCATTGACCCACCTACAGTTTTCTAGAGCCTGTTATGTTTGTTCATACAATGGGCTTTACTGCTGGTGAAGTAATAAACATGTATTAGGAACATATGTTACTGTTATTGCTTCTAGTACAGCTAAACTTCACCATATGTTATGGCAAAACTGTTGAAGGTGTGCAGCTACAGAACATTCAAGTCATATATTGATGTCTAATAATAAATGCAAGCAATCCATCTTGCTTTAATAGCAAAAATAATCATTGATAATTTTATTGAACCAACTTGCAAAGTAAGATTTGTGGTCATTTTCCAAAGTAATAATACTCTTATTTAGAATGTCTTCTTCCAGGATGGGTACTGTGTTCAACCTTGCAGAACTAATACAAATGATGGAAGGAAATAATTACTGCTTAAGATTCATATGGAGTTGGTCAGAAATACCAAGCTACCTTAAAGGAATATAAGTCTTCAGAACTGGATGAATTACATCCCAAGGTACTAAAGGAACCTGCTGATCTACTCTCATACTCTCTAGCCAATTATGCACAAGGTGTCTGGTGTGTGATAAGGATGAATGTCCATCACGACAAGATTTCTTGTACAGATGTATTTCCTCAAGCCCTACTTTCACTTTCCATTTTCTCCGTGGCAGGTGATACTACTAGTAGTGAGACTTTTAATTTGCTTCACTGCCAAAGCATTCACATTTACTGGTCAGTCTGTGGAACTAGATTGGCTGGCTGTGGGCAGTGGTAACATGTCCAGGGCATGCTCCCTCACCCCGGAGTCAGCCAACCTATTTCCACTCTTCCCACACCTTGCACTGCTGTCCATGCCTTCCCTTTCTCCCCCTGTTCTTGTTGCCGGCTTCTTCCTTCTCTATACACTCATCCTAAACAATAAAACACTAAGGAATTTAATGTTGGGATGATGAACCCTTGACCAATCAGGGGAGTTCATCATCCCAACATAATCCCCTGCCTGTAGGTGCCACTGCTCTGCGGGCCCCCAGAAGGCCTCCCGTCCCCCCCCAACAGCCATCCTGGGCTACGAAACAGCTGCTCCGTGGCCTGGCAATCTCCTCTGCCCCCCCGAACACCCAGGTGGTGCGACAGAGCAAGTTCTCCGCTGTCCCACAATCTCCTACCTAACCCTCAGTCCTCCCCTCACCCCCAGCAAGCCCTCTCACTCTCATGTCACCTCCAGCAAGCCGTCCCAGTCTTCCCTCACACCAAGCACCATGGCCCGTGGATCAGCTGATCTGCCAGCCAAGCAAGCTCTCCCCACCACCTCCATCAAGCCCTCCCAGACTCCTCCCCCACGCACAGTGACAACCCCCCAAAGACAAGGTAGAAAAATCCACTCCCCTACCTGCCCTCATTCCCCACTATATCTAGGCCCACTATATTCCTTACCCTATAGCGGGCTTTACTACTAGTATTGATATAATAGTAACAGAGTTGGCTTTTGCAAGGAACAGTACAAGTAGGGTCTCTTTTTGGCACTATCCCACCTTCCCCCGCTCTACTTCCGTACTCCCCAATGATTGGGAGGGCTATTTAAAACTTTATTTCAAAAAGCCTGTACTCTTCTATGGCTGCATCAGCAAGAGAGAGGGAGGATAAGGAAGGGGGACAATCCTAGCGCATGGTCCCCTTCTTCAGCAGCTTGTGGTCCAGGGAATTGCTTTGCCTTGTTCATTTGAGGGAAGTGTCATTTTTCAGATGGGCTAGAACTGCAATAACAGTAATTCCAATAAGATAGTAATTGAAAGACTTTTACAAAGGCAGCAGTCTTGAGCCTACTGGGTAAAATGAAATTTGTGCCTTTAAGCTGAAGTTGATGGGTGGAGTTAAGAGAACTAGGAACTGAGAGCCAGCAGAATTCAGCAGACAAATTGCACTTCAGGCTGTGGGCTTCCTCCTCATGTTTAAATAGAGAAATGCAAGGAAACCCCACTACAAGTCCACTGTGCAGTGAGGAGTCCTGAGGTAAGTGTTCCATGCATAATGGGCTTCTGAAAACCATCTATGAGAAATCCAGGAGGATGATAGGCAAATGTGCCGGTTTTCTAAATGGGGATAAAGGAGGATCTGGGGAACTACAGACTTGTCCATTTGCCTTCAATACCAGAAAACATACTAAAACAGATTATAAAGTGGTCAGTCTTAAACAATGCAGTGATTAGCCAAGCCAGTGTGGATTTGTCAAGAATAAGTCCTGTCAAACTAATCTTATCTTTTTTAAACATTGGATTATGACTTTAGTAGATTGTTGGAATGCTATAGACACGGTATATCTTCATATTATCAAAACATTTGACAAAGTTCCCTGTAATATTTTGACTAGCAAATCAGTCAAAAGGATCGCAGCATCGTTAGGTAGATTCACAATTGACTGAATAATCAAAGAATGCCTATCAATGACAAATCATCAATCTGGAGGGAGATTTCAAGTGTAATGGTCTCTGTTTTAGGCTTAGTGTTCTTTAGGGTTTTTATCAACGACATAGATAGAGAGTTAAAGGAAACTCTTATCAAATTGGTAGATGACACAAAGCTGCAAGGTGTATCTAACGTCTCTGAACAGATATAAAATCCAAAATGGCCTTGATAGGTTTGATGACTGTAACAACATGAAATTCAGCCTAACCAAATGAAAACTTCAGCATTTAGGCAAAAAGAATTAAGAGCACATTCACAGTATGAGGGATTCCTGGCTTCGTAGTTATACATATGGAAAATATTTTGGTATTGCAGTCAATTACACAATTAATATGAATTGGCAGTGTGATGTAGCTTAAAAAAAGCTAATGAGATTTTATATTAATAGAAGCTCAGTATCTGAGCCATGAGGAGTAATGATTCTACTCCATTCTGTTTCAGACCATTTGGAGCAAATATTGTTGGGCACAGAAAAACAAGCCCAAGAGGTTGGGTTTGTTTGGTCTCCAAAAGAGAAGATGGAGCAAGCACATAATAGAGTACTTCAAATACCTAATGGGCTCTCACATAAAAGGGGGCAAATGCTTGTTCTCTGTTGCCTCAGACGGCAAGTCTAGAACTGATGGTCTGAAATCATAGATAGGCAGATTTCAGTTGAACGTGAGGAGACACTTCCTAATGATGACAGTAATTTGACGATGGAAGTAGCTACTGAGAAGTAGGCACTCCTTTGCTGGAGATGTTCTAACTTTGAATTTTTTACACTGAGCAACTAATAGGGAAGGGAACTTATGGGCCATTTGCCCACTCAGATTCAGATGAGAAATTATAAAAACACAATACTTCTTCATTGAGCAAAGAGAATATTAACCCATCACTTCTCAACTATCATTTCCCCCCAGCAATGTGGTTATGAATGACTAAGGCCAATTCTGCACAGCACAATTATACTGGGTTACAATCAGTATCTTAAAATTCATGTCTACTAGAGCCCGGGGACAAACTAGAGCCCGGGGGACAGAACCTGAGTTTCGCGCCCCGCGCAATGGGCCAAACGCACAAACCCTCCCACACCACGACCAAACTATGATTTTATCCCGGTTTCTCCCTTCATATGGCTGCCCATTTCTGTGAAAGAATTGAGTGAAGACTGGAAGGAAATACTCCAGTCTTTTGCATTTGCAATCGTATCCATGCATGCATGAACATCCCTGGTGTCCCGCATTCTGATTGGCTGTTGTTTTGGGGCGGCCGCTTCAACGAACATCTCCGCTCTGCCTTTTGAATTTGAATTGCTGGTGCCCCCCACCTTTACACATACTCTTTAGTATGAGGCTGTGAGTGAGAGGGGAAGTGTCTGCAGCTTTTCAGGCTTCAGTACAAAGGGAAGAAATCTGGGTGTATCTCTTGAGGTTGGTCTGGAAACATTCCATGCTGCTGCCAAAACCTTTCTCTCAGGCAAACTGTGAACACACAGCATATCACAAGCACAAATGGTTCCTCAAACAAGACTTGGGGTGTGGGAATGCCTGATCACAAAGTATCTTGCCACATTCTGTTCACCACACCAAGTTCCCTGGGTCAAAATCTAATGGGATAAAGTGTTGTTGATGTCCACTGACCCTCAAGTTTACAGTGCTATTTTAAGCAGAAGAGACTCACTATTCCAAGGCCACTGGACCAGATGCATATCTAAGCAAACTAGAGCCCGGGGACAAAACCTGAGTTTGGTGCCCCCAATGGGCCAAACGCACAAACCCTCCCACACCACGACCAAACTATGATTTTTTGCACCAGCTCACAAAACACCTCCCAACGCCAGCAAAACATACATGGCACTCTCCCCACCAACATTCTTTACTAATTTTGTCCTCACACCAACCCTATGAGGTAGGTTGTTAGCCTGAGAAACAGCTCCAAGCCAGTGCAAGTGGGTAAATCTTTCAGTGCAAGCTTGTAAATCTTTCACAAATCACCCCCAGCAAAACATTTACCAAACAAATTTCAGCATCATCTCTCACAAAACATCTCCAGTGGAATCCACCCCTGAACAGCATCACTTTCAATCGTGTTTAAACTAGGGAGCCCAGATTCTTCTTTTAAATCCACCTTAAAGGGAGAATCTGGGGTCCCCAGTTAAAACAACATTGAAAATGATGCTGTTTTGGGGTGGATTCTCCTCCACCCTGAAACAGCATCACTTTCAATGTTTAAACTGGGGACCTCAGATTCTCCCTTTAACTCCATGCCGAAGGGGGTGGATTTAAAAGGAGAATCTGGGGAGATTTGGGGGGTGCCTGCTGTCAGGTGCAATTGTTAAGCTAGCAGCACCAAAATTTTAGGGGATCTTTAGGAGACTCTCCTGATGATACCACCCAGGTTTGGCGAAGTTTGGTTCAGGGGGTCCAAAGTTATGGTGTAGCCTCCATCTCCTATTAGCTCCCATTGGAAACAATGGCAGATGGAGCACCCTTTTTGGGAGTCCATAACTTCGGACCCTCTGAACCAAACCTCACCGAACCTGGGAGATGACATCGGGAGGGTCTCCTGAAAGATCACTGAAATTTTGGTGCTGCTAGCCTAAAAATGCGCCCCCTGCATGCTGAAAACGAAAAAAACACTAAAAAATACAAAAAACCCCCACAAACCGGAATTTTTTGCGCCCTCTACTGGGGGGTGGTGTGCCTGGGGACATAGGGTACCCCATGTCCCCTAGGCAAATACACCACTGCACTGGACACAATGGCCTGAAAAGGCTGTAGCGATGCTTAAGATCTGTCTGTGAGAACCCTCTCTGGTGGTCATGGATCCCTCCACCTCCTGACTGATCATCATGGCAAGCAAAACATACTGTCCCATTCTACACAGAGGATTACATAGCTCTAATGGGGAGGTGATGTGAACCCAGAGCCTTAGCAGAAGACATCCATCTAAATGAGGCCACACAGAGGGCATAGCTTCTACATTTTTTGAAATGGGGATTGCACAGCCTGAGGTTTTCATGCAGAGGCCACTGAAATAACAGTTGCTGCCCCGCTTCGTTCACCACCAAGGTATTTTCAGCTCCACTGGCTATGTACGGCTTCTCTGGGGGAAAATGTGACTCTTCTCCTTGCTAGTAACAATGTGCAGCTGCCACCATGGTGGGACACCGGACAACAATTTGCAGGAAAACCCCATTTGCTATTTCAGTACCATCTGATATGCTGTAAATATGAGTGAGTTGATATTGGCAGTTACAGTAGCATGTACAGCTTCACAGTCCAGAATGTCTGAAATCTTGCTGGGAAATATTGCGAGCCTTGCCAATACTCTTATGGCTTCTATGGACACAAGTGGGGTTTTTATCTGCCT
Organism: Sphaerodactylus townsendi; assembly: GCF_021028975.2. Classification (NCBI taxonomy): domain Eukaryota; kingdom Metazoa; phylum Chordata; class Lepidosauria; order Squamata; family Sphaerodactylidae; genus Sphaerodactylus; species Sphaerodactylus townsendi. The sequence goes on from NC_059431.1 coordinate 62,608,957, forward strand.
GGGGTTTAATTTTCTCCCACAGATGTAATTTTCTCCCACAGATGTACATTGCATGTAATCCATGCAATGATAATTAGGGATGTTCAGAAGTGGCATCATTGACAAGTCCTGCTTAGATGCAGAAGCCAATGTAAAAGTAGGAGAAGGGACCACCAGGTTCACCAGTGGATGTGAGGAACTACAGTTGAATTTACACTCCACTTTGCTCTAGGACAGGGTCTGCAACCTGCGGCTCTAGGACAGGGGTCTGCAACCTGCGGATTTCTGTGAAGTTTGGTTCAGGGGGTCCAAAGTTATCGACCCTCAAAGGTGTAGCTCCATCTCCTATTAGCTCCCATTGGAAACAATGGGGATGGGGCACCCCCTTTGGGAGTCCATAACTTTGGACTCCCTGAACCAAACCTCACCAAACATGGGTGATAGCATTGGGATGGTGTCCTGAAACATCCCTGAAATTTTGGGGCTGCTAGCCTAAAAACCGCACTCTCTGCAGGCCAAAAATGGAAAAACACTGAAAATACAAAAATCCCACAAATTAACCTGCAGTTTTTGCGCCCCCACAAGGGGGCACCCTGGGCAACTGCCCACTTTGCCCAATGGGAGGAATGCTTCTGTTTAGTGCTCTCCAACATTTCCCATTTTTTCCAGGACCCTTTCATGCTATGCATTTTGATTTTGAAAAACGTTACCTTATGTAGTATTTAACTTAGTCTAAGAGAAACTATTTCATAGGCTTTTTTCCTATGCTCCCTTACATTTTTCATTTTTTTAAAAAAAATTGAGTTGAAGAATTGTAAAATTACAGCTGTACCCTCCCTCTGTGAATTTTTCCTCTGAGCCTTCACATTTGTAAAAAAACTGTAGCCTTAAACTGTAAGTGGAAAAAGCATATTAGATTGGTTAAGTGAGTGACTTTTATATTTATGGAAATTAATTATATTTACTGTTGGTACCTTCATTTTAGCAATCTTTTCAAACACACAAAAAACCCTGTTGGGAAATAATTAACCTGAGGGTCAGAAAGTGTTCTTTAGCTGTGAAATTAAGGACCTTAACACACAAATCCCTGAAAATGGAACTTCATGAAGGAAATGTTTTATTTCCTGTCTTGAAACATTTTAAAGTGTTTGTGCAGAAAGGACATATGACTGTTTATTAGTGTTTAAATGTAATGACATTGACAAGTAAAGTTGCTGCTGCTGAATAAAACCATCTCAGTGGTGGGCAGAGGCGTAGCTATAAGGGGGAGGTGCATCATGCACCAGGTGCGACCCGGTGGGGGTGGAGTTGTGGCTTGCAAGGTCTTCTGGGAAGTGTAGTTGCTTTTAAACTAAGGTAAGTGGGGTGGGGGCACAAAGGGGGGCATACACCATTTTGCCCCGGGTGCCATTTTCCCCCACCCCCACGCCTCTGGTGGCGGGTACTGTGAAATGATCACTCTGCCAAGAAGCTGCTCATCTGGAGTATAAGAAAGTATTTAGATTTAAATCTTTTGCACAGATTTTAGGCAAAACATTAAAAAGAAGAGCAAATTGAATAGTAGTTACCTTTTAATAGTTTAACACTTTTGCACTCTATTTGTTGTGTAGGAAGAAAAAGTCTAGATCCATTTTCACAGAAAATATTGCTGCTCTACAGGTTAGAGTTTAGTCCAGTGATGATGAACCTTTTGGACTTGGCTTGTCAAAAATTCACAAAATGCCTAATTTGATTCTGCTGCTGTGTCACCCTCCCTGTCCGTCGAACAAAGAGTAGCAGATCTTTGCATATTCATTTATTTTTAAAATATATAGTCCAGTCATTTGTGGTGCTATGTATTATGTAAACAAAAATCAAATAATTACAAAAATGACTCAAGCAGGGAGAATAGTTGTTGCTGGGGTTGTTGAACACACGTGTGTTACCCAAAATGTCATGGGTGTCACCCTTGACATGCTTGTCATATGTTTGCTATCACTCGTTTAGTCTGTATATTGCTGTTACACTGTTTGTGATAGCTTATAAAGTTGAAGTTATGTTGACTAAATGTCAAAGAATTTTTATACCCAATAGTTTCATGCATGATAAATTTATACATGTATAATAAGGGATTCATTGTTTATAGTATTTCACAAAAAGTAGTACACTGTGTATGTAATCTTTGTGGAATTTATCACACCCACAAACATGCATAATGTCTCAGTGTTTTCTTTTTGATTACTCTTAAAGTACCCACTTCTAGTAATAATCAACAATAGTTTTGAAATATAAACATGGAGAAAACTTTGTCATACATAGATAATACAGAAAGGATGCAGTCTCATATATTATTCAAAATTTGCTGATTTGATAGTTGATAATCCCCATTGGCTCTTACCCAATTGTTTAGTGAAAATAGAGAGCCAAACAAGCTGTGATGGGACACTGACTTGCATATTAGTCATAACATTGACAGATTTTCTTTTTTAATAAATTAACAATTGATAAGGCCATTAATGTATTTATAAAACTCGCTGATTCTGATCTCCCGCTGGGATGTGCGGAGTGAGGCAGGGCACCAGTATATTAATAAATGCACTGAAAAATTCGGCAATTTTCTGAAGACTAGCCAGGATGTCAGAGAAGTTTTATTTCATATTCTGTTTTCTACATAATTGACATTCATTGTTTGGATAAAAAAAGCATAACTTCCTAAGTTTGTAGTACCAGTGTATTTCTGCATATTTTTGTATTCTAACAGGCCTTACAAATACAATTGTTTCTCCCCCAATTTGTTTTGCCCTGTGAGTTTGATGCCATTGGTGATTCCAATTATCAATGCACTGTGCAGCTGTGATCAGTATATATTTAATAAAAAGGACATAGAATGTTAATTAACTGGATATAAAGATAGGTGACTCTCAAAGACACTTTTACAAATTTTACCTAAATTAAGATTTTCTCAAGTTGTAATTGTCCATCATGTTAGGAAAAAGTTAGGCCAATCAGGGCAAATTATAGCTATCGTAAAGGTATATATTGCTCTTCATTGGCTTTTGTAACTTGTATAGACTGTTGTAAAGAGAGATTAAGTGATTTTCTGTGATCACCTTTAACTGACAAAATCTATTAAGATTTATTTTTTCCCTTTCGGCATCAAAGCATTTGAATATGAAAAAGATGTCCAAGGCCATTTTATGGAACAGAGCCTAATGTGAGAAAATGAATCAGTTCTGAACTGGGAATCAGTGTTATCACAATAACTTCCCACACTACACAGAAATTATGTTAAGCTACTCATGTTTGAAATGTTTGTATTTGACTTAATATTTGAAATTTTAAACTTAACATTAGAACTTGATCATTGGTTTATAAATTAAGGATTTATACCAGGTTTGGTTTTGCTAATAAAGTTTTAAATGTACTGGATAATGGAAAAGACCTAAGATCACACCATTTTGTCAAAGCTTCTGTAGCAAAATTTATTTGACGACTGCATGGTCCTTAGATTAGATCCAAATATTACAAAATCACAAAGTTGACAAGTACAATCCAAGGTTTGTAAACTGATGCTCCGAATAACAGAAGAGGAGTTTGAATTTATACCCCACCTTTCTCGAGGCAGCTTAAAAACTTCTTTTCCTTTGTCTCCCCACTACAGACACCTTGTGAAATATTTGGGGCTAAGAGAGTTCTGAGACAACTGTGACTAGCCCAAGGGCACGTAGCAGGAATGTAGGAGTAGGGAAACAAATCTGGCTTACCATATAAGGGTCAGCCACTCAGGTAGAGCAAACCCCATTCTCCAGATTAGAGTTCACCTGCTCTTAACCACTCTACCACACTGGCTCTCTAGAGAGTGCAGCTCTAATCCATAATCCTTGATAATTTTCAGCTGACATTACTGAATAATTTTACCCAATCTTATTTATGTAGCTAATATAAACAAAAGTAGTTTTTTAATGCACTGTTGTTGCTTCAACTTGTATGCAAGTTTGAAACACTGGCCAAATTCAAACCAAAGTTCATTTGTGGTAGGATATTCATTTTAAATATCTGCGATACTGCCTCTCTACCACGAGTGCCTGACACACATCACAACAATAAAATTAACAGTAAAACCCTAACCAACAATACAAGCAAAACTGCCTAGAGAAACCTAAAAGTTAAATAATTGTAGTATATTTTAAGTATACCTGTATTCAATATCTGTGTTCCTTCTCTCCATCCCAATTTTGATGTGCTATAGGAACCTTTTGAAGATGGATATGCAAATGGAGAAGAAGGAACTCCTACTGGTGAGGCTACTGCTGCTTACGCTGCTGATAGTAAAGGCGTTGTTAAATTTGGCTGGATCAAAGGTGTATTGGTAAGTAGAACTATTCTGTTTTACCCATCCATGTGACTCTGTGTTTGTCTTCCTCTTTGTATTTAAAAGATTGAGGCAGTCTAGTATGACTTCTTGTTAAGTATGGTTACAGCATGAAACACATTTTAAAGCATTAGATTAGAATACTGGCATATGAATAATGTATTTTTACTACCACGTAAAAGAAGAGAATTTTGGATTTATATCCTACTTATCCCAACCATAAGCAGCTTACAAACTCCTTCCCTTCCTCTCATCCCAACAGACACCTTGTAAGGTAGATGAGGCTGAGAGAGTTCTGAGAAAATTGGGACCAGCCCAAGAACACCCAGCAGGATTCATGTGTAGGAGGAGGGGGGAATCAAACCTGATTTGCCAGATTAGAGTGCACCTGCTCTTATCCACTATACCACATAAAGATATAAAAATTTCAGAAAACTTGAATCCAGAAACAGTGGGGGGAGTTTGGAAGGAACTGAATCAAGTTTAAATTTGCTTTGCTACTTAAAATGCATCATTATTAAGAAGCATAAATATAATTTAATTCAAACAAATATATCCAGTCCTAATGATGGAAAGCAAACAACTGATCACTAAGGCACTGAACTGTGTCTTAAGAAAAAGATGACTGCAATTATACATACTTTTGTAACATCCAGGCAAGATAACGTAATATGCACATGGCTGCCTTCAAAAAGTAATTGGAAATTTTAGTACAAAATGCATCGATCAGATTATTAACTGGAAATGACTGCCATGAATGCATCATTCCAGTGTTAAAGGATGTTTGTTGGCTTCCATTTTGTTTCTAGCCCCAGTTCAAAGTACTGGTATTTAAAGAACCACCTCTTCTTAAATGAAACTCTGTTGTTTCAGATAATGAAGCCTTTCAGAGTATACACTCCTTTTCCTAGTGGTATCAGATTTTGGAATAATTTATTTAGGCATGCTTATTAGATACCATTCTATGACACTGATATACCAGGTGAAATCTGTCCTGGTGGTTTACAGTTTTAATGGTATTTGAAATGTTTTGTATGGTTTTGTTGTTGGTTTTTATTATGGCTTTGAATCCTGCTTTTGCAAGTCACATGCAGGTGGTTTTATTGCTCTGTTTTATAAGCCACTGAAGCTTTATGCTAAAAACGTGAAATCTAAAAATGTGGAGAGCCAACATGGTGTGTTGGTTAGGAGTGGTGGACTTGAACCTGGAGAACGGTGTTTGATTCCCTGTTGTTTCATGTGAATTACAAACTCTAATCTGGAAAACTCTTTTTCTTCTACATTTCTTCAGTAAATATAGTGCTAAAAGAATATAAAGCAGGCACAAATAACTAAGAGTAGTAAAAGTCTACAGCCTATAGGAAGTATAAATGTGTCATACTGTAGTGTAGACTATTTTACATAATTATGACACAATTAGTAGAAACCATTTAGAAGTTTACATCCTTTAACAGTAGTCTTAAACCTCTACAGTATTTCACTCATCAGTTTTAAATATTTCATAAGAGTTTTTTAGTGATCCTTAAAGTAATTTAAATGGAGTTAATGCTGCTTGTCCCCTCTTGGAAGAAAATATAATTTGTTTGGGGAACCTGTTCTGCCCTTTGGTTCCCCAACTGTACTTGTCTACTCTGAAGCAAGTCCCACTGAGTTCAGTGAGATGTATTCCTTGGTAAGTGTGCTTTAGCATTGGAAATTTGATCACATCCTTGATACATAGTTTCCATTGATACAGACTTAGCAATTACCTTCTTTCTGCATAGCACGTATCATTTGTGATGTTATTTTAAGAAAAGCCAACTATATATGCCAGCAGCTCAACCAACCGTCAACTTTGGTTACCAATCTAGGACTGGAAGAATGGGGTGAGGGAAGTGCATGGTAACTGTTGAATCTTTTCTGCTTGGTAGGCTACAGGTCTGGCGTGAGTGTTTGCCAATTCTTGACTGCACTAGTATCAAGCTTCCAAATTTGACTTTGTGACTTATATAAAAATTATTCAATAACTGCAACAATTAAGATATACATATGTTAACATTTAATGACTTTACTCTTATGTCATAGGTACGATGCATGCTGAATATATGGGGTGTTATGCTCTTTATTAGATTATCCTGGATTGTAGGACAGGCTGGTATAGGTAAGTATAACCAGAAAGTAAAAGACATTTTGTTTACTATTTTCATATTGAGAGCATTACCTATATGACTTATAGCTTGTAACTACTGAGGGAATTTGAATGATAAAGGTGGTAGTCTGAGTATGGCTGTGACATTCTTCCCCTCAACTACATTACTTCAGTTAAGAGATAGTATATATGCAATGTTTTGCCTTTTGTGTAACACTCCAGAGCAGTAGGGTTCTTGTTCTGTAGTTTCTTCTATAGAAGAAGCCAATGGAAAAGAAGGTAGTACACATAAAGAGTAGGCATACTGGATCAAACCAGCTAGATTTCAGTTCAGTATCATCTAAGAGGCCAATATTTGTTGGTCTCTAAGGTGCTACTGGACACCAATTTAGATGTTTTACTGCAGATCAACATGGGTACCCTGTAAAACTGGATCAGAGCAATCTAGTCCAGGATCATGATTCATACAGTGCTCATAGAAAGTCTACAGGCAAAGCAAAGAAGTCAAAACCCTGCCTGGTACCACTGGTATTTAAAGGTTTACTCAGATAAACATGGATGTTCTGTTTAGCCATTGTGGCTAATAACCATTGATAAACCTGCCTTTATAAAGCTAACTGCAGCTAGTGGCCATCACTACATCCTGAATCCCACAAGTTAAATATGAACAAGTACTTTCTTCTGTGTGTTCTGACTCTACTTCCCATTAACTTCAGATGAAGGATCGTGGCTCAGTGGTAGAACATCTAAACAAGGTCCTAGGTTCAGTCCCTGGGGTTTCTAGTTAAGCGAGGCAGGAGATATGAAATACCTCTACCTGTGACCCTAGAAAGCAGTATGCAGTACTGACCTTGACTAATTTAGGGTAAAGCAGTTTCATATGTTCACTGGGTGTAAGAAAATTATAGGAGAGGGAGAAGAATGTGTCTGGCCCCTGCATAATTTTACAAACCTCTACTCCTTCCTGCAAGTAACCTTTTTTTCAAACTAAAAAGCTGTAAACCTCTTAGCCTTTTCATCAGGGAAAGGTGCTACAGGCACTTTAAATTTTGCCTGCCCATCTTTTGCAGTGCTGCAATGAACTCCCTGAGGTATGGTGGCCAGAACTATATATATTATTTGAAGTGTGGATTCACCACAGGGCGTTATAGGGTATTATTATGCTACCCATTTTGTTTTCAACCCCTTTCATAATAACCTCTGGAAAAGAATCTGCTCTTTTCATCAGTACTGCATACTAAGACAGTGGTTTCATCCAGCTGTCTACTGTAACCCCAAGATCTCTCTATTGATTACTCTGTTTCTGAGGCTGTTTCCGCACGGGCATTTAATGGCGGCCTGGAGACGGCAAAAACGCCGTCTCCAGGCCGCCATTCCCACAGGGGGCGCAGCTACATCGCAGTCGCGCCGCCCGTCGCGAAGCCGGCGTTTCCCCAGAGCGCTTGGAAGCGCTCTTTTCGGGGAAACGCCGCCGTGAAGCCGCTGCCGAGCAAATGGCAGCGGCTTCATGACGCCTCCATCCCCGCCTTGTTCCCGGCACTTACCTTGTCCCCGGGCCTCCAGCGCGTCGCCGAGGCCTGGGGACACGCCCCCTGCCTTGCGCCGCTGGAGCAGGCGTGCAGGGCCAGGGGGGGGTGTCCCCAGGCCTCGGCGACGTGCCGGAGCCCCGGGGACATGCCGGGTCGGCCGGTGCTCCGCGGCGCCGGCTGCCCGGCTGTTTCCAGGACCGTCCATGCGGACAGTCCCAGCGTCGTTGGGTCGGCGCGAAATGCGCCGACCCAGCCATTTCCGCCTCCATGCGGAAACGGCCTGACAGTTCAGCCCCTTGACACTTGAAGTATTAGCTTTGCGTGGGATTTCTAAAGTAGTATTTTGACAGCAGGCATTTGTTCTTCCATTTTTGGAAATTAGCAGCTAATATAGTGTCAACAAAAGATGAAGTATGTCTTTTTCCTTCTTTGTATTATTTTCAGGATTCTGCACTGAACATTGATACTTTAATTGGTGAATAGGAAACCTCGTACACAAACATGTTCATCATGCTTTAAACGTGCATGTTGGTTTAATGCTTGTTATTTTGACTGATTCTATTAAAATTTTATTTTAATTGTTTGAAATATTAGTGGGTTTTTTGCTATTTGTTTATAGGAAAATTATAATTTATATGATTGAACAAATTCCTGCTTCTTTCTTTACAGGACTCGCAGTGTTAGTCATTGCAATGGCCACTGTTGTAACCACTATCACAGGCTTGTCTACATCAGCAATAGCAACCAATGGCTTTGTGAGAGGAGGTAATTTACATATATCAATGGGTTGATTTGTCTTATACATAGAGTATGAGTTTACTGTTCAAGAAGTTAACAGTATTGCTATGAAAGTACTTTATAAATGGTATTTCTAAAAAAAACTAATTTGGTACAGTCATATAAGATGTCAGCACACAATTGTGCTGTGGTGCTTGAAAGTTGCACTATAGGAAAAGTTTAAGATGCCTTTTTCCCCCTTCCAGTCTTTGCATTCAAATTGCAATTTTAGTGATGCATTTTCTATTAAAAAGCAGAACATTCTAAAAGGAACTGGAAAACTTGGGTTGTATGCTCCTATATGCTACACTGAGCTGCAGAGAGAAACCCATCTTTCTGGGACATGCCTCTGAATATGCCAGCCATAGATGTGAGCAAAACATTAGGAGCTAAAACTACCAGGCCACAGTCATGTCGCCTGGAGAACCTACAGCAGCCAACCTTGGCATTCCTTGGTGGTCTTCCATCCAAGTACGAACCAGGGTTGACCCTGCCTAGCTTCTGACATCTGATGAGATCAGGTTAGTCTGGGCCATCCAGGACAGAGCAGCATTACATTAAATTTACATTAAAACATGGAAATTAAACACAAAAAATATTTACATAGCAAAACACCACAATTTTCTTTCAGAATTTTTTTTTGCAGTTGTATAAATTTGGGGAGTGTGTCTTCTGTTGGTGTTTAAATATGCATATATTGTTTTTATGTTGTAATAAGCATAAGAAAAAGTAAACTTGCTCAAATAGAAATTTCTGAATTTCCCTGCCAGTGAAACAAAACAGTACATTCACTTTATTAAACTTGACCCTCCTTGTAGGGAGAATGGGAAAACTAGTACGATCACATCTGAATCAGATAAAGTAAATGAGCTTAATTCTTCTGGACCTATAATACAGATTTAGTTTGGTTGGTGGAGAAAATTCGCAAGGTATGACTCTTAATTCTGCTAGATTTTTATGTCCCTTTTGTGATATAATGGCAAAATTTGCAGCTGAGAAAGAAGATATTGTACACAGCATTTTTGGTTTATTTTACTTTTTTCTGATATCACTGTTAGGGGATTAAGTGGAAATAAAACACATCCCATCCTGTTCCAACTGTTAAACCTATAGCAAGTTCTTGTGCTATTTCCCTGAAAACTGTTTTCATAGTGATTCCAAGGGTGTCACCTTTCAGTGATCAACTCAGGGGTGTTTATAAAATTGTTGGGTTACTTTTTGATTATCTAGAGCTTTGAAATGTATTTATTTAATGGATTTTAATTCTGCCTTTCAAATACATCCTAGAGCAGGTTACACAGTATAAAATAAATAAATCAAAATCGAAAGAAATAATAAAATACATTCAATATTACAATAAAAATATAATATACCAGATAAAAACTCCTAAAAACATACCTAAAACCAATTACCTGTTACCCAAAAATCCATCACCTCCCTATTTCCTGCCCCCCAGGTGCAAGTGGAGGAGAAGTTTCAGGAAATAGTATGAGAGTAGATGACATCAATCACTTAAATGCCCAGGTGAAAATGACAGTCTTAGCCAGGTGCCAAAAGTTGTATGATGTTTGCACCTGTCAGACCTCTAATGGGATGGCGTTCCATAAAGTGGGGACCATTGCAAAGAAAGCCCTCCAGGCAGCTACCACCACCCTCATTTCAGAGGGGACTGCCACAGGGTGCCCTCCTCCACATGACCCCAGCACCCAGACTGGTCTGTATGGCAGAAGGCACTCCCTCAAATTGTCCGGTGCCAAACCATTTAAGGCTTTATAGCTTTAGATTGAGCCTGGTAGCAAACTGGGAGCCAGAACAGATCTTTCAGTACTAGTGTAATATGCACATGGCCTGGGGTGTTAGCAGCCGAGCTGCAGCATGCTGCCCCAGCTCCAGCTGCCAGACTGCCTTCAAGGGTAGCCCCGCATTTGGTTCACATGTAGTTCAAGACAAATTACTATTAAAGTCTGAACTTGCCCTGTCACCCAAGTGCATGCATTTGCTTTATGGACCATGTGTAATGTGTTAATCATACTCTTGTATTTACAGTTATTTATTCACTGTCTTAAAACTTACTGTGTCCCCCCACTCCCTGCAGGAGGAGCATATTATCTGATTTCCAGAAGCTTGGGTCCAGAATTTGGTGGTGCAATTGGCTTGATATTTGCATTTGCTAATGCAGTTGCTGTCGCCATGTATGTTGTTGGTTTTGCAGAGACAGTTGTAGAACTGCTTAAGGTAAGCAAGTTGTTCTTGTTCATTTATTATAATCATAGCAAAATAAAATGAGTCTTGGGTGCTGTGTGGTTTCCGGGCTGTATGGCCGTGTTCTAGCAGCATTCTCTCCTGACGTTTCGCCTGCATCTGTGGCTGGCATCTTCAGAGGATCTGATGTTGGGAAAGCAAGTGGAGTATATATCTGTTGGAGTGTCCAGGGTGGGTGGGGAAACCTTGTCTGTGAGTAACACAGACGGCAACCAGGTCTATAGTTGAGGGCATCTGAATCGAAGTATGAGTAACAATGAAGACTATAGCCTGGGAGTAACACTGTAGATAGCAAGATCACTGGTGGGAGAGCATCTGAATAGAAGTATCCTGGCCTTTGTTTCTTTTGTCTTATGGTCAATCCTGTGTTTGTGTGGAGCTGGAGCTAGACACTGTCTTGACTTCAGTATTTTTTCAACACTGGCAGCCAAGTTTCTGTTCATTTTCATAGTTTCTTCCTTCCTGTTAAAATTGTCCATGTGCTTATGGATTTCAATTGCTTCTCTGTGTAGTCTGACATAGTGGCTTTCTAGAGTGGTCCAGAATTTCTGTTTTTCAAATAATAATATCTCTATGTCCAGGTTGGTTTATCATGTGTTCTGCTATTGCTGATTTTTTCTGGCTGAAATTGTCTGCAGTGCTTTTCGGTGGTTCTTTGGATAATGCGTGTCTGGGTTCAGCGCCTAAGCGCTTGGTGGTTCCTATGTAGACTCTCATTCACAGCTGCATGCAGGTATGCTATAGACCTCTGCAGTAGCTACAAAGGATCCTCTCTTATCCTTTGCTGAACGTGAGCATCTTGCTTGAATCCTTCTCTTAGTGGGTCTGTAGGATTTGTTTTGTAGGTTGTGCTTCTTCATCAGTTTTCCTATGCGATCAGTGGTTCCCTTGATGTATGGTAAGAACACTTTCCCTCTAGATGGCTCTTTATCTTTGTTCATGTGGCTTGTTCTTGGTCTTGCAGCCCTTCTGATTTCTGTATTAGAGTAACCATTAGCCTGTAGAGCCCTGTTTAGGTGATTCACTGAGTACTAAACAGAATGTTCAGTCATCATATTGTTCAGTTTTCCAATTCAGATTCAATAATATTTTTTAACTCTTGACAAAATGTTAAGTTTTATTTCAGATGATCATCTGAATTGTGGCTTTAAGGATCATGGAATGATTTTTGGGCTTCTGTGCTCTCCTTCTCTCCCACAGCTCTCTTTTGCAATTTCCTTGACAGTGCTAATCATAATTTTTTGTAAAACGTCTGTTGATTAACAATAGACAGCACTTGCCTTCTAGACCAGAATTGGAAGGCAAGTGCTAACCAAACTTTTCTGATTTGGAGGCTACATGCTGGAGGTATAGTGTAACATTTTTTTTCCTCTCTCTCTCTGTGGAGATGCTGTGCAGCAGTTTTTTCTCTTTGAAATAATCTCCTGTGTCTTTGATTACTGAACCAATTCCTTTTAAATTGTTAGTAGCTTTAGTAGCCAGGGAGTCAGTTCAGGTTCAAGACAACTGAGATTTGGGTTCAGTTTGAGTTCACTGGAGAAACCCTTTCTGAATTAATTTTGTTCTCAGGTTTGGTTTAAATTGCTGTCACTAAATGTAAAATATGTGTGGTTTAGGTAGTGGCCTTACTTTGTCAATCATACTCTCAGGAGCATTGGGTTTTATGCATTGTTGGGATTCAAATAATTTAACAACCCGTTCTGGTGGCGAGATTCAGATAATTTAACAACTGGTTGTTTACCATTTTAACAACCGGTTCTGCCAAAGTGGTGTGAACCTGCTGAATCCCACCATTGGTTTTATGTCTGTGTTCAACACCTAATAACAGTTTTGGATGAAACTCATCAAAGAAATCAGAAGGTGCTTGATATCTGACTTTGGAAATGCAGCCAAAATGACACTGTGTGCATTTTCCCACACTTTCAATTAAGATAGCTAAGTTTCTTGTCCTGTGTCTTTAGTAAATAGTGCACTGCATATAATTTCAAATTTTCTCACAGGAACATGGAGTAGTTATGTTGGATGGAACAAATGACATCAGAATTATAGGAGCCATAACAATTGTTATTTTGTTGGGCATCTCTGTAGCAGGAATGGAATGGGAAGCTAAAGTAAGTACAATATTCTAAGCATTTAGTGTTTTGAGAAAAGAAATAATGCTGAAAATGTGCCTTATCATTTTAAATAATTTTTCAAAAATCATACATTGGAATTCAAGCATTAACCTTCAGATTTCTAACTGGAGGACATTCTTCAATAACTTTACCTAAGACTGTGATACAGTTACCAGGAGAGGGATTCTTAAAATTAGCTGGGCAAAATAGCTGTTTCATGCTACAAATACCTAACATTTGCTTGTGAAGCAAAAAATTTTCTGTAGCAAAGGTGAAGAGAGTCTTCTATAAAGACCGATATACTCAATGGGGAATGTAACTCCATGAAAGCAGGCCTGGATGTCTGTAGACATGCTTATACCAACTTTACATATGAATTACAATGTTTTGCAACAGTTGTTTGGCTCCTTAAAGACTAACATTCCTAGTTCTTCAAATTTTATGTTGGAATAAAAGTAGAGCCAGATGAACTCTGGTCAACAAACGTTTGTATTGAATTAACATTGTAGTAGTCTTTAAGGTTTTGTAAGCCAAAAATATTTTCTGCAACAGACTAATCTGACTTGTCCACTTGAGTTATTTGGGTATTATATACCTTGTATATTATATCTCCACATCCACTTTTCTCATAGTGGTGTTCAAGTTACTAAAAAAGGAACATCCAAAGTGACTGTACATCTGTGACATTTGTTGGTCCTTGATATGTGGGATTTCTTCATATAGTTATCTAACATCAAGCTTTTGGTGGCATGAAGAAAAATCATGGTATCAAATGGTTCTGTGTCCATGTGGAGAAGTTCTCTTGTAAAAGTAAAGGCATACAGTATTGATCTGATGTCAAAACTGTATCTAGTGTTCCTAAATTCTGCTGTTTTAAAGAACTGAAATGCTTTAGAGAGAGAAATCCTTGAGGGAAGCTACAAAGTAAAATTAAGGAAAGAGCTCTTTGACTAGTTACACAAGAACAAGAACATCGGTTAATTGTTTGGAATAAAATCAGGGAAAAATAGCACAGATATTTAGTATCACATGATTTTAAAATATTCTTTTATTTTAATTTATCCTGCATGTAGGGGGGGGGACCCCAGGAACTAGCGCCACACCCTCCTGGGGTGTTATATCCATGTTGTCAAAGAGTAGTCAGAATTCAAGATATGGAGAAGTTGTTCTTTTTATTAGCTAAGTCTCTGTTACCAGCTCCCAAGGTTAAGTAATCCTGCAGCCTGCCTGGTTTGTTCCTTATTAACCTCCACCTGCTTTCACTCAGGTTCTAGGTCTGTTTTTTCCTGCCAAGGTCCTTCGCCAGGTCTTGGTTAACCCTTAGCTCTGACCATCACCCTTTCTGACAGGATTAATATTTGAATTAGGTAGGGCCACCCAAGCCTTAGGCTAGTGTTGATCATTGTCTGCCACCTTCCATGTCTAGGGGAGTCTTGTGTCTCTATTGATTGTAGAGTGCTCAGCCTGGCTGACTGCTCTCCTTCCCCAGTCCTGGCTTCTGCGGTTCCCTTCAGCTGGGCCCTTTTTATCTTCCTCCTCCTGGACACACCCATTTTTGCTACATTTTGCTACATTGTGTCTACTCTTGAGTAGGTCTTCTTTTCAAAGGAGACCTTTGCCCGTGTGTAGGTTTTTTCTCCATTGAGAATTACCCCTGGTTGTCCTTCTCCCTGTCGTCTCCCAAGCACTTGCAGACTCATGTGGGACCTCCTTCTGTAACATGACTGTCCTGCTGGCAATGCCTAGGGCAGTGCCCTGTTCCATCTCTTCTGCCCCAGAGCTGGGTGCCAAGGGGTGTGGCAGAATGATATAAACTTTGGAGGCAAAATGCAACATAATATTTAAGTTCTTGAACATGTTACAACCTTTCTGTTCATACTGCTTTGACTGAAACCTTAGGAAAAAGGAACAAACATATAAAATTGTGCCAAGTCTTGAACTTCCTGGTAAAATTTGTATTATGTATTAGATGAGTGATTTTAATGATTGCTTTCTAAATTATAGGCACAGATTGTTCTGCTGGTGATCCTGTTAGTAGCTATCGTTGACTTTATCATAGGAACATTTATTCCATTTGAGAGCAAGAAACCCAGAGGCTTCTTTGGCTACAAAGGTAAGAGTAGTATGAAATGCATTTTCAATTAATTCACCCAATTTAACATGGAAAATTGGTAACAGAATGTGTTTCTTTAGTGTCATATTTAACTTGAGTTATAAGACTGTAAAAAGTCTGAAGGACGTCTTGGGGTTGTTGTTTTTTCTGTGTGTGGTCTCCAGAGTGTAAAGGTTTTGCATGATCAGCATATTATATGGAAGTCATCACTCCAATACAGTTCATGCGCATTTCCCTATCTTCCATCTGGCCTTGGCCTGGAACAGATGAAGATTACATAGTTACCATGTGTGAGTTCCTGTTCACACTCATGCTAACCTAGGGGCCTTTTTGAGCCCATGGGCATCTTTGGAGTTCTGGCACAGGGTGAAGGGTGAAACCACAAAATGGCAGCCGTGGGAGGTGGTGCCATAGACATACTCAGAGGAAGTTGAAGAGTAGAGGAAATGTTGGGTAATTTAAAAATACCCTGGGAAAGAGGGTTGAGATTGAATAAAAGTAGTGACTGTTGAAGCGATGTTTATTTTAATCTGCACAGCCAGTTGCTAGTGGCCCCACCCACTACTGTGAAAACACTTCGCTGGTTCCAGATAAGGTGCCAGATAAGGTGCCAGCAAGCACCATGTTGAGGACCCTTGTATTAACTCTAATGTTGCATCTTCCTGGAAGACTAAGGCAATCCTAAGAATACTGTCCTGGGAGTAAGGCTCATTAAATAAAAATGATTCTTGTGATTGTTCCCTATTGCTACAATCCTATGTAAACCACTATTAGTAAAAGCCACTGACAGTGTAAACGAATTCTTTTTAGACTGCATGACAACTTCATATCCCATGGACTGCATGGCAGATCCTGTATAGCACACCTACATATGTTTTCCTTTTCGACCCATATGCATGTTTCACTTTTTCTTATATTCTGTCAACAAATAGTTTTATAAATTCACTCTTGCTCCAAGAAGCATGAAAAGTGAATTAAACTACCTGTAAAATAATGAGACCATGGGGAAGAAGTGGTGAAATGACACAGTTACAGGTGTTGTGTATAACAGCAAGCCAGTGGTGGAATAATAGGACAAATGACAGAATAAATGGTTCTGAGTAAAATGAGTGAGTATAAGGGGGAAAGAGATAGAAGCAAGCACTAGTATATCCTATTTGGTACTTATAACTCCTTATGTCTCTGTTGCTGCCTCTGTTACCTTTTTCTTTGTTGGTAATAGTTATACACACCCAAATATGTTCACTATCCAAGATGCAATATTTGCATTAAACAGGACTTTTGGGTTCTATGGCATGAATGTAGAGGTGGACAGGATCTCCAAGTTAGCTCAAGTACAATAGTTGCTAATGGGTTAGTGTAGATGTTGGTAATCTGTAATGTGTGAACCAATAAAATGGCATGACAGATTGGTAGATTGACTAATATGGGGCTCGGGCAGTGTTTGGGAGGAATGACTGGAGAATATGCAGAACACTTCTACTCTACACAGTTTCCATTGTTCCACTTTGCTAACTCCTTTGTTTCCTCTATACTAACCCCTCCCTCACCCCAATTCCTAAATGTCCCTGTATTATCAACATAATGAAGCCACCCTTGTATATGAGCATGTGCCAATTTGTTACTCTTCTAGTTTACACCTTTCTAGAACTTCAGTAACCACTTCCCTTTCCCGGTTCTCTTTCAAACTTTGTAGTATAACTTTCATCTTTGGTTCACAATACATACTCTTCCAAGTACCTCATTTTCTGTCGCCATTCCTAGACTTTTCTTCATGAAGACCTCCTAAGCATCTGACTAAGTCCCATGACAAGACGCTTACCTCAATGGCTAGCTGTACCTCCCTCCGCTTCTCTATTGCCTCTATTTATCAACCTTGTATGACTTTCTCCCTAATCTAAACAAGAACTATAAGGCATACGTGGGAATTACTAGGCAGCAACTGTCTGCTATCCCTTTGCTGCCCTCTGTATCAGTGGTGGCTTAGAAGTATAAAATCACTTTGCCTTGACAGATGACAACTATATCTAAATTTGCAGTCTAGAAAATCACAATACGTGAGACTGTACTAGAATAGAATAGAATAGAATCTTTATTGGCCAAGTGTGATTGGACACACAAGGAATTTGTCTCCGGTGCATATGCTCTCAGTGTACATAAAAGAAAATACATTTGTCAAGAATCATAAGGTACAGCACTTAATGATTGTCATATAGGTCTAGTAAGCAATCAGGAAACAATCAATAGTAATAAAAACATAAAATGTAAAATCATAAAATAAAATGAAATGTCAGCACAGGCTATAGTCATACAGTCATAATTGGGAGGAGATGGGTAATAGGAATGATGAAAAAAGTAGTGCAGTAATTATATAATAAATATATAATAAATAGTTTGACATTATCGAGGGAATTATTTGTTTAACAGAGTGATGGCATTCGGGAAAAAACTGTTCTTATGTCTAGTTGTCTAGTTGTACTAGTAGAGCCAGGAGCATTAACTTTCTATTTCCATACGTTTGAAGCATGAATACATTTGTAGGAGTATTTTAAGCCAGCTTGTTTGGTCTTGCAACTTTGATGGGTTTTGAAAAGGAAGGTGTACTAAATTATATTTTAATAATGTTATCAATCTTTAAGAGGCTTTCCCGCTTACCTATACTACTTCACTACTATATTTCATTTCCTTTTACATCCGAACGCTAACTCTATAAGTTAACAGCAAAACAAAGCAGCAGCAGGGACTCCCAAACCAAAGTTTATATGAATTTTCCGCTGCTTACATAAGAACATATGAAGAGTCAGACTAATGGTCCATTTATGTCCAGCATTCTGTCTTACACAGTGACCAACCAGTTACTTTAAAGATCCAATTACAGGGCATAGAGGCATTTCTTGATGGTGTCTCTTGGCCCTGAATCAGTGGCGTACCTGCCTAGGGGAAGGGGGTACCGTATGTCCCCGGGTGCCCACATTTGGTCACGTGGGGGGGGGGGGGCGCCACCATTTCAGGCTCGTTTGTGTGTTTTAATTTTTTTAGTGTTTTTACATTTTGGCCTGCAGGGGGCGCATTTTTAAGGCTAGCAGCACCAAAATTTCAGGGTACCATCCAGAGACTGTCCTGATGATACCACCCAGGTTTGGTGATTTTTGGTTCAGGAGGAGCAAAGTTATGGACCTCCAAAGGGGGTGCCCCCATCCCCATTGTTTTCAATGGGAGCTAACAGGAGATGGGGGCTACCCATTTGAGGGACCATAACTTTTGTTCCCCCTGAACCTAACTTCACCAAACTTGGGTGGCATCATAAGAATAGTTACCAGATGATACCCTGAAATTTTGGTGTCACTAGCTTTAAAAATACACCCCTTACAGGCACCCCAAGAAATTTGCCCAAGATTCTTTGTTTTGCAGTGACTTTGCTCCATTGTAGCCCGTGGGGAATTTCTGAGTGTGTAGGCAGGCTGCACATTTTTGAAGATAGAGGCACCAGACTTTCAAGGTGGCTCAGGAGGCCCTCCTGGTAATAGCATCCAGGTTTGGAGACCTTTGCTTCTGAGGGTTCAATTTTATGCCCCCCCCCCAAGGCTTATTTTGTTTCCCCTCTCCTGCACATGAAAGACTGCGGGCTGAGTTCTCTCAGAACTCTCTCAACTCCGCCCCCCACTCCAGAAGCAAAGCTCACCAAGCTTGGATGCTATTACCCAAGACCTCTTGGAGCCACCTTGAAAGTCTGGTGCCTCTATCTTCAGAAATGTGCAGCCAGTGCTTACACACAGAGAAATTCCCCAGAATCTGCCAGACTCTTCAGCAAGTACTGTGGTGGGAAAAATTACTTTTCCCACCATAGACTTCAATGGGGCTTTCTGTTATGCCCAGATGGCTCTGTGGTAGAGGTTTCAATGGGAGGCACTGTGGTAGGGGTCTTGCTCTGGGTGGGGGCATTTCCTGTAGGGCTGCTGGTGTGAGTCTCCTGAAAGGAACCAACCAAATTTGCTAAAATGTGTGTGGAAGAGGAAAATGCTGTGGGCACCAAGTTGAAAGTGAACTTGATGCTCACAGCATTCGGCCATTCCAGGCAAACTTTAGCAAACTTTAGCAAAGCCAAACTCAGGTTTTGTCCCCGGGCACCAGTTTGCCTAGGTACGCCCCTGCTCTTTACAGTCATACTTGGTTTTTACCATCCTGAATAATTTGCGTCATGTGCAAACTTGGCCACTACACTAGTTATCCCTGCTTGCCTGAGTATTAAGTCTTCCAAGTTGCTGTAAGTTAGAGTAGTTGAGAACTCAACATGGTTTCCATCTCCTTCTGCTTACGATGCTAATCTAACCCCTTTTTATTATTAAAAAAAATCCTTGGCAGTTACATTGGCACCTAGATATTTGTTCTCCTCATCCCACCGCCCACCAACTTGCCATTCCTCTTCTGACCTCCTTCTCATGCTTTTCTATGCATGACCCATCTGGATATTTTTTAAAAAGTCATGATGTCAACAGAAGAATTTGGAGGGAATTTAGTCAAGTGACTGCTGTTTCTTCACTCCTTGCCTAAATCCTATCCTATGCTAGTACCAGCCAGACTCTTGGCCACGTACCTTCTATCTGCCTGCCAGCTTTGAGAAAGAAAATAAGGTAGTTGAGAAGAAGCCTGCTGCTGCCATATTGCCAGCTGCCAGCAGTCTGGAGTCTTAGATTCATCACTGCTGAACTGACTGTCTTCAAAGTTTAGAACTTGCTGAATTGTACAAGCTGAATTGGAGAAGCCAGCTGGTGCAGTCTAGGTAGGGAAGAAGGCAATTCTAAAATTTTAAGAATATATACAATTTTTAGAGAGCTGCAAAATTAGTTAGTGTAGATTAGTTAGGGATCTAGTTAGGGTAGACTCATTACTACATGTGATAGTAAATGCTGGGATGCATTCATGACACACAAATAATGCCATCTTCTGAAATGCTTACTTTTGGGAATGGGATATCAAGGAAAAACTGGGGAAGGGGAACTGGAGGCCTCTTGCCAGAGCGGGATTGGAGAATGCTCATAGAAATTTAGGCAGGAACCAAGCCTTTTTTGTGTGTATGTGATTTAACAGTGAAAATTACTTGCCTGCCTTGCAGTTCTTTGGCATCCTTAACTACATTGGATTAGGAACTGTAGATGTTTAGAGAAAAAAAGCGAATGAGGGTCTTCTGTAATGGTAGTTATGCACTTCAACCTTTTCATATTACCAAAAGATTTTATGTACACATGAATTTAAAACAGTAGTTCCACAAGGCATTTTATTCACCACTGCATTCCCTATAAAATCCATTTACATGAGTGAAGACCTACTGCTGCATGTCTCTTTAGAAGTAAGTACCCTTCAACAGAGATTCTGAATTTCCCTTCAGTATTATTTTGCTTTTAATTCATTCTCCTCTGCAGCTGCTTATTACTACGATTACCACCTGTAGGGAGTCAGGGAACTTAAATACCACTTTTCCCATTGTAGCCAGCTACAATCACTGCTCATTCTTCAGAAAATTCAGGAATACCACCAGAGAACCATCTATGCAAGAAGAGGAATTAATTTAGTTAAAATGAGATGGAAGAAAGGACAGTTTTTGAAAGACAGTATCTCTGAGATATCTCAATAATTTGTCCTCCTGAAACAGCTTGACACTACAGCTGAATTCTTAAATTTTTAAAAAAGCTAAAGCTGAATTCTTGAGTTTGAAAAAAAATCACAACAAATTCAGTTTAAGAGAAGGCATAAATACTCTCACAGAAAATGCTGCAGTGCAACTGTATGCTGGGGATATCTGGATTCTTCTTAAAACTGAGTAAATATTATTTGTTTATGACGACCAATAGGTTAGTCACCTTAGCATAACTTATTTTAGGCAGTTTTTAAAATTGATTACTTAGGTGAATAGTGACTACTGTGGGTATTTATATATTTGAATACATATTTATATATATATTTATTTTTTTAAACAGCTGAAATATTTTCAGAGAATTTTGGGCCAGATTTCCGAGATGGGGAAACTTTCTTTTCGGTATTTGCTATATTTTTCCCAGCTGCAACAGGCATTCTGGCTGGCGCCAATATCTCAGGTGATCTTGCGGTGAGTGTTCATGCATATTTGTGTTCTTTGGCTTAATCTTGCTGTTCTGCTATATCTCCTGGTCACTGGGCACAGCCTCCCATTTCTCTATATGCTCCCCTTGGTCGTCCCCCCACTTACTTTGAGGAGGGTCTGTTATTATCAGGGTGGGAGCTTCAGGTGCTGTCTTATTGTTTGTATTTAATAGATTTTAATTTATTTTAATTCTTCCCATGTATGTATGTATGTATGTATGTATGTATGTATGTATGTATGTATGTATGTATGTATGTATTTGATTTGATAGACCTCTCTACCCCCAAAGGGCTCAAATATTTGTATATTTGATTTGTTACCTGTCCCAAGACCTCCTGTACTAGGAGAGGGGTGGAATATAAATGTAAAATACAAATAAATATAAAAATAAATCATTCAGTTTAAACTTTTTGTTGGATTTAAAAGTTGACTGACTCTTTCTTTCAGGATCCCCAATTAGCCATTCCTAAAGGGACACTGTTGGCCATCTTAATTACTACTGTGGTTTACACAGGAATTGCTGTATCTGTAGGTAAATATCTAATTTTAATTTATTATTATACATCACGTTTTCATATTGTTGAAGCTGTATTTTCCAGTTGAATGCAGAATGACCTTTACATTTGACAAAGGAAATTTTGACTCTTTAATCCTATATCATGAAAATCTTGTTGGTCTCTAAGGTGTTACTGAACTCGAATCTAGTTAATGACCTTTGAGGTTATATATCTGGCTGTATTCAGACAGTTCCAAAGCAATTTGTTTTTCTGTTTGATTGAATACTGATGAAAATATTGGAGATACATCAGATAAGCCAGCATGATGAGTTTTGATACATTTGTCTTCTTCTGGTGCTTTTATAAAAATAACAATTCTGTTTCCAGCAATTATAAAACTGCTTTAATAATTGTTTGCCATCAAGTTGCAACTGAATCATGGTAACCTCAGTACTGTGTGGTTTTAAAGGCAAGAAACTATCAGAGGCTATTTGCCTTTGCCCTCCTCTGCAAAGCATTCCAATTCTTCCTTGATGGTCTTATCTAAGTATTAACTGTGGCT
The DNA here is from genome assembly GCF_021028975.2 of Sphaerodactylus townsendi. NCBI lineage: Eukaryota > Metazoa > Chordata > Lepidosauria > Squamata > Sphaerodactylidae > Sphaerodactylus > Sphaerodactylus townsendi. The sequence goes on from NC_059431.1 coordinate 62,631,387, forward strand.
GACCCTGCTTCTCTTCAGGCTACTTTATAACTACTATATTTAGCAATATTCAATTTTCACTTTATTTTTCTCAACAAGATGCAGTTGGCTTTATTGACTCACATTTTAAATGAAGAGAATACACATATATGTGCACAAAGTAGAAATAGCAGGTGAGAGACTCAGTAGCTGAGCAGCTAAACCATCTGATTTTAGACTTTTCAGGGTTTAACTAAGAAGTCAACCATTTTAATCACCCTTGTTTAGGCTTTCGAGAGAACTGGTTGATTTTCCAAGCTTTTTGTACCAGATTTTGGTAATATTGGAATAATTATATGTTTACTGTTTATATCCCGCCTTTCTGCCCTTTCAAGTACTGCCAAGGCCCTTAAGCTTACTAAGAACCATCTGTCTGTTGTCTTGGAAGATAACCAATTAATTTTTCATGGATTCTTTAAAGCAGGAAACATTCATGGTTAATTTCCTTAGCTACTTCTGACTATGTTTTTGGGATCCTACAGGACCATTACCTGTAACTGAGATAAGCCTAGTTTTTCCTCACATCTCCAGCAATCTGAGCTCAACTTAGTGAGAGATTGTCAATTAATCATGCATTTAGAAGTAGTTGTTTGGGCAGCCTGTTTGTGAATTTTATGCAGTGACAGAATAACTGATTCTTGGCATGAGACTAATAATTTTGTCTCATGCTTACATATGACTGTAACAAGCTCAAGCTTGCTAGAGAGGTTAAAAACAATTTTAAAAGCTTTTTTGGTCATGTCTGTAGCAAAAGGAAGAAAAAGGATATGGTAGGGTCACTGCATGGAGAAGATGGCAAAATACTAACGGGTTGGAGAAAAGGCAGAACTACTCAACACTTTCTTTGCCTTAGTCTTCTCTCAAAAGGAAAACAGTGCTCAACCAGGGGAAAATGGAACAGAAAACACAATAGGGGAAATTCAGCACGGAATAAAGTACAGGAATATCTGGCCACTTTAAATAAATTCAAATCTCCAGGGCCTGATGAACTACATCCTGGGTATTTAAAAAAAACAGGTAGAAGTAATCTCAGAACCACTTGCTATAATCTTTGAGAATTTCTGGTGAACATGAGAAATTCCACAGACTGGAAGAGGGCAAATGTTGTTCTCCTCTTCAGAAAGAGAAAAAAGACGACTCAAATAATTACCGCCCAGTCAGTTTGACATCAATACCAGGAAAGATTCTAGAGCAGATCATTTAACAGGCAGTCTGTAAGTTCTTGGAAGAGAATGCCATAATCACTAAAAGTTGACATGGGTTTCAAAAAAGAAGTCACGCCAGACTAATGTTGTCTCTTTTTTTGACAGAGTGACAAGCTTGGTAGAGAAAGGGAATGCTGTGGATGTAGCATATCTTGATTTCAGTGAGGGCTTTGACAAGATCTCCCATAATATTCTTTGAAGCAAACTAGTAAAACAAGTAGACAAAACTATTGTTAGATGGATTTGTAATTGGTTGACTGATCAAACCCAAAGGGTGCTGCTCATCAATGCTCCTCTTCATCCTGGAGAGAAATGACTAGTGGGGTGCCACAGAGTTTTGGCCTGGTCCAAGTGCTATTCAATACTTGTATCAGTGACTTGAATGATGAAATAGAGCAGTGGTGGCAAACCTGTGGCACTCCAGATGTTCATGGACTACAATTCCCATCAGTCCCTGCCATGCTGGCAGGGGCTGATGGGAGTTGTAGTCCACGAACAACTGGAGTACCATAGCTCCGCCATCACTGAAATAGAGGGTAAGCCAATCAAATGTGCAGATGACACCAAATGAGGAGAGGTAGCGAATATCTCAGAGAACAGCGTCAGAATTCAAAATGACCTTGATAGAGAGGGCCAAAACTAAACTAATGAATTTCAACAGAGATAAATGTAAGATACACTTAGGCAGAAAAAATGAAATGTACAGAAATAGGATGGGTCACACCTGGCTTGACAACAGTACATGAGAAAGGGATCTGAGAGTCTTAGTAGACCACAAACTGAATATGAGTCAGCAGTGTGCTGTGGCAGCCAAGAAAGCCAGTGCAATTCTGGGCTGCTTCAATAGGAGTATAATGTCTTGATCAAGGGATATATATAATACCACTCAATTCTGCGTTGGTCAGACCTCATCTGAAATACTGTGATTAGTTCTGGGCATCACAATTCAAGAAGGATATTGACAAGCTGGAATGGGTCCAAAGGATGGTGACCAAAATGATAAAAGGTCTGGAATTGTCTGTAAACAGGCATGTGGACAGGGGTGAACCGGTGGACATTGTCTACTTGGATTTCCAAAAGGCTTTTGACAAAGTTCCTCACCAGAGACTGTTGAGAAAACTCAGCAATGAAGGAATAAGAGGGGAAGTCCTCCTATGGATTAAAAACTGGTTGAGAAACAGGAAACAAAGAGTGGGTGTAAATGGGAAGTTATCACAATGGAGAGATGTCGGGAGTGGTGTCCCCCAAGGATCCGTTTTGGGACCAGTGCTCTTTAACCTATTCATAAATGACCTGGAAGTAGGGGTGGGTAGCGTGGTGGCCAAGTTTGCAGATGATACCAAATTATGTAGGATGGTGAGAACCACAAAGGATTGTGAAGAGCTCCAAGCGGACCTTGATAAATTAGATGAGTGGGCTCAGAAATGGCAAATGCAGTTCAATGTAGCAAAATGTAAAGTGATGCACATAGGGGCAAAAAATCCAAACTTCACATACACGCTACAGGGGTCAGTGCTATCAGTCACAGACCAGGAAAGGGATTTAGGCGTCTTAGTTGATAGTTTCATGGGAATGTCAACTCAATGCATGGCAGCTGTGAAAAAGGCAAACTCTATGCTGGGGATCATTAGAAAAGGAATTGATAATAAAACTGCAAAGATCGTCATGCCCTTATATAAAGCAGTGGTGCGACCGCACTTGGAGTACTGTGTCCAGTTCTGGTCGCCGCATCTCAAAAAGGATATTGAGGAGATAGAAAAAGTGCAGAGAAGGGCAACAAGGATGATTGAGGGACTGGAGCACCTTCCCTATGAGGAGAGGCTGCAGCGTTTGGGACTCTTTAGTTTGAGAGGAGGCGGCTGAGGGGATATGATTGAAGTTCATAAATTATGCATGGGGTAGTAAATGTTGATAGAGAGAAATTTTTCTTCTCTTTCTCACAATACTAGAACCATGGGCATTCATTGAAAATGCTGGGGGGAAGAATTAGGACTAATGAACACTTCTTCACACAACGTGTGATTGGTGTTTGGAATATGCTGCCACAGGAGGTGGTGATGGCCACTAACCTGGATAGCTTTAAAAGGGGCTTGGACAGATTTATGGAGGAGAAGTCGATTTATGGCCACCAATCTTGATCCTCTTTGATCTGAGATTGCAAATGCCTTAACAGCACGGGTGTACGGGAGCAACAGCCGCAGAAGCGCCATTGCGCTTCACATCCTACATGTGAGCTCTCAGCACTGGTGGGTAGCGTAGAGAGAGCTGGACTAGATGGACTCTGGTCTGATCCAGCTGGCTTGTTCTTATGTTCTTATGAATCCATGCCCTATGAGGAGCAGCTTAGTGAGCTAGGTATGTTTAAGAACATAAGAACAAGCCAGCTGGATCAGACCAGAGTCCATCTAGTCCAGCTCTCTGCTACTTGCAGTGGCCCACCAGGTGCCTTTGGGAGCTCACATGCAGGATGTGAGAGCAATGGCCTTCTGCGGCTGTTGCTCCCGAGCACCTGGTCTGTTAAGGCATTTGCTATCTCAGATCAAAGTGGATCAAGATTGGTAGCCATAAATCGACTTCTCCACATAAATCTATCCAAGCCCCTTTTAAAGCTATCCAGGTTAGTGGCCATCACCACCTCCTGTGGCAGCATATTCCAAACACCAATCACACGTTGCGTGAAGAAGTGTTTCCTATTTTTAGTCCTAATTCTTCCCCCCAGCATTTTCAATGTATGCCCCCTGGTTCTAGTATTGTGAGAAAGAGAGAAAAATTTCTCTCTGTCAACATTTTCTATCCCATGCATAATTTTATAGAGTTCAATCATATCCTCCCTCAGACGTCTCCTCTCCAAACTAAAGAGTCCCAAATGCTGCAGCCTCTCCTCATAAGGAAGGTGCTCCAGTCCCTCAATCATCCTTGTTGCCCTTCTCTGCACTTTTTCTATCTCTTCAATATCCTTTTTGAGAAGTGGCAACTAGAACTGAACACAGTACTTCCAAGTGCGGTCCCACCACGGCTTTATATAAGGGCATGACAATCTTTGCAGTTTTATTCTCAATTCCTTTCCTAATTATCCCCAGCATAGAGTTTGCCTTTTTCACAGCTCCCATGTGAAAAAAGCAAACTGGAGAAAAGAAGGTTAAGGGGTGACCATGATAACCATGTTTAAATATTTAAAGGGATGTCACGTTGAAGAGGCAGCAAGCTTGTTTTCTGCTGTTCCAAAGACTAGAACAAGGAGTAATGGATTTAAGGTACAGGAACAGAGATTCCACATAAACATTAGGAAGAACTTCCTCACAGTAAGGACTGTTTGACAGTGGAATACACTGCTTCAGAGTGTGGTGCAGTCTCCTTCTTTGGAGGTCTTTAAACAGAGGCTGGATGTCCATCTATCAGGAGTGCTTTGATTGTGTATTCCTGCATGGCGGGAGATTTGACTTGATGGGCCTTATGGCCTCTTTCATTTTTGATTAATTTTTTAATTTCCCATTTATCTCCCCCAAATTGAAAATCAAAGTGACTTATACTTTTTTCCATTGCTTTTCCATTTTTATGAAAACTTTGTGAGGTAGGTTTGATTAAGTTTGTGTGACTACCCCAAAGTCACCCTCCAAGCTTGCATGGCACAAACAGGGATTCAAACATGGTTCTCCCAGATTTTAGGCCAGTGCTTTAGCAAATAGACTACACTGGCACAATTCTTACCTGTAGTCTTTTATACAAGTAAATTTCACATTGTTCTGAACTTTCTTCTGAGTACAGTATAAATGCATATTATCTAGCATGTATGGCATAATCTTTTTCTTTATGCCCCTTTCAAATTTAGCTACAAACCTAGATGAGTCTCTGCCATATTATTATTTGACATTTCTCCCTTATTCACTGTTTTCTAATTATTAATTGGATGAGATTTTTTTGTTTGATCTTATATCAACTGTGCAGTTCATAATTGTACTGTTCAGGATAATAATCTTATTATAGAAATCTCTAAAGACCTGGGTCCTGCGTGTTTTTTGTAAGAATAAAATTTGTATCCAAAGTATCTCTGAGCTTCAGGGAGATAATTTCAGAAGTTTCTTATAATTTGTATGATCAGTTTTTAACACATTTGTTGTTTGTTTAAGTGTTGCAGACTGCTATAGAGAAATACATGCTTTTAAAACATACAGAATTGCAATATAGTCAGGTTCAGCACAGGATAAAAAGATTTATCAGCATCATTTATTTTGAGCTGGCATTTTAGAAATCAAACAAATATACTAATAATATACTGATATAACTGGTCCCCTTCCTCCGAGCTGCCATTTGTCACATGATAGGTATAAATCCCAGACCTTGTCATTTCTAAAAAAAGTTAATCTGCAGATCAGTAAAAGCAAAGGAGAATTCCTTCAGTTCAATCTCTGAAAGTAATTTAATAGAATATGTTCCCTTGACTCTTTTTTCAGTAGAACCAGCAGTTCAGTTTACATGGTTTTCAACAACTGATAAGGCTTTTTTTAATGTATATGTGCTTCCCAAGCGAGCACATAAATTAAGAAGATACATTGTCCTTTTTATATAATGTGAATGTTGCTTAATTTCATGATTTAAGAAAGGGTGTGATAAAGAAGATTTGATGTTGGGCTTGAGGTTTTCATTTTTGTTAACCACATAAGGGTCTGGTTAATTTTGACAGCAATATTTGGGTGGGAAATCATATGGTTGTATGTAGGTATAAGCAGTGGTGGGGTCCAAAAGTTTTAATAACAGGTTCCGATGGTGGTGGGATTCAAACTGTGGCGCCGCCGCACACACGCACCTCCAGTCCCTATTGGGCAGGGAGGTTGCTTTAGTAACCCCTTTTCGGCACTCAGAAAATATTAGTAACCACTTCTAGAGAAGTGGTGAGAACTGGTTGGATCCCACCTCTGAGTATAAGTTTTCATGTTTGCAATTTTTGTCTTCATTCCTATCTATTTTCTGGATGTAGATTAAGGTTGGATCCCCACTTCTTTTTCTTCTCCTTTTTTATTAGTTTTTGTCGTGAGATGTACAAAGTAATAAAAACTGTTAAAAATAATTGATTAGACTAATGAAGTCATTTTGTGCATGTTTCTTCATAAAGAAGTCCCACTGGATTTAATTGGAGACACTAAAATTATTGTACATATAATAAGCCATCTTTCTTTAAACAAGCTGGGAAACTTAAAATCAGTGGGCTGATATAACATAGGCTGAAAGAAGGTAGTATAATCCAGTGGTTCTCAACCTGTGGGTCGCGACCCCTTTGGGGGTCAAATGACCCTTTCACAGGGGTTGCCTAAGACTCTCTGCATCAGTGTTCCCCATCTGTAAAATGGATAAATTTTAGGGTTGGGGGGCACCACAACATGAGGAACTGTATTCAAGGGTCACAGCATTAGGAAGGTTGAGAACCACTCGTCTAGTTTAAGACACCTTCCTTTAGTTTTAGTGGCTCTTTAATTGGAGGAAAGCTTTAAAGCTTGTAGTAGTGATGTAAAAATAGTGGTAACTTTACCTTTCTCAAAAGATCAGTCATTCCAACCAGTATCACAGTGTAGTTGCTATAGAGCAGGCTCTTTTCTCTCTCATTTTTATTTCTCTTTAAGGTGGCAGCAATAAAAGGGATGGGGGGAAGGAGGAGCTGGACCCAGTTAGATTTCAGTATCCAGGCTCTAGAGTTGCTTTCTAAAGTTAGTGCAAATTCAGACTGATCCTCTGTCTCTTTCCCATGGAAGATAAGATGGCCTTTTACATGTCCCCTATTTTCCTTCCCCCTTTAAGCATCTTTACATTGGCGTGAGTTTCAGTCCCATAGATGAGGTAAGCATCTAAAAAATCATTGAAAAATCAATGTTACATCTGTGTAATTCTGGCTAGGATAATAAAACTCAAGATCATAAAATAAAACACTCTTGCTCAGAATGGATATTGCCGTATGTTTGACTGACAGACAGTAAAGCTAGGCTTTAAGTCTTTCAGCTCAGCGTGGTGTAGTGGTTAAGAGCAGGTGGATTCTAATCTGGAGAATTGGGTTTGATTCCCTACCCGCCCACCTGAGTGGTAGAGGCTTATCTGGTGAACCAAATGTGTTTCCGCATTCCTACATTCCTGCTGAGTGACCTTGGGCTAGTTACAGTTCTTCGGAACTCTCTCAGCCCCATCTACCTCACAAGGTGTCTGTTGTGGGGAGAGGAAGGGAAATGAGCTTGTAAACCACCTGGTGTCTCCTTACAGAAGAGAAAAGTGGGATATAAATCCAAACTCCTCCTCCTCCTCCTCCTTTTTCTTTAAATACTGGTTCAAGTATTTGCATGCCTGATGTGCCCACATCTATTAAGCTGTATTATAAAGTGCATCATTGTGTCTTCAGTGCAGTCCCACCTGGTAACTGTGCAGGCATAGGCCAGGTGTGGAGTTAGACTACCAAGCTTCTAGAAAGTTTTTAACTTCAGAGGAGTACTCCCCCACCCTCTGTCTTGAGCTGAGGCTTTCCTGCCCAAACTGTCATGTCACAGAGATGGGGAACACTCTTCACCCTCAGTTCTCCCTTTATCTCTGTGGAGTGAGGACATTTACTACTGGCTTCCATTTCAGTTGCTTTGGAGAGGAATTTTGAGTGGATAAATCTCTTTTAAAAATGTCAAATGTAATAGCAAGGTGGCACAAAGCAATGGACCTAATGAGTGCCTCTTCTGTTTGTGCAAGTGCCGTATTGTGGAGGTCTGCCTGGCAAGAAAGGGCTATTTACCTTAAGGGTACATGTGGGAAAATCCCTGAAAGCCTGTGACACTCGGACAGCTCTTTGTTGGCAAAATGTGTTGGCTACAGCTTGTTTATTGGATTCAGGCAAGGGTCAGAAATGCAGCATGAGGACAAATCCTGACATCAGGCAATCCACCTGCCAACCCGATGAAACACGTTTCCCCCAGTCCTCATGCCAGGGGAAACCAAGGAGTGGCAAGTAATTGAGAGGGCAGTTGGGTGCCAGCCTTTCACTGGACCTCCCTTTGCCACTTGGGATATAGGTGAGCTAGGGGCCCCCCAATAATAAGGAGGCAGGCTCACAGGCACTCCCTACTCCCAAAAGGATCTATTCCAATGCCCAACCCACAAGCCACAAACAAGGCAAATGTAACAGAAAAACACTGCAGTTAACCCACAATATTCAGCAACATGCAAACACTGGGAGGGAGTGTGGGCAAGCCACAGCGTGGCAGAACTCTTAGCAGGTGGTAGCCAGCCAGGTCTGCCTTTTATGGTCACACTAGTCTGTGACTCCCCCTCCCCCTCATGACATGGTAAGCTTTTGTGTGTGCCAGCCAGACCCTCAACAGTTATGTCTTAAGGGTACCATGTGGCTGACCGGCACCTCACTGCCCCTGCCACCACCCCCCAATCGCTCTCCTGGATGGCAACCAGTGGCTTCATTCAATAAGTTGGAGCCATGTTTATGCTAAAATAAAACTTTTTTTCAACAGTGAGGAGCCTATTAGTATAACTAATGTCTCAACAGATTTTACTGCATTTGCATATTTCACTAGACATGACAACTTGCAAATGAACAATGTCAGGTCACAGTTGAATGACAGATCGAGGAAGCATTTCAGTCTTTTACATTTCACTTGTTTTATAGAGGAAAGTTTGACTGTCCTTTTGCAACTTAAAATCCTTAGAAAGTTTATTACAAATTCATTAGACACTTCAGATAGGCTTTTTGTGTGTTGCCAGAATACAATAGTCAAGTTGCTCATAGATGGCAGATTGTATAGTCTGTTCCCAAACTAGGCGAATTTCAGCAACTGAGATAATTGTCTTCTGCTTGTTCAAGCAAGCTGCCTTGAACTTTGGGAGATGTAAGATATAAATAGCCGAAATAAACTGTGAGAAACCAGTTAATCTTTGTAGCTCACCATGCTGTAGCATCATACAAGATGTATATAAATAGGAAAAGATATTACCTATAAATGTGTAAACAATGTTTTTTAGAATATAATTTTCAGTTTCTCAGAATTTGTCTTATTAATTTTTTTGAACCTTGTATGTTTCTGGTTTTCAGACCCCATTTGAAGCATTTTTAAAAGTGTGAGAAATTTTTAACTCATGTTTCCTCAAGTAAAATGAATATCGTATATACTCGTGTATAAGTTGACCCGCATATAAGTCAAGGCCCCCAATTTTACCTCAAAAAACTGGGAAATTTTATTGACTCGTGTATAAGTTGAGGGTGGGAAAGGTCCGTCAGGAGACAGGGTGCTGAGCCGGCAAAGGAGCCACAGCTGGAGGAAAGGAGCGCCCCAGAAGCCTTTGGGAGGCTTTTTAAGGAGGGGTGAGGTGGGCGCGCACGGGTCTGGGGAGAGGGAAAGCGGCTGAAGGCAGGAGAAAGCGAAGCAGAGAATGCCTTGTCCCCCTCACTAACTCATGCTTTCTTTCTTGCAGGCTCTAAGTCTAAGGCTTGGTTTCAGGGAAGCTGCTGGAGCATTGCCCTTTTAAGAAAACAAGCTACCCCAAGCGGCAGCTTCCCTGAAGCCAATCTTTAGACTTAGAGCCTGCAAGAAAGAAAGCATGAATTAGTGAGGGGGACGAGGCTTCACTCGCACCTGCGGTGGAGTACGCTTCGCCATGGTTCGCTGGGGACTCTTAACGTGATAAGTTGAGGGGGCATTTTTTCAGCCTAAAAGGCTTCGAAAAACTCGACTTGTAACGCTGAAAGCATATATACGGGTGTACTCTCAAATTTGTGTCAGGCTTTAAAATTCTCGTAATCCAAATATATTATACACTTGGGCCTTTCCTATGTACTTGATAACACTAATGTTACATATCTCTATCAGTGAGGGCTAGTAATTTTATGATAGTTGAGATTTATTGCATCTAGCAAGAGTTTGTGACCTTAAAGATACTTGTATTTTTCAATTTTATTTTACATGTTACCTAGTGCAAAAAAAAAGAGTGATTCTTTTATTTTACAGTTCTGTTACAATGTTATGATTCTAAAACTAGCTCTGTGAATACTGGGGTCTTAACCTAAGTTTGCTATAAATTTCAAATTAGATTTTGTGTCTATGTATGTTTAGTAAGTATTTAGTATTTAGTGAAGACAAATATGAAGCAGTAGGCTCCACTATTTAAAGATAATTGATTGCATATTCTGTTCTAGGTTCTTGTGTTGTGCGGGATGCAACTGGGAACATCAATGATACAATGATCAATGAATTTACAAATTGCACTACTGCAGCTTGCAAGCTGAAGTTTGACTTCTCTTCCTGTGAAAAGATAAAGTGCAATTATGGGCTAATGCACAACTTCCAGGTGAGCAGTGACTTTTCTAAATTTGACAGTATAAATTTATGGTTGTCGATGGTTTCCATGCTTGATATAAATGTAGGAACATGCAATAGAGTTTTTTGTGCAAAGCAGATCTGTCTCTCCATGGCATCTGCTTGTGGACCTCTATTAATAATATTTAGATTGTTGAATCTGAGCTTAGGGGTTTTTTCCAGACAGAACCATTTTTAAATATAGTCCCAGCAACTACTATATATTTACATTTGGTGAGATTGAACAGACAAGTTTTTAGCAGAGCTGAAAATGTGCAAGATTGGCATTGCTTCTTATGATGTGCACACTGCTTTTACTTCAGCATTATCTCTGGTCAAACAAGCTTTTGAAAGATGGAAGTCTTCAAAACCTGTTCAGCAGTTCAAATGTATAGAGAACGATGCCACTTGCTTCGTTAATGTCACTGCACGCAGTTTTTTCCTATTGCTATTATGTTTGTATCACTCCGTATGTTAATATGCACCTTCAATTTCATGTCACAATTTTATCTCGTAACTTGATTTTATTTTTATACATAGAAATTAACAATACAGAAAAAAAGAAAAGAAACCATCACATAGTTACAGTTAATTCTAGAGAGTAAGAAGCAAAATTATACATATAATATTATATAAAAATAAAAAAGTTACCAATATTGGTTTTTCTTAATATGTTATAACAATTCAAAGTATATAAAAACACTAATAAATTATTATTGTTACAATTTTCTCAAATTTTTCTCACATAGTAAAAGTTGTATTGACATCATTTTTAGAATGTGACAAGTCACAATTTTATAATGTGCTAATTTATCTGTTTCCCTTCGATCCCTTTTTCAATCTAATGTATAATGTATAATGGTATGGTATATTTAATTTATATACCGCCCTCCCCTGAAAGGTAAAGGTTATTGATAATTTATATACATCATCTCAGCAATACCACTTTATGTGTTCTTTTAAAAAACAGTACATATACTATACTTCCTATTTATCTTAAAATACTTGATTGGTCACTTATTCACAAACTTCATCAATTTTGCCATTGATGCATATATAAAAAAGAAAAGAAAAGGTGAAAAGAAAGGACTTCCAGCTAGAATTACATATAACAACATGTTATCTTAAGCCAAGATATATCAAAGTATCATAATATAATTTGAATTAGATATTATTGATTTTCTTAGTTTGATTTTCAAAGAACAAGAATTTTTCATCTGTTTAGATTATCTTCTTAAGTCTTGGATCTTCACGAACTCTATCATTGGACAAGAACAAATTGGATTTGTTGAAGGCAAATCCACTATAGACCACTGCTTTCTTCTTGCCTTCTTAGCAAATAAATATATGAATCTAAAAAGTGCCTTTGATTCACACCAAGGGGGAATTCTGTGGGAAAAACTTGGGGCAATGAAGATGGATCCATGGCTGTTGTTCCTCATAAAAAAAATCCATATAGACAATTATAGCCAAGTGAAATTCTCAAATAAAGGAGAGTTATCTTCTAAAATTCCAGTCACCACCGGGGTGAAATAAGGATGTGTCCTGGCCCCTCATCTTTTTAATAGCTTCTGTTTTCAAAAAAGTTGATGGCCATCCCCCAAATTAGGTTCTACGGATACCGCTCTATTGCTCTATGTCAATGATACCACCATTCTTTCATATACTAGAGTAGGTCTTCTAAGATACCTATGTGCTTTTTATGATTATTGCAAAACAAATTGTCTTACTATCAACTATTCTAAATCAAAAATGTTAGTATTTTCCAAAATATGGAATCCCCAAAAATGGACACTTGAAAACAATCCCCTTATACAAGTCAATGAATTTAATTACCTCAGAATTACACTCTAGTGCAGCTTACACTGTACAAAGCACAAAGCCCAAATAATTAGATCAGCCAAATGTTCAACCACCTCAATTACACAATGTTTTTATGCAAAAGGAAATCAAATGGTATCGGTTGCCAAAATATTTTAAGCAAAATTTTTGTCCTCCTTTCTTTATGTAACATCCCTTTAGACACAAGAATTTGACAGTGATATTGAGAGGGTACAGGCCACCTTTTTTAGGAAAATACTGGGAGTCCCAAAATGTGTCCCTAACATGGTCATATATGCTGAATTGGGCCAGCATTTTGTGGAAGCTAAAGCTTGAGTCATCTTTTTCAGGTTTTGGCTGAAAATTTTCTTCAGAGCAAATGCTAACTCTCTTTTATTGCACTTCAAAAATGATCCACTCAGTACTTCCTTGCTATCAAATTTGGAAACCAAAATTAAATCCCTAGGCTTTTTTATTGAATTGTTTGAACCTCATATGAGGACTATAGATTGCTAAAACAAAGAATTTTTGATTGGAATATCAAAAACTTTTTCCCTTACAGCCACCCATATGCTCTCCTGAGTCACTGAAATTAGTTACCCATCGTGGTAAGATGGCACAGTACTTCTACAATCTCAATAACTGTTTACATTGTAGAGCTTTCATGCTTGCCAGGGTTAATGCCTTTCCCTCTAAAGTCAAGGCAGGAAGATTTCAAGGCACTCCAGCATTACTCAGTGAACTCAATCCAGCACATTCTTCAGGACTGTCAATTTCATTCTATTCCACATAACATCTATTTACTTCCGCTTCTCAAAGCAAAAAATGGTCCATGTGGTATCCTATCTACTGAATGATCTTTCTCCTGAGAACTGACAAAGTTGCCACTTTTTTAAGCTGAAGTGATAAATGAAAGAGGACAGCTTTCTAATTGATTTGATTTTAACTAGCCTGATTTTAATGATTTTAAAGAATGTAGTAGTATATTTCTATAAGCTTTGCATTTCTATATTCCTGTACTTGAACCTCAAGGTTGAAATGTAATGCTTTACATATGACATGCCTAATAAAGGTCTTATTGTATTATATTGTATTATTGTAACATTTTCTGAATTTCTGCATGAACTTATTTCCAAGAGTCTTCTGCTTGGAGTGCAGTTTTTTTGTCAGCTGACACAGGTTCCAATAAATCCAAGTTCGCCTGTATGTAGTATCAACAGTGGAAAAACATGTCAACCAATGTCTGAAACAGTTTAACAATTAGATGAAATGATGCTGACCCAAGGTCATCCAGTGAGCTTCATTTCAGAGTGGGGATTTAGACCTGGATCTCCCAGTGTGGAATGTTATTCACTAAATCACGCTAGAGTTGCCCAGGACAGTATTTAGTCCATCATTCAGTCCATCATACTTTTTCTTTGAATTATAATACCTAGCTGAAGTAAATCAGTCAACATTTATTCCCACCAGAAGGTCAGTGAACATCAGTTTAACGGCTCAACTTACTTACTATAAATGAATATACAGAAATTAAAATTCATAACCTCATTGTGCTGTAATTAATTATATGTAAAAGTTATTAAACTGTTTGGAATTATCTGCTTTCATATGGACAAAGTCTACAAAGAGGAGATGTATACAATTTTCAAGATCTTTTGGGGAGCAGAGTAGCGGTGAGATATGTGGAATGGATGTGCTTATGAAATAGACAATATAACTTAACTGAAGTTTGTCTACAGGGTTTTATTTAACTTGATTTCATACTGCAGCTGCTTATTTTAGATCTGTATATCTTATAGTCATGTTCTACTTCTAGGTAATGAGTATGGTGTCAGGATTTGCACCTTTGATTTCAGCTGGTATATTTTCTGCCACTCTTTCTTCTGCGTTAGCGTCTCTTGTCAGTGCACCTAAAATTTTCCAGGTAAGAAGTTGTTTTCAGAGTTTTGAAATAAGCAATTAAAAAATGGTGTTTGAAAAAGTTGTATATTTGAGGGTCATATCATATATTGTTTCTCAAGATAGCTGTTGTCTTAGGGCCAAAACCAAATTGTGTCAGATAATGATGACAACTTATAAATCTCACTCTATCTATGTATGCTGTTAACTGTGATAGTTGGAAGTAATACATACTATTAAAATTAGATTTCTTAGTTATTTTCCCAAATCTGCATCTCAGGAGGTCTTGTAAACACTCATCTATCTATCTGTTTCTGAATTGGACTTTAAAAATCTGCACATTAGATCCGGAAATGAATAGGATTTGCTAAATGTTTGTAAGAAGTCCCCTGTTTGCAAAAAAAAAGTTAACTATCAGCAAAAATACAAAATCACTGTCTGCTTTAAGAAAAATATCAAATTGAGATGTAAAAAAGACTATATTGTCAGGTTTTGGCAGCAATTTGAAGGGTTGCTAGACATCCTTGACAAATACTACAAGGTCGCAGTGTGAGCACAGAGTAACGAGAAAAGAAGCAAACAAAAATATAAAGGGGAAGATTTAGCGGAAAAAGAAAAGCAGGAAATGGGATGGGACAAGAATAATGCAAGGGAGAAAGAAAGAGAGAAAGTATGCGGGGGGGGAGGAGCAGAACAAGATAGGTAGATAGGACAGAAGGAAACGGGAAGTGTGCCAGTGAAAGGGAAAGCTGCTTATGGGGATGGGGACAGTGGAGGGAGGACAGGATTATGGATGCTACCTCTGGGGAAGGATCCAGGAGAAACAAGAGCGGAGGGAGTGGGGAATTGTAATCTTCTCTCTGTGAGGCCTTGCTAGTTCCCTATTAATTCTACATTAAATGTAATTCTACATTAAATATGGAACAATTAACTAGGCAGAACACTGTTGGTCTCTTCTTGTCTGCTTATAATTTTCCCACAAAAGTGAAGAAAACAATTGGATAAATTTGTGATGTGAAAAATTAGTACTGTTTTCACTCTAGTTGCACTCAACATATACAGGCCATCTGAAAAATGATCTGAAAACATTTGATAATTTGCTTTGGTGTACTACTGTTGTTGAATTGCTGTCATCTTTTTTCTCCTAGGCTCTGTGTAAAGACAATATTTACCCAGGCTTCTCCATGTTTGCTAAGGGCTATGGAAAAAATAATGAACCTTTACGGGGGTATCTTCTGACCTTCTTGATTGGACTTGGATTCATATTAATTGGTAAGTTTAATTCATGAGCTTTCTTTACTAGAAAGGAATTTTGCTTAATTTTCCTGTTGAATTTCTCAGAAGCATTGAATGTTATCCATATTAGAAATCAGACAGCCAGTTAGACCACTGGCTTGACCATGTGAGAATGCTCAGGACAATGAACAAGCCACACAAAGTTTATGCTGGATTCTGTGGTACAATGGTATACTTACTTTTTACTATATATGTTTTTGACAAATTCAGATTCAGACCAATACAGCCTCAGTAGCCCCTTTTACATGTTACAGTGAATGAATGTACAATGTGCATGTGCCTGCATATGCCTATTAGTAAGAGCCAGTGTGCATTTACTTGACAGCTGAAAGTAAGGCTCAGTACCTGGACAACTGTGGAGTTTAAATCACAGTGTACATGTATTGAATGTAACATGAGAATTACTCAGTGAAGATATAAAGAAAAATCAAATGTACACTCTACATGCATGGATTGTGCATGTGTTTACTATGTGTTTACTACAATAACTCTGTGAACAGGGCTATTGTCAAGCTCCGATTAAATAATATGTTTCTAGTTGTATAAAATTATGACTTGTTGGTTGTGTATGGTGTAGCCCATTTACACTGTACATCGGGTTGTGTTTAAATAATTTGGTTCTATTTTTCTCCCATATTCGAGACTCAAAACAGAGTGAAATAATAATAATAATAAATTTTTGTATTTCTATCTTTTACACCTGTTTCCTAGTAGGTCAGGTTGTTCAGCTCATATACATGGACTATGCAGAACCATTAACTGAGTAGCTAACTTGTAACTATTGTTGCATATTCTGTGCAAATACATGTTTTGCTTTCCATTTCCTCAATAAGAGTTTCAGGGCTCATGAGATTAAATTTTGTGATCTCTAGCTATGTTTTCTTCTGTGACCATGGAACTGGGGGAGAAGATATAAACTGCATTCCCTTTCTCTGAACATGAAACATTAAAATTATAAGATGAGAAAGTCCTGTCGGTGATGCTGTGCCCCTCAAGGTCTTGTTTCCCTTTTGTGATTGCAAAGACTATCCATGGTTTCACCTTTAATTTATTTCAAATATTTTTGCCCAGAACTCTCAGTTAAAAAGTTGTCAAGGTTGTTTTAAAAAAAGGTAAAGAAATATATATTTTAATCAAAATAAAATATAAATAGCAGCATAAAATTAACATTAAAGCTACATGTAACCCCTTCTGTTTTACCCTAGTAGATGAAGTAACTGTACAATGGCATTTTCCTGTCTTTACAGCTGAACTGAATCTTATTGCTCCAATTATCTCCAACTTCTTCTTGGCCTCTTATGCCTTAATTAACTTTTCAGTGTTCCATGCTTCCCTTGCAAAATCCCCAGGTATGAATTTTATGTCATTATTCTTATATATGTGAAACAAATCTATGTAGGCAAAAGTGCCTTTTAAATTTCCTTTAAATTAAACCTAAGTGCTAGCACAAACTGTTACTGGACTACAAAGAACAATATTTTATATTCCACTGTCCAACTAAAGACCTGCACATCAGTATTCTCCTGTTGTCACTGACTCTGATGTCTGTCCATTTTTTTTGTGGAAACTTGATATGTATTTTTAAAATACTTATGCTATTCTTTAGCCCTAAAGTGCCCCATATATATTTACATATTTGAATGGTATTAAAATGCTCTATAGCTTGCTAGAACACACTAAAGGAGAAACTTTCTGCTCATTCACTTAATTCTGTTTGCTTTTTGAATAGGTTGGCGTCCTGCTTTTAAGTACTACAACATGTGGGTGTCCCTAGTTGGAGCAATACTTTGCTGTATAGTGATGTTTGTCATTAACTGGTGGGCAGCACTTCTCACTTATGTCATCGTTTTAGGACTCTACATTTATGTAACTTACAAGAAGCCAGGTGGGTGCCTGTGTAGGTGACACTTGGTTAGTGAAGTGGATTAATGATTTCATCAATGTTTTTAAAGTGTTTAATATGATTTGTAATGATAGCATATTTTTCCTTTCAACTCTGTTGACAGGAACCTGTTTCATAACCAAAAGTTAATTAGGTAATGAAATTTACTGAGGCTAACGTGAACTTCATACAGGGAATTAGATATGTTGTTCAGGGTGGGGGTGGGGGTTGAGGTTGGAAGACGTTTTCTCAAGAAAAACCAGAAGGTATCATGTGTTGATTGAAAGAAACACTGTAACAGATCAGAAAAGGAATAATAAAACTATTTTGAAAGGTGTTTAAGTGGTCCAGTGCTTCAGTGCTTCAGGCCAGTGTGGTGGAATAGTTAGAGTTTTGGACTACGATCTGGGTCTGCGGGGATACAGGTTTAAATCCCCACTTTGCCATGGAAGCTTGTTGGGTGACCTTGGGCCAGTCACACTCTCTAAGTCTAACTTAGCTCTCAGAGAGGGTGTTGCAAGGATAAAATGGAAGAGAGGAGACTGATATAAACCATGTCGGGTCCCCACTGGAGAGAAGGGCATGGTATACTTGAAGTAAATGACTAAGCCACACACTGAGACAGCAAAAGATTTTAGTTCCCAGCTTCACATCTATTTACAACTATTTATATAGGTGTGTGGATAAGAAAAGGGAAGAAGCCTTTGGCGGTGTTCCTTAACTTTGCCACCCCCAAAGAGCCAAAATGACTGCCAGCACCCAAATGACAACACTTTAATCTGTTCCTATCTCTTTCTCCAAAACTAGTGCTATCAAGAGGCATCTACATTATGATTGACCCTGTCAACAGTTGCTAGTGTGAAGATGCCAGGTTTTTAGTGGTCAGCCTGCTTTTGAAGCTGGGGCGAGGTACCAGAAAGTTATGCTGAATCCTTTACACCCAGATGAATTCTCTACTATGCTGTCATTTGGCTGAAATAAGCTGAATTCTGAGTGGATCCTAACACCAGAGTCAAAAGCATGACTTCGGGCTGAGCTAGCAGGAAGGTGTATGGTCTGCTTTTATTTCATTCAGCCAAGCCAGTTCCATGCGCTGAGGCATACTTAAAGGAGTGATGGCTGCCCCTGAGCTAAGCAGCCAGGGTCTGGTGATTTATCCACCACTACAGGGTAGAAGGGACATGAGAAAAACCCTGGGGACAATTTGTGCCAGTGTGTTAATCTCTCAGTAACAATAGTTAGTTTTGCTTATTCAAAAGTTAGAGTGTGCAACATATGTGAATAATTATTCAAGTTACATTGTGTTTTCCATGTTCAGTATCCATCAATCAAACCATAAATAAATGTCTCTTTGTGAGAAGAACAGAATTGCTGCAGTTTCATGTAGACCCCATATGCAAAGACCAAAACTTTACCTCAATGGACTCCTTCTGTTTTTAACATCAAACTTTCCTTTTATAGATGTAAATTGGGGATCTTCAACTCAAGCCTTGACTTATCTAAATGCACTGCAGCATGCTGTTCGCCTTACGGGTGTGGAAGACCATGTGAAAAACTTCAGGTAACTTGAGATCGATAAATACATTTTAGAGCAATACAAGTAAACTTGAGATATTGTAGGGAACATCTAACATAACAGTGGAAACAGAAATGATCACACATTCTGAAAGGGAGGTTCTATTCCCAACTGTAAAGTGATATGTTGAAAGTATGGTTTGAATAGTTATACACAGAATTCAACATGTGTTGAAAGTAGTTGCATCATTATGTTTTATAAGTTTATGTTTTATAAACTCAGCAATGAAGGAATAAGACGGGGAGTCCTTCTATGGATTAAAAACTGGTTGAGGAACAGGTAGCAAAGGGTGGATGTAAATGGGAAGTTCTCGCAATGGAGAGATGTAGGGAGTGGTGTCCCCCAAGGATCCGTTTTGGGACCAGTGCTCTTTAACCTATTCATAAATGACCTGGAAGTAGGGGTGGGTAGTGTGGTGGCCAAGTTTGCGGATGATACCAAATTATGTAGGGTGGTAAGAACCGCAAAGGATTGCGAAGAGCTCCAAGCGGACCTTGATAAATTAGGTGAGTGGGCTAAGAAATGGCAAATGCAGTTCAATGTAGCAAAATGTAAAGTGATGCACATAGGGCAAAAAAAAATCCAAACTTCAGTACATACACGCTACAGGGCTTTCAAGTGCTAATGCCCAGTCACAGACCAGGAAAGGGATTTGGGTTGGGTGTTCGAAGTTGATAAATTCCATGGGAATGTCAACTCCAGTGCATGGCAGCTGTGAAAAGCAAGCAAATCTCTATGCTGGGGATCATTAGGAAAGGAATCTGGATAATACAAACTATGGAGATTGTCATGCCCCTTATATAGCAGTGGTGCTAACCGCACTTGGAGCACTGTGTTCAATTCCTTGGTCGCTACATCTCCCAAAAAAGGATACTCAAAAGAGGATAGAAAAAAGTGCAGAGAATAAAAAACGGGGATGATTGAGGGATTGCCACCTTCCGCGAAGAGAGGCTGCAGCCGCTAGGAATTCTTTAATTGAGAGAGAGAGACGCCTTTGAGTGGGGATATGACGAAGTCTATAAAATTATGCACGCCGGGTTGGGAAAATCGTTGACAGAGAAATTTTTCTTTCTCACAATACTTGTCCAGGGGCATTCATTGAAAATGCTGGGGAAGAATTCAGGACCACAAAAGGAAAACACCTCTTCACACCAACGCGGTGATTGGTAGCTCTTTCTGAATACGCCGCCACAGATAGGCGGTGATGGCCCAGGGGCCGCAATGCCCATAGGGCAGGGCGTTGCGGGCAGCTGCCCAGGGCATCGTAACTCTGTAAAGTACAAAATGCAGGGTCTCGCTTTGGGGTATTATTAGTGGTTTCCTCAGTTTTTTGGCCTGCAGTAGGTGGCGCAGTTTTGTAGCATATAGAATCCTTCTTAAGATAGCCAGTGTTTTCCAGATACCGAGCATTCCCTTATCAGTTTCTTCGCCAGCATGGGCCACCAATTCGGGCCACGCTGATAGGGGCCGATGGGAATTGTAGTTCCTGGAACATCCGGAGAGTCACGCAGGTTCCCTACCCCTGGTGTTACAGCAGCACCAAAATTTGGCTCAGGGTCTCCACTCAGAGACTGGCATTAATGATAAATTCCCTCAGGTTTATGCCAGTCTTGGTTCAAAAGCGTTATTAAACTCCTCTCAGTAAGCGGTGCCCCATCCCCCCATTCTTACAATGCTACGGGAGCTAGGGAGATGGGGGCCACCCTTTATGAGGGTCCATAACTTTGTTCCCACCTGAATTCAAACTGGCAACCAAACTCTTGGGGTAAAGTATAAGGACAGTCTCCCGATTTATTGATAACACTGAAAGCTCATGCCATATGTCTACAAAAATTCCGTACTCCACTGTATAGGTCCTGAATGACCTTGTTCAAAAAAAAAAAAATTTGGTGCATGGCAGGTTGGTGTAATGCCGCCATTGGGGCATCTAATCCCGGCTTTTGGCCTTAGGGCTCCAGTTTGTTTTCTACCTCACTACTTCTGTGATGGCTAACAATTTCAACCCGGATAGCTTTAAAAAAAGGGCTTTGGAGCAGATTTTATGGCAGAGGAGAAGCCGTCAATTCATGGCTATCCAATCTTGATCCTCCCTTGATCTGAGAGATTGCAAAATGCCTTAGCAGACCAGGGTGCCTCAGGAGCAACAGCCATAGAAGGCCATTGCTTTCTACCGCCCCGCATGTGAGAGCTCCCCCAAAGTGCTGGTGGGCCACTGCGAGGTGAGCGCAGAGAGCTGGACTAGATGGTTCTGATCCAGCTTGGTTTGTTCTTATGTTTTTAAGTATCAAACTCTGATCGCTCATTGTGTTATCGCAGCTATTGAAAGTGGACTGGAGTAATTTGACATAGTAAAATGTACCCTCTTGGCTTCATGTATAGATCTGGTTCCAACCGCCACTGTGCCAGCTTTGCTGCTGACGATTTGGCTGAGTGACCCCATCGCCAGGTAAAATGCAGGTGGGCTTGTTCTGTAGTGTTTCTAGTGCAACAATCTGGCCCAGGTGAATCTGAACCAAACTAAAAGGGATCGCTAAGAAATGTTAATGCTAAAGCAAGAGCATTACAGAACACAGTCAACAAAACAAACATTGATTGTTCTTGTTATTGTTCCTATCAGTCGGAATAAGCTTTGTGACAGTTTTTGTGCTATGCATCCAGTATAGCTACTCGGTGACATTGGGCTGGGGAGAGATGAAAATTACCTACACTTCATATCTCTTCTGTCTCCTGTTCCAGCCTCTTTGGAGCAGTAGCCATTAAAGGTTCTCGTAGGAGGCAGCCTAGTTTATCAGAGGTAGCAGCTCTTGAATTTTTGCAGCCAGCTTGATGAGGTGGTTCTTTTACTATTTACTGTAAAATGACAGACTAAAAGCACCAACATTAAAAAAAATGGAAGCTCAAACATGTTGTTTATAAGTTCCCAAAACCGTGAAATACTTTCAAAAGTGCTTTACTACATCGAGAAGTTTTAATATAAGTTTTGTAAAGGTTAACAGTACTGGGCATTGGTAGGCTGACCAAAATAAAAGTTCATATAGCATTTAAAGATGCTATGCTAAAGACCCTCTCTTGAGATTTTGTTAGATTGATGATACTTCTTTGAGTGAGTGATATGTTCATCCTTCTATTGTACGTGGCTCTTTGCAGGCACTATTGGTGCTGTGGTGACTTCTTTATGGCATCTTTGCTGGAGTTCCAAGACCAATTATCAGTGGGTGGAGACCCCTTGCCCTCTGAAATAGTACATGGGAGATAGATTCATGTATGTTAAGCAGTTTGAGTAGCTATATGGATGGAATCTACACAGCTTAGATTGGATAATTTATGACATGTATATTCTATTTATCTGTTAAATATAAACCAGGCCGCGAAAGTTCGTCATGAGAGTGGTCCTCCAACTCCTCGGTTCCGCACTGTTTATCACTCTGAGGTACATGCCTCACTAAAAAAATGTGGTGGGTTACATGGGATCAGGTCACATACATATGAAAGTCAGAATAATTTTTTTCTACTTTTATAAAAAGCCACTCCATTAACCTTTTTCCTGCGCCTTCTTTCTGGGAAACCACTTAGATGATTCAGCATTAGAGAAGAGTACAAATGTGTGGATGTGTTCGTGTATTGGTGCAAGGGTTTAAATTTGTTAGACATTGTAGAACATTTTGACCAACCTAAAATTATGAACAAAACGAGGCTGCACTTGAACTGCAATATAACCAGGCTGTTGATCTTAAAGCTTGCACATTTGCTTTCAGCTGACCTTCTGGGGAAAGGTAGCAGGAGTCCGATTGACATCTATGGTTTAAGGTGACATTTTGTTCAGATGAGGATGTAAACGTCGGCATGTCTTCTGTGGATATGAGCGTGTTTTTTCAACCAGCATGCAGAAAGAAATTACACCTACATAAAGAGACCAAAGAGTAGTTGGAGAGTGGTAGGAGAAAATGCACATTTGGGCATTTGGAGAGGAATAAAAAGACAAAAGCATATTGAGGGTAGAGCTGTTTAGTGTGTCAATAAAGTGAAATTGTCAGTAAAGTGATTGTCATCCAACTTATGGGCAACCCTGTAGATTTTGTGGTGCAAGAGACATTCAAAGGTAGTTCTACACCAGTTCTCGTCTCCCTCTGTAGCAAACTCCTGGATTTCTTTGATAATCTCCCATCTAACTGGTTTTGAATCTGCTTAGCTTCTGAGATCAGGTTAGGCTGGATCATCCCGAACAGGACAGTAAGCATAGAATCCAGTAAATTAAATAAAAGAAAATACTTTTCCACAGAATCATAATTGACTCAGAAAGTAACTTGGTTTCTCCGTCTTGAGACAAATAGAATCAAAGAAAATAATTTTGTATAATAGCCAATTTGTAATGAATTCAAATATATATTTGATGGACTTCTCTAACATAGCGATAAAATGGCTGTGGAGGTATTTCTTGATCTGGAGGTCAGCGTGTGCGTCAAGTGGCTATTAGACTGGCATACCTTTACATAGGTCACGCTAGTCATGACTTAATCATAATAATCTTGACTTAATTGTAATAGACATAGCACTGATTCAAGCATTGTTGAACTGCTTTGGATGCAGAGGCCACAACTTGATCCGAATTCTAAATATATATATGAGCGTGAAATTCACCGGTAGGAGAATTCATTTGTGTGGATAAGAGCTTTATTTCAAAACCTTGTTCTTAAAAGTTTAAAGAGTTGGTGAATATGTTCAGAATGTTTGGAGGTTATTTAAAACAAATGCAATAAAAGTTTATAGCAGAAATTAGAAAAGATTTGAAGAGGTCCAAGAAGATCAAATAACCCATGGAAATAAGTCTTACTTTAAAAAGTGAATATCTTGGCTGGAAACGGGACGTATTGTAGCATTGCTAGCTCTTCTTTAAAGATCAAAACGTAATTAAGAAAATACACTTCAATATTATTTATATTTTGTGCTTGATTCTTGAAGGTGTATAGGAACCTTCAAAGCATAGATAAATCTGGTAATACTGAACAAACACTAAAGGTAAACAAACTCATAAATCAGGAGTAAAACTTCTATAGAGAGGTGTGTGGAAATTCTGGAGGTTGTATCTGCTAAAATCCCTTTGATACATATTACTTTTTAAAAGCATGGAAGATGTTGCAAAACAGATGGACAGTAGTTTCAGGGCATGTTGAAAATAGCCACCTATTTTCCTTCTAGTCAGTTCCATGATTCTACTGCCAAAAATAAGGATCTGGAGTACGACTGGAGTGGAATTTCTAAGGTCTCCCGCACCATCCCAGTTCTCACTCCGAAACAGTTCCTCTGAAGAGTCACCGTTTTGGCTCCCCACCAAAGCAAAATGGCAGTTCTTGGGCCAAATTCCATTAATTCGGATAATTAAACACACAGATACTCCACGGAAATATCCAGTGTTTCGCGGTAAAACCTCGCCAACGCCTTCCGTCGATCACTTGCCCTGGCACGATTCCTGTCCACCTTTATCATGGCTCTTCCCAGACCTGACTCTGGTGGATGTACACCTTTCTAAAACAATACCGTGGATGGATCCAGATCGAGTGGAGGGGAGCAGTGGATTAAGAATTCTCCCACCATTGAGAGTGACGCGGAGCCTCCCATCCAACTGGCGAATGGGCTGTGCACATGTGCACGCAGCCTTTAAAAAAAAAAATGTTTTCACTGCAGAGGGCATTACATGGACACTCGAACTTCACCTTTACTAAAAGTATGAGGCAAGTAGAACTAAATAGTAGTGACCGAATGCGAGTTGCTATTGGCATGAAAGGTTGCAGAAAACGCAGCTTGCTTAAATAAGTCAGCTTCCACCATTTCTGCTCCAAGTCAACTCCGTGCATGCATCGCATGATCGGCACCTGCAAATTTTTTTGCAAAAAAAAACAAATTCCCAAACATTAATGCACAACAGTTACAATCAGGTAGTCAGCTTGAGCGATCGTCCTGCTCGGGATCGCTAATCTATAGTGGGATTAAGCTGCTAATTGCTACTGTAATTGCTCAAACCAGGATAGTTTGCTAGACAGAAGCTGTGGTGGGGAGCACGAAAATGCGATGAAAAGGTGCCGATTCTTTTGAATGCTGGTTGTATCTAGATTCATTTTCTCAGTGGGGATTCGCCCTAGGACTATTCAAATTGAGAAATCAGTGTGAGGAGGAGGCATGGGCCCTTTCACACTTGAAAATTAAATATCTGAGATATCCATTCACAAAACTCCCACCTTCTCACATAGAAGTGTCCTAAGTAGATTCTAAACTAAGTGATCTTATTTATATTTAAATTATGGAGGTGTAATGAGCATCTGTTGCTGACAATTCTTATCGAGTGAATTTTAAACCTGTTATTTTCTCGGAAACTTTTAGAGCATAGGACTATATAACTTTTTTAAAAGGGTCCTCGCAGGCAAGCCATGAAAGAATTATCCAATGACATGTCCAGATTCCAGCGGTGGCTAATTAAAAACAAAATTAAAGCCTTCTATACTCCAGTACATGCAGAAGATTTGAGAGATGGCGCACAATACTTAATGCAGGTATGCAGTACCTGTTAGAAGAGAACTTATGTTCCCAAGATATGTAATACTATGTTTTGAATAATTAATTCTCAGTTGGATTTCACAGTTCACATCTAAACTATTGAATTGTTCTTCTGCAGATTATCGGGCTAACATTGTGCAGTAACTTTTGCAGTCATAACTAGGGCACCGGTGATATACTGTAGTAGCAGTTTCCACCCAAGCATATAGAAGTCGAGGCACCTAATTTTACTTCACAAAAAACTGGGAAACTCATTGACTTCAAGGAGGCTCTCAGGTGCGAAATGCAGCATCAAATTGGAGGTAGACTGTGTAGGTTCAGCAAAATGTTTTTGAATATTTATTTCAAAGAAAAAACAGTAAACTGGCTCCTCTGTAAGTGGAAAAAGAGGGTCAACAAGTGTCAAATATGAGATCAAATACAACTTTGTATACAAACCTTAGCTCAACCAGCAACCCGCTTAAACATTAAGAGTTAAAAAATCTTCAAACTTGGATTCCTCTCATCATCTGTGTATGTCCAAAATGTAACCCAACTTCTAGATCTTTTAAGAGGGATATTATCAGAAATGAAAAATCTACTCACTAGTTTCCATTGAAACAATGGGATGATGGGCATCCCCTTTAGGGTCCCATAACTTCTTGGATCTCCTGGACCCAAACTTCACCAAACCTGGTTGGTATCATAAAGAGATTCCTCTCCTGATGAGACCAGCCAGGTTTGGTGAAGTTGTATTCCGAGGGTCCAGTTATGGACCTTCGTGCGGGTAGCCCTATCTAATAATAGCCTCCCTGTATTGGAAACAATGGGAATTGGGGTAACCCCTTGGGGGGTCCGCCAACCAATCCTTTGGGCCCCTGAACCAAAACTCCTTGCTGGTATCTATCTGGAGAGTCATCTTGAGGGCACTCCTGAAATTTTCCTTGGTACCGCTTAGCATAAAAAAACTGCTACTCTCAAGCTGGTCAAGCAAAAGCAAAACAGACACAAAATTTAATGACCCGCATATGTTGAGGGGAGCTTCTTTTCAGCATTAAAATGTGGCTGAAAAATTCTGGACTTATACATGAGAGGCATAATGGTAATCCTTGTTCTTCTATATTAGGAAGATAGGGTACAAAATCATTACATCCCAAAAGGCACCAGGATGTTTTGTGTCCTAGGGCTCCTGCCACATTTAAATTTGTTTTCTCCTAGTAGAGACAACTCTGCAAGCTCTGATATCCCCATTGTTTCGAGGAAATGACTACTCCTTTCTTCTCTCTCCTGCATCCCACACATTAATTAAGCATAAAGCAAGAGGGAATTTAGAGAATTTTCCCCAGTGGAGGTTATGCAGTCCTGATTAGAAAGTTTCTCCGGATTGAAATATCTGTCAAGTTGCCCATGGTTGGCAAAATAAAATCCAGTGAGTGAATTTTCTGGGTGACACATGCCCTCCAGTCAAAATGCCAACCAGTCTGGACGGAAGGGATATGGATCTTGCACCTTTTGTCTGGCTAAAAGTGAAGTTAAAAAAGTCTGCATTGAAGGACCAGGAGGCAACAGTGGATTTACAGTGTCCATCATTTTATGTGGAAGGCCCCCCCTCCCCTGGATTTTTTTTAAATGGATCAAGAGAACAGTTTTGAGGGGTGCTGGGAAAGTGCACTGCAAGCCCAGAACAAGGATGAGAGATCTTGTTATGGAAATAAAATATACCCCAAATCCACCTTCTGAAATTTGTTCTTCTGCAGTGGGATGAGAGCTATATGTTGGCAGGCCAGACCTGTATAGAGGTAGATGGATAGGGCGTGAACTTATACGTAGGCAATAAACATGTAGGTCCTCCCCCATGGGGGGATTTTTAAACTTAACCCCCCCCCCGTACTAGTCTAATAGGTCAGATTTTAAAATCTTGTGGTATCATTTTCTAGTAATTACTATATCTGTATTACAGCCAGAGTTGTCAAACTTTCTGAAAAAAGCCATAGTTATGAGTAGAGCAATTATGTTGTCCTTTACTCACATACAGCCTCCGTGACCAAACTTTCATCTTCATTCCTTTAAGCTCTAGAAAGCCTTCACTTAAGATAGAGCAGTAAATTTATCTCTTAGTTTTCTGCAAGTAACTAAATAGTTCTTTAGAATGAAGCCAGTTACCAGTAAGCTTCATAAAAATATTTTTAATGTGGTTTTATTATTAGGCCGGTACTAGTTTAATGTAGCCAAACACTCTTTCGTCTATTGCCCATTTAAGAAAGATTGGCAGTCAGCTGACATGAGGGATGTCGATATCTACATCAACTTACTACAGTGAGTGCAACCTTAAACTCACATTAATTCTAGAATTCATATTTTAGTATATCATGGAGGGGGGAGGATTCACAAGGACTTGTATGATGCATCTGTTTTCCTCATCCAGTTATTTTCCCTTTTCTCACAGCCTCTCACCTTTCCCTGCTTTCTTCTCTCTTTCCTGCTCATCAGCCAACGTATCTCTTAACTGCCCCTCATTTTCAGTTTACATCCTGCTGTTCTCCACAGTGGGGACCCAAAGGAGCTTACATTGTTCTCCTCACCATTTTATCTTTACAACTAAACTCAGTGAATTAAGTGAGGCTTAGGGTCAAACCACACATTATGGCATCCACGGTTCTGAAGCTGTTGTAAAGTTAAACTCAGCCATTTTAAATTCTGCAAAGGTCCAATCCTGATCAAGCCTAGAGTATCTTATTTTATTTATTTATTTATTTATTTATTAAATTTATAAGCCGCCCAATCCCCAAGGGGCTCTGGGCGGTATACAACACTATGTATGCAAAACATAACAAGGGTCACGATAGTGACCAAATACGAACCAAAACCATTGTCAATTAAAACCATTTGGCTAAGCTGGACAAGAAACAACAACAATAGTAATACGATGGTGATGATGGCCCCGTGAGGCTCCAATTCTTTGGAACTACTCTCCAAAAGAGAGGGAGCGTCAAACGCATCTTGCACAGCAATAGCAATATACAAATAAAGTATGCAAATAGTGAACAAAAGCCCAAGGAGCCAAAACAGCAGAGGGCGGGGGCTTAATTCTGCCAACTGGACACTCCAAAGGTCTCGGCGGAACAACTTAGTCTTACAGGTTCCTATGCGAATTCACTCAAGCGTCCGCCAGGGCCCGGACAGCTGGATGAGAGTGTTCCACTCAGGCCGAGCCAGGGTCGTAGGAAGGTCCTGGCTCCTCGCGTGGGAGGCCATCCGCATTGAGGGCCAGGAACCACCAGCAACCCCATTCCTCGGCCTAACGCAGAGGCCTGTAGGAGACATATGGGTAATGCGGCCCTCAGGTAACGAGGGTCCCATGGCCGCAGCGTAAGGCCTTCAAAGGTCAAAACCCACACCTTGAAGATGATCTGAATTCCACTCGGGGAGCCAACGCAGCCTGGAAAGCAACACAGGCTTCGGATACGATCACGAAAAGGCATTCCCGGTGGAGCATTGCCGCCGCGATGCTGACCAGCTCTCAGTTTCCTCGAATCAAACGGCGCGAAGTGCCCGCTAGAGCCAGAAACATACCAGTCTAACCTGAGGTGACCAAGCAGGCGTGATCACTGCGTGGCTAGGGTCCGCCTGAGAGAGTGAAGGGGCCAGCTGCCGGGTCTGGACGGTTGGTGAAAAAGGCAGTCCCAAAGGCGTTACAAGGGCCACCTGGCCCCATTGAAAGAGATCGGATCCAGGCGGACCCCCAGACTGCGGGCGGATCGAGGGAGGCCAGCGCCAAAATGGCCCTTCCCACTCCCGGGCGCTGCTGGAAATCCTCCACCCTCCCCCTGCGGGTTGCCAAAGGATCTCCGCCTTCGATGGATTCAGTTTCAGCCTGCTCTGTCAGCAGAACCCAGTTCCAGCAACGGCCTCCAAAACAATGCTGTAGAGCTGCAGGGGGCGTGATGAAATCCCCCTCCATCAACAGAATGAGCTGAGTGTCATCAGCATACCATGATGATCAGACTTCAGAGCCCAAAGTTCCGCACCAGCTGAGCAAGTGGTCGATATAGATGTTAAATAATAGCTGGGGATAAGAAGGCCCGCTGGGAAGCACCACAATGAAGTGGGCAATTCCGGGAGTAGCTTGATCCCCGCGACCATTACACTTAGCTGGAAGGTCAGTCCCGAGTGAATCCGGAGACAATCCATTGAAGCAGGACAATGCCCCGCATCTCCGGAAATGGGCTGTATGGCCGGGCCAAAATGTCGTGGTCGGACCACATCAAACGCTGGCTGGTAAGTGCTCTTAACAATAAACCAGCGCAGCCGCCTGATCCGCCTCGGTCAAGCTTCGCATACCGGAGCCTGCATCTGTGATGGCTGGTGAAGAGCTGTTCTCCCGGCATCCGCATGCCCAGCAACTAGGGAAGCCGGACTGGAAGGGTCGAAAAGCCTCGATGTTCGGTCATCCATAGGAAACCCTGAAGCTGCTCCCAACACCACTTCCTCTCAATTACCTTCCCCAGAAATCCAGAAAAGATTCGGAGACGGGCGGTGGTAATTCGGCTGTGATCCCCCCGGATCTAATGATGGTCTTCTTCAAGAGTGGGCGGACCACTGCCTCCTTCAACCCATCCGAAAACTCCTTGCTCCGAAGGGAGCTATTGATTTTGATATTCAACAGATGGGGTCGTGAATCACGGCTTGCAGCAGGTTTTAATAAGCTGCAGGAGGGGCACGGATCCAGAGGACAAGTAGGTAGGGTTCTAACAGCAGCCAGGGCCCTGTCAATCTGGGCGGCTTCATAGAGAGCAGGTGGGAGAACTGGGCCAAAACAAGGGCCAGAAGACGGGCAAGGGAGCCTCCCAGCTCACTCATTGTAGTCAATGTAGGGGAAGTTGGTCATGGCGGAGTTTATCGACGTGATTCTTTGTTCAAGTAAAAGCTCATAAATGCCTACTTTACAGCTAATAGCCAATTGATAGTTTGTAGAACCTTCCTCATAAAGAGGTTAAAAGACCCACTATACCGAAATAATTGTAAGCATGGCGCGTGAGCTAGCAGATGCGAGAGAGGAGGAGAAGAATATTCCTTCTTCGGGCTTCTTCGCCGCCATATCTCTGTTGTAGGCTTTCATAAACGCTCCTATAAGATGCTCAAGAGAAATTCGCCAATGCCAGGATTTCTCCATAATTTCCGCCTTCTAGTCGCCTAAGGCTACCGTCTTCCATCTGGAAGCGTGAGCCTCCCAGATACCCGTGATACCATGGAGCTTCGCCATGAAACAGGAACGGGGCGTAGAGGACGCCGGCGAGGACGCCAGCAACAACCTCGGATGGCATCGGAGATTGCCGGAGTTCCAGTCCTCCACCTGCTCATCGAAAATGTGCCGGCAGGTTCAGGGTCCCGCAGAGCATCTCAGGAAATCCAAGTGGGATCCATAAGTCTCCGCTGGGCGGTGCATGTAAATTGGCCCGTCGCCTCAGACGCGGTATGCTTAAGTTGTGGCAAGTCCACCCAGACCTTCAGGGCGTGAATGGTCGGACCATGGCACTCTGTCGCATACAGAGGATAATGCACCGCACCATATCGCATCTCCAACCCAAAGACTAGGTCCAGCCTATGGCCGTCACTTTCGGGGCGGAGTGGGGCCAGAATTTGCTAAGGGAGAGGCTCCAGTGTCGCCATGGGATGCACACTCAGGGTCCACAGCCGCTGCACACGAGGGCGGTAAGCGCCGACATTACGACATTGAAGTCGCCCAAGACAATAAGTCTAGGGAACCGCGAACGCCCAGCCAGTCTGCCACCAACCTCCAGCAGTATGCGGCAGGCTGTCTCCCGGCGCTTAGGCTTAATCGGGTACACCAGAAGAACAACAGCCAACCTCTCCAAACGGCCAACCACTCAAGACCGGCTATTCCATGCCGTGGGAATCTCTGGAGACTCAGGCAGCCCTGAAGGGAATATTAGGAATCAGTCGGATGAACATTAAGCCACTCCCCCACCCCCCCGGCCCTCGGTTCGCGGACTGGTGGAGGTACTTCCGAAACCTTGGTGGCGCTGACCTTCGCCTAAGGCAACGGTCTCGGGCCTCTCATCGCACTTCCAGGTTTCGAATGGACAGCAAGCTTGCCAGGTCCACACTGCTGAACCCCAAGAAAATCTTCGGAGTATGGCTAGGTCTTTATGCTATTGATGGACCTGGCATTGATCAACACCAGGGGACTTTAAGCGGAGTGTCTCCTTGAAACTCCTGCACCATCCTTCGCTCTCGAGATAGGCTCGGAGTGTCAGAAGTTGTGAAACGAAAGCATATCCCAGATCATCTCGGGCCTACTGTATCAATATCAGGCCACCGCCACCGGGCTTTAGACGTATTTCTCCCCCCTCCCCATCTTCATATATATTTACTTCATTTTTACCCCTTTATTCTCCACATTGGAAACCCAAATCTTAGTACTCCCCCTCCTCCCAGTGGACACCATAACATTTACCTTGGGCATTAGAGTGTGTGACTGGCCAAGAGCCATCCAGATAACTTTCATGATGGAGTGGGGACCTAAAGCTGGGTCTCCCAAATCCTAATCTGAACCAGTAATCACTACAAACACTAGCTTTCATGGGGTTGCTGTTGTTGATGGTAGCAAGGGCCTGGGTCTAGTTGAGTCATGCAAGTTGCCAGTGGCTGCCGCCTGGCCTGACCTAATGAAACCTACCTCAAGGGTCAAAACAACCCTGAAAAAGACCCTAACTCTCCCCCCTCCCCTTTCCTTTTCTTATAGAAACCTTGTGGCTGCTTAGCAGTGGCCACTGAAGACATTTAAATTGTAGGTGTTCCTTTTGTGAGTTGGGTTTTTTAAAACACCTATTGTGCCCTTTCAAGATTTCAGTTGTTTCTGCAAACATGGGGTTTCCTTAGGTCTGACCATGGCTCTAATCTCTAGTTTTAAGTATTCACAAATGTGGCCATATTCTGAATTAGATATATTGACAAGCAGGAGAACCACAAGGAATTGCACGAGGGGTCTCATTTTCGCCCTCATCAGCTGTTTATATTTCCCGTTCTTAGAAGCCCCTATGGACTGTCCCCTTTTCCTGTTTCCTTCACTCTTTCCTACCCACTAGCCATCCTACCTTCATCTCTCCCCGCTTCAGCTTTCCATTATTTTCCTCCCCCGTCAGGCTTTACCCCAGGAAAACGATGGCCCAGTGGAGCAATGTTGGGTGGTGGTCTGTATCAAATTCTGCAGTGGGAAACCTACAAGGACTTATGGGAGGCAATTCATTTCCCTCTGTATCCTCCTTCCCAGACTCTTTTTTTCTTCTCTCTGGCAACCCCCTTATGCTCACCTTCCATGCTTCCTTGTTTCCTTACTACCCATTAACTTTGTATTTCTCCCCCCTCCCCATCTTCATATATATTTACTTCATTTTTACCCCTTTATTCGCCACATTGGGAACCCAAAGCAGCTTACATCATTCTCCTGTTCTCCATTTTATCCTTATAGCCACCAGGTGGCATGAATTAGTCTCTGAATGTGTAGCTGGCCCAAGGTCACCCAGTGGGCTTCCACAGCAGCAACAGTCTGAAACTTGAACCACTACATCACACTGTTTTTTGTGGGGTGTTGCTGATGAACAGTACCAAACAGCTGGTTCTAATATAGATAAAGATAATTAATTTGCAACTTGTTTTGGTGTGGGTTTTTTAAAACAATAATATTAAAAGCTCATTATCAGGTCTTCGTTAGCTCATCTAAAATGTAGAAAGTAGAGGGCTGAAACTTTTGTTTGAAGCAAGAAGTGATTTCCATATTCCAGATTGGTAAGTGACATCCTCTGTTCTCTGTAGGCTCATTTAGAGTACATCCAGTAACATTTTGTGACCTAGAATTGCTTTTCGAAATATCTTTCTACCTGATCTATTACAGTGATGCCTTTGATGTTCAGTATGGAGTGGTTGTAATCCGGATGAAGGAAGGTCTGGATATTTCTCATCTTCAGGGACAAGGTAACTCTCATTCCAATATCTAGAGTCCCCCCCCCCCCCCCCCCCCAGCAAGGTACAATTTTGCCTCCCTCCTTCAGATATTACTTTTTAAACAGCACAAAATGAGTTCCTGGAAAATTCTTTGGCATGTCATTTTCCATTACTTTCAATTTCTTAGCATTCCTGATACCTGCTAAGTCATTGCAAATGATCATAATGCCATGGCAGAATATGTTTTAGTGGGTTGCTCTGCTTCCCTATAAATAGTTTTATGATATCTCAAAGATTTAACAGATTTATCATAGCATGAATAATTGTGAAATCCGAATTTAACAGGAGATGTAATTTTATTTGCTATGACTTAACCTAACACATTTACAGCTGCTTTAAAAGAGCACTGTGCTTGTTTTTCTTCAGTGTCACAAACTCTGCCCCTTTAACCCTACAGTGTCCGCCCTCCATATCCATTTGTATAGTTATATCTACTGACTGATGATTCTCTGATGAAATTGGCTGTAGCCATGGACGTTTATGCTATTTTCAATCTGGGGTATTGAGTGGTTTCTGGGCTGTATGGCCATGTTCTAGCAGCATTTTTTCCTGACATTTCACCATCATCTGTGGCTGGCATCTTCAGAGGATCTGATGGTAGTAAAGCAAGTGGAGTATATATACCTGTGGAATGTCCAGGGTGGGAGAAAGAACCATTTGCCTGTTAACAAGTGTAAAGGGTGCAACTAGCAAGTTTGATTTGCATGTGTTGGGTGGGATCCACCCATTTACCATGTGAGTAACCATGAAAATAGCATAATCAATTAATGAGGGCATCTGCATTGTAGTAGCCTGGCCTTTTGATTGCTTACTGCCTGGAGACATCCTTTGTCTGGGTGGTGTTCATTAGTCACTGTCTTGATTCTAGGGTTTTTAGTACTGAAAGCCAAATTTTGTTCATTTTCATGGTTTCTTTCTGTTGAAATTGTCCATGTGCTTGTGGATTTCAATGACTTCTCTGTGTTGTCTGACATAGAGGTTGTCAGTGTGGTCCAGAATGTCTGTGTTTTCAAATAATATTCTGTGCCCAGCTTGGTTTATCATGTGTTCTGCTATTGCTGATTTTTTTCCGGCTGAATAAGTCTGCAGTGCCTTTCATGTTCTTTGATTCGTCTATCTTTTTTCCGGCATTAGCCAAGTCTGCAGTGCCTTTCATGTTCTTGATTCGTCTGCTGATTTTTTTCCGGCTGAATAAGTCTGCAGTGCCTTTCATGTTCTTTGATTCGTGTCTGGCTGCTGCATTTGGTGGTCCCTACGTAGACTTGTCCACAGCTACACCGTACGCGATAGATGCCTGCAAAAGTTAGACGATCCCTCTTACCCTTTGCTGAACGTGGCACTTGTTGAATTTTCTTAGTGGGTCTGTAGATTGTTTCAAGGTTATGTTTCTTCCATCATTTTCCCTATACTGCATCAGCAAGTGACTTCCCTTGATGTAATGTGTAAAAAACACTTTCCCTCTGATGGCCAAGCTGTTTTTTCTTCTTTCCTGTAGGTTTTGTTCTTGGTCTGTGTAGATCTTCTGGATGTCTGTAGTGGATTAAATCCATTAGCCTGTAAAGCCCAGCTTCTTAGGGTGTGGGATTCTCCAGTTCTGTCTTGGAAGGAAGTGAGTGTCTGCTGGACATGCTATTTTCAATCTGTTGGTCTTTAAAGTGATACAATACTTCCGTTTGGTTTTACTGTGTGTGTGTGTATCCTGTCAAGTTGCAGCTGACTTATGGCAACCCTGTAGGTTTTTCAAGGCAAGAGATATTCAGAGGTGTTTTTCCTTTGCTTAGCATTATGTCGGCTGAGAGAGTTCTGAGAACTGTGACTAACCCAAGGTAACCCAGCAGGCTTCTTGTGGAGGACTGGAGAATTGAACCCAGTTCTCCAGATTAGAGTCTGCTGCTCTTAACCACTACATCATGATGGCTCTCTTGGTTATATTATGATAGGGTACCTTTCTTCCCTTCCCCCTTTGGAATTTTTTCTGGAATTATTTAATAAGTGTCAAGATTTCATTATAATGTAATGCAGGAGCTTGTTTTCAACTCCAGTGTGGAAGAAAAAGAATTTTTGAGTTTGCACAGAACCCTTTCCCTCACCCCGGAATAAGTACAGCCTGCTCCCTCCTCACACAATAACTGAGCAACAGATTTCCTCTGGACAAAGACTTAGGATTAGAAGCTGAAGATATGTAGAAGATTAGATATGTAGGCCTGGAACTAATGCAATGCTTCTTCAGGAACAAGGACTTCTACCAGTAGAGTACAAATTTCACATCTCCCCACACACATACACGTCACACACTGTGGACAGAAGTCTCTGCATTTGCAGAAACACTATACTGGATCCAAACCATACTATTGGGGAGCTGTAGTTGTTTATCAGATTTTTGTTTACAGCTTTAGTTGATCAACAGAAATGGGTTGAGTATGTGTGAGAGACTGATTACTATTCGTGCTATATAATTCCTGCCCCCACCCAGCTGCCTGACCTTAGTGTTGGCCATGTATTCTGTCATAAAATGAGTTAATTATGGTCTTCTATCTTGTAAATAATTTGTTTGCATACATTTGTTCATATTCACAGAAGAATTACTGTCATCACAAGAGAAGTCTCCTGTAACCAAAGATATTATAGTAAATGTAGATTACAGCAAGAAGACAGAGATAATCACTTCTAAGCCTGTGAGTGAAAAAGCTCCTGTTCAGAAAGGTAACCATTTACTGAATATAATTTTGTTTATAGCAGTGCAAGAAATCATTATTCAGTCTTTAAAAAAATTCAGAGATGTGCATGGACAGCTCAGGGACTTCCATTCCTTTTTATCCAGAATTCCATTCCTTTTTATCCAGTCCCAGAGTTCAAACAGTTGTTTAAACTTGAGGAAACATGTTTCCAGACAACAAGATCCTAGCCCAGTGGAAGGCATTCATCTATTATTTCATATTTCTTGTACTGTTCATAGTTAGAGGTTAAATTGGAAGAAATGAAGAACAGTCAGATTGATCACTCCCTGCAACTGATGTAATAATTAACAAACAAATTGCGAGACTTTCACTTTCAGACTAATACTCAGGTAGGTAACATGTACAGGCATGACTGTCCAATATGGTGAGAAACATTATTTGACTATTCAGCTTAGAAAAAGGACAACTGATTATAGTTAGAAAATAATGCACAGGGTGGGAAAAGTGGATTGGGAACCCTCCCTGTCTCATAATGGGGAGGACAAACAAAGAACAGGGAGGGTAAAGAGAAAGCGAGAAGGGAAGGGGAGAGAAAAACAGGGAAAGGGGGATGTACCCAGTGAAGTTGATGGGAAATAGATTTAGGACAGGCAAAAGGAAATATGTCTCTACTAAACAAATAAATTGAGGAATTCACTGCCAGTGGATGTTTCGGTCATGAGCAGGCTGGTGATTGAGGAAATGACAGCTTCACTCTAGCAGGCCAGTCCCTCCCCTGCGCTCTCTTCCTTTCCCTGTTTTTTTTTCCTCTTCCCTTCCCTTCCTTCCTCTTCCTTCCTCTTCCCTTCCTCTCCTTCCCTTCCTCCTTTCCTCTCCCTCCCCTTCCTCTCTCCCTCTCCTCTTCCTTCCCCTCTTCCTCCCTTCCCTCCCTTCCTTCCCTCCTCCTTCCTCCTTCCCCTTCCTTCCCTTCCTCCCTCCTTCTCAGCTTTTTCTCTTTTCTCTCTCTGTTCCTTGTTTGTCCTCCCCATTACTAGTAGGGGCACTGCATGAAATGTTAATGTTAATGCTGGTAATGATTTTAAAGTCCATGATGTATAGTGTCTTTATTTTAAATTGTATGTATTTTACTTGTTTTTAGCCACCCTGAGCTCAATGTTGGTTGGGAAAGAGTGGGGTAAAAACAACAACAACTTAGAAAGCATTGATGGCTTTAAAAGTGGATTAGATGGATAGTCCATCAATGGCTACTGCACATAGTGATTAAAGGGAACCTCCAGATTCAGAGGCAGTAAACCTCTGAAAACCATTTCTAAGAGGCAACATCAAAGAAGGCCTTGGTCTCTGCTCTGTTGGCTCTTCAGGGTAACTTGATTAGCCACTGTGTGAAACAGGTTGCTGGTCTTGATGAACTACTGGTTGATCCAATAAATACTGAGTATATATCTACTGATGCGGAACGTCTGTGGAAATCTCTCCCCCTTCTTTACATTAGGACAATACTGTAGGCTTGTACAATTGCTATGAAATCGCTCCTTTCTTCCTACACCAAATCTTCTTCAGTGA
Source organism: Sphaerodactylus townsendi (assembly GCF_021028975.2). Lineage (NCBI taxonomy): Eukaryota > Metazoa > Chordata > Lepidosauria > Squamata > Sphaerodactylidae > Sphaerodactylus > Sphaerodactylus townsendi. Next base: position 62,669,204 of record NC_059431.1, read on the forward strand.
AAAATAATTTTCCTGAGGATTGCTGGTTTATGCCAGTAATGGACAACAGTTTCATCTCCCTCCCCTGAAGTACTAATTCATCCTTGGAACTTTTCAAAAAGAAGTTTGTGAAAGTGGTGTGGCAACATGTTAATCATGTACTAATTATCAGGATTTTGTTGAATTCATTCATGTTTGTTTTTCCATAATGCCATTTTATGTTATGCATTAGAAGTTGTATTCACATTTTCATTGATAGAGCTAATAATATCTTAATTTGTTTAACTTTTAAACTTTGTCTCATCCAGAAGATGAAGATGATGTCAAGAATCCAACACAGCCACTTTTGAAAAAAGGCAGGCCATTTTTCATCTCTTGATTTTAATCCATTTTTCCATAATGTAAATACCTGTCTGTATTTTCTCATACTTTTAGTGTGAGGCAAACATCTTCAGATTATGAAACTTTATATTTGCAGAACTCATGGAACCCTATGAGGAACAGTACTGCTAGGATGGGCTTTTTGGCTTACAGGAAGAATTTATTTTACATGTTTCTTAATATCTCAGTTATCTTCCCCAGGATAATCATGAAATGTATGCCCACTGTGCCAAGCTTTTAATGGCAAATCCATATAGTGTCACCAACACATAATAATATCCAAAGAACACCATCATAACCTCTGCCCAGTGGGACATTAACATTTGCTTTTTTATATAAACACTAGTCACTCTCTGCCATAGCCAGTATGTTTCAGGTAGTTGACATTATGACGTGTAGGGCAGCTATTCAGAAATCAAAGGTAAATTGTGTTACTGCACATATTGACTCTTTTGGGGTACATCTTAAACTAGTTATTTGGGTTGTGGCCATAGGTAGAATCCTGAGGGTATTCTCTCTCTTTGAAGATGACAATTTACAAATATAGGCACTCCCCATCGTAAAACTGCTTTGTCCAGAAAGGACAGCACTTACTAGCATTCCCATTTGTGCCATTGTCTTAAGTGAAATATCTTTTACCATGTCCTGGGCTTTGGCCAGCATCCCTTTATCTGTATGATAAGTTCTACAGAACATTAGTCCTTTGCCCTCAAACTTCTGCCAGAATAGATAATCACAGGTTTTTGAGTGCTAGACCAAGGATGCATCTTCTCACTTTTCTGTTGGCATCTTTGCCATTCATTTTCTGTACACCCTGTGGCATTTCCTCTTTAATGAGTTCTGTCATTGGCATATGGAAGCTACTGTGATGTGCAGTAAGGAGGGCCTGTTCTGAAACACCTTGGATCTGAAGCATGTGCCAGCATGTTATCTTTGCCATTCTAATATCCTGTTCTTATGATTGCTGTCTTTTCGCAGCTGACATCTTTGTGGACTGTGCCATCTTCACATAACCTTCTCTCTCTTTTCCATGTTTTTCCATCTCCTCTTAATAGATCTTACTTGCTTGTGCCTTTTGCATTAAACCTGTCTCTTTAGATTCCGGAAAGAACTTGAATTTTTATTGAAGAGAATAGTTAAATTCTGTGGTTGTTCGGAATAAGGTTTTTAAATATGAAAGTCTTCAAGATTCAACGTAGCCATTAATTTAAAAAGCTTTTTTGAGCACACAAGCAACACAGGGTTGCAAGATATCTATAAAATAATTCACTAAGCCAACATTTTAACAAGAAAATTAAAATAATTAACATTGGTTAAGATCTCAAATGAAGAAGTTTAATGTAGTTCTCTTGTCTAGTTTTTAATAGCATGAAGAATAAAATCTACTGATGTAGAGGTATATGAAGTATCAGTCAGTTTTGCTATGCAGGTCTGTCACAAGATTTCTGACCTACTTACTTGGGCAAGTCTTGCTTAGTGTTGTGTTTCTGTAACTGTGTGGTGGGATTTAAAGTACTGTATGTTCGATCCCATCTGCTGCTTTGATAGTTGATGAAAAAAACCACTTGTTGCTCCTTAATGAGATTGCATAGCTGTCATGCTCTTTACCAGGGGATAGAGAAAAATAATACTTTTCTCAAAAGTTCACATTCCTGGAGCTAGGTACCTTGATGACCATTGATACAACAGTCTTCCAACAGTTTTCCAGACAGTAAAACTCTGTATGTGGGGTGTGGAGGTGAAATCGTGATGCTAGAAGTAAGCTATATGCAATTAGATTCTGCAGTGGGGAATAACTATCAAGACTTCCGGTTCCTTCATTTCTTTCAAACATCTCTATTTCACAAATCCTAAAGGCCCATCTGCTCCTCTGGACTTGGCTGATCAAAGACTCCTCGATGCAAGTTCTCAATTTCAGAAGAAACAAGGCAAAAATAATATCGATGTCTGGTGGCTTTTTGATGATGGAGGTAAGGCCTATTGGAGAGGGCAGGATATAAATGGGGAAAAATGTTTAAAACATTGGAGCACTGTTAGAAATATCAGCAATATTGGAAATGTTATTGTGAAATCAATTGTGTTGTTTTTCTTTTTAATATAGGATTGACATTGTTGATTCCATATCTTCTAACAACCAAGAAAAAGTGGAAAGACTGTAAGATCAGGGTGTTTATTGGTGGGAAAATAAACAGAATTGATCATGACAGAAGAGCGTAAGTGAATTAAGTAGAAAATGCAAACATTTGTCTAGTGTGTTATCTTAAATCAACATTTTACATTTCTCCAAATTATTGGAAATAATATTTTGTGTTAACTTTTCATAATGTATGTAGCATAATTTTATAGAACTTAAAATGATGGTTTTATCCTCTGTTCTAATTATTTTGTGAACTTTACTAAATTGTGCAGTCTCTTGAAGTAAATATTGTATAAGAGATGTACTTGTTTAAACACTATTTAATGTATTGTTGAAGGCTTTCACAGCCGGACTCAGCTGGTTGTTGTGGGTTTTCTGGGCTGTGTGGCATGGTCTGTTGTTCCTAATGTTTTGCCTGCATCTGTGGCTGGCAACTTCAGAGGTGTATCACAGAGAGAAGTGTGCTACACACTGTCCAGTGATAAGGGAATGTTTCATTGAATATATACAGAGGGTCACCCATGTCCCCAAGCGCATGCCTTTTGGTCACGTGGGAGGGCGCACATGACCAAAAAGTGTGCGCCCTAGCTGCACGCCACTGAGCCCCACCCCCCGCCTCCCTGCGGCTCAGGAGGCACGGGGAGGGTGGGGCTCAGAGGCGGGTGCCCATGGCACCTGCCAAGCCAGCTGCTGCCAAGCCCTACCCCCTGGCCTCCATGCAGGCTTCTCCAGGCCCTCCCTATGTGCTGTGGGCCTGCACAGAGACCAGGGGTGGGGGCCCTTCACAGAGGCCAGGGGCAGGGCTCGGTGGTGGGTGGCCCCCCAATCCCTACCCCCCGCCTCTGTGCAGGCCTCCCAGGCCCTGCCAGCCTGCATGTGGCCGGGGGTGGGGGCTGGGGCTCAGCCTACATGGAGGACGGGGGTGGGGGGCATGGCTCAGCCTGCATAGAGACTGGGGATGGGGCATGGTGGCTGGTGACCCTGCCCCCAAGCCCCATCACCAACCTCCGTGCAGGCCTTCCCAGGTACTCCCCAGGCTGTGCCAGCCTGCAGGAGGCTGGGGGCTAGGATTTGGCCTGCACAGAGGCTGGGGGTGGGGTTCGGCAGCAGAAAGTCCTGCCTCCGAGTGCAGGGGTGGGGGCGAGGGGAGGGCACCCAGAGAAGGGGTTGTCTTTGAGCACCATTCCCCCCCCACACACACACGCCTCTGGATATATATTGTCCATGTTCCAGGGTGCGGAATCAACCAGTAAGTGTTTGGGTGGAACTTGCTATGCAAAAGTGTGGTTGACTGCATTGTGATGCGGGTAGGGTTTTCAGACCATTTACATTTATATTCGCATTCCCTGCATTAGCAGCAATATTTGTGGATGCAAATCCTGTGTTTGGGTGGAGTTCATTGTCCATGAACCCAGCATGACCTTGGCCTTTGATTCTGGTGTTTTTAAGTACTATGTCCGAATGGTAACTATGTCAGACTACACAGGGAGGCTATTGTAATCCACAAACACCAAGACAACAAATAGGAAGAGACTCTGAGAATTAACAAAACTCAGCTACCAGTACTTAAAAGCACTCTGTGATACACCTCTGAAGATGCTAGCCACAGATGCATGTGAAATGTTAGGAACAAGACCTACTAGACCACGGCCACATAGCCCGGAAAACCCACCACAACCAGTTGAATCCGGCTGTGAAAGCCTTTGACAATACTTACTGATTGATTCCCCACCCTGAGATATGGACAGTATATACCCCACTAAACATTCCCTTCTCACTAGACACAGTGTGTAACATTAGGAACAAGATCTACCAGACCACAGCCACACAGTCCACAACAACCATCTTTATTTAGTTTAAATTGTCACAATATTTTTAGCATTAAAATTAATTTACACCTTTTTAATCCGCTATAGTTATTCTGCTATAGAACAATGTGGGGCTGAATTCAGGCTACGTATTGTTTTAACTGTTATGCTCTTCTTGAACCCTTTTAGGATGGCTACATTGCTTAGCAAATTTCGAATAGATTTCTCAGACATCATGGTCCTGGGTGATATTAATACAAAGCCAAAGAAGGAAAAGTAAGTTTATATGTGTGGTTTTTAAATATAATTGTAATAACAGTATGGTTGATAACTATAAGCTGCTGTTGTCCACTGTTGCCAACTATTACTATGAAAATCAGGAATTGTAGGTAAAATGAATGAGTGAACTGCTTTAGAGGGAAATGTATTAATGAATTGTATGCCATTTAATAGGATAAAATAAGACAAATCAAATATGTATTTCTGACTGCAAATAACATTAAAATTTAGATGGAACACTTGTTTAATTTTTACTTTGATTTCTGGCCATAAAAAACAAATGGCTCTCACAATAGACATTTCCCCCCACAGTTTAAGCAAAAGTAAAATGTTTGTTTCTGGTTAAGAATATCTAACTTCCATTTGTTAGTATAAAATTATTACTTTAAAAAGTTAGTAACGAAACATTAATAGAGTTTGATACATTGTGATGGCATAAAAAATCTGAATTTTTAAACCATTAAATGAACTCTAAATATAAATGGCCTTAAAACTGAAATCTGCTCAAGGCTATTGTTTCTCATGCTTGTTGGCAAATGTCTTTTAAATGTGAAAGTCAAAAGTAGTTTTTAAAAAATGGGATTTTTTTTCAAAAATGTTCTAGAAAAGGTCAAACCCATGGATTCTCAGAAATTGTGAATCCTGCCTGACTTTTCTGTGGTCTTTTAAATACATCATGTTAAAGCAGGGGAAAAATAATGGTTTTATCATGTGAATGCATGATACAGCATTTTAGTTCCATGTCTGTAGTGTTAGGATTCAATTCACAATTTGAGCACCAACTGTGTAATGAAATGCTTTCCAGTGTTGCAGCTTTTGATGAAATGATTGAGCCATTCAGACTTCATGAAGAAGATAAAGAACAAGATGTTGCAGATAAAATGAAAGAAGATGAACCTTGGAGAATCACAGATAATGAAATTGAGCTGTACAAAACCAAGGTATATTTGTAAACCCTTTCAAACATACTTTTGACGGTTATTAACTTTTCTGTGTGTAAGACTTCAGTTGGCATTGATCTCCCAAAACTGTAAATTAGACTCCTTATTAATAGTTCTCTTCTACTTAGTGTTACATCACCGAAGTTCTCATTTGAATTACAGAGTCACCGCCAGATTCGGCTAAACGAATTACTGAAAGAGCATTCAAGCACAGCTAACCTAATTGTTATGTAAGTAATGCTTTCTGTGGTTCTTCACATTTGCACTAGATACACATAATCCCATAACTGCTGAGAAAATGTTACTAGTACAACTGACGCTTCTCCCCCTGCCACCCCCCCCCAAAAAAAAAACCCTGGTTCCTATTAACCACCTGCAAAAACTACTTTTTGTGCTAGTAAGTCTTTCTCCTAACAAATGCCTGCAATGTCAGTGATGAGGGTTGCAAGACCATTTGGGATAAAATGCCAGGAGGGATTCAGTGAAAAGAGGCAGTTGAGTGGAAGGATGATTTGCTTTTGTTTATTAGCAGAACAAGCTCAATGAAGTAAGTTGTCCACTATCCCAAGAGGGGTGAAAGACAATTCTGCCCACTTCCCCTTGTTTACTTCAGCACTTTGTACTTGTGGCATGCTTGTACTGTGACTCTTACTGTTGGGTGTGTGTGGTTCATGGGGTTCCTAAAGACAAAGTGGAGGCTGGGTACATCTGCCTCTGCAACTTCATGTGCAGGCAGCTCATAGCTTGAACCCCTTTATAGTCTCAGACACAAGGTACAATAAATAATTACCTTAATTAACCACTGGAGTCATTTTACTCCTCATCTTTATGTTCAAAAGCATTCTCAAATGTCTGTCTGTCTGTCTGTAAAGAGAAAGGGTTTTTTCCCCATGTAAAACAAAAATAGTGCTAGGTATTAATTTCATTTAAGGAACATCAAGTGGTCAAAATGTTGTAATGATTACAACAATATGGCTTGAACCATCAGGGATTGAGCAAATTGCCCTGAGTGTACTCTGCTTGTACTGTGGTGGCTCCACCACTTCATGAATTGGAACAAACCAAAGGTTTAACGAAAGGTGCAGTTACACTGATAAAATGTATTTGATTTATAATTGTGGTATGGATAAACACATACAGCTGAAAAAAAATGAACAGATATATTCAATTCGATTACAGTTTACACAATTTCTAATCATAAAAAATTAAGTTAAAAAAATCATGTGATGCCATGATGTCATCTTTCTGAAAACCTGACAAGGTTGTAACTGTAAAACTATTCCATTACTTGGGTCCAGTGAATAGTCTGGGAGCAACTGATGCTATAGTATTCCTGGAGCTAAGCAGATATACACACCTGGTTGTCTTACCTGAGAGTCCCTTATGGAAGTTGGGATATGAAGCAAAACCTTTTGAAAACATTCAGCGATAATTTATAAACTGTTTATGCCTCTGATTCAGAACTCATGACGTGGACTTATTATGAATACAATTTTTAAGACTGTTCATGTTAATCTAGTTGCATTTGTACGTACAACAAAGCTTTGCTGCCTTGCCAGAAACCCGTTTCCTGGTGTCTAATTGTGGAATTCCCATGTCTACCATCTTCTGGATAGACCTTTAATTTCTTAAGTAATGTACTTTATATGCCAGGACAGATAATTCTGCAGAAGGCATGAAGTATCTTGTATCTCTCTGCTAGATCACTCCAGAGTAGTGAAGAGGCTTCCACAAATTATGTCATCCGAACCAGACATTTGTTTTAAGTGTCAGCATTTTTGCATTACTCCTTCATGATTGACTATTTTCCTGGTTCCCATATGATCTGTTTACCCAATTCACAAGTTTTAATAGTATCTCCATTCAGTCCGTCTCAGCTGTTCAATTGAAGGGTATAGCTCAGCACAGGTGACTTCAGCCTGAGTAGATTGTTCTTGCTAGATTCAGCCAAGTGACGGAACACGAAAAAATGTCTTAGAAGACGAAATGATATGAAAATGAAAGTAATGAGGATAATGGGTTTTTTTAAAGGATCCAGCTCATAGCTCGAGAGGTATAGGATGTGGGTATTTTTCCCCCTTTTTAACTAGTTTTTCTTTTTACCACTTTTAGGCATTTTGTGATAATGTTTCAATTTCCTAAAAAGTCTGATTTTCATTTTTATTATGATGCTATACTTTTGGGATTGTTTTCACACTCTGCCTAGTTAAAGCCACATTTTGTTTACATTGTTTCCTCAATTCATGGGATTTTTTCTTGTATAGGAAGCTTATAAGAAACACACATGAAAACAAGTTAGTGGTGCTACTGGTGGGGGTATAGGATTTAAATCTTTGCTGGGTCAGGAAGAGCCAAGTTGAGACTGCAGCAGTTAATAGGAGCACTTTTATGTGTCTCCTAGATGCTGGAGTCCTCCAAAGAAGTTTGCTTCCGAAGGCGTTTCAGAAAAACTTGCGTGAACAGGCAATAAAATGCTTAAAGAGGTCAGATTCCCCTTCGCAGCTCTCAAGATTGGGAATTGGGGGTAGAATGGAAATTTATTTTCTGAGGTACTTTTCTAATGGACTGCTGAGATTTTGGAAGGCATGTCATTCTAAGCACCCTGAGTACTGTTAACTTTGCTAATGCCATGTATCAGGTACTAAGGCATTGTCCCGCATTATAACTACAAAGTATTATCTAACATTTTGGGTGTGAACGCATTTTATGTCTAAAAATGTAAGTAACAGCTGTCTCTTAGTAGTAAAACATTTTTGCATTATCCAGTTTTGTTAACCTGGCGTTTTGCATTTTTCCTTCCCTTCTTGCACTGTAGGAGTTTGCCAGTGGCACGAAAAAGTGCAGTATCAAGTGCACTCTACATGGCTTGGATAGAAGCTCTTTCAAAGGATCTGCCACCAATTCTTCTTGTTCGTGGAAATCACCAGAGCGTTCTTACTTTCTATTCCTAAACACTACTGTACAACAAACAGCTGCAAAGAAATGGTACTTCAGTGCCTAAAGGAGAGAGACTGGGATGTTCGATTAAAATATTAACATCACATGCAGGCAAAAATGATTACTCTCACTGTTCCACTGACTTGAACAAAGCACACAAGGAAAGTCACTGTACTCCTAAAGTTGCGAAAGCTTCAATTGTCTTAATTCTTCTGTAATTTAACCTTGCTTAATGGAGGAAGATTCTTTGTTAGAATCTGAAGAATGAATACACAGGTTTTTCTTTGCTACTTGAACAGCAGCAATAAAAGTGTTTATTTTTGATCAATAAAAGGATTATAGATTTATAAAAGCCTTTTAGCCTTGAGGTGCCTTCTGAAGTTAACCAAATTTCATCCATATACCCTTTGTAAATTTATAAATAATGTCAGAGTCTGCCATTAGATCAATCTTTAGTTTCTAGGTTCTTCCATCTTACAAGAAAATTGCTATGTTTTAGTCTTCCATTAAGCTATTAATTTTTACTTTTGTAACCTCCCTATTGTTCAGAATGGTGGCTGTTGATTTTTTTATTTAAGGTGTCTGTTGACTCTGAAACAAAAGTGAGAAGTGTGGCAGATTGACTGTAATAAAAACCAAATTCATATCCAGGACTTTGTACTGTTCAGTTTGTACCACTGAATAAAGTATACTAAATGAGAGAGGACCGGGTTCTCAAATTCTATACTGTTTCTTTTTTATTGATTAATTTGGTGCGGATTCTGCAGTTCTGCTGTGAAACTGTAATTCTGTTAAAGAATGATGTCAACATAGGATGTGATATGGAATACTGTTTAATGGGATACCTCCTTAGATGGTATCTTGAATCTTTATATGACCATCTAAATAAAGCTGTCAGTTCATTCACCTGGTTAAATGAACCACATTTTATTCAAATTGTTCCAAGGTCAATTCTTTCCACTGTCAGAATCTATATTCAGTCTTGATAAATGCTCAGGTTTGATCCTCTTAACCTTACAGTTTTAAGTTGTACATGACATCTTGTGAGATGAAGAACTGCCAGTTTGTGTGCCCTCCTAGTCTGTGTGTGTGTACATGTGTGTGCGGCCTGGTTTCTGATTTTTTAAATCTCTAAATTGCTTATTGAAAAATCACTTGAAGCTTTTATTCAATGGTTAGCACTGGATGCTTATGTCTATACTTCACAAGAACAAAATAAAAACCTTGCAGCCTCTCTGCAGCAGTATAGGATACTGTTCTAGATTTAACATCTGTCATATCATTGTTTGTTGTTGAAAGCAGACAAAACAATATATTTTCATGCAGAACAAGATCCAATTAAATGATCAATTCTTTTTGGAAGGACAAAGCTACCAGTCACTAAGGTGATTATTTCAGAAAGTGATGTGCAGTCTAATAAGTTACAGTTCTCATTGTCTTTCCCCATCGTGATTTTTTTTTCAGAAGTGCAATACAAATTGACTGCTAGGGCAGAGTAAATCAGAGCCAGTCTCAAAGGAAATTGGAAGTTGTAATAAGAGCAGTTTACTACCTGAAAAACATTCCCTGTGTGTAATTAATAGCATTGATACAGGTTTGCTGTACTTATTGGTATGAGGGTAGGGGATACAACTTTCAGCAAATCTGAATTTCTGTTTCCATTTTTTTATATATAGATGGAGAACAGGGCATGAACTTTGTGCTGATATTGCAACAATGTGCATTTATTCAAAGTTTTGCCCACACAGAATAGTTATTGCTTATGATCTGTTAAAGGAACCAACTGAAAAGTGTTTTATGCACATGCGTGTACCCTTTGTCTAAGGTGATATCAAATATATGTAAAGGCTTCTTCTCTTATGAGAATTGGTATGCACACACAACATCCTACCAACAACACAGCAATTGTAAAATTTACTCTAACCCTCCTGCAAATTGTTAGCAAGAGGCAAGTTTGGGACATAGCCATTTCAAGCCATTTCAATTTCTATTTAGTATAAATTGAAGTTTTCTTTTTGATACCATGTTTTCTTAAGTTCCAATCAGTAATGACTTGAAATAATTGTTTTCCATTGACATTCAGCAATACCATTTCTAGAGATTAAATTTTATTTTATGGAATTAGTAACTGTTTGGAAAGTAGGTAATTAAAGCAATTATTTATTTTTCTTATGTTTGTATTAGGCTTTAGTTTTTACATAAATCTTTTTATATACTTGTCTGTTATTTAAAAATGATCTGTGGTCTTAATTTAAGGATTGAGCTTTCGTTGGTACTATCCACAGTTTGAAAATGTCATATTTTGATAATACTATACTGTAACTATTGCACACAATGGCTTTTCTAATGTTTTAACAACATTGAATATTGCAGTTATTACTCTGTATTGAGGAAGGTTCACTGCAATAAAAGGGAGTGAATTAAAGTAAGTTGCCTTAACGAGCTTACCTTTGTTGATTACATTGGATTACTTCTGGTTCTAGTCTACTTTTCACATTGTCATCACTTTAATATGTTCAAGAAATATTGAGGTGTGTTTAGAACAGAAATGTGATGTTTTCAAAAGCAGAGTCTTACAGTACTTTTTTCACACAGTGGTCCTAATCATACTGAGAGTTTCCCCTCACTAAATAAGTATGTCTACTTTTGTCCATATTGATATAGACTTGAATTCAAACTTCCTGATAATCATGACTAGGGAGCTGAAACTGAAGTCTTGTATACCTGTTAAAAGCCTAGAGCATTATCCTAGAGAAAGTCAGTAATAGGAGCTGTAGAACCTTCTGATATGAATCCTTGATTAATCCCCCCCTTCCCCAGCAATCTTGCCTGACAGCAACTGTCCACATGGATGTTCAGAACTCATGGAGTTAAAAGGGAGTGGGAGGGGGGACACTTTCAACAACAATGGATAATCTGGTAAAACTAGAGACTTTGAATAATATGAGAAGGTTTTTGTAATCAATGTGAAAGTTCTCTCAACACGCTGGAATTTTAATTCATAGAAGAGAAAAGAAAATTTTCATTGTGAAGAGAGAAACAGGTAGCAGTTTTGCCAATTTCATATTTGTCTCTTCTTTTACCAAGAGAGAGGCTCCAGAATGTACTTTAAGTCAAGGATTTAGGACACTATTTTTCTCTCATACACACTCATGGGGATCCTTACCTCAGTCTAAAATGTATTTTGATTTTGTTTAGTACATAAAACTTATTCTGATAACGTTCTGATAATGAAGAAGGGGAAAAAAATCCACAAGGGAAGATCCTTATATAGTGTTACAGAACATAAGTTGATTTCGCACAGGGTACTTATAAAAGGTATAGGATACTAAACAACCTATGGGGGGGGGGAGCTCGCACAGGTCCTGTCTCCCAAATGAGCCCACCCCGTTTTATTTCCCTCAACTTGGGATTTTCACTAAACCAGTGATCCTTTTGCAAAATCCCAGGTTGGAGCCACTCCTGTGCGAACGGCTAGGCGGGAGAGGCTGTATTTTTCTCCCACCACACTGACCACGGTCAGGAAGGATCCATCTCCTATTGCAGGAAGGCCTCTTAGGCCCCTTTTTCTTTTATTTTGTGTGTTGCACATGTGCAGCTATGCAGATACAGCCTATCGTATTGTGGGACTATCAGCATGGCTGTGTGGGTTTGTTTCTGTATGCCTATGTAGTTATGAACATGTTGCAGGAAATTTTTTTATAAAGGGAAGCATCTCTGTGTGAAGCCGCAAAAGGAACCTGGATTGTTTCCATGGGCTCCAACTGCTGCCTGCACGGCCCACATATGATCAGGAAAAAGGAACATGGGTTCCTTTGTAATGACTGCAACCGATTATACATTTGATGTGCGGAATCAATCATAGTGAACAATAAGAACACAATGGGTGGATCCAAACCAAAGTTTCTATTGACTCCTCCTTTCCACTGCTAACATCCATCTCATTTTTCAAGGTGCCTTGTACATCAAGCCCAACAATTCCTGGAGATCAGTTGATTACAGAGTATGGGGGTGAGTTGGGGTTATTTATTTAATGTAATTTATGGTCCACCATTCCCACAGAGTCTCAAAGCCGAGTACACATAGTCCGTACAATCAACAAAATGAGATATTCAATAAACAATACATCAGGATTGTAGGAATAACAAGAAAGAACTGAAGTACAGTATGACACGTTAAGTGGTGCAAAAATTTCATAATAGGATCCTACTTACAAACTATATCAGATAAATGATTAGGGACCTTGATCTATACTGCTGTGTATAGCTTACTGGAAGCCATTTTGTACAGTGTAACCCTATTACCTGTCACTGAAAATTTTAAACTAAACTAGGTGGTGTGCATTCAGATGTGCTGAACTGAAATAAAAGCCCAAAAAGAGGCACCATTTCAATGATGCCTAAAAGGCAAATCTGAAAAAAAGTTTGTTTGTTTTTTTAATTCTGCCTGGCTTTTCAAGCCCATTTCATCCGACCTAGGAGGAATCATTGTGGGGCTGTGGGGAGGCTGTCTTTTGAGGCACAGGCAGCATAGGCTAAGGTAGTTCTCCTTACAAGAACCCCCAAGTTTGGTGAGCCTTGGGCCAGGGGATCCAATTTAATGGGCTCCCAAAGTGGGTGCCCCCATTTATTCACCATTGTTTCCAATTGAGAAAAAAATGGGACCATATAAATTTGACCCACTGATCCAATATTCACCAACCTTGGAAGTTCTTGTAAAAAAAAAAGTCACAAGAAACCACACTGCAAATTTGGTGTCTCTGCCCCACCAGAGCCCTGCAAATATCTGCCAACAGTTTCCTTATGCTGGGAAAAATTTATCCCTTTGATTCCCTGCCCTGACATTGCTAAATGTTTTGTCATTGTAGGATTTTTTTCTTCCAGGTAGAGGCACTAAATTTGCAGTACAGCTGCTGGTGATTCTGCTTACACAAGGGCCCAAATTTGGTAAATATTGAGTTAGTGGGTCGAATTCTATGGGCCCCTAAATGGAGAAAAGAATGCAGGCCCATAAAATTGATACCATATCTTTACCAAATCTGGGGGTTCTTCTAAGAAGAGTCACCTGGAGCTACACTGCAAATTTGGTGGCTCAACCTTAAAAGTACCCCCAAGGCCCCACAAAGATTTCCCATAGGGTTTAATAGGCCCTACATTTTTCAGATATTGAAAAAAACCTGGGGGGGGGGGGAACTATATCAGTATGTGGATTTGCTGTCTTTTGGACTTTCTGAAAAAAATTGGGTCTATTAAATCTGAAAAATACAGGAAAAAAAATAGTTGCACACCCCTATTTCTGCCTCTGCAAAGTTGCTTTCTGTAACCTACCCTTTCCCCTCTGTTTTTAATAGCAGCTGGAATACAGCTATGAAGGAAAAGTGAAGTGTTGTTTGGAATGACAATCTGTGGTGAGAAAAACTTCAACTGCTAAATGTTATTTGAGTCAGGCTATCATTGCAAATTCTGTAGAAATGTTATGGCAACGTTAGCCTTTAATGTTGCTAGTTTTAAAGATGTACACTTCTTGTAGGCTGTTTCCTTACCAATGAGGAGCTTATTATTTTTGAGATTATTTCTAAGTATGGCCATTTTTCATTTGACTAATGCAATTTCAGCACTAGAGGGCAGCCATTGCTAAATTTTAGCTTTTGTGCTAAGATCATGTAAAAAGTAACACCATTCAAAATAGGCTTTGAATGTTAATGTCCAACTTGTGTCACATGGTATATCCCAGGTTCTTAGCAAAGAAATAGCTGAGACTTGGATGAGATTGGGTGTTGCTATTTGGGAACAATAGGGGGTTGTTGTTTTTTGTTTTGGTATGTTCTTGCAATATTTGAAATACCCCTGGCTCTTTAGCAGGTTAATCTTGTAATCCATAATCTATGCAGCATTTACACCAGTTTAACGCAATCATGTATACTCCCAGCATCAAATCCAGAAGCACGCTCAGTGCAGTTGAAACAAAAGAGAGTATCACCTTCACCTTCAGATCACAGTGTCATGAGTTGAACATACCCTACACCAGGGGTCCCCAAACTACGGCCCGGGGACCAAATGTGGCCCCCTGAAGGCATTTATCCGGCCCGCCAGGCATGGCGGCGATGGCTCCATTCATGTACAGTGGGGGCTCGAGGGAGAGGAGGAACCGGCTCCAACGGCTGTTGATTGCAGTTACATGAAGGCACCCCCAAATCTCCATGAATTTTCTGACCCAGAGTTGGAAACCTTACATGTGGCAACGCCTGCTCTGCCCTTCCCTCTCAGCTACTCCATGTGTTGCTCTCAGGCTTTCTGTTCCGCCTCACTCCCATTGGCATCAGCCAGGCAGGCGAATCGCTCGCTGGCTGCTAGGGAGGAAAGAACCCAGGAAGATACCTGATACTGGGTTAGATGGGAGAGATGCTTCAGTGGGAAGAGTTCTGCTCTTTTTTTTTTTACAGGGGAAGGTATTCCACAGCCTCCCCAACAATATTTGGAGCCCACCCTGTACTTGACATATTTTGGTCACTGTTCTAAAAATAGACCATGACAGAAAGGCTGAAAGGTGAAATCAAACATTTTGCAATCATTTGTGCATAGGAATTTGTTCATAGTTTTTTCTAGTCTGAGGGACAGTGAACTGGCCCCCTGTTTAAAAAGTTTGGGGACCCCTGCCCTACACTATCCATCCAGAGATGGTATCGTTCAATGTATTGCAGTGGATGGAGCTTTATAATATCCCAGTTCCACAATCTAGCTCACATATAATGCACAAGTGGGCTAGTGGGAACAGGTTGTGATACCAACTATATTACAGCCTCATCTAGTTCAGCAAACTGGAAGAGGCAATTGAAACTTTCATCTAAAAGTTGTAGGGCACACTGAGAAAGGAACATGACTCTCTTGGCAGCCTAAACCCAATTAGTAACAATCACAGTCTGTTATTATACAATTAACAATTTTTTTTAAGCTTGAGCAAAACTGAAAAAAAAAATCAGTAAAATTCGGATTTGGCTTTATTTGGCTTTAAAATTATTATTAAATCAAAAAAACTATATCTGATTAGATAAACCCGAATATTTTCAATGGGAGCTAATAAGAGATGGGGGTTGCCTCTTTGATGGTCTATAAAATTGCACCCCCTAAACCAAACTTCACCAAACCTGGGTGGTATCATCAAGAGAGTCTCATGAAGACTGCAAGTTTGGTGCTGCTATCTTAAAAAATGCACCCCTCACAAGCACCCCAAGAAATTTCCCCAGATTTTCCTTTTGAACTGACCTGGCTCCATTGCAGCCAACGGGACATTTCTGGGTGTGTGTGAGAAGACTGCACATTTTTCAAGGTAGAGGCACCAAACTTTCATGATGGCTTCAGGAGACTCTCCTGGTAAGAGCACCCAGGTTTGGTGAATTTTGCTTCGGGGGGAAGTGGGAGATGGGCCCTATCCCTTAAAATTGGACCCCCTGAAGCAAAGTTCACCAAACCTGGGTGCTCTTCCCAGGAGGGTCTCCTGAAGCCACCCTGAAAGTTTGGTGCCTCTACCTTAAAAAATGTGCACCCTGTTTTACACCCAGAAATGAGCAATTGGCTGCAATTGAGTCACAACAGATCAAAGAATCTGCCAGGCTCTTCAGCAACTGTCTATGGTGGGAAAATTTCCCACCATAGACTTAAATGGGACTTGCTGTTATGCCCAGCTGGCTCTGTACTGGATATTTTATTGAAGCTCTGGTACGTTTTTTGCTCTGGGTAGGGGTACCAAATTTCCCACAGGGCTACTGATGAGTGTCCTCAAAGAAACCAGCCAACTTTGCTGAAATTTGGATGGGTGGGGACTCGATCTGTGGGTACCAGGTTCACCTTCAATTGGGTGCCCATAGCATTTGCCTCTACCAAGCCAACTTCACTGAAGTTGGCTGGTTCCATTCTCACACATCAGAACAACAGGAGATTGCTGCTAGAGAACATAAAGGAGATAAGCCTCATTGGAGGAAGAGGTTGAAATCAAGATCTCCTCAGTTAAAGTAAGGCAGGAGCAGCCCTTGGCACTAGCTGTCGTCACAAATGGTGGAAGCAGCTGCAGTGGTTGACCCCTTCCTTCTTGAAGTTGAAGAGCTGCCACCGACTGATTTTCTGACTTCACCACCAAGAGGCCAGCAGCAAAATCTTTTCAGGTCACCTGGTGAAGGGCCTTCCTGCCAGCTGCCCCAGTTGTCTTCAAGACTTTCGGGCCAGCACTGACAAGCTAGATTGGTATTAGCTGATCAGCGGTGCCAGGGTTTGTCAACCTCCCATCATTGAGTGAGCCCCCAAAGATTATGTCCCAGCTCTGCAGGGATGAATATAGGTAAATTACGAACCATTGGAGTCAATCAGGCTCAGTGCCACAGTCCCTTTCTCCTTGCCCCAAACCGAAATTGACAATAGTTCACCAGGAAAAGCAAGCTGACAGGAACTGTCCATCCCTGCTGTTGTCAGACCAGTCGAGCCTCCTCTGCTGAAAAGGTGGTAGAGATTCCCTGCAAGCCAGATCCTATAAACCTTGACAGGACTTGGCTTCTGCCTTCCTAACAGGATCGCTCAGCTGGGTTTTGGCCCCCATATTTTTTTTAAGTAGTTGAGTTAATAAAGCATGTTAGTGTAGTGGGTAATGGTTTCAGTAAAAGCATCACACCCACCGCCTCATTTGGAATGAGCTTACTACTCTAGCAATGTGGGACTGCTCAGAAGGCCATGAAGATGAAAAACAGTGTTGTGCTTACCTGCACACATCCCTCCCTCCTTCCCCACTGTGGGCTGTTCCTGAACTCATGGGTTGTTTGCAACTGGAATTTGTCCCGAAGCAGCGGTCAGAGAACTGAAGGGAGTGCTCCCTCCCCCTCCCATTCAAGTGTTCTTAAAGTACATGGTTTTCTTTCCAATTGATCTGAGGAAGTGAGCACTGATTCCAGCTCATGGGAATAAATGGCCTGTAAGGTGCCATGGGACTTCTGTTTTTGTTTTGCCACAACAGACAAACACAGCTACCCCACTGAACAAAGCAAGACAGCTACTAGAAAATAAGTTTTATTGCAGGAAATTTGGTGGTGTATTTTAGACAAAGGCCCACAAAACAAACGCCTTGTTTTCTCAAAAGCAAAACTGCAATTCACAATGGTTTCTTCTTTCCATAAAGAAAATACAAAATATGAATCCAAACATTGAGTGTAACTTCATTGCTACTCTTTGGTCAGCAGAGGTATATGACTGAATTGTAACCAGATTTGGGATGTGCTTTGGACTGGTTCACATGTAAGGTTCTTTAATGTAACATGTTACAGGTACTGGCTGTCATTATAAGCACCATGGCAACATACACTTACTAACACACAATGGGCACAACATTATTAAAAATGCTAAAATAAACTAAATGCCAACTCGTCGTACAAAAGTCATTCTTACAAAATAAGCTATGATAAAATGAGGCATATTGTGTGTAACTACAGTATTAATGAAACTTCTTACATCGGTTTCAGATTTCCTTTTTGTGTGTGTGCAGCTTGAATAGTGTGCACATCTAGCAGTCCTGAAACAGCTCAGTCATATTCGTTTAAGCATTAATCCAAGCCAGCACCAAACAGAATGAGAAATCAGGTGTTCCCATCTGAAAAAAGGTTGTATTCAGCTGCCTACAGTAATGCAAGTACGTAGAGCACCTTTAGTTTGCAATGAATGAGGTGTTATGTGATATACTGAGGTTATCTGAAGGAAATACAGTACAGTTTGGCCTGCAAGGTTAATGGTACCACAAGCAGTCCAGGCATTTTGCTACAGTGGTTGTGCATCATCTTCCATTCGTGCTTCTCCTTGATAAGGAATCTAGTCCCTGTGGCTGTGAGGTGAACATGAGAACTGAGCCTTACAGTTACTGGCATTCTGCTCATAGTCATTTATGGTCTTCTGGTATAAATGCTGCTTGGGAAAAAAAGTCATTTTTGTCCCTCTAGAAGTGTGCTACAGTGCTCATTTGGCTCTATTATAGCATTTCGAAAAATGGTTTTTGTGCTGTATGGACGACTGGCACAATTATGAAAGGAAACTTTTGCAAGAATCTACTGTTTTTTTTTCTTGTCTTTTTTTAAAAGAAAGAATTTCTTACTTGAATAGTTCAAATTGATAAAATCTCAAAGAAAAACAAATGTTTCCCTTTTTGTTAACTGTTAATTTCTCCATATATTACTGCATTAAAAATAAATAAAATCTCTATTTTTTAATTTAGGAACTACAACCAAAATACCTAACAACCGCTACGACTATTTAACAGGGAAAAGGGAGTAACTCCGGCGCATTTTTGTGCCATTTAAAAAGGTGCCATAATGCTGACCTCCACCGAGATTTCCATTTTACGGATTTTTTTAAAAATATATTTGAAATTGAGGTTATATAGAAGATACAGTAACATGATCGGTATTGTAGTTAAAGCTTTGGACATGACAGAATTAAACAGCCATTCTGCAGTCTTGGACAGAATGGAAATTATACAAGATCTTTATCCATTATTGTCTTTGGTCTTTACAAAAAAGCAAATCATTGATTCCTTTAAAGCTGTTGAATAGCAAAATATGTTCAGAAGGATAAGTACATGAATAGAAGTGGGTCATTCATGTAGTGGAACTTAGTAGTGGAGGTTTTAGTAGAGTTCAACATAAAGCCTCATTTTAAGAGCTTCTCCAAGCTCTCCTAAGAGGTAGTTGTCCTCATTTCTTTCTTCCAGTTTCTTTAGTTCATTCTTTTTGTAGAGAGGAATGCTAACAATTTCCAGTGTGTAAGTGCCAGGCATAGCCTGTTTTTTAAGAACCTGAAGATAACTGAGCCCATCCACCTGGTATATCCGGAAGATACTGCTGTTATTACCAGAGGAGACTACATAGCGAACATGGTTTGTGAGGAGCTGTAGCGCAGGCATGAGATCTAGGATGTGTCTTTTATTGCTGAGTCCAGAGATGTTCAACTTCATCTTTAATGGATGATTGATGTCCAAACTTTCCAAACTGATCTATTCAACCAAAAATGAAAGTTGATTTTAAAAGACTTAGGCAAAATTCTGCCACAACCCTGAAATCTTTCTCTGAATCCCATAAACAGCCAGAGATGAGTTTTACTAACAAATAAAAATACAAGTCTTTGTACACAGCCCAACAGTCAAAGGTGTAACTATGGTGAGGCAAGCTAGGGTGCATGCCCAAGATGCTGTTGAGGGGGGTACTAGCCCCCACAAGTCCTGCCCCCATTGAACTGTGCCCCAAACTCCATGTGGGGGGCTTAAAGTTCAAAGACTGGACGCATCCAAGTGGAGGCCAGCCTTGAATTGCAGACTCTGCCCCTCAAAGGCGGGAAGGGGGAAATGGTGCCTAGGGCAAAAAAACAGCCTGGCTGGGCACCCCCGCCCCCACCCCATGGCAGCTACATGACTACTGCCCCCAGTTGGGTCCAACTTTATACTGCTGGTTCCACCTCCAAAGTCCATGTGACTTCAGAGACAAAGGCCCCTTCCGCACATGCAAAATAATGCGTTTTCAAACCACTTTCACAACTGTTTGCAGGTGGATTTTGCCATTCTGCACAGCTTCAAAGAGCACTGAACACAGTTTGAAAGTGCATTATTTCGCATGTGCGGAATGAGCCAGAGCTTTGAAGGTTGAGTCAGTAGTATAAAGTTGAACTTGGCCAGTGCTGATCTTGCAGTTCAAGGCTGAGCTCAGCCTGGCTGGGTACAGCTTTAAATGGTAGGCTTCAGAGATGGAGTTTAAAGCTAGACCCAGCTGAGCCCAGCCCAGAACTGCATGCCACCCCCCCCCCCCACTCCACATGGGAGTTAGGGAGGTCCGCAGCTCAAACTTGCCCTGGGCATCCTCTTTAGAAGATATGCCCCTTCCAACCATGGACTAAGTTAATTTGACTGTTTGACTACAGGAAAAGTATAGGTTTTTGCACAGTGTAGGAAATGGTTAACATTTCAAAACATATTAAACAGAATAAAGGGAAATTCTATAATGACCAACTTCCAAAAAATCAACAAGAAATTATTTCCAGTAACAGATGCTGTGATTACTGTGGATAATACATTTACATTAGAGAATGGCCAAATAAACTGCTGGTAGAAGAACCAGATCAAGCATGCTTCAAAATCCAAAAACATAAATTTCCTCTTGATTAAATAATGTGACCATATGGAAGTCAGTATGGCACACTATTCCCTTATGAATCATTGTTCCCATGAGAAGTTTTCACTACACTGATTGCTCATTTATTCTTTCTTATACATTAAGGTTGTCAGACTGGAACTTTTGTTCTGCT
The DNA here is from genome assembly GCF_021028975.2 of Sphaerodactylus townsendi. NCBI lineage: Eukaryota > Metazoa > Chordata > Lepidosauria > Squamata > Sphaerodactylidae > Sphaerodactylus > Sphaerodactylus townsendi. The sequence continues at coordinate 62,689,986 of NC_059431.1, forward strand.
TTTAATTGAGCACAAAAACATGAAATATCAAAACTTCTCTGAAACAGGGAAGAAAGAACTACATACAGAACTCTATACTCTTGCCATTATAATTATCATAGTTTGATAGCACCCAGTGGATTGAAGCGTACTCAACTTGATGTTCAGTAATCATTGTTTGCTGCTACTACCACCACCACCCGCACAAATTTTCCACTACAGGTAGGAGCAAAATGTCAGCAATCCTATCTGGGAAAATCTCTGTGACTTAATTCAGGAACATAACTATAAGCCAGTTGAATTTGGTTTACCTTAGAAGGCTCGGTTTCATTTATGCTCCTTTTCCTCCTGTTGCCTTTCTTGGGGTAACTATTAATTTTACATTCATAACATGCTTCTGGAGACAAAGCGTCCTCTTCATCACCATCTAGTGGCAGATACTGGCCTTTATTAAATCCCAAACCTGAGACACAATGTCTGTTGAAAAATATGATTATGTTAAACTCAAAATTTTAAGTCATAATATACATTTTCCAGTTTTGTGTCTTCATCATGTATTGATACTCTCACCAAAATAAACAAGGTAAATAACTGTAAATATATAACTATACAGTAGATACTGTGTGCAATGCATTCATACACACAGTGTTTGAAAATTCAGACATAACAAAATTCAGACATAGCAATAATTTTTAGACTGGCCATTGCTTATATGGCAATGCTTAAACCATTCCCTGACAAAGAAAGAATTATTCCCTGACAAAGAACCAGGAAGATAAAGAAGCTTTCACAATAAAAAGCCAGGTGCATACATCTTATTTACTGCAGTTAGATCAAAACATTCTCAGTTTTCTGTTAGTGTATAAACATCTGTATTTGTTTCATAATTTATGTTTTCATGTTTACATTTTTCCTTAACTGGAAAACTTTAATTATTCTTCATATTTGCACCCCACCTTTATTTTCTAAAGAAAAACTCAAGGTTCTAAAGAAAAACTCATCCACGTACAATAAAATTCATTTGGCTTAGGAGTTTGTCTTGCTCTTTTTTTAACCACCTACAGAGTGGTTAGTCAGTTGTGGATTTAGTAAAAAAAAGACTATGTAAACTTAATTAAAGAAAACCCACGTCAGTGTGTGGGGTGTGTGTGTATGTGTGTGTGTGATCAAGTTACAGCTGGGTTATGGTGAGGATTTTCAAGACAAGGGATATTCAGATGTGGTTTGCCAAATCTGTACATAAATGAATGTTATTTTTATATGGCTCCTGCCTCAATGATCTCTGCATCATTCTTGCTCATTGTAAAACATACCTCATGGTAGTGAACCCAAAGCCTTTATATCTGCTATTTTTACACCTTATAATTGAGGGGAAAGTTTTGTTTTTAAAAGAGCATGGTTCCATGAAATCTTAAGAAGTGGTATGGATTCTCTTGGTTGTTTTTTAGGAGTCTGTCGCATGTATCTTTACAATATTACACCAGGTTGTTACTTTGACACTTATGCCTTAATAGATGCTCCTGGCATCAGTCCAGGATCTCAAAGATACTTTAGAGGTGTAAAACCCATCTATCTCAGATGAAATTTTTTTTTCAATACAGTAATAGCTTGGGCTAATTCTTATAGGGGAGTAGGATTCAGCCATTTATTTTTTTTATTTTATTTATTGTTCCACTTATATACCGCCCTCCCCCGGAGGGCTCAGGGCGGTTTACAACAATAACAATAGACAAGTGGATAGATAAAATATCACACAAAGTTAAAATACAGCGCTCAATTACCATGTAGTATAACAGGCGCTTTCCTATGGGGGCGACAATAGAATACTTACCCTTGTCCAACTCTGTAATATCCAGGGGGGCAGCCACAAAGATATCCACCTTCTGTATTGGAGCAGCCATAATTGCAAGGATTCTTAGCAGAGGAACATTCATTTACATCATGACATGAACTTGAGAATTGGTCATACGAAAATCCTGAGGGGCAGGCACACTTGTAGCTTCCAAGTGTGTTGTAGCATGAAGCTGAGCCACAAGTATTAGGATTTGAGCATTCATTTTCATCTATTGAACAAGTGAAAACATTTTATTTATTGAAGCAAACAAGTTTCCAATGTTTAGTGATCAAACATTTCCTAAATTAATGCCAAATTCCTAATTTTATTTTTAACACAAATAAGTTCCTTTGTTATTTGAAGAAATGGAAGATTTCTAACCAAGCAAGTTTGTATGGCAGTGTAGGATAATACCGTGATCAGGAGTGGTGATAAATATGGGAGGAAGGAAAGTGCCTGGAAAAAGTAAATGAAGTAGTCCCTCATTTGTTATTTCAGGACTGCATGTGTGTGTTCTCTGCAGCTTATATAAATAGATGCACTGCTTCTCCCAATTTTAGAGAATACTGGGTTCCAGAGAGCACAAGCCCACAAAAAAGCAATATGACCAAGAAACAAATTAGCAGGAGTTAGCTTTTTATATAAGCTGCAGATTGATGGACAGTTTGTACATTAAGTATGGAGGTAGTATCTTCAGTCCTTGAATTAAAAAGAGAGAGTGTATTCTACCTTCTTCTTTCAAACCTTTGTCAGGAGTCAGGGTGATGCCTTTGCCAGGAGAGTATTCCTCAACATAACACTAATTTCTTTAATATGAACAAATGACACCCATTCATTTACCGGAAATAACCTAAAGAGATATATTACTGAGGTCAGGATAAAACTACTTCCTGCCACAGGCCCTGTCGCAATAGAATATGATGGCGTATTTGAGCTAGCTTTTATAAATGCAGGTATGTATTTTCCCATTTGGATTCTTGATCAAACACATAAAGGTAATTAAAAGAGGATGGAAAAGCTCTGGCAAACAGTATAGATTTAGCCACATTGTATGACTAGATTAAAAAATCTTATTGAAATTTTGGATTTGGTAATGCTATTAAGTGTACAATCAGAGACATCCATAACCTAATAGCATTCACAGTTACCAGATTCTGATTTGAAACTTACAATGCAATTCCTGGGGAGGGGGGGAGCGGCTGGCTGAAACTATTGTGGAAACCATGTGCCCCCATGCTGAAGCAGGTGCCCTGTGGAAGGGGTGCTCTAGGGGTATTCCTGGGAATGGAGCTGACTTCAATCAACTTCCACAGTGGTTTCAGCCCAGGAGCGCCCTCTATGCTGCTTGGCAACCTATGCCACATTTTAGAGGGATGTAGCCCATTGGGTGGCAATAGGGGTTTTAAGGTCAGCTGGGGAGATTTTTTGAAAATTTTCTATGCTCCCCACACTGCCTGAAACCTTTAGGTGGTACAGCTGTGCTATGACAGCACCATCCCTAGTTGCTGCAGAACTCTCCCCCCCCCCCCCATGGATTGTACTGATAGTATGCTAATCTTACTTTTTAGTCATATAAAGTTTTAATTCCCAAATATTATGTTTGTAAAACAGTCTTACCAACACACTGATTCCACTGGTAATGCTGAACATATCCTTGTGGGCAACCACATCTGTAACCACCAAGAACATTTTGGCAACCATGTTGACACCTGTGGTTTCCATCACACTCATCTACATCTGCAAAGAAACATAGTGGGGTAAAAGCAAAACAAGTAAAGTTAGTTCTGAATTTGATATTCATAAAATTGTGTAAAGTTGAAATAATATACATATTTACTTGTAAATAAGCTTCACAAAACTCAACAGAATTTATTTCTGAGTAAATATACACAGGATCAAGCTATACACCAGTGATGGCGAACCTATGGCACGGGTGCCAGAGGTGGCACTTGGAGACCTCTCTGTGGGCACGCACACAAGAGTTCGTCATGTGTGGGGTGGAAAATCACACCCACACTCACACACACATCTAGGCTGGCCTGGGCCACTGAGCACAACGTGTGCACACCGCGGTGAGCAGGGAGGACTCGGCTGACGGGCCTGGTGCCTGTGCTCTGGGTGGCTGCTGCCCAAGGGGGGGGGGCGCAGAAGATGCTAGAGGGGCACAGAGCGCTGCGTGCAGGACTTGCTGGAGGCTAGAGCAGGCTGGCCCCTGCTCGAGCAGGTGGGGCGGAGAAAGAGGGAGCCAACCGTTTTTTTCTAAACTAAAACCTCAGAATTCAGGTTAAATTGCCAGGCTGGCACTTTGCAATAAATAAGTGGGGTTTGGGTTGCAATTTGGGCACTCGGTCTCAAAAAGATTCGCCATCACTGCTATACACAATCTTAACAAGACTTTCTTTGTAGAAACATGGAGATGAGAATAATCTTCTTGCAACCTTTTCTGATCTCCTCCCTGGGAAAATGCTCAAATGCTGCTAAAAACCTCCAGTGAAACAGCTCTATAGCTTCCTGTGGATATCTGTTCCCTTGTCTAGTTAATTATTATAAGAAATGATATAATCTAAATGTGCTTCACAGGAACTTCAATTCACTGCTTCACATTCTTCCATCAGTCACTTTTATAAACAGTTGTCCGATTTCATTGAATTGACATGGATATTTGAACACTTCTGTCTTTTAAAAAAGCTTAATATATTTGGTTCCTGAACTCCTTCATAACTTTCCCAAGTATCTGAAACTCGCTACTACTGTCTGTTATTCTCCTCAAAAACTTTTCCAATTTGTTTGTAACTTTCTTAACATAATAATAAATCTTAATTATTGACTCACCTAACACATCCAAATTAAAACACAATATCCTCCAAAACATCATGAAACGATAAAATATAGAAAATAGTTTAATAGCTATAATACAAGACAGTAACATAAACACTATGCCTCTAAGGTCTTCTGGAACAAATGCTGTCGATTTCATCCTGAAGACAAGAAGGCTTGAGACCATTCTACTGTTCTTACATAGATGGAAAAACACTTGATGCGATACTGAGGATGTTGCCATTATCTCTCTGTTTTAGTTCACCTTTTCTCCCCTTCATTTTAATGTGGGACTAGCTCCTTTGCATGCAAGGCCAAGAGAAAAGGATGCTGGTGATAGGGTACCGCAAGGAGTCCAACAAAGCTTAATCTCATCTGGAGATAGTTCTCATATACCTTTGGGACCATCTTACCCCGCATGTTCAGCTTGGTCTCTGCGTTCAGCAGAGGCCAATTTGCTGGTTGTCCCTGGCCCCTCTATGATGCGGCTGGCCTCGACTAGGGCCAGGGCCTTTACGGCCCTGGCTCCCTCCATCTGTCTGGGCCCTGCGGAACCTTGGTGAGTTCTGCAGGGCCTGTAAGACTGAGCTGTTCCACCGGGATTTTGGGGGGGGGGGTTGGCTGCTGAGGGTGCCCCCAGTCTCCTACCTTCCTTCCCCTTGTTCTCTGTTTGTTTCATTATGTGGCCCATTTTAGTAGGGGCCTTTTGGCTTCCCCCAGGTAGGTTTGGTTTTAGTTCTCGGATGCTGGTTGTATTGCTGTCTATTGGTTTTAATAAGGAGACAGGGCTTGTATTATATTTGTACCGGTTTTAACTTTCCCCTGTCTGTATATGTTTATTTGTACACTGTCCTGAGCCTTCCGGGGGAGGGTGGTACAAAAATCCAATGATAAATAAATAAATAAAAATATACAGCATGAGTTGCTAACTAGAATACAACAGTCCACAGATTATCTTGGAATAAAAAACTGCATTCTGGTGAACTATAACTAGCAAAACTTAAATTTCAAAATGTGGTTGTAATGATATCTCACAATACACATGTGCACAACATAATAGTATTTATAATATAATCTATATATATAAAAAGCAAACCGTCCGTTTGTGAGTCGTACTCTAACTCCAAAACCACTGGACGGATTGCTTTCAAATTTTCACTCAACATGCCTTTCTAATGTGGGCAGGTTTTCGGATGTTCACATTGCTGAAATTCAATACCTCAGCCAGGTAAAACATCTTTTTCCTGGCGCGCCAGGCTATGAAACTGGCTCTGTTTAACTGTCACCCTTAGAATGTTCCGTGCAGAATGTCCGTGGCCTTAGAATATTCGGGCAGCATGTCTGTGGCCTGAGAGGTTGGTATGCCCTTACAATGTTCACGCAGATGGCCACAGATGAGCATTGAAAACAGTAAATAGGTAATACTGTTAGGTAATACGAGTAGAAGTCAAACACTCTCACACTTTGTTGTGTGAGACGTCAGGTGGGGTCCCCCCCCTCACACACAGGTAATGTTCACTCTCTGTACCTCACCCACTACTACCACACAACACACATACTCTCATACACATCCACTTCATCCTCACACACCTCACTCTGCCCTCCCTCACATCCAACCACCACTTACCCACTTCCTCACCCATATTCGCCACAGCTCTCTTTTACTACAAGTGAGCTGGAGTTTGCCTTTTTCTTCTAAGACAATTCACGGGGTGGGGGTGAACCAACACTACTGCCTCCGCTTCTTTTGCACATAGCCCTTTACGAACCCAGGGAGCTGGCCTCGATCTGAGCGCCTCACCACCCTGCCTCTGCTGCCTGACTGGGATAGCCTGCTTGCCCCAGTTCTGCCTTACCCAAGCCAGGACTGTGCGTGTCAACCAGCCTCATGGACAGCGGGATTCGCACTCTGGACAGTTCCATTGTGGAATGGAAAGGGTTACCTTATGCTAAAAGAACAAGACACCACCATATAACAATGTGAATTGAAAAGGGAAAAAGGGATTCCATTTGACCACCCCAAAAGGCTATGATGGGGATCATTGGACCTGCATGGACATCTGTGTGGGTTGTGGACTGTGGTGAGAAGGACAATTGCCACAGCAACACGTGGCCGGGCCCCGCTAGTTTCATATAGTATCATTTACACTTTTATAAAGCTGGGATGTTGCTCAAGTAGTGCTGCTGACTTGAACTGGCAGTGGGTTGGCTCCAATGAAAAAGGTCAAAGAGAAAGTGATGGCAAATGGAACTGGGGGGAAAGAGGCAATTTTATTTTACTCCTTCTACTCTCTGCAGCTTGTTATCCATTCAGCTTGTGAGGCTCTGCCAATCATTACAGAGGAGTGTGGGGACAAATGAAAAGCTGTGCAGGAAAAAGGAAGGTAGAAAAAGACTCACTTTGCAAGCACCATCCCTGAACACTTTTAGTGAGCCTAACCCTTCCTTAGTTATTAATGGCTGGTGTTCAGTTTTACCTTCACAGTTCAATCCCGATGAATCTAGAGAGAAACCTCTCTGACATTCACAGGTGAAACTTCCAGGAGTATTCTGGCAGATTCCTCTTGCCCCACAAAGCAAAGGCTGTGATCCACATTCATTGTTATCTAGAAAAAGGCATATCGTTTTTGTACAAAGACACAGGATATAGAAATTAATAAAATATACAAAGACATGTTGAAAGATAATTTATATGCATCAAGAACTATATGGAAAACTCATGTCTGTGGACATCTTAATTTCTTGATATGAAGCTCAAAAGTAGTAGGATATGGGAAGTATATGCCTGCATAATGCTAGTACAATACACCAACTGGGAAGGGGGGAAAGTGGCATGCTTTTCAAAAATGTGACACAGAATTTACTTCACATGAAAACATGTGGCTACGTTTACAATGTAGTAATACAGCACATAAATGTTCACTAGATTCCCCATGGGTGAAATAATTGTGGGATTGAACTAGGACCATTAAATTACAATACCTAGTTGATTCCCGAGTCACTCCTCATGGCAGTCGAGGTCTCATGTTGAAACCGTGATCAGAGGGCAGGATCACCTCGGTGCCTCTTTTGCTCCTCATTCCCAATTGGCTGTTGTTTTACGATGAGAACGTGAACGAGAATTCCTTTTTTGGTTTGTTTTTTTTTACATAACGGCTGCGTAGCAACGTCGTCACAAAGCAGTGCTCTACGTAGCTAGAAACAGCACATGTGTGCCTATTCATGTATGGTCGGGCTTCATATGCAAAAAGAAATATAAAAAGGCGCGTTTCTGCCCACCGTGACTCTCCCGTTCTGTGCATGCCCAATCAACCGTGATTGACTGATGGCACAAACGGGAGAATCAGGGCGGGTTAGGATTCCTCATGATACCAGGTTCATCCTGTGTTTGCCCTAGAACAACAGAAAAAGGTGTACCTTCCTGGTGGTTTTAAAAACATAATGGGAAGAAGGGGCAGAGCTGGAACAGACATGAGTTGGACACCGGAGCTGTGCGGAGTTCCAGGAAAACTGCAGGGGCTAACCTAGGTCAATTCCGCCAGTGGGGAATCAACCTAAGAAAATGCCTAGAGTAGAAGATTTGATTTCTTCTAACATTATTCTTTATCTTAATTATTTACATTGCTCCCTGGAACTCCCGAGCAGTAATACAATGATGACAATTGCATAAATATATAGCAGAAAAGAGTTTTTAAAATGTAAAATAGATACATTACAAATAGAAACTTGCCTTTTTAAAAAATGAAAGAAAATTCATTGTTTCAGTTGGTCTTACCAATACAAGCTGTATGATGTTGTGTGAAACCTGGTGGACATTTGCATGTGAAACCCCCAAGAGTATTTGCACAAAGGAACTGGCAGTTATGTTGCTTAGTTTGACATTCATCAAGATCTAAAAAGTAAAAAGATGCAATATTTATTCCTTTTACAACATTGTTACTAAAACACCATCAAGATGTTACTTCATTTTCAGCAGAGCAGCAAAACATGCTGTCTTACATAATGATCCCATGTTTTTGCTTAAACTGTAGAACTAGAAGTATTTAAGTACAGTTCTTTGAGAAGTATAGCAGAATTTGCTGGTCTGCCCAGCTGGTCAAGAAATACCAAATCAGTTTTGTGGTGTTATTCATAGTACCTACAAAACATTGACAGCTTGTTTCCCACCTGCAGTGGAGCTCTTTCAAGCCCCTGCAGAGAATGTATGCACTAAAGTCTACTTCTGGTGGTCCTCTGAAACTCAGGCCCCTTCCACATGGGCCAGAAACCCAGGTGAGAGGCGGGTTACATGAACCCGTCCCCACTCCCTAACCATTCGCATGGCTGGCTGACCCATGGACAGCCAGCCATGTGAATGGGGCATGCGCCGTACACACGGCAGTGCGTCCCTTTCTCCCTCCCTGGCTGCCTTTCCTTTCCTCTCCTGCATGCCTGCACAGCACAGCTACGCAGGCAGGCAGGAGCGACCCCCCCATGGAACACCCACCCATGAGTGACCCCATGGAACGGCCTGTTTCCCCTCCCCAGCTTTGCAGAAGGGAGCCAGGGAGGGAAAGAGAATCGTGATTTGATATTTGTTTGTGTTAATGTGCCTCATAGCTGCGGTCGTTTGCTCGGACCGGGGTTGTGAAGTGCATTAACACAAAAGAATAGCAGATAACACGATTACCAAATAACCCGCTCTGCAGCCAGCACATGTAAAGTTCCTGCCCAACCTGTGAAGTTCCTGCCCAACACAGGTTTTATCCCACCCCTAAGACGCTTTTATTGGCCCATGCGGAAGGGGCCACCAACACAACACTATGACCTATGCTCTAGGAAAGTACTAATGAGGAGACATCTAAATGTGCTCTGGAGGAATAGCATTGAGTCCTTTTCTGCATAAGGGAATTACTCCTAACATTCTTAGAAATCAATCCATAAGCAATGGAATTGGTCTGGGCAGGGTTCTTCTGAAAGTCATCCTTCCCTGTGCATTTTTACTGTTGTGAAGCTGGTTTATTTTCTTCTGCATGTGGTTTAAATAATGAGGATATTCACGGGAGGGTTCTGTTATCATCGGTGTTTTTATTTTCCTTTTTGTCATTATTTCAGCATGGACAACTTACAATACCAATACACTCCAACTAGACACTGTAGATAACCTTAAGTGTCCTTGAGAGAAACACAACTGCAACTTTTAATCTGAAATCCGGCACTAGGAGCCAAAGGCCTCAGCTGTGGAGTTGGCAACCATTTCACTCCTAATTAAAATAGTGCTAGTTAAAAAGGGAACTCTGCTTGCTACTGCCCTTAAACATTAAAAATCCTAGTCCTGATATCTCCACACGTTGCTTACTAAAACCATAATTTAAAATTTCTTATCTTGCCAGTGTCAGAACTCGACAAGCAGCTGTTGATTTTCACCCAGACTGGAACTGGAAACTGGAGGTCTTCTGATTAGGAAACTGTGTTTTTAGAGGTTGCTGGCTGGGCTCTTACAGTGCCTTTCTATCAGCACAGTGGCAGCTACTCCAATGGAATGACTTTCTGGCTGTGGGGAGTGAAGGGTGATTCTCACCAAATCTCTTTCCTGCTGCAGACCCTCATCCATGACCCAAAAGAGCATGATTTCAGAGGACAAAGATGTCTGTAGTGAGGGTAAAAAGACTGGGAAACTGACTTACTTTGCTATGCTTAGCATCAAGTCCATGTCCAATTTTAGTATGACATAAAATCATGAATGTCCTAAAACAGACTACATTCCCTTCCTTTAGCTTTTTAGAATAATATTTTTGATCTGAACTGCAAATTTGACAGATGTCAAGTAACTCTTCTTACAACTTGTAGTTTGGCTGCCACCATAAAGTCTATCAGTAGGGACAGTTCCATAATGTGGATGTAGCAGTTCAAGTAGTATACTATGAGAAATGAATCAGTAAAAATATTTCCCCAAATCACTCAGACCCTTTACCTCTGCAGGCCTTTCCATCTTCCTGAAGGGTGTAGCCACGAGGACATGAACATTGATAGCTTCCTTCACTGTTTTTGCAGATAAAGTTGCATGGTTTGGGAGATAGGGAGCATTCATCAAGATCTAATTAGAATAATGAGCAATTAGTATTTAAGTATATTGAAAGCAACACAACAACAAAACAACCCTGTAAACAATCCCATCTGAAGAAAATAACAACTATGAAAAAATCTAATTTGTGGAAATGAATTCAAAGTGTACTGCACAGTGAATCTTGTAAGTTTTCCCTAGAAGAATCAATACATTGTCTTTTAATGTTAAGACACCCTCATTATAAGAATAATGAAATAGTATGTGGTGGTAATACTCACCCTCACATGATGTACTACTAATGTCAGTGGTATAGCCAACTTTACAAAAGCATCTGAAAGAACCCATGGTATTTATACACTGCCCATGTGTGCACAGGCTTGGCATTATTTTACACTCATCAATGTCTGTGGGAAAATAGAATACATATGAACAACAAAAATTATTTCCTAAGCAGTCATGGGAACACTTAAATCAACAAAGCATGATAAATTTCTGAAATGTACACAAAATCTATATTTAGTTTTCTGACTATCTGATCTTTTTAAAAAATACTAAGAATTTATTTTTGCTGGGAACCACCATGCAAATACCACAACATGGGCCCATCAACTTCTTGCAAGCATGACAAAACACATTGTTCAAGAAAGCAGACTGTGACTCAAATTCCACTAACATGCTGAAGACCTCTTTGTTACGGCCCTGATCACCCCCCATATTATTATTGCCATAATATTTTCTTCAAAAATCATATTGGCAGAAGCCAGTTGTCATACACTTCTCTGTGTAGGTAGCAGCATGTCCAAAGGTCACAGGTCTGCTTTACAAAATCTAATCAAGAGGATGAGTTACTCCTGCATAACTTGGAGGTCTCATTTTGTTGGAGGGCATGCTTGATTGCCACACCTTGCTAAGATACTGTTAAGACAAAGAATATGGAAAGCCACCTTAATATCAGATGCTACTTTTCCCTATCTCTTCTGGAAACCAGGTCAGCAACAGATGGTTGCTTCTCTGCATCTCCTCTACCCATTGTTATGACTTTCCTAAACCACTCACCTTATCCCAATCTAAATGTCTCTGCCAAATCTGAATAACCTGGGCAGTGTCTCTACAGAGTTATTCTGCATAAAGCCATTCTGTGCTTCCTGATTTAATCTAAGAGCAATTGACCGCCATTGTCCCGGGTACTTAGAATAATAGATAGAGTTTTTTTAATTAGCTCAAGCCAGCAAGTCCAGCATGGGAAATTCCAGAGAATTTAGGAAAATGACTTACCTGTCCCGCCCAAAACTGCTCACAGTGGTATAAAAATACAGTGCACCCAAAGTTCCATGTTCTTAATGCTGGTTCTTTACTCTAGCACTAGCTGGCTAGTTAGCCAGCTCCTGCTGCTGGTTTAAGTTCTCAATGCTGGCTCTCAATGCTGGCTCAAGCCCTCCAGGCTGGCTCCAGCTGCTGCTGGCTCCAGCTGCTGCTAGCCCCCACTCTCCATGCTGGCATAGGAATCTCTGCCTTCTACAAGAACTTCTTCCGCTGAATTTAGGTAACGTATAGTCCCTGCTTCCCCAACTCCCTGTGCTATCATCCCACCTATCTTCTCCTCCCTGTTTATATCCTAGAACTGTGTGTATGTGCCTTGACTTCTCACTGTGTGATTGTTTGCAACCAAAATTTATATAAAAATATTTAAACTGCAATTTGGTCTTTTGTGAATTCTCTGCAGATACGTTTCAAGCCATTTCTGGTATACATAGTCTTTAAAAGATCCCTACCCAGCCTGCCTCTGCATTGCCAAAGCAGAGTTATTTTCCCCATTGCTACTTAAAATAGTTGTGTGCTGTTACACTCTTAGCAGCTGGTGGAGATTCCTTAAAAATAAGTTCACAACCTGTGAAAGCTGGGTAACATCTTATACATACTAACACAGATAGATAGTGAGGCACAAAACAAGTCAGATGATCTGTCCTTTTTACTTGTTCAGTAGCACCCTTATCAGGGTACCTCAAGGTGCTGATTACATTATAGGCTAGGTTTTATATCTTGGGGTGGTAGCAATGAAGAAGAAACTTCCCTTTACATGCAGGTAAACATGCAACATGCATATGAGAATTCACAGACCTAGGGGGGGTGTGGCAGCACTTGCCCCATATTTTCAGGAAATGGACCCTTATTCAGTGAAGCTGCTATTTAACAGGTAGTTCCCATCTTGAAATGGCCACCACTGGAGAAAGAGACAAGCTGTAAGCCTCCTCGAGGTATAGGTCTCACACCAGGAATAGAAGTGTGGCTTTTCTGGTTTATGGCAATTAGAACCACAGCTCTCCATGAACCAGTTGTGCATGTTTAGTTTTCAGAACTTCAAAGACAGGTAACAGTATCCTTGTGTTTTTAGTGTTCAAATCAGCATAAAATACAAAGTTGTTTGTCTACTTTCTCTGTTTGAAGGCACATTGCAAGACTTGATAGGTATTGTCTACAATAAATTCTCAGTATAAAATACAACTTAATAAAGAATTAGAAAAAAGCCCAGCTTAACAACAATACCTCTTCCATCAGTGGTGTATCCTGGGCCATGTGGACAAAGTTTCTTGTACTGAGCAGTCCCAGGAAGTGGACACAGCTCACACTGATTGCCCCAGCCTCTTCCTCCATCACAGCAGCACTCTGACTTGGTGACAAGGTTACGGCTACTAGATGCCATTTGACACATTGTCTGTAAGACTTCAGAAAAGCAGAATCCTTGGCGGTTATCTATAAAATGAAGTGTAAGGTATACATTTAGTACTATCAGCTGTTATTCTTATGACATAGAATTTAAATAGAATTCTAGAAGGGAAGAAAGGACCTCTGACATGATGGTGGTTAAAAATAGAAAAAGGTGGCAAGATGAGGATAGTCAGTTTCTCAAAGGAAACTTTTGAATATGATGTGGTTCTAAGAGCCCAATCCAGTGTGTGTGTGTGTGTGTGTGTGTGTGTGTGTGTGTGTGTGTGTGGGCGTGCGAGGGGCAGGGAGGCAGACCCATCAATGGACTTGGTGCAGCCCTATGTCAGCGTGGGTGCCCAGTGGAGGGGTGATTTTTCCAGGCAGGTGGCAGGTGGGCACCAGGCAGGTGGGTGCCACAGTGCCCAACTCAGAAGCCATTATCTGTCCCAATGCCTGCCTGCAAAGAAAGCTTTACTTACATGACTGGGGGTGTTCTGGTGGCAGGCTGGGGGAGTGGAGCTAACCTTAGTTGGCTTCCACTGCCTGCCTAGCCCCTGCATCCTGATGGAGCTGATGTCGGAGATATGCCATATTTTTCATGGCATATCTTTATTATCCTCACGAGGGATTTTTTTCCTGTTGTATTTGTGTGTTTTTTTCTTTTCAGGCTTGTCCTTTGGAGAGGGTGAGGAGGCACTGTAGAAGTGCCTTCCGTACCTGCCTGCCCAATCTGGATTGTGCTGTAAACTGTCTCACTGTTTGCATCAATGTGCTGAGGCTGGAGTAACAGTGTTTAGGGCTGCACACTAATCTATAGTATATAGATTCAATGGTATGGAATAAAATAAAATCACATGTGTGTGGTGCCTGCCTGTCTGCCTTCAGCAACCCACTCTGATACATTGTTGGAAAAAACTGAATGCCCATTTAACAGAATGTGAGAGAACATACATTTCCTTACCAATGCACTCAGTTCCCGATGGACTTGACTGGAACCCTTCATTACATTCACACTCATAACTTCCAATAATGTTGATGCAGCGACCATTTTCACAAATACCAGGCTTGATTCGGCATTCATTTTCATCTTTATCACAAATAAAAGAAACCCAAATAAACCACAAGCATACAATAACAACAATCAGAATATTAAACTATACTAAAGATAACATTTTAAAACAAAAAATGGTTTAATGTGTTTATATTACAATTCTGTGAAGAATTACTTTAGTCTAAGCCACTGAAATTAGTGGGGTAAATCTGCATAAGACTGTACTTTCCAACACTATGTGCTAAATTTGGCAAACTCTGCATAACAACCATATGCTAAATTTGGCTATCATTTTTCTTGCCTGCTATGTTCTTTACCTACAAGATTTCTAAGCTGCTCTGTTGCTCCCACCCGTCCACTGCCAAAGAAAAAGGCTCAGTTACAGAAATATAACAATGTATGTTCTACGTAGAAAGCACAACATTTTAACGACTGAAGCTAATGGGAAGAAAGCAATCCCCAAGTCTTCTAAGAATTTATATTCAGTACAATGATAGGAGTTGCCTGACTGAAGGAGACAAGAGATAGAAACAGATAGACAAATGGTGGGTAAGCAGAAGTAAGAGAGCTAATAAACTAAGACAGCTAATAAACAGGATGATCAAAATAAGGGAAACAGAATAAAATAATTAAGGAAAGGGTAGAGTATTTATTTACATCATTTGTATCCACCTTTCCCCCATTTATATCCCAAAGCAACTTAAATCATTCTCCTGTCCTCCACTTTATTCTCACAACAACTCTGTAAGGTAGATTATCCTGGGTGTATGTGACTAGGCCAAGACCAACTAATGAGCCTGTGGCCACCCTGTAAAGTAGATTAGACTGGGTGTGTGGGACTATCTGAAGGCCACCAAGTGAGTTTACACAGCAGAATAGGAATTATAACATAGGTCTGATGGCTGCTGTTGAATAGTAGTGAGCAGATGGCCTGCCACTAGTTGCTGTGAGGCCTGGTTTTTAATCCCCCATCTTATGTTTCAGATTTTTCTGTAAACCTGGGATTTTTCTTAGGTTTGCAGAAATATCTATCCTGTCTGTTTGTAGCTGCAGTCTGTAGATTTAAGTATCCATAGATGGGGGCACAATCAGAATTAGATATATTGACGTGGACTTCCTAATGGCCAGAATCCAAAACAGAGTATGCCACACTCATAGTTCTAGTGAAAAGAGCATCCCATATTAATACCTACCCATGCAACCTTCTCCATCTGGTCTACGAGTCATTCCAGGAGGGCAAATACACATGAAGGTTCCAATAAGATTTTTGCAAATCATGCCTCTTGATTCACAGTCATGGAGACCCTCTGCACATTCATCAAGATCTTTTAAAAAGAAACATTTGTTTATTTAGTAACAATGACTATTTGTTGTTTGGAAAATACATAAGACTTTTAAATGTGCCTAATAATATGACAAATAAAAGGAGCAGTAGGCTCATTAGTGCAGCCATACTACTTAGTAAGAACATCATCATCATCATCAAATCCATCATGCTAAGTAGCATATTGGGCAACCAGTGCTCTCCAGTATTTCTGGTCTTGGGTAAGAACAACAGTCATAGCATTTTGAAATCAAGGGAACTACAAGTGGCCTATGTTTTATCTCTGAAAAGTTCTACAGCAAGGACAAACTACAGGGTATCCTATGTTTTTCAGAACAAACTGTGGTTTTGGGATTCAACAACATTATGGTCCTGCATAATATGTCATAGTCACAGAACTTACTCATTTTGTTCTGACCACTGAGTAAAAAGTAATACCTTATGAAATAAAAGTAATGCATAAAAGTTAACAATATTCATAAATGTTTTACAAAGATGTTATACCTTTGCACATTTTTTGATCTTCTCTTAATTCATAACCCACTGGACAAGTGCACTCATAGAAACCATATGTATTTATGCAACGAAAAGCACACAGCAAAGGGTTTTGTGCACATTCATTTATATCTAAATAACAATAGAAAAGAAAACATAAATATTTTAATGCATATTTATAATAGCCACTAATGCAATTTTAAAATAAAGCTTAGTATTCTGATTTAGTGATACAATGACTTATGAATACAATCTATCTCATGTGAAGGACACTCACGTATAGAGAAAGACTGATACAGAGTCCCATGAACTCAATGAAGCTGTGGAGGAGCAGCAACAAAAAGGAGAACCCATCAAAGATTCTCCTCTTTCACAAGAGTGAGGGATTTGGGTTGATTTTCCCTTCTTGACAAATTCCCCCTCTCCCCAGCACCACACATTATTTTTGAGGATCCCTGACTCCCTCAGCAGTTTTTCGGGAATTTCATGGGGCTGCTGGGTAAAAGGGAAAGCTGTCTCATCCTGCAACTTTCCATGGCTATACTGTGATTTATTCCACTCATACCAAAACTGCCATATTTGGTTTACCAACCTAGTCTGATCTGACCACATTACACATTTGTATTTGTTAAGTATCCTATTCTTTTTCTAAAGAGCCTAAGGGAATGTAGATAGTTTGTCCCCCTCCACTTTATCTTTACAACTATCCTGTGAGGTAAGCCTATCTGTAAGAAAATGGCTGGCCCCAGATCACTATGAGCTTTTCATGGCAGAACGGAATTTGAACCTGTATGTCCCCAGCTTAGATTAATACCTAGCTACCATGTCACATCTCTCTATGGACTTACTAAACCTCATTTTTTAGTTACATTCTCACATTTAGTTATATTTAATTACATTCCCACATTTACATACTCACATGGTACATTTTGATATCAAAACTATGACCATCATACTGCAATAGATCATCAATTTTAACACAGATACTGTTTTACAGGGCAGACAATAAATCCAAAACTTTCTGAGGAAAAACATTGAAAAACTAAACAAAATAACATAACAGAGGCTGAATGTGTATCCTGGTGAAGACGTTTTCAGTTTTGAATTATATTCAGAAAGATGCATGAGACATACCATAAAAATAAAATAGAAAACACAGATCTTTCCTCTGCACTTGAGGGGATTCGAAGAGTATCTAAAAAACTAAAAGACTAGTGGCCCAAATTTAATAAGAACATAAAAGAAATTATAATTTACCTTCACAATTCATCATTGGCCCAGGTTCAAATCCTTCAAGGCAATTACATTCAAAGCTACCAATCATATTGGAACATGTGCCATTTCCACACGGATTACCAATTGAACATTCATCAGTATCTAGGATATAACAAGCAAAACAAACTCTCAGAACTGGGAAGCAAGCCAGGTTCATGAACTTAAAGGATTTTCCATATAGCAGAAAATCAGCACACACCTACACAATGCACTCCAGTGTAGTCTAGCTTGTACCCAAAGGGGCATTCACAGCGGAATGATCCATCTGTGTTTATACAGTGACCATTGGAACAAATGCCTGGACTTTCAAGACATTCATTGACATCTGAAACATAGAAGGTAAAGTCAAGTGTTTTACACTGTTCTGCTATTAATTTTGTAGTTCTGTTTAAGGTAGTAACCATACAAGTTAAAGAACAGTAATAGAATTTCTCTTCCAAGAAAATGGAAAGAAACATGTTTTTTTAAGCCAAAATACACAAAGAATTTCAAATGAGACATTAACAAAAGCATTTAAGAAAACATCCTTTGCCACTTTAAGAAATAGGGACACAGAACTGAAGCCCACCCAGGCTTTTCTGCAGTTCTATACAATCTTGTCATGCTATAAGGCATTTCCCCACCTAAGGGTGGGGCAGAGAGAGTAGGGAAGAAACATTTCTAGACTGAGCTTTATGCTATCTTTCCCTGGTCAAGAAAGCCAGCCTTGGAAAAAAGTCATCACAGCTTTACATGGGATATTGTACTACTGTTCAACAAAGAAAGAAAATGTTTAGGAATTGTGTCAAAATATAGTAATACCTTCACGTGTATCATCAATCCCAGGTATAGTTCCATGACCAAATGGACACAAATCCTGGAAAGCAACTGTGCAAGAACAAGTTTGAAACAACAAGTTTGAAACAACAATTCAGACCCAAAAAGAAATGGCCAATACTCTACTTTAGCTCTATTAAAAAGCAGGCTTTTATTGCTTTTCTTATATAAAATAATAAATGCTAATATAAACAGCGACTGCTGATGCGACAAGTATTCTGTCTTTAATGTAAGACAACAGGAATAACCCAAAACCTAAAATTAACTGCATAAGATATTTTGGGTCCAACCCAAGTTTCACCAGTTATACGTTTCCTAAGATAACACAATAAATAGGATAACCATTCCACTCAATGACAATACTATTCCTGAAACCACTTTCTTGTAAGTAGCGCGGAACTACTAGAAATGCTCATATGGAGCAAAAAAAATAGAAGTACTGTATCTCAATTACATTTCCCCCTTTTCTGCCTCTTTTCTCAGACACTAAGGGTTGAATCCTATCAAACATGTTCTTGCATGTGTATGAAGATTTCAATTTGCTCCCATCCAAAACACTACTGAAATAGCCTCCTCGTGTTGTTCCTAAGGGCCTTCTTTTCCTCTAGAGCAGCACTTGGGGAGAGGCATTTGGGACTTCAGTGGAAGGGTAGGAGAGAGACAGCCATTCTCCACAGGTGGAAATCCTGTCACCCAGTGTAAATTCAACAGGATCTTGAGCACAAATGTGGTTCCTAACCTTCGTCTTCCTTAGGGCACAGCTCACAGGGATAGCCCCATCCTTCGCCAGGCATCTTGCTGCAGCAGCATTTTGCCTTGGTGGTATTAAAAGCCTTTGGTATAGAGCACATTCCATTCTCAAAGTTAGTGAAACAGAAGCTCTGCCGAGTATCTAGGAGAGAAACAAAATGCCACTGAATTATATAACAAGAATTTTGTAGCAAATCACTTCAGTCCATTCTATCACATCAGATCACACCTGCAGGGTTTAATTTTTCTAACCAATTTGTAGTTGTCAAACCCTTCTAAAGGTTTTAGAAAATTGTTGTCCTTATGAAGAATTTTTTTTTGTAAAATCTTTCTCAAGATCCAGCACCCTTATCTTTTTTATTTTTGTGAGTTCTGAGATGTGGACAGGAGCAGATGTCTCCTTTAGAGAAGGAATTGTTGTTGTTGTTGTTGTTACTTAATATCACAGCTGCCAGTTCTTTAGCTGGTTGTTGGCATTTCATTACAATTTGAGCCTCACCCAGAGGCCTAGGATGTTGTAATGTTTCAGCATAGTATTTCTGTGGATCCCAGCAGGGCTGCCTTCTGAATCTGACATATGTTGATGTTGTTGATTTGAAGATGTTTCAAGTGCTGCCCTAGTGTTTTTGGAATGGCACTCAGGATGCCTATTATCAGCTGGTTTGTGCCATAGTTGCTGAATCTTGATTTTCAAATCATGATATTTAGTGATCTTCTCATTATTATTACTATTACTATTATTATTACTGTCAAGTCACAGCTAATTTATGGCAACTTAGTAGGGTTTTCAAGGCAAGAGACATTGAGAAGTGGTTTGCCACTGCCTTCCTCTGCATAGCAACCCTGGTACTTCTTGGTGGTCTCCCATCCAAAGATTAATCAGGAATAATCCTGTTTAGCTTCCAAGATGTAATGAGATCAGGCTAGAATAATGAAATAGGCAGCAAGTAAAACCAATTAGCTGAAAAAATGATTGCCCAAAGGAAACAGGAACAAAATTTAGTGCCAATAGTTTAACTCAGGCCGCTTCCGCATGGAGGTGGAAGGGCTTGGGTTGGTGTACTCCATGCCGACCCGACGCTGCTGGGACCGTCCGCATGGACGGTCCCAGAACCGGCTGGGACGACGGCGCCGCGGAGCGCCGTCGCCCGGCCGACCCGGCTTGTCCCCGGCCCTCCGGCACGTCGCCGAAGCCTGGAGACACGCCCCCCCCGGCCGTGCGCGCCTGCTTGAGCGTCGCAGGGCAGGGGTGTGTGTCCCCAGGCCTCGGCGATGCGCTGGAGGGCCGGGGACCAGGTAAGTGAAGGTTGGGAGTGGGAGGGCGCCTTGGAGCCGCTGCCATTCGCACGGCAGCGGCTCCAAGGCGGGATTTTCCAACAACCTCGCTCCCCGAGCGAGGTTGGGAAATGCCAGCTTCGCGCCAGTCAGGCGACGTGAGGGCGGTGCAGCCGCTGCGCCCCCTGTGCAAATGGCTCCCTGGGGACGGCGTTTTTGCTGTCCCCAGGGCGCCATAAAATGCCCGTGCGGAAGCGGCCTTAGAGCAAGTAACGAGCACTTACCAAAACATCTCCTTCCATTGTCAGATATCACAAAGCCTGTGGGGCAGATGCACTGGAAGCCTCCAGGTGTATTAGTGCAAGATCCAAAGAGACAGATATTGGGATCCTCACTGCACTCATCAATATCTGAAACATTAATATGAAACATTCATCATGACATTGTTTCTTTTTTCTTTGTGTTATTTTCTAAAACTCTCAAAAATTGTTTTTTGCTAAGACTCTTAAGAATTTGCTTCAGTCAGGCACAATATTTGTTTAAGAAGCAAATCAAAGGTTTTTTTGTTTTAAAACAATTAATTAATTAACTTTATACCTCCAAGTTATTAGCTTCTTTCCTTAAAGCACAAGAACGATTTGAATTTTCTATATGTTTTCAGCAATAAGCTCTTCAGACCCATGTAGAATAACTTCTTTTAGGCAAAAAAGTTTCTTTAAAATTGCCTCCTGAATTCTAACAATCACAGTGCTTGACTTGAGTCTGGAGCACAGCCCGTATGGACCAGGAGTTTCACACACACACACACACACAATTTTCCTGCTCTGAAATGGTTCTGAAGGAAACTGCCATTGTAATTTCACTAAATATTCCAAAGGCAGTTGTGAAAATAGATAATATCGTTCAAAGATGGAAGCCCAACATTTTAAACACATGTAGATTCCATGTCTTGTGTAGATTAAGTTCATATAGACCACTGAAGGCATATACAAACTGAACAAACATCTTACTAACATCTGTGGAAGTTTGGTAGGGAAAAGACATGAAGATTGCAGCTTCCATGATCTTCTTTTTACATTTCTAACAAATTTTATCTTATCCTAATGCAATTTGCATTATAGTTTTATAACTATACATCAATTTCCACTTTCTTTCAAGAACTACAAATCTAAAAAGAATTCAGATTAAATTCTTGCATTACTTGTACATATATCTCTTTGATGCTGAAATAATATTAAAAATCTACTTGATACATCATTTTTTTCTTTGCACTTTAGACACATATGTGGTTCAGAATCTACTTACAACTTGCATGTAATATGTAAGTTTTAAGGCATGTAGACAAAAACTATTTGTTATGATGGAAAGTTCCCCAGGAAGAAGTGCTTCATTGCTGTTAGAACACTTTAGCTTTATATATAATACACTTCTGAATAACTTGGATGCTTGTCCAAAGTGACAATCCTTTTAGACACTATGAATTTTCCTAGACCTTTCACTTATTTACTGGAAATAAAAGAGTGCTATTGATTTTGTGAACCCATATATAACCATTTCTCAGTTTGAATGAACAACCCCCATCAAAGCTTTGTTTCTACTTTTCTCATCACAACAAAACGATACTTCGTCTAAAAGTTACCACACCGGTAAACACAAATCTATACTTAACATTTCAATTCCATCAGTTCCATCACAACAATGTGCTACTTTGTCAGTATATAAATCTGAAAAACAACTGCCTCAAGGCAGCCTCACCAATGCAGCTTTCACTTTTCACTTCGTATCCTGGTGGGCAGATGCATCTAAATGATCCTTCCAAGTTTTGACATGTTCCAGGAAAACATGAGCCAGGAAGTGCTACACACTCATTTATGTCTCAATAGGAAAAAAGACAAATTTTCAGAGATTCTGGAATGAATACTTATAGGCATAATATGCATATATTGTAATGAAGAACCTGCAGCAACAGTTTTAATTCCGTCCCATAGTTCACACCCTTTTCTGTTAAGTAACAGAACCTGTTTATATATACCTTCACATTAATTTCCAGCATTGTCATCTTCAATAGAGCTACTACTGAGAGGATCTTCCTTTTGAGAACTTGTCAGAAGCTCACAGGGTCCGTCTTAAGCAGCAGTTCTCAACCTTTCACAGGGGTCGTCTAAGACCATTGGAAAACACATATTTCCAATGGTCTTAGGAACTGAGACACAAATAATTTTATTGGGGTTGGGGGTCACCACAACATGAGGAACTATATTAAAGGGCCGCGGCATTAGGAAGGTTGAGAACCACTGGTCTTAAGGTTCCTGAAGCTAAAATCTAACCCAGTTTCTAGATTGGACAGGCTGACGGTCCCTCCATATCCCTTTGCATGGAATTCAGATGGTCATTTTGGCTTACATGGAACTATGGAGCAGTGGCGGAGCACCAAGGGGACGGTGGGTGCGTCATGCACCGGGCACACGCCTGGGGGCAGAAAATCGCCCCTGGCCCCTCCCCTTTTCCTTGTCTCCCGCGGCACCTCCCCACCCCCTTCCCACACTTACCTACACTATTTTTCTTTTTGTACTACTTTTTGTGGCTGAAAAAAGTGGCCTATTTACAGTTCAGGCTAAAACAGTGGGGCTCACAAGGTCTCCTGGGAAGAATAGTTCGTCAGGCAGTATTTAGTACAGTTCGTCAGGTGGGGGGGCCGCAGGGGGACACAGAAAAAACACACTGTGCACTGGGCGCAGTTTGGCCCAGCTACGCCTCTGCTATGGAGCCAAGTGAAAACATGAACCAATCCAAACTACTGATAAAAAATGAATAGTGTTTTCCTGAGATGACTGTAGTTCAGGTATGGCTTTGTATCTTAGCCGATGTAAACCAAACTATGGTAGCAGTTTTAGAGTTTTTAAATAGTTTCTTTAGAATATTATATATAGCTTCTTGACAGTGAGTTCTAATGAAGTAAATGGGGCAATTCTGATTAAACAATTCTGATTAAACATGAAAATGAAAGATACTATTTTAGATCATATACCTGATGCCACATTTCCTAATATACATTTCTGTTCTCAGTACTTGATGCCATATTCTTCCCAGGAGCATCACTGTTTCTAACACTACTATCCTAAACTAACAATTTGGAAGGAAGCCCCACTGCTTTCAATTTTTTTTCTGTTACTGATGAGTAAGCACATGTATGGCTCTGGCTTGGTGACAAGTCATTTGTACTCATTAGTTGATTTCATACATACCAATGCAATTCTTGCCATCTGGAGTGAGTTCATAACCTTCATAACATAAACATTTGAAAGAGCCAATTTCATTAAAACATCTCCCATTTCTGCACACCTGACCAAAGAAGGAACTGCACTCATCAATATCTATAAATAAGCAAAAGAAAACGTAATGTTTCCAGTGAGGTCCACAAAATGTAATGTATATACAGACACAATTTTCACAATATGTGATAAACATATTCAATTAATCATTTTATGGAAAAGACAAATCACAGCCAGTAGGGGAGGAGATATCTGAGAATGGAAAGCATGTCTCAGTCCACCACTTTAAAGCAGATTTTTTATTTATGAACTTT
This sequence comes from Sphaerodactylus townsendi, assembly GCF_021028975.2. Lineage (NCBI taxonomy): Eukaryota > Metazoa > Chordata > Lepidosauria > Squamata > Sphaerodactylidae > Sphaerodactylus > Sphaerodactylus townsendi. The sequence continues at coordinate 62,713,940 of NC_059431.1, forward strand.
CTGAGGCATGTTATTTGGCATACTTTCATGTAACAAAAAAAAATGTTACAGGCAGTTTGGGAGAATTTGTATCTGAATATTTTACATATGTTCCAATCATCAGTAAAAGTTTGTATTAATCTTTGAAATATTCTGTTTTTTGGAATGATGTACTAAAGATAGCGCTGATTAAGCCACTCAAAATGAACCTCTTGTTTGCCAAAAATATTACAAAATGTAAAATACATTTTTCATCACACACAGTTAGTGAAGGAGTTTCTTTTTTACATTACAGGGAAGAACTGATCCTATTTTGGGCTTCTGTAGAAAGGCAACAATGAAAAATATGGAGTAATTAATTTTATTAACAATAAATGTATAAACCTAAAAAAGCTCAAAGATGCATTAAATCTGTTGTCTCTTGTTTCAGAAAATAACAAGACCAGAACCCAAATTACTATGGAATAATAACAGAGCACTACTGAGGGAATCCCACCTATCTCTAGTTTTGATGAAAGCTCTTACCCATACAGTCATTATTATGAGTTAGCTCAAAGCCTGGGTAACATAAACAGTTATACGATCCCACTGTGTTTTTACAGGTTCCATTTCCACATGGATGTCTCTCACATTCATCAACATCTACAGAGAGAATAAAGGGGTTATTAATTGAATAAACAGAACTGGAAACGACGATGTTATTTTTAATATCATAGTTTCATGCTAAAGAAATTATTCTAGCTTTGCCAACTTTAATTACTACATTTATCTGTGGATATAGAACTCATATCTATTTGGGGATATAGAATATTATCAACTCTGATCCATTCCACCCAAACTTTTAAAAACACATGATTCATTCCCAAAAGTGTTCTTCCAATTTAAATTTCTACATGAAAAGCATTTTCGTTACATACCCATACACATAGTCTGATCATGGGATGCTTTAAAACCATTATCACAGATACAGTGATAACTTCCCTCTTTGTCCACACATGTGCCATGACTACATACATTTGGAATTTCCTGGCATTCATTGCGATCTATAACAAAAATATAAAACATATGGTATTAATATGTACAATCTTAAAGAAGGTTGTCATGGTACCCAGAAGAAGGCCTGCTATGCTGAACTAAAAATGCTTGTTTGGGACTTAACATAGATTTAAGTACGATGAATAAAATAAACTCTGTTGAATGAAAGCTATCTTTCTTAGCGGAACTGACTTAATGTGACTGCAATGGCTTATATGTACTAGGAATGCTATCAAGAGCTGAATGGGATAAGGATTTCAGAACAGAGGAGAAAAACAAGATTAAGAATGCTACTTGGCAGAAAACAACGTGGCTGCTGTGTTTTGGAGTGCTTTTGCCCAGCTTCAGCTAGTGGAGCAACTGTGGCTGATTATGCACACTAAAAATGCCCCGGTGTTGGCATGGGGAATGCCCCGGTGCAATGGGGAGTTTTGCACAGCTCCCAGCACTGCAGCGTGTCTGCCATGCTGTCGCCCTGGAACCACCCCGCAGCAGTGGCTTTGCTCCAGGGCTTTCCAGAACCACAAAGGTTGAGGACATTTTTGAATGCCCCTCTGTTGCTCTGGTGGCTTCTGCTGCTGTGAAAACTCCTCGGCAGCAGAACCAGACCATTTTTCCTGCCTCATTGCTCTGCCCCCCCCCCTCAAATGAATGGGCGCCTTTCCCCCCCTGCAGTGGAATAAAAAACATGGAGGGAGAAACCTAGCAAGACCTTTCAAAAACCTTGCAAAAGAGCGGTGTGTGAAGGCACTGTGAGGGCGGCAATTCCCTTGCACATGCAAGGAGTTTAGACGGTGGGGTTTTTTTTGGCGTACTGTGATTCCCTCACACATGCAGGGATTTTAAACGAGGGGGGGGGGCAAGGGCGCCGATTCCCAGCACCTGTTTTGTGCAGAGTCATTTAAAACTAAATTGGTGAAAGTGAGTGGGGGGAATGGAGGGGGGGATGATTTAACCAATCAGAATGCAGGAATGGAGGTTGTCCACACATGCGTAAAAGACATCGCCGAAGACCTCGCGGTGCAAGTGGAGGAGAGCCAGGGAGCAGTGCAAAGTCAACAGAAGGGTAAAAAGCACTGTGGCAGCTGTGCTCCTGGATATAGCATGGACCATTTTTACTGTGCAAATTCAGGATGTGTCCATTCCTGAGTTAGCCAGATCTAGTCACCACGATCCATGCCTTAGACTGGACTAATGCAGTGGGTTCTACTTGAGGCTACTCTTAAAGAGGCTGCAGCTATGCAGAGCACTGCAGAAGCACGTCACCCTGATTTTATAGCAATTACCATGGTTACTGATTCACTCCCAAGCCCAATTCAAGATGTTAGTCATAACCCTACATAGTTTCACAACAGGGCATCTGGACTACCTTCTTCCATATGTTCCTAGATGAGAATTAAGATCACAGGGCGAGGCCCTCTTGACTATTCCATAAATCAAAGAAACTCATTTGGTGGACACATACCAGAAAATGGCAGTCCAACAGTTATGGAACAAACACCCCAGCAAGGTGTGCCTGGCCCTCTCACTTTTGATCTTCATGAGACAGTTGAAGATGGTTTTATTTAAGACTGCATTTGGTTAAATTTATTAGCAGACCTGCATTGTGATTTTAAATCTTTTAAAAATATTTAAGTGTATTTTATTAATTTAATTTATGTTTGTAAGCTGCCTTGAACTCTATAAGGAAGAAAGGAAGAAAATAAATATTTTAAATAAATAAAAGGAAAAAAACCTACATTCAAATATAGGTTAGATTTTAACTTGGTATGCTAGAGGTGTTTAGAAAGGCAGAGATCTAAATGTTAGGGCTACGTAATAATTTGTTTTTAGAATTTTTCTGTTCATATAGCCTGGAGGTAGGAGTGGGTAACGTGGTGGCCAAGTTTGCGGATGATACCAAATTATGTAGGGTGGTGAGAACCACAAAGGATTGCGAAGAGCTCCAAGCGGACCTTGATAAATTAGGTGAGTGGGCTAAGAAATGGCAAATGCAGTTCAATGTAGCAAAATGCAAAGTGATGCACATAGGGGCAAAAAATCCAAACTTCACATACAAGCTACAAGGGTCAGTGCTATCAGTCACAGACCAGGAAAGGGATTTGGGTGTCTTAGTTGATAGTTCCATGGGAATGTCAACTCAATGCATGGCAGCTGTGAAAAAGGCAAACTCTATGCTGGGGATCATTAGGAAAGGAATTGAGAATAAAACTGCAAAGATTGTCATGCCCTTATATAAAGCAGTGGTGCGACTGCACTTGGAGTACTGTGTCCAGTTCTGGTCGCCGCATCTCAAAAAGGATATTGAGGAGATAGAAAAAGTGCAGAGAAGGGCAACAAGGATGATTGAGGGACTGGAGCACTTCCCTATGAGGAGAGGCTGCAGCGTTTGGGACTCTTTAGTTTGGAGAGGAGACGTCTGAAGGGGGGATTATGATTGAAGTCTATAAAATTATGCATGGGGTAGAAAATGTTGACAGAGAGAAATTTTTCTCTCTTTCTCACAATACTAGAACCAGGGGGCATTCATTGAAAATGCTGGGGGGAAGAATTAGGACTAATAAAAGGAAACACTTCTTCACGCAACGTGTGATTGGTGTTTGGAATAAGCTGCCACAGGAGGTGGTGATGGCCACTAACCTGGATAGCTTTAAAAAGGGCTTGGACAGATTTATGGAGAAGTCGATTTATGGCTACCAATCTTGATCCTCTTTGATCTGAGATTGCAAATGCCTTAACAGACCAGGTGATCAGGAGCAACAGCCGCAGAAGGCCATTGCTTTCACATCCTGCATGTGAGCTCCCAAAGGCACCTGGTGGGCCACTGCGAGTAGCAGAGAGCTGGACTAGATGGACTCTGGTCTGATCCAGCTGGCTTGTTCTTATGTTCTTACTAGACAAACTTTCTTACAAAACAGAACCCACTACCATGATAAAGGATTCAGAATAACATATCATACATAGTATTGATTTGAAGAATTATTATTACTTATTCATTGTTTACAATTCTGTTTTTATAATCTGTTTAGTTATTGTTGATCTACAATGTCCATTATCAAAAGAAAGTCATTTTATAGATGCTTTCTTTCATTTGTACATTTTAAAGTCAAAACTCATAAAATATGATAGAAGGAAATTATCAATATATCTGCCTCTGAATAATATCTGAAAAACAGAAGAAATGCACACACAAATGTGACTTGTGATTTTAGAAGAAATATATACATAACAGAAAAGAATAATGGTGAAAATGAAATTTCTTACCAACACAGGCACCATTGGGTGAAAGTTTGAAACCTGTAGCACATTCACAGCGGTAACTACCAGGGCTGTTAATGCAATCTGCATTTCGTTGGCAGAGATTATCACCATTGCTGCATTCATCAATATCTGTAATGTTAACGATGCTTGGTCAAATGCTGTTAGTACAGACTTCTGTTAACTCTATCAAGGGTACATTCTTTTCTATGCAATAAAAGGATGATGGATGTCATTCTGGTAAATTTGAGCCTTTTAAAATCCCACTGATTTCAATTAGAGTTTTTTTTCCCTACTTTTAGCTAATTACATTAAAAATAAGGTGTACTTAATGAAACTGATAGGAAGTAGATTCAAGATACACAATAGGAAGTACTTTGTCACACAACAACATTAATTTATTGAATCTGGTGATGGACACTGGTTTAAAGGGCTTCAAAAGGGACTGGACAAAGTGCTTGAACAGACACTATTCATGGCAATATATATATTGATTGCTGTATGATCAGATAGAGGATAGTAGCAGCCTCTGCTTCTAGCTCTTTTCTCCATAAAATTTGCTGAACTTGGAGAACAACCATCCATAACCTCTCTCCTGGCATGGGGCCGTTGCTGCTACTGCAGTTGGAATGAGTGACAAAAGGTAATAAAGAGGTGCTGCATGGATATACCTTTAGTTGCTGCCTGCCATGGAACCCCCTGAAGTACTCATGAGGATTCCTTAGGGGTCTGTGACCTCCAAATGCAGAAACATTGTGCAATAGTATCAAAGTGGGAACATGTACAGTGGCTGAGAAATAAGAACCTGCTTGTGAGCTTAATTTGGAAAAGTTGGTCTTTTACATTACCTTCACAAACCAAGAGCAGATCATTGTAGCTGAATCCTGTGGGACATTCACAGCGGAAGCTGCCAATCTGGTTGATGCAAACACCATTTGCACAAATCCCTGGGATTTCTTTACATTCATCAATATCTGAAAAATGAACTTTCATTAGCCAAATGCAGCTGTTTAGGCCTCCAACAAAACTGTCTTTCACAGTTACCCTAACTGTGAATTCTGAAAATGGCAGAATCTTCACAGAGGCTCCTGAAGCTGAACAAACTGATGGGTGATAGAATAGAACAAGGTAGGCACTAGGACCCCAGCGGACCCCAGGCGGAACTGGTGGATGAATTTATGATTCTACTTAGATCTTGGAAAGGGGTATAGTAGTAAATGTAAAGGGGTATAGTAGTAAATGTTATTATATATATTTTACATACAATGAGCTGGGACAACAAAAGTCAAGGAAGAGGGACAGAGAGAAAGAAATGGAGAAAGAGAGGAGAGAAAGGGAAAAAAGAGAAGAGAGAAAGGACGGAAAGAGAGAAAAAAGGAAAGAAAGGAAAGAGACAGGAAGACAGAAAGACAGAAAGACAGACAGACAGACAGACAGACAGACAGACAGACAGACAGACAGACAGACAGACAGAAAGAAAGAAAGAAAGAAATAGCAGAAGAGGGAAAGAGTCCTGCCAGACTCTGCCCTCACCCCTGGGCAGACTCCACAGCCCTTCCTCAGTGAGGAAGAGGTACTGAAGCCATGTTGGGGCAGTGCGGTGGAGTGTCTAGGGCAGTGAAAGTGAACCTTTTCGAGACCGAGTGCCCAAATTGCAACCCAATCCCCACTTATTTATCTCAAAGTGCCAACCCGGCAATTTAACCTGAATGCTGAGGTTTTAGTTTAGAAAAAAACGGTTGGCTCCCTCTTCCTCCGCCCCACCCGCTCAAGCTGGGGCCAGCCTGCTCTAGCCTCCAGCAAGTCCCGTCCGCACTGCTCTGTGCCTCTCTAGCATCTCTGCCTCCTCTCTACGCCCACCCTCGGGCAGCAGCCACCCGGAGCACAGGCACCAGGCCCGCCAGCCGAGTCCTCCCTGCCCACCGCAGTGCGCGCATGTCGTGCTCAGTGGCTCAGGCCAGCCTAGATGTGCGTGTGTGTGTGTGGGGGTGATTTTCTGCTCCCCACATGACGAACTCTGTGTGCGTGTGCCCACAGAGAGGGCTCCGAGTGCCACCTCTGGCACCCGTGCCATAGGTTCGCCATCACTGGTCTAGGGAAAGACTGGTGGAGTACAGACAGAACACTGCTCCTCCAGCTCCTCATACGTGGTGGGGGGCAGGGAAGAGGTAGCTGGCTGAAAACACTCCTCACATGACCTGTGAGAATGGCACCCAGGGCTCCCGCCACCTTTGCCCCCCCCAATCATGATGCCTGTGGACCCAAGACCCAATATATGTACTCTGCAATGTTTGAAAAGGTCCTCCACTGTCTCCTTGGTGAAATAGTTTTCCAGATACATGGGGATTTTGAGATGGAATCTGTTTTGTAAGCAAGTGATCTACTTCAATACATTTGGAATCGATAGTCCCTTGGGGGAGTATACCCCAGTACACCAAAACATTTGAAAGGGCTCTGCATATATATGAAGTACAAAAACGGTATTTTCTGCCACAACTGTTACCAACATATGCATCATATAATGACTCTGCTTGTACCTTTTAAAAGTTAACTTACCAACAGCTTTGCCTGTGTGAATGTCAAAAGTGAAGCCTGGAATATTTCCACATAGAGTCTTGAAATCAACTTAAAGAAAGACAAAATTTTAAAGACTTTTCATAATTTTCCCAGTAATTGCTTTAAGAACTAAAACATATGTGTGTGTTTTCTTATTAAGTAAAAAGAAACAAATAATATTATCTTCTTGATTTTTTAATTTGGAAAATGTATTTTAAAAACAAAATGAAACTGTAATTCTAAATGTTTCTAAATTGCACTATTCACCCCTCTCCCCCTCTCCAGCTCTCTGGGGTCACACAATTTAACTGTAGTCTGGATACTGAATGAGCAGTTTTTGCCATCTGTCAAAAGAGTTGCAGCACTGCCAGAAGAAGCAAGGACAAGAGTGAGCATCTTTTCTTGTCACGCTTTAGGCAAAATTAGATTCATAACAGATGTCATACTCTGACTTTCTTCCCAATAGGCACCTAAAGTGATCCTCATGGGAACCTTATGACATAGGTGTGTCTGAGAGGATGTGGCTGGCCCAGACAGCCAACTCTTTCCTAGAAGAGCAGGGGTTCAAACTTAGATCTTCTGGATCCTAATCTGATATCTTAATCACTATACCACACAGACTGAGATAGGTCAAGGAAAATGCTAATCCCCTTCTTGTTTAGCAAGACAGAGGCCATTTCCTCACTGAGAAATTAAAGCCGGATACAACCAGGTTTAAAAAAACAGAACCTTTTCAACGTGGTTTCTCCCTCCCCACTGCAGCGTGTGTCTAGTGAAGACCTATCGCGGTTTTGAGCAATGCAACACTCCCCATGATCGTGCGATCGAACGCACAACGTGCTCAGCTGCTCTGTTCTTTCTCATCCTGATTGGCTGTTGAACTGTATTGGGGTGGGAATTTTTTAAAACTTTTTTTGTGTGCAGCTACGTCACCATGCACATGCGTATACAGAATTTCCCCACCTATGCGGGGAGCTGCTTTCTTCTCATTAGCTATTGTGTTGGAGCGGGAACAGAAGCTGTTTTTCATGCTAAGCTACGTTTATGCGCAACTTTTTTGGCACTCTTTACCCATGCAGCTGCACTGGCACGAAAGTCTAATTTTAGTTTACAGTTGGCACAGAAATCACATTCCACGCAGCCACGTTTCAACATAGCTGTGTGCGCATTGAGCACAGCCCACTATGCTCTGATTGGCTGGAAGGCTCCATGTCCCTCCCAAGGCAGGAAAATAAACCTACAGTCTGCCCCTAATCCTCCCCATCGATCTGGCTTCGGCGCGTGTTTTTTAAAAAGGTGCACTTCCATGCAGGTTCTTTAAAAAGTGTGATAAGGGGGAGAGGGAGCACCAGAACCGGCATGAATCCATGTTCGGCAGTTAAACAGTGGGGAGTTCTTGCTGAAACCTTGATATTTTGCGTGAGTATCATGTGCTTAATTGACCATGGGGAATCAGCCAGAGAGTATTTTCTATTCTCCCTGGCTATTATGGTTGCCCTTGCTGGCTTCTCACAAATAAACTGTTTCATCCATTGCAAATACCAGATGAATGTTTAGGAAATGACCTGTGCCAATAGGATATGATTCTCTTCATCCTAAAGATGGCTGTCAATTTTGAAACTCCTAACTTTATTTTCTGAAGAATTATTCCTGTCATAAACAAAAAACATTCGGAACAGGGTGTTTTTTTTTTCAGATAAAAACAACATTGCATTTGCCTGTGACCGCTGTTCATCAAGTGATCATCTGTGCAGGAACACATTGGAACTGTGCTTGCGCAGGTCAGCCATAGAGAGATTAGGAAGCTTCTAGAAGTGAAAGGGACTCTCCCAAGTGCTCCCTCCCCCTCCCATCTGGAGCTGAAAGCAGAAGAATTCCCACCCAAGCAGTCACATGACTGGGAGGGAAAAAGAGCACTTCCTTCAGCTATCCTACTGCCACCGCAGGACTCATTCAATTTGCAACTTATACCATGATAGCAGAAACAGCCCACAACGGGGAAGAAGGGTAGGATGTGTGCCTGCACAGAAGATCACTCAATGAACAACAGTCATAGGTAAATGCAACATTGTTTTTCATCTTTGTGACCTTCTGTGCAGTCCCACATTGGGAGAGTAGCAAGCTCATTCCAAATGAGGCAGTGGGTGTGAATCTGTTACTGAAGCACTACCCACCACACACAAGCAGATTCAACATACTTTATTAACCCAGTTATTTAAACAGTGAATGTAATACTGTTTTACCCACAGTGGAATCTCATCTAGAGTCAATATCCACTGTGTAAAGCCAGATGAATGTGGAAGCAGAGGACCACATAACTGCTGTATAGATATCTATGATGTTCACAGCAGAGAGGAGAGAAGCCAATGCAGCTTGAGAATATATGGAATGAGTTCTGATGTTCACTGGGCAGCCCACCTTGGCAATTGAGTATACCTTAACTATTGCTTGTGTAACCCAACAAGGCAATGTTTGTGTGGACCTTTAACCCTGGACTTTTAAAACAAACAAAAGGGTGAAGATCCTTATTGAAGGATGCAGTCTGGTCTAAATAAAACAATAAAATATCTGCAAATATCAAGAGTGGATAAGACTTTTTCTGCATTAGAAGTGGAGTGTGGAAAGAAAATAGCCAAAATAATGTCCTGGTTGAAGTAGAAAGATTAAACTACCATAGGGAGGTGGTCTAAACTGGGACTAAATTATCCTCATGAATCTTCATAAAAGGCTCACAGATCTTCAACCCTTCCAGCAGAGATGATTGCAACTAGGAAAGCTGTTTTGTAGACAAAAAAGCTAGATCACAAGTGGCCATGGATTCAAAGGGTTTCCTCATGAGATGAACTAACACTAGGGACAAACTCAGTGGTGGGATTCAAATAACTTAACTACAGGTTCTGGTAGTGGGACTGAGATAATTTATCAACTGGTTGTTTAAAAACACCATTTTAACAACTGGTTCTGCCAAAGTGGTGCAAACCTGCTGGATCCCACCCATGGACAAACTCCATTGGTACACATGAGCTCTGACCCGAGGATAAAGATTGGACAATCTTTTAAAAAGTCTCTTACTGAAAGGGTTAGAAAAATGTGACTGGCAATTAATACCCAAGTGACGTGCCAAAATGGCCACTAAATGTATTTTATTGGAAGAATTTGACAGGCACCATTCAAAACCAACAAGTATTCAAAAATAAATGGTAATTGACAAGAAATAGGATTAGCTCCCCAAACTTTTGCCCAATCAGCAAACCTTTGCCATTTAGATTCATAGGACCTCCATTTGGAAGGTTTATGTGCAGACAACAATATGTCTTGTAGCCTAGTAGGCCGCTGGCTTATTGTAGAATTAACCATGCTGACAAATGAAGGGAGGGATGCTGTGGTGTAGAAGAAGAAGAAAAAGAGTTTGGATTTATATCCCCCCTTTCTCTCCTGCAGGAGACTCAAAGGGGCTTACAATCTCCTTGCCCTTCCCCCCTCACAACAAACACCCTGTGAGGTAGGTGGGGCTGAGAGAGCTCCGAGAAGCTGTGACTAGCCCAAGGTCACCCAGCTGGCATGTGTGGGAGTGTACAGGCTAATCTGAATTCCCCAGATAAGCCTCCACAGCTCAGGCGGCAGAGCTGGGAATCAAACCTGGTTCCTCCAGGTTAGATACATGAGCTCTTAACCTCCTACGCCACTGCTCCTCTTCTGCTGGAGAGGTGGACCTGGCCCTGGACCAATCTCCTGAGCAGAGGGAATCAGGGACAACTGGGCCAATGGGGAATTACTAGCATGTAAGAAGCTTTGTCTGCCATTATCTTGGCAACTGCCCTGGACAGGAGTGTGAATGGGAGAAAGATATACAGAAATGTCCCATTCCAGGTGAACTGAAACAGTTTTGCCTGACAAAACAGCCCTTATGAGGGGAGTTGACATGTTCATGGAAGATAAGGCTATCCATGGCTACTAGTCAAAATGGTTACTAGTCATGATACATATCTATTCTGTCCAGTATCATAGGAACACACTTATTGTATTAGGTACTGTGCAACACAGGCACAATACTGCTGCTGCAGTCATCTTGTTTGTGGGCTTCCTAGAGTCACCTGTTTGGCCACTGTATAAACAGACTGATTGTCTGATGGACCTGATGCCTCAGTCTAATTCAGCATGGCTTTTCTTATGTTCCTAGTTTCCATTATAATTAGCATTAGGGGGATTTCTGCAAATACCCTGGGCCAGGATGTCCCAAGGCCCTTCATTTTTGGCACTCCCATCATTATTCAGAACTGGATTTTTTCATTCTTATAGGAGATACACTGCCTCATTATTACAGAACAACTGATTTTTGTAAGCACAATAAACCATGGAAGACTTTTCCATCCACTATTTTATTTCATTTTTGGTATATTTAATTAGATTATATACCTCCAGTTCAAAGTCAGAAAAAAAGGCTTAGGAAACCAAATTTGTAATAGCATTTGTTGAAACCAGGAGCAAAACATATACTGATTTTATTCAGCTGTTCACTACATCCTTTTATTACTTTCTTTAGATGCTTCTGGTGTGGAGTTGGGAGAGTGAAGGAACTGAATCTGAGATTTTCTGAAACAAGTAAGCATTCAGTGAACATCAACAAACAAAATCCCAGTTTTACAAACTAACCACTCTTAAGATAAAATATGGTTTCCTGTTGTGTTTCTTCAGTACAGGGTTTTGGTACACAATTCCTGAATATTTTCCAACTAAGGTTACATACAGCATGCTCAATTAACAGAAATGTTTACCTGTTCCTGGAGTTGGACATGGTTCACAAGGTTTGTTCCAAGCTTTCCCGACGTTATAGGTGCAGCAACACATCCTTTTGGTTACATTAAAGGGCAGCTCATTATCACAAGATGTTCCATTATAGCTTCTATAGCAAAAACTCTTTCTCATATCTACATGCACAGAAAGGACAAATGGATGTTAATAATAATTTTAAACCACATACCTATTTCCTTGAATATCCCATGATCTCAATCACGTTTCTTAATCATGTCTCAATCAAGTTTCCTGTTTAGTGGAGGAGAAAAAAATCCAATAAAATATATTTATGTAGCTTTTCCCAGAGAATTGAGGTGGAAGTTAAGCAGTTTTAGACCACCCATAAGGTTATGATGTCATGAAAGGCTCACCATAAGGGAAGGCCCACTTTAGGTTTATTGAATTACCCCAAGAAAAACTAGTTATCAGTTGTGGTGTCACTGATGATCCAAAGCTCTGTGAGGAGGTATAATTAGAGAAACAGAGGGTGGGAGAAAAATAATATTGCAAATGCTTGGGGTGGAGGGAGGCATAATCTCTATATGTGTTCAACTGTATGTTTGGCTTAAATCTTGGTTCAGATTGTTCTGTGATATGCTAAAGCTGAATACAGCAAAAACAATTTGAACCGATATTTACCTTATTTAATAATTACTTGTATTTAACATTAGTTTAGTTGAAAGAGACATATTTGGTCAACTCATTAAAAATGGTGCTGCCAAAGCTGCCTGATTATGAGCCTGGTGGCAGTAACTGCCCCAGGCACTTGTTGGGGGAGGGGCAGTGACTATAAGCATAATCTGTTCCATTGAGAATCTGTAAATGGCTTGCTGAAGTCCATATTTTCCTTATCAAATAAAAGAAGTGTGAAGGCTGACATACCCATACAATTGTGTCCTCCATTCACCTGCATGTATTCAGGAGGGCAAATACAGGTGTAGTTCCCTAAGGTGTTGTAGCATGTCCCAGGACCACAGACACCAGGAAGTGCAACACACTCATCAATATCTGGAAAGATGAAACAAAAGGGTTTAGGAACAAAAAGCAAGTGCTATAAAACTGAACGACACCAGAATTTCTCATTTGGAGAAAAGAAGCAAACAATACTATTTAAGAGTTGATTTCTTCTGAAACTTCTGGGTTTCCTAAGCATAATTTAATGTAATTCTTAAAATGTAGTACACAAATTCATGCATCACACTATGAGACAATCTCATTATATGTTGAAAATAAATTAAGTGGAAAACTTTTTAATCTGTCTTAATTCATTATATTTATATATCTGATTCAGATCAAATTTCTAAACACATTTATTTTAAATAGGTCCCATTGTAATCAGCAAGGCTTGCTTCTAAGACAAGGTGTATACAGACAGGATGTAAGGAAGGCAGGATTTTTTCATCTGCAACACTCTATAGTTCATTTGCCAATATGGTACAATTCTCATAGCTTAGAATTTACACCTTGATGTTCACTGTCTGCATAACATTCTGATCAGGAAGAGAAGAAAAAGGTCTGCAGAGCAAAACACTGTTTTGAGAAAGGAAGTATCTCCTGCTAGGAGGCAGGAAATGGAAGAATGTGTACCTTCACAGATACGAGTTTCTTCACTGAGGTAGTATCCATGGGGACATTCACACTGAAAGCTGCCAAAAGTATTGATACAGTTTCCACCTTGGCAGAGACCAGGCAACTCTTGGCATTCATCAATGTCTGCAGAGAAAAAGAAGTTCAATGTTTTCTAACTGACAGAAGTTACATGAAAAGCTATAGCAATTCAATTGAATGAAATCAATGTTTGCTTAGTTGGTTCTAACTGGTTATAAAACTTATTGTGTCACTGCCAAATTACCGGTAAGCATTTTCAACTGCCTCTGATTTCAGCAATAAAATATATCAAATGTTCTCAATGATCAGTCCCCCTACTATCTATGGCATATTCTCCCACGACTCTGATGTTCATTTTTCTGTGGCTGCCCTATGAAAGCTCTAGGGGGCTCCTACCATCCTGGTTTTTCTGGAAGAACTGCAAAACAGACCTGTTCTGTAAAAATCTGGGGGCAGACTGAGCCTGGATGAAGAGGAAATATCTTACTAGATGGGGTATAACTTGTTTTAGTTTTTATTTTTAATATGTTGTTTAAGGATGTGCATTTAGATGTTTCCTGTCTCTCTCTCACACATACTCTTTCTGTACATGTGTTTGTCTGATTTTTGCCCTAGATTATTGCTCTACATGGGCAGCCCTTTTCTATGGCTGAAGATATTGGCTTTTGCAGGCTGCTCCAAGATTCCTGTCCCTGGTACATGATCCCTGTTCACAACATTCTGAGCAGGACTGTGGGGCCCTCCTGCTTAAGAGCTGCCAGGGATGATGTGAAGGCATACTTGTCATGTGCTTGAAGAAGAGCTGTGCCTTCCCACCCAATATTTGGACCTGCCCTCAGCTGCAGTATGACAGTGCACTGGTAACAATCCAAGGATATTTTAGGTAGGGGCACAGCAACCAATGCTTCTCAGGGAGGAGTTGCTGACAATAACCTAAGGATCAGCAAAATGAACAAGCTTCAGATAACTGATAAAACATCACTAAAGCTCTGTCTACTTCCTTCTAGGCAGCAATGAGTGTCAGTTCCAAAACAGCTCCTTAAAGAAGTTAAATTTTACAGAAAGTTAAATTTTACACAGTTTAACAGAAAAAGAAGTAGGTGAGCATATACACTTGACCTGGTAGCCCAGGCTAACCTTATCTTGTCCAATCTCTGAAGCTAAGCAGGGTTGAGCCTGATAAGTATTCGGATGAGAAACCTTCAAGGAATACCAAAGTTGTGATCTGGATGCAGGCAATGATACACCACCTATGAACATCTCTTCCTTTAAAACCCCCAGAAGAGGTTGCCATAAGTCAGATGTGACTTGACAACAACCAAAAAAAGAAAGAAGGGAAACCATATGCAAATCTGAATCACTGAATCACAGTGTTCTATGATTCGAATTATGATAATAATCAAACAGGAGTGACAAAAGGCATGCATTTCAACTTTTTGATGGACCTGCATACACAGTTTCTTCAGTGAAACTTTCTCATAAAAAACACTAATCTAATTCTGCAATCCCTATCTCTCCTGTGATGATAATGCAGGGAAAGTGATTCTTAGTAGTGCCACCTTCAACTTTCAGACATTTTACAGAACGTGGCTTTCCCATTAGCAAAAGTTAAATGGACCACTGATCAGAATAAACTTACCTTCTAAGATAATAGTTATGGGATTTGGTCTGAATCCTTCACCTCCTGGACAGAGAGTATTATATTCACCTAGACAGAGAAGGGCACAATTAACAATCAAAAGCAAGCAAACAATTTCATTTGGTTTTCTCCTTGTCATTAAGTTGTTTAGTCCATCAGAGGTCTACTATTTATGGTTCATGAAATATACCATCTGAATATTACATGAGATTTCACTGAACATACCCTGATACTTTTGGTCCTAAAACAGAACCCTTCACACAGATTTACTTTCCCTGGAAAGCAGTACCAAGGGCAGCACATGAATTAATGTCTATGGGGACAGTTACAAGCCACAGATGAAATAGTTGATATTTTCAAAAATCTAAAATAGAAACATCTAAAAGCAATGAACTGCAAAATGATTCCTGTCCTCATGATCATCAGAGTGGTGAATGGAGAAATGTGGCATTAAAATTATGATGAGGATTATAAATCTAACTGGACATAACTCGAGTACTTTAAATTCCTTAAAGTTCCTCGAGTACTTTAAATTCCTAAATTCCTTATTTAAATTCCTTATTCCAGAAACCTTGTATCGATACACCTCAATAGTGTGTTCCCTAACCCATAAAAGAGGCATCAGTAGTAACAGAGGTTTCAGATACCCAATACCAAATGAAAGACCAGCAAATAAATTGGAGTCTTGTAACCGTCAAGACAGTGAAACTGTACCTGATGAGGGACAAAAAAATCGTGTTCTTGAGTATGGGCCATTGGACTGAAGTATCTAAAAAACGAATTCTGCAATGTGTGGCACATTCAATCTAGCCTGAGCAACCACTGCAGTGGTAGAACCCATAAGACCCAGTAGTCTCTGAATGGATCTGACTGATTGCCATTATGTTTTTGGAATGACCTGATCAAGGCTTGAATGACATTGTCTTTTTCCTTAGGCAAGAAAACCCTTGCCAGTACTGAATGTAGGACCAGCCCAACCAATTGAACCTATTTGGAGGAATGCAACTTAGACAACCCAATTTAAAATCAACCCTA
Source organism: Sphaerodactylus townsendi (assembly GCF_021028975.2). Taxonomy (NCBI): domain Eukaryota; kingdom Metazoa; phylum Chordata; class Lepidosauria; order Squamata; family Sphaerodactylidae; genus Sphaerodactylus; species Sphaerodactylus townsendi. The sequence continues at coordinate 62,729,844 of NC_059431.1, forward strand.
AACTGTGGCATGTGGAAACCACTAATTTTATGTGTGTGTTTAACATATCCTTGGACTGGGCTGAGAGCAACTAATCATCCAGTTATGGGAAGATCAAACAACCCAGTGTTTTCAAAATATGTCACCACCACAGCCATATTACTTTGTGAAGACTCTAGAGATTGTGGTCAACTCAAAGGGCAATGAGGTGTATGGAAATATTTCTAAATGAGTGTCTGAACTGAAGGAATTTCAAGTGAATAGAGTGGATTTAATATGGAAGTAGACATCCTTGAGATCTAGAACAACACACCAAATATTGGAAACAATTGGAAACAATTCCATAACTGCAGGAAAAGGAATAATTCTAAACTTAGAAACAACCAGGAACTTGGTTAACCTTCTTAGATCAAGGATAGGCCTACCAGTTCTGTCCTTTTTATACACAAGGTGAATCAGGATGCAATATGCTTATTATCTTGTCCTTGGACTAATTATAGCAGGAAGCTACATCAATATCTAGGGCCTTTGCCATCCTGATCATTTGTCCTGCATGAAGGTGTAGATATTCATTAAGCTAAACAGGGGTTGGATTCCCAACCCCTGAATCAGAAAAAGAACTTTAAAGTGATTTTTCCAGCTTTTCCTCCTCTGAAAAACAAGTTGCTTCTGTTGGCAAAAATCAATCCAGTTGCTGGAGAGACAAAGAAAAGTGGCACTAGAGTGGCTTGTGGCCACAGAACTGCTCTTGGATATGATAGTGTAAGCTGGGGGTTCTGTCAGGCTCTGAAAATGACCTCTCCGGTGATTCTGAATAGAGAGAAAGAATTCTATAGCAGAAGGGAATGATACAGAGTAACCATGTATCGTATACCATATATCAAGTCAATATCTTTTGTAAATGGCACCACTGACTGCAAATTCTAAGATTCTATTTAAGTTCTGAGAACCGTAGCAAAATGCATGATATACAGAACCACCAAATCGATGACTTTATGGGATTTACTCTTCTTTGAATACTATTATTAGCTTTTCAGCACCACCTGACCTATACAGATATAAAGAAAATAATTCCTTACTGCTATTTACAGATGGGCATATCTCACAGGGATTTCCCCAAGCCTTCCCCAGAGAACAACAGCAGGACGAACGACTGACTCCAACACCGATTTCAGTATTGCAGGACAAACTTCCATCCCCTCTTGGTCCATATTTCAGATAACAGTTGCCAACCCGATTATCTATACAGAAAATATGCAAATATAGCTGAGTTTATCAGCCATGGGCATTAATAATGCACAATATAAATACCATAAACACACATTTTATATTAAACCCTATTCATGATTTCTGATCGATATCTAGATTATATTAGTTGATAGGTTCTTAAACAACTGATTTGTGTAACAGAAAAATGAATACATGGGGAATAGAAGGCACTCAAAATTTACCTGTATAAAGGAGATAATAGAAAAACATATTAGAACTAGAAAACAGACAAAAGTTCATTTTGTCTTTTATCTCTCTCACAATAGGGCTATTAACTGATCAATTTCCCAAATACCAGTCAATTTAGAGAATTTTGCACACTATTTGGCAAAACCAAAGAAGAAGGTACGCTGCAAGTAAGTATTCTCAAAGTCCTTTCTGCTACATAATACTATGGAAGTATCAGAATCATGTTATCTATCAATTTACCCCTTTTCATCTTAAACCCATTTAGCTTTTGCCTTAGGACATAATTTTGGAATCAACATCTACTCTGTGGCGCTTTCCGCACACACGTGGAAACACACCTCCACCGGCATGAATTATGCTGGTGGAGGCTTTGGGACCGTTCACACACTATCCCCTCAGCCAGAGACCCCCTCCACTCACCGTCCCGTCCAGCATCGCTCTGGAGGGCTTCAGGGACACGCCCATGCTGCCCTCCAACCTCCAGGGGTCGGAAAGCAGAGTGGGCAGGTCTCTGAAGCCCTCCAGAGCGACGCTGGATGGGACGGTGAGTGGAGGGGAGGGGGAAAGCAGCATCTTCCCACCGGTTCTGTTCGCACCGCGCCGATGGGAAGATGGTGCTCCTGGGCGGCGATGCAGCAACAACTCCTGTGCGAACAGAGCCCAGGGATGGTGTTTTTGCCATCCCTGGGCTGATGTATATCGCCCGTGTGGAAAGGGCCTGTGTTTTCCTCAATTCGTATGAGGAAATTCCTTACTGCTATTTACAAATGGGCATATCTCACAGGGAAGTTGACAGGTTTTCAGTTATGAAATAAGGTAGCTTTATGTTAAATCTCTATAATTTTCCACCTATCATAGAACTCTCTGACTTAATGGCTCTTTTACTTACCAACACAACCAACTCCAGTCGGATTAAGCTGAAAGTCTGGAGGGCAGTTACATTCATATCTTCCAGGAGTATTCACACAAAAACCATTAACACAATTGATAGGATCAGCACACTCATCAATGTCTAAAGCAAAAAAAAAAGATAACTGAAACTGAGTCTTTAAAAAAATTTCATTCAGTTAAACACAATAGATCTCCTAGAGCAGGGACGTAGGTATAGATTTTTATGGGGGGGTTCAAGGGTGGGGGCACACCCCCACCCGCCCCTAGGGCGTGGCCACACCTCCCCAAGCCCCGCTTCTGGCCTAGTGCTTATAAAAGCAGCTTTCCGAGGTCAGGGATGGCAGACTCCCCTGCCCTGCCCTGCCCTGCCCTCCCCTGCCCCTCCCCTCTGTGCAGACGCATAGAGGGAAAATGGAGTTTTATGCCCCCCCCCCGGGTAGCCACTGTGATGCTGGAATCCACCCCCAAACAGCATCACTTTCAATGGTGTTTAAACTAGAGAGTCCAAATTCTCCTTTTAAATTTGCCTTAAAGGGAGAATCTAGGGTCCCTAGTTAAACAACATTGAAAGTGATGCTGTTTTGGGGTGGATTATCCTCACCCTGAAACAGCATCACTTTCAATGTGGTGTAGTGGTTAAGAGCAGGTGCATTCTAATCTGGAGGAACCGGGTTTGATTCCCTACTCTGCCACTTGAGCTGTGGAGGCTTCTCTGGGGAATTCAGATTAGCCTGTACACTCCCACACACGCCAGCTGGGTGACCTTGGGCTACTCACAGCTTTTCGGAGCTCTCTCAGCCCCACCCACCTCACAGGGTGTTTGTTGTGAGGGAGCAAGGGCAAAAAGATTGTAAGCCCCTTTGAGTCTCCTACAGGAGAGAAAGGGAGGATATGAATCCAAACTCTTCTTCTTCTTCTAAACTGAGGAGCTCAGATTCTCCCTTTAAATCCATGTCGAAGGGGGTGGATTTAAAAGGAGAATCTGGGGAAATTTAGGGGGTGCCTGCTGTCAGGGGTGCCATTATTAAGATAGAAGCACCAAACTTTCAGGGTATCTTTAGGAGTCTCTCCTAATGATACCACCCAGGTTTGGTGAAGTTTGGTTCAGGGGGTCCAAAGTTATGGACCCTCAAAGGTGTAGCTTTCATCTTCTATTAGCTCCTATTGGAAACAATGGGGGATGGGGGCACCCCCTTTGGGAGTCCATAGCTTTGGACTCCCTGGACCAAACTTCACAAAACCTGGGTGGTATCAATAAGAGACTCTCCTGATAGTACATCCCAGGTTTGGTGAAGTTTGGTTCAGAGGGTCCAAAGTTATGGACCCTCAAAGGTGTAGCCCCCATTTCTATTAGCTCCCATTGGAAACAATGGAGGATGGAGGCACCCCCTTTGGAAGTCCATAACTTTGGACCCCCTGAACCAAACCCAGGTAGTATCATCAGGAGAATCCCCCAAACAATCCCTGAAAGTTTGGTGCTGCTAGCCCAAACAATGCGCCCCCTGCAGGCCAAAAACCGAAAAAGCACTAAAATGTTTTAAAAACCCACAAACGGGTGGGCGGAGCTTCGGACATGAATGGGGGGGTTCAAACCCGAGAACCCCCCTTACCTACGTCCATGTCCTAGAGCCATGGTGGCGAACCTTTGGCACTTCAGATGTTATGGACTACAATTCCCATCAATTCCCATCAATTGGCCATGCTGGCAGGGGCTGATGGGAATTGTAGTCCATAACATCTGGAGTGCCAAAGGTATTGTTCCAAATCCACTTCTGCATTTCTTGTGATAATAAAAATCTGTGAGTCATATGTCAAATATTCACTTAGCCACAATGTTTTCTGAGTGATCCTGCCACTTCTCATAACCAACTAAACACTACCCCCACTGTCTTGAAACAAGAATTTGATTCAAAAGTCATAAAAAAGTATACACATATTACATAATATACCTGTACAATTTCCTCCAGTTCTGTCCAGTTCATAGCCGTCATCACAAATACAATGAAACATTCCTGGTAAGTTATTGCAAGTACCAAATACGCAGATATTTTGGAAGACACATTCATCAATATCTGAAAAGACAATAGCATAATTAATTAAAGGATGTCAGCATGATAAATATTCTCATTATGCATGAAGACATACAGGGGTGTGCACTTCAAGAATGTTGGCATTAATACAGATCCAGATATATGGATGGGCATGCTATTCATTATCCTGATGTTTCAGGATGGTCATTACTGTTTTGGGAATGTTTTGGGCGGCGGGGAGTGTCAAAAATTTGGGACCATTTTTCAATTCACCCCATTCCTCCTACCAAAGGCAGCAGAAGCAGGGAGGAAGAGGAAGTTCGCCCTGCCAAACAAATGTTAGTCAGCATCGCCCATCTGATTAAATGTTAAAGGGATTAAAAGACCTACTTAACCGATGACTGTCATGGCTCATTCCAGTTCCACTGGGGCAGACTCTTTGGATGATGAGGAATCCTCTCAGACCCTGAAATCTCTAAGGCAGAGGTTCTTCTGAACACTCTGCAGGCAGATCTGTGAACCTTCTTTGGCAACATGGTCTGGATTCCACCCATCCCTGAAACCCTATGAAACTTTCACACTTTTTCTCTTAGTCAGCTCTTGCATGCTTTGCATGTGGGTGCTCATTGCCTTTATATTTCTTGTTTTCAATAATTGTTATTAATAAAACACAATTTGTTGTTTGTACAGCAGCCTGCTCATTTGAGAGTTTTTATCCAGGATTATCCTGGTATAGACAGGTTATTGATCACAGTTACACCCTCCTGCTCTGTCTCCACAGATAATACCCATAATTAAAATGGAGACAACTTACCTAGTATAACAGACTCTTATATGATCCTGCAGAAATTTGGAAGCTTTGCTATTTCAGCAGCTCTCATAAAGTTTACTGTGCCTTGACTCCTGCCTGCTTGATGCCTGTGCCTGCCCTGACTGGACTGCTGTTTGCCTCTAGCCCACTCTGACTATTATCTGCCCACTTGCATTGACTTTTGCTACCTGCCTGCCAGATGCAGAGCAGTCTACTCATTCCAACTAATAGCAGACAGTAGGGTGGACAGATGCCAAGTCTGTCAGCCATTGAAAGTATTATTTATTTCCTATGAGCTATAGAAAGGCCATCATTTGCTATGAGAAGCCATTATTTCCCATGTGCTGCCTGTGGCAAGTGAACATACTCTCTGTTCACTGTATTATCAGCTGTTAATTGCCTAACAGGTGATAATTGGAGGGAAGGCGCCTTGCCTGGCAATATTGCAAAATGGCAGATGATCATCTGATTTGGCAAGTAGACTTTTGCATCTCACAAGGCTTTGCTGTTCCACTGAACTGGCAGGTAGACTTCAGCTCTTCCTGGAGCAGTGGTTCTCAACCTGGGGGTCGAACTACCCTTTCACAGGGGTCGCCTAAGACTCTCTGCATCAGTGTTCTCCATATGTAAAATGGATAAATGTTAGGGTTGGGGGTCACCACAACAAGAGGAACTGTATTAAAGGGTTGCAGCATTAGGAAGGTTGAGAACCACTGTCCTAGAGACTTAGATGAACAGTCAAGCCTCCTGGAAGTTCAAGAGCCCACCAGCGAACTGGGTGAGGCAGTGAAGGCTCACAGGAGTGCAAAGCCTCTCTTCCCAAACCAGACAATCACCTGCCACTTTCTGATGATATTCATAAAAGTCCCTTCCAATAACAGGAGATAGATGTTACCAGATCTGCCTTGCATTGCTACAAATGGGTGCATTATTTCCTACAGGCTGTAGAGTGGTGAGGCCATATCCACAAGAAATAAATGGCCCTATTTTTTTTTTTGTGACCGTAGATATGGCCTGACCATAATATGTTACTGGGACTAGTCTGTTTAAAATTTAAATGGACAGAGATGTCAAGTAACAGTAATTTGGCAGGGGTTTTTTTTGTCTTTCCCTTCCTATTCATGCATATCCTTGAAACTGAAACACTCAAAGAAATCTAACTTGCAGATGTGTCACACATTTGGAGCTTCAAAAATGTGTAAATGTTGAAACTTAATGTGAATTAATAACTAATGTACTTTGAAGACTATTGTAAAAATATGTTTTAATGACCCCTACCAAGTTCATATTTTTTGCTTAAATTTGTGAAACAAAATCATTATCACAACCATTATGATACTTACAATGGCTAGAAAAGGTTGAGTGGCTCAGAGAAGCCATGAGGCTTTAGGAAGCAACATATCTCTTTTGGAAACAAGATGTAATTTTCTGAAACTCTATCCCAGGAAGACAGAGAAGAGTAAAACAGGGAAAGAAGTGTAGCAGATAAATTATGAGCTAAATAGAAGAATCTAGGAACAAGTAAAGAGAATCAAATCAAGTTTTTAAAAATTAAGAGCAACTTTATCATAGTTGGCCCTGCAAAGGAATTCATGGTTGGGGAGAAAATTGTAATTCTTCCCAGTATTTCTTGCGATTTCTCTCCTGCCATCCACTCTAAATTGATAAAATAAAGTTGGAATAGTAGTGACTTACCTTGGCAAGACCTACTGTCTGAAGCTGGAGTGAAGCCCATCTCACACTCACAACGGTATCCATTGGGAATATTCAGGCATTGTCCATTCTCACACAAATTAATATTTTCTGCACATTCATCAATATCTGTTGGAAATCATTACTGCTGTCATTAAAATGTAAAACTTCAGGATTTTTCATTTTGCTGAAGGTCAATTATGTTTGCTCAAATTTTGTTTTTAAATTTATTACATTTTACATTTTTTGGCTAACATAAAGCCATAAGGCAAAATTGTGTAGTTTGGCTAAGTCTGAAGATGGATTGTAAACAAAGCAAGAAAACAAGGTAAGTAAAATGACTGAAAATAATATCCTTTATTTAAAATTTTTACTCTACTATTTCAAGCTTCTTAGTGGAAATGCTTACTTTATCTTTTGTAGAATATATGCTATTTTCACACCTGCAAGTTTGTGAGTAGGGATGATATTAAGGCACTCAGAAGTCATTCAGATCTTTCAAGAAATATATCCAATACCCAAAAGCATTAGAAGTCAGAAAACTGTGGGAATTCTCATTTTAGTGATGATATCTGTCACTCTCTTGTTTCAGTCTATTGAAATGAGCATATACCAGTATACTTAAAATTTTAAATGTGAATATTTGAAATTTGATAACAATGCCAGTTTTATAAGAAGTATAGCATGTTAGCAAGTAACACCAATTTTTCAAGTAGCAGTACTGCCAAGATTACATTTTCTTTGGAGAAATAAAACTAGGAGAGGTTGAATAGTGACACTATCAAACCTTGCTTGCAATATTAACAGTTCATAATGCTTTGTTGGATTGTGAACTGAATGACATGTCTCCAAGAATGGCTTCTCTATGATGGAAAGTCAAACTTCTAGGCATGTGTAAATCAGAAAGAAAGATTAGGATACATTATTTTTAGCTATACAAGTGAACAGTTGATGATGCCAGAAACTATATGTCCCAGGGCTCTTTTCACAGGACTGCCAAAGAGCACTGGCATGACAACGTTCCAAGTAGAAGGTGCCCTGGAACATAGGAGGTGTAGGGCAATGCTCAGGGACTGGGGTCGAAACTGTAATTTAAGCATTCCAGGCTCAACAAAACAGCACAGGTTTTGCAGAGAAGCCTCCTGGCTGCTTTTAGGCAAGGTCTGAGTGTAGTCATTCTGTAGAACTTGGATGGAGGGATTAGATGTTCCTAGGGTGGGGTGAAGAGCAGATGTCATGAGAAAGTAGAATGGGGGTTCCCACTTTTGAAATTTGGATTAGAAAAAGAAAACTTTGTTTCTGAACTGAGAAATAGGTTGGTTTTCTGATCCACATCCTGATTCAAGTTGTGGAGTTCAACTGATACCTGACTGAAAGCAGAAGTGTGCAGACTGGCTAAGAAAATAAAAACTATGCTGGGAAGAAACATTTTCTGGATTGCAAGGCACAAAGTGTGAGAACCAAAATAATAAGGTATTTCTACTAATGGGTTTGTGGAGTTTGTGAAAAAAGACTAGCTTATATTTGAGAGGAATTCTTGTATTATTTCTATTTCTCAGAATTTTGCTTCCTAAGGATATAAGCAGATGGCATACAATTTCTACAGGAAAAGTATTTAAAATGTCATACCAGAACAAGTAAATCCATCTCCAGTAAATCCTTCTGCACACATACAGTGATAAGATCCAGGAGCATTTGTGCACAGAGCATTCACACTACACTGGTGTGTTCCATTGGAACATTCATCAAGATCTGGCAAAGAACAAAGTGATTAGAAAGGAGCTGAGCAAAATCTCACACATGCCACAGAAGGTGCTGTCGACACATACACAAGTATCTTCGTTAGATGTTACTAAGAGTATTTGGTTTGCATCAGAAGTCTTTTAAACAACTGAGTTCTCAGTCTTCAGAATATCTTTATGTTTAGTATTAATGGGCACAGAAATACTTTAGCAATATAGAGTAAATGTTGTATAACAAATTCATCTTACAGGTTTTTAATTATATCACACATTATTTTGTTCAGATAACAAAACACCTCTACACTAATTGAATTTTTTATTTCATGCAGCACACAGCTTTGTTAGAGTTGTATTACTTCTCGAGTCTCCTGGAACAACAGCTTACCTTCGGCATAACATGTCACAAGTTCCATCTTGCATTACATATCACTTTGGTATCCCAAAGAGGAACCCTACCCAGGCCTCAGTTTCAAGATTTTAAATCTTGCCATAATACCAACTTCATTTTCTCACAGAAGTTTGGTCTGTAAACTGCTTTGTAAACTGAACAGCATCATTTTCTACCACCCCTTCCCAATGTCCAAGTGTAGTTACTATATAAAGCAAGGATGTAGGTAAGGGGGGGGTTCTTGGGTTCAAACCCCCCCATTACATGTCCAAAACTCCACCCCCCGTTTGTGAGTTTTTTGTATTTTTCAATTTGTGACCTGCAGGGGGCGCTGGTTTTAGGCTAGCAGCACCAAAATTTCAGGGGTTTGTTGGGAGACTCTCCTGATGATATCACCCACGTTTAGTGAGTTTTGGTTCAGGGGGTCCAAAGTTATGGACTCCCAAAGGGGGTGCCCCCATGCCCCATTGTTTCCAATGGGAGCTAATAGGAGATGGGGACTACACATTTGAGCATCCATACCTTTGGCTCCCATGAACCAAACTACTCCAAACCTGGGTGGTATCATCAGAAGAGTCTCCTACTGATACCACCCAGGTTTTGTGAAGTTTGGTTCAGGAGATCAAAAGCTATGGACTCCCAAAGGGGGTGCCTTCATCCCCCATTGTTTCCAATGGGAGCTAGTAGGAGATGAGGGCTACACATTTGAGGGTCCATAACTTTGGACCCCATGAACCAAACTTCACCAAACCTGGGTGGTATAAGCAGAAGGGTCTTCTAAAGATACCCTGAAATTTTGGTGCTGCTAGCTAAACAATTGCACCCCTGACAGCAGGCACCCTCCAAATTTAAAGGGAGAATCTGAAGTCCCCAGTTTAAACATTGAAAGTGATGCTGTTTCAGGGTGGGGGAGAATCCACCCCAAAACAGCATCACTTTCAATGTTGTTTTAACTGGGGACCCCAGATTTCCCCTTTAAGGTGAATTTAAAAGAAGAATCTGGGCTCCCTAGTTTAAACACCATTGAAAGTGATGCTGTTTGGGGGTGGATTCCAGCATCACAGCGGCTGCCCATTGGGGTGTGTGTGTGCAAAACTTAGATTTTGCACCGGGCACCATTTCTCCTAACTACGCCTCTGCCCAGAGTGGAGGACAGAAGGGACTGCTGGCCGGGAGCCCAGCCGGTGGGCGGTGGGGGAGGGGAGTCTGACCCCCCCTGGCCTGAGAGAACTGAGGCTTGGGGGCGGGGCTTGGGGAGGTGTGGCCACACCCCCAAGCATGGGTGGGGCGTGCCCCCTGAGCCCCCCCATAAAAAATCTATACCTACGTCCCTGACATAAAGGATAGCACCTCCTACTGAATGAAATGCAGACTTCTCACCTCATTTTCTCTAGAAATGAAATGTGGGAGTATGCAAAGTTCTCTTTTCTCCTTCCACTAGTTTTGTCTTTCTTTTGTCAAATCACTCACACCTCTTTGTTCCCTACACAAGGACCAATGGTCAATGAGGGAGCAGGCAAGGGGGATTTAGAGCTTTCCCACATTTTTGGGGCTTGATTCTCACCCCATACTGCTATGATTTATTGGTCCCCAAGTCCACCAGAATCTGCCTCCACCCAGAATGAACAGCAGAGGCAAAAGGCTTGTACTGAGATACCCCCATGAAGACTCAATGCTAGGATGGCAACCCCTGCTCCACCTCATAGGCCAGAGGATGATAGATATAATACTTTGCAGGATTCTGGCCCCAGTTAAGCATGATTAGATGAGCCTAAAATGCTGCTTCCAGGGCAGGTTGAAGTACTGCCCTCTCAGTCTATTTAAGTCTTGAGCTGGGAGAAGAAGCTTGCTGGATCAAGCAATCCACAAGGCATAAGTCCATATCCCTGTTTCAGCTGCTTGCTTCCAGATCCTGTTTAGCTCAAGCATTGCTATCCAAGCTTTAGAGAACTACCAGCTGAGGAGCCCTGACTAGCCCTGCTTGCACAATACAGGACAGGTGGTTTAATTTGTTATGTTTTGTTTTAAATGGCACTAAAATATTGATGCATGGATATACTGCTGCAATGGTCAGTCAAGCAGGTTGTTTGAATTCCCAGTTTTATTTTATGTTAAAAGTAAGTCTATATTCTTCACTCCCAGAGATATAAAGAAAAAGGTATATCTCTGCAAGGGAAGGGGTAGAGACTTAAAAAAATGAAAGTTGGGAATTCAGAGAACCTGCTAGACCTATCATTATAGCTGCACAGTGATATTTTAGTACATTTTTTAAAAAGTGCATCCGTGATATAGTTATATTTATATAAATATGCTCAAACTACAAGGGGGGTTGCTGTGACACCAGTGATGATGTCACTAAAGATGACAGTGCCCTCCTTTGATAATGCTAACAATATAAGGCATATGAAGAAAATAATTTGATTTTACAACTGTGAAAATACAGAGGGAGAGCAGTAAGGGGCATAACTGTGCCTAAACTAGTGGTTCTCAACCTGGGGGTCGGGACCCCTTTGGGGGTCGAATGACCCTCTCACAGGGGTCGCCTAAGACTCTCTGCATCAGTGTTCTCCATATGTAAAATGGATAAATGTTAGGGTTGGGGGTCACCACAACATGAGGAACTGTATTAAAGGGTCACGGCATTAGGAAGGTTGAGAACCACTGGCCTAAACCAATTCTAGTGCTTGTAGATCAATGTTGGAAGTTAAGCAGGTAGAAAAGCCTACTGTTCTCAGCCTTTCTGCAGGATTGCATGTCTAAATATGCAGGACTGTGGCAGTTATGCTCCATTGAGCTAGGTCCACAATGCCCTTCTGAAGATGTTAGATCAGCCTCCACTGAGACTCATTTCAGAGCTATTTCTATTATTGCTCTCTATGGATTTGCCTCCTGAAACATGTTGCACTTTCATAAAGTAAAATGTGGAATTTTCCAGGATAGCTTTTCAGTGAATGGCTCTTTTCTGGATGATGAGTATTGTTCTTGATAGAATTTTAGTTTGGATGGTGTTATAATTTGATTCCAAATTGTTTTTCATATTCATATTTCATAAAAAGCTTCATAAGTAAATAAATACATTATTTCTAATATAAAGCAGTTCAGGATGGTATCTTGTCCTAATAGTCACCTGCCCTCCTGTTCCAGTAGAAAGTGGGGGATCAAGTTTGAAGTATGACAATTCAGGCATTTCTCCTAAGAAAAGATTGTTTGCTTCCTAAACGAGTTCATCACTAAAATAATATATTTCTATAAGCAGCCTTAGAGATTTGGTGCTGCTTAAATGGATTTATGGATCCAGAATTTATCTGAGGGTTAAGGATGAAACAAAAAACAGATGTCTGCCCCTGTGACTTCAGGGGTTGCTATGTGGATCAATATTATGTAATTCCTACAAATGTTTTCTAAATTTGCATTATCAGTAAAGTTATTTTTAAAACTTTCATTTCTGTTAGGCCCAAAAGTGTTATTCAACTAGAATTCCTCCCATTTATAAGGGGAGAATGGAAATGTTCACAAAGCAACAAATGGATATTGAAATGAAATAGACCTTAATATATACCCTAATTTCTATTCAGCCCAGCCCAGAGGGAAATACATGGTTGGGGGAAGAGGAGATGGACAAGGGCTTCTCTTATTCTTGTTCCCCACTGAACCAAACCATGGGAATGGAAGAATACAGTGCCAGCTTATGCTGTGGCAGCACACATGGCAACCTGACATCAGCACCGAACAGTTAGACCCATTTGAAGTGCAAACCAAAGGGGTGGTGGTGGCTAAAACTGCATGGAAGCAGTAGAAGGATTGTGATGGGGCCTGGGTCACCAGTGCTGTGCAAAGTGGCATGGACACTCATGCAAAGAGACTTACTCCAGCGGCAGGGCACTGCAGTGCAGGAACCAGGCAGGAAGTTGTGATCCACGTCATCATTCCTGCCCTTCAGGAGGCTGCGCCTGCATTCATGGGATGTTCTTAGGTGCAGAGGCTGTGCTGGCAACTGACTTACGCCAGTTGACTTACTGGTGCGAGTCAGTCTTCCCTATGGGATTTTTCAGACAACCAGGGGTTTCTCTCCCCGAGTCCTCACCATGCTGCCTAAAACCCCACTGTTAAAAGCATGGTTGTGCTGCTGTGGTGCCATTCCTGGCTGCCATTCTGCCAGCCCTCCCCCACTTTGAATTGTGATGTTTGTGTCATTCCCACCTGCCTGGCTAGAAGTAGGCACGGAAGGACAAATTTGAAGAGTTCAGCATGCCTGGTAGTATTCTTGTGAATTCTACGTGCCAGGACCGACATTTCAAGAAGATTTTTATCACCCATGTAGTATCCTATCCCTACTTAAGCAATGTTGCGCAAAGAAGAGAAGAAGAAAGTCACATGAATAAACACCAGAAAGCTATATGAAAGCCCTGAATCCCACTCTCTAGATGGGACCTAGCTGGGACAAAGGGAAGCCCTCTTCTGCTGAAAAGTTAATCAGCAAGCTGGCCCTGCCTCCTGTACCAGATGGAATGACAATTCCAAAGGGCTGAGAATCCATTTCTGGCTCCAGCTGCAACACAAACAACTAAACTGCTCATTAATAACCAATTAACTCAAGTTCATCACTTGGTGAATTGAACCATCAATTTGTACTCACCAATACACTTAATTCCATTTCCAATCCATCCTTCTTTACAGCTACACCTGAAGCTTCCAGGGACATTGACACATGAAGCATGAAGGTCACAATTATGGGCACCAATCTCACATTCATCCACATCTAAAAATAAAGAGAGTTGGTTTTTATACTTATTTCGACTTTGTCCCAAACCAGTTTACAATCACGTTCCCTTCCCCTCCTCAGTACAGGTACCTTACAAGGCAGGTGGGGCTGAGAACGTTTTGAGAAAACCATGACTAGTCCCAGGTCATCTTACAGGCTTCATTTGTAGAAGCAGGGAAACAAACAAGGCTCATCAGATTAGAGTTTGATACTCATGTGGAAGACTATGGAATCAAACCTGGCTCTCTGGGTTAAAGTCTGCTGGTCTTAACTGCTACACCACACTAAAATCAGAATCACTGATAATTATGTTTATCTTACATATTGAGTAGCATGATTTAATGCTATTTTATATTTATAAAAATGGTATGGAAAAAATCCTGCAATGTCAAATTCCCTATAAGTTGAAAGATGATATAAAAGTTTTCTCACCACAAGGTGAGACACTATATGGACAGCTAACTCTTGACGTACTTTATAATGCCTGCAGTGAATTCATAAGTTAAATAGTCATAATATGTCGAAGGCTTTCACGGCTGGATTCAACTGGTTCTGGTGGGTTTTCCGGGCTGTGTGGCCGTGGTCTGGTGGTACTTGTTCCTAACGTTTCACCTGCATCTGTGGCTAACATCTTCAGAGGTGTATCACAGAGGGAAGTCAGTTACACACAGTGAACTTAAGAAGATCATGAGAGGGAAGGCAGGAAAGGATGAGTCAATACTCACCTCTTAGCGGTCTCTCCTACATGCCCAGGGTAATGCCAATCATTACTTTGGGGTCAGGAAGGAATTTTTCCCCAGGCCAAATTGGCCAGGGATCCTGGAGGTTTTTGCCTACCTCTAGGGATAAAGCAGGGGCCATTGGAGAGGTGTGGTGGGGAGGAAGTTGTAAATTTCCTGCATTATGTAAGTGATAGGACTAGATGGTCCTTGAGGTCTCTTCCAGGTATATTTTATTTTACATTGTGGACCTCAACATTTGGAAAAGCTGTTATGAAAAGAACAGCTAGAATCAATTCCAGTAGCATATTATAGACCAACAAGTTTTTTGAACATCTCTGTCAGGTTTTACTGGACTCAAATCTAGCTTACCAACTAACTGGACACTAACGCCATAAAACCAGGAATTGCTATATATGGTGTTTTGTGAGCTGGACAAAGACTCAAGTCCATTAACGACTCTGTGTCTATAAAGCTGATATGCAAAACTGGTCCACAATAACAAATACTAGTTTTTAGAAAGCAACTTGGATTAAATTAAAAGGTACATCTGATCAAAGTACAACATACCTGTACATCCTGTGGTTCCCTTCTTGACAGAATAGCCCAGCTGGCAATGGCAAATAAAGGACCCTTTGGTGTTCTCACACTCTCCAAACATACAGATATTTGAATTCAGGTCACACTCATTCACATCTGTAAATGCATATCATTTGAAAATTCAAACTATTTTTCCAGGAATAACAATAACAGTAATAACAATTTATTTATAGTCCAGTCTCCCCTGCCAAGTAGGGCTCAGAACAGTTTACAACAGGATAAAACACATCACCAATAACAAATCATAAGACAAAAGAAAAAAAGGATGACACATTAATATACAGCAAGATAAGGTGCCTGCTAATCAGTCAACCTCAAAATTGCCTATAGGATATTTATGGTGGTTTCAATTATAATAGTGTTTTTATGATGTTGTATTGCTGCCCTGAGCCCCATGGTGATGGGCGGGGTCAAAATCCAAAAATAAATAAATAAAAATAAAATTTGAAATATCAAATTATCAAAATTATTCCAACAATATGAGGGAAATAAAAACCAGGCTGATTAAAACAGAGAAAGGGAGGCAGGAGGGAGAAAACTGGAAAATAAGCTGGAAAGCAAGGTGGAGGGAATCCCCAAAATCCACACCAGTAGATAGAATGCCTTGCAGATGCAAATCTTGTTAAATTTTGTCTTCAACCTGATTGAGTTACCGTATTTTAAGTGGCTTGGCCCAGTTTATATCTTCAGGTATCTTCGGGTGACTACACACATATATCGCCTTGTAGCAATAGTGTCCTAGATTATGTTCTAGTTTCCCAGCCTTACCTAGATATTATTCAGTCTTTAAAAATTTCTCCTCAAGTTTAGAGTAACCATATGCCTCGTGGTTCATTTGACCTTATATCTATCAAAAGCTGTGACTAGTTATGCTCACTCTGTATTGCACAAAATCAAGTGGAATGAACATACTAGACAGGCCACTGACTCTTTTTCTTCACAATCCTCTATAAGCAATTATCTTTCCTCAGCAACAACAAACAGCATTTGAAACATTGGAAATCCTCCAATGAAGTTTAAGGAACTTTTAAAAGGTTTTAACATTCAATCAAATTACTTTATGACAATTTGAAAAACAGCATCAAAATAATTCTCATATTTACATGCTGATACCTTAGGGATTTATCTATGTTTGAACATTTTAATTACAGATTAGATACATTAATAGTACAATCCACGGGGTGGGGGGGGGGGTGGGGGGGGTAGCTGGAAGTATCATGAAAGTGGCAGGAGGGCATGCCAACATGAGTGCCCCTCACACTGGCGCAAGAGGCAAATGTGCCGGCAGGAGGTAGTGGATGATGATGATGATAAATTCAATGTTTATACTGTTCTTTCTATTGCCACAGCCTTAGAACTGTTTCCAACATGAGTGAGTCAATGGTGCAAACAGCACCAAGTTGGAGGCACTGCTTTTAGGCACTTCCTGCTTTCCCCACACTTACCTTCTCTCCCTCTGGAACTCCACAGGGACACAGGGACAAGAAGACACGCCCATGCTGCCCTTCAACCAAGGGCAGTGTGGGTGTGTCTCCTTGTCCCTGCAGAGCTCCACAGGAAGAGAAGGGAAGTGTGGGGAAACAAAACAGAGCTGCCTCTGAGTGGAGGAGCCTCCGCAGGCCATGGCTACTCTGGGGCCGCTCACACCTCAGTGTATGAATGGCCCTGGGGCCACACAAGCATCATATATGCCAGTGTGAAGCCGTTGCGGGGGCCTGTGAGGAACAGGCCCTGGTGTAAATGGAAAAATGCCAGTTTAGACACATTTATGACATGGATCTCCATAGAGAAGGAGGGATCCAGGGTTATGCCCAGATTCCAGATGGAAGGCTTAGGTATCAGTTGCAACCCATTGAGGGCTGGAAGCTGGCATCACCCTACTTCTTCTCCCCAACCCAGTCATAGGACCCAGAGGGAAAATGGAGCCTGGGGGCAAAATCTGAATGTTCTGCCCCTTCCCACAGCGCCCAGGTCTGTTGCCTGGAGCTGGCGCCAGCGCCCAGGTCTACCAGAGTTGGCAAGGCTCTCAGGTCTACTGCCCGCAGTTGGCAAGGTACGCAGATCTACCACCCCCTGCCAGCAAGGTGCCCAGGTCTACCGCCCAAAGCCGGCAAATGCGACCTGGGCCCAGCACACACACACACACCGCCCCCATGATTAGATGGTGTGTACCTGGGGACATGTGATACCCCATGTCCCTCGGGCAGATATGCCTCTGAAAGGACCTTCATCTTCACTAGATTTAATTTTAACCAACTCTGCTTCATTCATCCCCCTATGGTCAATATGTCTGAGGTGGCACTTGGCTGGCCGCTCATCAACACATACGCACAAGGGATTTTCAGATCAGCTGGGGGAACTTGCCAGTTTCATTGCTCCCCATGCTGCCTGACACCCCATAGGAGGTGGAGCAGTCACACTGTGGCCGTGCTGACCTTGGCTGCCACAAAACTCCCCCCACTGCCCCCCCCGTGGACTGCAATGTAAGGACAGATTTATGTATTAATTTGGCTTCTCAAATCTACATCTACATTACTTACCAATGCATATTTTCATGTCCATAGAAGCCATGAATCCATCATAACAAAGACAGCGATATTCTCCTGGAATGTTGGTGCACTGCCCACCATCACAGATATCTGGGTTGTTTTCACATTCATCGATATCTGGAATAAATGTACATCACTGCATAATGTCTAATAAGCAAATATTTGTAGAGCACTGTCATGCTTACTTTTGTTATCGGATTTGATTTTCATCAGGATCCAGTGTATCACATTAGCTACAGTGTCTTGTACTGTGTCTATATCATCTTAGGTCCAAGCTAGACAATCACCTGGTTCCCCCAAACCACAATCAGGTTTTCCATAGCCACAAAGAAGCTACAGGAAATGGCTTTTAAAAATAAAAGAGAGACCAAATGAGGTAATTTGAGAGAAAGAGGAAGGATTCAGCTACCCTCATTTGTAAATCCTGTTTTTTTTTTAAAAAACCAAATAGATTCCTACAATTTATGGACAGACTTGTGCCTCTATCCTTGTATAGTTATTATCCTTTACATGAATGAATGAACTGATCTTTTAATGGCATTCAGATAGCAACAATAATACATACTTTTAAAAATAGAAATTTGTAAAAAAAACAACCCCATATAACAAAATAGGGATCTATATTTTTTAAAATCCTCTAAAACGATGATTTAAAAACTGAATAAAATGTTTCAAAAATTACATTAAGAGCATCATGCAATTACAATACAGAGGAACCCAGCAGTCAACTCTAAGACTTCTCTTGAGCCATTTTCAAGAAGGAAGAGGGTTTTCTGTTGGTCTGTGAGGATGCTGTTGTCAATCAACAGGGGAGTCAGGAACTTCCTCCTAGCTGCATTATATAAAGGACAATGGTCCAGGATATGATGAACTGACTCTTCACAAATTATGTTACAAATGCAAAGCCTTTCATGGCATGGGATTTTCATCTCCCTACCAGATCTCAGAGAAGATGGCATGACGTTACATCTTGTCAAGGAGATTGCACATCACAGTTTGGGATCAGGAAGTAAATATAAATAGTTTGATATGATTGTTTTCCCCAAGGAAATGCCAAGATACAGGTGAGCAGAATCTACTAGCCTGATCAATCAGACTCTGGTACTCTAAATCAGAGTCTATCTCTGATTCTGCTGAACACTTTGTTACAGGACAGCATAACTAAGGAGTCTACCGGGAGCTCCATCCTTTCTAGCTGGCCCTCAATATGGGTCCACCATTTCGAGGAATGCAATATAGTTAGGGCCTGATATGAAAAACTCTTGCTCTCACAGGTGAAACAGAAGTGGCTCCAGTATTTAAAGGTGATGCACCAGGCCCTGGTTTCAAGTAGATGCTGTCTGGTTTCCAGACACAGAGAAGCGTAGGACACTGAATGAGGCAAGCCAAGTGCTTTGTATAGGAAATTAGACTGAATACATTCAATGTCCCGGTTCCATGCCTGGATCCAGAGTGGAATGCCACAGAGAAGTTGGGGGCACACTTTGGCATTAAAAACTTTTAATGCTGTTGGGAGTTATTGTGTCCTTTTCTGAAAAAGAAGCGTAGAATTGCCATTTTAGTAGTTTTGCTAGTTACTATGGCTTTATTCCTATGGGCAAACCATCCAGCTCTAAAATGGCAATTCAGGCCCAGGTATTTAAATAACTTATTATCCTTTACATGTGGTAATATATGTCCACATTAACTTACTCCATATTGTAGATGAACAGTTGAAAAACAGTAGCCTGCCAAGAGGCTACCTTGTGAATTCTCAACTAAAAAGATATCTGAAAAAGGAACTGCCTGATTTGCAGCTCATGCTCTAACCTCCTGAATTATATTTATTCTCTGTGTAATGAAGTCTAGATACATTTTTGTTGCTTTGTGGTTTAAATTTTGAGGAACAAATTGAACTACTAGTCTTCACTCTCTTACCTGCACATGTCCTCATATCTGGCATCAGGGAATAACCATCACTACAACTGCATTCATAGCTGCCTTCTGAATTAGTGCAAAGGGTATCACAACCTCCATTCACTATCATACATTCATCAATGTCTAGAAGAAGAATATTTAGAAGAGATTATATTTGGCAGTTTATCAAGCAGCCTACCTCTCCGCTGCTGTTTCGCTTAACAATGTTTTTTTAAAGCACATTTCTGTCCCATATTTTGTCTTCCTCCTCTCCTGAGAAGAAGAAAACAATTGCTCACAGCATTAATTGATTCGAATATGATTTGAAATTAATGATCAAAATAAAATAAAAATTAGAACATAAAAATAGATGAGAGATAACAGCGACATTTGTAGAGTGGTACAACATCTTACAACTTAAGTAAACAACTTTAAACTTTCTTTTGATTAATTAATTGTTATGATACCAATGCTCAAAGAAAAACAAAAGTGAAGTGTTTACAACCAAATCAAAATCTGGATGTCAAAGTATTCAATACTTGCCAATGCAGCCTTGTCTATCTGGAGTGCCCTGGTACCCAGGATTACAGGAACATTGATATGTGCCAATCATATTCACACATTTGCCATTTCTGCACAGATTATTACTTAGAGAACATTCATTAACATCTGGAAAACAAAAATTGCATATTTCATCTTTGGCCACAGTGAAGTTTAAAATGCAACAATAGATAAAATGCTGGAATTGACATAAAAATAGGGTTTGATACAAGTTCACATTTTGTTTTGAATGGGTTCACGTAACGTTTTGACCACATTTTGAATGAACAGCTAAAAGTCAGTTCTTAATGTTTAAGGTTGATATGATTAATCTACCCATGATTTTACTATTCTGTTACTAGTGTTACAACAACAGCAGAATAACAATCACACTACTACTGCAATGTTAAAATTGGCCCCAGAATAAGATAAAATGCAAATAATTTCATAGATATCTCAGCAATAAAAACAACAGAAAAATAAATCTGCATGAACAAACAACAGAAATAGCAATAGCAACCTATACTTGCCTGATGTCACCCTACCCTCGTGGAGTTGTGACCAGCTTTTATCTGCTTTTAACCTAATTTAACCCCATCAAGTGCAGTAAAAATATTTTTGGCAATTCAAATTCAAAAATAATATTTTAATTTTGAACTCTACTGTTTGACCAATAACTGGGGACAAAGTTCTTCTCCAAAGGGCACTGTTTGCTTGCCCAGAATTGCTTTGGACCCCATCTGGCATTCATAAAATATGGATTTGCCTCTTTCCTTTTTGGATTGTTTGCTGCCTATATAAGCAATCAGACTCCTCTTCTCATTAAGGGATGCTATGGAGGCAGGAGGGGGTCAGAGACTGGCATAAGAACAAGACACTTCTCCCCACAAAATAGATGACTTACTGAAGGTTTTGGGATCCATCTTGTGTATCAAACTTGGGCAGAAAGGTGGTTGGCCACTGAACATTTCCCCTGGTCCTAGCATGTGCCTGGCTAGACAATAAGGCTATTGCCTTCTGTGTCACCCTAAGGAGATTTAATCAGTGTTCCAAGCAGACCATTACTTACCCTATCTGAATCTGAAACCACAAATAAATGCAGGCATTCTCTTAGGTCCTGATGACTCATTGAGCCTCTCCTATCTTATTGTTGGAACCCTGAAAAAGTAATCAATTCTTTGTCTCTGGCTTTCCTACCAGCTCACATACTGCCTCAGGGCCCATTTTGAGGCATAAATAGTTGTCCTTTGCCATTCATAATGTCCATGCATCTAGGCTCTTACTTTTGATCTTGGAAATGCTGATCATTTTCCTCTTCAGTGCTGCTTTCCCTGGACGTCTCTTCAGCCCCTTCTGCACATGCAGAATAATGCACCTTCAATCCACTTTCAATGCACTTTGCAGCTAGATTTTACTGTGGGGAATAGCAAAATCCACTTGCAAACGATTATGAAAGTGAACTGAAAGTGCAATTTTCTGCATGTGTGGAAGTAGCCTCTAAGACTGGTAACTATCACACATTCCTGAAGTCCTACCCAACTTCCTCTTTTTTCTCTTAGCTCTTGTATGTGTTGTGTGCATATGTTCATTGCCTAAAATATATTACTTGTTTTACTATTTTAATTACAAAACTACCTGCTTATTTGAGCGTTTTCACCCAGGACTATCCTGGTATACTTAGGGTAATAATCCCAGTCATCCCTTCTCACTCTATGGCTCATTCCCTACATGCAGAATAATGCACTTCCAAACTGCTTTCAGTGCTCTTTGAAGCTGTGCGGAATAGCAAAATCCACTTGCAAACAGTTGTGAAAGTGGTTTGAAAACGCATTATTTTGCGTGTGCGGAAGGGGCCTATGTCTCCAGCTAATTTTCCCAACTAAAGAGGACTCTGACTACTTAGAGCAGGGGTCCCCAAACTTTTTAAACAGGGGGCCAGTTCACTGTCCCTCAGACTGTTGGAGGGCCGGACTATTTATTTATTTATTTTATTTTATGAGGCTTTTATACCGCCCCATCCCGGAGGGCTCTGGGCGGTGTACAGCAGGTAAAAGCAACAACACAGAATTAAAACGTTAAAAGCAGCGAACAATATTTAACAAAGAAATAGGAATACAAGTGGCGTCCAGCAGCTTAATTTTAAAATTCCCTCCCCACCCCCACTATGAACAAATTCCTATGCACAAATGATTGTAAAATGTTTGATTTCACCTTTCAGCCTTTCTGTCATGGTCTATTTTTAGAACAGTGACCAAAGTATGTCAAGTACAGGGTGGGCTCCAAATATTGTTGGGGAGGCTGAGGAATACCTTCCCCTGTAAAAAAAAAAGCAGAACTTTCCCAATGAAGCATTCCATCTAACCCAGTATCAGGTATCTTCCTGGGTTCTTCCTCCCTAGCAGCCAGCGAGCGATTCGCCAGCCTGGCTGATGCCAATGGGAGTGAGGTGGAACAGAAAGCCTGAGAGCAACACATGGAGTAGCTGAGAGGGAAGGGCGGAGCAGGCATTGCCACATGTAAGGTTTCCAACTCTGGGTCAGAAAATTCATGGAGATTTGGGGGTGCCATCATGTAATTGCAATCAACTGCCATTGGGGCCGGTTCCTCCTCTCCCTCGAGCCCCCACTGCACCTGAATGGAGCCATCACCGCCATGCCTGGCGGGCTGGATAAATGCCTTCAGGGGGCCACATTTGGCCCCCGGGCCGTAGTTTGGGGACCCCTGACTTAGGGTAACACTCAGACACTTTGAGTTCTTGTAGGGTAGATTTCTGGTTCAAGCTTTATACTTTAGTAGTATAATCTAGCATTCTCTCTCTTGCTCCATCATTTTGGCTGTTTGTCTCCATTGCTGTGTGTAGAAACAAAGTTATTTGCTACGTGGAATTACTGTTATTTTAGTGGATTTCCAATACTGCATATTGACAATATGTTTGATACATTTTTGACTGCTTGAGATTTATTAATTGCCCTGTCAAGATATTCGTATTACTTCAATTAATTAACTTTATTTGTGGTTTCAGATTCAGATTTCCTCCTAAAATACAAGAAACTTACCCACGCAGTCTTCACGTGATGGAGACAATTCATGACCTAGAGGACAATCACATTGAAAGCTTCCTTCTGTATTCACACACTTGCCACCTCTACAGAGAAGAGGGTTACGTTCACATTCATCTATATCTAGAGACAGTATAAAAAAACATTTTAAAGGGACAGTTTGAGATAAAGTAAGATGCAGTCAACCACTGGAAATAAACAGAAACCTATGACAGGACCATTTCCTTAGTTGTGAAGCTCTCTTTTCACAGAAACTTGCCTTATGTCAACTTTATAATATTGGAAGAACCAGATAAAGGTATTTTTGGAAATTCACCCTTCTCTAATGTCATCTTACTAGCCCTGTTGATTAAATTTCTCTGTTTTAGTGATACAGTTTTACTAGTCACTCTGCTTGTATGTCATTATATTAAGAGCTCACGTTTTGTTTTTAATGCAGAGTCTTTTAGAGTTTTACAGATTTTTTTCAGATTTTCACTCTGATGCTATTTATGAATTTAACTGTTTTTAAAGGGTACATTTTAATTTTGTTTGACTGCTATATAGGCTTACTGTAGTATTCAGTTTTTTAATAGTGTCGCGTTAAGCTACCTTGTCTTAGGTTAAGAAACAGTATAAAAATTGTTCTAAATAAACTGAGAGAGAAATATCTGATTGCTGAATGTAAGAACAATCAAAAGTGGGTATCGTTGTTACAATGGTTTCTAAGCTCCCAAATGTCTCAGCGACGAAATCTACAGCACTTACCCATGCAGTTCTTCATCATCATAAATCCACTTTCATAGCCTTCAAAGCATTCACATTCAAAGCTGCCTGGAGTATTGACACAGGCACCACTTCCACACAAGTCAGGTGAGATATGGCATTCATCAATGTCTAGATTAATGGAGATAAAATTTGAAACAATTAGCTTTTCATTTCCTAAATTACAAACACTTAAAGCAAAGTGGCGATAGAACAATATTTAAATGTGCAGGAATTATGAAGTCTTACTTAAAGTGGACATTTGATCAACAGATACATAATATTATAACTAGTAATATTTCCACAACTACTGCTGGTTTCCAGTTCTTTACCTGTCACCATTGCCTGGACCATGATACAACATGCTTTTCAAAGCACCACCTATCTTTAACACAGAAACGATCTCTGGAGAAAACAGAAGCCATTATCCCCTGTAGAAATAACTGGTAAAATCTGGTGTAAATCCAGAATAGTGGTGCATATTTCAAAATCACCTGGTTTCTGACTGTTTTCCCTCACAATTTAGCTAACTGTGCTTTGTTAAGTTAGCCTAATAACAAAGCCTATGAGAAGTTAACGGGCTTCTGTAGTGGCTTGCTTCTTTAACCAGCACAGCAAGCTATGCCTTTTCAACTACTAACCTGAAAACCTGTTTAATTGTTCAAAAGTGGAAAACCTTCTACTTTTAAGTTGTTCAGATTATTCTCATTTAGCTTCTAACTTCTAAAAACACTTGAAAATAAAAAAGTAGAAAAACACCTCTATACAAATACTATAGCTGAGAAGAAAAGGAAAACATTTTATATTACTTAACTGTTCCTTCAGGGGTCCACAGGGCAGTTTGGAATAGTCTCACCTTCTTGTTTAAAGACAAGGTCAACCTTCTGAATGTATTTGTTATTTAAAATATTTATATTGCACCTTTGCTCTGTAGACTTACAGTAGTTTAGAAAATAATAGGTTGTAAATATATAAAACCCACCGGCAGTGAGAGGCTGGGTTTGGGTGACCTCATTGGGCTATACTACATCAGAGGCTCCTACTCCTATTCTGTTTTTCAGTTTATTTACTACTTGAAACATTTAACGGTAATAATAGGTGAGAGGAAAGGATAAAAAGTAAGATATAAAAGAATTTAAAAGTCTGCTAATACATTGGAGCACAATGTATACTAGCGAAGGATTCATAATTGTCAGGAATCATTTCACTGTCTTTTGAAATGTATTTGCAATAGTATTTTACAACTCGACACAAGTAGTCTGAGTCAAGATATGTAATAAAAAGTTGTCATAAGCAACAGTATCCCATTTTTTTTAAAGGACACCAAGTTTGAGTGAAGGAATGATAGGGGACGTGTGCTTAATTTGTCCCTTTAGACAGTTTTTCTGCTCAAAATTGTGCTCCCCCGCCTCAGCTTTCCCACCAATTATATTCAATGAAAAACTGAACACTTTGCGAGGTACATTCAGAGAAGGGCTCAAGGGAGAACTCTAATCAACTCTGACAGCAGTACTTCTTTAAGAAAGCTGATTTTAAATTTCAAAACCCTTTAAGTCCAGAAAAGTAATACTTACCTGAACAATTTCTCTCTTCCATATCTAAAGCAAATCCACTGTTACACCTACATTTGAAACTTCCTATTGTGTTTCTGCATTTACCATTTGTGCACATGCCAGGGAACATTTTGCACTCATTTATATCTGTAATGGGAAAACATATAAAGTTTGCTTGTATATTTTATGCAATTCAGATGGTCATCTACTAAACAAACACAAGACATTTTAACTAAATAACAATGTATTCTATTCAGGTAGACACAGTACATATTTCATTTCTGCTTTAGATACTAAAACATTATCTTACTAGTCACTGTTGAAAACAGGATGCTAACTAGATGCCACTGATGGCCCAAAATGGTGTGTGTGTGAATCATTGTTTGGATGTGGCATGGGGCAATGCTGGTACAGAGCCCTTCGGGGGTTGGGCGGGATATAAATTTGAAAAATAAATAAAAAATAAAATACATTTGCACCTTTGCTGACATAAGGGGCACCCCCAACAGTGGAGAGGGCAAGAATGTCAGAATCTGGGTACCCCACAGCTCTGTGGCAGTGAAACCCAAAAGTGTGAGTCACTGCAGAGCTACACTAGCATCCGAGTGGATGCTGGTGCATAGAGGGGGGTGGGCTGGGGTATTCCCAGGGTGCTTTCACTCGGGCTTTGCAGCAAAAGATGCCACAGCCAGGGCATTGAACTTACACCACCTTAATGGGTGGCATAACTCCATTGAGCCCTATGTAGGGCTTTGTGGTAGCTGGGTTTTTTTGTTTCTGCTTTGCATGCTGATGTGCTGAGGGCCCGCTCAATTCAGTAACACACCGAACTCAGTTTCACTGGAATGAACTTGGCCACAGCCTGGTTTATTTAGCATAACTGAGGAAGCTGGGCAAGCGTAAGGGGCATATCCTAGCTGCCGGAGAGCAAGCCTGCTGAACCCGGCACCGTCCCCAAGCCCAGTTTTGGGGAATTGTAACAGTAAATTACAAGGGGCCACCTGAGTGCAGGCCCATTACATGACACCCCTTCCTGCCAGGGTAGCGGGTTCCCTAGCAGAGCCTCCATGGCTTGCGTTACTGAGCCCGCCCACCCCTATACCTCTTATTGAGATCCCCAGGTGAGGGGAGGTCCAGCGTGCAAGTTCTGTCTCCCCAAAAGGATGTACCCCTATGCCAGTGGTGGGATTCAAATAATTTAACAACTGGTTGTTTACAAGCACCAATTTAACAACCGGTTCTGCTGAAGTGGTGCGAATCTGCTGCCTTATGCCCATACCTGCTTAGGCTGTGACAAAAACAAAATTAACAAACTAGATAAAAACCCCAACTAGCCCCAATCCCAGGGTGGGAGGGTGTGTTCCACTTGCCTGCTTGCCTCAGAAAGAGGCAGAGGACTTTCCAGCGCTGCCTTTTATAGGCACACCCTCATCATGCGATGGGTCCCTGTCATATGACTGCAGACACATGCTCACTAGCTCAGTGGCCTGTCCTTTGCTCTCTCCTTCTCCAGCCACAATGGCAACCCCAGGTAACTCAGGGACTATGTTATTTCTTTAAACTGCTTAAAAGTCCTCTGGAGGCAGTGTGGCAGCATAGCAGCAGTGTTGTCTCCAGCCACTGGGGCTTGTGGATTGGACTGTAAGTTATCCGATAGTTGTTACCTGACTTGGCCCTGGTGAGTCCTATCTCAGCTCCCACAACAGCCCTGGAAAGATCCCTGTTCCCTCTCCTTGCCTTTTGTAGAGAGAAATCAAGGTGTGAAAGTTGGCAATGCTGTTGTAGTAGCTTAGCTATAGTCATAAAACCATTCCTTTTCTTTTTTTTAAATTACAGGCTTTGTATTTTTTATTTTTTAAAAAAATCAGATTCATTCTGGGGCTTTTTTCAGGTTTGCAGAAAAATCTGTCTTGTCTGTTAGTGGCTCCAATCTTTTGATTTTAAGTATCTAAATTTTTGCCATGTTGAAAATTATATATACTGATACTTAACACATACTATACTAGTGTACAAATATCTATAAAATATATAATGTTCTTCTCTGAAAAAACAAGAAGTACAATTAATACTGTTCTTCACTAATAGGTAAAGAGCGTCATTTTACCTTTATAAAATGGCCTGCCAGTTAAAATATCTCCTCGATTGGAAAATCCTGGCCCTCTTGGACATAATATTTCATATTCTTTGGTGGCAGGCTTGGGACATTCTTCACAATCTGAACCCCAAGCAGCACCAACAGCACAGCAACAAGTATCCATCCGGAATTTTCCAGGAACAGGATGAATGCATTCATCTTCATCCCATTTAAAGTAGCACTGTTCCATGCGGATATCTGCAGAGTTTATTAAACAAAAGTAATACAACATGTTGTAGTCTGAGAGTCAGTTCTACATTTCCACAATACCACATAAGTGATGTGCAGTGCAGTCCTAAGAATACTTTCCCGGGAGTAAGCTAAGTCCCAACAACCAAGTAGCATTGTGAATAGATCTGCTCTCTTAATACATTAATGGCTGTACTGAGCAAATGCATCCCTAAAAATGAAAAATGTCTGACAGAATATTCCTGACAACAACAGAAAAATGTTTTTATACATTCACAATGCATAAAACATACACTATTCTTATGTGACACAAAACTGACCACAGTTCATTGAAGACTCTGGCTCCCGTGAATAGAAGTCTTCAACATAAGACAAGGCAAATGACAACCAGGTTATGAATATGTTACACTTAATACAGAATTATGTCTGAATTTTTCCACTACCTTAGTGGCATATCAACCTCTAAATATTTGAGATTTTTGATCTCAAAACTATAAGCAGGTATATAGTTTCCAATCACAAGCCAGTGTTTCTAGGCATCTTTTCCTATAACTTTTTCTATAACAGAACTCAAGCCCATCTATTTTATTACTATTATATTTCTTCAGCAGGTTTACACAATTGTTTCCTTGTTTTAAGGTTGCATGATTCTTATATTTGTCTTGTTGGGGGGAAGGGGGAGTTTGAAGCTTTGTTTCTAATTTGCATTCTCATTTGACACATTAAAATGGATTCAATATGCCCTCATGTGTTTCATAAAATACTGACATTGAACAAGTAAGAACTGAATATGCAATTCTTCAAACTAGACAGAAAATTAAAAAATTCAATCAACACTTTAACCCAACACTTAAAAAAGTTGTGTGTTATAGTTGTCAAGTCAGTTCTGATATATGGTAACCCTATCAATGTTCTCCAAAATTTCCTATCATTAATAGGAGTTCTTTGAGGGTGTAAACAGGCATGTGAATAAGGGGGAACCAGTGGACATTGTCTACTTGAATTTCCAAAAGGGGAAGTCCTCCTTTGGGTTCAAAACTGGTTGAGAAACAGTTCTCACAATGGAGAGATGAAGGGACTTGTGTCCCCCAAGGATCCGTTCTGGGACCAGTGGTGCACTTTAACCTATTCATAAATGACCTGGAAGTAGGGGTGGGTAGCGTGGTGGCCAAGTTTGCAGATCATACCAAATTATGTAGGATGGTGAGAACCGCAAAGGATTGTGAAGAGCTCCAAGTGGATCTTTATAAATTAGGTGAGTGGGCTAAGAAATAGCAAATGCAGTTCAATGTAGCAAAATGTAAAGTGATGCACATAGAAGCAAAAAATCCAAACTTCACATACACGCTACAGGGGTCAGTGCTATCAGTCACAGACCAGGAAAGGAATTTAGGCATCTTTGTTGATAGTTCCATGGGAATGTCAACTCAATGCATGGCACCTGTGAAAAAGGCAAACTCTATGCTGGGGATAATTAGGAAAGGAATTGAGAATAAAACTGCAAAGATTGTCATGCCCTTATATTAAGCTATGATCTGACCACACTTGGAGTACTGTGTTCAGTTCTGGTCGCCACATCTCAAAACGGATATTGAAGAGATAGAAAAAGTGCAGAGAAGGGCAACGAGAATGATTGAGGAACTGGAGCACCTTCCTTATGAGGAGAGGCTGCAGCGTTTGGGACTCTTTAGTTTGGAAAGGAGACGTCTGAGGGGGAATATGATTGAAGTCTATAACATTATGCATGGGGTAGAAAACGTTGACAGAGATATTTTTTTTCTCTTTCTCACAATACAAAATTGTCACAAAGATCATTTTGAAAAATATGTTACTTTTAACAAGAAAGTTTCAGCATAGGGAAACAAAATGGTGGAAAAATAAATCTTGGATATTCATTTCAAGTAAATGAGGAGCACAACTGAGAGAAGGAGTTTTGCTTTAACCAGAGAAAATAAGATAGCATATTCAAGACACACAGTTCTTTTGTGAATTGGCACAAAATCAAACATAAAACTAAAACTGTGGGATGTTTTGATTACTCACCTAAACACAATCTGCCTGTTCCATCCAAAGTTAGGCCATCTGGGCACTCGCAGTGAAAAGATCCTCTGTTATTAACACACCGTCCATTGGGGCACACACCAGGGAACACTTCACACTCATTTACATCTCATGAGAAATACAAATATAACATTACAGTCCATTCTTATTGTACAAGACAGACACATTCTATAGAAGTTATTTAACATGTCATGAAATAAATAATATTTTCATTACCAGAGTCAAATTGATCCTAATAAACCAATTCCTAAATAATATAAGAAATAACAAGTGCCTTGCTGGATGAGATCCAATCATACAACATGAAGAGCATTTATGACATCTCTATCTGTAGCCGCTTTTAAAAATGTAAACCAGTTGCTTGGATCTCATGGACTGTGAATGTAAGGATTTTCCCAGCCTTCTTCTTCCCCTCAGAAGCAACCTGTCACCTCAATAATGCTGATGCTGAAGGATGAGGAATTCACATGATCAAAAAGCTTTGTGGCTGACAAGCTGCACCAAGGAGGGGAAAACAAGTGAAAATATTCTTGTCTCCCTTTTCTATCAGCAGAAATTGTGTTGATGTAGGAGTAATAATAGTCCAGATCACAGCACAGTTTCCCACACCTGAAGTGCTTAACTTTTTGTCCACATTAATTGCAAAACTTCCAGTTTACAAGGGAAAGAATGTTTCAGATAATTATCTATACTGAGACAAACTGGGGGGTTTTTGGAGGGCAAGGCACAACCAATTTCATTTTCAATGTCAAAACATGATTCCCATTTTCAGCATTGGTCAGGGAAGATGACCACCTTTTAACGATTTTTCATCATTTTTTTTCTTAGGACCTTTCCTTTGACCCTAAACAGCACAGATTGGAGAAAAATTGGAAGGTCCTGCAAGGAAGAATAGAAATAGAGGGTGGAGAATGAGCCCTCTTCTTCACTTGTTCTGAAGTGCCTGAAGGAGCCAGACTTTCCATAAAGGACTGCCTATAGGTCGTGTGTGTGTGTGTGTGTGTGTGTGTGTGTGTGTGTGTGAGAGAGAGAGAGAGAGAGAGAGAGAGAGGGAGGGAGAGAGAGAGAGAGAGAGAGAGAGAGAGAGAGAGAAGTTTCTGAAGATGACAAAGTTGGAACCAAAGAGGCAAAACTTATGACTAACAGTGTTAGCCATATTGAAAGTATAAGTCATGGCTCTTGAAAAATATTAACGAAAATATTCTACAGGGCCTGAGGACTGATGTGAGGGGGAGAACATCAGCAGCAATAAAGAAAGAACTTCTTGAAAGAAGGGTAGAGCCCTTCCGAACTTCCATGGTAGCAAAGAAAAAAACACACTGTTTTGACAAAGAAAACTATCCCATGGAGCAGTAGGCCTGATGTGAGGTAAAATATCAGCATAACTGAAGGAAAAACTTCCTGAAAAAGGGCAGAGTCCTTCTCAACGTCCATGGTGAAAGAAAAAACTCACTATTTTGACAACAAAACTACCTCACAAGGCCTCAGGTGAGGGGGAAAAGCCATCAGAGCTCAAGCAAAAACTGCTGAAAAAAGGCAGAGTCCTTTCCAACTTCCATAGTAGAAGAGAAATAACTCATAATGTTGATGAAAAACTGCCTCATAGGGCCTGAGGCCTGGTGTGAGGGAAAGAATGGGCAGAACTGCAGCAAGAACTTCTTTCCTCCATGTCAAAAGAAGGACTGAAGGAACAGCATTCCTCCCCTTTCCATTATGTGACCATTTGGGCAGGAATCTTCCCTCCCAAGAGAAGGAGGAAGGGGATTGAATGCTCCACCAGACCACGGCCACACAGCCCAGAAAATCGACCGTAACCAGATATGAACAATGTCCACAAAAATCATGTGGGTTGCCACAGCTGACCTTGTTAAAGGCCAGTAAAGTTAAATAAGACTTAAATAAACAAAGGTAAATGAAGACTGGACTAAGAAAAGGCTTCGGATAGGGAAAAGCTTCAAATCAACAACATCAAACCAATGCCAACTTTGGTATTCAGTCACATTAAATATACAACTTTCAAACAAATAATGAAATCATAGAATATTCAGCACAGCATTAGGCGATATTTTTAATATGGATTTAATGTTATAGGTAGACATGGGTCATTTAATTAGAAAATATCACTTTTTTGTTTGTTTGTAATCAGTACTTAGGTAGTTGTTTGTGACATTTGTTAAGGATATATTTTTATTCTACCATAGTAATTTGTAAAAGGGATAAGGCATTTTAACTTTCAAACAAACTATGGGGAAACTTGAAGATAACACTGCAGATATTTAAGCAAGAATTTCCCATAAGTTGGAAAGCGTTGCTCTCTGTTTCTAGAGCCAATCTTTTAAAAACTGCACATTCCAGAACATACTGTTGTTGGACATGGGACAGCTTCTTGTTATAATTCTTTTCCTTCTCTATGTAATAGCTGAAAATAGGATTTTTATGTGACTCTTTATATTAAAGCAAACAGTTTCAAACTATATAAAACGAGACCTGCAAAGATTTAGCAGGAACTGCCTAACCAAAAAGAAATTTGAATAATTGTATTTTACTTACTTACTTATATTTGTATTTATAACCTGGCCTCCCCCTAGGGGCTCAGGGCAGCAAAAACAGTAATTAAAACAATATAACAATTTAAAAGAGTTAAAACGGTAATACCAATTTAAAAAACCCACAGTATAGCAAAATAGACGGCGATAAAACATACAAATGATACCTGTGGGAGGTTAACGATAGTGTACTCAAGCCGGTCAGCAACAGATAAAAGCCTGGTGGAAGAGCTCTGTCTTGCAGGGCCTGCAGATTTCGTAATGTCCCACAGGGCCCTGGTTGTACCAGGGAGCTCATTCCACTAGATAGGGACCAGGGCTGAGAAAGCTTTGGCCCTTGTGGAGGCCAGCCGGCCTGTCTTGGGCCAGGGATGCCCAGAGCGTTCCCCTCTGCTGAATGGAGAGGCCTGATGGGGCAATATGGGGAGAGGTGGTCCCGTAGGTATGTGAAAACCTCCATCATGGTATTAAAAATTGTGCTTCAGGGTCCTTTCTAGTTCTTACAGAGCTTTCTGTGATGACAGTCAGATAAAAATCTAGCTTACATGTCTGACATGTGAGATGCAGAAAATCAGCTTTTTATTCTTCAAAATCAATGGTCTAATAGCAAAAAACAAACAACCTTACCTTCACAGGAAACACCTTTAACTCTGGCAAATCCTCTAAGGCATGTTGTGTCTTCAGAAAAGTAGTGAAACAATATTTATTTTAAAAAGTGATAGCACATACTTTACAACATAAAGTTACATTTGGTCTTAATTTCATGGTGAGACATTTGAATAGATAGGTGAGGGGGCAGGGATATCAGACATAAACTGAAGTTCTCTTGTCCCTCCTACCCCCAAAATTCTTAGACTTCTCCTTCAACAAGTGCCAAATTGGATCATAATATAATAACTTCACAAAATGAGCAATTTTAGGAAAATGGAAAGACAGTATATCCAAATAAATGCTATTCTCATTTTATATTCTGGACTTAAACAAAGAACAGTTGTGTTTATTTAAAATGTATTCATTTTATTATATAGAGGTTTCCCTTTACATTCAGAGGAAAAGGCCCCCTTCCTTCTAGCCATAGATATTTTTTTCACATAGTAAAACTACCATCAAATAGGCATACACCTTATGAATAAAGCCTCATCGGTCTGCCATCACAAAAAAATTATGCCCTGTACCATGAAGAGTGATGATATATGTGAATAAACAAAACATTACATATACTTTTACAAATTTTCCAACAGGTTGGGATGTAAACACTGTCCCTTTCCTGGATTTGGACTGAGCACAGAATCATCAGAAAGATGGTCAAATATCAGCTTTGGTAAATGCAATTATCTGCTTAAGAAGTGGAAAGGGGGGAGACTGAAACTAGTCATGTTCTTCTCTTTTCCTTGACAGGTAATTAAAACTGACAGAACTGACTGCTAGTTTCATAAGGAAATACTTGGACACATCTGTGCAAAAAAACTGATACATTTGATGGGTTTCAATTGTTTTAGTTGCAGTATCAAATTTAGCAACCTCTTTTCCTAAACCAAAAGAATTATCTCCTTCATTCTTCATTTTCTGTCTGAATAGAAATGTGCTTCATTCTTTTAGTAACAGAGCAGTATGTAAAATGGTTAATACATATGTTTTCCATTTGCCATGCCTCTGTGAATTTCCATGTTTTTTCAAATATTTGAATATACCATGACCGTGCAATAGTTATCCACAAATACTAAGATTGGATTTTAAAAATCAGTCTTATGAAAGAATGGGGAAGGAGTTAAAGATCATTTTTTGAGTATTTTCAATGTTGAATAAAACAGCATTCTGTTGGTTATGAGGTCTTATATCATTGTATTGCAAAAATTATTGTATTATGATATACCCATTACAAAATGATAAAAAATAAAATGGATGTCATATTTCACAACTGAGAAGAACATCAGTGCTGAAATTAATAGTTTGTGTAAAATGGGAAATAAAGTATAAACATTAAATTGCAAGCAACTAACAATACAGAACTCTTAACAGGAAAAACATTTCTTGACTCCATGGCCCTTTCTGCACGGGCCATAAACGGCGCCCTGGGGATGGCAAAATGCAGTCGGTCCCCAGGGGAGCCCCACAGACTTCGCACAGAGTGGTGCTAAAACGCATGCAGCAAGCATTCAACCTGGCTCCCCCCCTCCTCCTGTGAGGCAGCGTCAGGCTGCCTCCAAAGAAACCTCCTCTCCTGCAAAGCGGCATCGCTGGGAATGCAGCTGTTTTTCCCCGTCCCTCCTCCCCACTCACCTCGTGCAGCCTCCATTCGCCCTGCTGTATCCTCCTAAGACCCTCCCTAGCTGTCCCTCCAACCCCTGGAGGTCAGAGGGGGCAAGCGATGGGGAGGTCTTTAGGGAGGCCAGCAGGGCGACAGAGGGCTGATGAGGAGTGAAGTGGAAGAGGGGACGGAAGAGAAGCTGGCTCCGTGTGGAGCCGCCTCTCTTGCGCCAGCCTCTTTGGGGGCCGCTCGCATGCTCTCGTGTGAACGGCCCCCATCCCTCCACCGGCAGAATTCCTGCCGGTGAGGAAGCGCCCTTTCCGCAGTGCGGAAAGGGCCTATGATTACAATATATATAATTACACAGAGAATCCTATATTATTTATTTATTTATAATCAATTTTATATACCGCCCCTCCCCCGAAGGGCTCTATATTATAATTTTACAAACCAATTATAAGCCAATTCTTGGTTGACAGAATGTATGCATTTAATTTAAAAATACAGTAAAATCTTTATTAACCAGAAATGAAGATTTCTGGTGAATCACGTATGCTGGATACTCAGTGTTGTTGCTCAGCCTTGTTCCCTACCCAGAGGAGTCCAATGCAACCAAACCTTACCCTATTGGGAATGCCTTGGCAACAGCCCCAAAACCTCGTGGGTGGCTTTCCCCACAAGTCAGGCAGTCATCATACGCAATAGGAAAACAAGTGCTTGGGAAGTCCATAAGTCAGTTGTGACTTGATGGCAAAATAAAATAAGATATTGTTCCACTGTCAGTATTCTGATGAGTTAAATGAGGTATAATTACATCACCAACACATTTCTGGCATGTTCCATATAGCTAGAAAACTTTCCAATGTAAAAATCATACCTAATTCGCAGCGTTCACAAGGACTACCCCAAGCAGCTCCCAAAGTAGCACAGCATTCAGATTTCAGAGTGGCTCCATTGATATTAACTTCACAACGATTATCTTGGATATTCAGCCAACATGTTCCTTTCAAACTATCTATAGTAAATTAAAACAAAAGGTCTTAACATATTTAAGGTATAACACATCTTGTTATACATGTTTTTCACATATGGAGGAAGGTGGGTGGTTTCTTGAACTGTGCAGTAGCCACCAAAGTTTGTATTCCCTACACTTGGAATACAAATCCAGTTTGTTTGTAACGTTTGCCTTCCACACTAAAGCAAGCATATCACCCTAAATTCTTCCCCAGTTCAGATAGTAATATAAATGAGAAAAAGTTCATCCTCTTCTTTGTCTTTCTTTGTTCACATTTTCATCCTGACTTCTCCCTCACCCCATTTATATGTGAAAGCTGTGACTGTGGTATCAAAAGGCAGAAACAGACTCTGTAAGTCTTTCACTATGGCAGTGATGGCGAACCTTTTTGAGACCGAGTGCCTAAATTGCAACCCAAACCCCGCTTATTTATCACAAAGTGCCAACCCGGCAATTTAACCTGGATGCTGAGGTTTTAGTTCAGAAAAAACCAGTTGGCTCCCTCTTTCTCCGCCCCACCCGCTCGAGCGGGGGCCAACCTGCTGTAACCTCCAGCATGTCCCGTGCGCACCGCTCTGTGCCTCTCTAGCATCTCTGCCGCCTCTGTGCCCCTCCCTCTCAGGCAGCAGCCACCCAGAGCACAGACACCAGGCCCACCAGCCGAGTACTCCCTGCTCACCACAGTGCGCGCTCGTCGTGCTCAGTGGCCCAGGCCAGCCTAGATGTATGTGTGTGTGTGTGTGTGGGGGGGGTGATTTTCCGCCTGCCCACATGATGAACTCTGTGTGCGCGTGCCCACAGAGAGGGCTCCGAGTGCCACCTCTGGCACCCGTGCCATAGGTTCGCCATCACTGCACTATGTTGACTAGAATCCTGTTTTAGTAGTATACATTCATAGGAATCACATGAATACATTTTCCAAGGTTTCTGGTGTCTGATACTGACACAACAACATTTAAAGTAATAGACAAGAAGGAGATGAGAGGGATCCAAGGGGTAAGAGTTGTAATTCCAGAGAGAAAGCTATATTAGAGCGCTGTGACAAAAAATACTCAGGAATCTAGTGGCATTTTCAAGATTAACAACATTTCATTTCAGCATAACCTTTCATGGATTAGATTTTACTTCAGGTGCTAGGAATGGATCTTCATGAACACATGAAGCTGACTTAGACTGAATCAGACCCTTGGCCATCTAAGTCAGTATTATTTATCTCCCAGTTCTCTTGCCACAAGACTGGAAGCCAACAAATGTTATCACAATCTTCAAAAAAGGGAGGAGGGATGACCCAGAAAGTACAGGCCAGCCAGTCTGATCTCTGTCCCAGGGAAGATATTGGAGCAGATTTTAAACGAGTCAGTTTGTGAGCATCTAGAGCAGGGGTCAGTAACCTTTACCACCCAAAGAACCATTTGGACCTGTTTTCCACGACCCTGAAGGTCTACTGAGCCGGAGAGGTGAGCCGGTTCAGACCCTGCACTCACCTTTCCTTCCAGCGTTGGGAGGTGGAGGAGCTGGGCAGAGAAACCCCTTCTGCCCGACAGAGCAAGCAGCTACCTGCTCCGTGGGGCAGAGGGGGGATTGCAGCTGCTCTGGAGGGACACGGCCACACTACCCTCTGACCTCCTGGGGTCAAAGGGCAGCATGGGTGTGTCCCTTCAGCCCTCCAGAGCAGTGCTGGAAGGAGAGGTGAGTGGAGGGGACACAAAAATGGCACCCTCACGCACGGAGCCACCTCTAGTTCGGCCCCTCCACTCATCTTTCCTTCCAGCGCTGCTCTAGGAGACAACTTGGTGATCTGGACAAACTAGAATGGATTTGTCCCGAAAAGCTTCTGCCAGATCAAACTCATTTCCTTCTGTGATTGAGTGACAAGCTTGTTGGATTGAGGGAACACAATGTACCTGGATTTCAGTAAAGCTTCAGACAGGATTCCCCATGATGTCCTAATAGGTAAGCTGGAAGACTTTGGATTGGACTCTAGGATAGTTAGGTGTATAGGGAACTGGTTGGAGAACGGCACTTGTCAATGGCATTTTATCTGAACAGAGGGAGGTTTTCAATGGGGTGTGGCATTAAGTTCTGGGTGTGGGGGGGAATCCTTGAGGCATTCTTGCCCACAAGGTTAAATACAGTCCCAATATGGAGTTTCTGAATTCAAACAGACTCCTTTCAGGGCACTGGCCTGCTAAGTCTGACAGGGTAGCATTCCGGGAGAAAGGCCATCCTCTCACCCTCTGCACTGCTACAGGTCTTAGGTTGGCTACAGTACAGAGGAGAGTGATAAGCATGATCAGGGCCCTTGCAACCAAGCTCTACAAGGAAAGGCTAAGGGACTTAGCAATGTCTAGACAGGAAAAGAGAAGGTTGAGGGGGGCATGATTGCTCTCTTTAAGTATATAAAAGGCTGTTACTTAGAGGAGTGCATGGAGCAGTTCTTGTTGTCCACAGAAGACAGGACTTGAGATAATGGGTATAAATTTCAGACAGAAAGTACCAGCTAGACATTATGATTTTTTTTACAGTAACAATATTTTTGCAGTGGAATCATCTGCCTTAGATCATGTGCTCCTTCTCTCTGGCAGTCTTCAAGCAGCAGCTGGACGAACACTTATCAAGGATGCTGTAGGCTGATCCTGCATTGAGCAAAGGGCTGGACTAGATTACCAGTATGGACCCTTCCAGCTCCATTATTCTATGATTATAACTAAATAAACAAATAAATAGCCAACAGCGTTTGTTGCTATCCTCTACTCTTCCTTTAAAGCTACATATGACAGTGGTGATCACTACAGTCTATGACCATGAATTCCAGACATTTGTATATATTATGTGAAAATGTTCTTTTTCTATCCTGAATCTATTATTTTTTAGGGTCCGTTAAGTTAAACCAAGAAATTGGCCAATTAAAATGGGCTATACTATGCATTTTTTTGGAAACACACTTTGAATTAAATTACAACTTTGGATTTTGTTCCCCCCCCCCCCCATAAAATAATGCTAGGGTGATTCTGTTCTTTGTGTCATATATCTTGATAGACCTAATGGCATTCCTAGATTCTTTAAAAATGTAACCATAGTCAAAAATTCAAACCTATTTTTTTCATGATTTTCAGAGTTCATCAGATCCAGCACAAATACTACATGAAATACTATCCTTGAAAACATTTTCTGTAGTTTGATACTACTCTTTTAGGGGGGAAAATCAGACCCGTCTGGATCTGATCAATCTTGTCACTAAGCCACATGTTCCTTGTAGGGAGTAGCACTTAGTTTTGTACCAGCACGGAGTAATACCTACCTTTATAAAATTCCTTGTTCATTTAACTAACAATAATAATCAACTGTATTCACATATTTTTTAAAAAATGGAACAGCAATAGACTTACCAACACAGATCAAGCCTGTGGTATCTAGTTTGCTGCCAGATGAACATTCACATATGAAAGAACCAAGATTATTCCTGCAGGCACTATTGACACAAGGGTTGCTTTCACATTCATTTATATCTATAATCCAGAAGGGAAAGACACCGTTAGACTTGCCATGTGTTTCTGGAAAATATTATGATGTCTAAATCCTGCCATGAAGCACTTTATGCCAGAATGTCTGGAAAATGTGTTCATTTTTTTAAAAAAGAGTTAACCTAAATGTCTGTAATTCAAAGAATGTAGGACAGGCAGTTTGCTTGAACTCAAAATGGCTTGCATAGTTTTATAAGTGCTAATTAATTGGCTGCTTCTCATAAACTAGGTATTTCCAAGAACTTGGACTAAACATTTTTCCAGATTCAATTATAATTGTCTTGTGAGAAATCAGAACCCATTTGAATGGAAAGCAATACATACTAAGCCACAACATGCTGTGTCCAAAGAAAGATTGTATTGTTTCTGTCATTTGTAACTCCATAATACTTTGAGAAAATTAAGAAAACGCTGTCAGAAACTGAACTTAACTACTCAAAAATTTAAACTATAACTAAAGCTGTGCACAGTACTTTCATCTAGTCCATACTCTGTTTTGTCTTATTTTGCTTGTACCTCCAAATGCTCTCCTTTGCTCTTTACATGTGGTTTTTGCAGCAGTTTCATCTGAAGGTATAGACACCATTGGACTATATCAATCTTTCATGAAAGAAAAATAGCTTTAAAAATGGAATATTCTTGCTCAAAAGAATAATTATTTAAAGACCAGTTTTGCATCACTAATGATACCTCTGCAATTCATTATTTTAAATTCTGACATGAGACTTAAATCACATCAGAAATACTAATCCAAACAGAGAGTTCCTATTGAGGCTCAGGAATGCAGTGCATAAATTATATTACCAATGAAAGAAATAAGAACTGATATGAACACATACAATTTTTAAATAGTGAAAAATTAAACACAAGAGCTGGCTAAGTCGACAAAAAGTGTTCAATCAACTGATAAACATACACACGTATATAATAATTAATGGGAAAAGGATGAAAGTAAATTGCCCCATTTATTCTAAGTAACTGCTTTGTAACTGTATCGAATTTGTAACTGTATCTAACTATATCTAGCTCTGAATGTCTCTGGTCCTGAAAATACTATGGGGTCATCATAAATCAGCTATGAGTTGACGGCATTTTGTATTTCCTTATTATGCAATTCAAACAACAGCACCATAATTGAACAATATTTAGTAAATAGATTGAATATGCTTTGTAGGCTGATTTTATGATGGTTAACAACACTTGCTGTATGATAAGCAAAGTTGAACTATTCAAATCTCCAGGGCAATTCAAGAGATATTGTGAGAACTACATAGGCAGAAGAAACTCAGCAGGCAATTATTGATCAATACAGAAATATTTTTCAGACATTACCAGATCAGCCTAGAAGCTGATTTAGACCAACGTTTTGGCGCATAATTTTATAGTATCATGCCTACTTTAAGATTGCATTCAAACTTCATGCAGAAATGTAGTTCATAAACCTCACTTTAGCATGAGCAAAATGCTAGCCATCCTATTAACCCTAATTAACAGAAGGACCACCAACCAGAATTCTTAGCTACAGATATATTTTGGCTTAAGAATTCCATTTTATAATAAGTCTGGTAGATCATTCTAACCAAATGCAGTACTTCTAGCTTAAAGTATGATCTGTTAAAAATATTGAGAGTGGGGAGTAAAGACAGTGAAAACAGTGACAATAAGTTCCCTGACAGTAAGACCAATGTCTGTATATGAGTGTCTCTCCCCATTCCATCCTTGCAATTTGCAGCTGTGATAAAGAAAACACTCTGATGCACTTCTTTTAGCACCATTAGGTAACAGGCCTAAAAGGGGCAACAAAGAAATCCATGCAAAGTTGCAGATTCTTCTGACATAATTGGCAGAGTGCAATTCTTTTGAGCTTTGTTTCCTGCACTGTTGTAACCAGTGGCGTAACTAGGCAAACTGGAGCCCTGGGCAAAACCTGAGTTTGATGCCCCCCCAGGCACGTGCCCAATTCAACGCGCACCCCCCCTTGTAGCTACGCCCATGGGCAGCCACCCTCCCCTACTGTGACCAAGCAATGATTTTTTTACACCAGGTTTTTCAATGTCACCATCACATTATAAAACATGCCCCAACTCACAAATCTGAGCACAGCAATAAGCCATGCCACACAACAGAAATAATTTTTTGAAAACATTTTCAAAATGCTTTCAAAATGTTTTATTACTGCTATGAAAACATTTTATGGTGTTGTATCCAGTACCCCCAATTGGGGGAAACAGCATCACTTTCAATGTTTCAAAGGAGAATCTGGGCTCCCTAGTTTAAACAAGTGATGCTGGAATCCAACCCCCCCAAACAAGCATCATTTTTCAATGAGTGTGTAAGTTTAAACTAGGGAGCCCAGAATTCTCCTTTTAAAATGCACCTTATAAAGGGAGAATCTGGGGTTTCCCAGTTTAAACAACATTGGAGAAGTGATGCTATTTCCTGGGGTTGATTCCTCCCCCACCCTGGAAACAGCATCACTTTCAATGTTTAGAGAAGCTGGGGACCTCAGATTCTCCCCTTTAAATCCATGTCTGGTGACAGGCGGGGATTTAAAAGGAAAATCTGGGGAAATTTGGGAGGTGCCTGCTGTCAGAGGGTGCACCTGTTAAGCTTAGCATCCACCAAACTTCTCAGGAGTATCTTTAGGAAGACTCCCCTAATGATACCACCCAGGTTTGGTGAAGTTTGGTTCAGAGGGTCCAAAGTTATGGACCCTCAAAGGGGTAGCCCCCATCTTCTGTTAGATCCCATTGGAAACAATGGATGATGGGGAACCCCCTTTGGGAGTCCATAGCTTTGGACCCCCTGGACCAAACTTCACAAAACCTGGGTGGTATCAGTAAAAGATTCTCCTGATGATACCTGCCAGGTTTGGTGAAATTTGGTTCAGGGGGTCCAAAGTTATCGACCCTCAAAGGTGTAGCCTCATCTCCTATTAGCTCCCATT
Source organism: Sphaerodactylus townsendi (assembly GCF_021028975.2). Classification (NCBI taxonomy): domain Eukaryota; kingdom Metazoa; phylum Chordata; class Lepidosauria; order Squamata; family Sphaerodactylidae; genus Sphaerodactylus; species Sphaerodactylus townsendi. The sequence continues at coordinate 62,771,921 of NC_059431.1, forward strand.
GGAAACAATGGGGGATGGGGCACCCCCTTTGGGAGTCCATAACTTTAAACTCCCTGAACCAAACCTCACCAAACCTGGGTGATAGCATCAGAAGAGTCTCCCAAAACATCCCTGAAATTTTGGTGCTGCTAGCCTAAAAACTGCGCCCTCTGCAGGCCAAAAGTGGAAAACACTGAAAATACAAAAAATCCCACAAACAAACCTGCGCCCCCCACAGGGCTGTGCCCAGGGCAACTGCCCACTTTGCCCAATGGGAGGAACACCTCTGGTTGTAACACTGGGAAATGGGAGATCAACCTAGAATTGACTGTTGAGGGTGAGCTCTCTGCCAGCGTATGGGCTTTCACATGCATCCAAGAATAGGAACCCACAATGTTGGACCTGCCTAGATTAGCCAAAGGCAAAAGAACGCTTACCTTCACATGTGTCAGTCTCACTGCTAAATATATAACCTTTTGGGCATGTGCAGCTGTAGCTTCCAGGTGTATTTCGACACAGGCCATTGTCACAAAGTAATCTGTTCATAGAACATTCATCAACGTCTGAAGAGGAAATAAAACTCATTAGTATTATTATAGTACTTCCCAATGGGCAACCATACTGACACAGTAATACAAACACAGCTCCTCAGTTTCCAATTATAGCTTTGGCAAGGATTATTGTAGAATCACCACAGTTCTCACAAAATTATAAGCTCACTAAATGGAAACGGGCCATACTGTTATTTTGTAGACATATTGTTTGATTTCAAATTGCTAATAAATAAAATAATGAAAGGGAAGGATAGGATTAGAAGGTAAAACAGGCCTAGACAAATTGAGGACTTCAAGGGCACACTGATAATTCCTTGTTGCACCTGCAATTTCTCTCTGGGTCTCAAACCTGGAGCTGGCACCCACTTCTTAAGAACCCTGAAAGTCAATTGAAACTGCCAGCCCTGCCTTATCACTCCTCACTGTGCTTCCCAGCTGTGATGGACCTATGGAGCAGGCAGAGGCAAAAAGGCCTTAATCTGAAGTGTTAATATCTCACAGGCTGTTGAGTGACAGGGTGGAAGTGGATGGAGTTAAAGAAGAAGGCAAGCTTGACAGGATTAGAGGGAGTTCCAGAAAGAACAGATGTGTTTAGTGTCTGTGAAAGACCTGTGATATTGGCAAGAAGATTGGGAAAGACCCTACCCTACTCTAGCTAAGAAGGGGAATGATCTTCTAGGGAGAGAAGAATTCCTACAGGTTCTAAGAGCACAACTAGTTCATCTTCTGGAAAGAGTAGATAGAACCAAGGGAAGAGTTTGTATCAGAGAGGGGCCATTCTCTAGCCAGAAAAAGGAATTCACACTGCATGTGGGAGAAGAATTCCCACACCTAGTTCTTTAGAAGGATTTACTTCAAATGCTGTGAAGTGATCCTAAAGTTTGGGAAGTCTGAAGGGAAAGTGAGTTGGGAGAATACTCCTTTCTGTATAGATTTCAGGCATCAGAGTTATCACATGAACTTCTGAGTGCTAGCTTGGGTTAAAATCTGTGAAACACCTTGAAAGTGTATCATATTTTAAAAGATTAAGAATGCTGCAACCAACTGAAACCTTAACAATCAGCCAAAACCATCTGTGCTGAATTTTGAAAACAACTTCATATTTTGTATATAGAACTGCTTCATTCCTTATTATCAATATCCAGTGGTGGGATTCAGCTGGTTCACACCAGTTTGGCAGAATCAGTAGCTAATCTTTCGTCTAGTTCAGTAAACCGGTTGTAATCCCACCACTGGCAGGGTGTGGTGCCTGGTCGACTCCTAGTTTGGCCTGCCATCGCTGTACTTGCCCAAGCTCCATCCCTCCCACTTTTGTTCAGGCTGCCTCCTGCACTTCCCAAGCCCTGGGAAGAACAGGAAGCAGCTTGAACAGAGGCCGGATGTGAGCGCTGGCCTCCCAGCTTTCATTCAGGCTGCCTCCAGGCACTTGGAAGTGCAGGAGGCAACTTGAACAACGGTCGGGTGTGCGCGGAGCAGCCTGGCCCGCCCGGGTCAAGTGCAGCCCACAGCAGGCTCTCTGGCCACCCCTCAGCTGGGTCTTGCCAGGCTACCCAGGACAGCCATCACATTCCTCTGCTGGCTAAGGTAAGTGGGGTGTGGCAGGGGAAGCGTGTGACCGGGAGGGGTGGCTGGAGGGGGGCCACACCAGTTGCTGAATTTTTAGAATCACACCACTGTCAATATACCTCTTATCCTATTTCTCTAAAGTGTTTAATAAAATTCTACTGTTCATTTATTAAACTTTGAAAAAGCTTCCCCTGAAGAGGTACAGTGTGGGACAACTACCCCCCAATGGTTATATATCAGAATAATTAGGGAATTAGGGAACACTTTTTTGCCTTTGGGTATAAGGGAAGTGGGTGTTTTACCCTTGTGATACACTGCCTTCACACCAGCTTAGATTAAAGATGGTGGGTGGGAGAGAAAACCTGGAGCAGATTACAGATAAACCTTGCAATGCCAAACTGTGCCATTAATTTCTTCCCACCAAAGTCTGTTTCCACTCCAGGCTTTCCTTTCCACTCCTTTTCTAAACATTAGGACACTGAGTGAGACAGTACTGGCTAATTCCATGTACTACTACTACCATTCCATGTTAGACAGAGGGATCAGCCTTTGAAGGGCTCAAAGTTTGCACTCTAACCACCTATATTGGGCTATTTCCAGCCCCAAAAGCAGAACCCAAATCAAGATTCTTTGAATGCTGTCTTATGAATGTCTTTCCTGCCACCTACTACTTTTCTTCACTTTAACTTCTGATCTGTTTTACAACAAATGTAATAAGCTGCTTCTGGTACTGTTAATTGGCGCATGATAAATTAAGTGCTGTTTATTAATTTATAAAATAATTTAAATTTTACTTTTTATAATTTGTAACTTGCTTTGAAACTATATTTTAAAGAGCTTCTACAAAAATATGCAGAATTATCAGTGATAATAACATTTTTAAAAGTCTGTTAATTGTGTGTTTTTATTCAAACAAATCTAATCTAATCTGAAATGCAGTAGACAGCAGCCACAGAGAGGGTGTGGTCACTTATATAAAAGCAGAGAAAGCCTGTCAGAGGAGATTTGCAGAGATTGAAAGATTTGAAAGCAGCTTGTGAGCTTGTGTGACACACAGATTGTGTCAGTCCTCAGATTCAGTCAGTTGGAGATCTTGTCTAGAGGCTGAGAGCCAGAGACAAAGGGAGAACTGCTAGGGGGCAGTGTTCTCTAAGAGATATCAAAGACTGAGAGGAAAGAGCCTTGTTTTCATCAGAAGCTAGAAGGCCTGGTGGTGGTGGAAAACAAGAGGGAAGTTTATTTCACAGGCTCTCCTAAGACCACACAGAGGACTTGGCTATTGTCTCATGAGGAGACCACACCTAGATACTGGAGTGGAGAGAATTAATGAGGGTGTATTTAGCTTAACTGGCAGAATTAAGTGTGGGTTTAGTGAAGCCCCAGAGCTTGCTCTGTCCCAAGTCAGTGTAAGACCCTTTGGAGTTAAGGGTGGGTATTCTAGGAGTGTGTTAAGGACCATGTTGAAAAGGTTTATCCTAAACAGAGACACCTGTGCATGTGTGAAACTATATCTTGTAACTGGAACAGCCACATTTAAGTGAAATATCTGCATTTTGATCTGTAACATCTAAGTAAATATCTGCCTCAAGGAACCAGAAATGCTTCAGTATCTCTCTGTTACAACAACCTTAGAAGAAAGCTTGCAAAATAAAATCTAGTTTGGTTTTAACTGTTAAAAGCCTCTCAAAGTTCCATGATTACCTCAGATCTGGTGGCAGCTTACTAGTTTTTCTGACAGGATTTTTGACCAAAGGGCTGGTATGTGCACGAGTGGGGCATGCCTAGGCCAACAACAGCTATCAAACATCCACCCCTGCAACACGCTTCCTCCCGTTGGGCCTTTGTCTCTCTGGAGGAAGTGTGACGTATTGCAGTAATCACTAAAGTAGTGATTGGCAACAGATTATATATTAAGTGATATTAAAAATATTAAAAATAAATTGTTTCCATTATATAAATATATACAGTTTTTATATTATATTATATTATTATATTATATATTATTATATAATAATAATATAATAATCCCTTAATAAATACCTATAATATCAGTAAACACACAACACAGTAAAATAATACCATACAAGTACAATCAGAAAGTAATATAGAGTGTTAGATCCAACCCATTCCTGAAACAAATGGAAATCTGTGTTCATTAAGGACCAGTTTGTCAAGTTGCAGTTGGTACATGTATAATTAAATACATGAAAATTCAGTGGTAATTTAGTTGTAATCTGTGGTCATATAACAAGAAGTTCATTCTTTTTCATACACTCAAAGTCATAGACTGCTGCCATAGAAGTAATTATCATTGTTCTCCATATGAGCATAGTTTTAAATAACTCACCAATACAATTTCTTCCTGAGCCATCTGATTCATACCCACTGTTACAATTACAACGATAGCTGCCACGAAGGTTTTCACAAATTCCATTGGAGCAAATATCAGGATCTAAGGCACACTCATTAATATCTGTAACAATTATTAAGCTTATTAATACAGGCTATTATAATCTGAAAAAAAACACAAAAGATCCATGAAGATTTGCAGGGGAATCTCATTTTCCTGCTATACTCTACCCTCTTCCCCATGCTATTTCCTCTTTCCTTTGACCAGCACCTTCTATGGTTGCTCCTTTTTCCTTGCTTCCTTATCTTCCATCCATCAACCAATGTATCTATAGTCAGTGGTGGAATCCAAAAATTTTAGTAACAGGTTCCCATGGTGGTGGGATTCAAACTGTGGTGTAGCACCAATGGGGCTGGGTGGGGCACGATGGGGGTGTGGCTGAGTATTCCAGGGGCGGGGCATTCCTGGGCGGGGCTGTGGCAAGGACACAGCTGCTGCGCCGGTCCTTGGGTGGGAAACGAATGCACACAGGTGCAGGTTGCCACGCACGCCAGTGCACCTCCTGCTAGACTGCTTTAAGTTCTGCGCGCTACTGCTGAGAGAAGGGCATAACTAAGGCAAAAATCACGTGGCAAAATCACCAATTAGTAATCCCCTCTCGGCACACACAAATAATTAGTAACCTACTCTTGGGAACCTGTGAGAACCTGGATCCCACCTCTGTCTATAGTCGATCCTCCAGTCTTCAACTTTTCCTTTCCCTGGCAGCCTATCTCAGTTCTTTCTCTCCCACCCACTAAACTTTCTCCCCACTTCATCTTTTTCTTATTCTCTCTCCTTTACCTGCTCCTTTCTTTCAGCTTTTTTAGTCTCTCCTCCAAATTTTGTCTCACTGAAACCAAGACCTGGAATGCTCAGCAAAATGGCCAGAGATCTCAGAATGTTTGCTTTGATTTCAGATTTTTCTACAAACCCAAGTCTTTCTTCACACCTTTAGAAAAATCCCTGTATGTCTGCACCTGTCCCCATTGTATGGATTTTTGATCCACACTCTAGTGCCTGATTCAGAATTAAATATGATGACGATGGTAAAGGATGTGAATGTATTACAAATGAGGGGAAACCTACCAGTTAATAAGTTACATTGAAGATGACAATAAAATTTGTTTTTTAAAAGGCCAAAGACAATACACACAAGATAGAAACAGCATGTACATCAAAGTGAGGTGCAAATGAAGAATCAAACCATGAGAGGTTTCTCTCTGCTACTGATGACTTCACTGACTGATCTCCTCAGCAAGTGTTCAAGACGAGGCAGAAGTCATGGCACATTCTCTCTGCACTAACAGCAAATTCTTCCAAAAAGCAACAAAAATGGTAGCTCTAGGGCCGTGGTGGCAAACCTTTGGCACTCCAGATGTTATGGACTACAATTCCCATCAGCCCCTGCCACCTGCCAATTGGCCCCTGTCCCTGCCAATTGGCCATGCTGGCAGGGGCTGATGGGAATTGTAGTCCATAACATCTGGAGTGCCAAAGGTTTGCCACCACTGCTCTAGCAGCTCACAACCCAGCAGATAGGACTCAGTGACCCAAGGTCCTGACCCAAGGATTGAAGATCACTGATAAGGTATACAATTTTAGAGAATAAAAATAAATAATTTTGCAGTTATCTATACATATTTTAATAAATACAATAAATACATTTTAGTTTTGTGGATCTTCCTGGTCTTGCCATGGAGAGAAACATCTCACCATGATATGTCTCTGAAGATGCTAGCCATAGATGAAGGAGAAATGTTAGGAGCAGAAAACAGACACACAGCCCAGAAGCCCTCAACAGCTGGTCGATTTCAACCATGGAAACTTTTGATAGGACATCAAATTTTGTTTTGTTTTATTAAAATATTAACACAGCACATTAAAATAATGAAATAAAAATGAGTTTTGACATAGCAATATAGGAGTGGAATCTGATTGCTCCTCAGGATCTGTTTCTCAGTATCTGTTTCATTTTCAAAATATGGTATCAAAAATAAAAATGTGTTGGTAAGTTGAAAAAAGAACTCTGAGGTCACTACATACACAAGATTAACTAATTATCATTTGCTTTATTTTTGCAGGAGTATCTACAAAATATCATGAAACTTTACCTCTTCCGTCAACAGTAATCCCCACTCCACTGCTACACAGACCATGGAACTCAGCTTTTCACACAGAAAGTAAGTTGATCCATAAAAGAAACAAGAGACATTGTGAAATTCAATGTTTTTCAACCCTTGCCAATAATGTAATGTACTGTACTAATTTAATCTCTTTTGAAGGTTCCATTAGTTCAACTGCTTCTTCATCAACATCTGGTAGCCCAATCCAAATGAGAGGGGAGGTAGAGCAGCATCTGGGGATGGCCCCATGGCAGCACACCTGTGACGCCTACAAAAGGGTTTCAGATGGTGCACAAAGGGGGGGAAATAGAGAAACTCTCAGCCACCTAAAAAACTCCATACAGAAGACTAAGTTACACCACACTTTTCAGTGGTGTAAGTAAGCTGCTGGTACAGATAGTGTTCCCAAGTTGCAAGCCCGCTGGAAGTCAACTAAAGTCACTTTGTCCCCAGGAATGCATCTGGACCATCCTCACTTGCACTGGCATGCCAAAGCAGCCCCAGCACAATGGGAGCTTCTGAGTTTCAGCACTGTCAAGCTATGCAGTGCCCTGCCATTGGCATATTCACCTATTATGCCAGCAGAGTGGTATTTGTGTTGGCACAGCCCTACATCCCTTCCAATTGTCAGTTTGCCCTCTTCTTTGGATTGCACAATAAGAATCTCATATACCTTTATAAACAAACAATTTTCAGATGAAATAATTCATAACAAAGACCTGTTAATTGTTATCTAAATGTTGGCATGTTACTCCTAAGTTAGAATAAGTACTCTACCAAAATCAGAAATTCAAATATAATTGTAAGCTGCCTTGAACAAGAGTCTGAACAAGAGGAATAGAAATATCTGTATATATAATTGGGCAGTGTGGTCCAGATGATGAACCAAAAAAAAAAAAGAGAAGGAGCAACCTTTCCAAAACAAAGAGGGGCCAACTGGACTACAACTTTCACAATCCTTCACTTTGCCGACAGATTCCTCACCTTCTGATGGGCTATAGGTGAAGGTCTGAAGAGCAACCAGCAGCCAAGGAGAGGCAGAGAGATAAAGAGATAAAAGATATAGGATGGCAGAAAGATAGATAAGAGAGAGTTGGGGTAGGGAGAGAGAAAGAAAGAAAGAAAGAAAGAAAGAAAGAAAGAAAGAAAGAAAGAAAGAAAGAAAGAAAGAAAGAAAGAAAGAAAGAAAGAAAGAAAGAAAGAAAGAAAGAAAGAAAGAAAGAAAGAAAGAAAGAAAGAAAGAAAGAAAGAAAGAAAGAAAGAAAGAAAGCTGGAATAAATGGGTAGAAAAAAGAGCTGGGGTAGGAGGACTGAAAGAGAGAGAAAGAGTAGAGGGCAGAACATTAAGAAAGAGCTGGGGTAGAGGGCAAAAACAGCATTGGGGACTCTAGGTAAAAAGATTGAGTGAGAGCTGGGGTAGCAGGGCAAAAAGAGAAGATTAAGAAAAGGGGTGGCAAGATGGAGAGTGAAAGACACAGAAAAAGGGGGAGAACAGATGAAAAAAGGTGGAGTGCCTATGAAGAACTCTCTCTAGCTTCACAGGCACCCTGCCGGCTCCCTCCCCACTTTTTGCAAAGCCAAGATCCTGGTATGCAAATATTTGTGAGTGTGTGTCAATGGAGATGGGGAGAACAGGCACCCTGTGGCTCCCCCCCCCCCTTTACAAAGCCTGGGTCCTGTTTTGCAAATGGGAGAGTGCCTACGGGGATGGGGAGAATTCTCCCTATCCTCCCAGGCACCCTGGAAGGCATCTCATTTCCCCTTCCCCCACTATTTCCGCTTTCTCTTTCCTGAAAGCTTACGTAGCATCTCGCCTTTTCCTTCTTTCTTTCTGGAGTTGCTACTTTCCTGGTGGGATCTGGAGGTCCTGTGCAATTACAGTGGATCACACAATTATGCTGATCTGTTCAGCCTAGGGTTGCCAGCTTCAGGTTGGGAAATCCCTGGAGATTTGGGGGCAGAGTCCTGAGAGATTTAGGGAGGGAAGTAACCTCAGCAGGTTATAATGCCACAGAGTTCACCCTCCACAGCAGCCATTGCCTCCAGGGGAACTGACCTCTTACATCTGCAGAGCAGTTGTAATTCAGGTAATCTCCAGCCCCCACCTAGTGCCCTCACCTATTTCTCCTAGAGAACTTCCTCAAACCCCACCCTCACCAGGTTCAACTTGCCAAATCTCTAGGAATTTCCCAGTCTAAAATTGGCAAACATATCTTCTTCCCACCAACAGCCAACCTACCTTTATAAGACCATCTGTGTTAAGCTTTCCTCTTTTTCCCTAGGGCAACTGTGCCCAAGCTGTGTTTTGCCGGCCTCTGGGCCAGACCTATGTGCATGATAGGGAACCCTCAAGGGCTTGTGGAGTAGCACCTCAGTTTCCTCGCTATCCACTTTCCCACTATTTCCTTTTTCCCTCCTACCAGAGACCATCATTCCCTCTACTCTTTCCCTGCCGCAGGTAAGTCTGGTGCCCCAGCCTGGATGGATTTTTAGTCTACAGTCTAGTGCCATAGTGCAGAATATATTAATTCAACTATTTAGTGAAAAATCCATTTAATATTTGGCCTAATTCCATAAGTACCATAAAACTAAATTTTATCCTCAATTCTAATTTGTGTGCCACCTTTAAAGATTATTATAATATAGTATTTTTGCACTCAGGTACATCTTTATGAATCTCTTTTGGAATTCTTCTCTAAAAGCTTACTTTTCCTCTGGTAAGCATAGTTCCATGCAATTTAAATTAAAGTCTGAAATGTAAAAATGTGAGGTCTCAGAAACCCATACTCTTATATGCATTGGAAAATGATAGATTGAAACACCTACACAGTAATATAGGTTTTTACAACAAAAATTTGTCCAAAGTATTATTTGAAAAAAACAAAGTATATGGGATCTCTTTGGTGGTTTGGTGCATGCCAATTGTGAAATAAAAAAAATGCAGATTTACCTGAATTCTTGGCAGGACATGGATGACAGGGTTCTCCAAACCCATAATCTAAATTGGCACAGCAACATTCAGATTTTGTCACAGCTCCAGGAAAAGGGCGAACACATATTCCTTTTTTGATCCCACCATAGCATGTGCTGCGCATATGGGTATCTAAGAAGATCCAGAAAGAAGAACAGAAAAGTTGTCTTACTCTGGAAATGGCATGAAAAAACATTACCCCCTAAAGAATCTCACATAAATCCTTAGTATATGTAATAAATGAATTAATCTTTAATGTAAGAGCTTGCTTCCATAATCTCCAATACTACTTGGAATTTGGCATCCAGAAGTGATATTACATATATATTTTGAAAGTATATTACCTAACTGGATATTCTGTACTAGTTATCACCTAGTTCATGACTTTGTCAATATATTTCATATAAGGAAAATATAATATCTGAATTACTCAGATATTGACATATGATTTAAGCTCTTACTTGTAATTTTGTTTTGGTCACTTCAATTAAATATTTAACCTAATTGTCATCATTACTACAGCCCAAACAAAAATGTTCAATTAAATGTGCCAGTTCTCATATTTATTTTATTTATTTATTTATTTCTTAAATTTATATACCGCCCGATCCCCGAAGGGCTCCGGGCGGTGGACAAGGATATCCAAACATCAATAGGAGCAATCACGAAAATATAAATACACAGGCTCCATCACAGAATAACTTAAAATTCATAAAAACAGCGAACCCACAATACATAGTAACATGCTACCAGAATAAATTAAAAGCACAACAAGAGGTGTCCGACCCCAATTTAAAACCTACCCCCATGGGGGGGGGGCGGTGAGGCCCTCAATATGAGGGGACCCTGATGGAACCGCCCCAGGCGCAGAGCAATGAAGGGGGGGGCACCAATCAGCAGCTAGACACTCCAAAGGCCCGGTGAAACAACACAGTCTTACAGGCCCTGCGGAACTCACCCAAGTCCCGCAGGGCCCGGACAGATGGAGGAAGGGTGTTCCACCAGGCCGGGGCCAGTGCCGTAAAGGTCCTGGCCCGCGTGGAGGCCAGCCGCATCATATAATATATATATAAATATATTTCAACTGTCTCCAGCTTATGAATAACACCACTTTAATCATTCATAAGATAATACTCTACAGCCAACAAGAAAGTTGTAGAAGCCAAAGAAGAATTTAAGGTAATTTGTTTAAAGTAGATGCACACTGAAAGTCAGCTAAAATGGGCAAAAGTAGATAAGAATTTCATTATGCGCTACGTAGGATTTATCCCCATTACTGAATGTCTACAGTAATTATATCATTATGTTGCACAAGTAACAGTGAAATTCTATGCAGAGTAATTCTAGTACGAGTGCACAGGATGGCCCTGTATCAATGATGATCTATCTCAGAATTATATCCATCTAAGCCCATTGAAATCAATTTTTGTGGGTTCAAATTTCTGTCCTAAAACTAATACTTTCAATAGAAAATAATATTCTTCCTGTTGAATCTCTAGGAAAGTTATGACAATGATCACACAACTTTTGAACTAGCTGAAGAATTGCACAGAGCATGAAAAACAGCATGGCACTCACTTGCACCTGGTATTCATTCAGTGGTCTTCTGTGCAGGCACACATGGGGACTGAGCAAGCAGAGGCCTGCAGAAGAGAATAGTGACAAGCTTTTCTCTGCATTCCAAAATCTCCAGAGTACTCCCTCCCCATTCCCCTCAAGCCCAGGGTGGGATTTTTTGTGTGCCGAAACAGTCACAAGGGCCGAGGGAGGGGGAGCAATCCCCTCCATTCTCCAATCATCACTGTGGACCAAATTCCTTAGAGAGGTAAGTCAGCCCATACAAATAGGTTTTCGAGTGGCGAATGGACAGTTCACAGTGGGGAGGGAAAAAGGGATATGTACCTGCACAGTAGTCCACTCTATGAACAACAGTTACAAGCAAGTGCAACACTATTTTTTCATTTTCATGGTCTTATGTGCAGTCTCACACAGGACAGTAGAAAGCTAAACCATCTTGGAGGTGGGGTGAAACTGAGAATGAAGCCTCTCTCACTAAATACCATCATGAACAGGTGAACAGACAACACTTTAGTACCATGTTAACAGACTCTGCAATTCTGCTCTCCCAAAAGCTACATTGATTTTGGAATGCACATCAATGGCATACTGCCAGATAAATGTCAGGAGACTGGACCATATCACTGCCCGACAGATCTTTCTGGTGTCCAGGTGTGCAGTAAATGCAGCCAAAGATGCCTGGGCCCTTGTGGAGTGACCACAGACAGTAATGGGGCACTCTGTCTGGACCATGGCATAAATCTTGCAAATCATCTTGACAACCTATTTGGACATTTCTGATCCATTCTAAATGATCTTGTTCTTTCAAAATAAAGCAACAATGCTCTATGTACACCTAAACAGTGCAAGGCCTTCTCTGCATCCGATGAGGGATGTCGAAAAAATGCATGGAGGACTACGTACTGACACAGGTTAAAAGACACAACCTTAGGTAAATGGTCAGTGCTTAGGCCTTAGCACAATTTTATCAGAGTGAAAATTAAGAAATGGTGGGTGACACAACAGAATCTGAATGGCTCCAGCTCTTCATATGGATGTGATGGCAACCAAGAATGCCACTTGATAAGACAGGTCAACCAAGTTGAATTATGTTAACAGGTGAAAATCTTCCACCAGGAGGAAAAAAAGAACTTGGCCCTGGGCCATCCTCTGCAGGGTTGAAAACTAATGTCACCTGCTCCAAGCTGGCATGATCAAGATTCAGTATAACTGGTCTGCTAGGACCTTGGCCACAACCAAATGGAAAAGGCAGAAACCCATATCAAAATGTCCCTGTCCATGCAACATGGAATGCATTCTCCAGAAACCCAAGGCCTGTCCCTGCTCGGGAGAAACACTGATGACATTTGGTGTTTTGAATTGAAGTGAACAAATTTACAAGGGGTTTACCCCATATACTGAACACCTTGTCCAGCCAATATTAATTTAGTGACCACTTGTGGCCAAATCAGTTCTTCCTTCTCAGGGTATCTGCCCAAACATTAGCGAACAGAGAAACTTTGTGCTCCAGAGCCCACATCTACAGGTGACTGGTCTCTTTGCAGAGGCAAGTGGACTCTGTGTCTCCTTGCTTCACTATATAAAATTTGGTGGCAGTATTGTCCATGACTACTTGAATATTCTTCCTGGAAACCAGCTTTGTAAAAGAAATAAAAGGAAGTCTCACTGCACGAAGCTCAAGCATGTTGATATTAAGCAGAGACTCATAGTGAGACCAGGATCCCTGTGTGGAATAACTACCACAATGAGCTCCCCAGCCATGTAATGAAGCATCCATAAAAAAACTGTAGATCATAAGATGACACTCCAGAAGAAACTCACTGGAAAAGCCTGAATGGGATGGTCCACCATGACAGAGATCTGATCACTTACCAAGGGATTAGAAGTTTTAGAAATTGATAGTCCCAGAATGGGTTATATTTATGCAGAAACCAATTCTGCAGTGCCCTCATACACAATCTGTCCTGAGCCACCATCATTGTGGTGGAGGCCATCATCCTAGAAGCCTTTGTATGCTAATGGGCATCTGAAATCTGTTGCATTTGAAATGCTCCACTAGCTCAGTAATGGTCAAAGCTCTGGATACCAGAAGAAGTGCCCTATTAGCATCCAAATCCCAAACCACTCCAATAAATTCAACTGATTGGCAGGGTGTGATAACCAATTTTTCCAAATTGACTAGTAAACCTCACTTTTCCAGGGTGGATGTGGTGACTGAAATTTGGTGAGCCAGGTCCTCATAGGAATCCCCTAACAGAACCAATCATCCAAATAAGGGAAGATATAACATCCCCTCATGGCCAAGTGGGCCATCACAACTGCTAAACATTTGGTGAAGACCCTCAGTGCCATTGCAAGGTCAAAAGGCAGCACTGTGTATTTGTAGAACTTGAGTCCACAGTGAAACCTGAGGTACAATCCAGATGAATCAGATGAACTGTCCACTAATGGAACAATGGACGTGTTAAAATCATTGATCATCCCAATAATTTGTTGTAAATACAATATGAGGACATCTGCAATCTGGCCAAAATCATCCTCAAGAGGAGAATCCAATGCCTTATCAGATTAATCTGCCAAAGTCCTCAAGGTGGCTGAGAGACGATTTGCAGAAAGCCAGTCCAAACTGGTAGAATCTCAACTACTGCAATGTCACAGCTATTCACAGCATTAAGGTGGTTCCCAATGCTGAAGTGACTAATGGTGTCAAGGCAATTTCTGATGTTTTGGTGACTCATGGTTTCAAGAAGACTCACAACACTGAGAAGAATCATGGTGCTGAGACAACTCCCAGAGTTGAGATGGCTATCAACCTTGCCATGGACTAATCGAAGTACTGCGACAATGACTAGAGGAATGTGGAGACCTGTTCTGACCATGATCTTAATAAGACCCAGGTAAACTCCTGTTAACAATACCAGGACTCTGGGTATCTTTCCTGCGAACATCCACAGAATCGACAATCTCTGGGAGCTGAGTCATGGGGAGATGAAACCTCAGAGCTGTATAAGGTTGGTGAAATCCCAGGGCAGGAAGTAGATGTTGACAACAGTAGCAGAATTACCCCCACCTCTGTTACCAATGTGACCTGTTCATTTTAGCCAAGCCACTCATGCAAGAGGAAGGATAACGGTTGCCCAAATGCTGACGCGACCTGCTTCGAGATGAGGTAGAATGATGACAATGCAGAAGCAGCAAGACACCACATTGTGACATCCATTAGAGGAGCCAGGGATCCAGGTGTTGAGATCTCTTTGCTTTGGATGCCAGAACAGAAGTACCACCTCTCAGTTTTGAGAGTCCTTGGTATTATGATGAGTCAACCTAGAAAATCCTTTTTGACGCCATGTAGACAAAGAGTTATGGCAGTCTAAGTCTGTGACTTGAGAACTCTCGCAACATCAGGAGGACTTTTGTTCCACATCCCAGTGGTCTCGAAGCCCCAATATCAATTTAGCCATGGGCAATGCTGGATAGCCAGATGAAAGAGTTTCCAACTTGGAAGAAAAACAGTTGTCCTGGGTCCGCATCAGATGCAAACATTTTCTGCTCGAGCATACAGATGAACAGGATGACTGGTGCTGATGCCCATGACCAGGGCTGTGATCTCAGAGGAAGTCAGACCTGTTCTTTGTGGGGAGGGGGATTCCCAGCCCCATTTTTGGACTGGAGGATTCCCAGATGACAAAATTCAATCATCCCTTGCCAGCTTCGAACTCTTACTGTGCTTAGATGAAGGGGGCAAAGATAAGGCCCTATTCCCTTAAGTGGGTGCCAAAGAGGGAACCAAAAGAAATGAGGGGGGCTGCAAGGACTTACTCACACAAACAAACTGAAGTGTCTGGAGCCAGCAATTGTTCTTACAGGGTGGCCTTTAATTTGGAAGCCATAACACCATTATATGCCACCATTATATGGTCCTCACCAAGGTACAGGAGACACTCTGAGTGGCCATCATTTTTGGCCATTTCTGCTCCACACTTCAAACATTTTAAAAATAAAGCTGCATCTTTTTTTCTCCATGATCAGAGAAACAATACCCATGACTCAGAAAACCAAGAGCTTAGAAGCACAGAAAGCCCATTTTCTAATGCCATGGTGAAAAGAGCACAGTGGGGAAATTGCTTCCTTCCCCTTTACCCTCATGACCATCAACTTGAAGGGAGCATTCTGGAGGGATGAGAATTCAGGAAAAAAAAAGCTTGTCACACTTGTACGTTGCTTCCTTCCCCTTTGCCCTCATGACCATCAGCTTGAAGGGAGCATTCTGGAGAGATGGGAATTCAGAAAAAAAGCTTGTCACACTTGTACGTGACAGGCCTGTGTGTGCACTGTCCCCATGTGGAACTGAATATAAGACCAAAAAGATGAAGAGGAGGCTCCTGCTGCTATACATACCTGCCCCATCTGGGGCTTTGACAGCTGACTTGGTGGTGAGCAAATCTCACCAGCTGAGGAAATCTTTCCCAGGCTTGCCCTTTTGGGACTAATGAAAGAACAAGAGTTCCTGAACATTAATGCAGTCTGCATTGTTATAAAACTTTTAGCACCTGTATATTACCTAGTTTACACCAGATAAGTGATTTATTTATTTGTCTATTTAAAACATTTATTAGCTGCGTTTCGCTCTTGTTAAACTCCCTGGTGCGACAGCCCCCCCCCCCCCCCACACACACACCTTCCATCATCACCAGGGCAAAGAAACATCTCACTGAGGAAGCTTGTCAGATTTTCCCGCCTTTTTCACCTCAGGGACTGAGTTGCTTCCTTCAGCCCAGTTATTATCCCAGAATGTGAAGGAAACCCATTATTTTGAAACCTTTCTTGGCAACATTTTTCATGTTATAATAATAATACAAAATAATACTAAGGCAGAGATAACTTAAACAGAATAAAAGGTTTATTTAACAACATAGGAAATGAGAATGGGAAATGAAAAACTCAGAGAAAGGAATGGATAAGACGGGATAAATATATATTTGCAAAAAGAACTTTTTGGCAGAGAAGCAGTATTTGTTTTTGGATACAAGCCCATATAAGTTTGGTCAGTTTCAATTAGCTTAAATGGTAAATTCAGGTGTTTTAAAGATGGTACAGTTCCATATATAAGATGGAACTCTGGCTAATAACTTCCTTCTCACAAGACTCACAGGGTCTTATCAGGTTTGTCACATTAACTTCAGTAACCTCACTCAGACCTCACAAAATAAACATAAAATACTCTTTTTAGAGGAAACTCAAAGCAAAACTCAATAGCCCAGATTAACTGGTATTTAGAATTCTAGACTTTAGAATTCTAGAATTTAGAATTAGAACTGCCATTCTTAATAAAACGGTCTTCAACTGATAACTGAATATTGAAAAAAAGGGGGCCAAGCACACTTCTCTGGGAAGGTTGTTCCATAATTGTAAGGTTGCTATAGAAAAAGAGCTCTCATGTATCCACCAAACAAAAATCTTCAATTGTTGGGACTAGTCATAAAATCAATAAAATCAAATTTGTTCTGTTTGGTTTAAATATGGGAGAAGAACAGAAAAGAGGAATTACTGAACAGGTTCTGGCAAATCTGCAATATTAAGTATTTAGGACTTTGATTCTTGGAACCAGAGGAGAATGTAGTTTCAGATATTACTAGCCCAGAGCTTCAGAAAACTAAAACTAATTTATACCAGTAAACAAAACAGTAGGCAAACAATTTCAGCAATCAGAATAGATTTTATCATATAGAGCAGTGGATCCCAACATTGTGTATGCGTACCCTCTGGGGTATGTGCCAGAGCATTTGGGGGTATGTGGAAAAAAATTACATAATGGGTTTGCTAATATGGGGATATAATTTTAGGGAAATGGATTGCCAAGGGGTATGTGAGTGAAAAAAGGTTGGGAACGACTGATACAAACCTATGAAGGTTTTTCTTACCTACACACACACGACCATCAACACCAACAGCTAAACCTGGTGGACATTCACAGCGAAATGATCCCTCAGTATTAATGCAATGGCCATTCATGCAAATTCCTGGTGTTTGGCATTCATCAATATCTAGCCAGAGAAAAAACATAACTTTTACTCAGTACTATATAATAGAAATATATACACATCCTATTAATTAGAAAGCTTATGATTGTACCATCAGGCTTATCCTATTTTTTCCATTTGAACTCAGTGTGGGATTAAATAAATAAGATAAAAATGCTCAGTGTATGGACATAATCCAATGGTAATTTCTCCTGCCTCAGTACATCTGAAACATATATGTAAGAAACAGCAACAAGTAAACACAAATAAGACCAGGAAAGGGATTTGGGCGTCTTAGTTGATAGTTCCATGGGAATGTCAACTCAGTGCATGGCAGCTGTGAAAAAGGAAAACTCTATGCTGGGGATCATTAGGAAAGGAGTTGATAATAAAACTGCAAGGATTGTCATGCCCTTATATAAAGCAGTGGTGCGACCGCACTTGGAGTACTGTGTTCAGTTCTGGTCGCCACATCTCAAAAAGGATATCAAAGAGATAGAAAAAGTGCAGAGAAGGGCAACAAGGATGATTGAAGGATTGGAGCACCTTCCTTATGAGGAGAGGCTGCAGCGTTTGGGACTCTTTAGTTTGGAGAGGGAGAGGCGCCTGAGGGATATGATTGAAGTCTATAAAATTATGCATGGGGTAGAAAATGTTGACAGAGAGAAATTTTTCTCTCTTTCTCACAATACTAGAACCAGGGGGCATTCATTGAAAATGCTGGGGGGGAAGAATTAGGACTAATAAAAGGAAACACTTCTTCACGCAACGTGTGATTGGTGTTTGGAATATGCTGCCACAGGAGGTGGTGATGGCCACTAACCTGGATAGCTTTAAAAGGGGCTTGGACAGATTTATGGAGGAGAAGTCAATTTATGGCTACCAATCTTGATCCTCCTTGATCTCAGATTGCAAATGCCTTAGCAGACCAGGTGCTCAGGAGCAGCAGCAGCAGCAGAAGGCCATTGCTTTCACATCCTGCATGTGAGCTCCCAAAGGCACCTGGTGGGCCATTGCGAGTAGCAGAATGCTGGACTAGATGGACTCTGGTCTGATCCAGCAGGCTAGTTCTTATGTTCTTATGTTCTTAAGAGTAACTACTTCATAAACAGATCTCTGGGTGCTGAAACCTCATTCCATTGCAAACCTTCCTCAGACCCCCACATCAGGCCTCCAAGAGATCAGATTATGATCCAGAATGTGGTCTGAAGGGAGAGGAGTATTCCATTGTGTAAACCTTCCCTCCAGACCCCTACATCAGGCCTCCAAGAGGATCAGATTATGATCCAGAATGTATTCAAGGAGGACCTCATTCCATTGCAAACCTTCCTCAGACCCCCACATCAGGCCTCCAAGAGATCAGATTATGATCCAGAATGTGGTCTGAAGGGAGAGGACCTCATTCCATTGCAAACCTTCCTCAGACCCCCACATCAGGCCTCCAAGAGATCAGATTATGATCCAGAATGTGGTCTGAAGGGAGAGGACCTCATTCCATTGCAAACCTTCCTCAGACCCCCACATCAGGTCTCCAAGAGATCAGATTATGATCCAGAATGTGGTCTGAAGGGAGAGGACCTCATTCCATTGCAAACCTTCCTCAGACACCCACATCAGGTCTCCAAGAGATCAGATTATGATCCAGAATGTGGTCTGAAGGGAGAGGACCAAGATTTCATTCTGTAATAACCAGATATTTTGGTCATACATACATTAAATCCACAGAATTTAGCATGTATTTAATGTCCAGATGAAAGTGATTGGATCTAAAGCCTTTAACCATTTCTCATATTTCTGTACCTAATGGCATTTCTTTTTTTTTTTAAAAAAATGTACAGTATGGCTTGACTCCCAAATGTCACCAATATGACTTGAACCAGTTGATCATGGTGTAGTACCATTGTATGGAGGCTTCTGTAGAGCTCAACAAACCCTGGATTTCTACTTATTGTGTCAACCTGAGCACAGAGATAGGCATGCAGACAAGACGATATAAAACAGGAGGTCCACATGCACTTCTCATATCCTCACACACCCTCTCTTCTGTGCATCATGTACATTGCTCATGTTTATGATAGTTCATGTATGGCCTATGGGCTGTTAAGCTCAAATAAACTATGAACCATGAACTCATGTTTACAAGAGGTCAATAATTTAGTAGATACGTGAACATTCAAACAAGATTTCCTTAAGGTGATGTGATATATGTACCTGTACAATAACGTCCATTAGAAGCCAAGACAAACCCAGGTTTGCATATACATTTGAAACTGCCATCCTCATTTATACACATCCCATTCAAGCACATGTTGGTACTAGTACATTCATCATGATCTGAAAAGGAAGCAGCAAAGATTTATGTCCCTGAAAAAAATTATGTGCTTGATTCAAGTCAGATCTTTTTCAAGGGATGCACCCTTTCAGAAGGATAAGAAAAATTCTCTCTGCAAGAAAAGCCATTTTTAATACTGTCCATATTTATTTAAGATAATGTCTTAAGAATTTCCTACTTCCATATAAACCTACCCAGCCACTACAGTCATTTTCAGAGGCCCTTGTCATTTGAGGCTAGACAAATGGCAATCCAAGAAATGGCCTTCTTCACTGTGGCCTCAAAATTATGGAATTCCATCCCAAGAGAGATTTAGCTTTCCCTTTCTGTCACAGATGAAGAATTTCTTGTTGTGTCTGGTGTTCCTTCACAAAATCTTATCGATATTTCTTCCTGATGGTGTGTACTGTGTTTTAAAATTGTTTTTAAACATTTATGTGGTTTAAATCTTTTAAAATGTTTTCATTGTTCACTGCCTTAGGGACCCTTAGACCCTTTCCGCATGGGCGGTAAAGAGCGCCCCAGGGACGCTAAAAACAGCGTCCCTGGGGAGGGGTTCACACGGCTGCCGCTGCTGCAATGCAGCAGCGCCGGCCTTGTAACCCCCGAGCGGCACGAATACGCTGCTTTCGAAAAACCTCACTCAGGGAGAGAGGCACTCACTCAGGGAGTGAGGTTTTTCGAAAGCAGCGGCTTCCAAACACTGCCGTGGGAATGGCAGCGGCTGGAAGGTGCCATTTTCCCCTTCCCTGAACGCCTTACCGCCCCCTCCAGCCTTCCGGCATGTCACACAGGCCAGGGGACACGCCCCTCTGCCCTGTGACTCCAGAGCTACTGCGCCGGAAGGCTGAGGGGACGGTAAGGCGTTCGGGGGACGGTGCAGCCTCTGTGCAGGCTGCGCTGTCTTCCCCACCCCTACCGGGACCGTCCGTGCAAATGGTCCGGGGGGGGTGTCGGTGTCATTTACGCCGACCGCACCCCCAAAGCGTGGCCGTGCGGAAACGGCCTAAATTGGGTGGAAAGGCAGCTTGAAGATGTTAATTTTTTCTGAATCTCTTTTCATTCAACTTGGCTCATTTTTGTATGCATAATAGCTGTTATAAATTAGAACAGATTTACAGTCCAATTCAGAGTGAGGTCAAATACCTTTCTGGAAGCTACGTAGTCTTACAGCGGCAGAAATGCCCTCCCCAGGTCACTTACCCCAGCAGAGGGGCAAATCCACTGGTATCCAGCCACTGGGAAGGCCAGTTGCTGTGAAGGCCAGTTGTGGTGCCTATCCACACATCAGTGCTCCCACAATGCCCCAGTGTGGTGGGGGTGTTCCAGGAGCATTCTGGAAGATGGGACCGACCTTAGTCAGCCTCCAGAGCCTGGTCAACCCCTTGCACTGGTGGAATCAATGGCAACAATATGCTAAGATTTTTGTGGAGTATCTCTATTGTCACCTATGGGAATGTTTTAGGTGAAACAATATGTTTTACTTTTTCAGGCTTCCCACATTGCTTTGTCTCTTTATTACGGACTTGAGTCATTTCTACACATCAGTAATAAAACATCTTGAGGACATTTTAAAAACCATTTGGGGGAAGAGTTTCACACAGCTCTCTTCCCCAAAACATCCTCAGAAAATTTTATTTTTCTCAACCCGGGTTTTTCAAATATAGCTACTCTAGCAATCTTTTCCCCTCAATCTGGATTGAAGATGTATCCTGCCTGCCGAGTGAACAAAAGCAAGCAAAAAATGCTTTATTTCTCCCACCCAAACCTCCTACTTTAATTTTCACTATTCACGTCTGCAATTTTGTGTGCTGCAGCAGATTCTGTTAAGGTTCCCTACAGATGTTTCCTCTGCTTGCAACTCATCCGCATATGATTTCCATGTAAAAAATAGATGAATAAACTTTATTTTGCCTAGCGATCGTGCACACATCATTTTTCCTTTTTGTGTTTTGAGGGTTATGTCTGTGAAGCTATGATGATACAATTAAAGAAGCTGCAATATGCGCATATTTGTGCTGTCGTAGCTTCACAGACATACCCCTCAAAACAAAAAAAGGAAAAACAACAAGTGCACAGGATCGCTAAGCAAAACAAACTTTATTCATATACTTTTTACACATAAATCATGTATGAATAAGCTGCAAACAGAGGAAAACTCAGTTGAAAAATGGCAGAGGCAGCAGAATCTCTGAAGCAGCACAAAAAATGGTGGGCATAGCTCTGAAATTGACCAGATCTCCATCAGTCAGGACAAAAGACAGGAAAAAAGAATTATTTTGGCTAGCAACACTTGTGTTCTTTGTGCTGTAGGAACACAAAATGCCAAAACAGCTCTTTTAAAATGTCTAAAGGATGTTTTATTTTTGCTGTGTGGAAATGACTTTGGCTGTTGCATCACACTGCTGACACATGTTCTGTTTGTCGTCTACTAAGATTCCCAAACCCCTTTCACATGTACAGTTTTCAAGTAAGCTGTCACCCATCCTATATCTCTGTGTGTGTTTTTTGCCTAAGGGTAGTATCTTACATTTATCTCTGTTGAAATTAATTTTGTTAGTTTTGAACCAGCTCTCTAAACTGTCCAGGTCATTTTGAATTCTGACCCTATACTCTGGGGTATCAGCTGCCCCTCCTCATTTGGTGTCATCTGCACATTTGATTAGTACGCCCTCTATTCCATCATCCAAGTCATTGATAACAATATTGTATAGGACTGGGCCCAGGAGAGAAGCCTGTGGCACCTCAGTAGTCACGACTCTCCAGGTTGAAGAGCAGCAATAGCTGAGAACCCTTGGCATTCTGTCAGCCAGCCAATTACAAATCCAAGAACAGTAGCATTGTCTAGCCCATATTTTACTAGCTTGCTTAAAAGTATCTCATGGGGTGCTGTTCTGCCCCCCCAAGTGAATCTGTTTTTGGTGCCCTGTACTTGGTTAGGACAGAGTGGAGGAGACACAAGCCAGGTTCAACAGTTCAACATTAGGTTTATTACTTAGGAGAATCAAGATCCTAACTCCCCACTTGGGTCTATCTAAATCAGAGTACTTGCTTGTCTTTAGTAGATTTGAAGCTGTAGACTGTGTCTTCTCTTGGCTGCTTTCAAGAAAGTCCACTGTGTCTTGCTTCCTTTTAGTCTTTCAGTCTTTGTCTGATTCTAATTGCTGTTAACCTTAACTTGTGCTCTATGGACCACCATAAATGTCACAAATATTCCAGTCTCCATTTACCCTTGGCACCTCGCTCTGACTGACTGGCTAGAACTAAAACAGGGGATTACTGGGTAAAAAAGGGAAGACTGCCTATTGGGTCATGGCATTCCCCTTTAAGTGCTTACAGAATGTCTGGTTATAGAGCTGCTCTAGAATCTTTCCTGGTATTGATGCCAAGCTGACTGGGAGGTAATTGTTCCCCTTTTTGAAGATGGGGTCAACACTAACCCTCCTTCAGTCTACTGAGACATCTCCTGTTCTCCAGGAATTCTCAAAGTTTACTGCAAGTGGTTCTGAGATTACTGTCAGTTCTTTAAATACCCTGGGATGTAATTCATCATGCCCTGGGGATCTGAATTCATTTGAAGCAGCCAGGTATTCCTGTGCTATCTCTGTATTTATTCTGTGCTATATTTCTCCTATTGTATCTTCTGTTCCATTTCCCCCTGGTTGAGCACTGTTTTCCTTTTGGGAAAAGACTGAGGCAAAGAAGGTGTTGAGTAGTTCAGCCTCTCTCTGTCCCCATTAGCATTTTGCCATCTTTCCTTACGCAGTGCTCCCTTTCTCTTTCTTTTGCTATGAACATAAACAAAAAGTCTTTTTACATTGTTTTTAACCTCTCTGGCAAGCGTGAGCTCATTCTGCACTTCAGCTTCTCTGACTTTCTCTCTACAAATCCAGGCTATTTGAGGCCCTCTCTGGTGATTTCCCCGCTTTCCCATTTCTTGTACATGTCTCTTTAAAAACTTAGCTTAGTTGAAAGGTTTTTTACATCCATCCTGGTTTCCTTAGATACTACGTTTTTTCTCCTCACTAGAACTGTTTGAAATTGTGCCTTCAAAAAACTCCCATCCATCATGCACTCTGTGGTTAAGAATACTGTGATACTATGGTTAAGAATACATCATGTATTCTTAACCACAGTATCACACCTAGTAGTTTCCTAGGTTTACTGAAATCAGCTTTCTTAAAGTCTAGAATGCATTTCAGACTACGCTTGCACTCCAGGAGAACATGATCGCTTCCACCTAAGGATTCTACCATTTCCACCCCATTAATCAGATCATCATCGTTAGGAGGAGATCTAAAATAGTCGATCTCCTTGTTGCTTCATCCAACTTCTGGACCATGACATTGTTTACAAGTCAAGTGAGGATTTTGTTGGATTTTATAGTCTTGGCAGGGTTTGACTCCCAACAAATATCAAGATAATTTACATCCCCATTACTAGTACTTCTCTCCTTTCTGAAAGTTTGGTCATCTGTTCCAGGAAAGCATCATCCAACTTTTCCATTTGGTTTAGGGGTCTGAAACAGACCCCTACAACAGGATCACTGTTGTTTCTCTCACCCTTAATTTTTACCCAGATGCTCCCAACCTGGTTTGCAGGGTTTCAGTCATGGACCTGCTCACAGATATAATCATCCAGAATATATAATGCTACTCGTCCTCCTTTCCTAGTTGGTCTAATTCTCTGAAACAGATATACCCCTCAATTGTTACATTCCAGTCATGACACTCATCCTACCAGGTTTCAGTGATTTCTATTGTATCATATTTGCTATGCCGTGTTAAGAGTTCGAGTTCATCTTGTTTATTTCCCATGCTCTGCACATTAGTGTAGATACATTATAATAGTGAAGTACACAAGCTGTGAATGAGGGAAAGGGCACTCTACCAATGTAATAAATAACAATAATAATATATTACAGAAAAACATTGTGCCTTCTTTCATTGATTGATATTTGAAGCTTCAAATCAGAATCTGAAACACTATGCACACTAACAACATTAATACGCTAACAAATTCGGTATTACAGAACTATACTGTCAGTTACCAACCTCTGTTGCTAGCAAATTGTTAGGTTGGTACCTTGGAAATTCAGACCCCACTCAATAATGAGCTCTAATAATAGCTTTTGATTAATCTCAGTAGCCTTATTTGTCAAAACAGTAATATCAATTTAACATAGTATCTCACAAATATAAAACAAACAATGGTGTTAATTCTAAATCACAATCAACTGGTAATCACTTTAAGAATACTAAATTTATCTTCCATATTAATTTGTTGCAAACAAACATACTGAAGCTGTACCTACTTTAGCAAGCAACAAACAAACATAACAGAATCACAATACCAGAAATTTGAATGGTCTCAAAACACAGATACAAGTCTTTATACCAACCCTTCTGCAAAGGCTGGCAATGGAAACCACCTTTGGATATCTCTTGCCATGACTTGCCATAAGTCAGCTGTAACTTGATGGTACTCCCCCTCCCCCGCACCACTGCAAAGTATTTATTTATTTGCAAAATTTATATCTTGCCTTTCTGCCTCATCAGGACAACCAAGATGGCTAACAACAAAAACAAAGAATTATAAAAATACATCATAAATTCAATTAAAACTAAAATACATACATGAAACACGAAGTCAGCAATTCAAACATAAAGCAGGAAGGAGAGATAATTCAGGTAATTCAGACAAAATGAAAAAAGTGTTCACATGCTGTCAGTGAAGACACTGATAGAAGGGCTCAGTCAAATCTCCCTGGGGAAGGATTTCCATAATTTTGGTGCAATAGCCCAGAAGTCCCATTCTTGGGTTGCCATCTATCTAACCTCAGAAAACTGAGGCATCCAAAATAAAGCCTTAAAATATTACTATAGTGTCTGACTAAATTTATATGGAAGGAGGCAGTCCTTAAAGCATGCTAGGTCTAAACTATGTAGGGCTTTAAAGTCAATGATAGCACCTTGAATTAGGCCAAGGAATAAATTGGGAGAAGAGAGAAAAACTAAGAGCAATATCCAAGTTTTTCCTACCAACACAGTTTTTCCCATCAGTGGTCAGTTCAAAACCAGCATTGCAAATACACTGGAAGCTCCCTTCAGTGTTCACACAGCGACCATTTTTACAAAGGACACCGTTCTGAATACATTCATCAATATCTAAGGGGAAAAAAGCAAAAATTAATAAGAACATTAAAGCCCCTTCCACACAGCAACAAAATATGATGAAGTTTATTTTAATGTATTTGAATTAATGCCTCTGGAGACAGCAAGCCCCACTGAAAGTGCACCATACCAGCAAGCCCTGAAACCACAGAAGTTGTCTGTCAGGTCACAGCAGGACACAGTCATGACAGAGTTGACTTGGGAGCGAGCCAGCTTGATGGAGCTCAGTTGGGTCTCAGCAATATTCCTAGCAGCAAAAGCCTGTCACCTGAGTTCCTATCAGAAATGCCCCTGGTGCTGGGACTCAGTGGAGCTCCAGTAAAGGAGCTGGGAGAGAAAGCTGCACTTACCTTCTTCGAGGATATCAGGAGAGGCAGCCAGCCCTTTAATAAGACCTATGAGAAATGGCTGGTGAGCTACCCAACTCAAAACAAGGATCCATTGGTCAAAGACTTGTCACTCCCCAGGACTGGGTTAGGGAGGGAGGATGGGATAAGCCTGGGGTTGCCCTTCCCTTGTGGGAGCATTCAAAAGGCATATCCATGAGCAGCTAGCAATGAAAACCAAGACCCAAGAGCCAGGCAACTGGTAGAACAGAGTATGGGAATCAGGTGAAGAGAATCCCTCCCTACTTGCTCCATTCTGATACTTTGCCCTGGAATACTTGTGCAAAAACAGCAGCTCTGGAAGGTGAGACAGCCCTGGACTTAGACCTGACCCCAACAAAACCTGATATAAGGATGGACACCACTGAATCAAGCACTGTAATTTGATGCTTGCTTTAGGAAATCGTAAGGTGCAACAAGACAATATGTTGGAGAATTATGCTCATAATTCCTGTCTCTTAAAATGTTTATAACCAGCAGCTGCAAAATCTGAATTACACCAGGATTATGACATTGTTTTCTAATGTAAATCTTCCCCAGTCACCATGTAACCTAATAAAGAAAACATATTTCACCATCAGTAATTAGTAAATTATTTTTACACCCACAATAAAATATTTAACTGTAAAAGGATGCTATATTAAATAATATTTTGTGAATTTTACATTACAAAAGAAAATGGTTCGACTTAGGCCCCTTCCACACAGCAAATGTATAACAGGTTGTAGTCAAGATAAAATAACCCATTTGCATTCACATGCATCCATGCAGGCAGCAATTGAAGCGCACAGAAACAATCTGGGTTACTGTCACACCTTCGCACTTTTGTTTTATTTACTTCCCACTGATGTGGGATGCACAATTGACCCCACAGTCATGCTGATGTCTCGTGATACAACCATCTGCACATGCATAGCTATGCAGATGTAAGCCATGGAATTTTTAAAAAAGAAAATTGAGGCAAATAAAGCGCCTCCTGCCCAGATGTTTGCTTGTGTGTAGCTGCAATCTGGGATTTTTGAAAAGACTCTCTAGTAGTGCAATTCTCAGAAAAACTGGTTTGGGGGGAAACACAGGGCAGGTGCATTTTAAGGGTGGAATCTGTGCGAAGTTCCCCCCAAAACAGGTTTTTTACCGTCCTACACCTGTGTTTATTGGCCCATGAATAAGGTGCTTTAGTTTTGAAGCATAATTATCAGAATCTGGTTATCAAAGGCCTAAAGTTTAGCTACAGTTAGTTGTGATTAAGTCCCACTGAAAATAATTGGACTAAAGTTACTCATCAAACTAATATATTCTATTGGCTTCAGTTTGTGAAAGACAGACTCCCTTTGTTCAATTTATAACTGATCAGTTTTAAAAGACTGAGAAGAAATGTAGCTGACGCCCTAAATCAACCCTTGATTTGTGAAAGACTTCAAAATGTTGTTGAATGAAAGATCACTCAAATCCCATGGGTGATGTTCAGAACCCGCTTGTTACTAGCTTCAATGGGATTCAATCTATATATATAAAAAGCTAACAGTGACTTTGTTAGTCACTCCCTAACGCCGAAACGGCTGGACGGATTGCCCCCAAATTTTCACATGTCGTTCCTCCCTGTTGCGGGCAGGTAATTGGGTCTTCAAATCACCGAAAGTCCATACCTGAGCCAGGTAAAACGTCTTTTTCCTGGCACACCAGGCCATGAAGCTACACTACTGGCTCCACTTCTTTTGCACATGGCCCTTTAAAAACGCAGGGAGCTGGCCTCGATCTGAGTACCTCACTACCCTGCCTCTGCTGCCTAACTGGGATAGCCTTCTGCCTTACCCAAGCCAGGACTGTGCATGTCAACCAGCCTCATGGACAGCGGGATTCACACTCTGGACAGTTCAGTTGTGGAATGGAAAGGGTTACATTATACTAAAAAAACAAGACACCACCATATAACAATGTGAATTGAAAAGGGAAAGAGGGATTCCATTTGACCACCCCAAAAGGCTATGCTGCAGATCATTGGACCTGCAATGACATCTGTGTGGGTTGTGGATTGTGATGAGAAGGACAATTGCCACAGCAACGTGTGGCCGGCCCCGCTAGTGATAAATAAATTTTGTTTCATCAATGACCTCCTATTTGGATTTTGGGATCTGCAGCTACAATTTAGCATGATTGACTCTCAAACTTAGATGCATTTCTATCTCTATAAGATAATCAGAGTTTTGAATATTGTCATATGCCATCAGATTTGTTACATTGTCTCACCTTTAGATTTAATATAATTCCTTCAAATGTAATGTCATAGTTTAGTGAACAGACAAAACTCAGCTGTTTTCAAAATCCCAAGTGGACTGACTCAAAACAAACATAAGCACATGTAAAGTCTACAAATGTGCAAGTAATGCTTTCTTACCAATGCAAGCTTGCTTTGTAGGAGTCCTTTGGAAACCTGTATGGCATTTGCAATAATAGGATCCAGGTGTGTTCACACAGTCTCCATTAGAGCATGGATTTGATATGCATTCATCAACATCTGTTGACATTAGAAAGTAGACAATCAGATTTTACTACGTATGTAGAATAGCTTTCTCAAACTCAATCACACTTGACCACACATTTCTTAAGACTCTTAAAGCCATTTGGTAGAAAGGCAGACCATGAAAACTAAACGAACATTTCATAGATTTGGGCTAGATTTTCAAGTGATTAAGAATGGCAGCAGTCTAATTTGCAGAAGTATATAATTAGCCAAATGGTTGTTAAAAATTAATAACTGGGTACAGAACTTATCATTTATGCAGAATTTTTCATTGTTCTACTTTATGGTGCCAGACAGCCACAGAAGGTATTAATTACCTCACTACCTTCTACACATATGCCCATCTGCAGCAAAAAGAATGGATTTTTCCTTCTTTGTTTGCTTTGGTAGTGGTTTATTATAAATCCAGTCACTGCTCCTGGAAAATACAGCACTAATGATATATTTGGGCCTACCTCTGGATATTATAGCCATGCTCCCTCCTAACGAGATATTCTCCACTATAAAATCTAGACTTTTTAAATCTGGAATTGATGGCATGCAAAAAAGTTCTGCTCTCCCCTCTCTGTTGGCATGCCATATGGCTGCCTAGTCATGGCCAGATATCTGTTCACGCTTTTTGATGCCAGAGCATGTTCACTCTTTTTGATCCAGAGCAGTGACATGCCATCACTTTGGCCAGATGCAATGTGCTTCCTTCTGCTCTGAGGGATGGAAGAGGTTCCAATGCACCTCACAGTGAATGTTTTTGCATCTGCACGTTGAAAACAGCAGAAACTGTACACCATGTTCTATATTGTAGCCCCCTTCATAACAGGGCTGGAACATAGTTTCTCTCAACATTATTGATGGGCTTAGAGTGTTCATCTATTAAACAACAAATCTAGGGATACTCTAGAGCAAACAGCCAGGTTTTTAAGCACGAACAATCTTAATTTTTTACTTTATCCTTTAATTTTTGTATTTTATTTTAACTTCTGTAACTTATGCCATTAAAGTTTATCTGTATCCATCTGTATCATAACAATATAGAATTAATTTTGTTGTGAATGTCCAAGTTTATTCAAAATGTTGCATATCTACACATATTTTTTCCTCTCAGTAGCATGCCAAGACTTTGCACATCCATCTACTAATAGTTGTTACTAACAAGTGCTGGATGGCAACTATTTCGAGACAATGACACCATTTCTAAGGCAAAGGCAGCCAACAACATTGCTTGCTCTTCAATGTACCATCAGGGAAACCTTTATTCCATTATGATTGTCCAAAACATTGCAGTGAGCATTTTGAAGGGCAAAACTCATCCTTTGTGAACCTGACCTTTCAGGGGATACAGCATTTCCTAAACTCATGTCCTGGTTTGAGAGCCAAATACAGAGAAAAGCCTCCCTCTGCTAAAATCATCAGAAGCAGCTGTTGGTTTTAAATGCCTCCATAAAAAACTAATAGCTGCTCAGGCAAATTGGGACTGCAGCTGACACAGGGATTATTCTGGTAACAGTTCAACAAGTTTTTAGTACCATGGCAAGACTTTTTCTGGATTGGAAGTCCCAGGAGAAGAAGGTAGTGCTTGGAACAGATCCCTCTTGCTTCCCACTAGGGGTATGCAATTCAGCAAAGTTGAACTAAAAGCTTTCTCCCCCTACCCCAAAATGGTGGCAGTATTAAGGAGTCAAAAAAATGAATACTAAAAAATGCAGATTTTTGGACATTTTTCCAGACACTTCAGCCCTGCCACCATTTTTTTTACAGAAGGAACCTCTCTCCCCTCTCACTCAACTGTTGGCTGACTAGGTCCAGAGTTCAACTCCATGCACTGCCTACAGTCTCCATGTGGGGTTCAGAGGCAGCAAGCAGAGTTGAATGCTGGACCCAGATTTGGGGGGGGGGGGTTTGAAAATTTCTGCATCTATTAAACTCAAACTTGAAAAATACTGATTGAAAAAATTGTGCACACACCTATTTCCCACACATTAATTCTCTTTCCTTAAATTTTCAAAGATAATCTTTCAGAGAGTCTTCCCTGGTACAAACTTTAATCATAAAGAGAAAAGTGACAGAATAGTTTAGAGATCAAGAAAGTTCTTTATTTCTAGGTCAGAGAAATCTGAACTCTATTATCTTATTCAAGTGATCCCACTCCATCTGGATTTAATATATACAATGGCTAGAGAAGGGAACACCTCATCAGGTTTATCAAACTGCATGTAAAAGTCCTCAAACAAGGAGCCTCTGAACACCAATTCCAGTCCATAGTAGGGACAAGGAACTACAAAAATTCCCTCCTGGCCAACTAATACCAACAGTGATACTCACAAATGAAGAAAGTTAAATTAAAATTATTTTCCCTAACTCAAATGAAACTGGCAGATTACAGTTGTGTTCAGAGGAAAATGTCTTTACCCTGATTTCACAGCAAAGGGCTATCAAGCTTCTGAGCATCCTACATCCCTTTAAGAATGGAAACTCAGAAATTAAAAAATTAAATTGGTTTAGAGACACATAAGAGGTCAAGGAAGAAGAATGTCCAAAATGTTGTTGGTCTCTACCCAGACAAATGGTTTGGGAATTGAGGGGAAGTCCCTTTCCTTGATGACAATTTTCTAGGAAGCAGCCTTTGGGCATACACTTGAGAACGCTTCTTCTTATCTCAAGTGAGCTGTGGAAATGTCAAGATGATATCAAGGAAGTAAGAAACTGTTGCTATGTGTCACTGGCTCCTTCCATGCCTTATGTGGCATGCTATTCCTTGCTTGCATGATACTCGTATGTGACTATGGACTCTGGTGACATTTTTTCTTTTGATTCCTCTGCTTGCATAACACAGGGACCAAGTAAACTACACTCAGTGGTAGAAAGTGCCATTGTGACAGGCTAGAGATGTTCAGATGTGATTTGTCATTGCTTGCCTCTGCATGAACTGAGAGAGTTCTGAGAGAATTGTGACTTAAATTACATTAATGGTGGCATTTCACTAATGCAGTACAAAAAACAGCTTTCCTTAGTGCCAGGTTTTTGTAGAAGTTCATTACAATGTTGTTAGCAGTTTAAGGTTTTTTTTCCCCAAAGAATAATTGGACAACTTCAAAAACTTCAAAAACAGTTTCCTTATGAATATTTTTTATAAATTAACAATAGTTTAGTTCAAAATGGTTATTGGTAATGTATTATAATTCAGTAACTATTCCCACTTCATAGGACACTCTTAATATGAGGTTGCTAAAACTCCTCTGTCTACACTGCACAGAGTTCTCTATAACTTTCATCAGTTTATATGAACCAGAGCAGACTTAACATGTTTCCAGTCTCATTTTAGCCATTTTTTCAGTGCAAAACATTATGCCAATATGCAACACAAGCAATTATATTGCTTACAAAAAGTGTGCAAAAATTCTAAGAGCAAGAGCTAGATAACAAATAACCTAACTTTTCCCTGATACAATTTTCCTTAATGAAATTTCAATTGTGTATCACTTTGGTAAAACTAACTAACACTAATAATTTTTTAGTCTTACTAGAGCAATTGCAATTGTCTCATTTCATTATGATGAAGGCTTCAGAGCACAGTAGGGGATCAAGAAGTGGTATACAAATTCAGTTGAAAAAAAGACTAAATTTTTTTTATAGGAAGTGATACTGAGGTTGAGGATGTTTAGAAAGAAAAATAAGAGCAAAACAGAAAGATATACTCACCAATACAGTCTCCGTTTGCATCTTGCTTATATCCCATATTGCATTCACAACGATAACTGGAAATGGTTGGCATGCAGCGCCCATTTAAACAAAGATTTGGATGATGCTTACAGATATCTATTGTTTGATTGAGTATTGCTGAGAAAAAAAATGAAGAACCAAACTCCATTACAACATAAAATGAATTTGCTTTTACAGTTGTTCGTTTTTATGACAATGTTAGTACTAACAGAACTTTGAGGATTAATATGTATCATGTATATTTCAATCTGTCCGCTACCTCTTGGTTAACTCCTGGACTTAACCAAAATTTGGAGTCCAAATGATAAACAGATTTTAATTTCTTTTCACACTGTATTGACTTTAACATATAAACAACAATATTGTCTATTGCCTTGATAGAACACTGACCTATACACATTTTACTGCTTATCTGATGAAATTATTCTTCATTTGCTATGAAGGACATTAAAATTGTGCTTTTGCAGTCTAGTGTAATATTGTACATAACCTAAAGTGCCAAATAATGCACTTTTTTGTACTGCTGGATATTGTTACATTGTGACTGGATTATTGTATGCCACATATACTCGTGTATAAGTCGACCCGCATATAAGTCGAGGCACCTAATTTTACCACAAAAAACTGGGAAAACTTATTGACTCTCGTATAAGTCAAGGGTGGGAAATGCAGCAGCTACTGGTAAATTTCAAAAATAAAAATAGATACCAGTAAAATTATGTTAATTGAGGCATCAGTAGGTTAAATGTTTCTGAATATTTATTTCAAAGAAAAACAGTAAACTAGCTCTGTAAACCCTGATTCTCCCTTTAAATCCACTCAGAAGGGAGGGATGTGTGATTTAAAGGGAGAATCTGGGAAAAATTTGAGGGTGCTTGTCAGGGGAGGAATGTTTATGTTAGCAGTACCAACATTTGGAGACCCTCCTGATGATACCACCCAGGTTTGGTAAAGTTTGGTTCAGGGAGTCCAAAGTTATGGACCCTCAAAAGGGTAGCCCCATCTACTATTAGCTTCCATTAGAAACAATGGGGGATGGGAGCACCCATTTTGGGGATCCATAACTTTGGATCCGCTGAACCAAACATCACCAAACCTGGCTGGTATCAGCAAGAGATTATCCTGATGATACCTTCCAGGTTTAATGCAGTTTGGTTGAAGGGGTCTAAAGTTATGGACCCTCAAAATGTAACCCCATCTACTATTAGCTTCCATTAGAAACAATGGGGGATGGGCATCCCCTTTGGGGATCCATAACTTTGGATCCCCTGAACCAAACATCACCAAACCTGGCTGGTATCAGCAAGAGATTATCCTGATGATACCTTCCAGGTTTAATGAAGTTTGGTTGAGGGGGTCTAAAGTTATGGACCCTCAAAATGTAGCCCCATGTACTATTAGCTCCCATTGCAAACAATGGGGGATGGGCACCCCCTTTGGGGGTCCATAACTTTGGACTCCCTGAACCAAACGTCACCAAACCTGGCTGGTATCATCGGGAATGTCACCTGATGGTACCCTGCAGTTTTGGTACCACTAGCCTAAAAACTGCGTCCCCTGGCAGCCAACAAAGTAAAAACCCTAAAATATTTTTTTAAAATAAACCTCACTTGTGTATAAGTCGAGGGGGACTTTTTCAGCACAAAAATGTGCTGAAAAATTTGACTTATATGCGAGTATATTTTTATAATAGTGTATTTGGTATTTCATTCTTTACACATACTACCTCTCATTCCAGCCACAAAAAGCTATAAAATACAGAAAATATGAACTGTAGACATATGAATGAGAAAGCTTTCACTATGGGGGCTGCGCAGCAATGTACTGTGAGAATAGTTTGTATGTACTTCAATTCCTAGTTCAGCAATAAATGTCATTGGTTGAATTGTCCTGCTAATATGCATCACAAGCTGCAACTTGTACTGCCAAGTGTTTTGTGAGTAATAATTAATGCATATCAGCATAGCATATTACTTTTTATTTCCACAACCCCTGATATTTGAATCTCATTTTTTAATATTCTGACCAGTATGAACAGTATGATCTGTATGTGTGATAAAATAAAAAGACAGAGGATAGAAATACACTAAAAACCTGGTTTATGGCACACAAGAGAAATGAAGTTTTACATTTAATTGACCACTATGTATACTTAAATTTATTGCTCTGCTCCAGCCTCTAAAGAGAGAAATGCACAGTAACTATACCCCACCCTATAGAAGACAACATGGCCACAGCCCCCACACCTTATGGGACCCTCCTCCCTAAACCAGAATCATCCTATGAAGCAGGCAGAAAACTGGGCCAACTGCCCAGCAGACCTCAGACAGAACTTGCTCCTGATGGCTTGAGGCATGCTAAAAGGAAAGGAGGTCCCTGAAGTTCAACAATGGCTTTATGTATCAAGCTGGATGGACAGAAGTCAGAAGTGGGGCATGCTTATGCATGGTTTGAGGGGTATGGCAGCTGAGGAAGAGGAACTTGCCCTGCGGCCAATGCCAGAACTGAGCATTCTGAATAATGAAGTGCAGATAACAAAACTTTTACTGAACATCAGATTCTGTGTGATAGATAACTATATCACATTGGAAAGTAGTTTGGGAGAAAATTATCACAGTTGAGAAGTGAACGGTTTCTATACCTAAAGTGTGAAAAGAAAAATATCCAAATGTTATGACATAATTTCAAGTAGAAAGAGACAAATACATAGACTTGTTCACTTCAGGACCAAGCATTAAATAACTTGACTACTTACTTAGACCTGTAATGATGGGACCATTTCCTGTGGGACCCTGGCCACCAGTCCCTACACCAGTTCCACCCACGCCTGGAGAGAAACCGTTTCCTCCTGGAATTGGAATGAATCCTGTTCCACCTGGGCCATAGCCATTTCCGTTTCCACCAGGAAGGAAGCCATTTGCTCCTGTGCCACCAAGTCTGGTGCCACCTACAACTGGAATGCCATCCATGCAAAGTCTGCGATATTCATCTACAAAAATAAAGCGCTATCATGGTATTGTTTAATAAAGAGACAAAAATATGCATTATTGTGTCCATTTGGATAATAAAATCCTCATTCGAAAACTTACTATTATTTTAAAAACTGAATGGCAATGTTGCCACTACAACTGGTTCTGACTAATAAATAGTCC
Source organism: Sphaerodactylus townsendi (assembly GCF_021028975.2). NCBI lineage: Eukaryota > Metazoa > Chordata > Lepidosauria > Squamata > Sphaerodactylidae > Sphaerodactylus > Sphaerodactylus townsendi. The sequence continues at coordinate 62,807,385 of NC_059431.1, forward strand.
TAGGAAATCTAGTAATTTTTAAATTATATGTACTTCCTGCTGCTTAGATATCTGACAAATTCAGGAATAAATTCAGAAAGACATTCGTCTACTTCATGCAGTTTCATCCTACTGTTAGAAGTGGGTCTCGGTAATGGTACTCAAACAAGTATTGTTGAGGGAAGGGATCCTAACAAATAAAAATCCATGCAAAGCTGCAGTAAGAAAGGTGATTAGGAGAGATAAATGTTCCTCCTTCAGTATCAAGGAAATTGTTTCCCAAGGGAATTTCACTTCACAGGATGATCAACTTGTATGTAATGATTCAGATGAGCCTGTTTGTATTAACCTAAATGCACACATTTCCAAATGTGTTCTCATGTGACTAAAACACACTATTTGTCTGTGCCAGAGACCATTGTTTCCTGCTCATATGTTACAGTTATTGTTGGAAGCAACTATAGCAAAACACTCACTTCAGCACAGTGAATACTCTGAGCTGACCATAAGACTGCCTAATCCTGATAAGAGAAAATCTCTCATGAAGTAATTCTCAGACACTTTTTAGTGGCAAAATTTACACAAAGATTGTTCAGAAACTTTTGTTTCCATTCATAAGGAATTGAAGGAGAAGAAAGCAGGTGTAGTAGACATAACCAATTATGAAATTCAGTATGTGAGAATGTGCTGAGATCAGAAAGACTGTTAAAAAACAAAAGAACCTAGTAGGAATGAGATAAGGGCACAACACAAATCATGAGATATTTTGAATGGGAGTGGCTTAAGTACAGTAAGACAGACAATGACTACCAATTAGGACTAATGTGGGGTAACTGTCAGTATTAAACTAGGATTTGGAACACCCAGTTTCAAATCCCAGTTTCAAATCCCTACAAGCAGGGACATACTGCCTATGGGGACATGGAGTAACCCATGTCCCCGGGCACACATAGACCTGAGTGCCGGCACCAGCCCCAAGTGGTAGACCTGGATGGCACCGCTGGCTCCAAGCGGTAGACCTGGACAGTGGCTTTGGCTCCAAGCAGTAGACCTGAATGCCAGAGTGAGCTCCAGGCAGTAGACCTGGATGCCAACTCCAGGCAGTAGACCTGGATGCTGGAGCAAGCTCCAGGCAGTAGACCTGGACTCTGGGCGGTAGACCTTGGTGCCTGCGGGGGTAGAGGAAGTGGAAAATTCAGATTTCGTCTCCGGCCTCCATTTTTCCTAGATACGCCTCTGGTTACAAGGCTTACTGGGGGACCCTTTACCAGTCTCTCTCTCTCTCTCTCTCTCTCTCTCTCTCTCTCTCTCTCTCTCTCTCAGCTTAACCTACTCACAAGGCTGTTACTATTTTAAGCTCCCTCATTGAAGAGACAGATAAAAATTAAATAGAAAGATAGAAGCAAAATATCTTGCATTGTATTCTGAAAATTCAAATTAGTATGAAGAAATGAAATGGTAGCTGCTTCTTTCAAAGCAAATGAGCCTGAACTCAGAAAAGAATCCTACTTATCAAAAAATGCTTCCAACAATCAGGAAAAGATTGGGTCTACATAAGAACTGACCGGGTTGTGAGGAGAAACTTTTAAGTTGAATTTTATTAGAACTGTTTCTTTCCTTTACACTGCATATTATAGCAATGTTATTCTGACAATCCTAATTGGCATCAAGGTCATACTAACCAGAATGGGCATCTAAAGCCACTCACCAGAACCTCTAACAGGACACATTTCTGGAATGGATCCAAGTGCCCAACATCGTCCAGATTCACAGCAACACTGCATTTTGGTAAACCTCCCAGGAAGTTCTTGTGCACAACGGCCATTCACCAAGCTAGAGAAACATGTTCCTCCTCTTTGATCTGGATATTGATAATGGAAAATTTAAAGAAACTGTGTAAACAAATGTAAAATTAACCAATATAGAAAAAGACACTTGTGGTAGTATGTACTATAATTTTGGCAGTTTGTGATGTCCATTTTTCATTTTGGTTTGTTTTAGAAATGTACTCATTTTGTTTCATTTGTTGCTGAATTCATTGTTTTCTGTTTTTCCATTTGTTTCACTGCTCAATAAATTTTAACTAGGAATGCAACTCAGTGGTATCTTATTTGTTTACCATCTAATAGGGATGAAACTTCAAAGAACTGTACACCTCACTAAAGGGATTCTTCTTTTCAAATTTAAGGCAGATGGGGAAAAGATTTATAAAAAATTTAAATTCTCATTTGCAGATTGGGAAGAAATCGACAGCTGACATCTCCTGAAGACAGGCAATGTTACAAATTATGCATAGGAGAGCATTTGGACTCCAAAAAGGGAGGAGGAGGAGGAGGAGGAGGAGGAGACTCAAAGGGGCTTACAATCTCCTTTCCCTTCCTTCCCCCAACAAACATCCTGTGAGGTGGGTGAGGCTGAGAGAGCTCCAAAGAACTGTGACTAGTCCAAGGTCACCCAGCTGGCATGTGTTGGAGTGCACTATTTAATCTGGTTCACCAGATAAGCCTCCGCAGCTCAAGTGGCAGAGCAGGGAATCAAACCCGGTTCTCCAGATTAGAGTGCACCTGCTCTTTACCACTGCACCACGAAGGCAGAGTTATACAGGATTGCATCTGGCATCTCAAGAAAACAGGCATAGTTACAGAAGGGGCGGAAGGGGATGCTCAGCATGCTAAGAAAGCAGGTTTTGTATTTAATTGTGGGTTGGGCTATTTTTGGAGATGCCAGCTAGACTGCATCCATTTTTGCCATGTCCCCTTTCTGAATTGAGAGGGCCAGTCAGAGGCATTCCTCCCATTGGGCAAAGTGGACAGTTGCCCAGGGCACCCCCTTGTGGTGGGCGCCAAAAATGCAGGTTCGTTTGTGGGTTTTTTGTTTTTTCAGTGTTTTTTCTGTTTTTGGCCTAAAGGGGGCACAGTTTTTAGGCTAGCAGCACCAACATTTCAGGGTTTTTTCCGGAGACACTCCTGATGATATAACCCAGGTTTGGTGAGGTTTGGTTCAGGGGGTCAAAAGTTATGGACTCCCAAAGGGACTGCCCCCAACCCCATTGTTTCCAATGGGAGCTAATAGGAGATGGGGGCTACACATTTGAGGGTCCATAACTTTGGACCCCCTCAACCAAATGTCACCAAACCTGGGTGGTATCATCAGTATGGTCTCATGAAGATTCTCTGAAATTTTGGTGCTGCTATCTTAAGAATTGCACCCCTGACAGCAGGCACCCCCTAAATTTCCCCAGATTCTCCTTTTAAATCCACCCCCTTCCTGCCAATGCTTGTTTTCTTTCTTTCTTTTATTCTCTCAATGCCTAATAAAGGTTATTATTATTATTACATCCACCCCCTTTGGCATGGATTTAAAGGGAGAATCTGAGGTCCCCAGTTTAAACATTGAAAGTGATGCTGTTTCAGGGTGGGGGAGAATCCACCCCAAAATAGCATCACTTTCAACGTTGTTTAAACTGGGGACCCCAGATTCTCCCTTTAAGGTGGATTTAAAAGGAGAATCTGGGCTCCCTAGTTTAAACACCAATGAAAATGATGCTTTTTGGGGGTGGATTCCAGCATCACTTGTTTAAATAACATTGAAAGTGATGCTGTTTCCCCCAATTGGGGTGACTAGATACAACACCATAAAATGTTTTCATAGAAGTAATAAAACATTTTGAAAGCATTTTGAAATTGTGTTAAACAACTCAGATGCTGTGCTTTTGGAAAAAATAGCAAAATTTTCCTTTTAAGTGATGGAACTCTGTAAGCAACATCTAATGTTAGATACAGTTCTTCAATTATATTTTTGCTCTGTACATCACAAATTTCTTTTGGTAATGTATCAGATGTTATTTTATATGCCTAATAAAAGGTTATTGCTGTTATTTACATCCCTTTCTATGATTCAGTTAAGCCTTCCTTCCTTTGTGTGATGTCTTTTTTGCCTTAACCAGTTTTAACCTGCCGTCCTGCCAGCAACAGAGAACAAAGTCCTCTGTTTCCACAGCCATAAAACAACTGTTTCTCTCTAATGATTTACTGTCCAAGCTTCTCCTTTAAAACAGTTTCTTTTTATTTAATTTTTCTTTTTTAAACTTTTTGTTTACTATAAGTCCATACCTTTTAGAGAGATCTTCCAGTTTTTGCTGGACCTGTCTGCAACAGATTCTGGACTTCTCTTATTGATCTCCATATTATAGGCATTTCTTCATGAGAGTTGCTTGACTTGAATGTTGTCTTTCAAAGGAAAGGCGAAATTTCTAGCAGGAAATGGTGACGGTGTGGCTAACTAGACTTCTCTACCCCAGCAAATAACAATGGTAAGCATCCCTCCCATGTGATCCTAGCAAGGTGAGACAGTCCTGTGGGTCTATGCAAATTCCTTTGGCTCTCCCCTTAATCTGGAGAGGCATGCAGCTCCTTTTGAACTGTTAACTAGAGCTTCACATTCTGGTGCAAACTCAGGACCAACCATTCTATGTCATGGCTAGACCAGAAGTCCTAAAAAACGAGATTTGAACTTGTAACCAGCAATTCCAATCTCAAAAAAATCTGGAAAAAAATCTGTTTTTTCTTGGATCATTTTGGGCTTGCTGGTTACAGCCACTGAAAGAAAAAACCTGCCTCCACAGGTGTTTAAATGCCACCTCTTCCATTGTAGTCTATGGGGAATCTTTCTGGAGGAGCTATGGCATCAAATTTGCAGCATAGCTGCTGGTGACACTCCTTAGAAGAACCCCCACAATTGGTAAAGATTGGGTCAGGGAGTCCAATTTTATTGCCCCCAATAAATCCTCCATATGGGAGCCAATAAAATTGGACCTTCTGACCCAAACTTGGTGGGGGGAGTCTTCTCGGGACAGTCACCAGCAGCTGCTCTGAAAATTTGGTGCTTCTATCTTGAAACACAGTCTCCTCTCAGAGCCAACCAAAAGATTCCTCACAGACTACTGTGGAACTATGCCATTTGTATGAAGATTTTTCAAGCACTACTTTTTTGTTTTAATCACGAGACAGACGAACCTCAAAATATTAAACAAAAATCAGAATTAGGATCAGAAGATACTAATTTGAGTTTTACTTTTAAATTTAGCAGAGGTATATACTAGAATGATTTAGCTTTTCATGTCTGTTCACAACTATTTAAGAATCTAGTCATCTCCTTGAATAAATGCAAATAGAATTTCATACAACATATGTTGAAATAAATGGAAATGCATTTGCTAATTCTATTTCATGGCCATTGTATTTAAAATCACAGCTCCATTACAATGTAGAAATTATGGAAAGGCATCAAAGTTGTAAGACAGAACAAGACTAACACATTAGTTAATAGAGTATGGACTACATGAAAACAGCTAGGCAGCAAAAATTAAGAATTACTGAAATGGCTCTAAAGTAGCTTTGAGAATTTTAGAACTGTCTGTTACACTTACCAATGCAGTGTGAACCATCTGTAGATGTGACAAAACCATGCGGACAGAGGCAAAAATAACTTCCAACAGTATTAGAGCATTCTCCAGCATCACAAATTCCTGGAATAAGGCTGCACTCATTAATATCTGTAGACAGAAAGAAATGAATAATATTTTTTGTACCAGCAATAAAGCCTGTTGTGTCAGAAAATACAACAGGTTCTAGAAACCTGTTGTCAAAGCTGGATCCCGGCTTAGCAAGGCAAGGAGAAGCAGGGTGCCTTTGAAGCTGGGGAGAGTTCTCCTTAAGAGCCCCACCTTTTATCTTCTGTTCTCCTTTTTCTGTGCCTCTCACTCGCCATCCTGCCATCCCTTCTCTTGATCTTGTCTTTCTGTCCTACTACCCAGCTCTCTCATTATATCCCTTTTTGCCCAGATACCCAATTGTTCCTGCCCCCTACCCTAGCTGTTTCTGTCTGCTCCAGTACCCCAGTTCTCTTTATCGCTTTCTGCCCCTCTACTTCAGCTTTCTGCCCACTTATTCCAGCTTTCTCTCCCTACCCCAACTCTCTATCTATTTTTCTGCCACCCCCTAGCTCTCTCTTGATCTTTCTGCCCCTTCTTGGCTGCCAGTTGCTCTTTAGGACTTTGCCTGTGATTTTCTGGAAGGTGAGGACTATGTTGTTAAAATGAAGGATTATGGAAGTTTTAGTTCAGTCAGCTCCACTTTCTTCAGGAAAGAGTACCCTCTGGACTACACCTCCCAAAGTCCTTCGCTTTTTCTGGTTCATAATCAGGAACATGCTGCTCAATTATATATACAGATAGTTTTTATTTCTATATAATGTTTTTCAAATACTACAATCTATGATAGTCACATCACATTAGAAAATATTGCAAAGTATTGGACTAGAAAAACTTTTATTTCCCTCTCCTCCACAGTTTTTTAAGGGGTGGGGGAAACAGATGTCAACTGGCAGAGTTAAAGGCTAAAGATTTTTTACTGAAAATCTACACTATGAAATGTCTCCTAGGGGTATGGAACCAGATACTGTCAAACCTAAAAGTTATATAAAATTTTTGTTATCAGATCAGACAGGCAATATCTAACATAGCAAAAAGACTTCCTGATAGTTTTCTAAACCCAGTTCTCTCTGAATGGAGTTTGTTCATATTTCCAGCAAAAGGGAGGGATGGGGAAAGGATAGACAGCTCTGCAGCCAATCCAACTGCAGGGAGAGGTTAGCAGAGCTGCACTTGCCCAATCATGCTATCACAGGCAGCAATTTTCCTCCCACTGCTCCTTTGGTGGTGCTGGCTGTGAAAATGTCTTGAATTACTTTGAAGGGTCCTGCCTGGGCTGTGCTTGCAATATGCAAACTTGGCCTGGACTTTGAACTACTACAATGGACCCTCACCTGGACTAGAGACTGGTTTGATCTGCTTTATTATTAGTAGATAGCTTTTCTGTGGTGTTTTATACATATTTGATTTGGTTTCATTGTGGGGTTTTAGGTTTATTTTACTTAATTATATTTACATTCCACCTCATGCTAGCATCTCTAGATGGCTTACATAAGTTAAAAACAATAAAAAGCTACAATAAAACATCATCAATAAAATATAACAATAAAAATTACAATAAAAATAGCCTTAAAATAGCCCTAACCCACAGACTAGAAACTGTGAGGGGGGGGTGGGGGTCCAGGGAGGCTAACCAAATGTCTAGCCAAATGCTTGGGCAAAGAGGAAAGTCTTCTCCATGTGCCTAAACTCATAAAGGGTTGACAAGTTGTGAATCTCTCAGGGGAGAGTATTCCAGAGTCTAGGGACAATCATGGAGAAACCCCCCCCCCCGCCCATGCACATTTGACCCCTGCACCTTGGCAGGGAAGATACCACCAGGATTGTCTCCCCCTGTGACCTCAGTGCTGGGGCAGGTACATATAGGTATAGGTGCTCTTTCAGGTAGGCAGGACCCAAGCTGTGTGTTGCTATGATTTAAAATTCTTTGCTGTGTGTTCAAGGAAATGTTGGATCCCTTGTAGAAGTGCCTTGGCCGCAGGTCACTAAGAGAGCCAGAGGTGGACTATGCTGGTTACCAGCCCACCTTGAAAACTTTGCCGGTGCTCAGCTCCCCGATGGTTAGGTGACTTGAGGGGGACTTGATGAGGCCTTGGTGTCACCAGGGCCTTGGTATCACCCGGGTTGTGTCTTCATTTGTCTTCCCTCTATTGTAGATGTGTCTCCCATCTCTCTGTTCTTCTAGCCTGCTGTAACTGAGTATCAGCAAACCCTCACCCTCCCTGTTGGTCATGTCCCCAGATCTTGACCCTGACCATTTCCCCGACACTGTCATCCATGTGATTAGCCATCAAGCAGGAGTGCTTGGAGGGTTTGCTGTGAGTGACTGGAATATGTCTCCTAGGCAGATCACTGGATGGTCTGTTTGCCACTGTTGAAAGGGCCTCCAGACTTTGAGATTTTGCTTGGCATAGTGCAGGGTGCTGCTGAGGGAAGGCTTGAATAGAGGGGATCTGGGATTAGACCCCTTTGTTCAATTCACTTGACACTTGGGTGGGCAGTCTTCATTGAATTTGTGGTGTCATTTGGTGAAAAAAAATAGCCACTTTGGAAAATCTGCCATTTTTCTGCCTTTCCCCCCATAAGGAACTATTGACAGAAGATAGTTGGGGCATTTCCTCCAGGGGGCTGTAGAACTGGACCACTTTGCCTGATAACATGAAATCTGGGAAGTCTTTAGTACAGAGGAAGGATTAGAGTTGCTGAAAGTTTGATACTACATGATTAAAAATAGCTGCCCTGTACCCCTCTGTGAGCCCCTGTGGTGCCTGACTCCACCTCCTTGCTGGTGGCACCCCCTGGACCTGTCCAGTCACCTTCGTCTCTTGGGGCAGTGGGGTTGCTGTTGACCCATTGTTGTCCCCACTGCACTGACTCCTGCCCCCAGTGCTTAATCAAGGGCTGCCTGCCCCTGGGTGATTCTTCCAGTTCATCTTCTGGTGGAGCCTTTCCTGCTCCTTCTGCCTGTTTCCATCCCTTCTTTGCCACTGGTCTTCACTCTACATCTCACTCCTCCCCCAATCCTCCATCCCCCTGCTGTCTGCCAGGCAGCCTGTCAATCAAAGTCCCATCCCTCCCACTCCATGCTTCTGTGCCACAGTCCCCTTTCCACACAACTGCCTCCCCCTTTTTTGGTGCTCTTTTGGGCCTGGCTGCAGTGTATTTTAACTGTTCATCTGTTGTGTGTGTGGAGGGGTTGGGGGTTGTGTTTAGTGAAAAATAGCTGCACCAGAAATCATTTATCTAACATAGGAATAAGGGTAGCTGTAGGCATCTTCTGGGGTCTGTAAAAATACAATGTGGTAAAAATAGCTGCTCCAGAAAGTCTGCCCCCCCCGGGAAATAGTGAGCAGGCATCTGATCTGAAATTAACAATTTTCTCCAACTTGATATTCCAATATGATAAATATACTATTGACATTTAATGAAAATGATAATTCTGTCCTTTCTGAAATTATTACAGTTTAAATAATAATTGTTCAAGTGCACATTCCTAATAGTTCATTTAATCACAGTGTTGCATTATTCCTAGTACCTATCTTCTAAGAAAGTTGCAGTTTTATGGATGACTTTATCTCATCATAAAACCTATAACCATTTTTTTAAATGTCAGCTTTCAGGTTTTGTAACACACTTGGAAGTGTGCCCAAATTTGAATTGGTATTCATTTTGATCAAGTTTAGGCCAAGTTTCCATAAAATTTGAACTGACATGTTTTCCATTTTGAAGCTATGTGAAACTCTGTGGGGTTTTTTCATGTCTCAATGTATGGCCAGATAATTTCCCTCAGCTGCTTTTTAAGTTGGATGAAAAGGAAGAGTATTGTTCTCATAAAACAAGAGAGGCTCTCAGATCCTTTGACCTACTTCATTCCTGACTTGAAAGGTGTTCAGAAATTGCAGCTAATGCAAAATGCAGCAGTTCCTAACTCTTAGACCCCCAGGAACATACTACATTAATATGTTTGCAGTGGTTTCCTACAACATTCTGGGCACAAGTCAAGGTGCTGGGTTTTAGGCTCTAATGCTTTAAATAGATGGTCTCTTAAAGACCACTACCTGCTTTATGCCTTTTAAAAAAATAATCTACCAAAAAGTATGAATAACACATGGATACTGAGGTCAGCTTTACTTCTGGGCTTGTTATTTACAGGAAGCCAAAAAGAATGAAACTACCTCCATGCAGTTAGACATCTATGTCTACTGGTACCCAAGTGGTCTGAGACAATTCTAGTCCTATCAGGGAAAACTACAATTTTTATGATTCTTTCTTGACACAAATGGAATTTGCTGAAATAACATAGGTGCCATCTCATATTAGAAATGAACAGTGCCTTAAACTAGGCAAGAAATGCTCGGAGATCCATGATTGTATCTTCTAGCCTTTGATACATCTCCAATTCAGATCAGATAGGAACAGATAGGGGGGTTCAATCATTCTATCTCAGCATAACTTTGCATCTTTAAACAATCCTCTTTGCATGTTTTTAGGACTGCAAAGGTGTGGATGGTTTCAGTGGGTGAAGTGTGCATGGGAAGAACTATTAAACCCCTCTTTCTACTTTATGCAGCCCTGATGTATAGAATGATCCAGTATGTGGCTGCAATTTAGGTTGAAAAGGGCTAGATCTACCAGCTGCATATGGATGCAATTGAGCTGTAAAAAGTCTAGAAATGACAGATCTCCCCAAGTCCCTTCTAGTTTGACTTAGTTCCCCTCTGCACATGCAGAATAATGTCCCAGCACTGGATCAACAAACTGGGACATCTCCAGGCTCATAGTTTTACACACAGGCAATCAGTGATTTCAGACTACACTGAGAAAAGCCCACCTTGACACTTGGGTTTCCAGCACATCAGGAGATGTATGATCGTAAACCTGGGGAGCAAATAGCAGTTCACATTGTCCTTTTGCAGTTTTGCAGTTTGCATGCTGCCATTACTGGCCTCTCACTTCCCAACATAAAACAGTGTGTCTTTTGCCCGGCTACTAGTAGGGGAGTCTTTTCTTTTGAAACCCCTCCCCCCTCGTGGGGGATTTCACGTCCACGAGAATGGGTTAGTGGGCTCGGGGTTTTTTGTTTTTCTTGGGGTTTCTGTTCACAGCGCTGGATCCTGGGCTTTTTCTCCCTGGGAGAGCAGTTCCTCACACACACACACCTCCGCCTACGACAGTGTGGTATCCTGGCGCCGGAGTTGTTAGCCGGCAATCCGGTTACTGGGGCAGGGTTGAACGGTTGGATTGGGTATTGGTTGTCTTGTCGAAGGTTGACATCATCATTTTGCCATTTACATCAAGACCACAGATTAACACTACTGATGCTTTGTTTTGCTCAGGTGGATCACTTTCGCGCCCGGGTCCCAGTGGACGTGTGCCTGGTGACCTTCCCAGAGCAGCTGCAGAACCTTGTGAGCAGTCCATAGTCAAGGAATTTTGGCAGTCCCTCAGTCTAGTCACATATGGACCATGTGCAGGGCTTCAGTGTGCATAAAGGCATCAGCAGACGGGGTCTTCTGCGTGGGAATTCGGATTCACTCGCCTGGATGGGGGCAGCCTCCTATGAGGTCAGGGATTGGCGGTCCCCGAGCAAGAAGCCTGCTGGTGGGGTTGTTGGCGCTGGTTAGCTGATAAAATGGATGTGGGATCTCCCCTGTTGTTTTACTGTTTACACAGAGCCGCAGGAAAGCCGGACCCAGATATGGATAATCGGGCATAATAATGTCCACTGGACTGGCATTTAAGTGCACTCAACTCCTTGGGGTGCAGATCTGGCCCTTGGGAAGGGCGTGGATG